>NC_090442.1:578652877-579852877 GCF_031143425.1 Pleurodeles waltl | reverse complement strand
AGTGTTTAATTGAACAATCACTATTATAGCCTTCATCTCAAGATCTACTCTCTGGTGACCCCGTCTTAACCACCTCCTCTTAAACCTTGGTGCGGGTCACCATTGAATTTTCATTTTGGGGATACCTCTTCAAGGTTAGGGCAGCAGGGGATTACATTCTGCTCCTGTTAGCATTTGGGTTCAAATACCTGACAGAGGCTATGATCAAAACCCATAAGAACGTCTGACAAAGTATCAGTGTGAATTTTGGCTATTAGGCAAAGCGGCTGTTTATACCGCACAATCTAACCATTTTTTTCCAAGGGGTAGGATAATATACGCAGTTAAAAGCTGACTTGTAATTAACAAAATCAAGCTACAATGGTTGACCCTTCACAATTATGTATTTTTGTTATGAGATTTATCAAATGAACAATTACACTAGCATTGTGATTCTTTCTAAACATTCAATGATAAATAGGAACTACAAACAGTTTACCACTTATGTTGAGAAGATCAATTAGCCTATAATTTCTTGCTTTGGAATGCCCCCCCTTTTGAAACATAGGGCAAAGATGTTCTCTTTCAAAGAAGACAGAACACTCTATTAACCAGTTTTTAAAAAGAGATTGAAAGATCTCTGTCTGATGGAATATATGTTGTTTTATTAAATCCATGCACTGCAGACTAAAGATAAGACTTTAGTCCACACAGTGGCTTTGGAGAGAACACTAAAAAGTAATTGCTTTTTAATCCTTTGATTTATGTTCCATATGAGTTTAGATTTTCTGTAAATGAAAGTACTTAAGCAATCCCCTCCCAAAATAATTTTTCCAACAGATACTGTATGTTTCTTTGATAATGTACAGGATTCAAGAGTAAAACATCCACAAAAATCACTCATCTTATTTTATTTTAAATGCTCAGCCATCATGGAAATTATTGATATAATTCACACCCCTTTTTCATTATTGCTGCAGACTGGAGTCGAACATGGTTTGAAGGAGGACAAGGTCTCAGTGATGCTGTTGACAAGGGCGGTAAAAGTTCAGATCAGAACAAGTCTACAGTTTGCACCCTGGAAGTTTGTTGATGTCAAACGGATTCTGCTCAGCGTCGGACCCTATGAAGATTTCTACCTTCAAACTGAGACTCTTTTCTGGAAATCGGATTTCCTAAGCACGGCTATGCTTCAGGCTGTAACCAAACCAGATGTATTGTCATTGAAAGCTGTTTGGAATCAGGTCTACTAAATTCTATCTGCTGCTGCTTAGAATGAAGTACAAGCTGCACTGAAGTGAGGCCCACTGGTGATACACCCTCATCAGATCAGCTGCCAGGTTGGTCCTGGTCCTGGTCCCATGACAGTTTTCCACACAAAAAGTTATCAAAAAGCTTCTAAGTCCCAGGTTTAGGGTTTAGATGGTGGGAGTATTGTATTGTGATAGTATTTATATAGCGCTTACTACCCCTGACGAGGCGTCAAAGCGCTTTTCGGAGAGTAGCACGCTACTTAGGAACCCAAAAGGAATTAGTGGTGGATTAGTATATGGAAATATGAGTACAGTTTTAGTATTATTATGAGATAATTTGAGCCGCTGATATGTGAGTTTGATAGTTGGATTGACTTGAGTAATGGAGGGGTGGAGGAGGGCAGAATCCAGAAGTGTTAATTGAGAGTTTATAGTAATAGGATTTAGGCTTGGGATGAGTAAATGGGGATGGAGGAGGGAAGAGTCTGTTGAAAGAGTTAGGAAGATCATAGTAGCAGGAGGGGTTTTGAATGAGATAAAGGTGAGATAAATGAGGGAGAATTCAGTAGGGTTGTTTGGGAGATCATGGTAGTAACCTGAGGTTTGGGTGAGTTAGATGTGGAAGAGGAGGGAAGAGCTTAGGCACGGTTATTTAGGGGATGAAAGTAGTAGAATGGATTTGGGATGAGTCAGAGTGGGAATGGAGGATAGATTGATAGAGACATGCATAGGGTGATGGGTAGACAAAGTAAAGCTTACAAGAGAGTAAAAATATAATATTCTGTATTTATATATTTTTTATATATACATATATATATATTTTTTATCATTATTTTTATTTAATTGATGTATTTATTATTATTAACATATATATAAATATATATATATATCTGTATATATATATATAAAATGTTTTATATTTTTTATATTTATAATTTGAATTTTATTTATAGATTTTACTTTATTTTTATTTAATTATTTCTCTAGTACAGTAGTACTAGAGTAATAAATACATAGATATGTAAGTACATAGTAAGGGAGTATATGTTCAAGGAATATAATAATGGATATAATATGAGAAGAAAAGTAGTATTGTATAAACCCAGACTTTCAAGATTTGTAATATTTGAAGTTAATTAATAAGTGTACTTTTGCAACATTTATTTATTTTTGCTCAATTTTTGAATAGCCAAATACCTATGATAATAAACATTTGATATATTTTATATTTGTGATATAAAATGAGAGCAGGGATTCATAAGTATCTAATATAACAACTTATCTAGGAGCTATGCAATGGCCTATGAACATGTTAAGCATAGAATGATATACACATATATATTTATATATACACACACACACACACATATCCACACACACATGAATACATACACATATACACACATATATGTACATACATGTACATATTTTAACTGTGAGTAAATATACATGAGGTAAACAGGTTTAAAGAGTATGTGTGTAGTTTATTGGTATGACATAGTAGCAACACATAATTTTCGAAAGAACTATGGGGGTCATTCTGACCTTGGCGGTAAAAGGCCCATACCGCTGGTCAGAACTCCGCCATACTACCGCCGCGGCCGCGGTAAACCGCCACGGTCATTCTGACCACCAACTGTGAATCCGCCAAAAACCCGACATCCAAGGAAGGCCGCCTCATCAGCGGGCCGCGGAAAACTGGAGATGACCAAACCTCCACCGCCACGCCAACACAAACACGCCCATGCCATTCTGACCCACCAATCCATGCGGCGGTCTTTCAACCGCGGTATTCCATTGGCGGTACACACCGCCGCGCTCAAAATACACACACACATACAAAACACTGCCACATTGGGCAATTTGAAATACACACACCTGACACACATACCAACAACACTCCCACACATCCATACAACTATAAAACACACACCCACATCACCCACAGACCCCTACGACCGAAGATCAGAGACGAAGGAGAGAGAGACACATCACAGAATAGAGAGCTACATCACACAGAGGCACACTACACCATCACACACACCACATAGAAGCACAAAGCACCACACACCAACACACTCATCACCATATACACCACCCCACACCTCATCCACACCACCCCATGGCACCCCAAAGGCACCCACGCTTTTCGGACCAAGAACTCCGGGTCATGGTGGAGGAAATCATAAGAGTTGAACCCCAGCTCTTCGGCTCACAGGTGCAGCACACCACTATAGCCAGGAAGGCGGAGCTATGGCAGCGGATCGTGGACAGGGTCAACGCGGTGGGACAGCATCCCAGAAATCGAGACGACATCCGCAAACGCTGGAACGACTTAAGGGGAAAGGTGCGCTCGATGGTCTCGCGACACAACATCGCAGTGCAGAAGACTGGCGGGGGACCCCCACCCACTCCACCCGAATTCACAGCATGGGAGCAAGAGGTACTAAACATCCTGCATCCTGATGGCCTCGCTGGAGTACACGGAGGAATGGACTCTGGTAAGTACAATCTCAACTACTTTACCCCCCCCCCAGCATGCTAACCCCCACCACCACCCTCACCCCCAACCCCCCATCACACATCCTCCCTGAGAATGTCTCTCCAGCACAACCCACCCAACACCAACCCCTGCATGCCACCACAAACTATGGACACCCATCACCCAAGCATGACCACTGCACATACCCCCCCCCCCAAAAAACACCCCCACAACACCTCCCCCAAGGGAATGGCAGCACTGGGGGACAAGGGCACCAATCAATGGGACGCAATAGCACACACAGAAACAATAACCATACTCTCTTACCCCATGCAGGACCCGAACGCCAACACACCGGCCAGGAGGGTCCAGAAATGTCCATCCCCCCCCCCCCCGGAAGAGGCCCCCAGTGATGACAGCAGCTCTGTCGACCTGGAACCTGATGACCAGCCCGGACCATCGGGGACCTCTGGACAGTCGGTTCCCCACACACAGGCCACAGCAGACCCAACCCCCTCTGGGACCAACAGCACAGCTCCCACCCAGCGGGCCCATGCCTCTGTCTCTAGGACAGGTCAATCAGCGGTGTGTCTGCCACTGCAGGGCACCCAGGCTAACCCACCACCCCAACAACAACAGGGACCTGGGGGCAGTGGTAGTGGGCACACCGTCCAGGGGACAGAGGCCCAGGGAAACAGGGCAACTCGGAGGGCTGCTGTGCGACAGGGGGGGGAGGAGAGGCCCAGGGAACCCACTCTCCAAGAGGCCCTCACCACCATCATGGCAGCCTACCACCACTCCCAAGAGACGATGGCGACGGTACTGGCCAGGTTCCAGGAGATCCAGGCACAGCAGGAGGAACGCTACATGGGGTTCAGCAATCAACTCACCAACATCTCTACCGCTATGGAGAGCATAGTCCAGGCCCTCAACCGGATAGAAGACACGTTGCGGGACCATGTGGCACCACACAGGGCCCCTGTCACTAGCCAGGAACAGCCTACCACCTCCGCCGGCGCTAGTGGACAGGAGGCCCCACCACAACGACAGGCCACCAGAACCCCACCTCCTGCTGAAGAACAACCACCCCGCAAGAGGAGCCTGAGATCAAAAAAATCGACAGAGTAGGATGTCAAGACCCCCGCCAGCATGAGACACCCCCTGAAGTCATCCCACTGTCCCACATTGCCACCCTGTCCAACCTTGAACTGCCCCTGCTCCATCCTTCCACAGGCATATGGACAATGCACCTGTGAGACTGAGAACTGGACTCTGCAATGGCCATTACTCCACCCCCACCAATCACCGTGTTTATATCATGTACCACTATCTAGCACAAAAAAAAAATCACTCAATGCACTGAAATCAAACAGGAGTCAGGCTGTATTATTTACAAATGTATAACACATTACCGATCAAATATGTTCTGTTAACTTTGTGCTGAACACATACCGAGAT
Source organism: Pleurodeles waltl (assembly GCF_031143425.1). Classification (NCBI taxonomy): domain Eukaryota; kingdom Metazoa; phylum Chordata; class Amphibia; order Caudata; family Salamandridae; genus Pleurodeles; species Pleurodeles waltl. The sequence goes on along the minus strand of NC_090442.1, from coordinate 579,847,705 downwards.
CAATAAGCATTAGTCCATGGGCTAACCAAGCAGTAGTCACGGAGTGCTTCATACAGCACTGAAAAGGGAAGGGAAAATCAAACATCAGTTTAAAAGAACTGGGGGGTCATAGACAAAGTTGAGAAGCAGGAGGCTTGCAGGAAAAGTAAAATGGCGTGGGTGATTCTTACCTGTGTGCTACTGAAAATACTGTTGGATAACTCTGTCCCTGTTGTCTGTGTCGTCCTCTGAGTCTTCCTCCTCTTCACTCTCCGCAGGCTCCACAGCTGCTTCAACACCACCATCTGGACCATCCTCCTGCAGGAAAGGCACCTGACGTCGCAATGCCAGATTGTGAAGCATACAGCAGGCCACAATGATCTGGCACACCTTCTTTGGTGAGTACATCAGGGATCCCCCTGTCATATGCAGGCACCTAAGTCTGGCCTTCAGGAGCCCAAAGGTCCTTTCTATGATCCTCCTAGTTCGCCCATGGGCCTCATTGTACCGTTCCTCAGCCCTGGTCCGGGGATTCCTCACTGGGGTCAATAGCCAAGGCAGGTTGGGGTAACCAGAGTCACCTATTAGCCACACATGGTGTCTCTGTAGCTGTTCCATCACATAAGGGATGCTGCTATTACGCATCACATACGCGTCATGCACTGACCCAGGGAACATGGCATTCACATGGGAGATGTACTCGTCAGCCAAACAGACCACCTGGACGTTCATAGAATGGTAACTTTTCCTGTTTCTGTACACCTGCTCATCGTCTTTTGGGGGGACTAAGGCTACATGGGTCCCATCAATGGCACCAATGATGTTGGGAATATGTCCAAGGGCATAAAAATCACCCTTCACAGTGGCCAAATCAACCTCCTCAGGGAATAGAATGTAACTCCGCATGTGTTTCGTCAGGGCAGACAACACTCTAGACAAAACTTTGGAAAACATAGGCTGAGACATTCCAGATGACATGGCCACTGTTGTCTGGAATGAGCCACTTGCAAGAAAATGGAGGACTGACAGAACCTGCACCAGAGGGGGAATTCCTGTGGGTTGGCGGATGGGGGACATCAGGGCTGGCTCCAGCTGGGCACACAGTTCATGGATAGTGGCACGGTCAAGTCAGTATCGTGGTATGATGTGGCGTTCTTCCATTGTTGACAGGTCCACCAGCGGTCGGTACACGCGAGGATTCATCCTTCTCCTCGCAAGTCCCAGCGGACGGTGCCTAGGAATGACAACATAGAGCACAGAGTCAAGCCAATCACTGGTACGTTCACCACAGCTTGCATAGCACACGGTTATCTATGTTTTGAAAGGCGTGTATGTGTGGCAATGCAAGGCCTAGGCCTGTGTGTCGCAGTAGAAATTATGCCATGTGGGCCCTTGAAATGGCGGCTGCCTGACCTGTGAAGTGGGACAATGGGATGTGAGGTCAATGCGCTGGTGGAGCACACCATGGCGGTAGGCGGTCGATGACCGCTACACGGAGCCGCATTGGTTAACATTGAAGCCTATGGGTTTCAGGAGCCAATGACGAGGTGCGCCGGCGGTAGCGGTACGCACCGCCGCGGTACGCACCGCCGCGGGCGTGACCGCCATTTTCTATCTGCCTAATCACTCGAGACCTGATCATCCACAGGAGAGGACCTATACTGCAAGTGCTGCTGTGACCTCGGTCTGGAAGTGACAATGGCTGCTGCGACTGGGGAAAGGGCCCCTGCCTTCACGTCTGAAGAGTTGGAGAAGCTCGTGGATGGGGTCCTCCCCCAGTATGCGTTACTCTACGGTCCTCCAGACCAACAGGTAAGTACACCGGGTGCACATGGAATGGGCGATGCCTGTGTGGAGTGGGGTGGATGTAAGTTGGTGGGGTGGGGGGCGAATGAGGAGTGCAACGCACGACAGATGAGAGCATGTGCCATATGGCAAGGTTGGGGAGGGGGGGCCAATCACATCTAACATGCAGTAAGTTGATGAATGTTTCCTTCCCACCCTGTACATATCACATAGGTCAGCGCCCATCAGAAAGTCGAGATTTGGCGTGCCATCGCCAAGGAAGTCCAGGCCCTGGGGGTCCACGTCAGACGGGACACCCACTGCCGCAAGAGGTGGGAGGACATCCGCCGCGGAACCAGGAAGACCGCCGAGTCACTGCTGGGGATGGCCTCCCAACCTAGGAGGGGTGCCAGTCGTACCCTGACCCCCCTGATGTCCCGGATCCTGGCGGTGGCCTACCCTGATTTGGATGGGCGCTTGAGAGCATCACAGCAGACACAAGGGGGTGAGTATCAGCACATTCTGCTATCTTTCTGCACAGTGGAGGCGTCTGGGTGGGGGAGGAGGGTTGTGGGTGACATTAGGCCAGGGCGCTTTCTGCAGTGTAGTCCTCTCCCTTAGGCATGGCCCTGTGCTCCCGGCCCCCACCTCTGTAGGGTGACAAGTACAGCTATTGATGGTCCAGCCTCACACATCTGCGCGTTTGTCCTCTCTTGACCTGTTGTCTTAGTCAGAAGTACTGAGTAGTGTACCCCGAATGCGCGGCTTAGTGCATGAGGCTCCTGTGTCTGTCCTCTCCGCCAACGGTGTTGACATTGCATGCACTCAACCTGGTCTTCTTTTTTCTCCCCCCACCCTTCTTCTTCATCTTCTTGTGCATGTGTGCATTAGCATCATCAGGCGGAGGAGATTTGGCATCGGAGCACGAGGGAGCAGCAAGTCACAAGGCCCCGGTGGGCCCAGGAACAGACACCGAGGGCACCAGTGATCCGGAGGGCGAGGGGAGCACCACAACGGGGACCGGTGGTGAGAGCAGCGACACAGACACGTCCTCGGATGGGTGCTCCCTAGCGGTGGCGGAAACATCCGGGACCCCCGCCTCTACAGGTACAGCCGCCACCCAGCGCACCAGCCCCGCCCTCCCTGCAGCCCCTCAGCCTACGCTCCGTGCCCGCTCGCCCAGGAAGGCGGGCGTCTCCTTCGCCCCAGGCACCTCAGCCCCTGCCCCTGTCGCCCCTGCTGCCCTCAGTGCGGAGCTCATTGACCTTGTGAGGACGCTCATTGTTGGGCAGACTACCCTTTTGAATGCCATCCAGGGGGTAGAAAGGGAGGTGCATCGGAGCAATGCCTACCTGGAGGGCATTCATTCGGGTCAGGCTGCCCATCAACGATCGTTCACTGCTCTGGCCTCAGCACTGATGGCAGCCATTGTCCCTGTTTCCAGCCTCCCTCTTCTGACTGCCTCCAGCCTGTCTCTGTCTCCTGTTCCTCAGCCTATCCCATCCACACCATCTGACCAGCCTGCACACACCTCAACACCCAAGGGCAGCTCATCCAGACACAAGCACCACAGATCCCACAAACACTCACCCAAGCAACACCCAGATGCAGACATTCCAACAGTCACTGCCACCCCTGTGTCCCCCTCCTCCTCGTCTCCCTCCTCCCTCCCTGTGACGTCTACTCTCACACCTGCATGCACACCAACATCAGCCAGTGCTTCCATCACCACCACACCCTCCTGTACAGTCCGCACGCGTGCAGTCACCACCCCCACTGCCATTTACACATCCCCTGTGTCCTCTCCCACTGTGTCTGTCACCCCCTCTTCCAAGACACACAAACGCAGGCAGCCACCCACCCAACAGCCATCCACCTCACGACAGCCTACAGCACCAGCACCTTCACCTAATGACAGCACACCTGACTCTCCTACAACCACATCCTCTTCCTCCACTCCCATCACCACTTCTCCTACCCTTTACCTTGGCCCTAAAAAACTTTTCCTGGCTAATCTTGACCTCTTTCCCTCCGATGACCTACCCCCTCCATCTGCAAAGAGTCCCAAGAGCACCACAGCCACCACCAGCCCAGCTTCGGGTGTCACTGTTGTGCATGGGTTCTGGAGTCCACCCTTTGCCAGCAGTGACACCTCAATCAGCAGCAAGGACACATCCAGCCCCCCCCCGGCAAGAGGACCAGGCAACACAAGGGCCGCCGTGCGAGGACTGACACGGCTGCCCCCAAGGAGCAAACTTCGCCCACTTCACCAGCCACATCATCTAGGGGAGGCAAGGACCCGAGAGCCCCATCTAAGGAGCGTAAGGGCAGCAGGGCGGAGAAGTCAGGCAGCAGGAGCGCGGAGCAGGTGGGCCCCACATGCCACATCCCAGCTGAAAAGGAGGACACCAAAGGGCCCAGGACTCCGTCCCCGAAGGGTCCAGAAGCATCACGGTCGGAGGGCGACTGAGCAGGGAGTCCAGGCCAGGTCTGGCTCCCTTGACCTACTGGATGTGCACCACTGAACAGGTCCCGCCGTGGAGAAGAGCACCGCTGAACAGGGCCCGCCGTGGAGAAGAGCACCGCTGAACAGGGCCCGCCGTGGAGAAGAGCACCGCTGAACAGGGCCCGCCGTGGAGAAGAGCACCGCTGAACAGGGCCCGCCGTGAAGATAGGCACCGCTGAACAGGGCCCTGCCGTGAAGATAGGCACCGCTGAACAGGGCCCGCCGTGGAGAAGAGCACCGCTGAACAGGGCTCGCCGTGGAGAAGAGCACCGCTGAACAGGGCCCGCCGTGAAGATAGGCACCGCTGAACAGGGCCCCGCCGTGCAGAAGAGCACCGCTGAACAGGGCCCCGCCGTGCAGAAGAGCACCGCTGAACAGGGCTCGCCGTGGAGAAGAGCACCGCTGAACAGGGCCCGCCGTGGAGAAGAGCACCGCTGAACAGGGCCCGCCGTGGAGAAGAGCACCGCTGAACAGGGCCCGCCGTGAAGATAGGCACCGCTGAACAGGGCCCCGCCGTGAAGATAGGCACCGCTGAACAGGGCCCGCTGTGGAGAAGAGCACCGCTGAACAGGGCCCGCCGTGGAGAAGAGCACCGCTGAACAGGGCCCGCCGTGGAGAAGAGCACCGCTGAACAGGGCCCCGCCGTGCAGAAGAGCACCGCTCCGCTGGGCCCCGCCGTCTCAAGCACCGCTCCGCTGGGCCCCGCCGTCTCAAGCACCGCTCCGCTGGGCCCTTCCTGTCAAGCACCGCTCCGCTGGGCCCCACCGTCTCAAGCACCGCTCCACTGGGCCCTTCCTCTCAAGCACCGCTCCGCTGGGCCCCGCCGTCTCAAGCACCGCAACGCTGGGCCCTTCCCCTCAAGCACCGCTCCGCTGGGCCCTTCCTGTCAAGCACCGCTCCGCTGGGCCCTGCCGTCTCAAGCACCGCTCCGCTGGGCCCTTCCTCTCAAGCACCGCTCCGCTGGGCCCCGCTGTCTCAAGCACCGCTCCGCTGGGCCCCGCCGTCTCAAGCACCGCTCCGCTGGGCCCTTCCTGTCAAGTACCGCTCCACTGGGCCCCGCCGTCTCAAGCACCGCTCCGCTGGGCCCCGACGTCTCAAGCACCGCTCCGCTGGGCCCTTCCTCTCAAGCACCGCTCCGCTGGGCCCCGCCGTCTCAAGCACCGCTCCGCTGGGCCCCGCCGTCTCAAGCACCGCTCCGCTGGGCCCTTCCTCTCAAGCACCGCTCCGCTGGGCCCCGCCGTCTCAAGCACCGCTCCGCTGGGCCCCGCCGTCTCAAGCACCGCTCCGCTGGGCCCCGCCGTCTCAAGCACCGCTCCGCTGGGCCCTTCCTCTCAAGCACCGCTCCGCTGGGCCCCGCCGTCTCAAGCACCGCTCCGCTGGGCCCCGCCGTCTCAAGCACCGCTCCGCTGGGCCCCGCCGTCTCAAGCACCGCTCCGCTGGGCCCTTCCTGTCAAGCACCGCTCCGCTGGGCCCCGCCGTCTCAAGCACCGCTCCGCTGGGCCCTTCCTCTCAAGCACCGCTCCGCTGGGCCCGCCGTCTCAAGCACCGCTCCGCTGGGCCCTTCCTCTCAAGCACCGCTCCGCTGGGCCCCGCCGTCTCAAGCACCGCTCCGCTGGGCCCCGCCGTCTCAAGCACCGCTCCGCTGGGCCCTTCCTCTCAAGCACTGTTTATGGTTCACTGTGCCCACCATGCCTCCTCCTTGAGCAGTGGACACTGTCATCCACCAGATGGACTGTGGCTTTGCACTCCCCAGGATGGTGAAGTGGGCAACCCACCCACTGTAGAGACTTGAGAGACTGTGGCTTTGCACTCCCCAGGATGAAGCAGTGGGCAACCCACCCACTGTAGGGACTTGAGAGACTGTGGCTTTGCACTCCCCAGGATACATCAATGGGCATGGTGGCCCCTTCGTGGATCTGGCGTCGTGGACTCATGTGGCTGTGGTGCCTCCCCCTTCCCTTCCCCCTGAGGTGCCTGTAATTTTTTCATCAGATGCCCCTGCAGTGTTCTCTCCAAAGGACTCAGGTCTCCTGTGTGGGCTTTGCCCTTGTGTCGCTACACTGTAGCCCACGGACTGTTCCATTTAACTTTCATGTACAGGACTAATTGCCTCGGTTCTCCATGGCAGTGTACATAGTATCATTTTGTTATGGATATTTTGCATAGTTGATCGCTCCATATCAGAGTCTATTTTTTATTAAAAAAATTTGTCCCAAATTATTTCTGTCTTTGCATTCTTAAGGGGGGTTTGGGTGGTGTCACTGTGCATTGTTGCTCTGCATTAGTGTGTACATAGTTTGGGGGGGGGTCGCATATGTGTGTGCCGTAAGCTTCCCTCCTCCCCCCTCCTGTGTGTCGTAGGTGCAGTACTCACCGTTGTCGTCTGCGCCGGAGTTCGTACTCGTGGTAGATGAGAAGGTAGACGAGAGCAGGTAGGATGTTTAATTCGGGTTCCATGCTGTCCTCCTTCCTCGTGGAGTGTGTTTTGGTGCGCGTTTTCCCGTTTGTAGTCTGTTTCCGCCGTGTTTTTTATCGGCGGGGCTCCCGCCCCGGAAAAGGTGGCGGATTGGTGAGTTGTGATAGTGTGGGCGGTACATTGTCTGCCGCCTGCCTGTTGGCGGTGACCGCCACGCTGTTTGTGTGCACCGCCGCGGCGGTCGGAGTGTTAATGTGGCGGGCTGTGTTGGCGGTTCCCGCCAGGTTCAGAATTCCATTTTTTCTACCGCCGGCCTGTTGGCGGGTTGGCCGCCACTTTATCGCCGACCGCCAGGGTTAGAATCACCCCCTATATGTATCTAGAATATATACATAATCAGATAAAAAATATTTATCAATAAAGGCATATGCAGTCCATAGCTGTTTGAATATGGTGGTTATGAAGGAAAGACCCAACTCTTGAGTAGTCTTCTGAAGACAAGATAGTTATCAGTGAATCTTATATTTGGGGGTAATGAATTACATAGTTTGGCTGCTTGAATGGAGAAGGATGTACCACCTATAGTCTTTTTCTTGTATGGTGGTGTTCTAAGGTGGGGTGCCAATCTTGAGCGGAGGTTTCTTTGTTGAATGTATTTGGTTATTTTGTTTTTGATAAAAAGCGGTCCTGTTCCATGTATAGCTTTGTGGTTGATACAAAGCAGCTTGAAGGTGCATCTTCTGGCAACGGGAAACCAATGTAGTGCTCTCAAAGCAGGGGAGATGTGGGTTTGTGGCTTTACATGCAATAGTAGCCTGGCTGTGGAGTTCTGAATACGTTGTCGTTTTTTCATAATAGATAGAGATGATCCATCCGGTTATAATCCAGTTTGGATAGTACAAGAGAGATAGTAGCCTGCACCTTGTGTGGAAATCCGAGGTGGGGGAAGATGGGTCATAGAGTCTTCAAGGTGATGAAGATTGTTCATGCTAATTTGTCCACTTGGGCATTCATTGTTGGTGATTCCAAGGTTTTTAACTTCATTGGATAATTGAGGAGGTGGTCCGAGGTCATCAGGCCAGGCGCACGGTGGGTCATAATTCTTCCAGTCACCACATATGAGTATTTCTGTTTTGGAGGCATTCAGTTTGAGATGGCTCCAAGTCATCCACTGATCAACGACTCTGAGGCAACTGAAGATTAGTGAGTTTTTCACTGTTTTTGGGGCATTCTAATTGAAGTAGTATTTGTGTGTCATCTGCATAGTTGTAGCATGTGAGATGAAAATCATTGATCAGTTCTGGTAATGATATCATGTAGATATTGAAAAGCAAAGGTGAGATGATTGATCCTTGGGGGACTCCTGCTTTTGTGAGGTAGGGTTTGAACGTACCACTCTGACACCAGCCAAGGGTTCCAGGACCTTAGGAACAGCACCTGGGGTCATAGCTCACTCAAACAAAAGTCACCAGAAGGGTCAGGGGTAGGACCACTTAAAACCGGACAGCTGTGCTCTTATAGAAAAATTGTTTTTTAGCAGCTCTTGTGTTCCTGTAGCTTAACAGGAGGTCAAGTCATTTTTGATACTATGTGCAGTTATTTGGAGAGCTGATGTAAGAAAATTTCTCTTTTTTCTTGATCACCCCTGTTTTTTCTTTACTCTATGCAGTGGGGCTGTTGTAATGAGGCACCAGTGCATATGTCATGACCCCTAAAGCACGTCAGTCCCAGTGCATATATCATGACCTCAAAAACATGTCAAAATTGTTTATACTCCTAATTGGCATATTTAATTTACCTGTAAATCCCAATTATAAGGTACAAAGTTCAGCTAGGGTCTGTAAGTTAAATGCCACTAGTCGACTGCAGCATAAATACTATCTGCAGATTTTTACGGCATCCGCGACAACAAAACACTGTGGGGTAGCCTTGATGTTTCATAGATCGATGCATTTTCAGCTCTCGGTGTCACATTTAGATAAAGGGGGCAGGTATTTGTTGGTCAAGGGAACCTTGGGTGGACGGGTCTGTACAATAGCTACCCTCTATGCACCTAATAGTGGCCAATCACTGTTTCTTTTGCACTATTTGGATGTATTGTGGGGCTTTGCAGAGGGTGAGATAGTGCTCATGGGAGACTTCAATCTGATTTGGGATGCCCCTCAGGGTATGACACACCCTCAGAGACTGCCTGCTAGCAGCTTTACTTTAAAACGGCATTTCATAGCTTGGGGCTTTTTTATGCTTGGCGTGCCTACCACCCTACTGCAAAGGATTAAACCTTTTTCTCGCATTCTCATAGGTCGTATTCTCGGATTGATAATATTTTCATGAGTTTACCTCCGTGGCAGCTTCTTCGGGCGGCCACTACGCACCTGATTGCCATCTCTGACATGCACTGTGGAGGTGAGTTTGGGGTGGACTCCTTCACACGCTACAAGGGGGTGCTGGTATTTCCCACATGTCCTAACTAGAGACTCTAAGGAGGTCATTACAACATTGGCGGTAAAAGGCGCTTACCGCCGTGCAGAAGACCGCCAACACACCGCCGCGGCCGCGGAATTCCACCACGGCTATTATGACTCACATCTCGAAATCCGACAAGTCCGCCACACCAAAGGTCAGTGATAAACTGGCAAAAAAAAAAAAACTCAACTGTCACGCCAACAGAAATATGCCTACACTATCACGACATACGAATCCACGTGGCGATCTTTCAACCGCGGTATTCCATTGGCGGCACACACCGCCGCGCTCAAAATACACACACTTCTACAAAACACCGCCACATTGGACAATTCCAAATACACACACCTGATACACATACACACACCACTCCCACACACCCATTGCAATATATAACACACACCCACATCACCCACAAACCCCCATGAAAAAAAATACAGAAAGAAGGCCAGAGAGAGACACCACCATCCACAAACTAGCAGCCACAGGCACACAACACCATCACCCACATAACGTCCACGCACAAAACACCACACACCACTACATATCACCACACCTATCACCACACACCCCACCCCACACATCACCTACACCACCCCATGGCACGCAAAGACACCCCAGGTTTTTGGAGGAGGAGCTCAGGGTCATGGTGGAAGAAATAGTCCGGGTAGAGCCACAGCTCTTTGGAGCACAGGTGCAGCACACCTCAATTGCAAGGAAGATGGAGCTATGGCGAAGAATAGTCGATAGGGTCAACGCAGTGGGACAACACCCAAGAAATCAGGACGACATCAGGAAGAGGTGGAACGACCTACGGGGAAGGTGCGTTCCGTGGTCTCAAGACACCACCTGGCGGTTCAGCGGACTGGCAGCGGACCCCCACCTCCTCACCCACCACTAACAACATGGGAGGAGCAGGTCTTGGCGATTCTGCATCCTGAGGGCCTCGCAGGAGTCGGTGCAGGAATGGACTCCGGTAAGTCAAACCTTTAACTACCATATCCCCCACCCTACCTGCATGCTATCACATACCCCCACCCTCGCACCCACCCCTATCACTCCAACTCCTCACAAATGTACCAATATCACAAACCACACATCCCAACACCAAGCCCTGCATGCAATAATAACGCATGGACACCAATCACTAAAGCATGCCCACTGTACATACCCATGCACCCCCCTAAACCATCATCACACAAGCCCCCACACAGGAATGCCAGCACTGGGGTACACGCTTACCCACCCATTGCACACCATGACACAAACAGATACAATAATCATGCTTTTACACCCCTGCAGGACCACTACCCAACGTCACCAGACAGGAGGGTCCAGACATCTCCACCCCACCCACAGAAGAGGCCCACAGTGATGACAGCAGTTCTGTCTAACTGGATCTAGATGACCAGCCCGGACCATCGTGGGCCTCGGGACAGTCGGTTCCCCTCACACAGGCACAGGCCACTACAGACCTTCCCCCCTCTGGTAACACCAGCCCAGCACCCACCCAGCGGGCCTATACCTCCATCCCCAGGACACGTCAATCAGCTCTGTGTCCACCACTACAGGGAACCCAGGATAACCCACCACCCCAACAACAACAGGGACCTGGGGGCAGTGGCAGTGGGCACACGGTCCAGGGGACGGAGGCACAGGAACACAGGGGAACTGGGAGGGCTGCGTGCGACAGGGGGTGGACAGGCCAAGGGAACCCACTCTCCACGAGGCCCTCTCCTCCATCATGGGAGCATACCACCACTCCCAGGAGACAATGGCAACAGTACTGGCCAAGTTTCAGGAGACCCAGCGACTGCAGGGGGAACAGTATTTGGGATTCAGGGAGGAACTCAGAACCATCAGCACCACCCTGGGTACCATCGTAGCGGTGCTGAAGGAAATACTCAACACCAGGAGGGACATTGTGGCACTCCAAGAGGCCCCTGACACTAGCATGGACGATGAACTGCCCACCACCTCCGCCGGCGCTAGTGGACAGGAGGCACTGCCATAGGACCACCACACCAGCACCCCACCCCCTGCAGACGGTGAACCACCCCGCAAACAGTCCCTGAGATCCAGGACCAAGACAGAGCACGATGCCAAAACCCCCGCCAAGAAATGAGACCACCCTGATTGTCAACCCACTGTCCCACTTTGTCACCGTGTCCATATTGAAACTGCCCCAGCTCCACTTCCTATGCCCATATGAGCAATGCACCTATGAGACAAATAGACTGGACTCTGCCATGGACACTCCTCCGCCATCATCCCTCACCATTTAACTTCCCCCTCCAATATTTTGTAAGTAAATAAACACACCTAAAGCACCAAAATATCTGGAGTCTGTCTGTGATTTTGAAATAGTTTATTTGTAATTACAGTGACAAATTTTTCAGGAAATAGTAATGTCAACATACCTATGTCACACAGCTCCAGTCCCTGAGGAATCTAAGCAGATGACACACGTTGGGACCCACACCTGTAAAACCGTAAGGGAAAGTGAAAACTCAGTGACCATACACTGGGTGAAATCGACAGACAGGATAGAGGTATAAGTGTAATAGTACTTGTAGTAGGCAGGAATGTATTCTCACCTGTGTGTCACTGGAAATGTTGCTGGATGACTGAGTCCCTGTTGTCAATGTCTTCTTCCTCTGCTTCCTCCTCATCACTGTCCACAGGCTCCACAGCTGCTACAACACCGCCATCTGGACCATCCTCCTGCAGAAAAGGCACCTGTTGTCGCAAAGCCAAGTTATGAAGCATACAGCAGGCCACGATGATCTGGCACACCTTCTTTGGTGAGTAGAATAGGGATCCACCTGTCATATGGAGGCACCGGAACCTGGCCTTCAGGAGGCCGAAGGTCCGCTCGATCACCCTCCTAGTACGCCCATGGGCCTCATTGTAGCATTCCTCTGCACTTGTCCTGGAATTCCTCACTGGGGTCAGTAGCCATGACAGGTTGGGGAACCAGAGTCACCTAATAGTCACACACGGTGCCTCAGGAGTTGACCCATCACATAAGGGATGCTGCTATTCCGCAAGATGTAGGAGTCATGCACGGAGCCAGGGAACATGGCATTCACATGGGAGATGTACTGGTCTGCCAAACATACCATCTGTACATTCATGGAATGATAACTCTTCCGGTTCCTGTACACCTGTTCACTCCTGTGGGGGGGGGTGGCAAAGCCACATGGGTTCCATCAATGGCACCTATGATGTTGGGGATATGTCCAAGGGCATAGAAGTCACCTTTCACTGTAGGCAAGTCCTCCACCTGAGGGAAAACGATGTAGCTCCGCATGTGTTTCAGCAGGGCAGACAACACTCTGGACAATATGTTGGAAAACATAGGCTGGGACATCCCTGATGCCATGGCCACAGTTGTTCGAAAAGACCCACTTGCAAGGAAATGGAGCACTGATAGCACCTGCACTTGAGGGGGGATTCCTGTGGGATGGCGGATTGCTGACATCAGGTCTGGTTCCAACTGGGTACACAGTTCCTGGATTTTGGCACGGTCAAACATGTAGGTGATTATCACATTTCTTTCCTCCATTGTCGACAGGTCCACCAGCGGTCGGTACACCGGAGGATTCCGCCATCTCCTCACATGTCCCAGCGGACGGTGCCTCTGAAGGACAACAGCGACCAGAAAGTCAAACAAGTCAGAGGTATGTACCCACAGTCTACACAGAACACGATTCATACACAAAATGTATGTGTGTTGAGAGTAGGCCTAGGTATGTGTGATGCAGTTGGTAATTGGGCCATGTGGGCCCCTGATATGGCGGCTGCCTGACCCCTAAAGTGGGACAATGGGATGTGAGGTAACTGCGCTGGCGTTGTACACCGTCGCGGTAGGCGGTCGAAGACCGCGGCGCAATGCTGCATTGGTTAACATTGGACCCTATGGGTCCCAGGAGCCAATGACCATGTACACCGGCGGTGATGGTACGCACTGCCGCAGACGTGACCGCCATTTTCTATCTGTTGATTCACTCGATACCTGATCTTCGACAGGAGAGGACCTACACTGCAAGTGCTGCTGTGACCTCGGTCTGGAAGAGACAATGGCTCGTGCATCTGGGGAATGGGCCCCTGCCTTCACATCGGAGGAGATGGAGAAGCTTGTCAACGGGGTCCTCCCCCAGTACACGATAATCTACGGTCCTCCAGGCCAACAGGTAAGTACACAGGGGGCATGTTGTATGGGCTAGGCCTGTGTGGAGAGTGCTTGTTGTAATAAGGAAGGGAGCAGAGTTCTGAGTGAATGAAAGACGGTGGGTGCATGTGCCACATGGCAAGGGTAGGGATGGGGCCACTCACTTTGATGGCACAGTAAGTAATGACTTCTCTTCTTCCCCTGTACATTTCATGTAGGTCAGCGCCCACCAGAAGAAGGATATTTGGCGTGCCATTGTTAAGGTCGTCCGGTCCCTGGGGGTCCACCACAGATGGAGCACCCACTGCCGGAAGAGATGGGAGGACATTCGCCGCTGGAGCAAGAAGACGGCGGAGGCTCAGCTGGGGATGGCCTCCCAAAGTGGGAAGGGTGCCCGTCGAACCATGAACCCCCTTGATGTTCCGGATCCTGGCGGTGGCCTACCCAGAGTTGCATGAGCGCATGAGGGCATCACAGCAGACACAAGGGGGTGAGTACACTCTCATTCAGCTGACTTTGCGCGCAGTAGAGGGGTCTGGGTGGGGGAGGAGGGCTGTGGGTTTCCCTAGGCCAGGGCTAGGCCCCTCCGTAAGGCATGGCCCTGTGACCCCCCACCCCACCTCTGTAGAGTGCCAAGTACAGGTATTCATGCACCTGTGTCATCTATGTGTGCAGATGTCGTCCATAGCCTTGTAGGTCATTTCCCAGGAATTGCACTGTAGAGCCCAACAGCGCGACGTAGTGCAGGGGGCTGCTGTGTCCGTCAAGTCCGCCAATGGTAGCAGTAAGCCATGCACTCAACCTGTCTTTTTTCTGTTCCCCCCCCCCCTTTTTTGGGGTCTCCCTGTTCTTGTGTGCATTAGCATCATCAGGTGGAGGAGCAGTGGCACTGGAGCATGAGGGAGCTGCGTCCCACATGGCCATGGAGGGCCACACTACGGACTCTGAATACACCAGTGGGACAGAGGGCGAGGGGAGCACCACGGCGGTGACAGGTGCTGAAACCAGCGACACGGACTCGTCCTCCGATGGGAGCTCCCTTGTGGTGGCGGCAACATCTGTGCCCCCCACTACTACAGGTACAGCACCCCACCAGCACCGCCCTCCCAGCAGCCCCTCAGCGTGTGCCCCGTGCCCGCTCACCCAGGAGGGTGGGCATCACCTTCACCACAGGCACCTCAGCCCCTGCCCCTGTCACCTCTGCTGCCCTCAGTGAGGAGGCCATTGACCTCCTCAGGTCCCTCACTGTTGGGCAGTCTACCATTTTGAATGCCATCCAGGGTGTAGAAAGGGAGTTGCAACAATGCATTCCTGGAGGGCATTCATTCTGGTCAGGCTGCCCTTCATCGAACCTTTCAAACTCTGGCCTCAGCACTGATGGCAGCCATTGTCCCTGTGTCTAGCCTCCCCCCTCCAACTTCCTCCACCCAGACCCCAACCCCTGTACCTCTGCCCATCCCAAGCACACCTTCAGACCAGCCTGCACACACCTCACCACACAAGGGAAGCTCAGGCAAACAGAAGCACCACACATCCCACAGGCACTCACACAAGCATCACACACATACAGACACACCAACATCCACTGCCTCCACTGTGTCCCCCTCCTCCTCGTCTCACTCCTCCCTCCCAGTCTCGTCTACACTCACACCTGCATGCACTACCACTACAGCCACTATGTCCGGCACAAGCACACCCATCAGCACACCCTGCTAACGTGCAGTCACTACCCCCACTACCATTCACACATCCCCTGTGTCCTCTCCCAGTGTGTCTGTGACGCCCCCTCCCAAGATACACAAACGCAGGCACACACCCACCCAACATACATCCACCTCACGACAGCCTCCAGCGCATGCACCTGCACCCAAAGCCACAAAAGTTACACCTCCTACAACCACAACCTCTTCCTCCACTCCCAAACCCCCTCCAGCTACCCGTCCCAGTGTCTCAAAACAACTTTTCCTGTCCACCCTTAACCTATTTCCCACCACCCCCGTCCAACTCATAGGTCCCGTACTAGCACCTCAGCCACAAAATCACCGGCACCAGTGGTGCCTGTTGTCACAGGTATGTGGAGTGCACCGGCCACCAGGCCAGCCAGTGTATCATGGAGCCAGAGCACAGCCAGTCCCCCCCCTGTGAAGCACCAGAAGTTGGCCAGTGCCTGGTGGGAGAGGGGGAAGACTCCAGCCACCCAAGCCACTCACAGGGATCCCGGGGGGAGTGTGGACTCAGCTGTGACTCCTCCCAAGGTGGGGAAGGGGCAGAAGAAACCCGCAAAGTCTGAGAGGAGCAGCACGGCAGAGAAGACCGCCATCATCCCCGCTGGCCAGAAGGGCCACCGCCAGCCCCATCGTCGCTGCCCAGGACGCCACCGCCAGCCCCATCGTCGCTGTCCAGGAGGACCCCGCCAGCCCCGTCGTCGCTGTCCAGGAGGACCCCGCCAGCCACTGCCCAGGAGGGCCCCGCCAGCCACAGCCCAGCTGCCCAGGAGAGCCCAGCCAGCCACAGCCCAGCTGCCCAGGAGGGCCCCGCCAGCCACAGCCCATCTGATGAATGAAGGGCCGCCAGCCCCAGCCCAGCTGGGCACTGAAGGACCGCTGAGTCAAGCACCGCTGAACAGGGCAAGCACCGCCAAGTCAAGCACCACTGAACAGGGCAAGCACCGCTAAACAGGGCAAGGACAGCTGAACAGGGCAAGGACCGCCGAATCAAGCACCGCTGAACAGGGCAAGCACTGCTGAACAGGGCAAGCACCGCTGAACAGGGCAAGGACCGCCAAGTCAAGCACCGCTGAACAGGGAAAGCACCGCTGAACAGGGCAAGGACCGCCAAATCAAGCACTGCTGAACAAGGCAAGGACCGCCAAGTCAAGCACCGCTGAACAGGGCACCGCCATCTCAAGCACCGCTAGCCCATGAGCGGCAGGGGCAGTGACACAACTGGGACCGTCAAGGGGTGAGTGATGCACTCTGGGCACCAGTCCCCCTCCAGAACCAGTGGAGACATGCATCCACTCTGTCTGTCCTGCACAGGATGAAGCACTCTGGGCACCAGTCCCCCTCCAGAACCAGTGGAGACGTGCATCCACTCCATCTGTCCTGCACAGGATGAAGCACTCTGGGCACAAAGCCCCCTCCAGAACCAGTGGAGACTGTCATTCACCTGAGAGACTGTGGCTTTGCACTCCCCAGGATTGAACAGTGGGCAAACCACCCACTGTTATCCACTTGAGAGACTGTGACTTTGCACTCCCCAGAATAAAGCAGTGGGCAACCCACCCACTGGAGAGACTTGAGAGACTGTGGCTTTGCACTCGACAGGATACATTAATGGGCATGGAGCACCCTCGTGGATCTGGCGTCGTGCACTCATCCGGCTGAGGTGCCCCCCCTTCCATTCCCCCTGAGGTGCCTGTTGTATTTCTATCTGATGCCCCTGCAGTGTTCTCTCCGTCATGTTCGGGTATCCTGTGTGGGCCTCGCCCATGCATTTTGGGCCCAGTGGTCCACGGACTATGAATGGTGCAATACCTGGACTACTAATCGTGGTGTATATTTTGTTAATAGTGTATATATGTATATATTTGCTTACTGACTTTTGATATATTACAATCGTTACACTCATTTCCTTTTGTCTTTGCATTCTTCCAGGGGGGTTGGGGGGTGTTACTGTAATGTTTGGATATGCATTGGTGTGTGTGTGTTGTAGTGGCTGAGGGTTGGGGTGTTGCGTGTGTGTGTCCCTGTTTTTTGCCTCCCCTATGTCGTAGTTGCAGTACTCACCGTGGTCTTCGCCGCCGGCGTTGATGCTCCTGGTAGAGGAGCAGGAAGACTATCGCAGGAAGAATATGGAGTTCCGGCTCCATGGTGTCGTCGGTCCTCGTGGAGTGTGTAGAGGTGAGCGTTTTCCCTTCGAAATGCCTGTTTCCGCTGTGTTTTTATCCGCAGTGAATCCGCTCCGGAAAAGGTGGCGGATTGGCCTGTCATAATACTGTGGGTGGTACATTGTCTCCTGCCTGTCTGTTGGCGGTGACCGCCGAGCTGTTGGTTTGTACCGTCATGGCGGTCGGAGTGTTAAAGTGGCTGTCTATGTTGGCGGTTTCCGCCACGGTCGTAATTCCAAAGAAATTTCCCCCGGCCTCTTGTTGGTCTTACCGCCACTTTAACACCGTCCGCCAGGGTTGTAATGAACACCTATGACTAGAGATGAGCTGCGGAGAGCTATTAAGGAGTTTTTTTGAGAATAAATACCCGGGGGCTGCCCCTTTTCCTATCATTTGGGATGCATTCAAAGCTGTCATTCGGGGCACTTGTATCTCCTTAGCGACGTCATTGTATTGGCTAAAGGCTGAAGAGCGATTGGGAGAGGCACTGTGGGAAGCTGCGTGGGTGCACAAGAATTCTCCCACATGGCAGAGCCAGAGGAAGGTAACCTCCATAAAGGGTAAACTGCATTCTATTTTTATGAATAGGGCAGAGATGGCCCTACTACTGCTCCAGAGGTCTCACTATGATGAGGGGAACAAAATTGGTTCCATCTTGGCTAGGCAACTACTGGTTAAGCAATCCAAGGGTTATATTGCACAAATACGGGATGACAAGGGGGAATACCATTCAGAAGAGGAGAAAGTGCGAGCATTCAGGAACTTCTATACCCGCTTGTGTACCTCAGACAACCCGAGTGTGGCTGCCCAGGAGAGTTATTTAAGACATGTTCAGCTCCCACAGGTCGCTAGGGAAACTAATGAACTCTTAGAGGCCCCATTCACTCTAGACGAAGTACGGGAGGCCATTGACTCCCTCCCTCTGCAGAAGGCACCGGGCCTCGATGGCTTCACAGCACACTTCTACAGGACTTTTGGGGCTGAGCTTGTCCCACACTTAACTGCATTATTTAATTTCATGCGATCTGAGCACACACTCTCCCCTACTATGGGGGAAGCTCTGATCTCACTTATTCCTAAAGAAGGGAAGGATCCCCAGTTATGTGCATCCTATCGGCCCATTGCCCTACTCAATCTTGACACCAAGTTGTATTCCAAAATATTGGCACGGCGATTGGAAGGAGTGTTGCCGGATTTGGTTCATCCACATCAGTCTGGTTTTATCAAACGTAGGCAAGCCCATGATAATGTCAGAATGGTTATTCATCTGATGGAAAAGGTGGAGAAGAAGCAGGTCCCAGCTATATTATTGGCGCTAGATGTGGAGGAGGCTCTCGACCGGGTGGAATGGTCCTTTTTAGTGGCAACCCTCAGGCGCTTTGGGTTTGGGGACCAGTTCATATCTATGGTGATGAGCAACTACTCGGGCCCCAGGTCATGGATTTGTGTCAATGGAGTGATATCCAAAATTTTGTACTTGTCCAGGGGGACCAGGCAGGGTTGCCCGCTTTCTCTGTTGCTTTTTGCGCTAAGCGTGGAACCTCTAGCGGCCCGGATAAGGGAAGATTCAATTCAGGGCATTCAATTTGGGTCCGATCAACACAAGATTTCTCTGTTTGCCGATGATATTCTACTTTTTATCATTAATCCTCGCCAAACTCTTCGGGCGGTATTGGAGGAGCTGAGTCTCTTTAAGCAGGCAGCAGGCTTTAAAGTGAATAAAGGGAAAACCTATATCCTTAATCTAACGGTTCCTGCAACAGAAATGAGTGTGGTCGCCTCCGCTTCTCCACTTGCCCTGGCTAAAAAAGACATCTTGTACCTGGGAGTTTGGCTCACTCCTAGGGTGCCAAACCTCTTTAAGGCAAATTTTCTGCCCCTCCTTAAGACACTGTGTACTAATTTTAAGAGATGGTACATCGTGTGGCACTCTTGGCTAGGCTGCATTAATACTATTAAGATGATGGTTCTCCGGCAGCTATTATATTTGTTCAAAAGTCTACCTATTGATATTCCCCAAGATTATTTTACTGAACTGCGCCAGTTGTGTGCTCAGTTTATCTGGCAAAACACAAGAGCTCGGCTCTCTAACAAATTGCTAACATGCCCCAGGGATAAGGGAGGGCTCACTCTCCCGGATTTTTTACTATATTCCAGAGCGGCACAGCTCCGGGTTATCACGGAGTGATCTCTTCGACAGTCAGATAAACTGTGGTTGCATATGGATAGGGCGGTGACACGGCGGACATTGTGGGATGTGTTGTGGAAACCTAGGGGTGACCGCCCAAAAAATGTGTATCATAGCACCCCCACGGCTACCACCCGTAAGGTGTGGGACATGGTGACAAGTGCCCTCCGACTCACGACCTTCCCCTCACCACATACTCCAATTCAAAATAAAGCAGACTTCCCTCCTGGAGCCAAATCAGGACTCTTTGATAGGTGGAGAGAGGGGGGATGTCTCACGATTGCTGATCTCTTCCAAGGGGATCAGGTGCGCACCTTTGAAAATGTTGTAGGGATTTCCATCTTCCCAGCTCCGATCACTTCCATTATAATCAGTTACTCCATTGGGTTACTCAACCACATATGAGAGCAGCAGCCACCAGGGACCTTCATCCTATTGAGAGATTTGTTCAACAGGGTGGACAGAAGCGGGGCAGCATTTCCACATTATACAAATTATTGTTATCAGCACAACGTCAGTATACTCCTTGTCATTTGGCATTTTGGGAACGGACGTTAGATGGCCCAGTTGAGGAGGGAGTTTGGGCACAACTATTTCACGATATAGTCAAATATAACCATTCCATGGGGGCTAGGGTAGCTCATTATAAACTTCTTTATAACTGGTATCTTTACCCAGAGAAGCTTAAGAAACTCTTTCCTCAGACATCGGATAGATGTTGGCGTGGTTGTGGGATGATGGGAGATTTTAGGCATATATGGTGTGACTGTCCCATTATTAAGCCCTATTGGAAGGAAATTCTGTCACTTCTAAAAGAGATTCTGGGATACCCTATTCCTATGGCCCATGTTTTATTGGGTCTGCGCGCTCCTGAGCTGCAACATCAAACACAGGATGATAGCTCTATCCATTGGGGGCAGCTAAGACTGTCCTAGCATCATACTGGAAGAAAAAGGATCCACCCCCATTGACGTTCTGGTATGCCCGACTCTGGCGTGGGCTTGCTATGGAGCACTTAGCTGACAAACTGGATAATTCTCAAAGGAGTTTTGACTATATTTGGGGATCACCTGGTGAGGTTTCTGTCCAGGGGCGTCCCGCTTACTACCTGTAGTCCACGTTTTAGGGCACTGCACCTTTTCCACGTATAGGGTTCAGTCCAGGTCGTGTAATTCAGGGGAGGAGTGGGGGAGATGTGTCTTAGGGCCCTCTGCACAACTTGCCTTCTGAACCCCAGCCCCGCTTATATAACATACATGGTAGGAATACGAGACATAAAGTGTTGATGTTAGTTTTTATGTTATTGCGTTCTTATTTTTTTTTTCTTATAGCCCAGGCTAATGTGTATTCTCTTCTTCTGAAGGTGCCTTCAGCAGTCAATGATGTGGGGTATATGCAGGGAGGTGTTGAAAGCTTTAATTGCATTGTGAGTTTGTTCCCCATAAGTATGGAGAAGCTTTCCCCCTTTTTCAAGGGGGGTCGAGCACATTTGGCATCTTGTCGGAGACTTTGTGAGATGTGATGTATCATTTTCAATGTTTCTTAAAGGATAAATGTCAATAAAAACAGTTTCATAAAAAAATATTAATAAGTCACCCGTATGTAAGCAAGTGATTCTTCGCTCACATTACACATAACATACCATTATGATTAAATTTACATTTGTGATTTGCAATTAAATAGGATAATTAATGGCACCATTGAAGGCTTGGATACCTTTGCTTACTGTGGCACTGACATTTCTTGCGAGTCATGAGGCACTATAGAAATCACAGCATATCAAAGCATAATACAAGATAGGAGATAGGGAGCCCCAACACAAGGCTGTGACAGGGCTCCCTCGTCTGTTCACTTTTATCATCTGGTCGCCCCGTTATACTGTGTTGTTTTCCCATTCGTCATCTGTACAGGAGCACTTGGATCAGGAAGAATCCTTGTAGCCTGGCAGCTAGACATGTGGTGGGATATAACAGTCAGATAGAGGTCAACAATGTGGAACCTGGTGTAAGTGGGCCTTGACTGGACAAATGTAGTAATAGAATCTGGCAATCCAGGAAGCAAGAAGACCAATCCAGGCACCAATAGCAAAACCAAGGTGGAGACACTGATTTCAGATGACAGCCAAGGGAGAGAACCAGGGCATGAGGATCACAATGACCACAAAGATGGTACCTAGGTGAACCTGCAAATTAAAAATGCTACATCATAGAGCCTGGTGCTATGTCCCCTACTACCATCAACAAACTGGTCCACAGCCTGAGGCACATGTTCTGATGCAAGAGCTGCTGTGAGGAAGGGTTTGAATTATAATCCTGAGATTGGCTGGAGCATCGTAGTTAACCTTTACGGGTGAATGTAAGGTAAGAGAGAAAGACTTGAATGCATAATGTGAGACACTGACAGAAAGGTGACTACTGCCTAATCTGCAACAATAAGGGGAGGTGGATGCATACACAACCAGAGACAGGAAGGGTGCGCAGAGGCAGTACTACATCTGCTCTAGCGTACAGACAAATGTCTGTAAAGCCTGACAGAGAAAATGGGCTCAGGCCTTATTCATGGTTTGGCAGACTAGGAGGTACAGTTTAAACTTGTGGTACTCCAGACCTACCAACTTTATGAGTCCCTCATACTATTTAGAGTTTGAAAAAACACTCACAGAAGCCTTATCTGGCTCTGCCAAAGGATACCCTGTCACACAGGTCACTGTGGTGGGCCACCTGCCCTATTAAGGGAAGAACAACATCAATTATTTTCCCTATGTGTGTCTACCATGCCATGCCTGGCAGAAAAGGGCAGGGAACATTTGAAATGCACTCCATATGTGCGTACAACACCCCAAGAGCATTGAGGTAATTTGTTTTGTGTTTCAGAGATAGCAAACTCCCACCTTAAAAGTTTATTTTAGCTGAATCTTAGAAATGGGGTTTCTGCTTGGCAGTCAGTTTGCACTCTGTCTAAGCAGGGACCCTCACTCTAGTCAGGGCAAAGGAGATATTCACTTAAGATAACCCCTGCTCACCCCCTTGGTAGCTTTGCACAAGCAGTCAGGCATATCTCAAAGGCAATGTGTAAAGGATTTATAACAACACACACAGTAATACAGTGAAAACACTACAAAATAGACACAACACCAATTTAGAAAGACTCCTAGTATTTATCTGAATCAAACAAGACCAAAACAACAAAAATCCAACATACAGAAGTCAAGTTATACATTTTCAAAATGATAGCATCTTACTCCATAGAAAACAATGGAAATGTTGTTGTAGCACAAAGTACCTGGTTTGCTTTAAAAATAAAGCTGCAGGGGTGAGCATGCATTGGAAAAGTCAGCAATGTGTCGATTCCTTACTTGTAAGTGAGGCCGTGCGTCATTTCTTCTCCGGTTGGGTAGGCGATGTGTAATTTTTCTCTCACAATACAGTAGAACGATGCATCGATTTCCGGATGGGCACCTCAGGTCCAGCCAGGTTCACATTGATTTTGACCGCCAGCGAAGTTGCGTGCAAAATCCGGCTGCACAAGGACGAGAATCCACACGCATGAGGTTTGCATCAATTTTAGCAGCCACAAGAGAGTGTTGCGTTGTTTCACCGTCTGCAATGCAAAGGATGTATTGATTTACCAGCCGCAATGCAGGTGGTGCATCAATTTCAGCCGTGATGCAGGTGGTATGCCATTTTTACAGCCGCATTGCAAGTGCTGTATCAAACTTTTCCATACACGGCGCCTGTGCGTGGATTTCCAACTTGGTTCCACCAGCTTAACCTTTCAAGGGCCCAGGGACTGGATAGGGCACCACTTGGCAGGGTAGAAGTCTAAGCAGAGAGTCCAGTTGCTGGCAGACAAAGTCTTTGATGGCCCTAAGACTTCAAAACAGAAGCCAAGCTCAATTCAAGCCCTTGGAGACACTTCACAAACAGGAATATAACACAAAGTTCCAGTCTTTGTCTTTTTTCAGGCAGAAGCAGCAGCTGCAGGCCAACCCAGCAAAGCACAAGCACAGCCAAAGGGGCAGTACTCCTCCTCCAGCTCTTCAGCTCTTCTCCTTGGCAGAGGTTCCTCTTGGTTCCAGAAGTCATCTGAAAATCTGGGGTTTGGGGTCCACGACTTATACCCCTTTTTGCCTTTGAAGTAGGCAAATTTCAAATGAAAATCTTGGTTGTTCACAAGATCCTGGCTTGCCTAGGCCTGGTCCCAGACACACAACAGGTTGGAGACTGCATTGCGTGAGGGCAGGCACAGCCCATTCAGGTGTAAGTGCCAGCTCCTCCTTTCACTCTAGCCCAGGTGACCCATCAGGATATGTAGGCCACACCCCAGCTCCCTTTGTGAGAAACAGTCGAACTGTCAGTCTGACCCAGACAGGGAAAGCATAAGCAGGCAGAGTCACAGAATGTTTTAAGCAAGAAAATACCCACTTTCTTAAAGTGGCATTTTGAAACTAACAATCTAAAAACCAACTTTACCAAAGGATACTTTTTTAAATTGTGAGTTCAGAGACCCCCAAACTCCACATGCCTATCTGCTCCCAATCGGAAACTACACTTGAAAGATATTTAAAGGCAGTCCCCATGTTAACCCATGAGAGAGATAGGCCTTGCAACAATGAAAACTGGATTTGGCAGTATTTCACTGGCAAGACATGTAAAACACACCACTTCATGTCCTATCTTTAACATACGCTACTCCCTGTCCATGGGGCTACTTAGGACCTTCCATGCACAAAAAAGGAAGATTTGGGCCTGGCAAGTGGGTACACTTGCCAGGTCAAATTGGTAGTTTAAAACTGCAAACACAAACACTGCAGTGGCAGGTCTAAGCCATGTTTACAGGGCTACTCATGTGGGTGGCACAACCTATGCTGCAGGCCCAATAGTAGCATTTGATTTACAGGCCGTGAGCACCTCTAGTGCCCTTTACTAGTGACTTACTAGTAAGTCAAATATGCCAATCAGAGATAAACCAATCACAATACAGTTTAAACAGAGAGCATGTGCACTTTAGCACTGGTTAGCAGTGGTAAAGTGCCCAGAGTCCTATAGCCAACAAAAACTGGTCGGAACAAATAGGAGGAAGGAGGGGAAAAGTTTGGGGATGACCTTGCAAAAAGGGCCAGGTCCAACACTGAAAAAAAAGGCTTGGCAAGCAGGTGCTTTAAACATGGCATCAGCTTTGCAGACCTTCAATGCTGTGAAAGAAGCAGACTTTCATAGCAGAGAGATCCCCACCAGGCAGACAGGGATATCTATATGGGGCAGATGGACATCCATCAGGTTAGCAGAGATCATGACCTCTGCCTGCTGGCAGACTGGGGACCTATCTTCCAGGGTTCAAATATGACCTACCAAGGGGACTGCCAGTAGGATAGGTGGCCATCCCTTTTCTTACTTGATGTACTCAAATTATATTGCAATCCTAGATCTAACCCCCATGGGATATAATAAAAGGTTGGCATCCTTACAGCAGTATCCTACCCTTTGCTTTTTGAAGATTAAAGTCTCAAAAAAGTAAGGTAATGATCTTTTGTTTCAGGAAAGCCCTGATAATTTGGGTTTAAGGACCAGAGAAGTTGAAGGTAGTAAATTCATATCCTTATTTGGTGTAAATTGTAACAGGTAGCATGTTTGAAGAGATTCACATTGATCACTGTTCTGCCAAGGCTTCCTCTCATGGCAATGGAAAGCAAGCTTTTTATAGCACAATGGGTTGGGATATTTTCTTCATTTATTATCTGTTTTTAAGGCAAAGGTTCCTTCAACATTGTTATATGCCATTGAATCGATTACCTGTCGAAATGGGTCTTCTAAGAGAAAATGGAAAGGCAAATTTTGTGGTAACTTTGTAAATTTAACTCATCTGTTTCGATCCTGCCTAAAGGCTGGAGTTTGACTTAACAAGCTGCCATGTGCAATGACTGGCTAGTGTGATTTGATGGGGAACTCCGCTTAAGAAAAGTAGACTTTCTGAGGAGTATTTTGCACACAGTGATTGTTGGGTCAGAACTAGGAGAATATATTTTTTCCAAGGACTTTCCCCATACCCTAAACCAATTCACTCTATAGAAAGCTACACTAGCATCTCTTCCACACAGCCAACTTAAAAGTTTCTTAAAGGATGCCTAGAGACTTGTTAGTCAATGATTGGACATAACATACTGTATGCCCGAGGAGAAGTGCAAGAAGATGATCTCTTCCTGTCACTCAAAGGTAACTCAGCAGTACCTGTCTTGGAATCTGGTGCATGGGCTTCACCATTCTGGACATTATTATGAATAAACTTACTCCCACTAAATGTTCTAACAGTGAATTGGTATAACTATGGATTTAAAGGGAAAATGTGCCAATGTTTTTAAAGTATAATATTGGGTAAATTGCAGCTGCATGAGAATTTTGCTATCACCTAAAAAATGAGTGTAATATTGCAAGTTTAAAAAAAAAAATGTAAGAGTATGTTAACATTATTCAAGCCTGTTACTATGGCCCTCATTATGAACAGGGCGGTTTACACCGCCGCGTTCATGCTGGCGGTCTTTCTAGTGACCGCCAGCCCCCCTTTGACCCTGCCGGCCATATTATGAACAGTCTGCTGGGCTGGGGGGCGGAAACATTGTTTCCACCCGCCGGCCCAGCAGAATGCCTGGCCGGGACATTGCCGACGGCTCCACATGGACCCACCATCAATGCCTCTGTGCAGTGGGTGCAGCTGCACCCGTCGAGCTGATCACTGCCCATAAATCGGGCAGTGGCCTGCGCGATGGGACACTGCACAGGGGTCCCGGAGCACCCCTTCGCCAGCCTTTCCCTGGTGGGGAAACCCACCAGGGAAAGGCTGGTAGAAATGGGATCATTATCCGAGGGGCAGCAGCGCTGCCCTGTCGGATAATGATGCCGTCCACCGCTAGGCTGCCTGTCCTAGGCAGCCTGGTGGTTGAGGAGGGCGGACCCTCCCTGTCATCATTATGTGGCAGTGTGGGCCGCCATGCCGGAGGTGGGGGGAAATCCCATGATCATAATGAGGGCCTATGTTTGGTATTAAGTAAACCTCTTTTGAGTTCCAGAACAGATATAACAAATTGAATTGAATTGACCTTCAAATTGAGTGGCAAGGGCGTTTTTAGGGTTTAGAGTGGGTATGGGTTTATGGGTGGCATTGGCATTTTTGGGGTTTAAGGTGGGTATGTGTATCAGGGTGGAACAGGTGCTTTTAGGTTTTAGGGTAGATATTGGGATTTGGATAGATAATGAGTATACATTTGTCCCTCCCACCAGGAGTGTCACCCTTTTTTCCTTTGATGCGTATGGCAAGTTAGAATGTGAATATATATGACCTACTGGCGATTGCCAGTAGGTAGTTATAGCTAGGACCATGTTTCCATAGAAAAGGTGTTTTTTGTCTTGCCTACACCTTTGGTGCCGTTTGATGAATCTTCACTATTTTTTTTTTAAAAAGTGTTTCTGTGAATCTTGTTGTACATGGGAAGTTTTGAGATGATCCATCAAGCTGGGGCCGAGAAAAAGAGAGGGGTCAAAAAATTTATGTTTCCCATTAAATTTACCATAGGGATTTTAGACACAGCCACCGACTGAACCACTGGATGGAATTACACTAAATTTGGCAGAAAGCTAGCTCTTGGTCCAGAAAGAGGTTTTTGCGTTGCTTGGTGTAAATCCATTAAGTCGTTTTTGAGATATTAAAAGAAAAATAAATATAGATATCTAGAGGCACGAAGGATTTGTAAATAATAATGAGCTTGTGCAGGGAAATGCAGAGCTCTGATTCGCTGCGAACACTTCAACCAGGAAGGGCTGGCAGCCATCTTGTGACTCAGCATCAGCCAAGTCCCATGAAAAATAGATTAAAAAACAGGAAAGGGACCAAGGTAAGGACAACCTGATTGCTTAGCTCTGGTGGTGGTGTCCCAGAGGGACCTCTCAGAGCAAAAAAAGCATTATGTTTTAAGTTTTCACTGTGAGTTGTGGCAGATCCAGGGATCGGGCAAATTTTTTTTTAAAAGTGCCAGCTCCTGCACTTGTTTTAAGAAAGCCGCCAGGTGGGCCAGAAGCATGTCAAAAACAAGGAGGGGGGCACACTGCCCCCCCTTACTTCCTGGATGTACTGAAGCCCCAGGGACCACCACCTCCCAGGAGCAAAATAATGTTTTAATATGAGGGAGGCTATAATGAAGGGGGTCTGTTGTGGACCCTCATCCTCCCTGGGGCAAATGAAACAATGGAGGGGAGCCACATGGTCCCCCTCATTGAGCCATAAATGGCCCTGGAGACTGCAACCCCCAGTACCATGCACTGCTAATTACCCCAGATATTACATCAATCATGACAACTTTTATAATGTCATTAAACATATCAATAAAGCATTAGAAGTCAAATTAATTTAAAAAAAATGTGTGCATGGCGGGGTGGCTAGTTATAGTTTCTTTAGGGTGAAAGTTTTAGTTACTTCAAATACCTCTAACTATAACTGCTGAATTTCTAAGGTTCTATACAAGTATGTTCAGAACCTAACTATGAAGTCCCCGGTGGGGTTGCGAGTTATAGTTAACTTAGGGCACGTGTTATAGCTACTTTAGATAACTCTAACTATAACAGGTGAATTTCTACGGTTTGGTACATTTAAAATGAGAATCTAACTATAACGTCCCTGTAACCTTGGTTTTTTAAGTGAAAAAAAAAAAAATATATATATATATATATATATATATATAACGTAGTGGCCACTAGGAAGTTATATCTAGGACCTGGTTTCTATATAACAATCATTTTTTTACTTGCCTATATCTTTGGCGCCACTTGACAAATCTTCACAAAACTTTAAAAAAAAAAAATGCCAGTCTCACCAGCTGCTGTCTGGAACGTTTCAGGGTGATCCATCCAGGTGGAGGCCAGGAAAAAGGGGGGTCCCAAAACACATTTCCCCATTCATTTTTCCAATGGGAATTTGAACAGCGACAGCCCCAAAACCACTGGAATAACACCATATTTGACGGAAACCTAGGTCTTAGTCCAGAAAAAGTGCCTTTTTATTTTGGTGTAATACCGTTTTAGAGAAATTAAAGAAAATCCAAATTTGTACAATATAGGGATGTGTAGGATTTGAAATCCCTCCCGATCTCATGCTGAAATCTGACTGGCTGATAACACTTCAACAACAGAAGCTGCCTCAGATTTACGTTTCCTTGTAAATATGGGGCAGTGGCAAAAAGCAATGGATGTTGCATGGGTACGCCCACAGCAACACCCAATGCATGCCTCCTGCTGCAGGAAACTGTGTTGGAGGGGTCCCATATGTACTATGCGGCGTTAAGCCATAAAACTGGCTTACTGCTGCCTTGTAAATATGGTGCAAGGCACAGCGCCACCGGAGCACTTGTAAACATGCCCGTTTGTTTTTTGTGAAATCACACACGTAAGTTCAAAAGCTATTTTATAAGGGTGTTGTTTGTTTGCAGTATTTTTTCTACTTTAATTTGATTTTAAACTGTTATAGTGGTGGGTGACCTGGAATTTAAGTATGGGCCTAACAATTACTTATTTTTCATTTAATTGATTTTTCATCTTTTGTAAAATAGAATTGTTGCACAGCTCAGTACCTTTTCTGCATGTTTGTAACATGTGCAATATTATTTCACTTTGTAGCCTAGATTTCCGAAGGGCCATCTAATCAGTACGCTGAGTACTAGTAGTCATCAGTGCATGAAATAAATGTTTCAGTGGTACGTGTTTTTAAAACTTCATTTAAGGCAGGGATGGCATTCGATTAAATTCAAAATGTTGGCTATTCCTTGCATTTAATTTCTTTTGCAAAAAGTGTATATGTTATGGGGTAATTTTATATAGCATTGGAAGATGTGTGTTGTTTCAAAATTTTTAGAGCTCAGTTAATTTTTGTATTTTTGCATTGCTGAATTAATGTTAGTGATTGTATTCATTGTTGCCACAATGCCTCCTTATGGCCTTATGTGTGTGTGTGTGTGTTTGTCATCATCCACCATTTTATTTGTTCTCCATGCCCTGTGGACAGGGGCCATTTTGTGTACTCTTTGTCCATAGGCTTGAATGTGTTCTTTGTTCTCCATGCCTCCTTGTTTGCAGTTGTTGTTTGATCATATGGCTGGTAGCCATTTTGTGCCTTGAATCAGTGTGTATTTGCCATAGGATTGCATGAGTTCTTTGTTCTTCTTGCTCCTTGTTGTTGTTTGACCATGTGACTGGCAGCAGCCATTTTGTGCATCCACCAGTGCGTCTTTTCCTTAGGCTTGCATGTGTTTTTTGTTATCCTTGATCCTCATTGTTATTGCTTGACCATGTGGCTGGAGGCCATTTTGTGCTTCTAGCCAGTATACTTCTGCCATAGACTTGCATGTGTTCTTTGTTTGCCATGCCTCTTTGCTCCTTGTTGTTATTTAAACAAGTGGCTGGCAACCCTTTCATGCATGCAGCCAGTGTGCCTTTTCCACAGGCTTGCAGGTGTTCTTTGTTTCCCATGCCTCCTTGCTCCTCGATTTTGTTGTTTGTCCATGTTGCTGACAGCTAATTTGAGCATGTAGCCACTGTGCCTTTGCCATAGGCTTGCATGGGTTGATGTGACACCAGTTTAATATTATATGCTCGGGGATCATTGTAGTTTATGTATACTAAACTAATATGATTCTGATTAACATTCTTTATATTATTTCCTTCCTTTTTTTGCATTTTTTTTATGTATGTTGTGCCTCCTTTGTCGTTTTCTCACAATAGTTTTTTTCTTCTTTTCCTCCCATAGAAACATCAGCATTTACTGATCATTTGTTTATTGTAAGTTTTTTTTATTTTTTATTTTAATCTTCTGTTATTTATTTTTTATTTTAATATATTTACATTTTTTATTTTAATTTCAAATATTTTAAATGTAATTTATTTTTTTCGTTTTGGTTTAATTTAATTTTTTTAATGTTTTGTTATTGATTTTATTTTTGATTTTTTTATATTCTTTCAATTTGTTTAATATTGCATTGATCCACCCATCCATTCTTCTATCCATCCATCCATCCATCATATGGACACAGCTGTGCTACAACATTTGGTTTCTTTAGGTATATAATAATTCCAGTCCCTCCTGCACACCCAGGCTTCAGTGCTCTGCAGACCCATTAGAAGCATTATTAATTTTTTGTTAATGATTATTCCCTTCCCCCGGGCCACTTTGGATTATTCATTTAACCAAGCACCTCGCTCTGACTACCACAGGTGTCTCTTTTAAAAACAGATGGAGATAAAGTAAAGAGCTATATCTGCATGTTGTGTTGCCTGCTTTGAAATTAAATTTTATGGTGTGGTGGTGTACTTTGATTTTTCAATATTTTGAATAAATATGTATTTATTACATAAGTAAGAAACCCCACTATTATTGCATTTGTCTGCATTATTTCAACCTGCAACAATGCTACATTTCACTAACTACATGGTTTTCTTCCTTGGTTGCTTTTAGGTGCAAAAGAGAAGAGATGTCACATCACCTGCAAAATTGCCAAATAAAATTCTTGTACAGTTATTTTTCAGTCCTCCAATCTCTTCTGCTTTGTGCAGCTTAGTGACACTGCCATCTGAGCTTTAAGAAGGCCCCAAAGAAAAGAAAGTGGAAAGTGGTCCACCATTAGCTTGCTGACCACAACCTTTTTTGGGAGATGTGTGCCTGCCACACCGGCCCCCAGGGAGGAATCTGGGAGCAGCACTCTTGCATTAACATCACCCCAACCGAAGTCCCACTGCACTCATGGTGACACCGACGAGCAGTGACTGTGAATTGTATTTGTCACTTTCGCAAAGTAGTACCCAATCATTTCAGGAAACAGAGCAAAGTGGGCAGCAGACACAGCCAGCAATAGTAGATCTTCCCGAAGTTGGAGCAGAACAGGCGGTCGAGCTTCCTGCCGAGCAAGAACTTTTAGAATCAATGGCTTCCATATCTTCAGCAAGAAAACGTAAAGGTACTACTCCACCATCTTCTCCATGCACCACTCCTGATGACAATTGTAGGAACATGGAGTGGGCCCATTCAGAGTCCGTGAGATGCCAGGAGAAGCAAGGGAAAAGAAAAGTTCCAGAAAGACTTAAAACCATGGAAGGGGATGATGAGGAGGAGGATGACAATGATGAGCCAGTCATTGTGGAAGCTGGTACAGAGGAGTCCGGCATTACTATCCAACCTGCTCTGAGGGATGTGGCACAGGCAGCTCCACCAGCTCCATATTTGTAAGGCCCCAGCCAGGACCTGCACCAACCCCTACCTCAGTAATAGTATGCACTGCAGAGAGGCAATTGCCACACGCACTTACTTCCAGTTCTTCCTCAGTTATTGGCAGTGACCCAGTAAAAAAAAAGTACTTCTCCACAGTTTTGAACTTTTTTATGATTAGAAAACCAGAGAACATTGGAAAATGCTTCATTTGCCACACAAGTGTTCATTGAGGTAAGCCTGGTTCACATTATGGTAGTAGAGGCCAGACGACCCATATGAAAAAACATCATGCAATCTGGTGGGAGGAGCACCTTAAGAAAGGTTGCCGAATGTGGTGGTGAAGGTGAGGAGAACCAGGAAACATCAGCCACATCTGGTCCAATCACAGTGGAAGGTGAGGAAGAAGAGGGTAATATCCTCATGCAAAGCAGCCTTGTACTCAGCAGTGCACCAGAATCACCCGCCTCAGTGACTTCACAATGGCACAAGAAGACTCAGAGTCAGAAGGAGAGTTAGACACCACAACATGCTGCACCACGACACACATTGAGTCTAGCACCACCTACTTCTCAAAAGTTGCTTGCTTTGGAGGCCCGGGAAAAGAAGAAAATCCAGGATACTATTACAGACATGTTTAGGCAGGAGGGGCCCTATGACAGCAACCGCCTAATGGCACATTTGCACAACAGGCAGTTGGCAAAATTGTTAGCACTGGACCTCTTCGCTTTTTCTTTTATGGAAGCAGTGGGATTCTTACAATTTGTGGCAGCTATCTGCCTGCAGTGGAAGGTTCCAAATCAGACCTATTTTCCACACAGTCCACTTGAAGACAGATATGGGACCAGTTGTCAGGCAACTGATAACGTGCATCACTGCACACTGGATCTTTTTTGCGGGGGTAAAACAAAAGCTATCTACGGGTTTTCGACCTGAAGAACTTTTTAGGAGCATTCGGTGGCATGCAACAGTAGCCATGTTTGCCATGGAGAAATCACATACAGCTGCAATCATCTTGAACAAATTTAATAGCAAGGAGTCTGAATGGCTGTGACTCAGGGGTTTCAGAACTGGATTTGTTGCCATGGACAATGGCAGTAACATAGTCAAGGGCATGTAAGACTGTGGCTATTTCAGGGTTCTGTGTTTGGTGCACTGCATCAACCTGATTGATCAAGAAAGAAGACATAGTCAGCAACATACTGACCACCTGCAGATGAATCTGCACTAATTTTAGCCATTCTTTTAAAGCCCAGAAGGAGTTGTGGATTGGTCAGCATGCTAATGGAGTAGCAGTTAAAGCTCTGATACAGGAGGTGACGACAGGTTGAAATTCAACCTGTTAAATATCTCAAAGTCTGTTTGAGTAGTACAGACAGACCAATGACTATGTCATTCAAAGAGGAACTGATGCAATTGGGAAAGCTACGATCATGGATGCGGAAAAATAGGGCCTAGTCAAATGCCTTAAACAGATATTGATCTCCTTTGAGGTTTTCACGCGGACATAGGACAGTACGATGGGTCAAGCTATCCCATTGTTGCATCCACTGTGGGAGCAGCTAAAGAAGGTGTTTGAAAGGTTTGCACTTGGAGGTGTGAATGAAAAACCCAAAAGCGCATGCCTTACTTGAGTGTTTAAGCTATTGCTTGACTTATAATGCAAGTTTGCAAAATCATCCAAAGAGTACATCTGTGCCACCCTACTTGATCGACGCTGCAAAAAAAAAATTCTTCCGCTTTCATTCCTTTTTCTGAAGGGGAATCTTCAAAATACACTAGGTGGATTGATGAGCAAGCAGAAGAGCTGGAAGAAAAACAGCTGCAACTTAAAGTCCCACTCCACAGATCTGGGGTGTTGCCTTCAACTTCCAGAGAGAGCAGTCTTGGTTCACAGCAGCAAATACCAGCAGCAATAAAAGTGGCATCAACAGCAACAAAAGAACCGGATCCAACCTCTGCATTGTCTTGGTTTAATGTGGCAGGTCTTAGGTCCAGTGCAGAGGTGAAGGCAAAACGCTTCCAAGCAAGTGGCAACACCAATGACTCTTCAGTAGATGTTCCAGGAGTATTAGGATGACCCAAAAGAGGTGTATGTGGATCAAAACCCATTGGTGTATTTTTATGGGAAGCTGCACCACTGCCCACAGCTCAGCAGGCAGTTAATAAAGTATCTTGCTTGCCCTGTGGCCAGTGTGTCTACTGAACGTGTTCAGTGCAGCTGGTTCAGTTGTGCAGTGAGAAGGACCAGTCACTCACCTTAAATTGTGGAGAAATTAACCATGATCAAAATAAATCAGCATTTTATACCACCTGATTTCACCTTTTCTGAAATGACACAGGATGGGGGAGAGGATGATTGGTCAGAATTAAGTGTGTTAGCTTACCAAATTCTATGTGAACCACCTGAGTTTGAGGACAAACACTACTTCCTGGAGTAAGTATGCAAGTGCCACCATAGAAAGTTTAATTATTGCTCATTGAACTTCTTTCTTTCTTTCATTCTTTGCAAAAACAAACAAAAAAAATAGCTAGTGGAACATTATGTTTGTGTTGAATGCCCCACCATTTTTTAATCACACTCACATATATAGCCAGATTGGAGTTGGACCCATGTGCAGTGAAGAAGCCCCCACATTCCCTTCAGGACATTGGAGACAATGCCTGCCTCTCTCACATGCCATTGCGTATCCTTTTTTTTTTACATCATCTAGCAGGGCTGCCGCAGAAGTTCATTGATTAAAAGACTGACAGTGCCAATACCAAATTCCAGTGTATTACTACCATCAAAGAGAAGATGAAATTTTGCATCATCAACCACTTGAATTGGAAGACATAACTATTAACTATTGCACCAATGAGTGGCGATATACTGAATGACTGTGAGTGATGATTGATGTATGTGGTGGCTGGCAGACAGTGAAAGAGGAAGTTCAACAAATTTGTAAACTTAATTCTGATGATTTTTAATATTTGGGGGGTGATGGGTAATCATCATTTCCTGAAAGGGAATGGCCTTTCAAACTTAGCCAAAATTATCTGCAGGGTACACCTTTTCTGTCTCCTCAGAGACCAGACCAGTCACTTTAGTTAACCAAATACAACTCTACATGCAATACTCCAATTCTGTTTCTCTATATGTGCTTCATCAGTAATACTCTACAAAGGTCTACCTGATTCATTTTGGACCTGGGACAGAGTTACCCAGAATCAGGAGGCAGAGGATGGAGGCAGGACTTAGGGTGGGATTACCTCAACAGTTGGAAGGAGAAAGTTCTTGACTTCAAAGAGAAACCTTGATGATGGTGAAGACTCTGATGCCTAGTAGTCACTCAGCTCTGTGGACTGGATAGAGGTGTGTTGATTTGGGAAATGCTGCTGAGTGTGTGTTTGCTGCACTGCTAGCTCAAAGCGTAAAACTCCTTTTCATTTTTTTGCTCTGCCTCTGAGTCTTCTTGGTACACCCCTGACTACTCATGAAGCTTACTTTGCTTTCTATTGTCATTCTCCTTTACTCTACAATACAGTTACTGTTTTTGAATGCACATGCCTTCTCTTAGTTTACTCCTCTCCTGCACAAACAAAACTTGGTGAAAGCTCAACACACTCCAACTTACATACCAGAGAGGTTCAGCCAGGCACCCAAGAGTGACAGACATTCCAAGAGGAATGGAGATGCACCGCCCTATTTGGCAATACAGTATAATTTTCATTTTAACAATCATGATTTAAAGAACTGAGTGGTTTAACTGAAATGTTTCAAAATGTGTATATTGTATATTTCAAACCTAGAAGCCATAACATTTAGAGATATACTATATTGTGTCTGTCTGGGAAAGAAGGACTGTTTGCAATGCATTTACCTGAACTGTGTCATACTTATGCCTTTATCATTTCCTTCCACAACAAATTGATGATGGTGTGTTGCTCAGCATCCAGATGAATATTTTTGTGATTTCTTTTGTGTAGTGTTTGTCTTAGTCACACTTTTGCCCAAATCCCCTTTTTCCATTCGTTCATCGAGCACCTAACCCTCTTCCTCCAACCTGTTGATTTATTGAGGTGTGACTTAATTTTACACTATAAACGGATCACCTACGTGCTGGGGTGGATGTGGTGAAAGCGACACCAACTCACTGCATGACCTTGTATTACCTGAGAAATATTTCACACTGGCCCCTTCAACATCACCATTAAGGCCTTGTGTAAGTTTTTAACCTCGTCCAGCCACTCCTGACCCTGAGCACACTGACTCAAGCATTTCATTTCCTAAGTTTAGTTTTCATACTAGCTCCCGATTGCTTAGAAGAAGTTGATATTGCTAGTTTTTATCATCAAATCAGGTCTTCTTTGTTGTGCATCAAAAACTGTAATTGTGGTAGTCTGGTCTGTCTTCCTAAAGCTATTATATAATATATGACCCAGTAACTGTCTGTATTCTTTCAATCTAGTTGACAGTGATGGATAACCCTTTGATTATTCCTGCAGTTAGAGTTCACATAAGTGGGAGTGGTAACTTCTGTCGTCCCTGTTAGCGTGCTAACCTACTACAACTACTGCTACCACCCCCTTAAGATAAGATGCCACCTATGGGAAAACCCTGCAGTAAGAAGACTGAGGTATCAGACCTCGCTTCATCTATTCAGGTAAGAGAAGAACTATGGATTGAAGTGAACTCGCTTAGATAGTACTTAACTCTACTGAAGAAGATATTGTTTGTGTGTATCTAGGTTTTTATAGGCAAATAGGCAATCATCCCCTAGTGGTCAATATACTTACAGAGGGCAGTAGAACAAGGGCATAAGTAAATAGCACACTTTTTTAGCAGATTAAAA
The DNA here is from genome assembly GCF_031143425.1 of Pleurodeles waltl. Classification (NCBI taxonomy): domain Eukaryota; kingdom Metazoa; phylum Chordata; class Amphibia; order Caudata; family Salamandridae; genus Pleurodeles; species Pleurodeles waltl. The sequence continues at coordinate 579,811,230 of NC_090442.1, read as the reverse complement.
AAATAAAAACAGGCTACACTAAAATACAGCAGTGCAAACTAAAACACTAAAATAAACATTTGAGACTTAAATGAAGTAAAATAAAATGTCCCCATTCATTTTATACAAATAGAAAATCCACCCCTTCTACTCACAACAGGCCCAACCCTCTCCCCAAACAAATAGCCCGTCCCCCAAAAGTTCAAAAGGAAACCCAGTCCCAATGCCCTAACTACTCTCTTCACCTCTCTCCAAAACAAAAAACTGAAAAAAGGACTCAGAAGAGGGCATTGTCTATTTGGGTCCAGAGCTGGTCCAGGGTCTACTGTATCCTGCAGAGCCAGCTCTTCACACTGTCCATCCGCTGTAGAATGTGATGCAGCAATGCCCTGTCACAGCGGGAGTGGGCAGCAGCAGATGTAGTCAGGGCCCCTGACAGCTGGTGGCGGTGATGTAATGGGTGGGAGGCTGGAGGCTGGGCCTGGCAGGTTGCTGAACTCGGGCCCAGATCTTAGGGCAGTTATTTCCAACTCTTTATCCTCCAGGACCACCAGCCGCTGGTATTCTGCCTATATAGTCTCAGCCTCTGTCACCAGAGACAGAACATTATCTCCTGCCTGGTGGGTGGTGCTGGTAGACCAGAAGGAGTAGCTGTATCAAGAAAAACAAAAACAAAAAAAATATATTGTAAACAATGGTCTGTGCAAACACTTGTTTAAAATTAAGTAGTGGGTGGCACAGTGGTCGTACATTGCTGGTGCCCTGGGGGCATTGCAGTTCAATGTGATTATAATTAGGAGAGTCACAGGGCCAATTTTGTTTACCCATACATGCCTCATATAAAAAACACTGACTGACTGGTAGAAAAGAACTAAGGGAGAATAACACCAGCATAAAATAAAAAACTGTGATTTTTTTTTTTTTCTTTAAAAGTATTTTTCTAGTAACTAAACACTGAGTGGAAAAAATAAATAAATGACCTCTCATTAATGACAAGTCATTTCACACTATGGAGTACAAGTTGTTTTGCTACAGTAATGGAGGCATGCTAGCCAGTGCTTCAAGTACTTTGCTACTGTCTGCAGCTGGGACAGCTGTAGTTGAAAATTATCTATCTTTAATTCCAGTGGCCCTGTTCTTCTCCAAATGCCTTTCACTTTCTACCCTGACTCCAAAGAGGCAGATGAATAATAAATAAGATACTAGATCAAACATGTCATGTATAAAATGCGGATATTATTATCCTGTCTGCGTAACTAGATGGTGGGGAAAACAATGCACTGCACTACAGGAAGAGGAACTGGCTATATAGATTGTATTTGGCACGTTCGTCGCAGAGTATCCCTTATACCAAACTTGAAATCAAATTAGGCACTTACTAGTCCCACTTTACTCACTGGCCTCACCCACCATAACACATTATTTCCATCAAATTCATTCACTGGGCAGTAAGGAAAGGAAACTTGACTTACTCTACTGCAGAGTAAGGTAGAGGGATTAAGTGCATAGGAAAAGCTTTTACTATAGAATAGAGGGGTGTCACTAATCATCAATTCATCATGTGCCTAAGCCTTGACTTAGTCATTATAAAAGATAAAGTCTAAAGGGAAAAATATGAACACACATAAAATAAATATTTTATAGGAAACCATGAAATATATTTTGGAATCAATTCACATGGCCATAAAATGTGGCACATGCCAAGAATGGATTTTTCAATTGTTTTGGTAGGGTGGGACGGAAGCACTTAGGAAAGAAAAAAGGAGTGAAGTACTAGGAGGTGACTAAGTGAAGGAAGGGCAACACACCTTGTGGGTTCAATTTGCAACACATTACAAACTTTATAAATGCTGCAAAAACTGAAGCGGATGTATATTGCAAAGGCAACACTACAGTCACAAATTGAACCATACTGCACTCCTTCGATCATGGGTGGTGAAATGCCATGGGCACGGAAGGGGGTTCCTGAATGATGATGGTTGGGATACATCTCTGCCTGGCTTAAGAAATACAGTGAGTATAGGGATTAGAACAAAAATTCAAATACCCCCCACTTTGAACCATAGCTCTGATAACCATAAAACAAAGTAAGTGAAGCAGATGAGCAGCATGCCCCTCTCTAGAAGACCTACCTTGAATATTCATCCAAGCAATTATTCAATCAACCTTTCGCTCTTCCTTCTATATTAACCCATAGCCACCATGACTTAGGCCTTACTTTCTCTCATACAGTTTTTCACCAACATGTCCAATTCATTCAGTATCCACCCTTTCTTTCAATCATCCTTTCACCTATCCACCATTTACCCAATACTAACCCATGCATCCTTTCACTCAACCACCATTCTTTCCTTTCACTCATTTCACCCATCCTTTCTTTTAACCTTCCGCTGTTTCCCGTTTCCATCAAGCTATCATTTTAAGAGTGCACTATGTGAGGTTTTGCTGAGTTGGAGTTAGAAGAGGCCATAACTCAACCACAGCTGTAGCTGATAAATTTGGGGGGGGGGATTCACGATTAAGAAGCATGACAATGTCCTTGTAGCAAATAAGTATAATAGTAATTGTCTTCCCACTGACTGTCCCTGCTTCTCCACCTCCAACTGAATCTCCTCCTGGAGTGGCACATGAGCCGGTAGCATTCTATGTGGGTAGAAAAGAAAATATAAATTTTTTAGTTGCCAGATATGCCACTCTTTAATTTTTTTAAGCAAACAAATACCACCGTAATACATCACTGCAGTTCAGTTAGCACTGCAGTGTCGTCTATCAAAAATATCACTCTGCCATTTTGTTGGTTCACAATGTTAGAAAAGTCAGGTAGTCAAGCCAACCAAAATCATCCCGTAATGGGGGGCAGAGCTATAGCCTATGCTGAGGATGACTCTGAATCATTGATGTGCGATGAAGGGGTGGAATAATAATTGTCAATGAAAGACATATGATATTTGTTAGCACATGCAATAGGACTTCATGCTTTCCAGCCATGCTGCACTGTCATGGAAACTGCTAGCATACTCTGTAAATGAATTACACAGCACAACACTGGGGATCTGGGATTGTTCCATGACCATGGCCACTTGCTTGTAAAAAGTTAGAGCATGAGCAAGAAAAAGAAAACCTTATCAACAAACATGCATAGTGAATATTATTCATAATACTAGTTTACCTGGACCTGAAATCTTCACAGTAGGACCAAAAATCTGTTCTTAGTCTTACAGTACCACAAGATATATAGGGGAGAGGGAAAGATTACCAACAAACTAGAAGAAATCTACAGACGAGTACAGACTGAAAAATGTCAGATACCAAATAACAACATTAAATAATAAGGAAGAAAAAGATAATGCAGGAATCATTGGAATTAAACAAACATTGGATAGGGGAGTTGGAAAAAAAGGAGACAGTATAGGAAAAGGAAACAAGGCAAAATGAAAACTAGCATATTAGTGGGCAGAGGTAAAAGCTAAGGCAATTCTAATAATAATAATAGGACTTACAGTGGTGAGCAGAGCCCTAAGCAGTTGCGCTGATTGTCGGCATCTCCTCCTCCCCAGCTCTTCGCAGACCAACCTTGGTGCTGTCCCTCTTCTTGCCTTTGGTTGCTGATGTAATAAATAAAGAACCTAAAAACTAGATTAGTAGTACCGTTAATCTCCACAAAATTATTATAAGAGGCAAATGCAATAGCATTGTACTTATCTAAGTCACATCGCCTATGGTACTAGTATCAACTATTGTTGAGTTGGCTGTACTAATTCTAAAACTTCCTTAACAAAAACTACATTAGGAACTAATGCATTGCAATGAATGATTTTTGATTCTATTCTCATTTCTCAACCCCGTTAATGGTCCAACTCAGTCTCCCTTTTTTGCACTGCATAGATGCATACTGGTACTGCACATCACTGTGAAATTGTTTGGGACGGTACAAGCTACATAAAATGAATGCTAACTCACTGATATCACTGATCCCCTATGGTGACAGAAGGACAGAGGAGTCTGCATTGCAATGGCTTCTCAAATAATCAGCCAAAGCGAGCACTGACAAGTACGATTAGGTAGCACCCTGCACCTGCCTAGGTCAAACTGGATCACATAATAATATTCTTAACACAAACTACACGTAACTTACCTCTGACTGTGAGCAGCGCACTATTCATATTTTTTTTTTAGCATTGTAGAACACAAACACAACAAATTATATAATTAATACTCACCTACCCCCGGAGTCTTTGACGCCTAGCAGGTTGTGCAGGTCCTGCTCCTGGGTGAGGATATCTGCCCAGTGCTGTGTCAGCTGCTGGGTGGTGTGAAGGACCAGGCTGGTGCACTGCACACACCTGCGGACCCTCCCCCAATGCAGCTGATGTTCCCACAGGGGTTACCTACTGCCAGGCATGTCGCCTGCTCCCAGCATAGAGGAGTCGTGGCACTGCATGTAAAAAACACTGCTGCCACCTCCACCTCACAAAAGAATGGCTGGGGCTGGGGCTGTACCATCCACAAGGTAAGCAGCTGTGGCTGCTGCCCGCTCAGTGGGGCCTGGCACTGCCGCTCCCCTGGTGGATGCCGTGCTCTGCCATGGCACTGGGTGGGGTAGAGAAAAGAAACCAGAGAAGGAAGGAAGGAAGAAGTAAAGGGAAAAATATTAAACATCATGAAAAAACTTGCAAAAAAATTAAAAAACATAAAATACACAGACACAAAAACACACACTGATAGAATATATAAAAATGAGGGGTAGCTTAATAAGGAGGGCTGAGTACCGAAAAGATTAGGGAGTGATTTAAAAACAGACCCAGCACCGTGAACAGAGTAAGAAAACAAGTTGGCCGCACCTATGTGAACCGCGTGGTGCTGTTTGCACATGATTTTGAACACAAGAACATAATCCGTGTTGTGTTTGATGTAAAATGCAACACAAACAGGCACAACGGGGAAACTCCACTCGCCCACAGGACAAAGCACAGCATGGCAGAGTTCTTTTTTTTACCACTTAATGGAGTTCAGCTGAGCGCAACTCCACGAACTATGCCAAGGCTTTATTTAGATATCTGATGCCTCAAGACTTGCCCTTCAGCTTGTCAGTTATTTACTTTTCTTGTGGGGAGTTTTTGGCCACCATTCTGAATCTCCTAAAAGGAAGGCCCCTGGCCCAAACATGGTTCCACTTGATCTTTACAGAACAGATCCCACCCCTTACTTTGAGCTCCACATATGAGCCTTTGTCTCAATGCAGCAATAAATTATGCCATTTCCCCCGCTAGATTAGTATCTGTGACAATGCTTGTCTTAAAAATGGAAAACAACGAAGGCCCTTACTGTTATAGGCTGATTGCTCTCATTGATTTGGTGGTCAAAGTGTGAGGCACATACACCTGGATAGATTGACTTTTTGGACATCTACTAATAATATATTATCTTATTACAGTATGAGTTCAGAGCAGGGCTGAGGACTCTGGACCAATGTCTCGATCTTCATTTACATACCAATAAACATGCAGTTGCCAATCCCCCATCAATACCCCTTCCATATGTGGATCTTAGATCAGCCTTTAATTGGGTTAACCTGACAGAACTCTGGTCCACCATGTCCTTTATGTGGGTTGACCAGAACATTTTCAGTTTTTTTTAGGGACCTTCATATGAATCTATCACCAAAATCAAGCATGGGGCAGAGGGCAAATGTACTTGAAGCTTTAAGCTAGAGCAGGAAATTTACCATGGATATGTTTTTAGCTCCCATTCCTTTTCACTTTATACATAATCTATATCGGAAAGGCTTGATTTTGGGCAGAAAGGATATGCCACTCGTTGGCCATAGCCTATTTCGGATTAACTCTACACCAACATGGTTTTGCTCTGAAGGACAGCGAATGGCTTGGATTCTTTTATTTCTTTTATGGATAATCTTGATTTAGGCACTAAGGGCCAGATTTACAAGGAACTGGCATGGCACTGCACCAAAATTTGCAGTGTCGCACTGTGTCAGTCCTGAAATGCAGAGATACACCATATTTACAAAAATACATTGCACCCCTGTGTTTCCCTAAGTGCTGGTCCTAAATTTAGCTGCCTATGGGTGTCTGCGTTTAAGGGAATGACTGCTTCTGTGCAGGAAGGTGCCCTTCCTGCACATAAACAATCTACAATCTTGATTTGGCACTTTTATGTGTGCTGCACCATGCAGCACCCATAGAAGTAGCAAATCGTCATTATTGAATGATTGTTTATGTACAGGAAGGGACACCTTCCTGCACATAAACAATCATTAAAGGTGTTTTGCTCTTTCTATGTGTGCTGCAAAATACAGCACACATGGAAAAAGCAAAAACAAGGCGTTTGTTTTTGGCGCTGCCACAGATTTAAGAATTCTTGTAAATCTGCAGCAGTGTCAAAAGCAATTGGTGTTGAGGTGGAATGCCCACAGCAACACCCATTGCAAGCATCTCTGTTGCAGAAAACTGCATCGGATGGGCCCATATTTACAAGGCAGCGTTAAGCCTCAAAAAGTGGCCTAATGCTGCCTTGTAAATATGGCGCAGTGCACAGCACCAACGGGGCGTATTAAAATGTGATGCTCCAGTGGTGCTGGGGGCTTATACCTATGCCCCTAATTTTGGTAAATCACATGTAAAGGTAATTGTTCAAAGACTGATTATATCTCATTTACTTAGTTAGCAATAACATCTCTAGAGCCACTTCAGCTGTTTTGGCATCTAATCTTGGAAATAAACCACTTGAAGCTATGTTTAAAATATGTCAATCAAAATGTGTTGCTCTGACCACTACTTGATGTGACATTTGGGTTTATGCCACAGACTGTTCTTTACAAATATAAAAAAGTGGGTTTTCAGACATCTTTTATCCTTGACACAAAGTTCTATTTCTTTTATCATTCTCAAGTGAAAATGGGTTTTTAGTTGAGAGGGGAAGAGCCAGACTCAAATAATGAACACAGTTCTTGTCAGGGTGAATTGCAAAAGCCACTTAAAAAATAACCTGTGCTTAACTTAGAGGCAATATGTAAAGGATTGGTGCAGCACTCAAACAGTAGTAAAACAAATACAGCCCCAGAAATTTTCAAACCAATTTAGAAAAAAAGAGAGAACATTTAATAAATATAATGACACCAAAACAACAAAAGTACAATTAGTAGAACTGGAGATATGAATCTTTAAGTTTTTCGGTAGAAGTAGCTCCAAAAGGCACAACACTACAATTACAGTTATCTGGTCACTTTGGACCAACCAGGTTAAAGTTGAAAGTCAGGGCCAACCATGATGGAGCGTGGGTCACATACAGAAACCAAGTTAATTCCTGTGGAAATGTTAACGTCCACACTAATCCTGTTTCTTGCAAGAAGCTGTTGCTGACAATGTTTTTGGGATACAGGCTGATTCCCGAGTAGGGAAGTCCCAGGCCATGGTTGATGGGCGACTGCGGTGTGGTCTATGTCAGCCTAAACAGCTGGCCAATAATCAGATTTTCTTGCTGGTGGGAAAGGCGAGGCTGTCATTGTTGATGCGAAGAGCTCTGTGTGGGGAGGTCTGGGGTCTGTGTATGGGCAGGTCTCATCAGCAGTTTGATGTAGCTTCTGCATTCACCTTGGTATAGTCTGTTGAGACGGGGCCACTCACCTGAAAAGCAGGATGTCTGCAGGGGTGATGGTATGCCCCCGACCTCCTGAAACACCTCTCAGCACTTCCTGGTGGACACAGAAACCCCGGCAGGTGTCCTAAAAGGAAAGGGGGAGTGGAAGAGAAAGACAAAACACTGCCATGTCTTGCCAGTCCAGCCAGGCACCCTGAATCTTCGGGGGGCAGGTCATTGTTGACAGAGTAATAGTAGAGTTAGTGCACTAAACTTCCTTGAAACTGAATCTCTCTTTCTGATATGGGTACGGGAGCAGTAGAAGAACACCGGAATGCTCCAGCACTTTTCTTGGATAATAATAACTGTTGGCACAATTACTAACACTGCATTACTAAAAACCCAAACTGAGTACCATAACAATAAGTACTGTGACACTAGGGCTGGCTTCACAGAGAATCACTGTTGCACACTACAATTAGAACTGTGGTTGCACTTATCATGCACAAGAAAGAAAAACAAGGGCATTAATTATATCACATATAACTTTCCTGCATGCATAGGGTTAAATTAAAAGGAACAAAAACAATCCAAGAAATACAAATGTCTACTCTGGTTTAAACAGTTAGGGTGGCACAGTTTGGTTTAGTTTCACTGTGTGTGTGTAAAACCCTTTAAAAGCAAATTCTTCAAACCTGCAACACAGGCATGAATGACACAATTTAAATCCAAGAGTTATGCTATTAGAGAAAGAAAAGTCACGTAAAAGCTCTTTTAAAATTGCACTGTCACTTTTTGTAGTACTTGAGCTCAAGCAGATTTCCTGAAGCACATTTAGGCAAGTAACTACAATAATGATGTAGAATGTTCAGAAATGCATTTGTCTCTTCAAGATAAGCACTCTTCCAAAATACGAGGTCTGAAATACACCAGCTGTTCTAGGAAAGCCCGGCACTCAAGGAACAAACTCCCTGGAGAATACTAGTCACTTAGCTGCAGTCTTTTCCGGATTGCTGGAGAAATGACTGGTGACAGCTGTACAGGAACGAAGAAAAGAATTGCCTCAAAAGTCCTGAATATGACGATGACAGCAGGGGCTGGACTGCCAAATCAGATGCTGAGATCAGGAAGCAAAACAAAGCCAAGCATGGAGGCATGCTTCACTCTGCTATTTATAGCCAATCAGGAAAGCAGTTGAGTTTCCACATGTGGCTGAATCACCGCACCCAATTAGAAGCACATGTCTACACCACACCCAATTAGAAGAACATGTCTACACCTGCTCACATTAGCAAACAAGCATTGTTAAAACAAGCATTGATAAAACCAATTGTGTAACACAGCACAGTATGTTTACTTAGAAACATGAAGGTTTAACCAAGAACAAAGATATGATTTAACCCTAATCCCTGGGGATGCTGACAGATAATGCAGCAGGCACCTTGGGGATTCCTGACACAGTCCGTTCATGTTTCAGAGGAAACCCGGGTTGGTTATTTTGAAGCAAAGAACTCAAAGCCTCTGGTTTTCCTCCTGGAGTACGATTCTTGCAGTTCTGAGTTTGAAGGAGTACACTCTAGTACAAGCCAAGGTTCTAGGACCTGAAGTGACAACTCCTTGGGGTTCATACTCACTCCAACAAAAGCAAGCAGTAGGGTTCAGGCAGGGCCAGTTGGTTCTAGGCAGCTGAGCAGTTTCAGTGAAAGGCCTGTGAAAGCTTGTTGTGTCCCTGTAGGTCAGCCAACAGAGTCACTTTTGGGGTCTTGGAATTATGTTAAGCAGATCCAGTCTTCCTTCAAGCCTCAAACAGCAGGGCAGTCCTTCTGAGTCTCCACAGACCCAGTACAACCCTCTAGGCCATTCTGTTCAGGAGAGGAATACTCTCTCCTACATCAAAAGCCTTTTTGTATCCTGGCTGAAAGGATTACACAACACACCACAAGAGAGCTATTAACAGTCATGTGACCCTGGCAGAAAAGCACATTTGGCTGAGGCAGAAAAATGTCAACTTTTTAAAAGTGTCTGTAAGTAAATGCCTCTTGATGCATTATCAACCCAAATAGTTTGACTGCTGCTGCTAGTTTGCCAACTCTGAAAGTCCACTGGGACCTGCCAACCAAGCCCCAGTACCAGTGCTCTGAGCCTTATAAACTATATGTTTAATTGGTTTATACTTAATTGGCATTAGCTAACTTACTCTTAAGTCCCTAGTATGTGGCAATAGGACTACCCAAGGCTTGTAATTTAGGCATCTCTTGTGGATTGAACACTGACTACGCAACCATATGTGTCACAAAGCAAAGCATAACTCTCGGACTGCCACTGAAGACTGGCAGAGCATTTATTAAACTGCTACCTCAATTTTGTCATTTAAACTCTTGGCAAAGCAGAAACATTTATTTTCAATATCATAACTCATCCCCTAATGCAGGCCTAACATGCCCTAAAGCCAGGATGCATTATACTAAAAAGGAGAACAGCGTTGAATTCCAGATGGGACTACTAAATCTAATACTTCAAGTTATCAAAAGAATTGTTTCATTACACCCCACCTTTTGCCCAAAGTCAAATTTATCAGAACTGTTTAATCCTTTTGCTGTCAGGCCTTTTTCTCCCTCCTGTGTAATGCCTTTTTGGCTATTTGGGGTAGTTTGTACTTAGGCCGTGTACATTTTTGTCCACAAAAGCTATCCACTCCAAATTGTGACTTTTTGTTCTAACATTCTGAGGATTTTAAAGGTACCCAGAATTTGTGGGTTTCCGTGGAAGAAACCAAGCATTTAGACAAAATGCAGCTAAAATTTGCATTTTTGGGGAAAAATTGGAAAAATTGATGCTGAAGGAAGAATCTGATTTGTACCCTGCAAATGGCATCAACAAAGAGTTTGCAGTGCTAAACTCGCCATCTTCCCAGCTTTCAGGAACAGGCAGACTTGAATCAGAAAACCACATTTTTCAACATCGTTTTGGCATTTTACTGGTACATACCCCATTTTCACTAATTTATGTGCTTTTAGCCTCCTTCCAGTTAATGACAGAAATAGTTGTGAAACCAATGGTGGATCCCAGACTGCTAAATTTCTGAAATGTAGGCAAAATTATGAACTTAGCAAGGGGTCATTTGTGTAGATCCATCAAGGTTTTCCTACAGAAAGTAACAGTTGAAATAAATAATATTGAAATTGAGTTGAAAAAACAGTGAGTTCTGTCTGTGTTATCTTCTGTAACTTTTTCCATCTATGGCAGATTTTTTAAAGCAATATACTGATATGTCTGCTGGACTTTTCTGGTAGCTGGGATATATAGGGCTTGTAGGTTCATCAAAAACGCAAGGTACCCAGGGCCAATAAATGAGCTGCACCTTTCAATGGGTTTTCATTTTATACCGAGTATACAGCAGTTCATTTGGTAAAATATAACAAGTGTAAAATAGGTATCAAGGAAACCTATGTATTTCTGAAATGGGCACAACATAAGGAGTTTAGAAGCAGTGTTTACTTGCACATTTCTGCATTCCGGAGTCCCCATAGTAGCAAGTGAATTACAGAACATTTCTCTTACACAGTGTCTTACATTTGGAAGGCAAACATATAGAGAAAAACAATTGGCAATAACACTTGTTCTTCTATTCTGTGTTCCTCAAAGTCTCCAAATAAAAATGGCACCTCACTTGTGTGGTTAGGCTTAGTGCCCAGGACAAAGATTGCCCTAAAATGCAACATAGACACATCACATTTTTCCATTCAAAACTGACATTTTTTGCAGTACCTAGCTGTGGATTTTGGGCTGTAACTCCACCGGCACTTAAGGAAACCTACAAACCTGTATATTTTTGAAAACTAGACACCAAGGGGAATCCAAGGTGGGGTGATTTTCCTCAAATTTCGGTGATGCAAAGTTCTGCAATCTGAAGGGAGCCACAAATTTCCTTCCACCCAGCATTCCCCCAAGCCTCCTGATAAAAATTATATCTCACTTATGTTGGTAGGCCTAGTGACCGTGACAGTAAATGCCGTAAAACTCAATGTGGATACATCACATTTTCCCAAGAAATACGGCTGTGTTTTTTGCAAAGTACCCAATGTGGATTTTGGCCCTTAGCTCAGCCGGCCCCTAAGGAAATCTAGCATACCTCTAAATGTTTTTGAACTAGACACCTAGAATCCATAATGGGGTGACTTGTGAGGCTCTCACCAGGTTCTGTTACTCAGAATCCTTTGCAGAACTCAAAAGTCTTATAAAAAATACTTTTCCCTCACATTTTAATGATGCAAAGTTCTGGAATCTGAGGGGAGCCACAAACTTCCTTCCAGTCAGCATTTCTCCAAGTCTCCCAGTAAAAATGGTACCTCACTTTTGTGGGTAGGCATAGTGCTCGCAACAGGAAATGCCCCAAAACACAACTTGTACATATCAAAATTATCTATTACAAAACTTCCTGTTCTTGCAAGGGTGAGACCTGCGTTTTTAGTCTTGGGCTCGGCAGCCATCTAGAGTAACCTACCAAATCCAGACATTTCCAAACACTAGACACCCAAGGGAGTCCAGGGAGGTGTGACTAGCGGGGTCAGACTCTCCTGCAAAACTCAAACTTAGCTAAAATATAAATTTTTCTCACAGTTCTGTTTGGGATCACTGCACCGGTACAAATTTCCTACCACCCAGCTTTCCCCTTGGTTTCAAACATGGGGAAATTGAGGGAGAACCAAAGTGGGTCCAACAGGACAGTTTTTATCAAACGTTTTTAGGCTGACAAGTGGTGAAGTAATTTTATCGGTATAGATGTGACCATGCTGGGTGGTAGGAATTATGTGCATTCCTCCAGATTCCAGAAGGTTCCAGCACAAAAATATAGGGGAACTGTGTGATTTCAAGCAAAGTTGGAGGTTTGCTGGGCATTGTGGGTAAGAAAATGGTGCGGGATACATGTGAAGCACACCACCCTAGACTCACCCAGATGTTTAGAGTTAAGATGTGTCTAGGTCTGGTAGGTTTTTCTAGGTGGTAGCGTACCAAAGTCCAAAACGTGCAGCCACTCACCATTCAAAGTGGGACGATATTGGGATTTAGCCAAACTCTTTTGGCCCATATGTAAAATCAAAACCCACAAGTGTCAAATGTCCTCTTGCTTGCCATTGGGATGAGATGCTTTAGTTTGCAGAGGGGGGGCTGAAAGACTGTTACCCCCTTCAGTTGGGGTAGGGGGCATAATCATGCCTGTAGTGGTTGGCAACCCCCACCCCTCTATGTTTTTTTTAGTTCCCTGCTATCTAGTGGGTTTTCTGCCCCCCCGTAGAATGGTTTGGGGATAACTACCTCATTTGCCCCCAGGTGGGCAGAACAACTTTGTCCCCACTTATTTGGGTTAGGGGTATGGCCATATTCCCACCCTCTTTAAAAAATGTAAAAAAAATAATAATACAAAAAAAAATCTTCCCTGGTGCCTAGTAGGCTTTATGTCCCATTGGGTGAAGGTTGGTCTTATAAAAAAAATAGGCAGATCTCTCCCTAAAGGAATGGACAAACCTAATGCCCCCCAAAGGGGAGCGGCCCTTGCCCAAGGGGCTGACACCCCAAACAAAACACATACAATCCCTGGTGCCTAAGTGGTTTCTGATCCCCTTGGGGGCAGATGGGCCTAATAAAAATAGTTCGATCTGCCTCCAAGGGGGGCAGAAATGACCATCAGTAATGTGCCACCATGTGGAGCGTCCCAAGGGGTCACCCCCCATAACAAAACACACACACAACAATCCATGGTGCCCAGTGGTTTCTGTCTCCCCCCCGGGCAGATAGGCATAATAAAAATAGGCCCATGGCCGACAGTAATGTATCCCCATGGGGAGCAACCCTTGTCAAAAGGGGCTCTCCCCATATGTAAAATAAACAAAAAAATAGTCCTGGTGTCTAGTGGGTTTCAGACCCCTTTGGGGGCAGATTGGCCTAAAAATATGGCCAATCCGGCCCCAAGGGAGGCAGAAACGGTCAACATAATGCTCCCCAAAGTAGAGCGACCCTTCCCCAAGGGGCCACTCCCCAAATAATAAAACGTTTAAAAAAAATATACCTGTTGTCTGGTGGGCATTCCTGCTGCATGATTGCTATGCACAGGACTATGTGTGCTGCGCCACAGGACGAAACCTTTACGTTCATTCACAGAAGCGATTAAAGTTATCACTTTGTAGGCCAAATTTTCCAATAATGGTTTTCTGTTGCAAACATCTGCTGTCCTTGGTACAGCCAGCTACCCGCCTAGGGAGATGTGAGAACAACTCTCAGCAAGAGAAACAAAGGACCTGTCGAGGTAAGAGGTGTGACCGCCTCCTGGCTGGGTGGTCAGAGTTGGTGTGAGACCAACCGTCAAGCTTTAAAGGGACACCACTTTTGAAGGGCAAATGGTAGTCACACTATGAAAGGGCTGCTCTTTTGTTCTGGCAGATAGGCTGGCATCTCAGGCAGAGAGGAAAATCCTGTTGTCAAACTGTTTTTTTCAGATAGCCACTAGTTTGGGTTGGGCTAGGGAGCCCCACACACCAAGAGGAGCGTCTTGCCATATTGGGAGTAAGCTTATACTACAACCTGGGGTAGCAGGATGCCCCACTGTATGTGATGTATTGATCAGGTGTAAGGGGACCTGGAAGCATTTTCGCTAGTCACTACCACCCCTTAATCTTGTAGTGGGCATATAAGTGGCAATCCTTGCACACAGATCTCAGATCACTAATGTGATCTCAGATCACTAATGTCTTAGAAAGAAGACTGAATAAGTACTGCACTGCTCCTGTCTGGGTCCAATCAAAAAGGTGCAATAAAGGCTGGACTACAGTTGCTGTACCTGAGGACTGGCAAAGACAGCACTGTGTCTGAGGTGCCAATACATGGAATAGTTGTCCTCATGTGCCAGGCAGAAGAAGAGACTCCAAGAGTCAGTTTGCTGGCTCCCTGTTACAGTCACGGACTCATAACATCTGATAATCCTGTAATCTTGTGAGCCAAGCACCAGACAACCTGACCATTACTGGATGCTGAGATGCAGCATGGAACTGGTTCTGAACCTCACAAGTATTTGGACCCATGAAGGCCATCAGAATGCCCCTTCATCACCCTGCAAAAATACTATTGCCAGTTAAAGGAAGCTGCTGGGTTACTGTAACCAGAGACCAGTTGACCAATGGCAACTGGACCTGTGCTGGACTTCCTTTGGATACTGTCAGAGATGAACACCTGAGGCCAAATATGACTTCCCAAAGCTTGAGGACAAAGAGATAGCCACAGGAAGGGCCACTGCACCAGTCCAGCAATACCAGCATCTTCAGCATTCAGTATCCCTTGCACCAGGACCACTCCATTGACATCTATACTGGTCCTGCCTATGGAGACAGCTAAAAGTGACAGGTAACTCTCCACCTGGACCTCTTTCATTCATGTTACCTGTTTCCTATTTGAGTTGGCCAGTCCAAAATTGCCTAGATGGCTGTTTTGAATCACTATCCTGGTTGATTACAATGATCTGTTGCATTGAATGAAAAAGCAGTGATTTATTTCTTCTTTAAAAATCATATCTCCACATCCCTAGAGTAGATTTGTGTTATTCAGGTGTCTAATGAAAGATCAATCAATCAATAAGTCAACAAGATTTGTATACATCACTTAACATCTGTGAGGGTATTCAGGTCCTGAGGCTGCTGCCAGGGTCCTCATTTGAACAGCCAGGTCTTAAGGCATCTCCTGAATTCTTGGATGGAGGAAAAGGTTCTTAGTGGGACGGGGAGGTTGTTCGAGGTTTTTGCTGTGCTGTAGGAGAAGAAGTGCCCTGGATATCTGCTGTGGCAGATGCCGGGGGTGTGCAAGAGGGAGGTGGAGCAAAGGTGTCTGGAGAGAATGTGGAAATGTTGTCAGTGGTTCAGGCAGACAGGTCCTTAATTGTGTAAGGCTTTGTAGGAGTATGTCAGCAGTTTGAGTTGGCATCATTTTTGGATGGGGAGACATTGGAGGTTCTTCAAGTGAGGGGGGAGATATTGGTCCGCCTTGTGAGGTCCAAGATGAGCCTGGCTGTTGTGTTCTTGATCATTTGGAGTCTTTTTGTAAGCTGCATTGTGAGACCGGCGTATAAAGCTTTGCCGCAGTCTGGGCAGCTGGTGATGAGGGCCTGTGTGACGGTACGTCTGGTTTTGATCTGAAGCCACTTGAAGATCTTGTGGAGCGTGCTAAAGGTGAGAAAGCAGGCAGATGAGACTGTGTTGATCTGTTATGTTTAGTTTATTGTCAATGATGATTCTAAGGTTTCTGGTGTGGCTCTTTGGGGTTAGGGAGGTTCCTATGTCAACAGGCCACCAGAAGTCATTCCACGGAGAGGAGGTGTTTCCGAACTGCAGGACTTCTGTTTTGTCAGTGTTGACCTTGAGGCAGTTGTTCCTTATCCAGTTGGTGAAGCTGTTCATGCAGGTGTAGAGTTTGGACTTCATGGTGGAGGGGTTTTTGGATAATGAGTTTTGTCTGCATAGGAGACTATCTTAAGTCTGGTGTTCCTGATGATGTTGAACAAGGGGGTCATGTAGGTGTTGAAAAGGGTGGGGCTGAGAGATGAGCCCTGGGGGGTGCAGTAGATGGATGCAGGTCATGATGTCAGTGGAGTTTTGCATGGTGAGCTGTTTCCAGCTGGTGATTGTGCTGTTGGCAGAGGCTATTTTGCCATGGAAGTAGTCGGTGAGGGAGTCGTAAAGGTCATGAGATTGTGTGGAGCTGATTCCCACTGCAGAAGGGTTTAAGAACTCCTTGACGATTTTGAAGTTCTTTTCTGGGGCTGGAGCTGGTTTGTATGTGTGAAGGCAAGGTATATTTTCTAGTGTCTTTCAGGCAGTTGTTATTTTGGGTGTGATTTTGAAGGTGTTTTGGTCGATGGGGTGTTTGGTGGTGCCGCATCAACTGTTGAGTTTTTTGCGCTTACGTTTAGTGGTTCTGAGTTCTGGTGTGTACCAGCTAGCATGACTAGTGTGTCTGTTTTGTTTGGCTGGTTTGCTGTGTGGGCTGGCAGTTGAGTGCTTTGGACCACTGGCTCTCTGATACCTTGCTCCATATACGATGGGAGGGATGCAGAGGTCTGGTGGAGCGGCTGGGGATAATGGTGCAGGTGAATTGTATGATTGAGTGGTCTGGCCAGGAGAATTTGGTGGTGAGACTGTATTTGACCCTTTTGCTAGACGTGAAGATGGCATAGAGAGTGTTCCCTGCAGAGTGTGTTTGGTCTGTGACTATTTGATTGAGGCCTATGTGTTCATGCTGTCTCGGAGGTTGGTGGTGTTGGTGTCATTGAGGCCATGCAAGTGGAAATTGAGGTCTCATAGTAAGATGTTGTACTTGGTGTCAATGGCTTGGGCAGAGATGAGTTTGGGACTTGTGTTGCACAAGTTTGGTTGCGGTCTTGGGGGTCTGTAGGTGAGGATTCCTTTGATAAATGTTTTGTCATTGATGCTGAACTGAAAATTGAGAAGGTTTGCAATTCGAAGCCAGTGGTGGTTTTGCAGTTGAAGATATCTTTGTGTATGATTGCAATTCTGAATCTGGGTTTCTTGAATCGGATAAGGTGGGTGATATTGTATCCTTGTGGTGTGGCTGTGACTGCTTCAGGTGTCGAGGTGGTATTGAGCCATGTGTCAGTCAGGAAGACGACATTGGGATGAAGGGTGACACATACTTCAGTCAAGTGTTTGCAGAGGAAGCGGACGTTGAGCAGGCTGCATTGTAGTTGTTGAGGGTCTTCCAGAGTGTGTCAGTGTTGGGGAGCAGTGAAGGGTTGGTTTTGCAGATGACTCGCCAGCGGTGGCCGGCAAATGGGCCCGACATGGGGAGAGTTGTGGCTTTAGGAGGCTGGTACTCTATGCAGTGTGCCAAGATAGGCTTACAGAGTCAAAAACTAGATCACCTAATGCTCTAATTTTTAAGGTAGTTTGGTAGAGCAGTTAGGCCAATCTTGGAGAAGTGCAAAGCATTTGTTGTACTCACAGTATTAATCATGAAACTAACACATTTGAAGGAATAACTTGAGACCAATTTATAAAAATACTTCAGATTTTTATATACTTTTTAAGACCAAAATTATCAAAATTAGTTAAGTGCTTTCTGACTATGGATTTTTGAAGTTTAATAAAAATATTTTTTAGTGTATTACACACAATAGGAATCAATAGAAAGTCACTGTTGGAAATGGCCTTTCTGCAGGGTCACCCCCAAACTTTTTGCCTTCCTTCTCCTATTTTTCTGACCTCATTTGTTTTGGCTTTAGGACTCTGTGCAGTTTACCACTGCTAATCAGTGCTAAAGTGCATATGCTCTCTCCTTAAAACATGGTGACCTTGGCTCATACCCAATTGGCTTAGTTAATTTACTTCTACGTCCCTAGTCAAGTGCACTACATGTGCCCAGGGCCAGTAAATTAAATGCTACTAGTGGGCTGCAGCACTGGTTGTGCCGCCCACATAAGTAGCCCCCTAACCATGCCTCAGGCCTGCCATTGCAGGGCCTGTGTGCGCAGTTTCACTGGCACTTCGACTTGGCATTTACCAGTAATTGCCAAGCCTTAAACTCCCCTTTTTCTACATATAAGTCACCCCTAAGGTAGGCCCTAGATAGACCCTAGGGCAGGGTGCTATGTAGGTAAAAGGCAGGACATGAAAATGTGTGTTCTATATGTGCTGGTAGTGTAAACCTCCTAAATTAGTTTTACAGTGCTCTGAGGCCTGCTCCTTTCATAAGCTAGCATTAGGGCTACCCTCATATACAGTTTGAGGGGTAGCTTCTGATCTGAAAGGAGTAACAAGTTCCTATATAGTATGGCCACAGTGGTAATACAAAATCCTGCTGACTGGTGAAGTTGGATTTAATATTACTATTTTATAAATGCCACTTTTAGAAAGTGAGCATTTCTCTGCACTTAAATCCTTCTGTGCCTTACAATCCACGTCTGGCTAGGTTCAGTTGACAGCTCCCTTGTGCATTCACTCAGACAACCCCAAACACAGGATGCTCAGTCACACCTGCACACATCTGCATACTAAATGGGTCTTCTTGGCTGGGAGGGTGGCCTTCCTGACACTTACATTTGAAAGGACAGTGGCCTGCCCTCACACAATGGACTGCCAAACCCCCTACTGGGACCGTGGCAGACAGGATGGAACTGAAAGGGGACCTGGTGCACTTCTAAGCCACTCTTTGAAGTCTCCCCGACTTCAAAGGCACATTTGGGTATTTAAACAGGGCCTCTGCCCCTACAAACTCAGACACTTCCTGGAGAAGAACCTGTAACCTGCCAAGAAGAACTGCCTAGCTGCCCAAAGGACTCACCTGACTGCTTTCTGAGAAGGACTGCTGCCTTGCTGTTGCCCTGCTGCCTTGCTGCTCTCTGGCAGTGCTGAGAAGTGCTCTCCAAGGGCTTGGATAGAGCTTGCCACCTGTTCCCTGAAGTCTCAGGACCAAAAAGACTTCATTCCTGCAAGAAGAACTCCCTGTGTGGTGAAAATCGATGAACATCCTGCAAGAAATGACGCACAGCCTGCATCGCGGTGAGAAAATCACTGCACGCCGAACCAGAACAATGTAGCCCAACTTCGCAAGGAGAAGATCGATGCAGCACCAGCGTTGCGACTGGAAATTAGACGCACGGCCCACTGGATCGATGCAAAGCTGTGCCAGAACAACGCAGCCCGACTTCCTGAGAGGAATCAACGCAGCGCCTGCCATGCAGTAGATATTTTCACGCATCACCCACCGGATCGACACAGCCCCTGTGACTTCGTCCTGCAGGCGCCGGATTTCAATGCATCATCCCTGGAGCGTCCAAAAACCCCGCAACCCGAAGAGGATCCCAGTCTACATGCCGGAAATCGACGCAAAGCCTGCCCTGCGTGAAAACTCAACAATGCATCATGTGTATGTGCCAGAAAATCGACGCACACCTCCCCGTTTTACACACATCTCCTCCTCTGCGGTCCCTTGCAAAGAATTTGAACGCAAACCAGGCATTTTGTGCTTGCAAGAGACATTTGTTGCATTTAAGAGACTAAATACACTTTATTTCATTTTTACAGTGATATTTCAACATATACTTATTGCATCTTAATCATTTTGACCTCAATTTATCCAGATAAATATTATAATTTTTTCTAAACACTGTGAGGTGTATTTATGTGGTGCTATACTGTGTTATTGCATGATTTATTGCACAAATACTTTACACATTGCCTTCTAAGTTAAGCTTGACTGCTCAGTGCCAAGCTACCAGGGGGTGGGAACAGGATAATTTGGACTGTTACTGACTTACCCTGACTAGAGTGAGGGTCCTTGTTTGGACAGGGGGTAACCTGACTGCCAACCAAAGACCCCATTTCTAACAGTCACATTTAAAAATACATATAAAATCACACAGTTGCTTTACCAAGTTCTTCTTTTGCAGGTTAGTCAAGGTCATCTGTAGGAATTCTGTGCCAGCTGGAGAAGTTCAGGTGGCTTCCGGTTCTGGCAAGAGCAGCAGTGAAAAGTCTCTGGAGCTGGTGCAGGACCACAGTGAGGGACTACTTGGAAAAGGTATGTGCAGGTAAGTTTAGAGGTGGTTCCTTGGGGTCACCGTGAAGTGTCGAGGTCACAAGGGGTAGGGACCCTTAAGGCACAGTAGGTTCTTCGTTGTAGGGTACAGGGCGGCTGGGTGCAAAGCAAATTGGTGAGCCAGGAGCTTTGCGCAAAGACACCCTTTGGATATGAAGTAAGTCACTTCAAAGGTTGTTTGCAGGACAGCGGGGCACTCTGGTGGGGGCCTAGGGTGTTCCTGAAGTCACTGGTCTGGGGCTTCCTCCTGGTCCATTTTTTAGCCCTGAGCGAGCTGGTTTGCATGGTGTCCATTGTTGGCTGACCAATACCCAGGGTTTTGGCATGGTTCAACCATTGGAGGGTGCAGTGCAACCAAACTTGTCACACTTGCAGGAATTGTCCTCGCGGTTTTTAGGAGTCATCATGTCCAGCTGCAACTTCCGTTTCAGCACTTAGCGGCTGGTCAGTGAAGTGATCCTCGCTGGTTCAATGGTTTCTTCTTGCTGTAGAGTGGTACCTCCACTCTGAAGGGAGTTTGTAGGTGATTGGTGAAGCCTGGAGGTCCTCTGGGGTTTTTGTGGTCAGTCCAGTTGCCCAGCAGCTCCACAGTGGCAATTGTTGGGTCCTGAGTGCAGCATGCAGGGTTTGGTGCCTTTTCTTTGTGCAGCAGGTCCACAGTTCTCGTGCCTTAGATCTTCTTGGTGCTGGTCTTCTTTGTGCCCTTCAAACCTGAATACCTGGTCCAGGGGTGCCCACTAAATACTGAATTCAGTGGGTGTTTCAGGGGGAACCTGGTAGTGTCCAATGGGATACCTACCTGAGGGTGTCCACATCCCCTATAGTGACCGCTTCCTGTGGGAAGCGTCACTTCCCTATCCCTGATTGGCTATTTTCCTTCCATCTAACATGGAGGAAAATGAAACGCAGTGCCCACCTCGCAGGCAACACCTCAGAGGTGGTGCATGCCAGGTGGGGCCACTTCCCCCTCCACTTTGTGTAGTTTCCCGCCTTTGCTCCAGCCAAAAGTGGGGGTTTGCAAAGAGGTTGACTGTCTGCTGAGGGTCGAGTTTCAAAGGCGGTTAGTCCTGTGAAGCTCAATTCCAGGGTAGTGCACATTCCTGAGGGAGGGGATGTTAGCACCTCCACCAAGGAAGGGCTTTGTTCTACAAACCAGAGAGACAGATTGTGTCCCCAAGGTTTGTACATTGGGTGTCTGGCGGTGGCAGGCTTGATAGAATCAGTCAGCAACCATGCCAGGTTAGTTAGCTTTTGCAGGGTACACCTCTAATGTGACCCCGGGTACATTTAGGGATAAATCTAATACTGGTACCAGTTTGGATTTATCATTCTGAGTTGTTTGATACCAAACAACCCAGGGTTCAGTGATCACCCTGTAGCTGGGAAAGTTGTGTTGACCTGTGTCCAGCACATGTATTAAAAGGGCTGCTCTGTTCACTCAATATGTCCCAGGTTTGGCAAGGACACAGTGGGGGCATATTGCTCATGCAGCTATGCCCTCACATGTGATATGGCACACGCTGCCTTAGGGCTGGAAGGCCTGCCAGAGGGGTGTCTTACTCATAGTATATGCATTGTATGGTGGACAGGGCACATAGGCAGTGTGCCATGTCGAGTTTGTGTTTTAGGTTTGCACTAGGACACCCACCCTGCAATGGCAGTGTTTGGGGCATCAGGATGCATTGGCCTAGAGAGTAGCACAATCAGTGCTGCTGCCCTCAGGGGCCTACCCATAGCACCCCATGCCCTGGGTACCTACGTACCTTTTGCTAGAGATTTATAGAGGTAGCTAAAGGTGTATCCAATTACTTTTGCAATTTTGAGGGAAAGAACACTGGCACTGGGAACCTGGTTAGCAGGATCCCAGTGCACTCCAGTCCAAGTTGCATCCAGAAGCCAGGCAAAATGTGTGGGGGGTACTGCAACAGATTATCAGTTTCCCACAGTGGCACAAGTCACTATTGGGTGGTTGGATGTTGAGTGAGGTGATTCCCGATCTGGAGTAGCGGTAGAAGGTAGGAGAGCCAGTTGTTACTTTGATAAAGTCTCTGCTACAGCTACCCAGGACTGAGCTATGGTTTTACAAACAAACCTAATCGAACTTGATATGGAATTGTGACATCATTATACAGTGACAATGCAAATCACACCATATAATAATCTACAGTCTCACAATGACATTTTCAAAATAGAAATTTTACATTCGAATTTACCCTTAAACAGGATTTTAAGTTATAATTCAAAGGTGTGGAATACATTTTTCTCCAGCTGTTCCCAAACTGAGGATATCACCTATTTAACATAATAAAGTTACATGTTTTTAGTCTATGAAAAAGCCTTACTGCAGTTAAAAATGGCTTGGGGGGGGGGGGGAGGGGTTCACTTCCAGGCTAAATAATGCTTAAGTACAGATGAACTTCTTTTTAAATGCCATGCACCCTGTCCTATGGGCCTTCAGGGCCTACTTTAGGGGTGATAAGTATTAATAAGGGAGGTCTAGGCCTGGTAAAAGGTTTACTTTGCTAGGTCAAAATGGCAGTTAGAAAACTGCACAATAGGCTGCAATGGAAGGCCTGAGATGTTTTACAGTGCTACTTTAGTGGGTGGCACAATGGGTGCAGATGCCCACTTGTAGCATTTAATGACTGTCTGACCCCAAACCGGTTCTCTAAAATTCCATGGTTAAAGTATATAAAGTCCTCATTCAAGAAATTGGGGTTCCCCAACATGTTTGATAACCCAGCATCCACTGTAAAGGCCAATTCGACATGGACGAAGTTATCATTTCTATTACATGGAGATGCCATTAAAGAGTTTTTGGAACTACATAAACATGCTGTAAAAAAATGTATTCTTCTAAAAACCGTTTTATCTACTGTTGTATTAAGATATTCATAACATATTTTAGCTGTGCATCTCATATGAATACTCGCTTTGGTGAACTGAGTAAACATGACAGATGGCTCATCATTACCAGTGGGTCCACCCGTGATCACATAGATTTACTGCCTCTTTCTGTTCTGCCACCAAAAGGTGTATTCGTTTGAGAAAGAGGGTGAAGCCAGTTAATAAATAGGTGACCACGACATGGGCAGGTGCATTTTTGTGAAATATTATACAGTTGCCCACTGTTACATTAGCAACTATACTAGGGATTTATTTAGTAGTCACAATATTGCAATGATAGTGAATAATAGAACATATTATTGTCATTCACAATATTTAATAAATAAAGGGCCATATTTATACTTTTTGACGCAAAACTGCGCCAACGCAGTTTTGCGCCAAAAAAAATTAGCGCCGGCTAACGCCATTCTGAAGCGCCATGCGGGCGCCGTATTTATTGAATGACGTTAGCCGGCGTTAGCCGGCGGCGCTGTCTGTAGTGCGTTAAAAAAAACGACGTACACCAGGCAGCGCCGGCATAGGGGGAAAATGGCGTATGGGCGTCCACAAATGGTGCAAGTCAGGCTGAGGCAAAAAAATCGCCTCAACCCGATTTGCGCCATTTTTTTACGACGCCCAACCCCCATTGAAATGACTCCTGTCTTAGCAAAGACAGGAGTCATGCCCCCTTGCCCAATGGCCATGCCCAGGGGACTTCTGTCCCCTTGGCATGGTCATTGGGCATAGTGGCATGTAGGGGGGCACAAATCAGGCCCCCCGATGCCACTATTTTTTTTTTTTTTTTAATTACTTACCTTAATGTCCCTGGGGTGGGTCCCTCCATCCTTGGGTGTCCTCCTGGGGTGGGCAAGGGTGGCAGGGGGTGTCCCTGGGGGCAGGGGAGGGCACCTCTGGGCTCATTCTGAGCCCACAGGTCCCTTAACGCCTGCCCTGACCCAGGCGCTAAAATCAGGCGCTAATGCGGGTTTTTTAGACATGCCCACTCCCGGGCGTCATTTTTGCCCGGGAGTATAAATACGACGCATATGCATCGGAGTCATTTTTTAAGACGGGAACGCCTACCTTGCATATCATTAACGCAAGGAAGGTGTTCAAGCAAAAAAATGACGCTAACTCCATGGACTTTGGCGCTAGACGCGTCTAACGCCAAAGTATAAATATGGAGTTAGTTTTGCGTCAAATTTGCGTCGAAAAAAACGACGCAAATTCGGCGCAAACGGAGTATAAATATGCCCCAAAGTTGTAGGCATTAAGGCATTAACAGGCCCGCTTACAAGCAATCAATGGTTGAGTGGAGGAAGGGCCAGAGTGAATAATATATCTGACTGATTTCCAAATAGAGGAAAACAGCGCCGCCTAAAAGTGTGGGTTTTAAAACAGTTCTATTTACGGTATGAAGAGAAATTGGACGATCTAGACAGTTTAAGGATTGGAGTCTGAGAGTCAAGTTAAGAAGCAGGTGATCAGTGTTCCTAGTCCTGATATGACTTTTAGTAATTTCTGTGATTTCATTAGAAGCCCCTCTATTAACATGAAAGGCAAATTGTTTTTAACATAAGAACCCATTCTCAGAAAACATTTTTAGGCAGCTTTTCTTCGGGACACATTTCGCGTGCTATTTAATACACAAACGAACGCGACTCAATCCACAAGATCACGAGGACTGCCTATATTCAGATATGACAATGTGCCTCTCTGCAAGAGTTATATTCATTGATTGTCATACTGGTAGAGTGGAAGGGTATCTGCCAAATACATATAGTGACACGCAGCCTAATACTGTTTTACTGAAAATGTCTACATAGTGACTTATATCCGCATAGTTTGCTCATACCGCTAACAAAATCGGAGTATCACCCTCATTACTCTTCAAGTGCTGAGTAACATCTGTTTTGAAAGAATCATAACTTGTGGAATTATTTCTTTCATTCTTCACTAACATGCACATTTCATACAAACAATCAAGAAACAAAAGAAGGTGACGGCGGTATTCCTGTGCATGTTCATTTTTTATTACTCTGTTCTATTTTAATATATATATATATATATCTCGCTAGCTGTCTAGCAAGCACCTTTCGAATCAATTATATATGTATTTCGTTGTTAAGTTGATAAAAGGCAACGGGGAAAAGGTTGCAACTTATCTCATGGCTTCTTAGATCATAGTGATTGAGAAATGAAGCATTAAGTGCTTGAAACTGGCACGCTCCTTTCATCACACTAAGAAACCCCATTAACGTCACAGGGGAGGATATAACTTGCAAACATAGCAAGGCAATTACTGTTTAAAGTATCATTCTCAGCATGGCAAAATGCTTTACCGGAGTTAAGGTGACAGCAGAAACCACTGCTCATTGATGTATCTCACTGACTTCATTTAATTGTTTACTCAATACACCAAAAAAAACTGTTTTAAAACACGTTTTAGATAGGTTTTAGGTAGATTTAAATTATGACTTTATATATTAGTAACACACATACAAAACTATAACTTAGAGATTTTCCCTTGGGTCACTTCATCTTGAAATCATGTTGTGAAAGATCCACTCAAACTCACCACACACTGCTACATGTGAATTATTTTTCCATGTAAGCTCCATGTGCATGAAATGTAACGTCAATCTCAAACGTTTTAGGTCCTATTTCCGATTTTGCCAGTAACAGCAGGCATTACAATTACAAGATCCTTTGGAACATCACGGATCTCTTTACTTTCTCCTGGTGAGGTCCAGTACTGGAAAAAACTGAAATCTCCCTGTGAAAGTACGGGGAAAATGAGGTATTACTGACGAACATGCCTTAGAATTACGATTCCCCGGTAAATACATAGGGCCATATTTATGGAAAAGTGGTGCATCATTAATGATTCACCACTTTAATAGCGCCCCATTGCGTCCCCCTAACGACACCTTGTGTGCACTATTTACAATACAGTGCACCATGGCAGACATGCCCACATTAACGTCATAATTGAGGCCGCAAAGCGGTGGTAGAGAGCGACCTTTGACCCTGTCACCAGGCAGTTCCCTCCCCCCATCTGCCACGCAGCCCCCTGTGGGTTGAACCTCCGTTGCCGCTTTTGCCACCTGACTACTCGCTCCCTTTTTTCTATTCCCCCGAGTTTGTGCTTCTGTGCCACTTGTTTTTTTCATTCTGTGCCCCTGTGTTTTGTTTTCTGTACCCCTGTGCTCTGTTGTCCCTCTCCCGCCGTCTTTTCCCGCTGTTTTTTCCCCGGGTTTTCCCCTGGGTTTTTCCCTTGCTGCTGAGCCCCTGCTGCCCCGCCCCCTTCACTCCCATTGGCCGCCCCGCTCCCACCTCCCAGCTGCTCCTCCCTCCCTCTGCCCTCATATGGAGGCCACGAAGCGGGCACGCCGCTGGCGCGCCAAAGGCGCGCCTAAGGCAAGCCCGTCTGCACCCGTCCGCGCCTGGACCGCACCAAGCACCAGAACCCCTGGAACCCACACCCCCCGCAACACCAGACTGCACTACGAGGCAAGCACCCTCCACGCACTCAAGACCAGACGAGACCACCCCTGCTACCGGGCCACCCCGAAACGCACCCAGGGGCCTTTCACCTGCCGGAACTGCAGATTCACCAGCATCCAACACTCCAAACCACCAGCCAGAGAACCCAACCACCTCCGCTGCATCCTCCTCAACACCCGCTCCGCTCGCAAGCACGCCATCGAACTTTGGGACCTCCTAGACTCCACTGCCCCTGACGTCGCCTTCCTGACGGAGACCTGGCTGAACGCCACCTCAGCACCAGACATTGCCATAGCCATCCCACAGGGCTACAAGATCTCCCGCAGAGACCGCACTAACGGAGTGGGAGGAGGAATCGCCATCATCCACAGAGACTCCATCAAAATCTCAACGAACACCGATGACACCCTCACCACCACCGAGCACATGCACTTCCAGATCCACACCGACCCCAACACCACCCTCAGAGGAACTCTCATCTACAGACCTCCCGGACCCAGCCCACAGTTCAGTGACACCATCGCTGACCTCATCAGCACCCACGCCCTCGCTTCCACGGAATACATCCTCCTCGGGGACCTGAACTTCCACCTCGAGAACAACAACAACGCCAACTCCACCGCCCTGATCAACAACCTCGGACTCAAACAGCTAGTAACTACTCCCACTCACGCCGCTGGACACACGCTCGACCCCATCTTCTCCGCAAGCCCCCACGTCTCCTTCAACCACACCACCGAACCACACTGGACCGACCACAGATGCGTCCACTTCACCTTCAGAAAACCCACCACACACCACCGAACCCAACAGCTACAACGCCGCTGTTGGGGCAAGGTCACCGGGGACCAACTGACTACCGCCCTCGCCCTGAGACCATCCACCGACCCCACCGACCCAGACACTGCTGCGACCAACCTCACACAGTGGATCAACGACTGCGCCAACACCCTCGCCCCTCTCAAGACCTTTACAACCAACCACACCAACAAGAAAGCCGCCTGGTTCACCGAGGACCTCCTGATCTCCAAGCACACCTGTCGGAAGCTGGAGAAGAAATGGCTCCACGACCGAACACCAGACAACCACACAGCCCTAAAGAGCGCCACCCGCAGACATCACCAACTCATCAGGACCGCCAAGAAGACCGCCTTCAAGGACCGCCTAGACAACAACGCACACAACACCAAAGAGCTCTTCAGCATCGTGAAAGAACTCATCAACCCCAGCTCCATCACCAACGACATCCCGCCATCTCAAGACCTGTGCGACTCCCTGGCCACCTTCTTCCACCGCAAGATCACCGACATCCACGACAGCTTCAACCCCGACCCCCCCGCAACCACCACCGAGTCCACCACCCCTGCGACTACCACTCGCACCAGTCGCCTGACTGTCTGGTCCAGCGTCAGCGACGAAGACACCATCAAAACCATGAACTCCATCCACTCCGGATCCCCATCGGACCCCTGCCCTCACCACGTCTTCAACAAAGCCAGTGCAGCCATCGCGCCCCACCTCCGGAAAACAATCAACTGTTCCTTCGAGACAGCAACCTTCCCAGAAAGCTGGAAGCACGCCGAGATCAACGCCCTTCTGAAGAAGCCCAAGGCAGACCCCAAGGACCTCAAGAACTTCCGTCCCATCTCCCTGCTCCCTTTCCCGGCAAAAGTGACAGAGAAGATTGTCAACAAACAGCTGACCCGCTACCTCGAAGTCAACAACATCCTGGACCCGTCCCAATCTGGTTTTCGCAGTAACCACAGCACCGAGACCGCCCTCATCGCCGCCACTGACGACATCCGGACCCTGATGGACAAAGGGGAAACAGCCGCCCTCATCCTCTTGGACCTATCAGCAGCCTTTGACAGGGTCTGCCACCGCACCCTATCAGCACGCCTCCATGACGCCGGTATCCAAGAGAAGGCCCTGGCCTGGACCACATCCTTCCTCTCCGGCAGAACCCAGAGCGTCCGCCTCCCACCCTTCCGCTCCAAAACCACTGAGATCATCTGCGGCGTCCCACAGGGATCCTCCCTCCGCCCGACACTGTTCAATATCTACATGGCCCCCCTCGCCCACGTCGCACGACAACACAACCTCAACATCATCTCCTACGCCGACGACACCCAGCTGATCATATCCCTCACCGAAGATCCCCACACCGCCAAAGCTAACCTCCACTGAGGAATGAAGGCCATAGCCGACTGGATGAAGGACAGCAGACTGAAGCTGAACTCAGACAAGACGGAGGTCCTCATTCTCGGACCCACCCCATCAGCCTGGGACGACTCTTGGTGGCCCACGTCACTAGGCACAGCCCCGGAAACCACGGACCACGCACGCAACTTGGGGGTCATCCTCGACTCCACTCTCTCCATGACCAGGCAAGTCAACGCCGTCTCCGCATTCTGCTTCAGCACCCTCCGTATGCTCCGCAGGATCTTCAAATGGATCCCCCTCGACACGAGAAAAACCGTTACCCAGGCCCTCATCACCAACAGACTCGACTACGGGAACGCCCTCTACTCAGGAACTACAAACAATCTCCTGAGACGACTCCAACGCATCCAGAACGCCTCGGCCCGACTCATCCTCGATGTCCCCCGCCGCAGCCACATCACACTCCACCTGAGAGGCCTGCACTGGTTCCCCGTCAACAAAAGGATCACCTTCAAGCTCCTGATCCACGCACACAAAGCACTGCACAACACCGGACCCACCTACCTCAACAACCGACTCAGCTTCCACACCCCCACCCGAAGCCTCCACTCAGCCAACCTCGCCCTCGCCACAGTCCCCCGCATCCGAAAAATCACAGCCGGTGGCAGATCCTTCTCCTACCTCGCCGCCAAGACCTGGAACACTCTCCCCACCATCCTACGACAGACCCAGGACCTGCTGGCCTTCAGAAGACTCTTCAAGACCTGGCTCTTCGACCAGTAGCACCCCCCTCCCCAGCGCCTTGAGACCCTTGCGGGTATGTAGCGCGCTTTACAAATGCAGTGATTGATTGATTGATAATTTATGGTTGTAATTTGGCGCTTTGCTGCTTTAGCACCATAAATTATGGTGCTCACCGACTACATTTGGTGTGCAAAAACATGGTTATGCATACATGTTTCATAACTTATAATGCATGCCTTAAATGCTATGGTTTTCAGATAAAATATTCAGCTTTTTGAGGGCTGTGAGCTGTCTATGATTATGCAAGAACTTGGACGAAGACGACTGAAGAATACAAATAGCTAAAACAAGTGCAAATATATCTATAATATAATGGGTGAATTAAATGCATATTGACTTGCACAACTGTTCAAAAGTACTCATCCTTGCCGCTGCACATGTGTGTTAGGTCTGATATTGTGTCCTGCGTGAAAGAGGCACAGGCTCACTGGGAGTGGCTCAAATAGCACCTGCTCAGAACAAATACCATACCTCAATGGGCAAAAAGTGAAAGAATTTCTTATAATAATTGGTTTTGTTTGAGAATTCCCCCTTTTGCAAACTAAAGAAAACATACCAGTCTGTTCCAGTGATATTATGTGGTTATATAGACCTCAGCTGATGTATCTTGTAGGCAGGAAGCTACTTATGTTCTGTGGAAGGTGTTTAGTTGTGTGCAAGGCTGAATGGTAGAGCATTAGTGAAAACATATGTTAAATGTAAATATGACTATAAATATAGTCTGAAATGTTACTCAAGTGAATTAAAAATGAAAGAAGCATTTCACAGGTTTGGGCTGTGACTTACTTTCGCCCTTTTTTAAAGATTTTGAAACCGGGCAGAGCAGAACAGTGCCTTTTTTTACTTTCTCAAGCCACTCACCTTACTTGTAGGCAGAATGCGCACAGATTTCTCTTCTGAACGGTTGTTGGTTTACCGGGGTGTGAGCCCTGTTACATCTGGCATGCTTAGGCTGGTATTAGCGCAGATTTTGTGCTTTTTACCTCCTGTTTTGTTGCTTGATCTTTTGATGGTATTAGGGCCCGTATTTATACTTTTTTTGCGACGCATTTGCGTCGTTTTTTGCCGCAAAAACGGCGCAAACTTGCAAAATACCATTGTATTTTGTAGGTTTGCGCCGTTTTGCGTCAAAAAGCGGCGCAAATGCGGCGCTAAAAAAAGTATAAATACGGGCCTAGGACTCCAAACAAGTTACCACTGTTCACCAGTGCTAAAGTGCACGTGCTTCTCCCCTTAACATCGTAACATTGGTGCATCCACAATTGGCAAGGTTAATTTGTCGTATTCTATATACCCAGGGCCTGTAATTTAAATGCTGCTAGTAGGCCTGCAGCACTGATTGTGCCACCCACTCAGGCAGCCGTGTAAACATCTCAGGCCTGCCACTGCGGATCCTGCCTGAGTAGTCTCACTGCCACCCCGACTTGGCATTAAAACCTCGTGCCCAGCCTTCAACGCCCAATGTCTTACATATGTCACCCCTAAAGCAGGCCTTAGGTAGCCAATTAGTCAGAGAGCCATGTAAGTAGAAGGCAGGACATGCATGTGAATGTATGCGGAGGGGTGTGTATTGTGTATGTGAATCTATGTGGAGGGGAGTGGGATTGTGAATGTTTGCTGAGGGGGTGCGTATGTGTGAGTGGGGGTGTGTGTATGTGTAGTGCTTTCCTCTTATTTAGTTTCTAAGCACTAACATAACACAACAGAAATGCACTTCTGAGGTCAAAGAAGACTTTTATTGTTGTTATATGAATGACGAATTAGTAGCTTTCAAGTCCGCGTTAATCAAACAAAATATATCAGTTTGCAATATACACAGCAGGTTATATTTATAAAATATTGAATGCAAAGCAAAACAAATACTTCCCCGTGTAGGAACTATTTACAGCTACATCTTTCTAAGGTCTGCAAGCTGATGACCCCTGTCAGCCGCGAGAAAGAGTGTCATCTACCCACACGGGATGCTGGCAGCTGGCGCCAAGCTCCAGCACGAGGTCCGGCAGATTCGAATCTGACCCTCTGCAGCCTGTTACATTCGTTACAAAGGTGTGCCCCCTCCTCTCAGACCTGGGAAACTGAGCAAGCCTTTTGGAGACTGGCCAGGTCTCCAAGACTACTCCTGTTCCCAAGCTCAAGGGAAGAGAAACGACGCCCATGTACTCTCTCTTATCAGGTCTAGTCTACTGTGAGAGCAAAACATCTTGGTTCTCTGGTGCAAAAACACAGCTTGGAAAAATACAGCTTAGATTCTCAACTGCCATGTCTAACTCCACGTTAAAGGCAATGGGCAGCTAACCTAAATATCAAATGCAATGTCATGTTAAAGGCAATAGGCAGCTAACCTAAATATCAAATGCAATGTCTAGTGTCATGTCAAAGCCCATAGGCAGCTGAGCTGAATACAAAATGCAATGTATAATATCATGTCAAAGCCAATAGGCAGCTGAGCTGAATATAAAATGCAATGTATAATATCATGTCAAAGCCAATAGGCAGTTAAGCTGAATATCATGTCAAAGCCAATAGGCAGTTAAGCTGAATACAAAATGCAATATATAATATCATGTCAAAGCCAATAGGCAGCGGAGCTGAATACAAAATGTAATATATGATATCATGTCAAAGCCAATAGGCATGCAATGTCAAAGCCAATAGGCGGCTAGACTGGATACAGCATGTCAAAGCCAATAGGCGGCTCAACTGAACGAAACATACCATGTGCTACTGGTGAACATTGAGCAACTAATATGCGCAGTGGTGAAACACAAAGTCATTGGTCAAAACAAACTTTATCAAATGGCAGGACATTCCGCCCTTTGACCAATGAATTTTTGTTTCACATATCTCATATTTCAAACAAAAAAACAAAAAAAACAAAAAAAAAACATCAGCACAAAAAAAAACATTATGATCAAAGCAATCCCTGTAAAGCAATAGAAGTGAATTAACACATTGATTTCATAACCTTTCACATCAGATACATCTACATAGAAAAGACTGGGCAATTTTTTTTTTTTTTCTGAATGAGTCTCTAATTCAACAGTGTTAGCAATTTGATGTGGCATGAGTTCTGCTCATGTAAAGGTGCACGGTCCACCTGAAAGGTTTTCTGGAAGGTAAGCAAAAGTCAGAGTTCCATACGAGAGGGGAAAAAAAAAAAAACACAGCAAACAAGTTGAACTTGAACTGAAGGCGCAGTTTGCGCAAAATGGATCCATGGTGCTGGCACTTTACTCAGCCAGGTCCAGGTTGGGGATTCGGTCCCTTCCCCGACCCCACACGCACACACCGGAAGGGGGACCACACAGCGCACTCAGGGACAGTGGCGAAACGTGGTCGGATCTGCAAAAGAAACAAGTATGACTTTTCTTGCAAATAACATTTTTCATTTAAACTGCACCCTTCCTCTTTCTTTCCCTGTTTTATAATCAGCAGGACGTTTTTGGGGCCCTTTGTTATATTCTCTGCAGGTTCTGGAGGGTCACTTGGGGCGTCAGCCCACACATCAGCACTGAGGTTTTTATCTGCTGCACCACAGCTTCCCTTTTCTTGCACTGTCAGAAGGGCTGGGGCAGACTCCTTCTTTACCAAACCTCCATTCACTGCATTTTTGCCAAGTTGGGCCATTCTGTCTCCAATTTGTATGAATGAATCAGATTCTTTTCTAGGTATCAGCATAATTTCGATTTTTCCTTGGTAATTTGCAGCAATCACTCTCCCGAAAACCTGATCAATTTGCCATTTCTGTTCTGGCAACTTTCCTCTCCCCAACTGCTCTGTGACTGCTTGCATGACAGATTGCTTTTGTGCATGCTGCACAGTTTTTATCAAATCTAGGGGAATGTGCATCTCTCTCATCTCTGCCCACCTGTAAGTGGCTTTTTCTCTCAGCTGGGGCACCCACTTAGCCATCCCCACTAAGGCAGAATTCTGGGTGTACACTTCTCTCTCTGAATTTTTCTCATTAACATCTGCAAGGTAATTGAACCAGTTAGGTACAAGCCATGTGGCTAAAACATTATCACAGAACCAAAAATCAGCGTAAAAATGACACATCTCACGTAGCTCTTGCTTTAAAATCTGACACACATTATACAACTCTGTTCCTTCTACTGTGCCAGAAAGCAACATTTCAGTCAATGAATCATTAGTAAAACAAACATGCTTTTTATCTTCAGTGGACACGAATTCAAATGGTGCACACAACTTCATTGGTAATTCTTTTATCTGTGGTACTCTAGCCCTGTCTTGCAAGTACCAGATCCATTGTATGATTCTAGCTAGGGGCACTATTTTCTTTCCTTGTTCTTGAGTTACATGTACATCAGTTTTTCCTTCTTGCACTGCGCAGAAACCTAAAGTCTGCATTATTTCATTTGCCAAATCACAAGCGCGCAGCTGCATATTATTTTTCACAGTGACCATGTACAAAAGTGTTAGGATTTCTCTCAAATGAGGGCTATTCTTTTTCCAAAAATCAAACAAGCTAATGAAACTCGGGGTGTCTTGCTCTAAAATCTTTCGTTTTACTTGTGCATTTTGCAACGGTAACTCGTAAATCACATTCTGGTCTCTCTCCTCTGTGTTATCAGTTAAGGAATGCATTTTGGCTGCCAAAAACCCTGGCTCACATGGAAACTCAGTGCAGCTCGGAGCTGTCTTAACCCCCTCATTACTGGAATGGGACAAGAAAGATTCTTCAAAAACAGCCCTTTTATAACTTTCAGTCTTATTTTGAATTATTGTATCCTGGCTAATTTGCTCACGAAGCAGATAAAGGTATCCAGACCTTTCTGTCATCATTACTTCCAAAACACACGTTTTATACATATATACAACGGGAATTATTTCTCAAAACATTATCAGGCCTTTTAGCTACACATGCATTTTCTTCTGTAATTCCCCAAACAGAAAACAATTCACAGTTTTTCTTAGCACCATCAGGCAGTTCATCAACACATGTATTCTCAGACATGGTCTGCCGTGCTACTGTGATTCTCCAAACAGAAAACAATTTCTGTAATTCTCCAAACAACAAAAACAATTACACTTTTAAAGTGTGCACTTAGAAATCTACTAACTCGTCAAACCCCTTTTAATCACCTCTTAATGACCGACCCCACAACTCCAGGTACCAATTGTAGTGCTTTCCTCTTATTTAGTTTCTAAGCACTAACATAACACAACAGAAATGCACTTCTGAGGTCAAAGAAGACTTTTATTGTTATTTTATTCTTCCCCAACCACAATGTTTATGAATGAATGACGAATTAGTAGCTTTCAAGTCCGCGTTAACCAAACAAAATATATCAGTTTGCAA
Source organism: Pleurodeles waltl (assembly GCF_031143425.1). Classification (NCBI taxonomy): domain Eukaryota; kingdom Metazoa; phylum Chordata; class Amphibia; order Caudata; family Salamandridae; genus Pleurodeles; species Pleurodeles waltl. Next base: position 579,776,378 of record NC_090442.1, on the reverse strand, counting down.
TATACACAGCAGGTTATATTTATAAGATATTGAATGCAAAGCAAAACAAATACTTCACCGTGTAGGAACTATTTACAGCTACATCTTTCTAAGGTCTGCAAGCTGATGACCCCTGTCAGCCGCGAGAAAGAGTGTCATCTACCCACACGGGATGCTGGCAGCTGGCGCCAAGCTCCAGCACGAGGTCCGGCAGATTCGAATCTGACTCTCTGCAGCCTGTTACATTCGTTACAAAGGTGTGCCCCCTCCTCTCAGACCTGGGAAACTGAGCAAGCCTTTTGGAGACTGGCCAGGTCTCCAAGACTACTCCTGTTCCCAAGCTCAAGGGAAGAGAAACGACGCCCATGTACTCTCTCTTATCAGGTCTAGTCTACTGTGAGAGCAAAACATCTTGGTTCTCTGGTGCAAAAACACAGCTTGGAAAAATACAGCTTAGATTCTCAACTGCCATGTCTAACTCCACGTTAAAGGCAATGGGCAGCTAACCTAAATATCAAATGCAATGTCATGTTAAAGGCAATAGGCAGCTAACCTAAATATCAAATGTAATGTCTAGTGTCATGTCAAAGCCAATAGGCATCTAAGCTGAATACAAAATGCAATGTCTTATATCATGTCAAAGCCCATAGGCAGCTGAGCTGAATATAAAATGCAATGTATAATATCATGTCAAAGCCAATAGGCAGCGGAGCTGAATACAAAGTGTAATGTATAATATCATGTCAAAGCCAATAGGCAGCGGAGCTGAATATCATGTCAAAGCCAATAGGCAGTTAAGCTGAATACAAAGTGTAATATATGATATCATGTCAAAGCCAATAGGCAGCGGAGCTGAATACAAAATGTAATATATGATATCATGTCAAAGCCAATAGGCAGAATATCTAATAGCATGTCAAAGTCAATAGGCAGCTATAACTGAATACATCATGTCAAAGCCAATAGGAATGCAATGTCAAAGCCAATAGGCGGCTAGACTGGATACAGCATGTCAAAGCCAATAGGCAGAATACAGAATGTAATGGCTAATGCAATGTCAAAGCCCATAGGCGGCTAAACTGAATACAGAAAGCAATGGCTAATGCCATGTCAAAGCCAATAGGCACAATACAGAATGTAATGACTAATGCAATGTCAAAGCCCATAGGCGGCTAAACTGAACAAAACATACCATGTGCTACTGGTGAACATTGAGCAACTAATATGCGCAGTGGTGAAACACAAAGTCATTGGTCAAAACAAAACTTTATCAAATGGCAGGACAGTATGTCAGAGTGAGAGTGGGTTGGGGTGTTAGAATGGATGTGTATTATTGGGTGGGGGTGTTAGAATGGACGTGGATGGGTGGGGCGTGTTTGTAAGTGTGTGGACGTGTGGGGGGTGTCTGCATGTGTGTGAACGTATGGGTGTGTGTGTGCTGGCGACAGGAATGGGGATTCCTGTCACCGGGTGCATTTCCACCAGGGTTTTCATGGCGGGGCGACCACCACAGAAAGCCTTTTCTTGTAATCTGGCCTTCAGGCAGAGGCCTGCAGCCAGGCTGGAGGAGCACACCGTCGTGCACGTCGGTGCGAATGCACCAGCAGGCCAGTCGGCGTTGTGGTGGTTTGGCTTCTACCAAACCCCACAACTTGTAATGCAGCAGCCTTTACACATTTTTCACATATGTGTTGGTACTGGATTCAGTGGAGCTTTTTTTAAAAGATTTTAGACAGATGCTTTTCATCTTCATTTAAGAATTATTTGTATGAGCTAACCAGTAGCAGGATTTTTCTGCTATACTATTTACAATGATTGAAAATGAGTTTCACATGGATATGTGTTTTGTGATAATTATACCCAGGTTCATATGGACATTTTAGGTTTTTCCTGTATTTGTTTATTGTCTACTGCTAAAGGGGTCTACAAGAACCGGGCTTCCTTTTTAACTGTGAAGTTTCTGTATCACCTCTTAAGTGCCTCTAGAACGATTGCATAAACTACATACCTTAAGAACAGAATTTAAAACTGTTTTTAACAGATTTACATCCACAAATTCTCCAACTGCTATTTTCCTTAAAAAAAATTATGAAAATATGAGCTTCAAGCAAACATTAACTTATTTATGTCCCTTACTTTTTAAGTGCACCTGTTTCCCTTCTATCTTCTGCCAGCCTCTTCTGTATATAAATTATCAATCTGTGACACCAACATGTTCATCCAAATTCTTCTTTCTCCTATCCTCTTTTCCTATTTTTTGAAGTACAGAAGTGCTTCAATCACTACATCTTCCAAACAAAGGCATGGACCACCATAACAATGTTCAAAACTGCTATGATTTTAAATTATAACACAATCACAGCACTCAAAAAGCCTCTCAAGTAAATTAGTTTCTATGTTTTCCAGAGGTTTTATGCCTCTGTTAGTTGTATTTAGACTTGTCTGTCCATTGTGGCAATGGTAATGCATATGACATGTTTTCATGTGAAAATAAGGTGTTATTAATGACATACATACGAAGAGGCAGAGACATATGTTTGCACACTTTTAGTCATGCATTAAAATGTGTAATATTATTAGTGCTATACCATTTCATTCAATTTGAAATCAGTAGCATTAACAATGCTGGTATTCTGCTATTAGGTTGCATGCTCATTCCCACAATGTCCAAAATTTGAGGTCCAGCCAAAGCAATGCTTCAGTGTCGAGCAATGCAATGCACGAGATGCACTGATTTTCTCCACGCAACTGCGCCGATGCATCGGTTCTAAGAGTTAAGTGCTGGTTCCAACTCTCACAAAGGTGAAGATGCACTGGTTTGATGAGGTTGCATGGCTTCTAATTGAAGCATCACTTTATACCCACTTCCAATGGCACATGACTGGGTTGGAACCACTTAGTTCTTGGCAGGGCAAGACTTGCAGCAAGGAAGGTCCAGGTGTTGTAGCAGGGTGAGTTGAAGTATTTTGTGTCCCTGAGAGTTCAGTCACCTTGAAGTCACTGTGGGTTCTGTGCTGTAGAGATGAAGGGCCAGTTCTTCTCACACACATGCAAGAGGGCAGCAGGCCAGCACAGCAAAGCAGGAGTTTAGCAGTGTAGCAGATCAGCAGAGTGGCAGTCCTTGTATCAGTACAGCAGTCCTTCCTCATGACAGAGTATCCACAGCTCCAGAAGTATACTTAGTTGTTGGTTTCAGAGGGCCAGTGCTTATACCCAGTTGTGTCTTTGAAGTGGGAAAGATTTCAAAGAAAAGTCTTTGATGTACACAGAGCACCATGTTCCTGCCCTGGCTCCAGACTCACTACAGGGGCGTATGCAGCTCTTTGTGTAGGGACAGGACTCTGCCTATTCATGAGTATCAGTCCCTCCTTCCCATCCTGCCCAGAATGGCTCACCAGTAACACTTAAGCTCTCTTTGTGTTTGACTGTCTAGAGGTAATGCACAAGTCCACTTGTTACCCCACCCCAGATGTATATTAAGGACAGGCAGTAGCTGTTAGACTTTTCATCCTTGGCGTGGTTTCCCCTAACTTTTTGTCTCTGTTTCCCAGGTTGTTGATGTGTGTTGTACTCTGTTTTTGCTGTTTTTGTAATTCAACAAAGCTTCCGAGACGTGGCTGAAAAACAATGCACCGCCGGCTTCGCGGCAGAAATCGACGCTCCACCGGCATCGCGGCTGGAAAATCGGCACACGGAGCTGGAAGAACGATGCTCACACCCGCTTACGGAGGCTGTTAACGTTGCAACCCACATTGCACGGTTTTGCTGAGACCATGCAGCAGGATTTTCGACGCAAACCTTGCTGGGCGCGGAAAAACAACACAAGGCCTGCCAGACCCGAGAGTGCTGTTCGAATCGGCACATCGCTCTCCTGCTAGGAGTAGAAACGATGCACGCCGACTCGACTGAAGGAGAAATGACGCACGGTCTCACTCTTAAGTGATATTGACGCATCGCAATCCCTTTTTGGCGCACACTCACCCGTGCAGGGTTATTTTTGACGCACCCAGGTACATTTCCACGCTAACAGCGTTAGCATTGTGTTTAAAATTACATGAAGACTCTTTTTGTTTTTTAATTGATAACTTGACTTGTGTATTGTGGATTTTTGTCATTTGGGTCTTGTTTTGTTTTGATAAATATTTTCTATTTTTCTAAATCTGTGTTGTGCCATTTTGTAGTGTTTTTATTGAGTTAGTGTGTGTATGTTAGTACAAATGCTTTACACCTAGCACTCTGAAATTAAGCCTGCCTGCCTGCTCGTGCCAAGCTACCAAGGGGGCGAGCAGGGGTTAGCTGAGGGTGATTCTCCTTTACCCTAGCTAGAGTGAGGGTCCTTGCTTGGACAGGGGGCAAGATGACTGCCAACCAATTACCCCATTTCTAACAGTAGACAAAATATGGCTACATTGAGAAAATGCCAACTTTCTAAAAGTGGCATTTTCAGGACTGCAATTTTAAAACCAACTCCACCACAAGTTGTGATTATAAATTGTGAGTTAAGAGACAGCAAACCTGGCAAATGTCCCTCTTCCAAATTGTGAACTACACTTATAAGATGCCTTTCAACTAAATTGCACCTATGGGATGTCCATGACCTCCCTTATGAGTGACTTACATGTGTAAAAAGAGAAGGTTTGGGCCTGGCAAAAGGATTATTTTGCCAGGTTGAAATGCCAGGGAAAAACTGCACACAGGCTCTGCAATAGCAGGCCTGAGACATGGTTAGAGGGCTTCTTAAGTGGGAAGCATATTCAGTGCTGCAGCCCCCACAAAGTAGCATTTAATTTACACGTCCTGGGTACATTTGAAGCACCTTATTAGAAACTTACAAGAAATTATATGTGCTAAATGGCACTAAGCCAATGTTACCAGGATATAGGGGAGAGAGCACAAGCACTTTAGCACTAGTTAGCTGTGGTAAATATGCACAAATTCCTAAAGCCAGCAAATACGAGGTCAGAAAAGTGAAGGCGGTAGGCAAAATGTTGGGGGGGAAGACGACCCGAAGGCTGACAGTTCTAGCATCTACATGTGGCCTTCAGATGTTATATTTTCCCTGAAAACAGGTATTGTATTTTGATGTGTGGTCAAATTGGTGACATGGACACACCAATCCAAAGAGTAAAATGAAGAGTACATTTATTTATATTGCACACTTAATAAAATCGTTGAGATATTCTCACAACCCACTATAATGTGGTAAACGAAAGCAAATTCAATGTTACAAATTAAAAACCCATTCTACTGCTAACGCGTCCTTCTATGTTAATTTATTCACATCGGGACTCGTTTTAGGACGATTAATCTTTGGACCCAGTGGTGAGACACTGTAAGACGAGATAACTGATCAATATATCAATCAATATGTCAATAATATTTTCAACATATATCACCACAATATATTTCACTTTAGACATTAGTAAACCTTCGGCGCAACCATGACTTTTCAGTCATGAATAACCACACCTTACTGAAGTTTTGTGAATTTTATTCCCTATTGATTACAATCTAATAGCAGATGTATTAATCTCAAAACCAAGAAGCAAAAGAGCATGGTCACAATGCGACAACTATGATAAGGTTTTAACAATGCAATGATCAAAAACATAAGATAGTAATAAGGAGGTAAACAAATCAAAATGCATATAACCTCTTATATGTCTTAGTTCAGTATAGCATCACATCAGTCAAGTCAACTACGTCAGTCAAGGTGAATGCCTCATCTAGCCCCTAATTAGCATCAGCATGTGGGGCTTCATGCAAAACAATTTAGAACATCAATTTGGAAAACATCCAACTAGGGTCTCTAATAAAAAATACACAGCAGTTGGTACCTAGAAAGAAAAGGCAAACAAATGAATTTCCATTAGCAACAGTATAATTACCCTCCTCGAAATAGGTCAGCATACAGTATCAGTCTTCGTCTTCAGGACATCAGTTAGATCGCCGTCAATCTATCTAATCGAATGGCAGGGGACACTTCCCTCATAAGGAAGAAAGTGTAATGGGGTAGTCTATGGGTGAGGATGGTTTTGTCTAAGTCTCATATCACCAAATAGAGTGACAGAGTTTCTGGATGCAATCGATATCATTCCCTACCTAATGCGCCTTGTCCCTCGTGTCATGAGTTTTTATCCCTTTTTCGTAATACATTCCCCCAAAATTCTATTGGATAGTCACTACACCCCACTATCTGTAACCTATCAAATTATACATTAAGTAATGCATTTGTCATACTATGATAATTTACATTCTTCTAATTGGTCTTCATAATTGACGTTTTTCGTAGGTGGCACATCCGGGGTTACTTCATTTTCTGGCACGCTCTTCGGGTCAAGAGTTCTCTTTTCCGTGATTCGATGTCCTTGAAAGTGTCCATATTTGTTGCAAAGCTTATAATTTTTATACTAAAGCTGCTAGCATGCGGATGGGAATATAGCTGTTAATGATACAATAAGCGGAGAAAAGAACAAATGCTGGGTCATGGCCCTTTTGCAAGTCAGCACACTGAAGAAACAGAAAAATACGCTTTAATATGAGAGCTACACAGCTAGTTTTCGACTCACGCTAACTTAGGCTTACGGATTCTAATAAAATGCAATCTTTATACGTGTTAATATTTTCAGTTAGTCATAATACAAGCAATTATTTCTTATAGTTGATATTAGTATATGCATACGATAATTTTCCACGTTTTAAAATACGTTTCAATGAATAATATTATTAATGCAGCATTGTTAAATATAAGCATTTCACATCTAAAATAGGTAATGTTTAAACTACGCTCTCTCACTACGTACACTCCAGAATAACACCGGATGGTTAAAAACAACTCCCTCTGCCTTGCTAAGCAGCCAATGAAGCTTATTTCCAAGACAGTTAAAACCCCAGGACAAACTTTCGACTGATTGATTCTCACAGGAAGACAACGAAGTTAATAACTAAAAGCTCACCTACCTTTGTTTTAAGATGTCTGAATATTGGATCAGGTTGCATACACTTCAGTATATTTCATTTTAGTGTGCCTTCGTAGCCTTAAGTAGTAGCCCATTTTGAAATGAAAAACCTGCCCTTTAAAATGAAATTAAAATTTCTGCGTAATGCGTTCTCTAATTAAAGAAAGAGCTTCTAAAACATTCAAGCTAATCAAGCAATATGATTGCATGTCTCTTTCAATGTTTTTTACATATCTCCTTCAAAATATCTGAAGGAGGTTGTGTCTGTTTTCACCTTCATTATTTACTGCTGACACTTGAAGGGTTCTCAATTCGTTCTGCATTTGGTGCCCTCTTCAGCAGCGCGGGATGAGGGGGGGGGGGGGGGGGGGGGAAGGGCGCGCGCGCAGAAAGCATGTCCCTGTGAGCTCCGAATAAGTAGATTGAACAGCTGCTCTAGGTCAACATTTCAACGCACAGGAGCTGCCAAGAATTGGCCGCTACTCACTCAGCAATATGACCTATGACAGAGATATATCTATGGATACAAAATATGGTAAATGCACGACAATGTCATAATGTGTTCACAAGAACCATATTTTATATTTACACGTCAACACCATTTAAGTTTCAGGCGCATTCTCTAGTGCTTTGTTAAATGCTTTAGGACCCAGTATTACACAAATGAGCAGATTTGCATTCAAAAGTTAGGAAACAAACTATTAATGTCCCTGAAGAACAGCGCTCTGTTAAAGCGTAGTAGTTCGAAAGCCAGGGAGGCTCAACATTCATGCTCAAGAACAATGCTGCTCAAACATGTCTCGTTTCGTGTATCAATATTGTTGGCTTGTTTATGATGCTCACTGTTCTTTCTTTAGACGAGAAACCAATAATAACACTCAAATATAAAGCAAATGCCCTGAACATAATTATTCGTAAACGCTCTACATAATTACAAATGAATAAAACATAGCAATTATGTTAAATTAAAATATGAATCTTGGCCAGCATCGCTGTTACATAGTTAACTAACATGAACGAGATTTATTAAACTCCCAAATTACTTCAAAATTAGAACAAGTTGTAAAAACAAAAGCCACAAACACATTATAATTCGTGATTTTATTTTTAACAATATTGTGCTTGGATTTAAGGTTTCTCTTAGAGAGGTAACAACATTAGATATGTATACTGCATTAGCCAACCTAAGGCATTTCTCTTCTTAGACATCTGACTCAGATTCGATTATCCACTCATCTCTAGATACCTTAAATTTTATCTGGAGGATAAAGCCTTCCCATCCTCAAAAGAAATCCTAGTAACATGTGACAGCCTGAATATTAACGTATTCTCCACAAATCCTGTGCCCAAAGGATACTGCCTTTACACTGTACTCTGACACATCTCCCACCCCGGCGATTGATCTGACACAAGACAATCCCTTACAACATTGCACTCCCCTCTCCCCTTCCCTATAAAAAGATCAAACCAGTCCCACCTTCTTCATTCCCAATAGATGTCCTTCAGCTTTTTCAAGGCCGGGTAGAGAAAAGTTATTTTCAATCTGGCTTAGTTCCACAACCACACCACTCTTTGACAATTTCATGATGCGCTAATTGCTTGTGAGCCTTCTGCAAAGTAACAATTCGAGACAACTCAAGGTTCAAAAACATAATTCTCTGTGAGAATCATGGAGGCAGTAAAAAGCTCATGTGTACTCTGTAAATGGCCCATACACTTCTCAATGACCAATGTTCCACAACAACTACAACCCCACTCAGGAGCATAATAGGCAGCTTGTTTACAGTCAATAAGGTTAAGACAGTTATGACCTGCAAAAACCTCCATCCACCACCACCCCAAAGGCACAGTTCCCCCTGACTGAAATCATCACTGGAGTAATGATGGCCACATTTAACATATTAAACATCCTAAAACCTGTGAGTTAATGGATTATTAGTTGGGGTGGATGTTAGTCCACCACAAATAATAATGGTGCTATTCATGTTAGGTCCAGTAAAGGTTTCAGTAATTTAAACTTGAACTTATTCCGATAGCTATGGCACACAATCGACAAGCTTAACTTAAGTAAAATGTGTAAAGTACTTAGAAGTACGAAAACAGGTAAAATTTTGAGAAGATACCACAATACAAAAGTACACACCAAATGCAGGGATAGAAAATAATTTAATGAATGAAATGACAAAAATTGAGTATTAGGAATCATACATATGAGGTTTAAATAAAAAATAGGGCCAAAAAGCATTCAAGCAAACCACGCTCACCTGGCTGTGCTTGATCAGGGCTTCGGTGCAATTTAAGGGGGACGGTAATGGAGAAGGTTTACTTTCTGTTTAAGGGCTGATTTAGATTTCGTTGGACAGGTTACTCCATCACAATGATGGATAGTTGGAACTGGTTAACTGGGTTCTTCAGGAAAAGGGCTTTTAGCAACATATTTTATCAGCTTCATGGGAGGTACCCCAGCTGATGCTTAGAGTGCATTTCTTTGTCCTGGATCCAAGTGGGAGCAGATTCAGCCTTTCAGGTATCCTAACAGATCCCACCAGCAGATGCAGTCTTCCATCAGTCCAGTAATGTTCTGAAGAGGCTGCCCATGAATGCCACCTTTATGCCTGGCACTAGCCTGTTGGTGGGAGTGATTGCTGGCTCTGAGAACTTGGGTTTAAGCCCTGTTCAAGCACTAGCCACAAGATCTTGTAGGGAGAACCACAAAAAGCTACTAAAGTACCCTGTACTTAACCTTAGGTAGTTTGGCACAAAAAGCATCCAGGCTTACCTTAGAGGCAACGTGTAAAGTATTTATGCAGCACACAAACAGTAACAAAGTAAAAACACAACACAATAAAAGTGCCAACCAATTTAGAAAAATTTAGTAAATTTGAATACATTATATGAAACCAAAATTAGAGAAATTAAATGAGTGGACTGGAATTATGATTTTTTGAAGGTTCAACTAGCGCCTAAAAGATAAAAAGACATCTGGCAACCTTTAGCACCACAGCCAAGGGTCCAGGTGTGTATGGAGACATCTTGGTGGTTCAGGGCTCACTCAGGCTAGTTCCAGGTGCTGGTTCAAGATGGTGGGAGTCTGTTATGGCCCTGTAGCACTGAACACGAGGTCAGCAAACCATCCCCTGGAGTCACTTCTGGTAGTCCTGGGTACAGGTGTGGATGCAGGGCTGGACTCTAAGGGTTCAAGGCAGGCTCCCAGCAGAACAGCAGTCTTCCCAGGTACAATAGTAGTCATCAAAGTAGCAGGCAGACCTCTGAGGGTCCTTTCGCAGGTTCGGTAGTGAGCTGAAGTAGTGGTATCTGTGGTCTAGCATTTGGCCTTTGGTTCCCTGGTTATGGAAAGTAGAAGAAGATTCTAGGCAGTGGCTCTGAAGTGCAAGGAATCCACTTCTTTCCCTGCCCTGACTCCAAGCTGGTTGGAGTGATAATACAGGGTTGTTGGAAATGGCCTTTCTGCAGGGTCACCCCAAAACGTTTTGCCTTCCTCTGATTCTTTTTCTGACCTCATTTATGTTGGCTTTAGGACTCTGGTCACTTTACCACTGCTAACCAGTGCTAAATTGCATGTGCTCTCTCCTTAAAACATGGTAACATTGGCTCGTAACCAATTGCCATATTTAATTTATTTGTAAGTCCCTAGTAAAGTGCACTACATGTGCCCAGGGCCTTTAAACTGAGTGCTTCTAGTGAGTGTGCATCACTGGTTGTGCCTCCCACATAAGTAGCCCCTTAAGCACGTCTCAGGCCTGTCATTGCAGGGCCTGGGTGTGCAGTTTCACTTGGCATTAAAAAAGTACTTGCCAAGGCTTAAACTTCCCTTTTTCTATATATAAGTCACCCCTAATGTAGTCCCTAGGTAACCAGTAGGGCAGGGTGATGTGTAGTTAAAAGGCAGGACATGTACATGTGTAGTTTATATGTCCCAGTAGTGGAAAACTCCTAAAATGGTTTTCCACTACTGTGAGCCCTGCTCCTTTTATAAGATAGCATTAGGGATACCCTCATATACTGTTTGAGTGGTGGATTCTGATCGGAAAGGGGTGACCAGGTCACATTCAACATGGCCAGAATGGTAATACAAAATCCTGCTTATTGGTGAGGTTGGATTTTCTATTACTATTTTGGAAATGCACTTAAAATCCATCTGTGCCTTACAGCTTGTCTCTAAACCACGGCTGGGCTGGGCTGGTTGACAGTTCCCTTGTGAATTTTACCCAGACAACCACAAACACAGGATACTCAGTCACACCTGCACTCATCTCCATAGTGAATGGGTCTTCCTGGGCTGGAAGGGTGGAGGGCCTGTCACTTACATTTCAAAGGCTAGTTGCCTGCCTTCACACAATGGACTGCCAAACCCCCTAATGGGACCCTGGCAGACAGACCAGTACTGAAAGGGGAACTTGAGCAGTTCAAAACTACTCTTTGCGTTCTTCCCCACTTCAAAAGCATTTTTGGGTATATAAACTGGGTCCCTGACCCCACCAAACCAGACACTTCTGGACCTGAACCCACAACCTGTCAAGAGGAACTGCCTGGCTGTCCAAAGGACTCATCTGGACTGCTTTGCTGTGAAGGACTGCTGCCCTGCTGCCCTCTTACTTTGCTGAGAAGTGCTTTCCAAGAGCTTCGGTTGAGCTTGCCTCCTGTTTTCTGAAGTCTCAGGGCAAAAAAGACTTCATCTCTTTAAGGAAAATCTTTGTGCGCCAGAAATTGAAGCACAGCCTGCCGGAAATGATGCACAGCCTGCCCTGTGATGAGGAAACCACAGTACGGTGGAACTGGAACAATGCAGCCCGGCTTCCCGAGCGAAGATCAACACAACGCCTGTTTTGCGACTGGAAATTCACAGCCGAGCTGGAACGACACAGCCTGACTTCCTGAGTGAGAAATCGATGCAGCACCTGCCTTGTGACAGGAAATCCGATGCCTTGCCTACTGGATATACGCAATGCCTGTGACTTCTTCCTGCACACCCAGGATTTTCCCTGCATCATCCCTGGACATCAAAGGATCCCCACATCGAAGTGAAGAACCAATACTGCGTGCTGGAAATCGATGCAAAGCTCATTGCAGCATGGAGAGAAACAACGCATCGTATGTGCCACATCGGAAAATCCTTATTTTTCCATGCATCTCCTCCTCTGTGGTCTCTGTGTATGTTAATTTTGATTCAAACCTAGTACTTTGTGCAAACAAGAGACAACTGTTTATTTAGAAGATGTAAGACTCTTTAATCTTGCATTGCAGTGATATCTCAATTGGTGCTTATTGAATCTTTATTGTTTTGACCTTAATTTAAACCCGAAAATATCCTATATTTTTTCTAAACCTATGTGGTGTGTTTTTGTGGTGTTTTGATGGTGTTACTGTATGAATAATTGTACAACTACTTTACCCATTGCCTTCTAAGTTAAGCCTGACTGCTCTGTGCCAAGCTACCAGAGGGTAGGCAGAGGATAATTGGGATTGTATGTGACTTACCCTGACTAGGATTGTGGTCCCTACTTGGACAAGGGTGCATACCTCTGCTAACTAGAAACCCCATTTCTAACAAGGGTCTTTAAGCCCTTTGTGTGTGGACAGAATAGGGCCTCTTTAGTTATAAGTGAGGCTGTGTCCTGGTCCTCCCACCCATCCTGCCCAGGATAACCTGGTAATTCACACCTGAGCTCCCTTTGTGTGGGGCTGTCTTGGAGGAATACACAAAGCCCAACTGCCAGCTACACTCTGTCATGAGACCAGAGACAGGTTGCAGGCATCAAATGGCTAAGGCAAGACACTTTCTAAAAGTGGTACTTGCTATTTAATATATGATTTCACCATAAGTTGTGATTCCAGAAACACCAAACATGAAGAGGTCATCTCTTCCCATTTGGAAGTTACATTTATGAGTTGTAATAATGCAACTCCAATGTTATTCTATGGGAAAGATTGGCGTTGCAGGAGTGAAAAACAAAATTCTCTACTACCAGGACGTGTAAAACTTGCAAGTAAATGTCCTGCTCTTTGAATGCATTTTATCCTGCCCTCTAGGCTGTGCAGGGGTTGACACGTATAGTAAAGGAGAAGGTTTGGGCCTGTCAGGTTGATTTGCCAAGTTGATATGGCAGTTTAAATTGCGCACACAGGCTATGCAATGGCAGGCCTGAGACATGTTTAAAGGGCTTCTTAAATGGGTGGCAATATCAGTGCTGCAGGATCACTAGTGGCATTACCTTTACAGGCCTTGGGCACATGTAGTGCACTTTACTAGGGACTTATCAGTAGATTAAAAATGCCAGATGGTGATAAACCAATACACCATATTTAAAGGAGAGAGCACATGCACTTTAGCACTGGTTAGCTGTGGTAAAGTGTTCAGAGTCCCAAGGCCAAAAAAATGAATTCAGCAAAAATAGGCGGAAGAAGGTGTATCGTTTGGAGATGCCCCTGCAGAAAGGGCCAGGTCCAACAGAACTCCCATCCAGCCTAAACAAGGGGAGACTAATCAACACCTTGAGGGGCACAAGTCAGTTCTACACCTCTCTGAACTCAGTTGGACCCCTCTGTCTATACTCTCCTGAGCCACTGACCTGACCCCTGGGGAAACCATCTACTCATCTGTGGACCTCATTTGTGCAGCACCCTACCTTAGCTTGATCACAGACACATCCCAGGAGGCAGACAGTACTACCATGGCCAACATTGTGATGTGGCCCATTCCAACTCTTAGGTCAGACTTTAGTGCCCAACTCAAGGAAAACTCTTTCCATAAGGACAACAACCAGTAGAGGGCACTGACATCTGTCAGTGTCAAGAGCCAGACACCAGGGCATCCAAAGGCCTCCGTCGTCTGAGGTTTCTCAGAGTGAGTGACAGTAGCCCAGGTATCTTGCACCCTTTTTCCATTACAACTCTTACCAATTCAGGGGTGAAATCCTGACATTGGTCATCCAGGCTAGGGTTTGTACACGGAGGCTGAACAGGAGACAGGGATGACTGTCAGTTCCCCTGCACCAGGGGCAAGTCATCCCCCAGAATGCAATCTATGGGCATCTGGGAATTAGCTATGACCCTTCGGTGGGTTACCTCCTGGCCCCACTCCAGTGATACCAGGGTTGTAGGGAGGCAAAAGTCCTGCCCATGGGCCAGAGTCTCCCTACATACCTAGCCAGTGTACTGCTCTGAGTAAACAAGCATTTCCACTACCATGGTCTGGCTAATCTAGTTGTCTCTCAGAGCAGAGACTGGGACCCCATTCATTATCACACAGTCAAGGTGACGACCCTCAGGGGTTACCAACTTCAGTTCTGCTGACTGGATATTTTTTTGTTTAGGTGTCAAATAATTTATTATATTTAAGCTATTTTTTCTAAACTTGTGTGGGATTTTTCTTGATTGATGTTTTTACTAGGGTGGATACAAGTCAAAACATCAGTGTAGTGTAATCATGAAGAATTGCATAAAAATTCCAATGGAGATTATACTTGAATCATATGAGAAGAGTAATTCTGCATTCAGCACTTCTTAGCGTAAAAAATGCCACGTTGCATCCAAAATGGATGCAAGGATACAATTTGTGCTAAGAAATAGCAATAAATGCAACAGAGCAGCAGGGGGGACGTGGCCAGCAGCCGATGAGGCTGCACGCTTAGAGCGGAGCTCCGGGGTGGCAAACGGGACCCGGCTAGCACTACCACACTAAAAAAAAAACAGAATTGAGAATAAACCAGAACAATCGATATCGGAAAGCGGGTAGCGTTCAAGTGAACCGCTTCTGATAAAATCTCGTCGGGACTGCTGGCAGAAACAAATAAACTTCTCCGGCGACTGCAGAGGAACAAAATGGCGGCCATGTACGATCGTCTCTTCACTTAAAGAAAAGTACGGAATCAGGGAGCCAGAACCCCCGCATCAATGGCGAACAGACCCCAGTCTCTTGAGGAGCCCACCTGCTTCCTTTGGACCCCTTATGGCACCCTGAGGGGACCGGTGAGAGAGATCGCGCAGCCGAGGACAACCCGGGGGCCCATCTCGAGTGCGTGGCTGCGCGGAGTGTGGGCACTGTGCGGTGGTCGGCTCGGGGGGACCCCATCGGTAACACCAAGGTTGGGGGGGCCCAAAGGACACTCGCTGAACCGTTGACTGAGGGCGAACCCCAGTGAAGACTCTCTCCGGGAGGCACCACGGCCGGGGACGAAGTGCGGCCCTCCGGCGGCTCAATAGCCCTGAAAAAGAATATCTGGCAGTGCACCCAACCCGGTCCCTCCCTATACGGGCTGGGTCGCGGGGCCACTTCTGACGGCCCTGGGACCGAAGGCAGAACATACTGAGGAGCGAGGGGACTTTTAACCGATCCCCGGTGTTGAGAACGGTCAGGCAGTGGACCCAAGAGAGTGGGATCCTCCGGCCCTCGCCAGCAGGGGAGAGCCCTCAAATTGGATGATCGCTCTGGCAATCCGGAGGAGAACGACTGGTCGAAGAGAAGAGAACAGGGAGGGGGCCGGACCGCGAGGAAGAACTTTTATATGCCCATTGAGCACTCACGCAAGCACGGCGGATATCCTAAGGGGCATTTAATGTCTGTTTGAATCTCAGAGAGTGCGATCACAGGCCATCTGCATATTAGGAACTTAGACACATCCTTCAGACAAGAAGCACAGGAAGCCCTGCACCCGGAGGCGGAGACGCACCCCTCACACCCTATTCACCCTGAACAGGACAAGAAATCAAGGATACCTTCGACCCTATTCGCCTCAGAAAAGGGAAAAAGAACCAAGAATTGCTAGAAAGACCCTCTAGGCCGAAAATACAAACTCGCACTCCCCCCAACAAAGCTGAAGAGTCACTCTATCTCCCAATCAAATAACTGTATTCAATATGGGGAAACCTAAAAACTTGAAGAACAGAGCCAAACGGAGTCCACAATTGCGAAACCCCCTAGCCAACCTACAAATCCATCCTCCATAGAAAACCTGCCGCGTCAGGAAACAACACTAGGCACAGTCCTTCTAGCCATTAAGGAATCCCGTGAAGCACTTGAACAAAAAATCGACAATTTATTAACGGACCTCTCATTACTACGAGATGATCATCGTAAACTAAAAGATAGAGTGGGTACGAACAAAAAATCCCTCCTCGCAACTGTGACCCTCACACAGCAATCTGAATCTACAGTACTGGCGGATCTTACCTCCCGGATTAAAACCTTGGAAACTAGAGCAGAAGATGCAGAAAGTCGAGCACGCAGGAGCAATCTCAGACTGATTGGGGTACCGGAAGGCTCAGAATCCTCAGCAATCAACATGGAATCATTTCTGGAAGATTGGATCAGAAACACAATAGCCACAGAAGGCCTCTCGTTCTTTTTTGCGATAGAAAGAGCCCATAGGGTACCCAACAGGATACCACCTCCAGGAGCTAGACCCTGACCAATTGTGGTGAAGCTGTTGCATTATAAAGACAGAGACTATATTCTTTCACAATCACGTCAACTTGGCGACACCATGTGCAATAATCAACGAGTTATGATTTTCCCAGACTTCACCAAAGAAACACAGGCACAAAGGGCCACCTTCAACGAATCCAAATGCACACTGCATGAGAACGGTATAAAATATGCAATGCTCTTCCCCGCCAAACTTAGAGTGGAATATGAGGGCAAAGCACAGTTCTTCTTATCACCACAGTTGGTGGAGGAATTGCTGTAAACCCTGAATCTCACCAATTTAACCCTCCCTCCAGAACCTTCCGCAAGCCGGGCAGGAAGCGCAGCAGATCCTTCAAGCGAATCACAGAGGCAGCTCCCCAAGACAACAATCCCTCCAAGAAAGACGAGACACAGTGGACGCGGCTGCAGCACTGAGTGGGGGGAAATGCCCTCAATCCCGGACCTCTGGCAGTGTATCAGACCCTGACTCTAGTTGCGGTGATTTGTTGATATCCTCGCAGGACACTGCCATTAGCTTACATAAAATAACGCCAGGAACCTCAGAAGAAAATATATGACTCCTTCGCAAGCAGTTTGAACTGTCCGTGAGTACTTAAAGCAAACCTAATGTCACCGACCGTATATCCAGCAAAGTCCACTTCTGGCAGCTGACAAAATTGTAGTACAAGCAGATCTTAGAGGGACCTAACCACAATGCAGCCGGGCCCCGGGAGCGGCTCGAGGCTGGAGCTCTCGGTCTCTGACACGCCACCCACCTATAGGTTATTTGATTAGAAATGTTAATGGTTTGGACCGGGAGAGTTCTAGTTACCGGTCCTGGGGAGTGGGAGTTGGGATTTAAGTTTGTTCACATAGGTTTAAGGGGAATTCGGGCACTAGTCCTAAAAACTATGAGTAACTCTAGATCCAGATCCTTGACAGATAAATATAATCGCAGTACACACCAACGGTATCTTCCCCCCCCACAGCCTACAACTTGAATTTCACAAACTATGGCTTCAAAATATAAAATAATAACATGGAATGTCAGAGGCCTAAATAATATGTCCAAGCGGTATAAAGTATATAACTATCTCAAACGCAGGGGAGTACACATAGCACTACTGCAAGAAACACATCAACTTGAACAAGAGGTTGCAGCACTTAAAAAAAGATGGAGAGGCCAAACGTTCGCCACTAGTTATTCGGCGTTTGCCAGGGGAGTAGTGATGTGGATCCGCCCCGGAGTACCATTTCAAGCACTGCACACAATCACAGATAAAGATGGGAGGTATGTCATGGTCACTGGAAGACTAGATGGAAGGGAAATAACCATTGGTGGCCTGTATGCCCCGAACTTAGAACAAAGGAAATTCTTTGATAGATTATCTCGGGAATTAGGTCCAACCCTGGCGGGTCCGAAGATAATTGGTGGAGACCTCAATTGCATAGCTGATATTAACGTGGATAGATCGCACCCTCCCCTATTACAATCACAAACTGTAAAAACCGCTAAAGCATTTACAGAATGGCAACAACACTGGCAAGTAGGAGACTGTTGGAGACAACTTAACCCACACAGCAGGGACTATTTTTATTACTCGGTAGTACATGACCTACACGTCAGATTAGACACTGTATTAATATCCCCAGAAATACAAACCACGGTGATAGCAGCCGAATACCTGAGCCGCACTATATCAGACCATAATCCCTTATTAGTTTCATTAGCATGGAGTAGAGAGAGACCACTGATCCCAACTTGGCGTCTTAGAGCGGAGGCTCTCGGAGACGAAGCATTCAAACATCTAATACACAAAAACATTGAAGAATACTTTAAGCAAAACTCAGGAACAGCTACCTCTAGAGCACCCGAATGGGAAGCTTTTAAGATAGTAACCAGAGGAAACTGTATCAGTGAGGGTATTGGGGTCTGAAAATCAATTGAATCCGAAATAAAAAGGCTTGAGGTCTCCCTCAGAGAAATTGAGCGCAGGCACCCAGTACACCCTGAGCTAACCCCCCTTCTTAACGTAACCAAAACAAAATTATCTGAAGAGAACTCTAGGCTTTCTCGCTTTGACTATAAGCAGTACCTAAGCAGACAACATGCTGAAGGGGACAAATCTGGCACCCTTTTAGCATGGTTTTGCCAAACCCCCTAAGCAACAAACAATCATAGTCGAAATTGAGAGACTTCCAGGTGACAGAGCGCTCGGCCAAAATGAAATAAGCACTTGCGTCTTTGAATATTATTCAACATTATATGCACCCCCTAGTGAGATCATCAATAACACCCAGATCATGGAGCTGGAGGCTCTCGCTCTGCCCAAGTTGGGAGCTGTAGAATGCGAGTCCCTGGCTATAGCAATTACAGAAATCAAAACTGCAATACAAGGTATGGAGAGGGGTAAAGTCCCGGGAGCAGATGGACTCCCTATGGAGTTTCATCTACTATTTCAGGACATACTAGCGCCAAAGCTCTGTGAATTATATACAGAGGCATGGCATAATAATAGATTGCCCCAGTCAACCAACGAGGCCATAATGATCCCGTTACTGAAGCCAGATAAACCACCCACAGATGTCTGCTCCTACCGCCCTCTGTCCATGTTCAACCTAGATTATAAAATACTAAGCCGGATCTTAGCTAACAGACTCTTACCCTTCATGTCCTCACTGATCCACCACGACCAATCGGGATTTATTCCTCAGCGCAGCACAGTGCAGAACATTAGACGCCTGATTTCGGTGCTGCACTCGATGCCCTCATCTATGCCTCATACAGCAATAGTATCAATAGACATAGAAAAAGCCTTTGATAGCCTTCGATGGGACTACCTAGAAGGGGTCATGTTAAAACTTGGACTGGGCGAAGGCTTCACCCGATGGACAAAGCTTTTAAATACCAATCCCACAGCTAGAGTGCGCACAGGCATCACAATATCTGACCCTTTTTCAGTGGGTAGAGGACCAGGCAAGGCTGTCCATTATCCCCCCTCCTGTTTGCGTTAGCAGTAGAGCCTCTTGCTCAAACAGCTAGATCCAAAAAATACTTTGAGGGTATCCCAATTAATAGTTGGACACATTATATCGCCCTTTACATAGACGACATGCTCCTTTTTCTTAAGAACCTAAAAACTGATCTACCTGGAGTAATAGATATGCTAGAAAATTTCAGATTAGCCTCAGGACTTCGAATCAATTGGAGAAAATCTTCCATATTTCCATTGATAAAAGGTACTCCAGTTCCCACAGATACTAAGGGGCATATTTATACTCTGTTTGCGCCGAATGTGCTTCAAAATGTTTGACGCACAATCAGCGCAAACCCTGCCCCATATTTATACTTTGACGTCCGACCCCGCGGGCGTCAAAGTTCCACCATGTGCGTCATTTTTTGGAAGGGGGAACCAGCCTTGCGTTAATTATATGCAAGGTAGGCGTTCCCTTCCAAAAAATGACTTTAAGGCCTGTGCCCCATATTTATACTGTGACGTCATTTTTACGCACAGGAGGGGGCAGGCCTTAAAAAACGGCGCCCAGCCGTATGGGTGCCGTTTTTTAACGCCTGGGTCAGGGCAGGCGTTAAGGGACCTGTGGGCTCAAAAGGAGCCCAGAGGTGCCCTCCCCTGCCCCCAGGGACACCCACTGCCACCCTTTCCCACCCCAGGAGGACACCCAAGGATGGAGGGACCCATCCCAGGGAAGTAGAGGTAAGTTGGGGTAAGTATTTTTTTCCGTATTTTTTTTGTGGCATAGGGGGGCCTGATTTGTGCCCCCCTACATGCCACTATGCCCAATGGCCATGCCCAGGGGACATAAGTCCCCTGGGCATGGCCATTGGGCAAGGGGGCATGACTCCTGTCTTTGCTAAGACAGGAGTCATTTCAATGGGGGTTGGGCGTAAAAAAAAATGGCGCAAATCGGGTTGAGGCCTGAATTTTGCCTCAAACCTGACTTGCCCCATTTTTTGATGCCCAACCTCCATTTTCCCCAAGCTGGTGCTGCCTGGTGTGAGTCGTTTTTTTTGACGCACACCAGTCCGCAGCGCCGGCTAACGTCATTCAATAAATAAGGCGCCCGCATGGCGCTTTGGAATGGCGTTAGCCAGCGGTAAAATTTTTGACGCACAACTGCGTTGGCGCAGTTGTGCATCAAAAAGTATAAATATGGGCATAAAGGTCTAACCTGGTCTCCAAATACATTTAAATATCTAGGAATTAACATTTACCACGAGATGGATGACCTATTAGAGGGGAATATTCATAGAACAATCAGGGGAATTAAGGCTAGTATGCACTTCTGGAGCACCCTGCCCCTAACGGTCTTTGGGAGAATTGCCCTACTCAAAATGATAGCATTACCAAGACTACTATACTGTTTCTCCACTATCCCACCAATAATCCCGAAAACAGTGTTAAAAAATATAGAGTCTTTAGCTGTGAGTTTCATTTGGGGACCTAACAGGCACAGAATAGCACTCCGAACTCTTCAAAGACCCACCACAGAAGGAGGCCTAGCTGTCCCAGACCTAGACATTTACTACTGGGCGGGGCAATTGCAATGGTTAGCAAAATTAATTACTAGTACCCCAGTCACAAAATACTTGCAATTGCCATTAAACTGCCCATTAGGAAAAATCCTAAGTATTCTAGTGAACCCCAGAAAATCAAAACAACGACTCCTGATAGAATGGGAAGCAACGAGACACTGCTGGGAACAGTGCATAAAACGCACCCACACCAAGACCCCTTACGCACCTGAAGTTCCCCTGATATCCTTAAACCACCTTCCTAGGGGCCCTATCGCTATGCACACGAACAAATTAATAGCATGTAATATCACGAAACTAGGAGACTTATTTAATGACTGAAAACTTAGCCCCTATGTAGAAATACAAGATCAATTCACCCTCCCTTCTGGCCTGTTTTTCACCCACAGTGCTTTAATTAGAACTATTAAAAAATTATGGGGCACAAAATCATGCAAACCGCCTACTCACGGAAGCTGTAGCCTCATATGCTCAATTGGGGATCAAAAGGGGTTGATCTCAGGAATATATAAGTCCATACAGAATAGCACATGTTTACCACTGAACAAACTCAAATCCAAATGGCAGGCAGACCTGGACACTATCCTGGACGACAACCAATGGGCTAGGATTACCTCACTCGTTTACTCTGTATCTAGAAACGCAAGATTCAAACTGATAAATATATATATTTTTCACAGAGCCTATTTAACACCCCAAGTAATATCCAAACTATACAACACTAACAACTCCAGTTGCCCCCGATGTGCTAAAATAGCAGCGGACTTAACGCACATGTTGTGGAACTGCCCACAAATCAATACATATTGGGCAGAAGTATTTAGGAAGATATCTACCTGCACGGAAAGATCATTCTCACCAACCCCATTAATGGCAATCCTGGGGGACTTCCCCCGCCCCTCAGCTCATAAAATATCGAGTAGATTTGCAGACTTGGCACTGATAATAGCAAAGAGAGAGATAACTTCGCATTAGAAAGACCCGGGGGGCCCCCAGGTGAGCAGGTGGCAAGGTGCACTTCTGAAATGAGCCGAGACTGAGAGCACAGTGCTACTGAAAGAAGCTCTACAGGGACAAGGACCTAGAGACAATGCCACACAATGGGATTCAATGTTGGAAAACCTAAGAACCATAGACTCTCCCTCCTCAGAGGATGATACTTCTACTACTGACTCAGACTCTGAACAGTTAACCACAAACACCACATAAAATAACGTGGGACTGCAAATTGCCGTCTGGTTACTGTGATCTGTCATATCAAGAACTGTAATTGCGGTACTAAGTGCACGACGGGGGGAGGGGGGATTAAGCATTTTGTTGGGGTCCATTTTCGTAATTCAATTGATATTTGTTATAAATGCAATAAAAGATATTTAAAACAAAAAAAATGCAACAGAGCAGCAGCTTGTGCTTGGTAAATGGGCTACTGGGTTAAGATTTTCCAACCACTTACTGCCCACATTTAGCGCTTTTTCTTAGAACAAAATGCACCCTTGCATCTTAAATGAATGTGAGGATGCATTTTGCACTAAGAAACAACATTAAATGCAAGAGAACACAAATAGCGAGCTGAAGCAGCTGCTCAAGCTCGCAAAATATTCTCTTGCTTTAAGATTTTTTCCCCAAAATTATTCTTAATTATGCAAAGAGGAGTAATTGCATAATTATCAGTATTTACACATCGCAGACTAATGCAGAATTACCGAAATTACTTCAATTACTCTGGCATAATTGAAATTATGCCCAGGCCTAGTTTCAATTTTAGTGCTCTTTAAGTGCTGCATCAATACTTCATGCTTTGCCTCTAAATTAGGCCTGACTGTTTTGTGCACATCTACAAAAGACCATCTACAAGACTTTTGTGAGTCTGACAATAATTAGGGTTGTTGCCGGAGTAGGGCTTCCACCACCCACAACAAATAACTCAATGTCTGACAATCTCCCAAAGATTGGGTGCGTGCTGCTGGCATGTACTAAAAATTACAGCTGAAGACCCAAGGATCAAGCATGCAGACCAAGCATTTATGACTTTTTTCATATATGAAAATTCTGTATTTAATTTTAGGATGTTTATAACAATGGATCTTGGTTTTTATGTGTTCTTCCTCCCCTCGATCAGAGTGCAGCAAAAAGTGAATGTGCAGCAAACCTTAGTTAAAACTGGGGAGCATGGAACTTAAAAGGAGATGAGCAGAAAAACAGAGAGAGGACTGCTTAATCTAGTTCTGCTGTGGGCAGAAAAGACTGGGAATTAACAAGATCAAGGTCCTGAGGGGAGCAAAGAGCAAGGTCTGCCGAAGAGGTGGTGCATGCAACTGGATTTTCTCATGTTATCTTGCTTTCTCCATCATGTACGGCTTTCTCACATAAATCCACATAATAGATGTCTGGCTCAACAGAAAACATTTAGATCAATACCACAAGTGTGAACTTTAAAAATGGGAGTGAGTTGATTTACTGGAATATTTGCAACAAAACCTGAAATGAATAGCCTAGAATGAATACCACCTTTAGTATTCACTCTTCTACACCAAGGGCCATATTTACAAGCCACTTCCTCTGCCACTTTTTTGATGCTCCAGCAGTGCAGAGTGTCGACCTATATTTAGCCAACTACACAAAGTCACTTTGCGTGTCTTTCCATGGCCTCATAGATTTTGTGTAAGGCAACACAATGAAAGTTGCTGGGTTGCCTAATGCTGCATCGGGGGAGTATTCCATGAGCATTGTGGTGGGGTTTCCCACGTAACACCCATAGGTTTTGAAACATTCCCAGATTTACAAGGAGGTGTAAACCTGGGAAAGCATCAAAACCGTATGTATCTCCTGGGGAGGCGATATGAGGAGAAATGTCTTTGTTTCCCCTTGTTTTTCCTGCAGTACACATAGAAAGAGGAAAAAGCTTCCACGGATTGTTTTTGTGCAGAGTTTTTTTATTAATATTTTTATTGCAAATGTGGTAGTGAGAATTTCAGTGATGCCATAGAAGATGTCATGACTCATGTAATATATGGGGTATTTAGCAATGCATGGCAAGGGTACCTGTTATAGTTACCTTTGCGCACAAGTTATCGTTACTTGAAAAAACTCTAACTATAACTGCTGAATTTCTATGGTTTTGTATGTTTGAAATGTGAGCCTAAGCACAACGTCACTGTAACCTTTGGTACTTTAAGTGAATTTCTATGTTTTTTTAACGTTAAGTAATTTTAATTAGTTTACGTTAATCCAACCATTACCATGCACTGTCTTTGGCCATACGCAGTGGTGGTTGGCAGCATGGCCTGGCCTGTGTCCAGGCCCTGCAGCCTACCCCACCTATAACCACCCAACCCTGTGCTTCTGGCAGTGCACAGTGGGGGTTGGCCGCAGAGCCTGGCCTGTGGCCAGACTCTGAGGCTTACCCCTTATAAGCACCAAACCTCCCATCTCTCACAAAGTGCTTCTTTGTTTGGTGGGGATGTGAGCATATTCCTGCGTATCAAGAATGCATCTCCAAAATTGGTGAGGAACGTCCTCAGGGGGGTCCTTTCAGTAAGCTGCCCATCAGCCTGGAAAAATGGTGGGAAGACATTCCATACCATGAACGTATATGGGATAGGGCCAAAAAGGTGGGGCTTCTAGGCCATTTTACATACTTGTAGTTTTCTAAGGGAGAACATGGTCTCTGGTCTCAGCAGCACATGACAGGAGAGAGCCCACTCATTACAGTCACTACATGAGATATTGCACTTGAAAAAAGCAAGGATGCAATCACCTACAGGTAACTTTTGAAGATGGAAACGCAGAGAAAAAAAATACTTTCTTTCCCTTGAACATCTATAAGAAATTTCAATGATTTTACAGAAGTGAAGCTTCAAGTTAGGCACCTGCTTTATTTATATCTGTAGGTTCTTCCTCTTGAGGTTTGATTTCTGTGAAAAATGCATCATGACAGAATAAATCATGCCCTGCGTATTTATCCAAGAAGAGCCCACTATTTTGTTGAGAATGTCTACCTAACTGGAGTACTTTCTACTGGCTACTTAGCAAGTGCTACCTCGTTTGGTATATGTATAGTATTAGACGCTGAGGTAATGTCTCCAGTGACCTTGTGTGTCTGTAATTTTGCAAGTTAATGTTTCTTAAGCGTCTTTATCAGATAACTTTTCAAGGTGATTTGGATGATTTCTCTTGTATCAATACAATATATACCTTGGGGGAGCCTGAAAAAAGCAGCACGGTCCCAGCCAACTTCCTGCCTCCTGCGGCATGTCTGCTGGCAGGGAAATAGAAGAAAAGGCCTCTTTCGTCAAGTGGAGCATTTTGACAGCTCTTGCTTGCTGGAAATGGAGTCTTTTTTTGTTTGGTGGGAACTGTCACAGCTGCTGCCAAGCAAAAGTAAACAGCTATCTCCTGAGGGTGGTCCTCTCAGGAGGTAGCAGGAGGTGACTGGGGGGTGGCATTCTCCAGGGTCACTAATGGCTACAGGAAGGGGGGCCGTGTGGACCCCCTTCTTTCCTTACCGTGGGCCATCCCTGGGGAGGTGGTGGTCCCCAGGGCTGTATATGACTTGGGAGGGGTGCCACACAGCCCCCTCCCTATTTAAAATTATTAATTAGTCCCGGGGAGCTCGGGCCATGGGTCTGCGTGGACCTACTCCTTCACATAATTTTTTGCTTCAGGGAAGTGATGGTCTCCAGGGCTTCTGAAAACCCCAGGAGGGATTCTGTGCTGCCCCCTTCTATTTTGGAAAGGTCCAGGGAGGTGGCGGTCCCCAGGGCAGACCCATGTCTCCCCACATATTTTTATTTTATTTCAGCCAAGGGAAGGTGGTGGTCCCCGGGGATTAACAATGCACCCCTACATTCATTTTGAAATAAGCTTGCCCCCAGCACCTGCCCCATCATGGGGCTACATTTAAAATAAGCAAAACAGACCATGCTTGTTTTTATTTATTTTACAGCGGCTCAGTGGTACCAAATCTTTTTTTATGCTTTTTTGCTCTAGCGTGGTCCCAGGTGGACACCCAACCAAGGCTAGAGGGTTAGAAAATTATATGGTGTCCAGTTTTCTTCAGTTTTTTTCTTTTTTTTTTGGGTCCTGATAGAATCTCTGCACAGGGTTGTTGTATCCTTTAAGGATCTACATCCCTAGATATCTATATTTCTTTTTCCTTTAATATCTCTAAAACATCCAAACAGATTCACACCAAATCACAAAAAGCACTTTTTCCGGATCAAAAGCTTGCTTTCTGCTTAATTTGATGTAATTCCATCCAGCAGTTTAGGATGTAGTTGTGTTCAAAATCCCTACTGGGAAATGCATGTACACGTTTTGAGACCCACATTTTTTTGGGCTCTCGCTTGACAGATCACACCAAAACTTTCAAGACAGTAGCTGAACTGACTATTGTATTAGTTTTGACAATTTCATGAAGATTCATTAAATGCCACCAAAGTTATTGGCAAAACAAAAAATGTGTGCCTTATGGAAACTAGGTCCTGAATATAACTACCTACTGGCGATCACCAATAATGTAATTTTGGCGCCGGTTGACGAATCTTGAGTAGATGTTATTCCACATTGGTTACAGGCTTTCAAAATTCAGAGCACACTTTTTATTGCAGGCACATGTAGCCAGTTAGGATCTAGATTCCACTGAAAAAGTGTTTTTTGACTCACCTATATCATTGGCACTGTTTGACAAAGCTTCACAAGATTTTACCCCAAAAAAGTGGTCTCTATGGTCATGATGTGCATGGAAAGTTTCAGATGATCCGTCAAGCGGGAGCTGAGAAAAAGGGTGGTCACAAAAAGTATGTTTCCTATGTTAATTCCCATTGACTTTTTAGCTTTAGGCATGCCTGCAGGCAGAACCGTTGGCTGGAATTAAACCATATTTGGCAATTTGGCAGAAAGGTACCCTTTTGTCTACAGATGAGTCACTTATTTTTTATAGGGCAACGTCCTATACGCAGGAACCACAGCTAAGCTCCAGAAAAGACTGCAATGCATACAGAACGCCTCCACACGCCTCATCCTGGACATCCCCTGCCACAGTCACATCACAGCCCACCTGAGAGACCTGCACTGGCTCCCCATCAACAGGAGAATCAAAGTCCAAGCTCCTCACCCACGCGCACAAAGCACTGCACAACACCGGAACAGAATACCTCAACAGACCGCTCTCCTTCTACACCCTGACCCAACAGCTTTGCTCCACTGACCTTGCTCTCGCCACCATTCCGTGCATCCACAGAACGACCGCCGGTGGCAGATCATTCTCCCACCTCGCCGCCAAGATGTGAAACACTCTTCCTATCCACCTGCAACAGACACAGGACCTGCTAACCTTCAGGAGACACCTCGAGACAAGGCTTTTCGAGCAGTAGCAGCAGCACCCCCCTCCCTTCAGTGCCTTGAGACCCTCACGGGTGAGTAGTGCACTTCACAAATGCTATGATTGATTGATTAAGGGACCATGGATGGCAGGTGGAAGGGGGGCAGGGGAAACAAACCAACCATGCAGGACAGCCAAGAGAGGCTCTGGCAATATAGAGAAACTACTGAGGGCGGATGGAAGAGGCAGCTGCATTACAACCATACATGCCAACAGACCTGATTCAAGCAGGAGACTCCTGATGTTTTCAAGCCAAAGGGCTTTATTTTATCTGTCTCCTGCCTCGAATGTCCTCTTTTTCAATGTAAACCAATGGGGGAAATCAATTCCCAAGGTATTTTTTTTTTTTTTTACACAAAACCCCCCTCTTACTTTGCTCAAAATGGTACATTGGATAAATGAGGGCAGGAGGAATGGGTTAGGGATATGGACTCAGATAACAGAGGGCAAGGAGGAGATGGGCAGAGGCACCAAACTGACCTTACAGGGCAGGCATCAGGGCTTGCAGCAGCACTATACACCACACAAGGCAAGTGGGACAGCAGTGCAGCACAACAGACCATGGAAATCAGTAGGGAGGGGGTAGGGACATGCACATGGGCAAGAGAGAACAGAGGGGAAAGAGGCAAGGGCAGCAGCTGACCATAACGGACAGACAGGAGAAACAGTTGCAGCTTAAAAGACCATGAAGGGCAAGTAGTAGGGGACGGGCATGGTAACAGACCAGGAAAGGCAGAAGGGAGGGGATAGGGACCTGCACATGGAAAAAGGAGGGCAGGGGGCCAGGGCTGGAGTACCAAGCTGACAATGAAGTGCAGATGGGATGGGCACTGCAAGCACAGCACACCATAGAGGGCAACAGTGAGGCTATATTGGCATACACACAGACAATGGAGGGAAGGTAGGAGGGGGTCAGAGGCAGCAAGCTGACCACACAGGACAGGTGGGAGGGGCTGTGACAGCATAGAAGACCATGATGGGCAAGAGGGAGGGGGCAGGGGCATGCACAAAGGACCATGGAGGACAGAAGGGATGGGTAGGGAATGGACACAGGCAAGAGAGGGCAGGGAAGAAGCTTCACAACTGACCATGTGGGGGAGGCAGGAGGAGCGGTTGCAGCACAACAGAACATGGAGGGCAGATGGGAGTGGCAGTAAAATGTACCATGGAGGACAGAAGGGAGGGGATAAGGGCATAGAACTCGGACAGGCAGGATGGAGGTAACAGGGACAGGCAGCGTCTTTCTGACCATGCTAGGTAGGTGGGAGGAGCAGTGACAGCTCAACAGAACACTAAGAGTAGATCTAAGGGGCAGTGGAACATGGTGAGCAAAATAGAGGGAGCAGGGTCAAGCATATAGTCATTGGAGGGGAGAGGCAGCAAGTTAAACACAGAGGCTAGGTAGGAGGGCAATAATGGGGCATAGAACTGGGCAATGAAGGGCAGGCCAAGTGGGCCGGTAGATCAAGCTAAATGGAGGGCAGAGGCAGCACATCGGCCTATGCAAGGCAGGAGGGAGGGGCTGGTGCATGTACTCGGACAACAGAGGGTAGGGAGGTGGTGGATGGTGCAAGGCAGGGGGGAAGGGCAGTGGCAGAACATTGGCCAGACACAGGTGTAATGAGGGAGCAGGGGCATGGACTTGGAAAATGGATGACATGGAGGAAGGGGGACAGGAGCAGCAAGCTTGGGTGGGGGTAGCACAATGACAGGCCAGATCATGTACACACTGTCCCCCACCACATGCAATGTGATGGGCATTTTACTTAACATAAAAAAAAAAACTAGAAATTCACTGAAAAAACAAAGGTTACTGGGATTTTCTAGTTAGGAAATAGAATTAAAAATAACCTGAGAATTTTCCAAAAAAACAATGGCTACAGGGATGTTATAGTTAGGTTCCATATTTTACATGCACAAAACCACTGAAATTCAACTGTTATTGTTATTTCAAGTAAATATAGGTCGTGCCCTGAGGTAATTATAGCTTGCGTCCTCACCATGCACTGGTAATTAACCTAGATATTACATCACTCAACATCTTCTGTGACATGATTGATAATATTACAATAACATTTGCAGTAAAATAATTGATGGGAAAATGGTGCATGCCGATAAATATATCTATATATTGCTGGTGGTTTTCCTTTGTTTTAAATAGGAGTCTAGCATGTCTGCTTTGGCTGTGTAATTATTTACCAGTTTGTCAGTGAATTATTGAATAACGTGATGAGTTCCTTCTGAGCATTTACATTTACTAAATTTAGTTAGGATTTTTAAAATTTCTTTATTTGCACATTTAGCATTTTGAATTCTGTCTGAATAGTACCTTTAATACCTTTTTGATTGTTGATTTGTACATTCTGGTTAGTTTTGGTAGGTGAGGTTTGTGTTGTTTGTTTGGAGCTAGGTGCTCTACGGCTTTCTACCTTGATGTTTTATCATTTATAGTTCTGTATTTCTCCAAGGTACTTGTTTTCTTTTGTCCTGTTTTGCTGTTACCAGTAGTGTTAAGAAATCAAAAGCTTCCTGTACCTCCTCACAACGGTTGTAAATGGAATTTATTTTGTTTAGATCTGTGTTAGATAGTAGTTGTGTTTCTAACTGTTAAACTTTGAGTTTGTTCCATGGTCAATAGGTGGTGCCTGCAGGGTGTTGATTTGTAGTATTTTATGTTGGAAAGCCAGCAAATAGTGGCCTGACCATATGATTGGAGTAATCCTTTGAAAAGTAACTAGTTCTAGAGTAGCAAAAATTGCATCTAGAAAGAGTCCAGCAGTGTGTGTGTGGGTTTGTGTACTATCTGATATAGGTTAATTGTGACTAGGCCAGTGATGATAGATTTTGGATGGGGCATATCAGGTTTGTCAAACCAAATGTTCAGGTCACCAAGACTGCATATGTTAAAGTGTATTGTTAAAAGGTTTGAAACTGTGTCTAAAAATGTGTCCAGGGATGTTGCATTGCTAGGTGGAGGTCTGTAAGAGAGAAGGAAGTTAAAGATGGAAGTTGGTGCAGAGCTGCAGCTGGAGATGAGGGTCTCACAACCTTGTATGTAAAAGTCATCAGCATTGGTTAGATTTATTGTTTGCTTGAATGTAACAGCTAGTCCATCTGCCTTTTCTCTCTATGATTTTTGTGATAGGCTGGAACAACTGCTTCATGTAATATTGGGGCCATGTCATCGCCCAACAATGATTCAGTTATGAAGAGTAAGTCAGGCTGTGTGTCAGTGATTAGGCCATAGATGTGGTGCTTGTTTTTAGAAAGTGATTAATCATTTATTAGTAGGCAGTTTAGAGATTGTGTTTTGGTGGCGGTGTAGAAGAGTGAACAGTATTTTTTGAACTTGTAGCAGGTGTTTCATAATGCTATTATCAGCTGTATGAGAAGATGTATAATTTTGTTTTTTATATTGTATTCCTTGTCCAGCAGGCTTAGAAAGCACTTTGAAGGGTCTTTTGTGGAGATGGTGGTTAAGAGTGAGTTGGTAAGCTGTGATGTTGTGAAGAATAGCATGTTCTTTATTTTGCTTGCATGTGTGTAGGGTAGAAGGTGTATCATTCAGGGTGGTGCTAGAGCATGTGGATCACTTTCAAGGTTCTAAATTGTGCAATGGATGAGAGTCGGGTAAATCAGAGTTGTTGTGTTGGCATATTCATGTTCGGTGTTGGTCAAGAGAGAACATTTGGGAGAAAGATGGTTTAGGATGTA
This sequence comes from Pleurodeles waltl, assembly GCF_031143425.1. Taxonomy (NCBI): domain Eukaryota; kingdom Metazoa; phylum Chordata; class Amphibia; order Caudata; family Salamandridae; genus Pleurodeles; species Pleurodeles waltl. The sequence goes on along the minus strand of NC_090442.1, from coordinate 579,745,362 downwards.
TATTATTTGTGTAGTCAGGAGTGTGGGTGTGGGTATCTTTTCCTAATTTGTGACAGAATGTATCATTAAGCTGTGTGTGTGAGATGTGGCTGTGCTGGTATGTCTGTTATGTTTTGTTTTTGTGGGGCAGTGAGAGGGGATATTTATGCAGTGGTTTCTGAGAAGGAATTGTATTTAATGTGCTGTTGCTGAGTGAAAATTTAAGGTAAAGAGGTTAGTGATGATTTTTGGAAAAGAGTGCATGTGGTGTGTGAGAGGGTATGGACAAGGGTTATGTGTGTGTTTGATTTGATTTGATAGCTGGAAGAGGTAGTATGTACAGTGGAATGGAGTGTAAGGATTGTTTGGTTGTTTGATTTTATTAAAAAGAGGAGGAGGCTGTTGGTGGACGATATGATGGAGTGCAGAGTATAGGTTTGGCGTTGACAGAAAGAGGTTTGTTAGGAGAGAGTAGAGCTGTTTTTTCTGTATGAACAGGAAGTGTGTGCCTGGTTGGATTACATTTATGTGTAATGTGGCTTTGTGTTGTATTGGTGATGTGTGGATTTGTTGGTGGTATAGATCAGAGTGATGTTTTGTGTGAGAGTGAAGATGCCATTGTTTGATAGTTGGGGTAGAAGAGAATATAGTTGTGGGATTTTGTTGTGGTTTTTGAAGCATTGAAATGTGGATAGAGGTTGTTTGTGGTAAATTAGTAGAATGCATTCGCTGAGAGTGTTATTATGTTAGTGGATGTTGATGAGTTAAGAACCCTGTACTGTCTTCATTTAGGCTGACTGTCTGGGCTGAGACACCGTGAGCCCCAAGGTTAAATAACCCTAGGTCAGGTGACACCTTTGGTCAATGGGAACCCTAGCCCCAACCATAAACAATCAGAGCCCTAGATCTGTTCTAAAACCCAAGGCTGCTGCTACTGGGAGACCTGGCCCTCTCAACCAATGACAGTCGAAACCCTAACAACAATCTAAAGCTAAACCCCAAGCCCTAGGTCAAATGGAATCCCTATCTCTAGAGCCCCTTTAGAACCCCAGACCAATAAGCCAATCAGAACTCCAACCTAAAGCCATAGGAACCATAGGAACCAATCAGAACCCCAGGTCTATCGGCCAATCAGACCTTTAACCCTAAGCTTAAAGTCCAATAGAAAACCTAGCCCTGGAGAACAATCAGAGCACAGATGCAACAACTAGTAAGGCATGTGACCTTATCCACGGGCTGGTGGGCAGGGAGCAGGCAACTACTCCTCAATTAAGAATCTCCTTGGAGAAAGAGAGGCTCAATCCACGCTTTGCAGGCCTTGTTCAACATTGCAAGTAAGACCCAAATCTAAAGCGACTACAAATACGTCTATCGTGCACTTAAACAAATTAAGTTTTCTAGCCAAAACTGAGTGCTACATACATTTCCCAAACACAGTTTTAACCACAAAGCAAGTTAAGCAGTCACATAAACACAATCCGCATAGCTTATGATATTTAGTTCACATTTTTGCCGTTTAAAAACAAAAGGGGGAGAGGGGATGGGGTTGTGGATTGCCTTTTGCAGGCCTTGGCACAGTACAGGGGAAAACTAGGAAACAAATTTAAATGGTCATGGGTAGGAAAAAAAAATCAGTTTTTAAAAGTACAAATTGCACAGAATCCAAGGTCCAGATTTATGAAGAAAACTGTAGCACAGCGCTGTGCTGCACTAAAATTTACTGCGCCACTTTAAAAACCCAGGGATGCACCATATTTACTGAAATACTGCTCACCTGTGTTAACTCCTGCACCGGTGCTAAATTTAACTGCCAGCACCAACTCAGGCATCCTTACACAATAGCGCAAGGGTGTTTGTATTGAGGGAATTGATTGTTTATGTGCAGGAAGGTACCCTTCCTGCACATAAACAATATTCAATAGAGATTTGGCTATGTGAAGTACCAAATCATCATTTTTGAAAGATTGTTTATGTGAAGGAAGGGATACCTTCTTGTGCATAAATAATCATTCATGGTATTTTGCTCTTTCTATGTGTTCATCAGAATGCAGCACACATGGAAAAAAAACAAAAGAGGAGGAATAAAAGTATTCCTCCTCATTGTGCAAATCTAACTCCACCCCGGTTTTTGGTGCTGCCACAGATTTACGCCTTCTTGCAAATCTGTGTCAGCATCAAAAGCAATGGGTGTTATAGTGGAATGCCCACAGCAACACCTTCTGCATGCCTCTCTGACACAGAAAACTGTGTCAGAGGGATCCACATTTACAAGGAGGTGTTAAGCTACAAAAAGTGACCTTGCGCCACCTTGGAACAATGCTGCACTGAACCGTGCCACCGGAACATCACAAAAAATAACACTTCAGTGGCCCTAGCACCTGGTTAATGTGGCCCCAAGAGTTCAATTTAAACAGAGACTGGTAGGGGAAAAATCTGTTTTAAAGCTTCAAGACTACAGAACACAAGTCTGTGTTCTTGCCACTTTCTTTTTCTCTTTACTCATTAGGCTGTTTAGGGCACAGAGAAGGTGTGGTGATGTGCAAAAGGACAAATCTGGGATCTTATGATAGGCTCCACCCCAGTACCTGATCTAGGCATGTGAGCAACCCCTCCTTAGAGACCATTGACCCATTGCAGGCCCATACGTTGAGATGCTGTACGCAAAAATTGAACTTCCATCATAAACATGTTCGAAAAACAATCAACCCCATTTTTTACATCATTTCCCAGGTGAACGTATTTAGGTTGGACCAGTCAAAAGTGTGAGGCTATCATTGTCTCTCTGGGGGCTTCAAATGCCTCCCTATAATAGTCATATGTCAGTGGGCCCAGATTTTCATCCCACTGTCTTTTGGAGTTAGTCACCAGGCTATGTTAGACCTTTGAAATCTTATGGGTAGTCTATTGCCCTAGTGAGATTTTGGCCTTGAAAAGAGTATGGTCAGGGAGCTCAGTCAGGAACATTATGTATAGGGTGAGTGCATGCCTAAGTTTTAAGTACCCAAAGAATAGGCTCTTGTGCATATCATACTCTTCTTGCAAGTTGACAAACGATGTATGTACCATACCCATCCTTTTATCTCTCAATGTAGAGATGCTGATGGCTTCCCAGCCTTAGAAATCATCACAATTTGTTTCATCTCCAGGAACGAGCATTGTTGTTGTTGAACTGTCCACATACACTCTGCAAACATCATGATACGCATAGAGTTGCATCACAGCGTGCTTGTTTTCTGGGAGGACCTGAGTGTCATATTTATGTTTGCAAAATTGAAGACACGGGCGGTCATTCTGACCGCGGCGGGCGGCGGTCGCCGCCCGCCATGTGGTTGCCGCCGAATGACCACCCCGCGGTCAAAAGACCGCGGCGGTCATTCCAACTTTCCCGCTGGGCCGGCGGGCGACCGCCAAAAGGCCGTCCGCCGGCCCAGCGGGAAAGCCCCTGCAACGAGGAAGCCGGCTCCGAATGGAGCTGGCGGAGTTGCAGGGGTGCGACGGGTGCAGTGGCACCCGTCACGATTTTCACTGTCTGCTAAGCAGACAGTGAAAATCTGTATGGGGCCCTGTGAGGGGCCCCCAGGGGCCCCACGACACCCGTTCCCGCCATCCTGGTTCTGGCAGTGAAGACCGCCAGAAACAGGCTGGCGGGAAGGTGGTCGGAATCCCTTGCAGCGCCGCCATGGAGGATTCCCTGGGCCAGGGGAAAACCGGCGGGAAACCGCCGGTTCCCCTTTTCTGACCGCGGCTTTACCGCCGCGGTCAGAATAGCCCAGGAAGCACCGCCAGCCTGTTGGCGGTGCTTCCGCTGCCCTCCGCCCTGGCGGTCATGGACCGCCAGGGTCGGAATGACCCCCACAGTCTATTATGAGGAGTGCAGAGGCAGCACCTATGGCATATTTGTGGCCACTGATCTGTGGCCCATTCAATTGTGAAGCGAGCAGAGAGTTCGTCTTTAGGAACCCAGGTCAGTAGCCATATCCAGGTTGTTAAAAAAATGTGTTGTGGACGTGCCGTCAAACACCTCCAGGTACTGCTACAATCCAAGGTTATTGCAGCGGCAGCGCCGCTCCACTTCCTCCACCCAGGCTTTTAGTTGATGTATCAGTTTTTTTAGGTCAGAGACTGTGGTGTGCAAACCCCTTAGGATGTCCTTAGTCTCTGATATCTGCCCCTCTGCCTACGTGATCCTCACTATGTTGTCACAACAGTCCTGGTGTAGCAGTAAGATGTCCATTTGAAGTTCTCCAAATTTCCCCTTCAAGGAGGAGCAGCAATTTTGAATTGCATGCAGGATCACTGTGGTGGGCGAGGTGTTTCATTCTTAAATGACATTTTGGCATTCGTAAATTTGTCAATTCACCCCTGCATGACTGGAGTCCTGGATTTATTTTTATTGGGAAAATAGTTTTTGGTCTAAACACAGATTAAGAAGTGCCATGTTTTGTGAAAAACTATTCAGCTCAACAACACCTTTGCTGTATTAGAACAATACATTTCACATATAAATCCATAAAATATTGCATAATGTATTCTTACAGACCAGTAAAGCCTAAAGGAAACATCTAATTTTTTCAAAATATCAAAAAAGAAAGACTGTGCACAAATAAGACTAATCAAAACCATGATACATGAAATTTAGAGATGAAGTCTTGGTGATAAGGAAATTGATGGGTGCAAGTGTAGAGCACTGTTTCACAAATACTACAAATGCTTCTTGCTGTGGGTTGAAAGTGTCTATGATTATCTTCAAATTTTAAGCATTTTTGCTAAAAATATTTTAGTGCCTTGGAAATTAACAGATTATCATCACAGGTGAACATGATGGAGTTCACCTCTGCTTCTTATTAACGTCTTCAGTTTTCATGCACTAGAAGACAAGAATGTATATCATCCTACTTTGTCTAATATCTAAAACAGAATTTGGATTGTCAGGGCCTCCTAAGGGTTGCGACTTGCCAAGGTATGAAAATTTGTAAAAATAATATACCTTCCATCCACTTCTAGCTTAGATATCCTCCTTTTTAATTATTGGCAATTCCTCTTTTATCCTCACTTGTTCTTCCCGCATATTTGTTATATCATTAGTTTGGAACAATGAAGCATCCACATGCAACTACATGAAAGTGAGTGTGGTATGCTTGAATTTACCACTGAATGACTAGCTTAAGAACAAATGATTGAGTTTAGGGAGCCAATGTCCTAGGTGCCCAGGGAGTCTGGACCTTCAGCTAACCAACATGAACAAGAAATGATGAAGAGAGGATGTGATGTCCTTTCTTTCCTTTGTGAAACATACTGACTGAGGTTCATAGGTTATGGATTTGCTTATTTTTTTAAGATGGGTGTGTAGAACATCTTTTGATATTTAACAGAACAGAATAGAATCAGGTGTTAATCATTGTTGGCCTTAACTATGCTTAAACAAGTAGGAATACAACTTTCTTCAACAGTTTGATAAGTTAAATTAATAGGAATGTTTTATACATATAAGTAGAGGAACTTATAGAAGATAAACTAGTCATAATTGGTTCAATGGTCAATTGGAGACAGCTGGCACCCTGACTGAAGTCTTCCAGCTAACTGCCTTAATAGAAGACAGTGGTTGTTGCCAAAACAAGCCAAAAACAGACCAAATGACAGCTGTGGTCCAGAAATATCAAAGATTGACTGGGTGAACACTAGGGAAGGTGTGGGATTGCAGACCTCCCTGTGGATGCCCTCCTCTGCTCCACTCCTCCACTTCTTCGCTTGCTTTTGTACAACAGTGCTTCATTTTTATTTTCTCTATTTTCAGCGACCGAGAGTGTTGATAGAGATCAATACAATGTCAATGTGCGCCATGATATGTGTACGCATAACAAGGAACTTGTATCACTGTTGTTCATTCCACACGATGTGGCCTCCTCATCAACCCTGAGTCCAAAATATGTGGTCAGGCAAGCCCTGTGACCTAGTCCTGAAGCACATGATTGACAGATCACAGATGGGGTGACACGTAGCTTGTAGACAAATGCACAACTAGGAAAACCCCATATTGATCGCTTAGATAGGCAGCAACACCACAATCGTTAAAGGAGAGTGCCCCCCAATAAAATACATTTGGCTGGAGGGGTACGCGTTCCCAAAACACCATTAAGTTAGATGCAGCACAAAGCTAGGAACACTCAGCCAATCAGTACACAACACACACACACACACACAAAAAGTGGTGATCATGCACTTTGAAAGACAGTAATCAGACCCCAGTTTTGTACCACGCTCTCCCCGCTGCTACGTTTAATGAAATCAACTATTTATGTTTTGCCAAATGACTCTTGTCATCCATTCCTTTAAGGTAAATCCTCATTTGAGCAACAAAATAAATCCCTCTGGGATAATTGCAAGTCACTCCATAATGCATACCAACAGTCAGGTTACAAACCTTAACCATTACAAGTGTGCAGTGCCCAGTTCCACCTGATGCCACGTCAAGGGCATAGATATTCACACTGTGGCTCTAAACTCCAGGCCTCCCTGTTGGGTTCCTCATTGCTACTGCAGTTGTACATCCCAAATGACACGTTATGACAGTTGAGGGTATGTGTCAGCCAATAAACAATGGTGATACATCTGTCTGTGGTACAACATGAAATGTCCCCCATTGTAAATGTACTTTTCCACAGTTTGTCATGCACAAATATATGAAGGAATACAGGCAACCATCCCATCAACATAGGAAGACCATGGATGAAACTGTAGCTTACAAGTGTTTTCTAAAGAGAAAGAGACAAATCCTGACATGTAGGTAAAAAGAATGTTTGCAACAGTGATGGCACATAAATCAAGTCAATGGACATTCCCCACTTACCAATGGAAAGTAGTGACCTGTAACTGCATCTGTATGTTGGGCCCCTTCACATTGCAGACTGCAGTGAGGCACCAACATCCATCATATGCTGAAGAAAGCTAGCTTCCGGGTGGCAGATGCCAACATACACATTTACCCAGACACATGGCAGAGGACAGTGATCCATCATCTATTTACCTTTGGCCTGAAATACCGAGGAGTAGTGGTCGGTTGTAAAGAAATTACAATCACTGCAACAACAACCAGTACATGATTGATCAATGCACACAGCCATATATGGGCCCTATAGAGCACGTGGGCTGTAGATTCCACTCAGTTGTGCCCTAGGTCCCTGTTCCAACGGGCAAGGCACTTCAGTATACAACATATGACATGTCAACACAAACAATCTCTCATCTACTGTGTGACATATGGCTCATCCCAAATTGCCAGGGGGAGCTGTCAGAACCTCCCTCAATCATGTGGCAATAGGACAGACAGGAATATGCCCTGTACTCATCCCCTTGTGGTTGGTGCACTGCCCTCAATACCCATCAAGCTCCGGATAGGCCACCACCAGAATGCAGGCCATTAGGGGGGGGCATGGTCTGACTGGCACCCCGCCCACATTGGGAAGACAGCTCCAACTGGGCCTCTGTGATCTTCTGGGCCCAGCGTCTGAGGTCCTCCAACCTTTTTCCGCAGTGGGCACTCTGCCGGCTGTGGACCCCCAGGGTACACACCTTCTTGGTGATGGCTTTCCATATCCCCCTTCGTTTGATGGGTGTTGACCTGCATGGATGCAAAAGAAAAATTAGGAGATTATGTTAATGTTTCATTAGAAATGGTTGAGTCACATAAATGTCAGAAACACCAAGCTAAAACTTTCATATTTGCCAATACTCCCTAAGTGTGATAAATACAAGCCAAGAGGTAAAGGCCAAAATTACAGACATACATTTCCCAATCTGTAGACCAACCTACCACCCTGCTAAGGCCCTACAATGACTAAGCAAGCTTACTGACATCAAAAGGGACATTCTCCAGCAACCTGGCTGAGATGTGAGCCACTATGAGATGTCACACCTCTGTGACTTCTGAAGTGTAACCTCCTTAGGCATGAATGGAACAACACATTCATACTCTGTAATGATGGCTCTCTGAATACAGTCCCTACAGGCTACTGCCAGAGTACGAACTCAAACAGCACACATGGGTAACAATGAAGGGACAGGAATTGTGGATAAAGCAAGTGTCTACCCTGTCCACGTGTGGATATGTGAGTTAACAAATACTGACTATGCCACTTCAGGGGGTGGGTTTCTGTAGTATGTATCTGTAACACAGAACACTCCTTTGGACATATGTGTCCTCCTACAGAGATGACATCCAACAAACAAAGGCATGTGTTGTACAGCTATGTGACCAGACTAATGAGTCACATATCATGGCATCCCGGGAATCAACACACTGTCTGCACTGAGGGACTGTCGTTTATGCAATAAACCTGCACAGGACAAATGCGACCTTTGGGAAGGCGACAACTGGGCTGTGAAAGTAAGGAACCAGTCATGAGTCAAATACACACATTGACAATGAGGGAAAACGCACATATAAACAAGCTTAATGACTTACACCTGTACCCATTCCTAATGTAATCAAAGGAATAAGCCATTCCTGGCAGGATTTTGCAAAAGAGCCTCAAATTTCCTACTTGACAGGATCTACTGGGGGTACAGGGAGTGTGCAAGTGCCACGGTTGCATAGCCGCAGTGACCCCACCCCAGCCTAGACTAGACTAGGACCCAAACTGGGAGATATATTTGCCAGGCCCTGGTCTCTGCAGGGTGAGTAGACTGAACCTACATCACACTACATTCCCATCACTTCCATTCATGACAGTACATCATGTAGCCAACAGCAATTTGACATGAGGTGTGTATGTTAGCCTGCAGGACACAGTGGGTCATGATATGCCTTCTAAACAACGTTTAGCAAGGGCAGATGTGTTTAGACATCTCTGTGGCACCATATACATTGCTCACATTACTCTCAACTGACTCATACAACATGCAAACTTAGCTCATGCTGTCATGCATATACATGTTGTCTGACATATACAACAATCATAAAGAAATAAATGCCAGTGGATGGATGTAAGGTCACCTCACCTAGTTATGTATATCTAACACAAAGTGGATCTAGGAACACAAAAAACACACACACACACACACACACCACAATGTGAATTAACTCAACATATGGCACTAGCCACCAATACCTGCACATGGTACATCACATTGATGCCACACTGAGTGTACTTACAGGCACATGAGTAGTCACAATCTGGCCTGTGAGTAGGGGAATGATGGTGAAGTATGGAGAAAAATATGCACATGATGCACTTACCTGCTCCTCTGGTGCACCATAGAGCTGTTCATAAAAGGGTAGGACCTCAGTCACAAGCCTTGCCATCCTCCTCTGGAGAGAAGGCAGGGGCCCTGTCACCTATTGGACATGGCATGATTGCTCCCAGAGGCAGTACACAGCAGTTCAGTAGTGGAGGTCTTGCTGGCAGCAGTGTTGGGAGTCAAGCAAGAGAATCTGTAGAACATGGTGGTCACATCTGCCACGTACGCAGTCCTCACCCTCAGCGGGCACAGCCATTGGCCGTGACCACAACTGGCAACAATGTTAGCCTGTGGCTGTGTCTGCCATGGTCGCAACTGCCTACCACCATGAAGACTTCCGCTGGAGGGCGCAGGCGGTTCCTAATGTCTAGTGGAGTAGGTCAGGCAGCCACCATTTTAGAGGCCTGAAATGCAGTTTTTGGCTTCACAAACTGCATCACACCTCTGAAAATCTTGTTTGGACCCCACAAACATTCTAATCCTATCTTTTCATGTAGGTCCTATTACTCAAACATCATTATAGTATGTTGGAGGGCACAGATGGCATTTTACAGTGGGGCACAATCCACCTCCATCAAAGGACATTTTTGCGTTTGGGATACCCACTCACATTTGGAGGGGAATTTGTGATGCACATCATTGAGTTAGGTCCAGATGCATGATGTGTACACAAAGGCAAACCATTGGGGGTCACATGTGAACCCTGTGTCATTAGCAGCTGTGAGGAGAACTGTTTGCCATGTGCATCCCTTCTAAAATGTCTTGTTACATGTTATCACTGACATGCATCATGTATGTAGCTGCGTACACAATGACAAATGTCAGACTAAATTTCTTGTTGTTTCTAGGTTCCCCCTGGAGAGGGGAGGATGTGTCAACCTGTCCACTGCAAGACCTATAGACCATGGAAGAACACAACATCATACTCCTATATGGTCTGAATCGGCAAACAATAGTGGACTTATGTTGTCAGTAGGAGTTAGATCTGATGCCAGCTGTTAGTTATCCAACCAGCATACCACCCATTGTACAAGTCATGTCAGTATTGCTCTTCCTAACCACAGGGTCCTTCCAACATACAGTGGCCATAGCTGCTGGCATGTCCCAACCTATGTTCAATCTGGTGTTGAAGGATGTCCTCTCAGCAATGTTGAAACACATTGACAGCTACATCCAGTTTCCCTGACATGAGTGTTGGACCTGGCTTTTTGACAGGGTCATCCCCAAACTTTTTGCCTCCTTCCTCCTATTTTTTCTGACCTGTTGTTGTTGGCTTTTGACCTCTGGGCACTTTACCACTGCTAACCAGTGCTAAAGTGCATATGCTCTCTGTGTAAATGGTACTATTTATTGGTTTATCCATGATTGGCTATTAAATTTACTTATAAGTCCCTAGTAGAGTGCACTATATGTGCCTAGGGCCTGTAGATTAAATGCTGCTAGTGGGCCTGCAGCACTGGTTGTGCCACCCACTTCAGTAGCCCCTTAACCTTGTCTCAGGCCTGCCATTGCAAGGCCTGTGTGGGCAGTTTCACTGCCACTTCGACTTGGCATTTAAAAGTACTTGCCAAGCCTAGAACTCCCCTTTTTCTACATAGAAGTCATCCCTATTGTGTGCCCTAGGTAACCCCTAGAGCAGGGTGCTGTGTAGGTAAAAGGCAGGACATGTACGTGTGTAGTTATATGTCCTGGTAGTGTAAAACTCCTAAATTCGTTTTTACACTACTGTGAGGCCTGCTCCCTTCATAGGCTAACATTGGGGCTGCCCTCATACACTGTTGAAGTGGCAGCTGCTGATCTGAAAGGAGCAGGAAGGTCATATTTAGTATGGCCAGACTGGTAATATAAAGTCCTGCTGACTGGTGAAGTCGGATTTAATATTACTATTCTAGTAATGCCACTTTTAGAAAGTGAGCATTTCTTTGCACTAAAATCTTGTTGTGCCCTTCAATCCACGTCTGGCTAGGTTTAGTTGACAGCTCCTTGTGCATTCACTCAGACACACCCCAAACACAGGGTACTCAGCCTCACTTACATACATCTGCATTTTGAATGGGTCTTCCTGGGCTGGGAGGGTGGAAAAAGACTGCCACACCCCCTACTGGGTCTCTGGCAGAGAGGATTGATCTGAAAGGGGGCTTGGTGCATTTCTTAGACACTCTTTGAAGTCACTCCCACTTCAAAGGCACAACTTAGTATAAAACAGGGCCTCTGCCCTACCTCATCAGACACTTGCTGGAGAAGAAACCTGAACCAGAAACTACATCCTGCCAAGAAGAACTGCCTGGCTGCTCAAAGGACTCACCTGTCTGCTTTTCTACAAAGGACTGCTGCCTTGCTGTTGGCCTGCTGCCTTGCTGAACTCTTGTCTGGCTGTAAAGGTGCTCTCCAAGGGCTTGGATAGAGCTTGCCTCCTGTTCCCTGAAGTCTCAGGACCAAAAAGACTTCTCTCTTCCACTTGGACGCTCCGTGCGTCGAAATTTGACGCACAGCTTGTTCCGCGGCAAGAAAAACGCCGCACACCGACGCTGATCGACGCGATGCCTTCGGGACGACCGAAACTTTGACGCACTGCCTCGCAAGGACAACGCCGCCCGACTTCCCAGGAGAAATCGACGCGACGCCTGCCGTGAGATCAAAACTTAGACGCACGGCCTCGCAAGGACAACGCCGCCCGACTCCCAAAGAGAAATCGACGCGACGCCTGCCGTGAGATCGAAACTTTGACGCGCAGCCCCGCAGAACGACACGCAGCCGGAAAACAAGCAGGAAAATCCACGCACAGACCGGGGATATCTGGTACTCCCCGCGATCCACAGAAAGACTGTCCGCGCGCCGGAAAACGACGCACGACTTCCCGTGTGGAAAATAACGACGCAAGTCCGTGTGTGCTGAGGAGAAATCGACACCCACACCAGTTTTCCACGTATCTCTTCCCCTGTGGCCCGCTGAGGAGATTTTCCACCAGAAACCAGGGGAGGTGGGAGAGGATTGTAGTGTCCCAGGTAGGTCCCAGAGCATAGCCTGTACCGTAGGGCCATCTGTTGAGGGAATCCCTGCAGTGTCAGAAGAACTTGGGGGGTGACTGTAGCCAGCATCCCAAAAGTTCTGGTGTCTGGCAGTACCACTCCTAGTGAGGGGGTGCAGAAGTCCAGACATAGGGTTGAGAGGGGGTTACGGACCCCAGTGGAGGACCTGGAGAGTCAGGGGTCAGCTCTGAGAGCAGAGCCCCCCAGGAATGACCCAGGTGAAACTGTTTTTGGTTTGGGGGAGACCCAGACTCTGCCGGATGGGCAGAGGTCAGGAGACCTGCGCCAACCAGACTCTTGTGTGGCCCTTGGGGATGGTGTGTCCCTTGTGGGGGGTGAGAGTGCCCCCCAGGAAGTCCTGGCATGCCAGGCAAAGATTAGACCTCAGGGTGGTGACTCTGGGTTGGATAACCGGGTTCAGAGGTTAAACTCTGACCTGGTGGGAGGTAGGTGTGCCTCCCTGGAAGTCCTGGCCTGCCAGGCAATGGTTCAACCTCAGGGTGGTGACTCTGGGTTGGCTAACCAGGTTCAGAGGATAAACTCTGACCTGTTGGGGGGTAGGTGTGCCCCCCAGAAAGTCCTGGTATGCCAGGCAATGGTTCAACCTCAGGGTGGTGACTCTGGGTTGGATACCCAGGTTCAGAGGTTAAAGTCTGACCTGGTGGGAGGTAGGTGTGCCTCCCAAGAAGTCCTGCTGTGCCAGGCAATTGTCCAACCTCAGGGTGTTGACCCTGGGTTGGATGGCCAGGTTCAGAGGTTAAACTCTGACCTGGTGGGGGGTAGGTGTGCCCCCCAGAAAGCCCTGGGGTGCAAGGCAATTGCCCAACCTCAGGGTGGTGATCCTGGGTTGGAGAACCAGGTTCAGAGGTTAAACTCTGACCCGGTGGGGGGTAGGTGTGCCCCCCAGAAAGTCCTGGTGTACCAGGCAGTTGTCCAACCTCAGGGTGTTGACTCTGGGTTGGATAACCGGGTTCAGAGGTTAAACTCTGACCTGGTGGGGGGTAGGTGTGCCCCCCAGAAAGTCCTGGCGTGCCAGGCAATTGTTCAACCTCAGGGTGGTGACCCTGGGTTGGAGAACCCGGTTCAGAGGTTAAACTCTGACCCGGTGGGGGGTATGTGTGCCCCCCAGGAAGTCCTGGCGTGCCAGGCAATTGTTCAACCTCAGGGTGGTGACTCTGGGTTGAATGGTCAGGTGCAGAGGTTAAACTCTGACCTGGTGGGGGGTAGGTGTGCCTCCCAGAAAGTCTTGGTTTGCCAGGCAGTGATGCAGTCTGAGGGTACAGACCCTGGGCTGGAAGACCAGGTTCAGGGTGTCCCCCCGGACCTGGAGGGAGGGGCTACTGATAACAGTGCCCCTACCATGTTGTCTTCTGAGGAGGCCACTCCTAGTTGGAGGGTGCTGGACCCCAGAAGGGAGGGCAGGGGAGGGAAGCCTCACCCCGGGCCCTAGTCCAACCTGAAGGTACAGACCCCAGGTTGGAGGGCCAGTTGCAGGTTAACAGCCCTGCACTGGTGGAGGAATGGTACAGGGCGACTTCTATAAGCACCCTGACCATGTTGGACTCTGGGGGTACCACTCCAGGAGGGAGGGTACAGAGCCCCAGAGGGGAGAACCAGGTTCAGGCTGTCATCCCTGACCTGGTGGAAGGGAGAGTGGTTAAAGGGTGCCCAGCACCTGGGGCTACCGCCCCCCACTCTCCACAGCCACAGTGGTGGGAGAGCTTTGAGAGGCCTGGGGTCTGGCTCTCATCCCTGGCATCTGTCAGTAACCACTGTGGCTTGCTGTCCGGGTGGACAGAGTTATCCCTGGGGAGGGGACAAGTGTCACACCCCGGGGGTAGAGTGGGCAACACCACTGTGTTGGTCATGGTAGTACTATCCTGCTCCTGGGATACATCCGTGAGCAAAGTAAGGTTAGGTGCTGCACAGATGGGATCCGAAGGTAAGGAGAAAGGTCCCCATGGGTTGGCTTAGTGGGCCCTGAGAGTATGGACAGAGGGACCCAATTGGAGTCAGGAAGGCGAAGAACTGGAGCATGCCCCTGCTGTTGTGGGCCTGGGTCCTTGCTCTGTCGCCTCAAACAGGGAAGTACATCAGGATAGTGATTGTTCTCCCCTGGCTTTAGGCTGGTAGGGGGTCATGTTGGACCTGGCTTTTTGACAGGGTCATCCCCAAACTTTTTGCCTCCTTCCTCCTATTTTTTCTGACCTGTTGTTGTTGGCTTTTGACCTCTGGGCACTTTACCACTGCTAACCAGTGCTAAAGTGCATATGCTCTCTGTGTAAATGGTACTATTGATTGGTTTATCCATGATTGGCTATTTAATTTACTTATAAGTCCCTAGTAGAGTGCACTATATGTGCCTAGGACCTGTAGATTAAATGCTCCTAGTGAGCCTGCAGCACTGGTTGTGCCACCCACTTCAGTAGCCCCATAACCTTGTCTCAGGCCTGCCATTGCAAGGCCTGTGTGTGCAGTTTCACTGCCACTTCGACTTTGCATTTAAAAGTACTTGCCAAGCCTAGAACTCCCCTTTTTCTACATATAAGTCATCCCTAATGTGTTCCCTAGGTAACCCCTAGAGCAGGGTGCTGTGTAGGTAAAAGGCAGGACATGTACCTGTGTAGTTATATGTCCTGGTAGTGTAAAACTCCTAAATTCGTTTTTACACTACTGTGAGGCCTGCTCCCTTCATAGGCTAACATTGGAGCTGCCCTCATACACTGTTGAAGTGGCAGCTGCTGATCTGAAAGGAGCAGGAAGGTCATATTTAGTATGGCCAGAATGGTAATATAAAGTCCTGCTGACTGGTGAAGTCGGATTTAATATTACTGTTCTAGAAATGCCACTTTTAGAAAGTGAGCATTTCTTTGCACTAAAATCTTGTTCTGCCCTTCAATCCACGTCAGGCTAGGTTTAGTTGACAGCTCCTTGTGCATTCACTCAGACACACCCCAAACACAGGGTACTCAGCCTCACTTGCATACATCTGCATTTTGAATGGGTCTTCCTGGGCTGGGAGGGTGGAGGGCCTGCCCTCACACAAAAGACTGCCACACCCCCTACTGGGACTCTGGCAGACAGGATTGAACTGAAAGGGGGCTTGGTGCATTTCTTAGACACTCTTTGAAGTCACTCCCACTTCAAAGGCACAACTTAGTATAAAACAGGGCCTCTGCCCTACCTCATCAGACACTTGCTGGAGAAGAAACCTGAACCAGAAACTACATCCTGCCAAGAAGAACTGCCTGGCTGCTCAAAGGACTCACCTGTCTGCTTTTCTACAAAGGACTGCTGCCTTGCTGTTGGCCTGCTGCCTTGCTGAACTCTTGTCTGGCTTTAAAAGTGTTCTCCAAGGGCTTGGATAGAGCTTGCCTCCTGTTCCCTGAAGTCTCAGGACCAAAAAGACTTCTCTCTTCCACTTGGACGCTCCGTGACGCACAGCTTGTTCCGCGGCAAGAAAAACGCCGCACACCGACGCTGATCGACGCGATGCCTTCGGGACGACCGAAACTTTGACGCACGGCCTCGCAAGGACAACGCCGCCCGACTTCCCAGGAGAAATCAACGCGACGCCTGCCGTGAGATCAAAACTTTGACGCACGGCCTCGCAAGGACAACGACGCCCGACTTCCAAGGAGTAATCGACGCGACGCCTGCCGTGAGATCAAAACTGACGCACGGCCTCGCAAGGACAACGCCGCCCGACTCCCAAAGAGAAATCGACGCGACGCCTGCCGTGAGATCGAAACTTCGACGCGCAGCCCCGCAGAACGACGCGCAGCCGGAAAAAAAGCAGGAAAATCCACGCACAGACCCGGGACATCTGGTACTCCCCGCGATCCACAGAAAGACTGTCTGCGCGCCGGAGAACGACGCACGACTTCCCGCGTGGAAAATAACGACACAAGTCCGTGTGTGCTGAGGAGAAATCGACGCCCACACCAGTTTTCCACGTATCTCTTCCCCTGTGGCCCTCTGAGGAGATTTTCCACCAGAAACCAGGTACTTTGTGTTTGAAAGAGACTTTGTTTGCTTTCTAAAGACTTAAGACACTTGATATCACTTTTCAGTGATATCTTTACAAATTGTTTTTGCATGCCTCCCACATGTGGAGGGGCTATTGATGGCACACATGTTGGCTTGGTCCCACTGCATGCAGAAAGAACTGCAGCAGAAAGAACTTCCAGCAGCAGAAAGAACTTCCATTCCATCAATGTCCAAGTTGTATGTTTGGCAGACCTACATATTTCACATGTTTGTGCCCATTATCCAGTTTCAGTCCATGATTCCTTCATAATGCAGAACACCACTATCCTCCAGCTGAAGCCACAACTGTATCCAAAGAGGGCCTGCCTGGTTGGTAAGTCACATCGGTCCTCTTTGTGTGTGCAATGTCTAGTGTCACAATTCTGATAAAAGAGACTCATTTTTGCACATATGTCCCATTCCTTAATGGGAGACTCTGCATGTGGTCATCAAATCCAAGCAAGGCATTCACCCTTCACATTGGCTAAACACTCTTCTTATCTGACTTGTATGTAGCTGTACATGTGTTTCAGAATTTCAGGCCACACTACCTGCGCCACAACACTGACATAGGATTGTGTCATACCACCAGATGCATGGTCATTGTCTTTATGATGGGCCTGTGATCAGGGACTGTTGTACCGCCCTCTGTCTGTACCTTGGTTTATGTGATGTTGGATTACTTTGGTTTGGTATGTGATAATGCTCAAGCTGATGGCACCATTCACTATTCTGTTTGTCTATTCTACAGGACAATGTCTGACAAGGCCCTTACTTCTGTGGTCTGGGGGCTGTACCTTGGCATGTCTACCTTGACACAATATGAGTCAGACATTCTTGGCTCAGTCAGTCCAGACATATGGACACTGAAATAAAATGTTTTGTGCGACCAGACAGTTTTAGCAATGTGTTTGTGTTTGTTGGTAGTAATCCTTAGCAGGACACTGTACAGGTTACTTAGCCCTCCTTGCAATAGTATCTTCTGTCTTCCTCATTTACTTCACATGGTCTTACATCTCTACATAGCAAATTGTAGAACAAAAGGAAGCAGACAATGACTTTGTGAAAGGTGGATTTATTGGAAAATTGTGTTTTGAAAATGAACTGGTGCATGGTTGAAAAGAACAGTGAAGGGTTCAGTCATGGTGGATGAAATCAATGGAGAAGATACCACATAACTGTCAGTCCAAAGTCCAGTATACTCCTTCCATAGGCAGGTGGTGGTTGAATAACAGTCAACAGAGTGAATAATCAGCGCACAAAGGAGTTCTTTTAGGAAGAGGTCACTTGCTGGCAGTGGTGGGTGTCTTGCCTTCCATAGCTTCTGGAGTCTTTGCTGGACGTCCCCGCTTGCATGCGGGTTGATCTTCTGCTACCGAGGCAGGGGTATCTGTGGTGGATTCTTCCCCTGATAGTGTCTTCCTTCTAGTGG
The DNA here is from genome assembly GCF_031143425.1 of Pleurodeles waltl. Classification (NCBI taxonomy): domain Eukaryota; kingdom Metazoa; phylum Chordata; class Amphibia; order Caudata; family Salamandridae; genus Pleurodeles; species Pleurodeles waltl. Next base: position 579,727,656 of record NC_090442.1, on the reverse strand, counting down.
TTGGTATCAATGAAGGGCCAGGTGTTGCTCCTAATAGACCGCCAAATCGTGGCTGATGGTGTCCTGTCCATTGGCATCCCCAGTGGACTCACACTGCTGGCCCACAATATCCCTCCCACCCACCCTTTCCCCACGGGCCTGTGCCCCTTCCAATGGGAGCCCCCTACCACTGGTACAAGCACCATCATTGTCCAAGGTGCGGTGCTGCAACTCAGGATCCTGGACTGGGGGCACAAGATGGTTGACACCGTCCTAGAGACACAGGTTGGTGGGTCAAATGGCTGCCTTTGATGTTGAGGCAATCAGGCAGGGAGGTACTGATGTGGCCACAGTGAGACTCACAGTTAGGGTCTGACCAGGAGGTCCAGATGGGCCTGAACTGTCTTCCACGTCTAGACATCCAGGAGTGTCTTCTTCACTGAGGGGTTCAGAGAAAGGGGGAGTGGCAGTCTCTTCTATGGGCTCTGTGTGCCCAGTGGCAGCTTGACCGGTTGATGTGAAAGATACAATGTTACTGGTTGTATTGTGACCTCTACCCCCAAATGTTTACAGTGACATTTTGCAAAGCCTGTCTACATAGTTGATTTGCAGGTTCTCATATTGTGACAGGTACACAAGCTATTGGTTGTATTGACCTGACTTGTGACCTGACATTTGTTAAGCATGCCAATTCCATTTAAATCAATCAGCTTATGAATCTTGCAGGTAATTAGCACTTGGGAGGATGGGTAGAGATTTACATCTTGCCACCAGTGCAGGCAAAACAGTGGCTGGGCAGGATGTTACTTTGACCATTTTGAGACCTAGTTGATTGGTATGCAGGCAGACCCCGGACTTTGTTACTTATGTGATTGAATTCATCATGTAGTCGGTGCACTGTGAATGTGTCTGCTACCAATGCTATTCTGATAATGCATCTTGGGATCATTTTTGTTGCACACTGGGTGAACTGTCCTACCTGTCTTCAAAAGTTTTATCTTGGCTTAGCAGTTCAAGATAGAGCTAGGTGGCCAGACACCCCTCCCGGGTGAGTACACTTCAATAGAGAGTTAAGACACAGAAGTCTTTGAAGGAGAGAATACTAGTCTGACGTTTGGAGTTAGAGGATCAGTGTCGCCTGAGACTTGCACTCCTGTCACTCTCACTATTCCCCAATATTTGACAAATGCTACCCCCCCACCCCAGTGAGTAAACGTCATTTTCAAATTGACAAACAGTGACCTTTGGAGAAGAGTACACTGTGCTGGTGTTTGGAGATACAGATACAGGGCCTGCTGTGAGTTGCAATCATGTCACTCACTCAAGTACACAGACTTGACCAATTTTCTTCCCTTAGTGAGTACCCTTCAATTGAGAGTTCACTAACAGATGTTTTTTTGGCAAGTGAACCCTGTGCTGGTGTTTGGTGTTACAGAAACGAGGCCTGCTGGGAGTTGCAGTCATGTCACTCACTCTGGTACACACACTATACAAATGGTATCCTCCAAGGTGAGTACACTTCAATTGAGAGTTAAAAAAACAAGGGTATTTGCAGAAGAGGACACAGTGCTGGCTGAGCGGATTAACAGTAACAGTGCCTCCTGGCTTTAGCAGTCATGTCAGTCCCTGTACTACACACACTTGACAATTGATACCCACCAAGGTAGGTACACTTCAATTGGGATTTGACAAACAAGGATATTTGTCCTTCTGGCCTTAGCAGTCAGGTCAGTCCCTGTACTACACATCCCTGTACACTTTGAACTTGTATAGCGCACTACTCACCCGTTAGGGTCTCAAGGTGCTGTACGCATACCGCTGTGGAACCCCTCCTGGCTTTTCCCTGTGAGGCACCTACTCCTGGACAGCTTCAGGGTGAAGCCAAGCATCCAAGCGCTGTGAGGGCCGGTGTGGAGATTAGGCAAGCCATTGCCCAGAGTTACAGAGTTGGACCCATTAATTAGATTAGGCACCAAGGCGAGAATTATCTGGTCCAAGGGAAGTGCACCCAATACCCGCTGAGGTGGGAATTGAACCCTGGTCCTGGACCAGATCGCTGCATCAGGGTCTGCCGCTCTAAGCATTGTGCCACACTTCTCCACTAAGCACACTGGACAAATGTCACCTTCCCAGGTGGGTACACTTCAAGTGGGAGTTGACAAACAAGAGTATTTGGAGAAGAGGACACAGGGCTGGCGGAGTGAAGCAACAGTAACAGTGCCCCCTGGCCTAGCCATGTCAGTCCTTGCACTACACACACTAGTCATATATCATCTTCCCAGGTGAGTACCCTACACTTACGATTTAACATACAAGGGTATTTGGTTTGGAGTAGAAAACGCTTTGCTGGTGGTTTGATTACCAGTAACAGTGCCTGCTGGGAGTTGTAGTCATGTAATTCCCTGCAATACACACACTAAACACATACATTATTCCCTCAGGTGAGTCTACTTCAATTGTGAGATGCCAGACAGGGGTCTTTGGACCCGTTGACATTGGGTTGGTGGGTGGAGTGACAGTAAAGGTGGCAAAAGGTAAGCAGTGCCACTCAGGCATGGCATTTTTATGGCATATTTTTGTGCTGTGACTTACCAGGCTCTACTTCCCCAGGTATACCTGTCAAGCCATCAGGATGCAGGATGGCCAAGACCTTTTCCTCCTCCCAGGGATAGAGTTGTAAGGGAGGAGTGGGAGTGCCACCACCAGTATTCTTGGCCTGCAGCTGGTACCTGGAGACCTGGGAACATACCTTTTTCCCTGACATCAGGGCACCTCTTCTTATGTCCTCCCTTGTGAGCAGGGTGGTGCCTACAGCATTCACGCTGTCAAATATCTGTCAAATAGTTATAATTTCATCAACCATGATTCTCAACTCTTCATCTGTGAAACAGGGATTTTTAAGATGTGCCATGGTGGGAAAAAAAGTGCGACAGTGGCTTACTAAAGAGGGGTAGTGCAAAAGAGTGTGACTGAACAAAAATGTATGGTCGGTGTGAAAAGAGATGGTGAGAAAAAAAAGTGGTGCCTACTATATGTGCTGTGTGGTAAAGAACTCACTCTTCACTGGCTTCACTGTTTTGCATTGTAAATGCAGAGGATTGTGGTGTGTGAAGGGATGTATTTTATAGTGTCCTTTGCAGGTGTGTCCAGTGTGGCAATGTGTGTCAGCTGTGTTCTTTTCAAATCCATCCAATGTGCTGTTGTGTATTACTTTGGTGACCGTGGACCACCATTGACTAACCACAATAGGTGCCCACCACTGCTACTTTGGACTTGTAATATGGTCAGTAGCTGGTTGCTGTGCTGTTGATGCTGAAGGTTGGACTACATTTTTCTCGGCTTCCCACAACATCAAGGTCTGGCAGTCCCACTGCCAAACTCATAAAGAGGCCCTAAGTGCTTGCTTTAGATCCTAGCGGAGGGAGTACTCCATCATAAATCTGACGGATAGCCATCTGCTGTATTAGGCTCCCTAGAGGCTATAATGGGATCGTAATACGGTAGATGGGATATACCTCACGTTTATGACAGAGTAACCCCCTCCGCCAGGATCTAAATCAGGCCCATAGGGCCTGATTTAGATCTTGGCAGAGGGAAATACTCCATCAGAAAAATGACACATACTTTCCGCTGTATTACGATCCCCATGGACATAATGGGATCATAATACGGCGAATGGGATATCTGTCACGTTTGTGATGGTGTATTCCCCTCCGACCAAGTTCTAAATCAGGCCCTTGATCTTTAGCATCTCTCATAGCCCCTACATCAAATAAATAATGTGTTATGCCTCTTCTTTTTCTAATTATCTCATGTAGTTTTCTCTCCTCAGACACTTTAAAAGAGGTACGAAGTTCAACACGCTGCTGCGCAGTGTACCATGCACTTGTCATCAAGCAAAGTTAGTTTAATAATGATCCCATTTTCATTTTATTGAGCTCCCCATGCATTTTCTTTACCTACTTGTCTCCTTGTAAATGTTGATCATGTTGCATTCTGGGTGAACCCAGAAACAGCCATTCCTGTTCTTCTATAGCAATGGAAGCACTGTATCCCCAGAAGAAGAATCAAAATCAAGCCTGTCACATTGGTTTCTAAATCCTGCAATTCTTTGCAGAGCTCATTTACCCTTTCCATGATTAATTTACCACCTCCAGTCTTTGGGCCTTTAAGTGATGTTTCCTAGTCTCTTTCACAGCCACCACTTTAATAACAGAATAAGCTGAGCTCCCATTTCTCAATTACCAGATGTTTCTTTCTGTCCTCAGACCTCTTGTAATGCTAACTCTAGTTGACCGACTCCATCTTGACCACTGACCCCATTTTGTGCTTAGCATCAGGTGCCATCACATTGGTGGTGCAGGACTTTTTCCACACCAGCTTGTTTTCTACACAGAACATGTTTGTGCACCGTGTTGAAACAAAACATGGGGGATATGGAAGGTCGACATGATAAGAGAGCCTCAGCCTGGGAATGATTTCATCAAGAAATGTAAAGCTCCTCTGTCTCTGGAATGCGCATCAGGTCAGGGCCCGTTCCTTTATGTGTTTTCAATGCAGACCGAGAAAGTACTTGAATTTAATAACCTACTCGAAAGAAGGGGGAGATTGCCAGAATCTTCCTCTTGGGTTTATTTAAGGTATATAACATGGCGAAGCTTGGCACTGCATTGAGGTAGAAGCAGCTCGCCTGAACATGAACATACAGTTCAGGAAACACCCCATGTTGGGAAAACCTACTGCCTCAACCGTCGAGAGTTCCCCAGCTTTATTATGCTGGCAAGGAAGAAGAGATCATCCCCCATGGTGATGCATTTATATTCTTAATCAACCAGCTTGGTTTTATTTATATATATATATATATTTTTTTTTTTTTTTCACTGAAATAGTCATTGTTGATGTATCGTACTTTTTCTGTCTGTTATTGTTTAACTGCTGTGAGTAGTTTGGCATTTAAATGTGTTTTACTGCATTCAGGTTAAATGCTCATGTTCATATTTTCAAGTGCTTTTATTCAATATCTGGGAAGTGCCTTAATAAATTCATTATTCAAACTAAGAATGCTGCATTCCTTGGCACTGTTTCCTCTTAGTTTGAAGCAAAGCAGAAAAATATGTCATAGTCGGTAGGATACGTAATAAAATATTTTAAAATGTTTGGCAAAAAGTCAAAAGCAGTTTCCCAGGTGCCAAATGATATACCAGGATCGATAAAAGCACTCTATGATGTTCTTGGTAATGAATGGGCGTGTGAAGCAGGGTTATGTGAACATTATAGTGAATGTCTTGTGATGCTGAACCAAAAAAAAAAGTATGAATTTGTTCGAAAAAGTGCCAGTAGTGAAGGGACGTGATTTATCTATTTTAGCCAGACGGGACTGGATACTGTTATCTGCTTATAGAAAATGCATGAGAAATGTGCTCTGTTAGGACAACAAAATCAGCAATTGGAGAGGCAGCTAGTTGAGGCCAAATGTAACGCATTAGAAATGGGGTTACTGGTTGGCTAGAGTATGGATCTAATCCAGGCAAAGCCCACCCACTCTAGTCAGGGTGAGGAAGTTAAATGCCCAGGATAAAACCTACTCACCCCCTTGGTAGCTTGTCACGAGTAGTCAAGCCTAACCTGGAGGCAATGTGTAAAGCGATTTCACAACAGGTGATGCACTACATACACCACAAAGGAAACACAACACTAAGGTATACAAAAATAACTGTATTGTACACAACATCAGTAGACCAAGCACAACATGTCAGTAATACCCTGCTACACAAGTAGTTGTCAAAACATTACTCAGTTACTAGTACTCTGCAAAAGCCAGCAGTAGTGACATAAAACACATAGGTTACTGGTTATTCTGCAACATAAGCAGTAGTCATGAAAACAATATCAGTAGAAATGTACATGTCACAGAGAACACATGTCACCAGAAAGGTCAAACAACATCATGACTGCACATATAATGAACAACATTGTGTAAATGTCACAACAACATCATGAATGTCCACTAAATGAAACATTCTTATGTGGCATAGGACATGAGACTCACCAAAACCGGTGAGTACGATCCGCCACCCACCCACGTGCTAAACAAAGGAATGCTGGGCAAAACGGGGACGTCCGTACCCCAATCTGGGAGCTCCTATGCTCCCATTCCTGCCTCTGTGGTGCAGTAGGTTTTATCATTGGCAGAACCAGGGACCTCCTGTAGTGTGGTTAGGTATATGTATCCTTTACGCGTTTGCTTCAGGCGTTAGGCCTTTGTGCACTTTGCCCTGGTGTATTTTTATTCCTTTGCTTGCAGCATTGAGCCCCATGCACTTTGCTCTTAATGCATTTTATTCAGCTTCGTACTGTTATTTTTCAATAGCCAGTTCTATGGTCTTGTTTTATTTTTCAGTATCATACTAACATGTCCATTTTAGCCTATTTCTGCACTGGAGTTCTCAATAACACATTCTCGCTCACTCTGGGCTCCAGTCAAGGATACAGTCTGGTACATTGCCGATAGAAGTGGTAGGAGTTTAGTCTTTGAATACATTCTTGCGTAGGGACATTTTGTGATCACACTGACATGTTAGTTATAAAAACACTTCCTTGTCCTAATACACGCAAGAGGGAGATTCCGACCAGGGAACCACAACTAGACGCTGACTACCTTGTTGCAGATGCTGAACCAGATCACAGGCCTTTGCTCAGGTATGAGGGTTGATGGCTTCCTAGGGAATCTGAAAGGCAAGCTAATAGCTTAACATGCTGTGCTCTAAATATAATCTATTGAGAGAGTATAGAATCTATTAACACCATGATAGCGTTGTTTTTTATGTTTCACTCTCATAGTGACTATTTCAATCCTACTGTGTTGTATGGTTCTGGTTATTGTGGCTCATGCCTAAATATCTAAAATACAGTCGTTTTATTAAAAACAATCTATAAAACTTAAATTGCCATTGTCATTTGTATATAAGATCATTCGGTAAATGAGAGAGCTGGTTGGGACCTGAGTGACCACGACTTCCCTGAGAAGTTCTATAGATGTCATTCGCTCGGCTGCCTAATCATCCCTTCCCCTTGGGAGAGATGAGGCACTGCTAGTTAGCCGGAACAAAACCGGATTGAAGGTAACAAAGGTCCTTCTAAGTGGGTAAGACTCAGTCCCCCACACCAGGAATGACCCTGCTACCCAGAAATCCAGTAGTCTCATTCAGGATAATGAGAGCCCACGCGACATGGCGCCGACAACGATTGGTCAGGCTCTAATTTTCGGGTCCGGCTGACTCTCTCTGTCTCATTTATATTTTGACTCCTCGGTTCTGTTACCGGAGACGTTCGTGGCACTGAGGATTTCCGCCACCACAATATAGGTACATCCTGTTTTTGTGGATGGTTGTTCAAGCTTGAACTCTGAAAGTGAAACCCCGATATTGGTGTGCCTTCTCTGACCCAGTGCTGTTTTTACAATGGCGAATCCTCAAGTAATAAACATTGCGCTTAATATGCGACAACCGCTCACAGGTCATCTGATAGCACATGGTCTGACGAACCAAGGGGGTCCGGTCACTTTTGTGGTGGACGCCCATGCAGCCTATGGAACAGAGCGTGTTTTATTCTTGGGTCGTATTACCAGCAGTTGATGGGGGTACAAACACTTTTCATGAATACACTATTGCGAACGTCCCTGGACAGTACAGGGCATATGCATATTTAGAGATACCTTTATCTTATCAAGAACACAATAATTGGCTTGATGGCGCCCTCCCACACACAGTAGCACAAGTTAGGTTAGGTCCGCTGAGTAATGATGGTCCTACCTGGCCTTTATTGGCCACATATAAACCTTATCCTGCAGTTGCTAACATTGGCGGTGGCTGACGTTCGTCGTTTATATATAGATTTGGCGACTATATATAGAAGATTAGTTCAGTTTGTGATGCAGACATTAAATACAAATGCAGCGCGTGCTGCTCCGGCACAACCACATGCAGTGGTACCGGGAATAAATCCGGCCACTGTACACTCAGTTATGGGTAAAGTACCAGCTAAACGAGAGGAAACTCCATTTTGGCTGGCGCAAAAGATTAATACGCTGGAAGCAGTATTTCCCCATACGGGACCTCAGGATAAACATAGAATATTAACGATGTGTTTGCCGGATGGAATGGTTCCTACTGTGGATCATTGTAATACCTGGGGCATGGTTTTTGCCGCGCTTTACACTACAGCACACGGTACACCAACATTAGCTAATCTACCGGAAGTGCTAAAGCAAATTCAAATTGAATATGGGGCTGCCCCAGCCTTAGATTTAGGGATGCAGCTGATGGGCAACTTTGCCGCAGTTTCTTTTATTATGTTGAGTAATCTCAAAGGGGAGGCAGTGGCACTAGCGGTGCGTATGCATCTTCGAGACGTCCCGCAGCTTAATCAAGAGCGGGAACTGCCGAGAATAATAGCGGAAACATATTAGAGTATCGGTCGTGATAGCCTAGGGGCTCGACCACAAAAACCACAGCTGCAGAGTAAACAGAGTAAGGATTCTACTAAAATACAGCAACCTGAGGGTAATAAGAAGCGCTGGGAGAAAAAACAGCAAACACCTAAAAAAGAAAGGGGAGAATCTCCGCGACCGGAGACCCCGCAGACTAGGTATAATCTGAGGAATAGGGATAGTTTGAAAACGCCTGATAGATATCAATATACTGATACACGCCAATCTCGTTCTTTTCAGGACTCATCGGAAAAGAGAAATGAGAGAGGTGGGCGGTCAGAGCGAAGAACAGAGTACGTGAAACCGAGACAGGAATCACAACGCTCAACAGAGGTTTCTGTCAAGAAAGAAGAGAAACCGATCCAACAAAAACAGCAATTTAAAAAGAAAAAGGTGGCGGCAGTCTCAGTCAGACATGCCACACAAGAAGAGAGTTCTCTTGAAGAACAAGACATGGGCGTTAGCACTGTTAGACAGTGCAGTAGAGGTCACAATAGTTCGACGGAATCTTCTAGAGCATCTGGAGGTGAAAGCAACTGATGACTTCATACAAGTCAAAACAGCAGATATGCGTGTCTCTGATCCTGATAGAGTTTATACAGTAACTTTGCAATTAGAAGGGGACATTGAGCGCACTATAAACGCCATCTTTTGGGATCGTGTAGTCAAATTATATGACATCCTGCTGGCGGAACAGAATTGGCCCCCAGACTTTGTTTGTGACTGTCCAGTTGGGGAGGAGGTCATTACACCTTCATTCTCACCACTTGTTCCAGGAGAACTCGCAGAGTCCTATAGTATCAAATGGGCTCTGGCACAAGCACCCGCCTTATACAGAAATCATGTGGGGTGGGATAGGGATTCACCTTATCATGTAATTCCAATAAAGGGCGAACCTCAGCCGCAACCACAATATCCTATAAAATTTGAGGCAAGGGCATCGGTAAGGAAAATACTAACAGAGTTGGAGTACCAGGGAGTTATTGCACCCTGTGTCTCGCCGATGAATAATCCCTTATTTCCTGTAGCCAAACCAGACCATTCTTATAGGATAGTGATGGATTACAGACATTTAAGTGGACATACACGCACATATGTAATACAAAATTCACACAGCGCAGCGCTCATGAATAATATTGTGCGTAAAAAATACAAAACTACTTTAGACATCTCGAATGGATTCTTCTGCCAAAATATAGCGCCCGAAAGTAGGGATTTTACAAGCTTTAGTGCGTATGGCTCTCAGAATTTTTTTTGTCGTCTACCTCAGGGGTATAAGAATAGCCCAGGACTGTTCTCGGCTCGTGTGACTGAAATTTAACACGAGTTGGACCCTGAGGCTTTGTCATATGTTGATGATATTTATCTGACAGATGATGAGTTGTTACAACATTTAAAACGGGTAGCCCGCATTGTTGTGGGTTTTGCCGATATTGGCTACAAATTTAATTTTAAAAAATCAAAAATTGCCTTCCTCAGCGTCATTTTCCTGGGGTATGAGCTGTCGAATGAGGGCAAGAGCTTAGCACCACACTTTTTGGAAAAATGTGCCCAGTTGCAACCTCCTAATACGATTCGAAAACTCCAGTCGTTGTTGGGATTTGTAAATTTTGGCAGAACTTACATTCCAGATTATGCTACACGTATAAAACCATTATACGAATTGATTCGTCCCAATTTTTCGAGTAGATTTTGGACGATTGAGCATACACATATTCTTCGGGATTTACAAACTGATCTCTTAGCAGTAAAGCATTTACACACACGGGACAACAAGACACATCTGGTCATCAGGGTTATACCTGGGGCCGTTGGATTTACATATGTCACCGTCAATGAGGGTGAGACAGTCCCGATAGCATACAAGTCCCACTTGGTTTCTGCTGCTGAACAACGCTTTGCACAGACTGGGAAAATTCTCGCTGCTGTACAGATGGCTGTGATTAAAGAACGACCTCTTGCCCAGGGCCAACGCATCATTGTTGTTTCCCCGATTCCGGCCTTAGAGGCTGTTACAAAAGCGAGTGTTCCTAATTCGAAAGCCTTACACCCGCGATGGATACAATGGGCAACGTCTTTGACAGCCACTGATGTAGACTACATATTTGACCCTAAACTGCAGACTCAAGAATTTCTTCAATATGAGATGGAGTACCCAGTTCCCGCTGGCACATTGCCTATTGATCAATATCAGGTGGTTATGTACACCGATGGCTCTGCGCAGCCAGCGGTTGGGACTAAACAACAGTATTCTGCTGCATGTGCGGTGGTGAGCGGAATTATGGAGGGGGAGAAGTTCTGCCCCTAACATACTTATACACAAACATTGGGTGACTGTACAGCACAGTTGGCTGAGCTGAAAGCTCTATTGTTAGCACTAGAACATGTGGATCCAGGGGTATTCACTTTACTGGTTTGTGATTCCTATTACTGTGTTCAGTCTTTCAATGAATATTTACATTGCTGGAGGTTGAATGGGTACAGAGATTCCAAGGGTAACACCATAAAACACAAATTACTGTGGGGGAAGGTTGCGGATCTGAAAGAAACGCTTCCTAAAGTCCATGTTGTGCATACACTTGGACACCAGCGCGTTGGAATACACGTTGCTGGCAATACTTTGGCTGATGAAGCCGCAAAATCGGCAGTGGCAGTTGCCACTGTGGCCGCAGTAACTTGTTTGAGTTCCAGACCAGACACAGAGATTTTGGCTGCTATTAAGGCTACGGCTGATGGCACGCCATATCCTAAAGGATTCCCTTCTAAATACGATTACTGCATGGGTGGTATGCTTAACGCTGTAGTTAAAATCCCAGGCGTTGGTGTAAGTGAAATGCCCAATAAAATTGAACGACCTCGATTAATTACTGCAGCACATGAGGGGGCGGCATCTGCACATGCTGGCGTGGCTGCCACGATTTCACTCTTACAGGCTCGTTATTGGTGGCCTGGTCTCTATAAAGAGGCAAAGCAGTATGTCCTTTGTTGTGACATCTGTCAACAAATTAAAGTTTAGACCCCGCAGCAGACGCCCCTTCTGATTTCCAATAAACCTTTACAGTGTGTGTACTTGGATCATTGTGGTCCACTGACACCAGATAGTGCATACAAATATATATTGGTGGCTGTAGATTCGTGCTCCAGATTTGTGTGGGTCTGGCCACAGCGCTCGGCTGACGCTCGGACTGTTATTAAAGATTTGCGTATCTTTGTCGATACATATGCAGTTGCGGCTTTTCATTCGAACCAGGGCCCTGCTTTTGCCTCTAAGGCATTCAGGGACACCATGGCTTCGTTGGGGTCCAGCTCCAGTTCTCGTCTCCATTTCATCCTGAGGGAAATTCTGTTGTGGAGCGTTTAAATCACGATTTAAAGCAATTCTTAACGGCCAGAGTTATAGGTACAGGTCTTAGCTGGCTAGCCCACCTGTATGGAGTACAGAGAGCACTGAATAACTTGCCTAGATGGTCCCTGGGGGGTGGTACTTCATATGAGTGCCTGTTTGGAACACATATGTTTGTTCCTGATCTTGATATTCCTGGTGTGAAGGCGGCGGAAACGCCCTTTGACATAAATGATCGTGTCACTGTTTTGCAGGATTTACAACAATTTTGTGATGATAACTCCTCTGCCAGTGCTGCCTCCACAGAAATTACGGATGAACCAGTAACGCCTACTGGTTGGATTCCCAGAGTTGGGGATCTTGTGCGTGAAAAGGTTGCTGTGAAGAAATAATTTGGCCCTTCATATCGAGCGCCTGTCCCTGTACTAGGTATTCACGGCACAAGAACTGTGATTTTGCCACCGTTACAAGGGGCCAAAGGTGATCGCTTTGTCTCCATCGACAATGTCAAGTTACAACATGTGGCCGATTCTACACAGCAGACCAAGAGGAACGCCCAGTAGTTCCCGAATCCCTCTCACTACTGGGGAAGATGTTCCGCTGCAATTGATTTGCACCAACACTGTTTCCTCTCCGAGCTTGGGGAGGGTGGAAGATGATCTTGCGATTGTTCCACTGACAGCGAATAATTTGGATTCTTATGATCAAGTTGCTGTACCTACTGATGTTTCTGAAGGTGTTGTCTACAGCGTCCCACGGAGGGAGACCCAATGTGCTCCTTTGTTTATGGTTGCACCATTTGCGAGAACTGCCTCCGGCTGCTTTAATAACAATGAAGACGCTGTGTCGGACTCTTCGTCCTCTTCAACACCATTCCTGGGTCCACGTACGCTGTTGTATAGGCTCAAAAGTACCTATTTTGTGTCTCCTTGGAACTATCTTTGGCTTTTGATGACTGTGATGGCTTTTTTCTTGTGGCTGGGGTTTGTTGTTACCTTTTTTCTGGTAATACATGGTCATTTTCTTCCTGAACGATCTGATGTTCAGCACGTGGAGAAGGTGTTGAAACCACATTTTTCATCACACATGGTTCGAAGAGACTTGTCCTTTGTGAACATTTCTGCCGTTCCGATTCCGGATGGGATTGTGTGGGATAAAGTAATGTTTGATATATATGGTCCCATTGAGACAATTCAAATACCATATGTTCTAAAGTTATCAATGAATGATATAGTTATACCAGGCATTGTATCTGATGATTGGGATGTGAAGACAGTTGATTCTATGTTGACTGAACTGCAGTATTATACTGTCTTTGACAATGAAGATGCTTACCAGTTTAGAGATAATTATGGTGACATGTTTTGTTACAATTATTATGGACACCACTTTATTCATAAAGCCAGTAGCCCTAAATCAATATTTGAATATATGCAATGGGAACATTGCCCAACTCCTCCAAAGGGGAGTTCTAAAACTTATTATGATAAATTTGCATATTTTTCTGGGCATCATCAACAAAATGCCAAGTCATATTATTTTAGGGTAACTCCGCATGTTAATAAGCAAATGTTATTGACTGATACTAAATTATTGTATTTGAATTTGTTTGTGTCCAAATTATCAATTGAAGGTTATGAATATTGGTCCAAGACAATTTATTTGAAAAGTGTTTGGGGAACAAAAAATTGGCAAATGCAGGGTAGGGACACATTGTTTAGGGCATGTATTATTCCTGTCCAGATTATTTTTTTTAAATGACACTGTACAACAGACTAGCTGTTTAGGTTTAGTGACGATTAAGGAGTTAAATATGCCTGGCATACCTGTCCCTTCCAAATTGAAAGATTGGCAACATTATATTAATTCCACGTTTAGTGAACTTACAGACTGGGTCCAGAATGGTACGCTTAATACATCATTGACACGTCCTGGCGGGTGGTTATTGTGGCCCATAGACACTAATTGGTGTCATCAACGTTTTGTCCCCTCTTCTGGGGGTTTCAGGACTAGTAGGGCAGACCCTCGCTACATATCACCAGAACATGCTGATATCATTACTACATATAGCGTGGGGAAGCTTTGTCAACAATGGTTAAAGTCATCCACGCTAGATGCAGTTAAGACACATCTCACTTTACTGTCTAATTATACTGACTTGCAAGACTTTTTGTCAGGCCCAAGAGTGCCCCGGAGAAAGCGTTTTTTGTATGAAGTGTACAATGAGATATGGAAGCTTTCACAACAGGAGGCAGCGGCTCGGTTAAGGCAGATAGATCAGGAGAATTTGAAACAGGCATTGTCTGTTGTGGATAATGGAATGCATACCCTGTCCGACCGTGTATATACGATTGATAATATTGTTTCCTCTGCCATTAACATTATTAGATCAGATATGTCTTCTTTATATCATGGGCAGAGTCAGACGCGGTCCATTATGCAGTTGGGTTGGACTCTACAGACATTGAAGGCGGGTCGCGTTCCATGGCAACACATCAGAGCCAGGGAGATATTTTTTTCCTTTAATTTGACACATCAACAGCAGCTGATGGCTAAAAAGGAAGCGACATATGTCATGTTGAATATATCAAAGTTGGAAAAGTTGCCTTTTACTGTGGCTGAGATTACGTTGGCTGAATGGTTAATACACGGGGTTATAAATTTGCCTATTTCTACTCTGCAATTTACTTCTTGTTTGAGGCATATTCCGGTGGGCAGATAGGAGAAATTGGGAGACAGTTACATACATGAGGCGTGGGAACTTCCCTTTTTATGAAGGAGGTTTTTCTTAGCGGCAGCAAATGTGAAACTTCTGTCAGCCATTCGATGGTTTGTAAGCAGCTGTCCTTGCATGGGGCGTGTAATGCCTCAGTTGCTAATTTAGCTTGCTATCTAAAGGGAGTTCCAGTCCCCGTGATTAAAAACACATTCCAGGTGCTTTCAAATGGCAGCTACGTCCTTCTTAACAGTGAAGCCTGTTGTGGAATGCGTGCCGGAATAGTTTACGTAGTCGTTGTCACCAAAGCCGTTACGTGCTGCGGGAATGTGTTGTTTCCCCCCACTCAATTTAGGGAGGTAGCAGACATCTGGCCTCACATTGCTACTTCAAAGATTAATTTCGACAAGTTGAGTCGACTAAAGGCTCTATTGTTTCAAAAGCATGTGGCCCTCACATCTGCACGCGAGACCTACGCGCTTCAGGTGGCGAGGTCATCGGCGGAAATACAGTCCCTTTTAAATACTAACTTTCCGAGCCACTTTGGTGAACTCGTGGGACGTATATTTAATGCGTCCAGCACTGCTGGAATTGCACATTTTTTCAAAGCCGTTGGTGTTGGGTTTGCTCATGCCTTCTCTTCTATATTCGGTTTAATACCTTTGGCTATTCATTCTATTTTCAGAAGCATCTTTGGGGGATTTCCGATCACTTTGGCTTTATTGGCTGGTGTTTTGCTGTTGCTGTTGTTTTTCCGCAATGGCTGTCCCGCTACGTCAAGATCCAATATGGGCGCTCCCATCAGCGCAGCTGTGTCGTAAACGCATGATGCAGCATTTTGGAACAGCACTCGTGGAACAATTGGAGTGTGACTGGTCTTTGTCATTCCGGCCAGTTCTGGATTGTGTGCAACCCGTGTTTTGGTGCCTCTGGTGTTCGTTTGAACATGCATTGACTCTCTGTCTCTCACTGCAGCGCCCTCCAGTGGTTGATGCTACTCTGTTGATGTTCCCGATTAGGGCTCATTCCCAGACATGTGCACTGCGGTTGAGTTTGCTTCGTGAGGCAGTTTACGAGATTCCCTTCCTGGAGGAAGATGGTATTGTCTCGTTCATAGGCCCTACACGGGGTGCCGCCTTGGATGGTTCTGGGGCTTTGGAACACACCTGCTCAGTGTTACTATTTGGCGTGGATTTTCCGGTGTTGACGTCTGCTGAAGTGGAGGATATCCTGCTTTCCGTGGCTTCCCTTTGACATTGGGTTTTTGTCTAAATTGACATTATTTTTGATTCGGCTTTGCCGTCACATGCTTCAAATTTAAATACGGTTCTGTGCTTTGCTGTCCTCTGGACTTGTCAAAATATGTACTATGTATATTTTTTATCCGGGGCATATTATTCATGTTTAATTAAAACCACTTACTACCGACAAGGGGAGGGTGTAGTGTGGTTAGGTATATGTATCCTTTACACGTTTGCTTCAGGTGTTAGGCCTTTGTGCACTTTGCCCTGGTGTATTTTTATACCTTTGCTTGCAGCATTGAGCCCCGTGCACTTTGCTCTAAATGCATTTTATTCAGCTTCGTACTGTTATTTTTCAATAGCCAGTTCTACGGTCTTGTTTTATTTTTCAGTATCATACTGTTTAGCCTATTTCTGCGCTGGAGTTCTCAATAAAACATTCTTGCTCACTCTGGGCTCCAGTCAAGGATACAGTCTGGTACATTGCCGATAGAAGTGGTAGGACTTTAGTCTTTGAATACATTCTTGCATAGGGACATTTTGTGATCACACTGACATTTTAGTTATAAAAACACTTCCTTGTCCTAATACACGCAAGAGGGAGATTCCGACCAGGGAACCACAACTAGACGCTGACTGCCTTGTTGCAGATGCTGAACCAGATCACAGGCCTTTGCTCAGGTATGAGGGTTGATGGCTTCCTAGGGAATCTGAAAGGCAAGCTAATAGCTTAACATGCTGTGCTCTAAATATAATCTATTGAGAGAGAATAGAATCTATTAACACCATGATAGCGTTGTTTTTTATGTTTCACTCTCATAGTGACTATTTCAATCCTACTGTGTTGTATGGTTCTGGTTATTGCGGCTCATGCCTTAATATCTAAAATACAGTTGTTTTATTAAAAACAATCTATCAAACTTAAACTGCCTTTGTCATTTGTATATGAGATCATGCGGTAAATGAGAGAGCTGGTTGGGACCTGAGTGACCACAACTTCCCTGAGAAGTTCTATAGATGTCATGCGCTCGGCTGCCTAATCATCCCTTCCCCTTGGGAGAGATGAGGCACTGCTAGTTAGACGGAGCAAAACCGGATTGAAGGTAACAAAGGTCCTTCTAAGTGGGTAAGACTCAGTCCCCCACACCAGGAATGACCCTGCTACCCAGAAATCCAGTAGTCTCATTCAGGATAATGAGAACCCACGTGACACTCCGTCGAGGGTCACCACCCCAGCCTGTTTATATGCCAGCAAACAACAAGTTGGGGGGCCACAATTACAAGAGCCAAGGGGCCCAACGGGAGCAGGGAACCTCCAATGAGGTCTCCTGCCTGCTCGTGAGCCTCACTCATTCACAGCTGGCCCAACTGAAATGGGGGCGGACCTCTGATGAGTCTCCCTCACACCCGCAAGGTACTGCAGCATGGAGGAGGCCTGGCCGGAGCAAGGGACCTCTGATGTTGTTTCCCCTCTTGCAGGCAGCCACTCCTCCATTGGGCAGACATGCCCGCACCTGGCCTGGTGCATAAGCCTCCTTATACAGCCCTCCAGGATGTGGCAGTGAACGCACCGAAGCAGGGCCTACCTGTGCCTGGGGCACTCTCCTAAGCATTCCTGTTTCTCGAGGGCACAGATCACGGAGCGCGCTTCATGCACGCTGGATTTTCTTAACCCGTCTGGGTTGTGGCGGTTATTCTTCCTCCGGCGGCACACAAAACTGCTCTTCACATGATTTATCCAAATTCACTCAGCAACAACGCCAAAGCACTCTTCAAGCGCTTTATCCAAATAAATCAAAGCACTCTGCACATGCTTCCAGAAAGACAACAAAGCACTCTTCCTGTGCTTCCAGGTTCCGTTTGGCAGAAGTGCAAAAGTGCTCTTCATGCGCTTCAATTTAATAAAGCAAAGCACTTCAGAGGCCAACCATAAAAGCGCTCTTCCTACTCCACTGCCATCCGCTAAATGCAGCACTCTCCAGTGATGGAAGGCAGGGGAAAGTTGTAGTAGAACAGGGGGCACACCACCCAGCCCCTGGGGACAACGAATGGGCGACAGAGCAGCAGAGTCCAAGCAAGCAGGCCAGCATAAAGGGTTGCAGTTCCTCCTAGTGACCCAGCAGGTCAAAGGTCAGCACAACAGCAGCAGTCCAATGCAGTTCCTGGTAAGGCCCTCCAGCAGCATCCTGTGTCCAGTTCAGTAGTCCCTTAATGTCTCTCCCACATGGGGGAAAACCCCCTGTACTTATACTCAGTTTTGCACCACCGTACAAGGGACTTACAGGTAAATTAAATGTTCCATTTAGGCGTAAGCCAATCGTACCAAATTTAGAAGGGAGAGCACCTGCACTTTAGCACTGGTCAGCAGTGATAAAGTGAACAGAGTCCTAGAGCCAACAAGAGGTCAGAAAAAATAGGAGGAGGAAGGCAAAAAGTTGGGGATGACTCTGTGAAAAGGGCAAGGTCCAATATACTGTAACTATTCTGTCCTGTCAGAATAAATTACTGCAAGATAAAGTTGATACTTATCACTCTGTTGCAGATAAAGCAGCCGCCCGTGTCACACAATATAAATATATGAGGCACCATGGAAAAGTGAATAAAAGGAAGTTCATTTAGCCATTGCTAAAGCAGGGCTAGACTGGAATCTTAATGCTTGGGATGCCAATATTTGGGATCCCACAGATTTTTCGGATTCTAGTGAGGAGCTTTGTAAACAAATAATGCTGCTCAGAGCAAGGCAGATGAACAGAAAATAATTCAGGCGCAGCCCATACACAGATGAAATTTGCAGCATGGACCCCAGTATCCTGTGGGGGGTGGGCGCTATAGATTCTTTAGAGTATTATACACACAGGAAAATAATGAAACAATAGACAGATTTAGGCAGAGATCTGGGGACACATTACTTACATGGATGTTGTGATTATTTGACACAGGAGCCTCTGGAGTAATGCTAGATGTAGGAGATACACTGAGGTTTTGCCTACTTAGCCCCTAAATTGCTCCTGTACAGTGGAATCAGTGCTATCAGAGTAACCAGCAGATAACCCTACTGCAGCTAGCAGTCATGAGATGTTTCCGTAAGTATCCTACATAGGCAGACTGGCCACAAAATGATAAGCCCTAGTATACATTAAGAAATCCAATTCAGAGAGTTAAGGAGGAGTGACTGAAAATTGCTATTTTTCTGGGTGATGCTCACTGTCTGTTAGACCGACTGCTCTCTGTATCAGTGCGAAACCAGATAATATGATTTGCTCCTCCAGTCTACAAACATGTAATAATGACCCTATTAATCAATCAGACTGGTAATCCTTTAAAGGATGTGCTGGAGGCAGCTTGTGAGTTAGGAGAGCTTGGAGACTGAATTAAAGCAGAGAGACCATTGAGGTCTGAATGTCACACAGATTGTAACAGAGTATCTAGGAGAGATATGTATAGGGCATTGCTGAAGGATGGTGTCAACAAAGAACAGATTGATAGGTTAGATACCAAGAGACCGGTCAAGCTCTAGTACAGGGGTGGGCTTGTAAAGATAACAGACCCCATGTTAATTTAGAAATTCATTGGAAACTTAAAAATGTTTGAAAGGTCTGGGCCTTGGTGGACAATGGAGCGGAGGCCTCTTTAATATATGGAAATCAAAAAAAGTTCACAGGTCAGCACTACACCATCACAGGGTTGGGTGGAAAGCAAACCCCTACAGTGCAGACTAATGTCCAAATGAGAATAGGGAGAACGCCTAAAAGAGAATACACTGTTTTGATTGTGCCCCTCCTAGAGTATATATTGGGAACTGACATTTTGAAGGGGATGACTCTATACTTGGATGATGGTTGTTATCAGTATGGATCAAAGCAACACACTTCAGTGGCAACTGTGAAGGTGGATCATTTGAAAACACCCCTAGTGAAGGTGCCCCATCAACTAAGCAGTACCAAATTCTGGGAGGGTATGAGATGATAATTAAGACCATAAAGGATTTGATACCGGCAGGTGTAGTTACTCCAGTCATCACTGAGTGGAACAATCCTTTGTGGCCAGTGCACCGAGCAGATGTGTGCTAAAGAATGACAACTGATTATTGCGAATTGAACAAACCTACACTCCCGTTGATGGCTGCCGTCTCCGACACCATCACTTTGATTGAGAAGATAACAAAACAAGGCAATTCAAGATGTTAAGGCTCCCTATGAGGTATGAACACAGCCCCACTATCTATCACCGGCCGGTAGCAGAACACTTGGATGAAGTATCTGTCATTCCAGTGGTGCAGTTTTCTCATTATATCAATGATGTGATGATTCAGGGAGAAACCCAAGAATAGGTGCAGACTCAGTTGCCCCTTGGCACCGTTTCCTCTCAGTTTGAAGCAAAGCAGAACTCCTCTCCAAAATGGGTCTGCTATATTCAACATACTCGCCACCTGCAATATTCTTTTGTTTTTGCACAGTGTTAATGCACTTATCAGCGTGTTTATTAGTTTTCCTTCCAACATGATTGTTTTTCAATACAGGAAATTCCCCACACCTTTGTCATAATTCATTATCTCATTCCCAGATTGTCATATACCACATTTACAGAGTCCTACCAAATATCTATTTATGCTCTTCTTAAGCCATGTTCTCTTCTAATTCTGCACAGAACGTCAGTGTTGGTAACTGAATCACTGTCTTAATTGTATTTTGCTGAATGCCAAGGACTGTCCAGGCTGATTGTTACTCTCTCCATTCCTACTATCTCCACCTTTCTGTCTTCCATCTAAAGAATTATTCATGAGTTCTGTGTGTTAATACTGCATGAGCAATAGAATCAACAAGAATAAGACAACATACTTCCCTTATGATGTGAGAGATTCCCAATTAAGGGCCTGACTTAGATCCAGTCATGACTCACTCCTATTTGAAAGGGTGAGTTGTGTGCGGCATGGGAAGAGCACGACAGTTAATAATACAAAATAAATACATAAATAAATAAAACTTACGCTCCCCTGTCCTCATCGCTGGCGCTGCAGGCACAGGCTGCCAAGCCTGCACCAATCTGGAAGTTGTTCAAAGCAGAAACAAGATTGGCTGGGAGTGTCCAGTCAGGGTGCTCCCAGGCAGACTGGGAGCCTGTGCGGGCTCTCTCCAGCCCAGCAACTCTGTTGCCAGGCTTGAGAGAGACTACAGCTCATGTGTGTTCGGCCGGCCCGAAACGGCCGGCAAAACACACGTGTTCTGAGGGGAGTGCTCTGTGCACTCCCCTCCAAGGCTGTCATCCCTTATGCCCCACCCCTTTCACCACAAAGGAATAATTTGTTTATTATTCCTTCGTGGTGAAATCGTGCAATTCCTCCAGAGGATTAGGAAAAAGACTGAGGCCAGGGCCCCAGTTGTTGCAGGGGAGTGAGGTGACTACTTTAAAACAGAGCTCAAATACCTTTTTAAGAAAACCTCAAAGAGCATTGCCCAAGGCTCAACATCTCCATCAATCATCCCCAACCGCACCTCTCAAGTCTAGGGGGCCCTACGACCGTCCAGGCTGATGGCAAAATCTTCAAGGACGCCACCTGTTTGAATTGATGGCGGTTCTTTATACCTCTTTCCACTGGTACATGGATTTGTTTGGCGAAAAAAGCCTTGGGCACTTAACGTTTTGCTTCTGTGGGCTCATACCCTCGGACGTTGCTCTTAACCTTCATTCTTAAGTTAGGAGAAAGTACTTAGTTAATTGAAACTTGTGCACATGCATTTTTTACTGATAATGTTCTCTGCACTCTACTTAGTGCATTTTTGGATGTTGCACCTAATTTCTGTCGCCTTTTTATTACCTAATTATAGATATTATTAGATAGAAAAAGCCCTAAGGCACTTTTTTGAGCTATAGGGCAGGGAAAAAATCCCCCTCGTATTTCTTCAAAAATGCTTGATCCAGATGGGCAATCTCCTTTGTATTGATGATGATAATGCTTTTAATAATAATGATATTGAGTTTTTGCGTACGTTTAATGTATTTTATTAATGCGTTTTATTGTGCATTGTATTGCACTGATTTTTAATAAATCAAGCATTAAAGATGTATTATTATTTATGTGCCCATAGGCATAGTAACAGAGTAAAACATTGAGGCTCATATACACTAACATTTTGTGCCAGATTTTTGTTATTTTGGAACCCAAACCCAGCGCAAAATGTTGTGACAAGAGTTACTTTTGCGTTGCAAAGTTGGTCGAAAGAAAGGCAAAATAACGCTATTTGCTAGTGTGTGATGCTTTCCATCAAGAGGGTGTACATAAGTAGAACGTGGAATCACCCTTTGGTTGTGATGCAAATCCTTATGTAGTAACATGTATACGAAGATGTTTTTGCCAAATGTTGTACCTTCTAGCGGCAAACAGAAGAAGGACAAATGTTTTTATTCCTTAGAACATTTCTGACCTTGCATCTGTGCTGCAATATATAGTACACGTACAAAGTGGGAAAAGTGTCAAAGTATAGTTTTAGGTCTATATGGTCCCCTTTCTTGAGCAATAATATACGCTTCATGAAACTCACACACTGTTATCTTAATGGTTCAAGGGTATATGTATTGGTGAATGGCAGTCAAAAATGAGCCAGTTCCGTGGGCGGGACAAACCCCTCTGTATCTGCTTAATATGGTGGGTTTTTTTTTTCTTTGTGATTTTGACGGAACACAGTAGAGAGTGTTTATGTGATGCACCATGTTGTATCAAAAATAGTACATTTCCCACAAAAAATATAATAGCACACTGTCATAGAGGCAAGCATGACAAACTTATTTTTTCTATGTTTAAACCAGTAGAGTTGGTTATAAAAATAACATTGTATTTGTTTAATAGTTTTTTTTTTTTTTTCTGGACGTTTTCTGTTTTGGAGGATTAAATGAAAGTAACAAGAAAACAAGATATCAGAATTTGTGTGAATTTATTTTTTAAATATATATATATATATACTTTTCCAGGTTTTTTGGTGGACAACCACTTGGTTTTGCTGACCTGCTGCATCTTGCTCACCCATAAATATCAGGTGCCACAGCTGAAAGTGTAGTCCAATTCTTGTGAAGCAGGGCGGGTACCATGCATTGAGATGCTTATGCATCCCAAAATTACCAACCAAATACATTTTGTTAGTGATTTTACTAGTAATGTCAATATTGATGTCATTTAACATGTCGTGAGTGAAGTAATACGTGAGGTGATATGACAGGGTGCAAGATGTAGTTAGCTCACAGAATTGCAACTGGCGAATTTCATTTTTTGGGGGGTTTAAATGTAGATTCTAGTGTCGTTTCAACACCTAACTATACCTCACAAAAATAAGAGCACAGTGGCAGGAAAAGTTGACAAAAAGTTCAAAAAAACAGTAGGAAAAATGGGAGAGGTGGACTGGAAAAAGGTCAATCTTTACTGGGATGGCCATGAAAACACTAGGTAACTGCAGGCAGTGGAGTCCCATGACCTAATCAAAATCTTTCCTTGCATAATTCACACTCCACTTTTGTCCTTTTTTATGGGTGAGCACAAAGTGCTCCGCCCATCCTTTAATCTCTTTGGGCTTCAAACCACGCCCATGCCATGCCAGTCATTTACATTGGTTCCTGGGCTTGCCTTTTAAAATCCGCTTGCTTTCATTTGTGAAAGGCATGCATATGTCATGCCTTTTCCGGTGTTTAGCCCACCACAGAGCACTGGTAAAGTACCAAAAACGTATGAGGCTTGTTGTTTTCACCCTGGAGTCCGGACTACTTTATCTGTTTATTTCCGCGCAGCGCGGTCCCGCTGCATTTTACATAGCTCGATCGCGCTGCTTTTTTTTTTTTCTTTACAACGCTAATAGCTCTAACTCGAACAAGTGTGAGACCCGTTGCATTGAACATGCTTGTTTTTTTAGCATGAAATGCTTCTTTGCATCATTTTTTAGTCAAGATGCAGGGACCGCATTTTGCTTAATAATGAGTATTTTGGGTAATTTTCGCTAAGTAAATTACACGAGTTTCACACGCGGCTATTCAGAAACCTCCAAGTGCTACTGAGGAGGTAGCGACCTGAGACCAGAATTGTGTCGCATATCTTGAATAGATGGAATAGTCTGCATGGAATCGCAAGAGACAAATTAAAAGCTATTTATAAGGAGTTTTGGCACATTCAAAGGACAAAACTGTAGTAAGCCTTTCCTGGTATATGACCTTAAGCAAAATCAGATAAGATGTTCTGAAATAAGACAGCACCATACTGGAAGACAAATAGTGTTTTATAACAAATACTGCCGGAAAATGAAATTCACAGTTTCACACATGGTAAAAATGAAGTTTTTAGCCAAAATATTGTGTATGATTGCAGCTGTATGCAAGTGCACGCTCTCCGAGAAAGTCAGGTTTCCAAGTCCTTGGTGTCTGTTTGCAGAATGGTTTGTTTATTGATAAGCAAGGTACATCGCAGCACCAGTCACACGAGGCTTGAGATTAGACACCTGCTAAACAGCGTAGTAGTAGTAGTAAAATTATTCATTCGGTTAAAATTAATATAACCATAAAACTATATAAAATCAAGCAAAATTTAGTACATCATGGTAATCTCATAACATATATAATCAGAGTACAAAACAGGGTCAAAATACACAACCACAGCACAGAAAACATTTTCGAGCAGATTATCAGCTTGAGAGGACAAAAGTGTGGTACCAGGCAAGATTTGCAGAAGAGTTATGAACAACATGATTTGCGCAGTTCAGCCTAGGGTCCAGTGGTTCGAAGCAGGCCAACACTGCTTCCTTGCAAGACCTAATACCATGCTTGTTACATAATGTTCGTAGGAGCTCACGCCGGTCCTCCCTTAAGGTGATGAACAGGCAAATAATGTAAATTATGTCTTCCTGACCCTAATCACATAGCCGGCAGTTATCTTTCACGTCCTGTGTTATCCAAGTGAGATAGTGGCTTGAGATCTGTAGTGTCTCCAGCCTGTGTTTTAGGAATTGCATCTTGGTCCAATTGCTGGAAGGTTCGCTTAGGTGGCCCTGAGGTTTTAGCCTGATGTAACTGTGGAGGATCGTCCAGCCGTGGTTATGTCCAGACAGGCAGTCCTTATCCTTGAGCAATGACAACAACAGTGTACTTGGTTTAACCAGCTTTTAAACTCCAAAAGACTAATGTAGAAGTCCCAAGCCAAGGGTTTTCAAGGACTGTAGCAGATACGTAGTTGCAGAGGAACTATGTCTTGCTTCCACTTTGGACCAAAGGTAATGGGCCAAGGGACTCTCCTTTGTCAACTGGAGTTTGTGGCAACACATGATGAAAGTCGCCTTCCATACAAGTGACTGTTTAACAATGCCTAACTCAAGCCTGATATGGGCCGGTGATGAATGAGAGAGCAGCTGGAAGATTGACCTGTACACCTTAAGTAACATTTGTCCAGTTTTGCACTGTCTTGCTCCATAAGAGCCTCGCTACCATAGCTCAGAGTTCGAAGAACCTTTGCTTGGGCCACATGCAAAATTGGCTTAAGTGCTGGGCCTTTCAATATACTATAGAGTTTGTTGCCGAAAGCCAGAACGTTGCCCTTCCTCCTAATTTCATCAAGCTGTTCACTGTACCTCCCATTCTCACTGAAGTACACAAGGGCGTTTGAATTCTGGAGCCTTTAACTGCAAAAATATTTGTTTTCTTTCTATTGATTGTCAGTCTGTTCCTTGAGGAGTATATCAAGGTTGCATCAGGAAGGTGCTGCAAACCAACCTTGGGTCTACTAATTGAACAAGGTCATGCACATTTAGCAGATTTGAGAGCTGAAGGCCCCTTAGGTTTAGGCAGATGAGAATTTGCTGTATTTAGAGTCAGAATGAGATCTGATAAGAACACAATAATGTAGGGGCAAGGATGCTGCCTGCCTAAGGCCTTGTGTAGTTTCAATTGGCCTGGATAATGGAGAGCCATCTCCAATTTTGATTTTTACACACGTATCTGTGTGCAAGAGTTTGAGGGCCCTTACAGACTATTTAGGTTGGCCAGTTCTCGCCAGAACTTCTCCCGGTCAGCTCTATCAAATGTGGATTTATGGTCGATAAATCCAGATAGACTGGCTGACTGTGGGACTTTGCCTAGTTGGTTAACAGGGATAGTGTCATGATGACTGGGGTCCCTGTGTTCTTGGCGAAGCCAGTTTGATTTGGTGGAATGATGGCATTAACCTCAGCCTACTGCTGCAGCTCCTCCAGTAGCACCCCTACTAAATATTTGATATCGTCATCCATTACGGCCACCAGACAATAGTTACCAGGGATGCCCTTGTCACCCCCCTTGAAAATTGGTGCCATAATCGAGCCGTGCAATGATCAGGTGGATACGATTAAGCTGCAAGGTAGTGGAAAAGAGCAGTGCTAGCTGTGCCACCCAAAATGTTTAGTCACCCTTGTAGATGACAGGTAGAATTTCACACAGTCCAGGTGAACCCTCTAAGTGACCCTTTGCAATTTATTTCAAAACAATTCTTGTGCGGACAGTGCACCAAGTTAATTTTCTGACATTTCCCATGGAGTACTTTAGTAGGGTTTTGAGGGCTCTGAGTCATCTGCCTGAGCACCTAGTTGGTCCAGCTGTGAAGCGGGGTTGAAGTGTTCGAGAAGGACTTGGTACAGGGTGACTCTGTGATATTGGAGAAAGCCATATTTGCAAGGTATCTACCAACTTAGTTTACGGTCCTCCAAAAATGTAAAGACTTATTTGTCTTTATATGATGCACTCCCTTTGTCTATTCTTTTTCTCCCTTTTTAGCATTTTTCATGTGCAGTATTGTGAGGTCCCTTGGTGCCATTTAGAGTGATCACCTCAAATAATTAAATTTTCGGCCCTTCTTATAGTATAATTAATTCCCTGCCCTAAAGTGAGGGCTGTGTGGTGCATTTGAGCATTTTTCTTGATCCGGACCAGCTTGGCATAATAGTTGGAGAATTTTGTAGTAACATTTTCCTAGCAGTCAAAGGATCCTACCCCAATTGTGGATGCTATTACTTGTTTAGCTAATGCCCGCAAAGACTTAGTAGTGCATCTGATGTGTTTAGGATTGATAGTATCCCCTTTTGTCCCTTGATCTGCCACCCTTGTAGTGTCTTTCAGGTCTATGTCAAGGGCTATTTCTTGAGAAGAATGATCACTTGCCAATTTCTCCCAGAACCCAAAGGAGGAAATAGCATACAACAGAGGGAAGCTCACAAAGGTGTATTCTATTAAAGGAGCCCCAGTGGACGTTAATTATGAGAGGCCTGCCGGTTTGTTCAGAGGGATGTGTCCATTAAGCGATCTGAGGCTAATATATTCAAGACTGCCTTGTAAGATCTGTCCTCTCATGTCCTTTATGTGCCACCTGAGAGTATCTTGGGATGGTATATCCAGTGGCTGTTATGGGCCTCTGTGACCTTGTTAGCCTGTTGTGTGCTCATTAGCCAGACCTTAGGCTTATTATGATGTCAATCAACTTGTCAGAGAGCTCAGACCTTGATCTTGCATTTTGATGGATATACACAATTATTAAGGTGATTTTCTTAGTCTGGCCATTAGTGGTTTTGAGTGTCATTTTTACCAGTCAGTCCTGCATCATTGCTATCTTGTTCATGGCAATCGATTGTGCTGGTGGTGGATATATAAATAGCTAGACCGCCTTGCTGCACCCATACTTGCATTCTTTGGTTGCTGGGATAAAATTATTAGTATAGCCCTCCAAATGAAATGATGTCTGTCTTTTGTAGGAGCACTTTGTGGAATGAACATAGATATTGAATTTCAGGGTCTTCCATCTTGTTAGTCAGGCCATTGATGTTTCAGGAGCATAACTTTACCACTAGATATGTTTAGCCAATTGCGAGGGTACTTTTGCCATTGTAGAAGCCTACTTGAATTCAAGGCTCCAGACAGCCGACCCCATTTAGAAGATACTTCAGAACCAGAGGGAGGCTTTCCCGGAAGCCTACCAGATTGTTCAGTCTGGGGGCCAGAGGATTTGCTTAGGGCATTTCTTAATTTTAAATCAAGTTGTGTGATGGTTACATTTCTCAAACTCCCCAGGACATACAGATATCCCAGGTTCTTTGTAGGGGTGATTCTAATCCCACAATGCTTAAAGGTCTCAGCATTTTCCAGGACCTTCTGGGCCAACTCAGAGGTTTTCCACGTTACCTTGGTCATTTCATTCCTCTGACCTGGACGTTGGTTTATAAATTCGATTGAGAGAATGTCTTCTGATAAAACATCTCTGAGCATGTCCAATGATCAAACAAGTTTAAGAATGTTACCCCTGTTTAAGATATCAAATGGACCCTTTGAAGTATGTTCCAGGTAGAGTAGCATGCAGGCTGCAGATGTTTAAAGTCACAGATCCTACTGAGACTCAACACGTAACTCTAATAAAAGTTGGTCTCTTAGGTCCTTAGGAGAGATTTCTGCAAATTCTCTTTTGACAAATGTTGATGGGGCTTACAGGTTCAAGTATTCCCTCTAAGTTCTGAAGCATATGACAGACACCTCATTCTTGTTACTGTGTTCAATGCTGGAAGTGGGGTAACCCCCCCGCTGCAGGTATTTAAACTTGAAATCAATGTTGCCTAGGCTATCTTCCCAGAGAGAGTTGCATGGAGATCCGTTTTATCAATTGTAACTGGCTCTGTATTATCCTGTGAGGCAATTGCTTGGGCGGTTTCAGCCTCATTTGCTTCTTGGGGCTCATGGATATTCTCCAGAGACGGGGTCAATTCTACAGGGGCGACCTCTCAAGCACTAACAGGTTCTTGTTTTGGTCCTGAACAGAGAGAGATGGGGTTTTCTTTGAATAAAAGATTGGGTAGGCTGCCAAATTGTGAGCCTAAGGTATGATTTAAAAGTGACCCTTCCTATTTTTTCCTCTCCTACGTTTTGACTCCCCATCCATTAAAGGATGCTCCCTGACAGATTTTCAAATGTTTATGATTGAGGCTGGTGACTCCCCGGGTCCAGCTCCATTAAATCAATGCTCACTGGCTCTTGCCTTCAATGGGGCTGCCACTGAGGTTTTTAAGGGTCCATACCCCAGCCTCGTCTATAGTTGCCTTGTTTTTGACATCTCTATGTTTAGCTGATTTCAGAGTTTAGCATCACTTCCTTCTTGTGATTGACCTATGTTCATTTGAGGCTTCCCACTGACCACATCCTTTAGGTCATCCAGCAGCTTTGATATGGTCTCCAGTAGTGTAAATAGCTTGTCGAGGATCGAGGAGCAAATGCACCCCCCGAGTGATGTGCTTCTGCCTGTGCTGTTTTAATCAAGTTGTTTAGGTTGACAATTTTGTTGTCAATTCCTGCTGCATACTTTACTAATGTGTTCAGGAGGCTGATTTGTAAGTCCATTTTATTAGCCTGGAAATTGATTGCCGCCACTGAACTCTGCAAATTTCTGAGCATTGTTGTCCAAAGTGACTCTTGGGGTCCCTTATTTCCAGTTATCATGGGGCTGGATTTTGTCAGTACTTTGTTTCTGTACGTGGCTAACATGTTCTCCCATTCCTTGGATATAATATAAGAAAGATCATTTGAAAAGGCTCATGAATCTTCCTCAGAAGGGGCAGTTTGATACATGCCATTTTCCTGCAGTTTCTTGCATCCTTGATGTTATTGTTCTGTGGATGTAAGCTTAATTGGGCTGGTCCCACTTTTGTGCGCAAAGCAGCCTCGATCTCCAGTGAAATTGACTTTTTTCCTCTTCCTTCAGTTGGTTTATTAGGTGAAGCAAGTCTTCCCCTCCCAGCTAAGCTGCAGCTGCAACTGGTCTCCCAGTCCATGCCTTTGGTGGTGATTTTCATGGCTGTATCCTCCGGCGCCTCTGATTTCTCTTGGGTCGAGGGGCTAAGAGAATGACCTATGCAGGTTTTAGCCCTCGTCCCATCCACCCTGCCCTGAGAGCCATGGGCACTCTCTTTAAGGGAGGGGCTTTGGTTTACATCCAGGCTCTTGAGCTCCTTACAACATCCTGAGCTCCCTTCCTTTCAATGGAGGGACATAGCCCTTGGGCGTGCGACTATGGTGGGGCTCAAGAGGACCGGAAGCTTTTTGATGTTAGAATTGCTGGAAAAAAATGACAGCCCCTGCATCCTATAGAAAGTTGAATTTGGTTGTGATTATTGGTTGAAAGCAGCCTGGGTTTGTCCTTCCTGGAGAGCTGGTTGCGACCATATATGCCGTTGCTGCAGACTGCAATGATACTGTTGGGGTTAGTGGTAGGATCTGGTCAAGAGGAGCAGGATGAACTGATAGATCTGTCTGCTTTCTTCTTTTCTTTTCGACCACCACTGGTCCTTGAGATCTGCCGGATCGCATGGCAATTAGTGTGTCCCTGTGTAAGCACTTAATGCGAACTGGAGTGAAGTGGTCGGCATGAGGTAGCAGGCTGTTGAGTAGATACAAGCCACACAGACTAACTCAGGTTGTTTCTGTGCCCTCCCTTAAAGACACCAACCACTAGAGTCGCTCACAGCCAGAGGGTCACTCTCAGTGCAGCCCAGCATGGCCCAGGTACTCACCACACAAAGTGCTCCCTCTGTCCTGCTATGGGGGAGGAATGAGGTGTACAGGACGACTGATAAATCTGGCTGGTAAGTCCAGTGAGTCCTGGTGCCTAGCTCCTGGGTCCTGTGGGAATATCAGCTGTTGCGGGGACATGCCACAAATGCAGTTGAGATCCTTTCTTAGTACTGCCATGCCCCTCCTGTGATGCGTTTGCCTTGATGCGACTGGGAATGGGGCACAAGAACACCCAAAGATGCACAAGATGAAGGTTCCCCCTAAATCCCAAGTCCTGACCCAATGCAAATGGGCCAAGCCCAGGGAGACAAAATGCTAATTAGCCCAGAAATTCCAGGACCGTGGGGGTGAGGGGGTAAACGAGCCTTACTATGGGTCCTTCTTTAATCTGGTCAATGTCTGTCCCATCCAAGAGCTTCTGTGGGCAAAATATGAATGGGCTGAAATGTTCCTGCTGACAGAAAGCGATGCACGAGAGCACATCAGGTCCACAAACCACACCCCAGTCTAGTCGAGCCGCTTCCGCGAACTGGGTCTCAACTAGCATGCAGTGGAACCTAAACTTGCTGCTGCTCTGTACAAAGCCGCATCTACACCTCTCTAACTTGGCTCCTGGCATCATATGTGCCACGGTACTGCTGCCAAGGGCAGGACCCAACCCCGAGGGCCAAGCAGTGCCAGATAAAGGAGCCGCTTCTAATGTTCTGCGTGTGGCTCTTGAAGGAGCTGCTCCTATTGCTCTGTGCACGCAGTTCATGGCTCAGTGGCCCTTCGGGTTGACAATGCCAGTAAGAGGACGGTAAACAGCAGTCAGGTGGGTAGGCCCAGGTTGTACTCAGGCGAGCCCCCATTTCCTGGGTGTGATGGGTACTGGGATAGCCAAGTACGGTGAACGCTCTCCGAATATAAGAGAACCCCTGAGCCCACAGCAGCTCGCTCTACTCAGCAGCTCCTTCTCCTCCTCTAACTTCTCAAACAACACAGTGCACTAAACATAGTTGCTACAGTATGTTGCACAGAATGGAAGAGCAGATAAGCACCATATTTACTCATACAGTGTTCACTCTCTTCTGTAGAGTTGCTACCCAATCAGGCTGCATACCATCACACACACACACAACGTAGTCCTAATGTATCCATGTGGTATTTAGGATTTGTTTTGTACTTCATGAATACTCAAGAAGTACAAAATGTTGTAACCAAGTAAACTGTAAAAGTTTTACCGTTTTACATGCCTCCTACACAGTGCGCCACATATACAAAGTTGGAAAGTTTGCCGAAATAAAAACGTGTGCTATTTAATGCCTACCTCTAAGAGGTGTTCTTTTTGCTGCAAAGTCACGTCAACCACTGTTACGGCTTTGCATCAAAAATCATGTGTGATTGCACGGCTATGTCCGTATGCCATTAATGGGTTGCCACTTTGACAAAAATCAAATGCACATAAAACAAAGCGTGTTACTTCTATGAAACTTTCCAGTGCAAAAAGAAAGGTTTATGCTCGAAAGTAAATCGAAAAGTATCGTTTTACATCAATTTTCCCTACTTTTACAAAACAAACCGCGACATAATGTTAATATATATGGTACAATATTAGGTCTGAACGGACCTTTGTAATACTGCACATCGAAGCAAAAGGAACTAATGTATAACAAAAGAGCAAGTTTTACCCGCCATCCATACCTCCAATTCAAATATGACCTAATGATAGTCACAGTGTAAAAAGGATTAGAGCCCTGGATGATGATACCGACTGATTCTGTGTGCAGGTCGATAGACTATAAGATACTCACTGTTTACAGCACCCTATGTAGATGATACATTCCAATGGCTGCTTAACAGGACACTGACTTGTTGTCATCCATTAGATCTAGACCACCCAATAGCAAAGACTCTGTAGGCATCTCACAGATTTTTTTTTTTGTAGAATAAAACATTGGACACATTTTAAAGAATTTGATCAACATACTTTTCAAACACTAATTTCAGTGCTCATAAAATATCTATTTATTGTTTGTGCAAAACATTCTTACAATTTCTTACTGTTCGTCTGCAAGAAAAAGGGAAAATTTATATAAAGTTATACAAAATGTTCTTTGTAATCATTTCTAACTTATTGCACTAGTCTTCAAATTGTAAATAATTCAATTCATAAACAACATTTCTAAAACTATCTCCCACGTTTACAAACAACAGTTATTCATTTGTTATTAAAACAATTCGAGAAACTGCCCCTTTTCTCCATGTCACCCTCATTTTTGGATGAATTGTATTGCCAGTTTTGATACACTGAACACTGGGGCACTGCTGTTCAGTTCAACGCCCAGTGCATGTCCAAATTGGATAAACACTTAGGGGGTCATTCTGACCCCGGCGGTAATTACCGCCATGGCGGAGGTTGGCGTTAGCACCGCCAACAGGCCGGCGGTGCTCCGCCGGGCATTCTGACCGCGGCGGTACAGCCGCGGCCAGAAGCGGAAAGCCGGCGGTGTACCCTCCGCCGCCATGGGGATTCTGACACCCCCTACCGCCATCCTGTTCATGGCGGTTCTCCCGCCAGGAACAGGATGGCGGTAGGGGGTGCCGCGGGGCCCCCGTAAGAGGGCCCCACAAAGTATTTCAGTGTCTGCCTAGCAGACACTGAAATACGCGATGGGTGCAACTGCACCCGTCGCACCTTCCCACTCCGCCGGCTCAATTCTGAGCCGGCCACCTAGTGGGAAGGTTGATTTGCCCTGGGCTGGCGGGCGGTCTTTTGGCGGCCGCCCGCCAGCCCAGGGCAAATCTCAGAATCACCGCCGCGGTCTTTTGACCGCGGTGCGGTGTTCTGACGGCGGTACCTTGGCGGACGGCCTCCGCCATCCGCCAAGGTCAGAATGACCCCCTTAATGGGTTGTTTAACTTTTCTTCCAGACCATAGTATACGGTGCAGGAAATACATTAATAGCATGAAAAGATAAACATCATCCATGGACTGAAGCACTTATTGTGCTAACCTTTAGTGTGATAAGGAAAACATGGCTTTAAGGATAACCAAATAACTCTTTTGACAGGGAAAACCTTCCTTTCATATATATTTTATTATTTGACTCACCCTTATAAAGGCCTTGAAGCCCCAAAGGCATGAGGCAAAGATTTTAAAACGGCACATGTAGTAATTTAATGTCACCATATCTCTGCTGTGACGAGCTTCCGAAAGCTATTTTCAACTGTTTGAAGGCCATAAGTGTCTTTTAAGAAGGCTAGAGTACAGCTTAAAGTATTAATTCTGTTTCTCTGGTTTGCGACCAGCTTGAAAAATAATTACACATCTTTTTTAAAATGTATTAAAATCTGACTTAAATTGAGCAAGTGAATATTTATAAAACATTTAAAAAAAATATATATTTTAGAAAGTTACAATTTCCCTGCCTGAAGATCTTCTAGGCTACCTTGCATTGGCTCTCTAGCAGCTGCCAAATAAATGCCTAACACTAATGAGGTTTGAAAACTACTCACATAGCAGAGCCTTGGCTTGGTTGTGGGGAGGTACTTTCTTTCCCTGGCTGGAAGACCAGTTGGGGTGAACCAGGGACTTAATTAGTCTCATATGCACCAAACCAAGCAGAAGGAAAGTTACCCCAAGAACCAGGTTTTGAGTGACACATATGAAGGGAATTCTCATTACCCTTGCCAACCTATGAGCAGGGAAAATTAACCCCGCACAAGTAGAGAAGGATTTCCCCATCATGGAATTTGGGAATAAGGTGCACTGCAGGGTTGTTGGCAGTAGGAGAAACAGCAACTGATGCAAAACTGGGTAGGATTGCCCCTGGGAACTTTTATCTCTTTGTTTAGGGAAGAGGCAATAGTCCCCCCAACCATTAGCTGGTGCCAGGCATAAATGTCATACTCCAATGCAAAAACCTCTGAACACTTTCTGGAATTATGGAAGAACAGAAAAAAGAATGCACCTGCTCTTTGAGACCTGTTAGGACACCTGAAAGGTTGGTCCTGCACCCACTTGTACCTAGGATAAGGACGCTTAATCCAAAGGTCAGTTGGCTGAACCCTTATGTGGTTAGAGGGACACAACAAGAGATCTTTACCCTGAAGTGTCCATCTGAGTAGTAGCAACTGTGCCTAGACTGGACCCTACTTTTGCCCTCTACCTAAATCCGGAGAATCTGTTAGTGCCTTCCTCCATGGTCTTGGGAGCCTTCAGATGGTACTCCTCTGTCTCTTTAGCAAACAGAAGAAAGTTAGAAACTTTGAAAAACGTTTCCACCAAAGCTTCAGTGGAACCCCTCTGAAAAAATTAACAGCTGGCAGGTGCACAGGGTTGGATTGGGTTTTTGAGTCTGACACCTCTGAAAAAAAGATGAACTCCTATTCGGTGTTGGGACATAAAAAAATTCTGTGAGAAGTCATCAAAGCTCCACAGGACCAGCAGAACCAACCTGCTTCAGAGCCTGCAATCGATTCCATATTGGCAGCAACAGTTTCAGCAGCAACCTACACAGGGAAAACATTTCTTCCCAAAAAGTGACTAGGTCTCAATCAACACTAGGACTAATACATTTCAACATGTTTATTCATGAAAGTGACAAAATTCTTTTCTGGAGTGGGACTTGGAAACATTTTTGAACTTGGGACTTTCACTGGCACAATCCACCTGGTGTGTCTAACCTGGGCTCCATTGCATTCGGACTGAAAATGCACCTTGGTCCAGGTTCACCACAACCATTGACTTACATTAGTATTTTGTTTTTCTTGGTGCTTTTTCCACCACTTAAATCTTTACAAATTCAAATCTCTAGTTCTCCTTCTTGTATTTTTGTTCTTTGTGTCATTTTGCTTTTTGGAATTTTGCTGTTTTCTTATAAATTGTTGAGGAAATTTTATTATTTTGAGTCTTTGACTTTTCTTTTTACTTTTTAGGTTCTTCTAAATGTTTTACACATTTCCTTTAAGCTACGGCTCTCTGCTCCGGGTTTTGTTTAATTGATAGTATCAAAAAATCATTAAAAAGAAATATGGATCAATCAGAGATTCAACAAATAGTATACATTGGGTATGTTATAATCAAACTATCAAAATCGATTCAATTTATCTTGAAATTAACCATTACTAAAAGAAAAATAAGCCAAAGGAAGAAGGACAAGAAGCATAATTACAGTATAAATTGAAAGTTCTAAATGCATAAATCAACAAGATATTGATACCTAAATTTCAAAATCACGCCAATTCCTATAAATATTAGAGGTCAAATGATTCCTGGACACTTATAGATATTCAAACAGTCTAGCCGGCTATAATTTAGACTGTCATGTGGTAAATTCCCAGCATTGTAATACAGGGGATTGAGCAATAGACATGGCCACAAAAGTATTTTGCTGATCAAAATGCATGGGATTAGTGTTATTACCTGAATTATCAAATAGTTTTGCCAAGCCTGCAACTGATAAACCTATATATTCCACTCCAAAAATTGATCAGTTAAGAAGTAGGAAAAAATGTAGAAGGATTGGATTTACATCTGAAATATTCTGAAGATATTGTCAGGAAAAAAAACTTGTGGAGATACTTAGGAATATAATAGAGCATCCATCTATAGAAATAAGCCACTCTTTTGAAATTTGCCTGAAACAGTAATTTATATATGTGAGAAAGTAGCCTCTTTCTAGCATGGTTACACACACTTTTGGCCAGTTTGTGAGTGTGTGTCAGTGTGTTTTTACCATGTCACTTGGATCCTGCTAGCCAAGACCCCACTGCTGATAGTGAAAACCCTATTTGTCAGTGTGTTTTGCCTGTCTCACTGGGATCCTGCTAGCCAGGACCCCACTGCTCAGTTTGTGGCCTAGTGTGTGTTTGTTGTCAGTAGTGCTTAACTGTGTCACTGAAGTTCTGCTAACCAGAACTGCAGTGCTTATGCTCTCTCTGATTCCAAATTAGTCACAATAATTAGTGACTTCATTTACCAATTCCGATTGGCACACTGCCCCCCCCCCCCCCTTTAAAGTCCCTCGTATATGGTACCTAGGGACCCAGGCCATTTGGGTTCCAGGAGATCCTTATAGGCTGCAGCATTTGTTTGCCACGCATAAGGAGCACAGACAAACCCTTTCACAGGACTGGCACTGCAGCCTGCATGAAATAGTGCACACACTATTTCACAGCCATTTTCACTGCACTTAAGCTTAAGTAACTTATAAGTCAACTATATGTCTAACCTTCATTTACTGAAGGCTAGGTGCAAAGTTACTAAGTGTGAGGGCACCCTTGCATTAGCAAAGGTGCCCCCACTCTGTCCAGGGCCAATTCCCCAGACTTCGTGAGTGTGGGGACACCACTACATGCGTGCACTACATATAGGTCAATGCCTATATGTAGCTTCACAATGGTAACTCTGAATATGACCATATAAGGTGTATAAGATCAAGGAATTGTCCCCCTCATTTCAAATCTGGTATTTGGGGGCCTATCCGATGCAGCATGGGGGCTCAACCATGGACCACCAGTACTGCCAAAACAGCTCTCTGAGGCTTGCACTGCAGCTACAGCTGCTGCCACCTCACAGCCAGGGTTCTGCCCTCCTGGGGTCTGAGCAGCTCAGTCCCAGGAAGGCAGAACAAAGCATTTCCTTTGGGCGAAGGGGTAGCCTCCCAGAGCCTCTGGAAATGCTTTGAAGGGCACAAATGGTGCACTCCTTGCATAAGCCATTCTACACAGGTTCAGAGACCCTCAACGCTGCTTTGGCGCGAAACTGGACAAAGGAAAGGGGAGTGACCACTCCCCTGACCAGCACCTCCCAAGGGGAGGTGCCCAGAGCTCCTCCAGTATGTCCCAGACCTCTGCCATCTTGGATGCAGAGGTATGAGAACACAATGGACACCTCTGAGTGGCCAGTGGCAGCAGGTGACATCAGATACCCCTCCTGATAGGTGCTTACCTTCCTCTGTAGCCAAACCTCCTCTGAGGGCTATTTAGTGTCTCTCCTGTGGGTTTCTCATCAGATAATGAATGCAAGAACTCACCAGAGTTCCTCTGCACTACCCTCGTCGACTTCTGCCAAGGATCGACCGCTGAGTGCTCCAAGACACCTGCAAAACCGCAACAAAGTAGCAAGAAGACTACCAGCAACATTGTAGCACCTCATCCTGCCGGCTTTCTCGACTTTTTCCTGGTGGTGCATGCTCTGAGGGCTGTCTGCCTTCACCCTGCACTGGAAGCCAAGACGAAATCTCCCACGGGTCGACGGAATCTTCCCCCTGCCAACGCAGGCACCAAACTCCTGCATCACCGGGCCTCTGGGTCCCCTCTCATCTTGACGAGCCTGGTCCCTGGAACGCAGGAGCTGGATCCAAGTGTCCCCGACAGTCCAGTGGCCCTTCTGTCCAAATTTGGTGGAGGTAAGTCCTTGCCTCCCCACGCCAGACAGTAATCCCGTGTACTGTGTGAACTGCAGCTGCTAGGGCTTCTGTGCACTTTTGCAAGACTTCCTTCATGCACAGCCTAGCCCAAGTCGCCAGCTTTCCGTCCTACAGTGCCCAACTCGCTGAGTTGGACTCTGACTTCGTGGGACTCCCTTTTGTTGTGCTGAGATGACCGCTGTGCTCAGATCTTCTGAACACCTGTTCCGGTGTTTCTGTGGGTGCTGCCTGCTTCTGCTTGGGCTTTCTCTGTTGCTGAGTGCCCCCTCTGTATCCTCCTTCAAGGTCCTTCCTGGGCCCTGGCACCACCCAAAACCTTCAACCACCGCTCTTGCAGCTAGCAAGGCTTGTTTGCTGTCTTTCAGCGTGGAAAGAACTCTGCATCCCCCAGCACACCGTGGGACATCTTCTGACACCTTCCGTTGTTGCAGAATCTTCAGCTTCTTCTACCTGGAGGAAGCCCTTTTGCACCTTCATCCGAGGGTTTAGTGGGCTCCTGTCCCCCCTGGACACTTGGTGACTCTTGGACTTAGTCCCCTTCCTTTGCAGGTCCTCAGGTCCAGGAATCCATCTTCAGTGCTTTGCAGTCAGTTGTTGTCTTTGCAGAATCTCTATTACGACTTTAGTGTGTTTCTGGAGAAGTAGGGTCACTTTACTGCTACTTTTCAGGGTCTTGGGGTGGGGTATCTTGGACACCCTTAGTGTTTTCTTACAGTCCCAGCGACCCTCTACACACTACACTAGGCCTGGGGTCAATTTGTGGTTCGCATTCCACTTTTAGAGTATATGGTTTGTGTTGCCCCTAGGCCTATTGTCTCCTATTGCATTCTATTGTGTTCTACTGTATTTGCACTACTTTGCTAACTGTTTACTTACCTGATTTTGGTCTGTGTGTATATTTTGTGTATTTTACTTAACTCCTAAGGGAGTATATCCTCTGAGATACTTTTGGCATATTGTCACTAAAATAAAGTACCTTTATTTTTAGTAACTCTGAGTATTGTGTTTCTTATGATATAGTGGTAAGTGATATAAGTGGAATAGTAGTGCATGCCTCCCAGTTCAGCCTAAGCTGCTCTGCTATAGCTACCTCTATCAGCCTACGCTGCTAGAACACTACTAATAAGGGATAACTGGACCTGCACAAGGTGTAAGTACCACAAGGTACCCACTATAAGCCAGGCCAGCCTCCTACAGTCATGTATATTTCAAGCACCTGATCATACTTCATCAATGCTAAAGCTCCTTAAGAAAATAAGTGGCATCTGTTATGGAGACAAAGGTTTGAAAATGTCCCTTAGGCAAGGCTTTTAATTCAGATTGTAGGGAATTGGTCGCTTGAGCCCCGGGAGACTTAAATTGATCCAGCATTCCCTGAAATTCTTTCCTCTGGCATGCCAATGTCAGTCATATCCGCATTGGGTTGAAATTTGAAATGGTCTGAACACCCAAAAAATTTCAGAAAAATGGCTTTTGAGCAAATCTGTTTTTTAATTTCATAGTCAAAGCAACTGACAAATATGGTATGAGGATATTTAACATGGATTACTGGCTGGTTGGAGACACTCTGTGCCTGCATTATAGAAAGACTGACAGTAGAGTCAGCTAGAATTTGGGTTTTTATTAGGACAGTTGCAAGCTTAATAATCTAGAATTCGTTTTCTCTTTGGACACATCAAAATGTTCTGATATTTTCTGTTGCAAACTTAAATTACTCTCAGTATCGGAAATCCTCTGCCCTACCTGATCAAAGTGAATAGAAAAATGTGTGAGGTTTTCATTTATCCTGTTGAGATGTTCATGTAGTAAATACATAGCTGAGCTTAGGATGCTTTCATACTGCAGAGTTCATACAAGATCACTAAATTGTGATTAAACAAAAATATGTGGTCTTGCTGCTCAATTCAACCAGTAACTGGTAGCAAAAAGCCCAGTATCAACATGGCACTTTCAAGACATAGGGACAAATTCTGGTAAAAAGCTTTTTTGAATGTGCAACTCAGCTCCCCTTTTTGGCAACTGACTTGAAGTGTCCAGCAGCTTAACTTGAATCATAAGAGCAGAACTTGATCTCAGCATCTCAAAGCTCATATGAGGTTTAAGACTTGTCACAGTTCACTGTCTTCGTCTTGCTCACCTTTAGTCAGTTTTTACTAAACTTACCCTGTAGCAAAAAGGAAGGTTCCAAATTATCCGAAGTATCAATCTTTATGTTAAAGAATCTTAGGCTAAAAATGTGCAATTTCTCAGGTAAATATTTATCTGTTGAAATCTCTTTAATATGTATTTCTTTTCTGTCTTTCCATTCTTTGTTATGCAGGAAGGTACATAGCGTTCAACAGCAAATACATTATCTGCAACAAACTGAATGTTGAGATTTACATTTCATATAGATAGCATGACAGGGCTGACATCATTGATATATATGATACATTTGGAAGCCTCACTTCTTTTAATGTTATTTGTGTTGTTGGTGATTGTTGTAAACAGCCCTTTTTGCAGGGTTATCCCTTAAACATTTGCCTTCTTCCCCCTAAATTTCTATTCTGTTTTTGCTGGTGTTTGGTACTCTGGACACTTTACCACTGCAGACCAGTGCTAAAGTGCAAGTGTTCCCTGTGTACATTGTATTTATGATTGTTCAGCCTTGATTGGCATACTTGATTTCTTAGTAGGTCCTTAGGAAGGTGCACTAGAGGTGCCCAGGGCCTGTAAATCAAATGCTATTAGTAGGCCTGCAGCACTGATTATGCCACCCACATGAGTAGCCCTATAAACAAGCCTCAGACCTGCCTCTGCAGTGTCTGTGTGTGCAGTTATGAACTGCCAATTGGACCCGGTAAGTGTATATGCTTGCCAGGCCCAAACCATTGCTTTTACTTCATGCATGTCACCCCCAGTGTAGGCCCTAGGTCGGCCCATTGGTAGGGTGCAGTGTATTTAAAAGGTAGGACATGTACTGGTATGTTTTACATGTCCTGATAGTGAAACACTCTCAAATATGTTTTTCACTATTGCAAGGCCTACCACTCTCAAAGGTTAGCATGGGGATTGCCTTTGTAGTTTCCCATTGAGAGCATATAGAGATGTGGAG
Organism: Pleurodeles waltl; assembly: GCF_031143425.1. Lineage (NCBI taxonomy): Eukaryota > Metazoa > Chordata > Amphibia > Caudata > Salamandridae > Pleurodeles > Pleurodeles waltl. The sequence continues at coordinate 579,686,836 of NC_090442.1, read as the reverse complement.
TTTGGGGTCTCTGAACTCACAATTTAAAAATACATATTTTGGTAAAGTTGTTTTTTAGATTGTCTTTTTGAAAATGCCACTTTTAGAAAGTGGGCATTTTCTTGTTTAAACCATTCTGTCCCTCTCCTTGGCTGCTGAATACACATCTGGGTCAGACTGACAGTTGGGTAGTTAATGAATTCACTCTAGACAATGACACAAAGGAAGCTGAGGTGTGTCCTGCATATCCTGATTAGTATTCCTGGGCTACAGTGGGAGGGAGGAGCACCTGCACTTGAAAGGGCTGTACTTGCCTTCACCCAATACAGACTCCAACCCCCTAGTGTGTGTCTGGGGCACGGCAAGGAAGAGGCAGGGTCTTGTCCACTACAAAGACTTTCTTTTGAAGTCTGTCTACTTCAAAGACAGAAATGAGTATAAGTATGAGACTGCTGACCCCACAACTTCAGAAAACCTCTGGATCAAGAGGAACCTCTGCCAAGGAGAAGAGCTGAAGAGCTGTGATGAGGAGTACTGCCCCTTTGCTGTGTGTGTCTTGCTGTGTTGGCCTGTAGTTGCTGCTTCTGCCTTAGAGAGGACAAAGACTGGACTTTGCTGTGTATCCTGCTTATGATGATTCTCCAAGGACCTGAACTGAGCTTTCCTCCGGTTAAGAAGTCTCAGGGACATTAAAGACTTCATCTGCCAGCACCTTGGCTCTCCTGCTGAGACCTCCTGACCAGCCAAGTCCCTGGCCCCTTGGAAGTAGAAGATACCAGAACCATAGAGAAAATCCACGTACCGGAGCAGAGTGGCCAAAAAATCAACACAGCACCTGCACCGCAGTTGAAAAATCAGCGCATCACCAGGGAAACAACGCGTCACCAGCTCAGCATGGATTCATCACTGCAGTGCGTCTGGATTTTCCATTCATCATCCCTGGGTGTTAAAATCTTCAACATCACAGCATGGACATGAGGTTGCTTGTCAGGAATCCGAATTGCATTGCGTACCAGGCGGAGAATCAAAACACGGCCCTATTTAGGAATAAGGAATCAACGCATTTCTTGCTTTTCCACTGCAGGCTCATCCATGTAGCTTTATTTTTGATGTGTAGCAGGTACTTTTTGTTAAAACAGCGCATCCATTGATTTCTAGGGATTGACTCTTTACTTAAAAAATTCATATCTTGCTTGTGTTTGTTGGATTTTTGTAGTTTTGGTCTTATTTGATTTAGATATTTAATATTGGCTATTTCTGTAAACTGGTGTGGAGTCCTTTTGTGGTATTTTCACTGTGTTACTGAGTGTGTTTGTGCAAATACTTTACACATTGCCTCTGAGATGCGCCTGGCTGCTTATGCCATGCTACCAAAGGGTGAACAGGAGTTATCTGAGCTGTGTGTCTCCCTTACCCTGCCTAGAGCGAGGGTCCCTACTTGAACAGGGTGTAAACTGACTTGCAACTCGAGACCCCATTTCTAACAGTGATTTACCAGTCTTAGGCCCTCATTACAACCCAGGCGGTCCCACTGCCTGGTCCTGGGGAGTGCAAAGCCACAGTCTCTCTAGTGGGTGACATGTTTCACTGGTTCTGGAGGGGTCTTTGTGCCCAGTGTGCTTCATCCTGCTAAGGATTGGGTGAGTAGATGCAATTCTCCAATGGTTCTGGAGGGGCTTGGTGCCCAGTGTGCTTCATCCTGCCAAGTATTGGGTGAGTGGATGCAATTGTCCACTGGTTCTGGAGGGGGCTTGGTGCCCAGTGATGCTGCACCTGGGGTGTGGCAGTTGACATCCTCTCACCTGGGTGTCTCAGCCACACCATGTACCTGGAACAGGTAGCATGATACTCCCTGGAGGCAGAGCCACACTCCATCCAGCAGCGAATTAGGTTGCAAATTGCTGGTTCGTGCCAGTGCTGGATGTCGTGCCTCAAGTGGCGTGTCCAGGGTCCAGTACGTCACCTGCAGACTCGGACGGCTGCCCACTAGGGATGGTGCTGACGTCCGACAGAGTGCTATTGGCTGTGCATGTGGTGGTGCTGATGGTGGTGCAGGTGGCAGTGGCTGCGGCAGAGATGCTGCTGGTGCTGGCCATGGTGCAAGTGTCTGTTGTGGTGGAGGGAGACACCATACCATCTCTGGCAGGCTTGGATGGCTGATCCTTGGGGAAAATGCTGTAGCCTGACGTTGTGGCAGCGGCGGTGCAGGTGGGGGTGGGAGCGGTGGCGGTGTAGGTCGCTGCCATCCTTTGCAGGTGGCCGAATAGGGTTGTCCTTCATATCCTTGGCTGGCACACTGGACGCTCTGACAGGTGCCCCCTTTAAGCCTCCCGGACTTGCAGGGACCACAGCAGATGCAGATTTGGTGGCTGAGGTGCTGGGCTGGGATCTAGACATCCTGGCCCTAGGAGAAGGACAGGGGAGGTGTAGGGGAGAGGTTAGTGTTAGCTAGGAAAAGTTTTTTAGACACACTGGGACAGGAAGATGGAGGGGGTGTGGGAGTGGAGGAAGAGGTAGTGGTTGTTGGAGGTGTAAGTCTGCTGAGTTTGGGTGGAGGTGCATTGGCTGTAGGCTGTTGTAAGGTGGATGGCTGTTGAGTGGGTCTGTGCCTGCATTTGTGTACTTTGGGAGTAGGGATCACAGACACACTGGGATAGGACACAGGGGACATGTGAATGGTAGTAGGGGTGGTGATTGCACGTGCGCAGTGTGTTGGGATGGGCTTGCTGGTGATGGAGGCAGTGGCTGATGATGTAGTGCATGCAAGTGTGAGAGGAGACGAGACTGGGAGGGAGGTGGAGGATGTGGAGGAGGGGGACACAGTTGAGGAAGTGGATGTTGGTATGTGTGGATGGGTATGGTGCTTGTGTGAGTGCCTGTGGGATGTGTGGTGCTTATGTTTTCCTGAGCCACTTTTGTCTGTTGATATGTGTGCATACTGGTCTGATGGTGTGCTTGGGATAGGTTGAGGTAGAGGGGATTGGGTCGGGGTAGTGGAAGTTGGAGGGGGTTGGCTGGACACAGGGACAATGGCTGCCATCAGTGCTGAGGCCAGAGCCTGAAATGCTCTCTGTTGGGTCACAACACCAGAACGAATGCCCTCCAGGTATGCATTTGTTTGCTGCAAATGCCTCAACACCCTGGATGGCATTCAGAAAGGTTGACTGCCAAACAGTGAGGGATCTCAGGAGGTCAATAGCCTCCACACTGAGGGCAGCAGGGCTGAATGGGGCAGGGCCTGAGGTGCCTGGGGCGAAGGAGATGCCCACCCTCCTGGGTGAGCAGGCACAGGAACCTAGCTGAAGGGCTGATGGGAGGGTGGTGCTGGTAGGGGGGGTGGCGGCTGTACCTGTTGTTGGGGTGGGCACAGAGGTGTCCGCCACCGCCAGGGAGCTTCCATCCGAGGAGGAGTCGCTGTCTATGGTATTCCCTCCTGTCCCCGTCGTGGACCTCCCCTCGCCCTCCGTCCCACTGGTGCCTTCACCCTCCGTGGATTCACCCTCCTGAGCCATGTGGGATGCAGCTCCCTCTGTTGCCGGTGCCTCTGCTCCTCCACCAGATGATGCTAATGCACACAAGGACAGGGTGACAAAACAAGAAGGGGGGGGGAGACAGAAAACACATGGTCAATGCCAGCAACACCACTACCGTTGGCGGACACAACACACAGGGAGCAGCCCTATGCACTACCAGTTAGTAGGAATGTCACCAACCCATGGGGTACAATGCCTAACGCCATTAGCTGCACACCTGAAACCCACAGGACCCTGCCCAGTAGTAGATGCCCACTGACATTATTGGGGTTCAGGTGCTTCAGAGCTTGCCCAACAAGGGACCTACACTGCCATCTTCGCCCTGGCCTAGGGGTACCCACAGCCCACATCCCCCACCCAGATACTTCCTAAACCGTGCAGCGTCAGCTTTATGACACTGTACTCACCACCTTTGTGGCTGCTGTGATGCCCTCAAGCACCCATCCATCTCTGGATAGGCCACTGCCAGGATGCGGAACATCAGGGGGGTCATGGTGCGATGGGCACCCCTTCCACGTTGGGGGGCGATCCCCAGCTGGGTCTCTGTCGTCATTTTGCTCCAGCAGCGCAGGTCCTCCCATCTCTTGCGGCAGTGGGTCCCCCATCTATGATAGCCCCCCAGGGTCCGCACTTTCTTGGCGATGGCACGCCAAATACCCTTCTTCTGGTGGGCGCTGACCTAGAGGAAAGGTACAGGATGAAAGGAAATTACTCACCCATCCAGACCATCATACTCATTGCCCACCAGTTCCCAACCATGCCCTGATGCACATACACTGACCATCCTCACATGCAGACCTCAGCCCCACCCAACATGAATTTTCCATCTACACCACTCCAAACAGGCATTGCCCACGCATCATGCTAACAGTGTACTCACCTGTTTGTCCGGAGGACCGCAGAGTAGCATGTACTGGGGGAGGACACCATCCACTAGTTTCTCCAACTCCTCCGAAGTGAAGGCAGGGGCCCTTTCCCCAGACACTCGAGCCATTGTCGCTTCCAGATTAAGGTCACAGCAGCACTTGCAGTGTAGGTCCTCTCCTGTTGAAGGTCAGGTATCAAGTGAGTGAACAGATAGAAAATGGTAGTCACGTCCTCGGCGGTGCGTACCATCACTGCCGGCGTATATGGCCATTGGGTCTTGGAACCCACAGGGCCCAATGATAACCAATGCTGACTTACGCGGCGGTCTTCGACCGCCTACCGTGACGCAGCACAACGCCAGCGCAGTTACCTAATTTCCCCTTGTCCCTCCTCACAAGTCAGGCAGCCACCAATTCAGGCGACACATGCCATGGAACTTAACTGAGTCACAGCACTTTTTGGCACATATATGGACTAACTACGTCACACACAGATTTACTAACATTACTGCAGACACACTTGTGCAACCTATGTGGTAAATGACCCTCTGCTCACCGTTCTCCTCCATAGGCTACAACTGCTGGGGCAGATGATGAGATGGCTGCATCCTCCGGTGTACAGACCCCTGGTGGACCTGTCGACGATGGAGAACAGCCACATTATAATCACATACAGACTTAATCGTGCCACAATCCAAACCTTTGTGCGCAATTGGAGCCAGACCTGATGTCATCTATCCGCCATCCCACAGGAATCGTCCCTCTAGTGCAGGTCCTGTCAGTGCTCCATTTCCTGGCAAGTGGCTCCTTTCAAAGAATAGTGGCCATGGCATCAGGGATGTCTCAGCCAATGTTTTCTAACATGTTGACCAGAGTGTTGCCAGCCCTGCAGAAACACATGCACAGCTACATCGTGTTCCCCTAGGTGGAGGATTTGCCCACAGTGAAGGCTGACTTTTTATGCCCTTGGAGATATCCTCAACATCATTGGTGCCACTGATGGAACAGATGTGGCATTTGTCCCCCCCGCAGAAATGAACAGGTGTACAGAAATAGAGAAAGCTACCATTAGATGAATTTGCAGATGGTGTGTTTGGCGGAACAGTACATCTCCCATGTGAATGCCAAATATCCTGGCTCTGTGCATGACTCCTACATTTTGAGGAATAGCAGTATCCCTTATGTGATGGGCCAACTCCAGAGGCACCGGGTGTGGCTAATAGGTGAGCCCAAGGTCCCAACACAGTATGAGTAGGTGTCTGGGTATGGGGTTGTCCCTAAGGGTTAGTGTGTGTGTCTAACAGGTATCCCTCGACATTTGCAGGTGACTCTGGTTAACCCAACCTCTCATGGCTACTGACCCCAGTGAGGAATGCCAGGACAAGGGCAGAGGACTGCTACAATGAGGGACATGGGCGAACTAGGCGTATTATTCAGAGGACATTCGGCCTCCTGAATGCCAGATTCCAGTGCCTCCATCTAACAGGTTGCTCCCTATATTACTCACTGAAGGTGTGCCAGATAATTGTGCCATGCCGCATTTTGCACAACCTGGCATTGAGACGCCAGGTGCCTTTTCTGCAGGAGAATGAGCCTGGTGATGGTCTTGTGGCAGCAGTGGAGCCTGTAGACAGTGAGGAAGAGGAGGCAGAGGAAGAAGATATTGACAACCAAATGAACATCATCATGCAGTACTTCCAGTGACACACAGGTAAGAGACTAACTCCTCTTCACATTTCAGAATACTGTAGGGCATTGTACAAGTCAGCCTCTTAACCTCTGTCTATGGACACTGACTGTTCACTTTGGATTTCCATTTTTCAGATCTGGGTACCCCATTCTGCCTTCTGCTATATGTACTGCTGCCCATCAACTGTCATACATTGGTATGAATAAATAAATATTTACATTTCTATTTGTTAATAATGTTGTCATTATATATTTGTGAAGAATCAGACTAACTCCAGATTGGTTTGTGCTTAAAGGGTGTTTATTTTGGGGCTAATGAGTATTGGTGTATGTGTAAGGGGCTGGGGTGATGGTGGAGGAAGGTCCATAGTAGAGTCCAGTCTCCTGGTATCACAGGTGCATTGTCCAATGGGGCATAGGAAGGGGAGTGATGGCAGTTCAATATGGACAGGATGACATAGTGAGACAGAACGGTGGCAATAAATAGAGTCTTATTTCCTGGTGTGGGTCTTGGCAATGTTCTCTGTCTTCAGCCTGGATCACAGGGACCATTTGCGGGGTGGTTCTCCTTCTGCAGGGGGTGGGGTGCTGGTGGCCTGTTGCTCCTGTGGTGGGGCCTCCTGTCCACTAGCACCGGCAGAAGTGGAGGGCTGTTCCTCGATTTGGCTAGTGTCAGGGGCCCTTTGTTGTCCAACTGCCTCCCTCATGGTCTTGCCTATGCCACCAGCACTCCTGCTATGTGACCAGGATGGTGAGGTCCTCCCTGATCCCCATGTATTGCCCCTCCTGCAGCTGCTGGGTATCCTGAAACTTGGCCAGTACCGTGCCCATGGTCTCCTGGGAATGGTGATATGCTTCCATGATGTTGGTGAGTGCCTCGTGGAGGGTCAATTCCCTGGGCCTGTCCCCCTGTCGCACAGCAGTCCTCCCAGCTTCCCTGTTGTCCTGTGCCTCTGTCCCCTGAACCGTGTTCCCACTGACCTCAGGTCCCTGATCATCCTGGGTTAGTGGGGTTGCCTCAGGTCCCTGTAGTGGTGGACACACTGCTGATTGACGTGTCCTGTGGACAGTGGCATGGGCCCACTGGGTGGGTGCTGTGCTGGTGTTTCCTGAGGGGGGAGGTTCTGTGGTTGTTTGGGAGTGTAGCAGGGTAACCGACTGTCCAGAAGTCTCAGATGGGCCAGGCTGGTCATTGTGATCCAGGCGTGCAGAGCTGCTGTCATCACTGTGGGCCTCTTCTGTGGGGGGACTGGATATGGCTGGCACCTCCTGTCCAGTGACGTTGGGCAGGGGTCCTTTTGGGATGTAAATGCATTGTTATTGTATCTGTGTGTGCCTTTTTGTGCAATGGGTGTCTTTCCCTGTATTGATGTGCTTGCACTATCGCCTTGGGCCTTGTGTGAGTGGTGATTTTGTGGCCTGGGTGAGTCTCTCTATTGGGGATGCTTTGCTGATGGGTGTCCATGCATTGTTGTTGCAGTGTGGGAGTGGTGGGTTATGATGGTGGGGTGGGTGGGAGGTGGTGGAGTGATGAGAGTGAGGGTGGGAGTATGTGATGGCATGCAGGTAGGGTGGGGGGGATATAGTAGTAAAGATTTGACCTAGCAGAGTTCAGTCCTCCTGCTACTCCTGCGAGGCCCTCAGGATGCATGATCGCCAAGACTTGCTCCTCCCATGTTGTTAGTTGTGGGGAGGAGGTCGGGGTCCACCGCCAGTCCTCTGTATGGCTACCTGGTGTCTTGACACCACAGAACGTACCTTCCACCTTAGGTCGTTCCACCTCTTCCTTATGTCATCCCTTGTTCTTAGATGCTGTCCCACTGCGTTGACCTTGTCCACTATTCTCCACCATAGCTCCATCTTCCTAGCAATGGAGATCTGCTGCACCTGTGATTCGAATAGCTGTGGCTCTACCCAGATGATTTCCTCCACCATGACCCTGAGCTCCTCCTCAGAAAACCTGGGGTGTCTTTGAGGTGCCATGATGTGGTGTGTGTGATGTGATGTGTGGGGTGATGGGTTGGGGTGTGTTCTTTGAGGTACGTGGTTGGTGTATGTGTGATGGTGTTCTGTGCCTCTGGATGATTTGTGGTCTTTGCTTTTCTCTCTCTCTGCTTTTTCAAAATTGTTCACTGTAAGGGGTTGTGGGTAATGTGGGTGTGTGTTTTATAGTGGTGTGAGTGTGTGGGTGTGGTGTGTGTATGTGTGTGTGTCAGGTGTGTGTAGTTTGAATTGTGCAATATGGTTGTGTTTTGTAAGTGTGTGTATTTTGAGCACAGCGGTGTGTACTGCCAATGGTTTACTGCGGTTGAAAGACCGCTGCGTTGATCTCATGGGTCATGATACTGTTGGCGTGACGATGTTGGTTTTGCTAGCGCCAGTTTATCACTGACCTCTGGTGTGGCGGACTTGTGTGGGTGTCTGTATAGTGGACGATTTCTCAGTGTGGGTCATAATACCCGTAGCGGATTTCCACCGCGGTCACGTTATGTTGGCAGCCGTCGGCACAGCAGTAAGCAGGATTTACCGCCAGGGTTGTAATGAGGGCCATAGTGTTGAATAGGCATTTTAATAATGTCTTTAGGCACGTTATTTTAGCAACTAAGTCTGCTGCTTGTGCCCTTTAGCCTAGTTACATCTCATTCTGCTTCATTTTTATTATTTCAGAATTAGCCACTGTGAAGTTGCAAGATACACCATAAACATAGGTGCTTGTTTCAGGTTTAGGATTTATTCATCCAACAACAGCCCAGCCAACAACAACTTCTCCACTCCACCCCGTTCTCCCAGCTCCAACTTCAACTCCCACCACAACATTCTACTGTCCACTCATCTGTGTGGGATTCTATTCTTAGAATCCCATGCATGGAACACCCCACTTCTCCCTTCTTCATTTATATAAACCTAACAGTGACAAATTAGCCATAATACATCAAAATAAAGAAATAGGGGAGAACGATTAGAAAAAACAGATAATTATTTCAAAAACACATTCCTTAAGATATTTTGGCGTTATTCTTTTCCTATGACTCCTTTCTTCACCCATCTCTGAACTCTCATCATTCCTCTGATGATCTTCTGAATTCATCAAAGCATCATCACTATGGAACTCTTCACCACCCCTTTCTTTGACCAACAACGTCAATGGCACCACTCTATTCCTGCTCCATATTCTACCATCTGCATTTTTACAGCATCATGAAATACTTGAAATTACTTCCTGCGCCTTAGTATATTTTGACCATGATGCACAAACTATTGGTGTCTTAGTTTTCACATTATCACCCACTTTTACTTCTAGATTGCAAACATTTTTCCTATTGTCAAAATCCTGTTTTCTTTTGAGCATTAATCTCTGTTCTCTACCCCTCCAAAGGACCTTTTGCACATTAGTCAAGTTTGTTCTGTTTTTCCTCCAATCCATCCATCCTGGACACGAATTAGTGTTGGGCACTCTTCCTCTGAACAGTTCAAACAGTGACTTCCCAGTCGTCATTTGGGGAGAGAAACGATATGCTGTGATCTTATCTTGCACTTTTTCTTCCAATTCAAACAGTTTGCTCTAGCTAATTGTAGACTTTCCTTCAAATATTTATTTAATCTTTCCACAGCTCCATTGGTTACAGGATGACAGACTGCAGATCTTGTGTGAATTGTGCCACACAACTCCAAATATTTCTCTAATTCTCTTGAAACAAAACTGTGGTCCATTGTAAGATAAAATATTCTTTGGAAAACGTTCTCTCTTAAAAGTATCTTCTAAAAATGTCCTCAAACTACAAGGTGAGATATCGCTTACTTCCATCCATCTTAAATACAAATCCATCAACGCGATGAGATAAGGAGTTGCTCGTTCACCTTGTAATGGCCCTACAATATCTATGGATAACTCATATCATGGTTTATTCGTCACTTTTCTGCAAACCTTGGGCACATGATGCGTTTTCAACACCTTGTCACTACCCAAACACTGCACATACTCTCAGACAGCCCGTTCAACTTCAACATCCATTCCTAGCCACCAAAAATTTGCTCTCAAATTTTCTTTTGTTTTGACTATGCCTAGATGACCCTCATGAGCTTGTTTTATGACTCTTTTTCTTAATTTCGATGGAGGAATCAATCTGGTTCCCCTTAACAACAGAGATCTGTCAATTGCCAGCTCCCCTCTAAATAACTTCCATACCTTTTTTAAATTCTGAAGATGTCTACTATTGATTGCATTCATGACTTACCCCAACACTTCATCATTACCTATCTCAGTTCTCCATTCTTCTTCAGTAATGGCCCAAAAGTAACTTCATTCACATTACAACCAACTTCACACACATCATCCAAATCTTTTTCCATTTTCTGTTCAGTTTTATTTCTCTCAACATCTACTAGTCTAGAAAGACAGTCTGCACTTACATTTAATATACCAGGTAGACATTCTACTTTAAACCTAAATTCCTGTAGTCCAATTACCCACCTTCTTATCCTTGCACAGATAAAGTCTAATCCTGTTTTTCAAAAAATGTCTACAAGAGGCTTATGATGTGATAGTATCTCAAAATTAATTCCCCACAATAAATGCTTAAATATCCTGAAAGCCCCCAAAAATTGCCAACGTCCCTTTCAATCACCGAATAATTAATTTCTGTAGTATTCAATGTTTTAGATGCACACGCTATCAAAAGTTGTTTCCTTTTATCATGTTGTACTAATACCACTCCCAACCCTTTTGAGCTTGCATCAGTGACAATGTACGTCTGCCTGCCAGGAACAAACGCCTACAGACACAATGCTTTTTTTAATTCTTCTTTTATAGACAGAAATTCAATCCCACATATTTCACTCCATACAAACTCTTCACCTTTTTTCAACCGTGCCCTTATATTCACTGATTTCTCAGCTAAGTTTCTTATGTACCTACCATGATACTCAACCATTCCAAGAAACAAACTTACCTCCTCTTTAGACTGATGTGTCATTAAATATCCAATGGTATTGACTAATTTAGGTTTGTGTTTTACACCTTCTCCTGAGATCAAATGGGCCTAAGTCTCAACTTCAGTCATGGCAAACCTAAATTTCTTCCTCTTGAGAGTGAGACCTGCCTTTCCCAATCTCTTTATACCATTTCCACATGACTATCATGCTCCTCTGTTCTGGCACCAAATATCAACACATCTTAGTAGTATTTAACACCTTCCGAATTTCCCAAAACTCTGCTCATGATCAGTTAAAACACTGACGCAGCTGACACAAGACCAAACGGCATCCTCTTAAATTGAAATGCTCCGAAAGGTGTTATAAATGCAATAAGTTCCTATGAATTGTCATCCAATTTAACTTGATGATAAGCAGATGCCAACTCTAACGTAGTAAACTGTTTCGCTCCTCCCACCATTGACACAATTTCTTCAATCTTGGGTAGTGAAAACTTGTCAACCACCACCTCCCTGTTTAAAGCTCTGAGATCCACACACAGTCTAATATCTCCACTGCTCTTCTGTGCTACAACTACTGGAGCTAACCATTCAGTTGCCTCCACTTACTCTATCACTTCTAATTTTACTCATCTCTTAAGTTCAGTGCTCACCAATTCTTGCAATGCTAAAGGAATCCTCCTTACTTTTGCAATGACTGGAATCGCATCCTTCTTCAACTTAATACAATGTTTCTATCCTCTAAGACAACCTAAGGATTCAGAGAATACCCCAGGAAAATTCTGCACAAATTCTATCTCATTCTTATTTACACCCTGACTCTGGACCTGAGGCTGAGCATTAGGGTTAAGTATCACACCTAACAACCTCTGATGAGTCCAACTCAAAAGCTTGTCCCCTTTATCTGAAACATATAACTTTCCCAGAATGTTTCTACCCCCTAACTCCAAACATCCTTCAAAGAAACCCATCATTTTGATTGGCTGACCTCCATATCATCCAGGGTTCACATCCACAGCTAGTAACTCCTTTCTATTTCCAAATTCCCTCTCAAAACATTGTTTTGATATGATAGTTAACTGCGAACATGAATCAAAACACATCAATATTTTCACCCCATCAACCACAACATTCTCACTGGGATGATCATTCATTTCCGTATGCATGTTCACTTGAAACACTACCTCGCAAGATAACTCTTTGATTTCTTTTGACCACTCTTTTGTTTTTAGCACAACAACACTTGTAAAAATTACCTTTTTTTCCACACCCATGGCAAAAATACCCAAAGCTGGACAACTACTTGCATTCGCCTTATGACCACTATCACCACATCTGAAGCATTCCCCTCTACATTTTCCAAAAACATCCTTTCCTCTCTCTCTCCATTTCCTTACTTCTTACTTCACACACTGACTGTTCAACTTTCCCAGTTTCATTGCTCATTCTTGTTGTATCAGAACCTAATTCTGTAACACACTTCATCATGTGTTCCACTCTTTTCGCCACCATAATCACCTCCTCTAAAGGTGCTCATCTTTCAACCACAGTTCTTCACAAATCTTATCACTGCTACACTTTAACACTAACTGATGATGCATCCTTTCATCTAAAAGCTGACCAAATTTACATGAAGCTGCTAATCTTCTTAAACTTGTTACATACTCCTCCACCGACTCATCACTTCCTTGCTCTCTTTTCCCAAAATAATATCTCTGCATGATTGTACTCACTCTCGGTACATAATGTTTAGCCATCTTCAAAATATACATTTCATATTCTGTCAAGCGCCTTTCTTCTTCTGCATTAAAATGAGTTTTTCAACACCTCTTGACCTTCACCTCCTAGGTAATGCATTAACAAAGAATGCATCCTTTCTGCTCTCAAAGTGGTTCCACTGACCTTCGCATAATGATTACATTTTTTTCTACATGCTCCATGAATAAACAGGTACACCTAAACTACTAAGAAAAATGGAGGTGGCGTGACATTCTGCATTTTTAACAAATTAATTATCCTTAAAACTTAATATCAAATGTTTCTTATATTTTCCCACTAGAATGAGCTTCAGGTGTGCCTGTCACAGATTTTCCTTGTTAATATATTAACCCCAACCACAGGACAAAACTTTTCAAATGACAGGCTGTGTATATCTGTCACTGATTAATTCTGGAAAAAATGCTGCAGTAACCTGCACTACCAATGCTACAGTTTTTTCTTCTAATGACAGGCCAGGGTGTGCCTGTCACTGCTCATTCCTTAAAATGCCTCAGTCGTGTTACCGTTCTTCAGTCATGTTACCGATCTTTCTTTTCTCCTTAAATCTCCAACACTGACTCTCTCCTACCAAAATGGCTGCACTGTGCGACAGATGCACAAATCCGAGGAAAGTTGAGCTCACCACACAGGTGTTGCGATCGATCACATCACACCCTGTGTTCCAGTGACAGCCACAAATTGAAACAATAATTAATCAAAATGGCAGCACAACACAATTTACGCATATTTCCGTACATTCCAGTGACGTCCACGAGTTGAAACAATAAATGAGGTGGCAGCACAATGCGATTTATGCTCATTTTCATGGGAGATTGGGCTCATTGCATAGGCGTGTAGTCCTGTCACCACACGTTTCAGTGATGAGCTAAACTTGCGTTTCAATGACGTCCATGGGTACCAACAAGTTTCAGTGATGTCTGCAGGCCCAATACAAACCACTGAAACTCCTTCAGGCCTAACCTTCCAACACAGTACACCTGTGTCCAAATCTCTGTTGTACCTCCAACAAATTTACGCATTGATCCACTCTGCCTCTTTTATGCAGTAAGTGCTGGATAAACTTTCAAGTTGAGGTGTTTTTAATCCAATCTATTGTCACCAGTGTAAAGTTGCAAGATACACCATAAACAGATGCTCTTGTTCCAGGATTGAGATTTATTCATAAAACACCCCATCCAACAACAGCTCCTCCAATCCACCCGGTTCCCCCAAATCCAACTCTAACTGTCACTACAACATTCTCTTAGCAAAACATTCTTTTCACTTTGTGCTTTCCTCAAGGCTGCAGCGGGATAGGGTTGCTGGCAAAGTTGTACTCTGTATCTCCAACATTCACAGAAACATACACATTCTTACATGGGGACATTTTCTCAGAACATCAACTGTTTTATTATAAAAACATTTCTTTGTCCCATGCACGTTAAAGAGATATTCCAGCCAGATAACCGCAAGCCGATTGACTTTGCTACAGCTGCTTGCTGAGACCACAAGTTCCCTGGCCACCATGGGGATGGTGTCTCTCTAGACAACAGGCTTCCTTGCTCAGGTATGGGGGATTATGTCTTCCCAGGGGGAATCCTGAAGGGCAGATTAGGGTTTATTACACTGTGCTCCAACATAGCTTAGGTAGTAACCACACATATTAAGCATAGTGACAGTATGGTGGGATGTTTCCTTTTTTTTCACTTTTCTTGTCACCATTTTGCTTCCAGTGTGTTTCATCATTCTAATTATTGCAATTCATGCCATTTTATCTAAAACACAGTTGCTTCAATACATCTTATTGAACCATTTTCTGTCTTTGCATGTGTGAGGCTAATGTAACAGAGAAAGGGATGAGATCTGATACACCACGATTTCCCTGAGAAGTCATTCTTGTCATGCGCCCAGTTGCCACAGGTCATCCCTGCTCTTGGGCAGAGATGAGGTGCTGCTAGTTGGCTGGAAACGTATTAGGCCAACAGTTGTCACATGGTGTGGCATTGGACTCAGTACTTCACAATTCAAGTGATGCTGCCGCCAGAGTCCAGCAACCTCATGACGATGATGAAAGCGCATGCAACAACAGTACATCCGTATGCATGAAACTGATTTCTTTCCCTGTAGACATCCAAGCCAGGGAAACCAAAGCAAAATGTTATATATTATTTTCCTGTTTTTCTATGACAACAGTATTTTCCATATTTTTGTAAGTGAAATCACAAAGCTTGCTGTATCAGGGCAGAATTTAAATATTGACTGATGGGTTATCCCGTCCACCCACATATAAATCCCATAGGACATAACTGGATTCAGATTTTGGTGTATGGGATAGCTGTCACTGTTGTGATGGAGTAACCTGGCAGCCAGTATCAGATTCATCAGTTTCATCTCCAAAGGTTGGCTCTCCTTTCACCCACAACTACAGATGAATGTGTGGGGTGCCTTTTGCTTGGTATTCTTTTCTCCAAAACAGTTTCACCAAGTAGTGGAATTTTTGAATGCAAGTGAAATGAAATACGGCTTGACCTCTATGAAGGAAGAACCCACAAAATGTTGCTAAATCCATTGAACATAATTCTCCAGGTGCTTTGAAATTGATACTAGCAGCATTTTAGTTTCCTTGTCTCAAAAACATATGGAGATCATCCCAAACATACTCTGAACAGCTGAGAATTATGAACCAGGTAGGAGAACCTAAAGTACATAACATGCACTTTAACTCACCATTCCATCACAGCCATTGCTCATTTCTACCACATTGGTATGCCATGAGATTTATCAGATTGCACTTGAGAAATTCATTTTTTCAAGAAATTCTCTGGCACTCATATTTAAGAATCATGCTCCTGTTTTGAGAAAGTGTTACAGCATAGAACCCAATAGCCAGCTTACTTTCAAGCAGAAGATTAAAAAGGTATTCAAAGTTTTGTCGAAAATGTGGATTTCCATTGTGTAGTTTGAATGACCTATACTCAGAAGCAAGGCTCTTTATTTACCAACCTCATTCTCCTGTAGCATAGAGAAGTGGGAAACCATGACCTTCTAGACTCTTTTTCCACACAATAATTAGCTTACCTTTTTCCACCCTTGTTTGATTCAATTCCAAGGCATCAAGAATGACAACTTTTGAGTAGAACAGGTAAATATGGAAGTGCTCATATATGTCATCTGCTTTAGCGCAGTCTGCCTTCTGAAACTGACCACTCTCTCTAGATTTTAAAGGCTGTGTGTCAAATGATGACAAATGTTGATCTATGTTTATATCTTTGTAATTCTTGTTTACAGTTTTAAAGTATTATAGGGCTTTCTTTGCCTTATCTAAGCTAACATGTTCTTGCCATTTTGCTCTATATTTTGCTGGCACACCACTGACTAAACCTACTAGTGTATCTTCCATTTCTCAGTCTAGCTGAAATAGTTTAATGTTTCATTTCAAGCCCAGTGGAAAATATACTTCATTCTCTTTCAGACCTTTAAATATTTTATTTGGAGGCACCTTAGCAGGTTTTGGTGCAGGCTAACTATAGCCTGGAACAGGTGTACAGTTTGGATGAAAAGTTCTCAAATATTCATCTGCTGGAGCTCAGCAAGAATTCTTGCAGATAAAGTGAAGTATGCCTTGACACCTGTGACTAAAACTACCTACATATATTTGCTGACCCGTAGAACACAATTCTCCAGGTGTCTTAAAATTAAGATTAGAAATGTATAGATTTGCTAGAATGTATATGTTTAAGAAAAATATCAATGTATCAGTTGACTGGTGGCTTATGTAACACACAATCATGCACTGTCACTAATTAACAAGTGCTTAAGGCTGTCTTTGCAAAACCACATCCATGGTTATATCTTCTTTATCTGCACTAATTTTTCTTTTGGAACTAGTGTCTCTTCTTTCACTTCATGACCGTGTGCATCTCTATCAAAAGCAAAATACTAAACTATATTTCTGGTAATAGCTTTCCTCATTAAAAAAAAAAAAAAAACAACTTCAATGCCAGAAATGTGTTTTAATTCTCTTTCAGACATGGCACATAATTTCATCTTCTTTATATTCTGCTTTTTTGCCATTTTGTAATGACCTCAGTCTACATACATTGTCACTTTATTTTTTCCACCAGTAGCAAGCAGCATCTACCTCAAACCTGCATTATTTTGAAGGGGAAGGAAGGATTGATAATAAGAGAAGAGTAGAGGATATCAGAGAAGAGGATGAGGTATGTGTAGGGTGATAGAAGTGAAAGGAAATGGGTTGTAAAAGTAAGAAAAGGGAAAGAAGGGGAGGAGAGAATAGAAGAGGAAAGTAGAGGAGAATCTATACATTGCAAATGGAACATAAGGGGAGGAGAGAATACAGAAGAGAGAGAACAGAGAGAAGAGAGAACAGAAAATAAACCTGGGCCAGCATTGGACATTGTTGACCTCACTATGGGGGTCACAGTGGCGGTCGGACTGCCACGGTCGTGGCAGTCCGACCGCCACATTATGACCACGGGGGAGCTGCCACAGTCCAACCGCCAATACCACCAGGCTGCCACCAGCCTGCACCCTGTTGGTCCCGGTGGTTTTAATCTGCCAGGGCAGCGCTGCAAGCAGCACTGCCCTGGGGGTCACAAGTCCCCATCTGCCAGCCTGTCCATGGTGGTAAACACTGCCATGAAAGGTTGGCGGAAGGGGGGACTCAGGAGGCCCCTCGGGCCCCTGTGCTGCCCATGCACTTGGCATGGGCAGTGCAGGATCACCCATGCCCAGCACCATTGTGCATGTCACTGCCTGAATTACGGGCATTGGAATGCGCAACAGGTTCTGCTGCACCAGCTGCACCGCCATATTGCATCTGGCTCCATTAGGAGCCGGCTACAACATTAAGGCCCTGTTCCCCACTGGGCCGGCCAGCAGAAACACTGTTTCCACCAGACAGCTCAGCGGGAAAAACGTAATAAGGCTGGTGGGGTTTAGGGCGCAAAGGCGGCCTGATGGCGGTATGGCATTGGTGGCCACCAATGTCATGAAGAGGGCCTATTTGTTTGACACCATATAATCACTGATTTGCATACTGCACAAAACACAGTATGCTAACCAGAAACATTTCAAGATGTACCATCTTTTCCTAAAGAGCTTAGTGTGGAGCCAGTATATACACTTTTGGGTTAAAGCTCTAGGGCAAATGTCAGGCAAGGATGTATTTTTAACTAACAAAACCAGCTCTAATTTTGACTACAAAACTATGTTACTACAACTCACTAAATTATTGATCTTTTCAAGTGAGATGAGGAATCTCTGATTTCCTATGCCCGTAGCTTGATTGCTTGTCTTGCTAGTACGCCATTTTTGTTAAAGTTATACCCATCCATGCTAAATGATGAACCAGGTGGGGTATTTAAGTGGAAAACAGGTGCATCCACTCAGTGGGTGCACACAGGGGGACACCAATAGCATTGTTAAAGGCAAGCTTTTCTGCTACTGGAATGCAACCTGTGGGCCGAAGTGCTGTCCGATTCATAGGAACTCACTGCTGAAGCCTTTAAATCTTAAACTGCAACTATACTGTGTGAATTTGTTACACAGAAGGCTGATTTATAGAGGGATGTAACAAATAAGATAAGACAAGTGGAAGTGGTGACTTACTACAGTAACCATGAGGGTGGTAATCTCATGGGTTGTTCCCCCAAAATGTTGAGATAGGAATCCTGATGGCACAAAATATACTGACCAGCATATCAAGGGAAAAATATAGAAAGGTAAGTAAGTAGAGATTGTCTATACCTAACTCCACATTTATGACGCTTGTCAATATCATATTTTCAAGATGCATAGATTTGGAGTTGGGAATAGTAAATCTATACTTTCTCTAAATGCCACTTACCTTCAATATTTTGTCCCTTGATATTCTGTACATGATATCTTGATACCACAATATTATTGTTTGATCTTCTGTGGTACAATCTCTCATGGCTATGTTCAGACTAAAGTCCTGATTTAGAGTTTGGTGGATGGGGTTACTCCGTTACAAACATGACTGATATCCAGTCTACTGTATTACAATCCCAATATATCCTATGGGAATCGTAACATGGTGGTTGGGATATCTGTCACGTTTGTGACAGAGTAACCCATCCACCAAAATTAAAATCAGGCCCTAAGCAACTCATTAGTTGCAAAGTTGGTTAGAGCTGCAAAAGGGCACTGGTTAATACTTGCTCACCAGTCAGCAATCAGAATAAAAATGTGTTACCTAGTTTTAAGGACAGATTTAGATTTGTTAACTTATTTAATGGAAATATGGTTAAGGATTGTGCTGCAATTATAAATCAGCTAGTCCTATAATTGTATCACATAATTGCTGCAGAAAAGAGGGAAAATGAGGTGAGGCCTGGCTGTAATCTCCAAACAAAACCTTAATTGCGTGAAAGAGGTTGGTACATTCTGATCTTGAACTTTTAGAAGTGAAATTGATTGATTCATCCAAAGGTATGTGGCATCTTCATGTCTGCAATAGACCAACCATCTACTCTGCTAGGGTGGTATTACATCAGCTGAGCACCTACGTAACTTCATCTATAAGTCCCCTGACTATGTCTGTGAGATATTCAAGTATTCCTTTCCAAGATTTGGCTTAAACTAACAAATAGAAATTTTGAGATATCACGAGTAAGGAAAAACTTGATTTTGTATGATCACCCCCACCCCAAAACTTTTGGACTGATGCTGCTATCTATTTTTACTCTGAAAAAAAGTACTGAGGCCTGGCTATCAGGCCTCAGTGTCAGTGTTCTGACCCTTAAATTGTGTTATGGTCTACCCATAATTTAATTAGTATATGTTATCTCATATGTAATACCCAATTTTTGGAGAGAAAATTAAAAAAAATCAATGCACATACTAATCTTACTTGTATTTCTTCAGTTAATTCACAAACTAAAATACTATCTCCATTGAATCTGAATAATTTTATCCAGGTCACTGAATTATTAGATGTTGATTGCCTCACATTAATTGGGAATAGTTAACCTTCGGGCTCTGGAGCACATATTTTACCCCCTAATTTACTCCAGTCTTGGAATCACAAGGGAGGCTCTGTGATTTTATTGATTTATCATTGAGAATGGGCCTTTCTCCTTATATCTTAAACACTGCTCAGGTTACTCCGTAATGAAAGAAAGCTTCATTGGATTCTGATCACTTACAAAATTATAGACCTGTGTCAACATTCCTTTTTTGCAAAGATTCTGGAACAACCTATTTATAAGCAAGTTTCAAATTATGTTGAATCCTGGGCTCTTTCAAACCTCTAGCAAGCATGCTTCATGGTGCAATGTAGTGCAGAATCTGTGATTAGGGCAGTTGTGGATAATCTCAGAATGTGGACAGATGGAGAAAATCATTTGGCTCTGATCATGCTCAATTGGTGTATTTTGACACTGTAGACCATCGGATCTTGGTAGACCGATTAGTGGTCCTTGGTATCTATGGTATTGTGCTGACGTGGTTTGATTATTACCTGTCAGAGAGATCGATCCAAATAGAACAAGAGGGTCATTGTTATTTAAGACAAATAATGTGGTGTCGCTCGGGGAATTGTCCTTTCCATGCTACTGTTCATTCTATCGGGCAGATTTAAGAAAAGTGGTGCTGCAACCAGTGCAGCACTACTTTCCTTGCGCCCCTTAGATCCCCCTACCACGCCCATGTGCATACCATAAAATAAAGCGCACCATGGGGCATGGTAGTGGGGAACAGTGTCAGAATTTTTGACACTATTGATGTAGAACAGCACACATAGGGGCCCATTGTATTCAATGGTGATGCCTCATTTTAATGAGCAGGCATTAAAAATAGTGAAAAAATGGCCCTATGAAATCTTTTAGATTTCTTTGCACCATTTGTTTGCCCCCCACCGATAATGGGGTAAAGCCCACTTTGCATACATTATGCCTGGCACAAGCATAATGTGGAACAAGGGATTATAAAGTGGCGCAGTGCATGCATTGCACCATTTTGTAAATCTGGCGTAGTGATTTTGGCCTTGTTGGGCCAAATTAGCATATAAAAAATGACACTAATGTGCCGCAAGCAGGCGCTGGGCCCTCTTGCATCTGGGCTTATATGTCTCCAGTGACATAAATTGATTCAGTCATTGAGCATGCATGCAATCATGTATGTAAGTACATGATATGCAAAGTGCCTTCCGAATTAGAGACAATCTTAACCAAAGTTGTTTAAGCAAGGTGCAAATGTGGATGACCTTAATGAACTAAAATTGAAACAGAAGTCCTCTTACGATTTAGCTGTACTGAGTTTTGGAAATACAATTTCTGGCCTTCCTCAACGGGAGTGAGACCTTTGTTTGCTCCAAAAGTAAACACTTTCGTGGTGTTAATCGATTCCAAGTTGATGTTTGAAGGACAAATGAAGTTTGTTGTAAACTACTGTTTTCCATTCTACGTGAGCGGAGGAAAACTTTCATTTTATTCAATTATTCTCAAAAGGTCCAGATTCAGAATGCATTTTTCCATTAAGATTGGACTACTGTAATGTGAGCTATTTTGGCGTGCCTTTCAAAACTTAAAAAAATTAAAATTTATAACAAATGTGTCAGTTTCAATCTTATCAATCAGCAACTTATGACTTGGGGAAACTACACTGGCTACCTATTGGACAAAGGATAAAAAGCAAAGCTCCATGCTTATTACACAAATCGCTTCATGATGGAAAGATTAGCCTTCTGTCTGGAAGATTTTTGTTGGATATTCTGTGTCACCATCTAAGATCGGCAAATGCTTGCAGGCTTAATATTTCTTATTTCAAACGCTCCACAATGAGAAGCCAGATGCCAGGTTGTGGAATGAGCGTTATTAAGTCAAGTTTGATGGAATTTAGGAAGCAGGTAGAAGCATGGTTGCTTGCTTCCTGTGTACAGGATGGCTCAGATGAAGAGGTTGTCTGAAAAGAATTCAGGCGTGACTGTCACATCAACAGTGAACTCCAAAGAGTGCAGCTAGTTCACCGTAGGTGTGACCTGAATAAATGGGCTATGGAATCTAGAAAAGGGTTGTTTCTTTATACCATGTGAGTTATACTCAGACCTGGCAGCACTCCTGGATAGGGCTTTAAAAATAAAATATCCATTTAACAAGTAATAAACGTTCATCCTTACTATACCTTGTCAAATAATGCCATTTTGGTAAACGTTCTACTAACTACTGTCCACTAAGTAATCAAAAACAGAATACTGATAGTAGAAAGAAAGTGCACCACTAAACAGGTAGAAATGTAAAAAATGTACATACACTACACATTTTTATTATCCAAACTGCTCATCAAATTAACTGAAGCAATACGCTTGAAAATCACATTACAAATAAGCACTGATTTTTAAATAGCATGTCTCATGTAAAAGCAGAGTGCAGATAAACCGTATAAAATATAATTTCATCAAAATACTGATTACGTCATGATGTATGTATATAGGATATATACTTTTTTTTTTTTTTTTACAACTGGCGATTATTTTATTTTTAAATGCCCAGCTGTAGTAAAACACACTTTCATTCATTATACGTACAATTATGTTCTGAATATGGAAACACAAACATAGTAGTTCAACATAATACAGTATGAATTATCTCTTCAGAGCGCGCATACAGTCTTCACAATTACTATTGGTATAGGTAGAAATAAGGTTGATGAAGAGCTATGGAACACACAAATGTATTCAAAGCTCTGTGCACTGCCATCAACAAGGAGTACAACTACTACACCTCTACTCCTGAGCGGAGGTGAGCTCAGCTTGCAAGTGGACCTGTAAGGCTTAATATCAATTTTGAGGCGTAGGTCTCAGCACCCAATTATAGTGAAGATGTTTTCAAACGTTTACTAGAAATGCCACAATTTGGTTAAATCTCCTGTAATCTTTCTTCACTGTTCCAATAATATCAACGCCCCCTCTACAACACCAGGGTAGCCAGTTCTAGTATGCTGCAACTCCAGGGGTCAGATGTGCAAAGTATTTTTATGTTTGCAAATGGCTTGATATACGGGGGATTTGCGAACACAAAAAAGGCATTTTAAAATGTACAAAGGTCAAATAGAGATTTGGTAACCTGTTACTGACTCGCAATTTGGGTCTGTAATTCGGTGGCAGGAAGGGGTGTATTTAGGGAATCCCTTCCTAATAACGAATTGCAGTGGTTTTTAGGAATGTTCTGCCACTAAATTGCAGTGTCAAAACATTCGCAATTTACCACCACCTTCAAGTGGTTGATAATCCATTTGCAAATGGGAAGGGGTCCCCATGGTACCGCTTCTTCATTGTGAATGTTTGTAAATACATTTTTAAGAGCAGGCAGTGGTCCCACGGACCGCTTCCTACTCTTAAAAAATGAAGAAAACTTTTCATTTTTGTTAAACTCATCCAATTTTCTTGTATGGAAAAAGGATGGATTTTGGAAAAAATTATTTATTTAAAAGCAAACACAGACATGGTGAGTTGCTGACTCCAGCAGGCCACCATCCCTCAGATTTTTGCGATTCCCAGTGGGTCGCAAACCAATATTCATGAGGTAGGCCCATTTGCGACCCACTTGGAATTACAAAATGTGTCGAAGACACACTTGTACATCAGTGTTTGTGATTAGTGAATAGCGAATCTCTAACATTTGCTATTTGTAGAAAAAAGTAATCATTTTTCTTATATTGTGTAACAAGGTGTAATATTATCACCCTGCCTTTCATTGTTTATTGTGTAATTAACAGCTTATATGTGATTTCAGTATTATTGTATGCTTTTAGAAAAGTTAACATGTTCAGGGCACTCTCTCAAAAATGGTTCACTTAAATGTTTCATTTTTGTTATTACGTTTATTGCAACTACAGTACTACTGTGCTACCAAGGTATACCCCCATTTTGCTCCTTTATCAGATCCATGCAAGCTTAAAAGAAAATATATATAAATACATGGCAAACTTGCAATTTAATCCTTTTCTTCTTACCTAGAGTTATCACATTCCCTTCGTTTATTCTTTCTTGATCTGCACTGTTGAAAGACATAATTATATTCAATGGAACCCTTCTATTAATAAACACATACTGTTATTACTGTGATGATAAAATCAACAATTGTTTGCATCATTTAAGGATAGCAAAATGTAGTGCTACCTTTACTACACAGTACTCACCTCAGGCTCACAAACTAAGATATGTTGGGGGTATGTTGGGGAAGTGTTACAATTAGCTGTAGATTAATCTTTTTGTATTGATTTTACTGGCTGGTCATGTATTTTGGTATGTTTCCAGTCAAATAGTGACGTTGTTCGCTCTTTGCATTATCCTGGTTTTGGAGTGCATAATTGCATGTCTTTGAGCAAGTCCCCTTTAGCTTATGTCTTGAACTTGTAGTTACACCTCAGACATCTACCCTTGAGTGATGTTTTAGTGTTGTTGCACTGAAATGAGTTATAAAATTGCTATGTGCAAACTGTATCAGCATTTTCAGGCCTACTTTGAGGCTTCATTTAGTTGTCAGTAGCAGAGGGTTCCATTCAGTTGTGAATAGCTTAAACCTGTGTTTCTAGTTGCTAAGATGTCGAAACTGTAGAGAAGTCATTAGCAGTGCACTCCATAAGCACAAACCTTGTTTTTGGTGAACTATCTAGAGGTGATTTTCATCATTTTGGAGGTGCATGCTACAGCCTATTTGTCAGACAGTATGTGAAAAGAAGTATCAACAGGTTTCATATGGGTTGAGTTCCATTTTACTTTTCAGGATCTGTGAGAGAAAAGTAAATGTATCAAAAACACAAAAGTTGCTGGGAGGAACGCTTGCAATTTGTCTAACTTCGGGCCATAGCTCGGGAAGTATACCAAACCAACTTTCTTTTTCTCACTATGCCACCACATTTTGTACTCTGCCATATGCAAATGATCCTTGACCCTTCTCCCCATGGATCAGCCTGCAATGCCAGGCCTCACCGAATCAGAACGCAAGCATCCTTGTACTGGTTATGCCCAGCTAAGGGCCATCAGCCAGGTATAGCTTGGTTCCAGGGGTAGCTTTATGAACTCAAATGCAAGAAACGTTTAGGGGAGTTTATGAATCACTTCCTCCACAAAGCATTTGTATATTCCAACATATTTCACACAACAGTGGCAGCTGTCCAATACATTCTGTATAGAAATGGAAGAATCCCAGAGAGATGTCAATGAAGTAATCTCTGCACTTTGGCAGGACTATGGCACGGGGTCCATCTACTATAATAACACCTGCTTCAACATGCTTGGTATCTAAAGATAAGATGCAATGCATTTTAAAGTTTAAAGCAGAAGAGAGCACTATCTTCCTGAATGATTCAAAATAATACATCCAGTTATTTTGCCAAAATGCACACAAAATATCATTAACATAAAGGCTCTTGTCAGAGCCACACAATTCTCATAATTACAGATCATTTTTCTATTGAAAACTTGTTTCTAATTTTTAAGTCTGGGGTCTAGAGTGGATCTGGGCAAATACTCATTTTGTCCAACATTTCTGGGTAGCTTTCTCACAGGTTATGCAGAAGTACCTAGGTTCTCATGTTATACCAAGAAAAATGATAATGTTAGAAATAGGGTCTTTGGTTGGCAGTCAGGTTACCCCCTGACAAAGCAAGGACCCTTACACTAGTCAGGGTAAAAGAGAATCACCCTCAGCTAACCCCTGCTTACCTCCTTGGTAGCTTGGCACGAGCAGTAGGCCTAACTTCAGAGTGCTAGGTGTAAAGTATTTGTACCAACACACACAGTAACTTAACACTACAAAATGACACCACACAGGTTCAGAAAAATAGACAATATTTATTTAAACAAAACAAGACCAAAATGATAAAAATCCACAATACACAAGTCAAGTTATCACTAAAAATGCAAAAAGAGTCTTCATGTAATTTTAAACACAACGCTAACACTGTTAGTGTGAAACTGTACCTTGGGTGCATCACAAATAACCCGAATATGCGTCAAAAAGGACTTGTGATGCATCGATATCACTCACGAGCAAGACCTTGCATTGTTTCACCTTCAGTCGGGTCGGAATGCATCGTTTCTTTTCTCCCCAGGAGAGCGATGTGTCGATCCGGTCAGCGCTCTCGGGTCCGGGCAGGCCTTGCGTCGTTTTTACATGCCCAGTGGTGTTTGCGTCAGAAATTCAGCTGCGCGATATTCCAAAAACCAAGCTGTGCGGGTTGCGATCTCACCAGCCTCCGTTAGCGATGCTGTGCGTCATTTCTACAGCTCCGGGCATCGATCTTACGGTTGTGTTGCAGGTGAGGGTCGATTTTCAGCTGCAAAGCTGGCAGCGCGTCAATTTTTCAGCCTCAGATTGGAGTAGCGTCGATCTTTACTGCGCACAGCGGTCAGTGCGTGGATTTCTCACTCTTGGGCTGCCAGCTTCTCCATTCAGGGTCCCAGGAACTGGATGGACACCACTTGACATAGTAGGAGTCTCTCCAGAGACCCCAGGTGCTGGCAGAGAGAAGTCTTTGCTGTCCCTGAGACTTCAAACAACAGGAGGCAAGCTCTAAATCAAGCCCTTGGATAGTTCTTCACAAGAAGGAAGGCAACACAAAGTCCAGTCTTTGTCCTCTAGCACAGGCAGAAGCAGCAACTGCAGGAGGGCTCCACAAAGCAGTCACAAGCAGGGCAGCTCTTCTTCCTCAGCTCTTCTCCAGGCAGAGGTTCCTCTTGGTTTCCAGAAGTGTTCGAAAGTCTGTGGTTTTGGGTGCCCTTCTTATACCAATTTTTCCCTTTGAAGTAAGCCTAATTCAAAGCAAAGTCTCCCTTGTTTGTGAAATCCTGCCTTGCTTAGGCCAGGCCCCAGACACACACCAGGGGGTTGGAGACTGCATTGTGTGAGGGCAGGCACAGCCCTTTCAGGTGTGAGTGACCACTCCTCCCCTCCCTCCTAGCACAGATGGCTCATCAGGAAACGCGGACTACACCCCAGCTCCCTTTGTGTCCCTGTCTAGTGAGAGGTGCAACAAGCCCAACTGTCAAACTGACCCAAACAGGGAATCTACAAACAGGCAGAGTCACAGAAATGGTTTAAGCAAGAAACGGCTAACTTTCTAAAAGTGGCATTTTCAAAAACACAATCTCAAAATCAACTTTACTAAAAAAGATGTATTTTTAAATTATGAGCTCAGAGACCCCGAACTCCTCAAGTCTATCCGCTCTCAAAGGAAATATACACCTTAATCATATTTAAAGATAGCCCCCATGTTTACCTATGAGAGGGACAGGCCTTGTAAAACATTGAGGAACGAATTTAGCAATATTTCACTGTTAGGACATATAAAACAAATTACTATATGCCCTACCTTAACCATACACTGCACCCTGCCCTTGGCTACCTAGGGCCTACCTTAGGGATTTCTTACCTTTAAGAAAAGGGAAAGTTTAAGCCTGGCAAGTGGGTACACTTGCAAAGTCCAATTTACAGTTTAAAACTGCACAAACAGACACTGCAGTGGCAGGTCTGAGACATGGTTACAGAGCTACTTATGTGGGTGGCACAACCAGTGCTGCAGGCCCAGTAGTAGCATTTGATTTACAGGCCCTGGGCACCTCTAGTGCACTCTACTAGGGACTTACTAGTAAATGAAATATGCCAATCATGTATAAGCCAATTGCATACACATTTTGTATAGGAGCACTTGCACTTTTGCACTGGTTAGCAGTGGTAAAGTGCCCAGAGTAACAAAAACAGCAATATCAACAACCTGGGAAACAGAGGCAAAAAGTTAAGGGAGACCATGCCAAGGATGAAAATTCTAACAGATACCAACAAATGCAACCACTCCTGCACATGCAGACTACCACTCCACGCACATAGCCTCAGTATCCCCCAAGGATGACCTGCTGTAATGCTTTGGCACTAACCTGTTCTTTACTTCCTTCTTTAAGTTGCACAATTCTATTGGTGCCAGATGGGACCCTAGGAGCAAGTTCCCTACACCACCAAACCATTGACTCTCACCGAGTCCTGACAGGAGACTCAGGCCCTCATTATAAACTTGGCGGGAATCACCGCCGACCACCGAGCTGACGGTGAACAAAAGAGATTGTCAATGGTGGTGAAATGCATACCGCTGTATAATGCCAAAAAAATGCAAACCTCCAAAAATCTAGCAACCTCCACCCACCACCAGGGCCAACGACGGCAGTAAGGCAGTACACCTCACTCTGCCATCTCCATGCAGACAAATCCCCCGCCCACCAAATAATGATGCACAAATCAGCCTTGGGGGGACAGTGAATGTCAAACGACCATTGGCGGTACGGACCGCCACAGCCAACAATGGGACCCACCAAAAACAAATGCACATATTGGCAAATTTGAAAAACAAACACCTGAGACAAATCCACAACACTTTAAAACACACACATACACACCCCACAATCCTTTGCAATGCCAATAGCACAACAGATATTGACAACACAACAGACATACGCTGAACACACCGTCACACAAGTCACACACCCAACCACACAACAGCACCCTCAAAGATAAACCTACAACACACCACCCACAACACACACCATGGCACCCCCTAAGCACACCCGCTTCATAGACAGGGAGCTAAGGACCATAGTGGACGAAATAGTCAGGGTCGAGCCACACCTATTCGGGGCACAGGTGCAGCACACACCTTTGGCCAGGAAGATGTAGCAATGGCAGAGGGTAGTAAACAAGGTCAACGCAGTAGGAAACCATCCACGCACAAGGGATGACATCAGGAAGAGATGGAACCCCTGCGCGGGAAGGTGCATTCCATGGCATCCAGGCGCATCATCGCCGTACAGAGGACTGGTGGTGGTCCCCTACCTCCTCCACACAAATACACCGACTGGGAGGAAAAGGACCTGGCTATCCTTCACCAGGGGGGCCTCACTGGACTCACTGGAGGAATGGACTCTGGTAAGTCAACAACAATGCCGTAACAGTCCCCACACCTATAATGCATGTATCACCTCATCCTTCTCACTACCACCAGGACTCCATCCAATACCCATTCCACAAAACACTTGCATCCATGTTACCTGCATGCCCACAATCCCCCCTACAAATCACCATCCATCCCCCTGTGCACAGTCACCAACCCATGCATGTAATCTCAGGAGCACTACAACACCCACAATGTGCCACCCCCCTCAATGAATGCAACAAAATGTTCATGATGGGACCTTGCATGCGACTAAATGGTAATTCAACCACCAATTACTGATGACCAGTGCTGCAATTGACATGAATGTGCAGGACACCCACATCTCTATCCTCTCACAGACCGGCACCACCACCTATGCCACCCGGACAGAGATGTCAAGGAGTGCCAGGCTGCCGGCTGAGGATGAAGGCCCCACTCAGGAGAGTGCAGAGGGATGTCTAGACACAGAGGATATCCCTGGCCCATTCCACAGCCCTGGACAGTCAACCTCCAGAAGCCCCACCCAGGATACCACTGACACCCCTACCACTCAGCCACCACGATCAGCTTTGGCCAAACGACCCCACACCAGTGTCACCAGGCCACAGACTGGCTGCCCACATGTACAGAGGCCTGAGTCTTCACCCACCACCAGGCAGGATGATGAAGGACCAACTGCAAGTGGAACTGCCAGACCTGTGCAGGGAACACAGGCACAGGGGGCTAGGGCCAGTGGGAGGGTATCAGTGGCCCACGGGGATTGCCCAAGGAGGGATGCTGATGCCCAGGAGGTGATATCTGATATCCTGGGAGGGTACTTCCCTTCCCAGGACATGATGGGCCAGATCCTGGCCACCTTGGAGCAGGATCAGAGGCAGCAGGTATCACACCACCAGGAGGCCATGGAGCAATGGAAACAGCTCAATGCTACCATGGCCTCAATTGCAGGGGTGCTGCAGCGCCAGACAAACATCCAGCCCGAGTCCTGCACCCACCTGCAGCCCCCTTACACTAGCCAGAACACTGCCGTGTCATCTACATCTGAGCAGCTACTGGACTGGTGGCACTGCCAGAGGACTCACAGGACACCAGTACCCCTGCACCTACAGCCCAGCTTCACCCTTGCAAACATGCCCTCGGGCCCAAACATCCCACTTAAACACCAGCCAAGAGCAAGCCCAGCACCAGGAAGTGACTCTGCCCTAAACTGTCTCCCTTGTGTGCCACTGAGCTACCTCATTGACATGCCACTGCCATCTCACCATCTTCCAATTGCCCCATGGACTATACCCTGTGCTACCAACAGCTGAGCATATGTACCCGAGTATGTTGTTCACTATGTACCCACTCCCTTCCACTGTCCCAACACTCATGGATGTTTTGACTTGTAATATATATACCTGTGCACTCAAAATATCTGTCCTTATTTAATGTGAGCTCTTAATTGTGAATGTAAATGCATTAGCACGTTACCATCATAATATTGCACTAACACACTGTAGTGTCTGAAGTATTTCACATTGTACATTCCATTGTGTTAACTGGCATCTGCCACATCAGTCATGATTTAGCCTCGTCACTGGTAAAGGACACCACAGTACGTACTACATGAGTCAGCCTGAAACAATGAAGCTAAGCCATCAGCATCATAGGAAATGTACCTGAGAGTCACTGGAAGTGTAGCCAGATTAGCTGGGTCCTGGATGTGATGTCTTCTCCCTCATCCTCACCATCACTCTCATCCCTCCTCTGAGGTGGTAGGGATGATTGGACAGCATCCTACTCTCCCAGAAGTGGGATAGGTTTCCTCACAGCCAAGTTGTGAAGCATGCAGCAGGCCGCCACTATCTGACACACCTTGTAAGGGACATAGCAGAGGGATCCTCCAGAGAGATGGAGGCAACAAAATCTTGCTTTCAGGAGTCCTATGGTCTGCTCAATCACCCTCCTAGTACGACCATGTGCCTCATTATAATTCCTTTCAGGATCTGTCCTGGGATTCCTCACAGGTGTCAGGAGCCATTGCATGTTGGGGTAGCCAGAATCCCCTGCAAAAGTTGCGGAAATAGGGTTGAAACATACACAATTTACTTGCATGCAGCCTGGCTGTCAGCTATGTAACTGATCCAGTGTCATACACACTCACCTATGAGCCATGCTCTGTCCCCCTGTAGTTGTCCAATCATGTGTGGCACACTGTTGTTTCTCAGGACAAATGAATCATTAACTGATCATGGGAACATTGCATTGACATGTGAAATGTACTGATCCGCAGTACATACCGATTGTACATTCATGAAGTGATAGTCTTTACGATTCCAATACATCTGTTCATTTACTCTTGGAGGTATGAGGGCAATGTGGGTACCATAAATGGCACTTATCACATGGGGGATATTTGCAAAGACATAGGGGGTCATTCTGACCTCGGCGGTAAAAGGCGCTTACCGCCGGCCATAAGACCGCCATAATACCGCCGCGGCAAACCGCCACGGTCATTCTGACCCGCAACTGGCAAACCGCCAAAAACCCGACATCCACAAAAGTCCGCCACACCGAAGGTCAGTGAAAAAATGGCGATGACCAAACCTCCACCGTCACGCCAACAGAAATACGCCCATGCCATTCCGACCCACAAATCCACGTGGCGGTCTTTCAAACGCGGTATTCCATTGGCGGTACACACCGCCTCGGTCCAAATACACACACACATACAAAACTCGGCCTCATTGGTCAGTTTGAAATACACACACCTGATACACACTAACACCACTCCCACACACCTCAACCACACCACCCCATGGCACCCCAAAGACACCCCAGGTTCAGTGACGCCGAACTCAGGGTCATGGTGGAGGAAATAGTCTGTGTAGAGCCCCAGCTCTTCAGGGCACAGTTGCAGCACACCACAATTGCCAGGAAGATGGAGCTATGGCAAAGGATAGTGGACAGGGTTAACGCGGTGGGACAGCATCCACGCAATCGGGACGACATCAGGAAGAGATGGAACGACCTACGGGGGAAGGTGCGTTCCATGGTATCAAGGCACAACATTGCGGTGCAGAAGACTGGCGGCGGACCCCCACCTACTCCCCCCGAATTTACCGCATGGGAGGAGGAAGTCTTGCACATCCTGCATCCTGAGGGCCTCGCAGGAGTATCTGGAGGAATGGACTCTGGTAAGTCAAATCTTCACTACTGCTTCCCACCCCCACCCCACCTGCATGCCAAATCATACCCCCACCCTCACCCCCACCCCCATCACACCAACTCCTTGCAAATGGCTCACCATCACAACCCACCCATCCCAACACCATGCCCTGCATGCGTCCACAATGCATGGACAACCATCACCAAAGCATGCACACTGCGCACACACATCACCCCCACAAGCCACCCTCACAAAAGCCCCCACAAGGGAATGCCTGCCCTTGGGTACACGAACACCCACCCATCACATGAAATGCCACACACAGAAGCCATAACCATACCTTTATACCCCTGCAGGACCCGAACGCCACCACACCGCCACGGAGGGTACAGAGATGTCCATCCCACCCCCAGAAGAGGCCCCCAGCGATGACAGCAGCTCTGTCTCCCTGGAGCCAGATGACCAGCCCGGACCATCGGGGACCTTTGGACAGTCGGTTCCCCACAGACAGGCACAGGCTACACCAGACCCAACCCCCTCTGGGAACACCACCACAGCTCCCACCCAGCTGGCCCATGCCTCTGTCTCCAGGACACGTCAATCAGCGGTGTGTCTACCACTACAGGGCACCCAGGTTGACCCACCACCCCAACAACAACAGGGACCTGGGGGCAGTGGTAGTGGGCACACCGTCCAGGAACTGGGAGGGCTGCTGTGCGACAAGGGGGGGGACAGGGCCGGGAAACCGACTCTCCAAGAGGCCCTCTCCACCATCATGGGAGCATACCACCGCTCCCAGGAGACGATGGTTACGGTACTGGCCCGGTTCCAGGAGATCCAGGAACTGCAGAGGAACGGTACATGGGGTTCAGGGAGGAACTGAGGAACATCGGTTCCGCAATGGGGACCATCGTCCTGGCCCTTACCCAGATCGTCACCACATTGCGGGACCATGTGGCACCACCTCCGCCGGCGCTAGTGGACAGGAGGCCCCCACACAACGACAGGCCACCAGAGCCCCACCTCCTGCAGAAGAAGAACCACCCCGCAAGCGGAACCTGAGATCTCACAAGAAGACAGAGTAGGATTGCAAGACCCCCGCCAGCCAAAGATACCCCCTGATGTCATCCCACTGTCCCACATTGTCACCCTGTCCAAACTTAAACTGCCCCTGCTCCATCCTTCCCCAGGCATATGGACAATGCACCTGTCCTACCAATTTCAATAAGATTTAGTGCATGGGCAAACAAAGCTGAAGTCAGGCAGTGGGTCACACAGCTCTGCGAAGGGAAAGTCACAAATCAGTCAACAGGAACTGGGGGGAAACACAGACAGTGGAGACCCATGAGGCCGTAAGTAAATGTAAAATGGCGTGGGGTATTCTTACCTGTGTGCTACTGAAAATATTGTTGGATGACTGTATCCCTGTTGTCCGTGTCGTCCCCATCGTCTTCCTCCTCTTCACTCTCCACAGGCTCTACAGCTGCTACAACACCACCATCTGGACCATCCTCCTGCAGAAAAGGCACCTGGCGTCGCAAAGCAAGATTGTGAAGCATACAGCAGGCCACGATGATATGGCACACCTTCTTAGGGGAGTACATTAGGGAACCCCCTGTCATATGCAGGCACCTAAACCTGGCCTTCAGGACCCCGAAGGTTCTTTCTATGATCCTCCTAGTCCGCCCATGGGCCTCATTGTACCGTTCCTCTGCCCTGGTCCGGGGATTCCTCACTGGGGTCAGTAGCCACGACAGGTTGGGGTAACCAGAGTCACCAATTAGCCACACACAGTGTCTCTGTAGCTGTTCCATCACATAAGGGATGCTGCTATTTCGCATGACATACGCGTCATGCACTGACCCAGGGAACTTGGCATTTACATGGGAGATGTACTGGTCAGCCAAACAGACCACCTGGACATTCATCGAATGATAACTTTTTCTGTTCTTGTACACCTGCTCACTTCCACTGGAGGGAACCAAGGCCACATGGGTCCCATCAATGGCACCAATGATGTTGGGGATGTGTCCAAGGGCATAGAAATCACCCTTCACTGTAGCCAATTCGCCCACCTCAGGGAAAATAATGTAGCTCCGCATGTATTTCATCAGGGCAGACAACACTCTGGACAAAACCTTTGAAAACATAGGCTGAGACATCCCAGATGACATGGCCACTGTTGTCTGAAAAGACCCACTTGCCAAAAAATGCAGTACTGACAGAACCTGCACCAGAGGGGAATCCCTGTGGGTTGGCGGATGGGGGACATCAGGTCTGGCTCCAGCTGGGCACACAGTTCATGTATAGTTGCTTTGTCAAGCCGGTATGTAAGTATGATATGTCGTTCTTCCATTGTCGACAGGTCCACCAGCGGTCGGTACACGGGAGGATTCATCCTTCTCCTCGCAAGTCCCAGCGGACGGTGCCTAGGAAGGACAACATGGAGCACAGAGTCAAGCAACCCACAGGTTCGTACACACAGCTTGCACAGTACACGAATCGCCAGGCATTGAAAGGCTTGTATGAGTGGCAATGCAAGGCCTACGCCTGTGTGACGCAGTAGAAATCATGCCATGTGGGCCCTTGAAATGGCGGCTGCCTGACCTGTGAAGTGTGACAGTGGGATGTGAGGTCACTGCGCTGGCGTGGCACACCGTGGCGGTAGGCGGTCGAAGACCACGGCGCAAAGCAGCATTGGTTAACATTGAACCCTATGGGTCTCAGGAGCCAATGACGATGTGCGCCGGCGGTCGCGGCACGCACCTCAGCGGTACGCACCGCCGCGGGCGTGATCGCCATTTTCTATCAGCTTAATCACTCGAGACCTGATCATCCACAGGAGAGGACCTATACTGCAAGTGCTGCTGCGACCTTGGTCTGGGAGATACAATGGCTGCTGCGACTGGGGAAAGGGCCCCTGCCTTCACTTCCGAAGAATTGGAGAAACTTGTTGATGGGGTCCTCCCCCAGTATGCGCTACTCTACGGTCCTCCAGACCAACAGGTTAGTACACACGGTGCACGTAGAATGGGCTATGCCTGTGTTGAGTGGGGTGTATGTCAGATGGTGGGGAGGGGAGCGAATGAGGAGTGCAACGCATGAAAGATGAGAGCATGTGCCACATGGCAAGGTTGGGGAGGGGGGGGGCACTCACATTGATCAGGCAGAAAACTGATGCGATATCCTTTACCACCCTGTACATGTCACATAGGTCAGCGCCCATCAGAAGATCGACATTTGGTGTGCCATCGCCAAGGACGTCCGGGCCCTGGGGGTCCACAACAGACGGGGCACCCACTGCCGAAAGAGGTGGGAGGACATCCGCTGCGGGACCAGAAAGACCGCAGAGTCTCTGCTGGGGATGGCCTCCCAACGTAGGAGGGCTGCCAGCCACCAATTGACCCCCCTGATGTCCCGGATCCTGGCGGTGGCCTACCCCGATTTTGATGGGCGCGTGAGGACAACACAGCAGACACAAGGGGGTGAGTATCAGCACATTCTACTATCTTTGCGCGCAGTGAAGGTGTCTGGGTGGGGGAGGAGGGCTGTGGCTATCTCCAGACCAGGGCGCATTCTGTAGGCTAGGCCCCTCCGTTAGACACGGCCCTGTCCCCCTACCCCCCCACCTCTGTAGGGTGCCAAGTACAGCTGTCCATGGTCCGGCCTCACCCATGTGTGCATTTGTCGTCCAGAAACCGGTAGGCCTAGTCACAATAACTGAGTAGTGTACCCCGATTGCGCGGCCTAGTTCAGGGGGCTTCTGTGTTTGTCCTCTCCGACAGCGGTGTTGGCAATGCATGCACTCAACCTGTCTTCATTTCTCCCCCCCCACAATTTTCTTTGTCTTCGTGTTCATGTGTGCATTAGCATCATCAGGTGGAGGAGAAGTGGCATCGGCGCACGAGGGAGCTGCATCTCACATGGCCCCGGAGGGCCATACAACAGACTCCGAGTACACCAGTGAGACGGAGTGCGAGGGGAGCTCCACAACGGGGACCCGTGGAGACGTCAGCGACACCGACACGTCCTCGGAAGGGAGCTCCCTAGCAGTGGCGGCAACATCCGTGCCCCCTGCCACAACAGGTACAACCGCCACCCAGTGCACCAGCCCCGCCCTCCCAGCAGCCCCTCAGCCTTCACTCCGTGCCCGCTCGCCCAGGAAGGCGGGCATCTCCTTCGCCCCAGGCACCTCAGGCCCTGCCCCAGTTACCCCTGCTGCCCTCAGTGAGGAGGTCATTGACCTCCTCAGTACACTCATTGTTGGGCAGTCTACCCTTTTGAATGCCATCCAGGGTGTAGAAAGGGAGGTGCATCGGAGCAATGCATACCTGGAGGGCATTCATTCGGGTCAGGCTGCCCATCAGCGATCGTTCAACGCTCTGGCCTCAGCACTGACGGCAGCCATTGTCCCTGTCTCCAGCCTCCCTCTTCTGACTCCCTCCACCCAGTCCCAGTCTCCTGTTCCTCTGCCTATCCCATCCACACCATCAGACCAGCCTGCACACACCTCAACACCCAAGGGCAGCTCATCCAGACATAAGCACCACAGATCCCACAAGCATTCACCCAAGCAACATCCAGATGCAGACATGCCAACAGTCACTACCACCTCTGTGTCCCCTACCTCTTTATCTCCCTCCTCCCTCCCTGTGACGTCTCCACTCACACCTGCATGCACACCACCATCAGCCAGTACTTCCATCACCAGCACACCCTCCATTACAGTCCGCACACGTGCAGTCACCACCCCCACTGCCATTAACACGTCCCCTGTGTCCTCTCCCAGTGTGTCTGTCACCCCTTCTTCCAAAGCACACAAACGCAGGCAGCCACCCACCCAACAGCCATCCACCTCACGACAGCCTCCGTCCCAGGCACCTGCACCCAAAGACAGCACACTTGACTCTCCTACAACCACATCCTCTTCCTCCACTCCCAAACCCACTACACCTACCCGTCCCTGTCCTTCCCAAGTCCTTTTCCTTTCCAACCTTGAGCTCCTTCCAATCACTGACCCACCCCCTCCATCTGGTAAGAGTAAAAAAAGCACCTCAGCCACCACCAGCCCTGCATCTACTGTAACCAAAGTGCAGGGCTATTGGAGTCCCCCAGATCCTAGGGCTGGAACATCGGCCAGCAGCAAGGGGACAGCCAGCCCACCCCCTGGGAAGAGGACAAAAAAGAAGAAGGCCCGGCGCGACAAGAGTGAGACGGCTGCCACCAAGGACAGTAGCCTTGCCCCGTCACCTGCCACATCATCCAAGGGAGGCAAGGGCCACAGGGCTCCAGCGAAGGAGGGCAAGGGCAGCAGGGCGGAGAAGTCAGGCAGGAGGCGAGCTGCCCAGGAGTGCCCCACCAGCCCCATTCCGGGTGTGTCGGACGACACCCACGGGCCCAGGACTCCATCAAAGGAGGGCGCCGCGACGGCAAGTTCGGATGGGGAATGAGCGGGAAGTCTTGGCCAGGTCTGGCTCCCTCGACACACAGGACAAGCACCACTGAACAGGGGCCCACCGGGAGGAGCACCGCTGAACAGGGGCCCGCCGGGACAAGAACCGCTGAACAGGGGCCCGCCGGAACAAGAACCGCTGAACAGCGGCCCGCCGGAACAAGAACCGCTGAACAGCGGCCCGCCGGAACAAGAACCGCTGAACAGGGGCCCGCCGGAACAAGAACCGCTGAACAGGGGTCCGCCGGAACAAGAACCGCTGAACAGGGGCCCGCCGGAATAAGAACCGCTGAACAGGGGCCCGCCGGGACAAGAACCGCTGAACAGGGGCCCGCCGGGACAAGAACCGCTGAACAGGGGCCCGCCGGGACAAGAACCGCTGAACAGGGGCCCGCCGGGACAAGAACTGCTGAACAGGGGCCCGCCGGGACAAGAACTGCTGAACAGGGGCCCGCCGGAACAAGAACCGCTGAACAGGGGCCCGCCGGCTCTGCCCTGCTCCGCTGGGTCCCGCCGTCTCTGCACCGCATCGCTGGGGCCTTCATCTCAAGCACCGCTCCGCTGGGTCCTGCCGTCTCTGCCCCGCTCCGCTGGGTCCTGCCGTCTCTGAACCGCTCCGCTGGGCCCTTCATCTCAAGCACCGCTCCGCTGGGGCCTTCATCTCCAGCACCGCTCCGCTGGGGCCCGCCGTCTCTGCCCCGCTCCGCTGGGTCCCGCCGGCTCTGCCCTGCTCCGCTGGGTCCCGCCGTCTCTGCACCGCATCGCTGGGGCCTTCATCTCAAGCACCGCTCCGCTGGGTCCTGCCGTCTCTGCCCCGCTCCGCTGGGTCCCGCCGTCTCTGAACCGCTCCGCTGGGCCCTTCATCTCAAGCACCGCTCCGCTGGGGCCTTCATCTCAAGCACCGCTCCGCTGGGGCCCGCCGTCTCTGCCCCGCTCCGCTGGGTCCCGCCGTCTCTGCCCCGCTCCGCTGGGCCCTTCATCTCAAGCACCGCTCCGCTGGGTCCTTCATCTCAAGCACCGCTCCGCTGCCGGTTGCGATTCTTCCAGTCTCAAATTGGTACCATTACAAAAGCAACACATCCTACGAAGTGCGCTAAAAACAGGTATGCCAAAAATAGTGCAGAATATGCAATATTATAATCAAAGTAGCACTTAAGGTGCCGTTCAAATCAAAATTCAATTGGAGAAAATTCTCCTCATTACCTGCCTATATAAATTGCAATTTATATATCAATTCAAAGGACACAAATTGACTAGTCACCCAAAACACGAGGGCCACAGTAAGTAGTGCTAAACTTCATTACCAAAAAAGGCATCAAAACCCACAGCAAGTGCCGTAACACAGCTCTTATCAATCACAGGGTGTCCAGGTTCCAACTGCCAAGTTCTAAAATCGACCAAATGGTCACTGCATGATGAATGAACAAAAAGGATCTCAGTCGAGGACCGGGCCCACCTGGATGGTCAAATCAGAAAGAAGGGAAAAACGCTGTGGTTGCCAAGACTCGGGTCTCCTCAGGCATTGATCGTCTGCAACGAGATCCCAATCCTTCATCGCGACCAATCCGCTGGGCGTCCGAGTCGCAGATGAGTCCCTGTTCGGGCACCAAATTTGTTGAAGTAAGCCCCAGCAAGGCCTACTAGTGCAAGGGGTTCGCCCTTCTCCGCACAAAGTCCTCAGACCATATAGGAAGAAGTTGGCACAGAAAGTGAAATAAAAGACAATGTTTATTAAACCTCATGAGGGGGTACTACAGTTCAAACAGCACCCTTCGGTAATGTCTGAAGTAGCACACTGAACTAAGAGAGCATGTTCCTTTTATACCTATGCAGGGGCTAAAAGAAGGTGGTACAATTATAGAAGCAAGACTTACATACATGTAAGGTCACATGGAAGTGCACAGTCGACAGGTAGGAGGGGCTAACAGTTTCAAGGACTAGTTGACACATTACTGTCTGTTACTGATTACTAACAGCTGCAGATCTTACTGGGCATGTGCGAAAGTGGGAGATGCTAAATATAACTTGTCACTAGACAGATTTTCAAGAGTAGTTAACAGAAAGGTAGGACAGAGCACAAGGTGAGCACATGGCAGAGAAAATGGCTGCCATGAATACAAAATGGATTCCGCCAAATGTTCACAATAGTTGCTAAATACAAGATGTCTTCTGCTAATGCTTAATCTAATCACTATTAAATTACAACATCTTAGTTCTCCTCGACTGGACTCCCTGTCCAAACCTTTAGTCTCTTTGCAACCTGACTGACTTACATTGGGCACCTGGCGCCGAAATGAACCTCTGCACCTGCAACCACAGTGCTGCCTGGTGTGACCTGTTGACGTGGTCCTGACACTTGCCCAATTCTCAGTTTCAGTCCAGGAGATTGGTCCAGAGTGTTGTTGTACTGTACCTATTTGCTGTATTTAATTTTCCTCCATAGGATAACATTGCATCTTCCAAAAAAATGTACTGTCAACTTTTCAAAACTGTACAGATTTCTCTCAAAACATACTTATAACAATGTATTTATTCTGGTGCCCACAAATGTAAAAATTCTTGTTATTTTTGCAAATTTATTTGGATTTACTTCCTGAATCATGTGTGCCATTTATTGACTGTGTGTGTATCTGCTGATGTCTCACACTCCTATCTGTTAAGCCTAAGGCTGATCAACCACACTACTCCCTAAAAAAAGCACCTTGAGATTGCTAGAGCAATTCCGTGTCCACTTGTGCGAGAACCCCAGGACTATTGGCACAGTATACTTCATTTTGATATACTATATTGGCCTTTGACCAATTTCAGCCAGGGGCTAGACACAGGGCCTGTTGCCAGGCCCTGCAGCCAACCTCCCATTAGCGTCAAGTCTTGCATCCTAAACGCCCTATAAGCTGCAAATCCCTAGATGGACCCTCAACAGGGGACTAACCCACAAGCTTCCCCACTATGGAGTCATGTTCCTTTACAATGTACATTCACTATTATTGTTACTGCCGACCTGGTACCTTTAAATAAAGTTTACACCTGCGGCAATATGCATGGTACTGAGTAGCCTTGCTAGGTCCTGCAGTTGTACCACAGTACCTCACTGGTGCCTCAATAGTTTCCTTAGTCGATAGTATGGAAAAGGGTCCCTTTGTACCCCCCCTACATTGGCCAAAATGTCAGTGTGCTCCATTTTTTGTGTTTCAGGACTCTGGATGAAGTCATTGAGTCCTGTGATAGCAGCCTCAGCATTCTCTCTGACTTTATTGTTAGCCGATCAGATAATTTTGATATTGTGGCTCCTTCTCCAGACCTGCAGTATCAAATTGTCTGATGGGAGGGAAAGCTTCTGCGGCCAATTAAAAAAAACAATTTTTTTAAATTTCAACATTTTTAGTACTACAAAAGTACTGCAGAATCAATGGTCCAGATATCTCTAATTCTTTTTTGAGGATTAACCTCTTCAAGCCCAACCCAAGCCCCTCTTTGAACATTCATTTTGGAGTTATCGAGTTCCTTAAGGGGAGCTTATCAATTTTTTGACAGTTCTGGGCAGCCCATCAGGTCAACACAGTCCTGTAGTACTGCCACTGGCATCAAAGTGTCTGGTCTCCCAGTAGCAGAAGGACGATTGCACCCAATCTGCTCTTGGGGGGTAGAGAGACCACTGGATACCAGGGTTATTTTTTTAAATAATAATGAGGGAGGGCTGACTCATTCTGATATCAGGCTACATCCTAATATTAAAGCCCCAACAGACTTTCTGCCCCACTGGAGACTACAGCACCCCCATGAAAAGCAAGAAGAATTTTTATTTCTTTTAGATTTATTTGTGCCATATGGTCCAGCACAGTGAAGGTAAAATCAAGACAAAAATCCTCTCATTTGCCATGCTAAAAAGCTGCTTATTCTGGATCTGGGTCAGCTGGCATTCAGGCAAACCTACAAAACCCAGACATTTCTGAAAACTAGACACCAACGGAGTCTAGGGTGGCATGACTTTTGTGGATTCCACTATTGTTTCTTAGCCAGGATTCCTTGCAAATCTCAAAAACTGTGTCTAAAATCACACATTTTCCTTATATTTCTGTGAGAGAAAGTTCTGGAAGAGGAGGGGATTCACAAAACTATTTACCACCCAGCACACCCACAGTTCTTTACATTAAAACAACATCCCACTTGTGTGGCTGGGCATGTGATACAAAAAGCCAGGAACACAACATGAAGACATCAAATTTTCAGTCAGAAAAATGGCCAGTTTTGGTATGGCGCGTGGCTGCTGGGCCAGGACGGCTGCCACCCTGAATAAAACAGACCTATCTGAAAACTAGACACAGGGGGATTCCATGGTGGCATGACTTGTGTGGATCTCACTGTTGTTTACTCATAATGCACTTAAAACCTGAACTGTGTCTAAAACCACATATTTACCTGACATTTCTGTGATAGAAATTCATGGTGCATAAAAAAAATATAACAATGATCAGTGGTAAGCCAAGGACAGGCAGTGTGTACTTTTTTTTACAATTTAAAAGGGGTACTGTTTTTACTGGGAGAAGTGTACACCCAGCCTGTCCTTGGCTTACCACCGATCGTGGTTATATTTTTTTATTCACCATGACGTCCTAATTTAGGCAAGGCAATGGGGTGGTGTGGGCAACTTCGCAATTATTTTTAACCTTGTCTTGTAATGCATTATCATTGTTTACACTATATTTGCTTTCCAAGAGTGAGATCTGTTCATGGTAGAAAAAGATTGTGGCACTATATATATATCTCACAACTGAGAAGAGGGTTAGGGCCACTCATGAAATGGGTAGGGGGGATTATGAAAATGTGAAGAGAGAGACATACACAACCTCTGACCCCTGACCACACAACCTCTGACCCCTGACCACACATGATGTTCAACTTGATGTCAAGCTTACCTTGGAGCCTCTATCTTTTTTCAAAGGGTGTAGAGAGCAGGGACCTTTGTAGATGGTTCTGTGACTGAAATAGTATTAGGAAAAGAGTGGAAGAATGACTCCGCAAAACCTGTTGCTATCTTCAATTCTTTATTGATAATATTGGTGATGGACAATGAAAACATTTACATTATTATGAATGCATTTGAATATTGATATTATACCCTGTAAGTTCAATGATGTGCAGTATAAAACATATCACATGATTATTTTTAATGATGTGGTGACACCCTAGCAAAGACAGTGGACCCGCCATATTTAAACTGCAACTTTATATTGTGATGTTTCATCTGGTATATGTAGAGGGTATTGTGGTAATAGAGTTCTGAATCCACTGGGGGTGTCATGTGATGTGAGAGTGTCACCAAAGGCATTTCCATCTACCTAATTGTTTATATGAGTAACTTAATGTACAGTGATAAGTAGTGTGTGTGTGAAATAAAAGTATGTTCCTTTATATAAGAAAGTGCATTAACTAGACATGTATTTAGTGTTGCTGTTGCATACCAATGGTCTGGGATAACTAGCCCATCTCACCTTCTATGAGAAGGCCTTGGAGAGATACCCTGGGTGAATCAAGTGCTACAATTGGGTACTTGGTTCTCAGTAAAAATACAATTGCAGATGTATACCTTGTCTGCACACAGTAATTACAAGACAGAGTTGGTTCTCATGATGAAGACATTCTCTTCTTATCTTCTTAATCACCATCCAATTCTAAGTGTTCTGCTTCAATTCCTCTCTCAGTCACAGCTATTTT
This sequence comes from Pleurodeles waltl, assembly GCF_031143425.1. Classification (NCBI taxonomy): domain Eukaryota; kingdom Metazoa; phylum Chordata; class Amphibia; order Caudata; family Salamandridae; genus Pleurodeles; species Pleurodeles waltl. Next base: position 579,643,796 of record NC_090442.1, on the reverse strand, counting down.
TTTACTGTGTTTTTCGCACTGAATTGCATGTTGGTTTTTTCATGTGGGCTTGAAGGCTTCAAGTACCATAATGTCAGTCTGGCTTCTGATGATGCACTGGTTTGCAGCAAACTGTGCAGTTTGCGATGCGGTCCCCATGCAGCCTCAGCCTAAAGAGGGCCTAAACCTAGCAGGAGACCTTCTTCACACAGCTAACATCAGGACATGTTGTGGTGGAGGTAGATGGTTGTGTTTGCCTTTTCCTAGAGAAGTCTATGGCTGCAGTAGGGTTGGTGGTTAGCCTAGCTTTCTTAATTTTTTTAAAAGAAGAAAGAAGGTGGTGTTGGCATTAAAGGGCTTTAGATGGCTTAAAGAAAGTTGAACAGAAGTGACTCACACATCTGTTCATGTCTGTGTTTCCCCATATATGAACAATCACAGTTTCATCTTCTTCACTTCCAAATAGGCTTCCTGGAACATTCCCTTTAACTTTTCTCCCATGGCAGGACTCAGAGGTCCACTACATGTCACGATCACCTAAAGGGAGGCTTAGAGACCATGAGGCAGTGGTCATTCTTTTCTTCCCAGGAGAAAGGAAATATGATGTGTTCAATGGAAGAACGGTCAAACTTAACTTCCTGTTTGCTTTTGTTACCAACAAATCAGGCATAGTAGACTTGTTTCTGTTGAATTTCCTATGAAAATGCAGTTTGCTAAGACAATTAGATATCTCACTCACTGGTGTCAGACATGATTGCAGTCACTGGAGAGCTGAGAGATATCTGTTTTGGTATGGTGGTGGTACCACTGTTGATCCAGGAGTAATCCACCTCCCAAATCCTTCCTGCCCAGAACATTGTGCATCAGGTATGCTACATTGTGCACATTTGCAGAACATGAATGAGGGTTTTTGCCAGTGGTGGCAACAGATTTCTCACTTGCTTCATTCTTGGCAGAAGCCTCTTTCATTGGAGCTATTTTCTTTACATTGTGTCGGTCAGTAGCTCAAGAAGCAGCACTTAGCAGACATGTCTCTGCATTCCATTTTTGCAGACTTCTCTTTTCAGTTTCAGTATTATCTTGTACTCCTGCAGACATAAAAAATAAGAAGGAATGCTGTGAGATTTAGCCACCTGGTTGTAGTTAATGCAACACATGTCATCACCATCATTAGAATTACATAACAACATGCAAACTAACTGTTTTTGATAAATAAGGTAGATGGAGTCTGGCAAAATAAATGGAATTATTTAATAAATAAGTATCTAGTGGATTGTTGGACTTTTGCTTATGCAGGGTCATCCCCAGTCTTTTTCGCCTCCTGCCTCCTATTTTTTTCTGACATGTTGCTGTTGGCTTTTCAACTCTGAGCACTTTACCACTGCTAACCAGTGCTAAAGTGCATATGCTCTCCTGTTTAAATTGTATGTAAGTGGTTCATCCATGATTGGCATATTTGAATTACTAGTAAGTCCCTAGTAATGTGCACTAGAGGTGCCAGGGCCTGTAAATCAAATGCTACTAGTGGGCCTGCAGCACTGGTTGTGCCACCCACATAAGTAGCTCTGTAATCATGTCTCAGACCTGCCCCTGCAGTGTCTGTATGTGTATTTTTACACTGTAAATTCGACTTGGCAAGTGTACCCACTTGCCAGGCCTAAACCTTCCCTTTCCTTACATGTAAGGCACCCCTAAGGTAGGCCCTAGGTAGCCCCAAGGGCAGGGTGCAGTGTATGGATAAGGTAGGACATATAGTAATGTGGTTTATATGTCCTGACAGTGAAATACTGCCAATTTCGTTTTCACTGTTGCAAGGTCTGTCTCTCTCTCATAGGATAATATGGGGGCTACCTTTAAATATGATTAAAGTGTAGATTCCCCTAGAGAGTAGATGGACATGTGGAGTTTGGGATCCCTGAACTCACAATTTAAAAATACATCTTTTAGTAAAGTTGATTTTAAGATTGTGCGTTTGGGAATGCCACTTTTAGAAAGTGAGCATTTTCTTGCTTAAACCATTCTGTGACTCTGCCTGGTTTGTGGATTCCCTGTCTGGGTCAGTTTGACAGTTGGGTTGTTTTTCACCTCACACCAGACAGTGACACAAAGGGAGCTGGGGTGTGATCTGCATTTCCTGATTAGCCATCTCTGCTAGGAGGGAGGGGTGGAGTGGTCACTCTCATCTGAAAGGACTGTGCCTGCCTCTGACAATGCTGTCTCCAGCCCCCTGGTGTGTGTCTGAGGCCTTGCCTGGGCAAGGCAGGATTTCACAAGAAGGTGTGAGTCCCCTTTGAAGAAAGGTGACTTCAAAGACTAAAATGGGTATAAGAAGGGCACCCAAACTTACAAACTTTAGAAACACTTCTGGAACCAAGAGGAACCTCTGCCTGGAGAAGAGCTGATAGCGGAGGAAAACGTGCTGCCCTGCCTGTGACTGTGCTTTGTGGAGCTTTCCTGCAGTGCTGCTTCTGCCAGAGTAAGAGGGCAAAGACTGGACTTTGTGTGCCTTCCATCTTGAAGAAGAAATCTCCAAGGGCTTGATGTAGAGCTTGCCTCCTGTTGTTGAAGTCTCAGGGATAGCAAAGACTTCTTCCTGCCAGCACCTGGAGTCTCTGGAGAGACCCCTACTCTGCCCTGTGGTGCCCTTCCAGTTCCTGGGACCCTGAAAGGAGAGGCTGGCAGCCTAAGGACAAAAATACACGCACCGAGCGCCGTGCGGGGAAAAGATCGACGCGAATCCGATCGCGGCTGAGAAAACGACGCGACGCCGGTTCCGCCGCTGAGAAACGACGCCGCAGGAAACGCGACCGAAAAACCGACGCCCGGAGCAGGAGAAACGACGCGCAGCATCGCTGACGGAGGCTGAGAGATCGCACCCTGCGCCGCGGGACTTTCGGATCGTCGTGTGGCTGGCTTTTTCAACGCGCACCGCCGTGCCGAGTTGTTTTCGACGCACACAGCCGTGCAGGGTTACTTTCGACGCACACCGCCCGTGCGGGGTTATTTTTGACGCAAACCAGGTACATTTTCACGCTAGCAGCGCTAGTGTGGTGTTACAACTACCTAAAGACTCTTTTTATTTTAAACCTTTAAAAAATCATAACTTGACTTGTGTATGTTGGATTTTTGTCGTTTTGGTCTTGTTTTGTCTAGATAAATATTTCCTATTTTTCTAAACTGGTGTTGTGTCATTTTGTAGTGTTTTCATTAAGTTACTGTGTGTGTTGGTACAAATACTTTACACCTAGCACTCTGAGGTTAAGCCTACTGCTCTGCCAAGCTACCAAGGGGGTAAGCAGGGGTTAGCTGAGGGTGATTCTCTTTTATCCTAACTAGAGTGAGGGTCCTTGCTTGAACAGGGGGTAACCAGACTGTCAACCAAAGACCCCATTTCTAACATTGGTGACCAGCGGTCGGGATTGGACTTGTATTTGTACTTGACATACAGTAATTGAGTGTACACTACTGTTTTGATATCAGACCACTACGTGACCACATACTACTTGTTTGGTGATCTTTTGATTTTTCTCTTAAGGACTCTTTTTATTCTACTTCCATGATTTTGCTGATCCCTTGACTGATTCTTTTTACTTCATTGGGAAATTATTTTTTTCTGCCTTTTGGAACTTTGCACTTGTGACCATCATGTCTCAATCTGGAGATGCAACAGCTGGAGCTGTGTTTGAAATGGAGAAACTGAAGGAGTACTCAGTTGCTCAATTGAAACAGTTCCTTAAAGATCTTGACTGTCCCACTGAGAGCTCCACCAGGGAGGGGGAGCTGCAACAGGCACAGAGGGCCTGGGTGACAATCAAGAAGGCTGGAAGGCACACAGAGGAGGAGAATATGGGGGGGGAAGTGCAGAGGATACACAGTGGTGTAGTGGAGGAACCTGTTACGCCTGGGGGGAGGGTCCCCAGGAGGGGTGGCAGGGTGTCACCCAAGGGTCTGACTCCTGAAGAGTTACAGGACAGACAGGCAGAGAGGGAGTACCAATGGGAGATGAAAAAGCTCAATTGGGAGTTGGAAGAAAGGAGGAGGAACTTAGAGATTAAAAAAATGATTTATGCTTACGAGCTTAAATTGAAAGAGCTGGAAGTCATGAGGGCTGAGTCCAGCTGGAATGGTGGCAGCAACAATTGTATATCCAGTGACGCTGCAGAAGTGCACATGCCCAGAGAGGTGGTGCCCTACTTGAAGGAGGGAGTTAACACACGCCAGGAGGTTCAGGGGTATGAGGTAGCTCCAGTGATGCACAGGGTCCCTGAGGTGGATTGGGGAACTGGCATGGGGAGTCATATTCCTACTGGTGGGAGGGACACTCTACTGACTCTAGGTGAGAGTGACAGGGAGAGGGGTTCCCCCCAGGTAGAAGTCCTGGTTATGGAGTGTGAAAACATCCCAGAAGAGTGTGGGTTGAGTGTCAGGGACAGTCAGGTACTGTCTCACCAGTCTCAGGAGGGTGATGTGGGGTGCTTTTTCAAGGCAGAGTCACTGGATGGTTGGGTGAAGGGTACTTTGGTTAATTCATGTGAGGGGCTGAGTGATGTAATTGCTGGAGAGCATATGTCTAGTCCTTATTTTCCAGAGCTATGCCAACACCAGGTGGAGTGTGAGTTCTCTGACCCCAGGGAGCTTACAATGGAGGCAGACTTCTGGGTGAGTACCAGAGAGTCTGAAGAGGCATTTGGGGGTGCTCCTGAGAGGAGTGGTCTAGGTAGTTCCCAACCAGGTGAGGTAGGGAAGGATTGTAGTGTCCCAGGTAGGTCCCAGTGTAGTGGGATGGGTGAGGGACCCCATGTCCAGTCTCAGAGGAGAGGGAATGGGGATGGGTTGAGGCCCAAGGTGCCCGAGATCCGGTCCCAGGTCCTGGAGGGTTCCCTGCGGGAACACCAGGAGGGGAGCCTAGCCTGTACCATAGGGCCATCTGTTGAGGGAGACCCCACAGTGTCAGGAGAACTTGGGGGGGCGGCTGTAGCCAGCGTCCCACCAGTTCTGGTGTCTGGCAGTACCACTCCTAGTGAGGGGGTGCAGAAGTCCAGACAGAGGGTTGAGAGGGGGTTGCGGACCCCAGTGGAGAACCTGGAGGGTCAGGGGTCAGCTCTGAGAGCAGAGCCCCCCATGAATGACCTTGGTAAGACCATTTCTGGGTTGGGGGGAATCCAGACTCTGTCAGATGGGCAGAGGTCAGGAGACCTGCGCCAGCCAGACTCTTGTGTGGCCCTTCGGGACAGTGTGTCCCTTGAGGGGGGTAAGTGTGCCCCCCTGGAAGTCCTGGTGTGCCAGGCAATGGTTCAACCGCAGGGTGGTGACTCTGGGTTGAATGATCAGGTTCAGGGGGTAAACTCTGACCTGATGGGGGGTAAGTGTGCTCCCAAGGAAGTCCTGGTGTGCCAGGCAGTGGTTCAACCGCAGGGTGGTGACCCTGGGTTGGATGACCAGGTTCAGAGGGTAAACTCTGACCTGGTAGGGGGTAGGTATGCCCCCCAGGAAGTCCTGGTTTGCCAGGCAGTGATCCAGTCTGTGGGTACAGACCCTGGATTGGGAGGCCAGGTTAAGGGTGTCCCCCCTGACCTGGAGGAAGGGGCTACTGCTAACAGTGCCCCTACCATGTTGTCTTCTGGGGGGGCCACTCCTAGTTGGGTGGTCCAGGACCCCAGAGGAGAGGGCAGGGGGAGGGAAGCCTCACCCCTGGCCCTGGTCCAACCTGAAGGTACAGACCCCAGGTTGGAGGATCAGTTGCAGGTTAACATCCCTGCACTGGTGGAAGAATTGTGCAGGACTGCTTCTACAAGCACCCTGACAGTTTTTGACTCTGGGGGTGCCGCGTCTGCCGGGAGGTTACAGAGCCCCAGAGGGGAGGACCAGGGTCAGGTTGTCATCCCTGACCTGGTGGAAGAGAGAGTGGTCAAAGGGTGCCAGGCACCTGGGGCTACCACCCCCCACTCTCCACAGTCACAGTGGTTAGAGAGGCCTGAGGTCGGGCTCTCATCCCTGACAGTTGTCTGGGGCCACTGTGGCTTGCTGTCCTGGTGGACAGAGTTGCCCCTGGGGGGGGGAGGACGAGAGTCACACCCCGGGGGTGGAGTGGGCAACACCACTGTGTTGGCCCTGGTGGTACTATCTGCCCATTGCAATACATCTGTGAGCAAAGTAAAGTTAGGTGTTGCACAGATGGTGTCTGTAGATGTGGAGAAGGGTTCCCCATGGGTTAGCTTAGTGGGCCCTGAGAGTATGGACAGAGGGATCCAACTGGAGTCAGGAAGGCGTAGAACTGGAACATGCCCCTGCTGTTGTGGGCCTGGGTCCCTGTTCTATCGCCCCAATCAGGGAAGTACATCAAGGTATTGATTGTTCTCCCCTGGCTTTAGGCTGGTAGGGGGTCGTGTTGGACTTTTGCTTATGCAGGGTCATCCCCAGTCTTTTTCGCCTCCTGCCTCCTATTTTTTTCTGACATGTTGCTGTTGGCTTTTCAACTCTGAGCACTTTACCACTGCTAACCAGTGCTAAAGTGCATATGCTCTCCTGTTTAAATTGTATGTAAGTGGTTCATCCATGATTGGCATATTTGAATTACTAGTAAGTCCCTAGTAATGTGCACTAGAGGTGCCAGGGCCTGTAAATCAAATGCTACTAGTGGGCCTGCAGCACTGGTTGTGCCACCCACATAAGTAGCTCTGTAATCATGTCTCAGACCTGCCCCTGCAGTGTCTGTATGTGTATTTTTACACTGTAAATTCGACTTGGCAAGTGTACCCACTTGCCAGGCCTAAACCTTCCCTTTCCTTACATGTAAGGCACCCCTAAGGTAGGCCCTAGGTAGCCCCAAGGGCAGGGTGCAGTGTATGGATAAGGTAGGACATATAGTAATGTGGTTTATATGTCCTGACAGTGAAATACTGCCAATTTCGTTTTCACTGTTGCAAGGTCTGTCTCTCTCTCATAGGATAATATGGGGGCTACCTTTAAATATGATTAAAGTGTAGATTCCCCTAGAGAGTAGATGGACATGTGGAGTTTGGGATCCCTGAACTCACAATTTAAAAATACATCTTTTAGTAAAGTTGATTTTAAGATTGTGCGTTTGGGAATGCCACTTTTAGAAAGTGAGCATTTTCTTGCTTAAACCATTCTGTGACTCTGCCTGGTTTGTGGATTCCCTGTCTGGGTCAGTTTGACAGTTGGGTTGTTTTTCACCTCACACCAGACAGTGACACAAAGGGAGCTGGGGTGTGATCTGCATTTCCTGATTAGCCATCTCTGCTAGGAGGGAGGGGTGGAGTGGTCACTCTCATCTGAAAGGACTGTGCCTGCCTCTGACAATGCTGTCTCCAGCCCCCTGGTGTGTGTCTGAGGCCTTGCCTGGGCAAGGCAGGATTTCACAAGAAGGTGTGAGTCCCCTTTGAAGAAAGGTGACTTCAAAGACTAAAATGGGTATAAGAAGGGCACCCAAACTTACAAACTTTAGAAACACTTCTGGAACCAAGAGGAACCTCTGCCTGGAGAAGAGCTGATAGCTGAGGAAAACGTGCTGCCCTGCCTGTGACTGTGCTTTGTGGAGCTTTCCTGCAGTGCTGCTTCTGCCAGAGTAAGAGGGCAAAGACTGGACTTTGTGTGCCTTCCATCTTGAAGAAGAAATCTCCAAGGGCTTGATGTAGAGCTTGCCTCCTGTTGTTGAAGTCTCAGGGATAGCAAAGACTTCTTCCTGCCAGCACCTGGAGTCTCTGGAGAGACCCCTACTCTGCCCTGTGGTGCCCTTCCAGTTCCTGGGACCCTGAAAGGAGAGGCTGGCAGCCTAAGGACAAAAATACACGCACCGAGCGCCGTGCGGGGAAAAGATCGACGCGAATCCGATCGCGGCTGAGAAAACGACGCGACGCCGGTTCCGCCGCTGAGAAACGACACCGCAGGAAACGCGACCGAAAAACCGACGCCCGGAGCAGGAGAAACGACGCGCAGCATCGCTGACGGAGGCTGAGAGATCGCACCCTGCGCCGCGGGACTTTCGGATCGTCGTGTGGCTGGCTTTTTCAACGCGCACCGCCGTGCCGAGTTGTTTTCGACGCACACAGCCGTGCAGGGTTACTTTCGACGCACACCGCCCGTGCGGGGTTATTTTTGACGCAAACCAGGTACATTTTCACGCTAGCAGTGCTAGTGTGGTGTTACAACTACCTAAATACTCTTTTTATTTTAAACCTTTAAAAAATCATAACTTGACTTGTGTATGTTGGATTTTTGTCGTTTTGGTCTTGTTTTGTCTAGATAAATATTTCCTATTTTTCTAAACTGGTGTTGTGTCATTTTGTAGTGTTTTCATTAAGTTACTGTGTGTGTTGGTACAAATACTTTACACCTAGCACTCTGAGGTTAAGCCTACTGCTCTGCCAAGCTACCAAGGGGGTAAGCAGGGGTTAGCTGAGGGTGATTCTCTTTTATCCTAACTAGAGTGAGGGTCCTTGCTTGAACAGGGGGTAACCAGACTGTCAACCAAAGACCCCATTTCTAACATGGATGTTAGAAAAAAATAGAGGAAATAAGGGCCAGATGTAACAGTCTTTCCACTGGCCCTATTGTTTTGTAATTTTCAGTACATCCAGGTTCCTGTGGGACCAAATGTCCACATATACATATATGTTTCAGCACAAGAACCCAACTCAAGCAGCACAGATTTCTCAAAACTGGCTTAATGTATTTACACCAAATCATAAAAAATGCATTGGGATATATATATATATGTGTTCTTTTGCTGAAACATGTATGTATATGTGGACATTTGGTCCCACAGGAACCTGGATGTACCGAAAATTACAAAACAATAGGGCCAGTTGAAAGACTGTTACATCTGGCCCTTATTTCCTCTATTAGTGAGTGGGTCCACACTCAACCACTACTGGGTACCAAATACTCCATTGTAGTGCTTGACTCCCATATAGCGTTGCAGAGCAGTCCAAGCCTTACTCAAGGGATGTGGTGTGGGCTAATAATCACCATTCACAAGTGCAAAAGAATAACACTCAAATAATTTTCCAGTCTATGCTTTTTCTTTTGAAAAAGGAAAATTACATTTATTACATACACACTACTCAATGCTATGCAACAATTTACAAATATACACACACTGATGGAATTACTCTTGGGTGACATTGCAGAATCATTCCTGCCTTTCCCAAAGGGAGCAGTAGACCAACAGCCCACATGGCAAAACATTCACTTGTATTCCAATGCAATATCTGACTGTAACTTGGAGTGAGAGCACCTAATACTGGCAAAAAAGTACACTACTTTGATCACTAGTGACTGTTTACTGATTACTCAAATAAACAATAAGAAACATGTATAGGCATGTTGGAATGAGATGTGTTGTTACGATTACTCCCAGCATGATCTATGCTGCCTAACCACAACCCTACAGCGTGTTTGCAAAGTTTCATCATATTCCACATTGAATCATTCAACATACAAATTATACACATCTGAAAGTTCCTGAAAGACATTATTTGGTTGTTCAAAGTTGCATCATACCATCTCTCACCACTAAAGGGTGCCTTTAAATATGACCATACACATGTCACATCATTGGCCACAATGCTGCAGTCATACATTTTTAATCACATTCAACATGCATACTACACTTTAACCATAGTCCCTAAAGGACTTCACTTCTGTAAAAACACATGTAATCACAGCCTTTCACCTCTGGACAGTGTCTCCCCATCTGAGACAGTGTCTCCCCATCTGAGCAGTCACATGACATTTTCCAGCCTGGATAAGGCTTGCAAGAGTCACATAACCATTGAGGGGTCAGCAATTCCCAGTCCCACACAACATATGGTAGAGATGCTTGAATTCCTTTTTGGGGGAAGGCTACTCTCCTTCTGCAGCTCCCCACACTTGGTGAGCTTTTTGGTGGTGACCCCGTTATCCTAGAGCCACAACCATGCCAAACTGAGTGACTCTCCACTCCCAGACTGCGGGCAGGCCCTGCAGGGCATTATGGGGCACTCCTCTGAGAGTGTGCATAACAGATGAGACTCTCCTGCTGCTCTGGGGAGAGCCAATGTGGTGGTTTCCTTTGGTCTTTTGTCTCACCCCTGCGGCCTTGAGCAGCAGTCATTTTTGTTGGGGGCGTCTGGTCCCACCCGGACACCCTGTACACCAGCCTGATTGAAAGCAGCTTGGGAAGCCCAACCCTGGCAACTCTCACTGACTCCTTTCCCGGCCAGCACACTTGAGTGCTACCACGGGAGCCACCCACTCCTGCGGGGGCATGCGCACCACATGGTTGGCCTTCCCACTACCCTCCAGACTTGGGGGTGGGGAGCTAAGAGGGCTAGTCACTTGGGGGAGTTCAACAGCTTTCCCCCCTCTCCTCTGCAGGATCAGGGCCCAGGGATGAGGTCCTGGGCCCCTTCAACCTCCCACGGGGATCGCAATAGCACTTCTGCACCTTCTTCTTCTTTGAGGCCCAGGGATGGGTCCTGGGCCAGTCCTGCCTCACGTCCGGGATCACAACAGTGCTCCTGTGCCTTCTCCTTATCACAGGCCCTGCAAAGGGGGCCTGGACCTCTCTTTGCTATTGCAGGGGGGGCGCGCTAGGCCCTCCTTGTCTCATGACATCACAGAGCCCAAGAATGGGGTCCTAGGTCCACTCTTGATACCGGGGGGAAGCCAGATGGCACTTACCCTTGCAGTTTCTTCCTTAATTGGCAGCCTCTGGGCCCTGGCTTACCCTGGAGGCAGGAATCCAATATGACGGCAGAGCCTCACACGCTTCACCACCCAAAATAGGTCAAATGTCACCAGAATTGTCCTGGGAACAGCTCGGGCCTGTGGGGCTGATTCGTGTGATCTTGGTGTCATTTTGCTCCTGGTGGTGAGCCCTTGCCACCGGGAGCACTTTCTTCCAGCCTCCTGGCCCCAAAGATCCCCAGCTTGGTGGGGAGCCGGTCTTACAGTCTCCCTGCTCCAGCTTTTAACTTGGGTACTTCTCTAGACACTGTGCCCTCCTTCTGCAGATGCCCAGTCTTTCCCCCAACTGGTCATAAGGGGGAGTCAGGGGACCAGTTCACCTGGTCCTGGGGTATGCCCCCCTGGGTCCCGAGTCAATCAGAAGCAGAGTCCTTGCCCCAGAGGGCAGTCAGGGTTTTTTTTCTTTCCAAATGACTATAGCACCGGCCTTCTGTCCCATGTCCCAGTGTTCTGCAGGAAAGCACACCCTAGACAGCGCTCTTTCCATGCGCTCTTTCCTCTGTGCCAGACCTTTTTAGTGGGGGCGCAAGTGTTTAGCAGGGTTGTGCCTCTGGCCTATTCTGATGTGCCACATCATCTCTCTGCCCAACCGAACATTCCTGCACAGTCTTCTGGTTTAGCTCAAAATGGCACTGCCCAGGAGTCAGTTGCCACATGTGCTCTGAGGGACTCAGCTCCTCTCATCCCTGACATTCCTGCCAGGGCCTCCCCCAGCAAATTCTCCCATGAGCCCATCAACATAGATTGGTCTGGGGCAGGCCCGCTTTCTGGCACAGGATGACAGCTGGCTGATTGATGCAGGGCCCTGTTCCTGCAGCTGGAGAGAACAGTAATTAATCCTGCCCAGTAGAGTCACAAAGGTCCGGGCCTAATTCTGAGCTGAGTCAGAGAAATATGACATTCCTGGATGACCCATAAACTGTACAGATATGCTTTTGACACTTACTGCATTGTTCTTTTCATACAGGTTTCAGTGTACATTGGTGTGACTGCGTGGACCCTAGAGAGCTGGAGTAGTGCCCTAGGACAGCCTTTCCCATTGGAATATAATGGAGTGTCACTACAGTCAAGATAGTAAACCACATTGAAAATGTCTTACATGTATACATCCACATCATACGGCCTATTCCAGGTCACCACCCACCTTGCGTTGTCCCTTCTGCTCTAGGCTACCTGGGTGCAGTTCTTGGGCTACGCTTAACTGAAATCTGGGCAGCCCTCACATGGGTGCACACACATGTGCACATGGGATCATATGTAACTACCCTGGGCTTCCTACCCTTGCTGCATCGCATCAGCCTTACCTTAAGAAGGCAGCACCAGTGGTAAAAAAACACAGTCCATTTTAACATGAGTTTACTGTGGGTGAGTCCCGGACTATGAGGCTCCGGCACAATAAAAGCTTGATAACAGGGTGATTCAAAAGCAAAAAGTTTGGGCAGACCAGATAGTCAGAACCACCCTCTCACACTTCACTACTGGGCAAACATCAGTTGTCCATATAATGTGTATTGGCCTTGTAGATGTTTTATTTTATGAGGAATCTATCTTATCTTGTTCACATTTTCTGATATTCAATGATGGCAAAGGTCTGCAAAGTGTGTTTAGAATTGGGATGACTACAGATAAATTGACGTACACAGACAGAAATGAGTCATGTCATACAACACACATTGCTTCATTCGCCCGGCACCATAGAGACAATTGGATATTCACAGAGGTCTGGACAGGGGTTGTGAAGAAATAGTTTTGTTGATGTTTGGAAAGACCCAACCATTTGAGTAATGTGAAGGTCACCCTTGTGGTCATCTTGCATCATGCTGCCATCACGAAAGGCTGTTTTAAAGTAATTGGTTAGATGTCCAATATATGTGCCTCATGATTTATCTTTTGATCAACATCATACCATGTATTTGACCATAGTGCAGAAGAAATCACATTTTCTGTATCCTGATTGGAGGAAGTATTTTCATGCCTTTGTGGTTTTCATGCATAAACGTTCTGGCAGATGTTTATTTTATCAGACATGGTATTTCTAAACACATGGCCCCATGAATTCATTAATAATACAGGTGTGTATGAAGCTTGACTTTGCCTGTGGCTCTTTATTTGTCCTTGACATCTTGGTGACAAATACAGAACTAGGCTTGGATGCAGTCTGGTCACTGTACAAGTCTCCTTGACTTCACTCTGGCTCAGTGGATGGACAGTACGATGCCTCCGACTTGACAGCTCTACCTTCCCTACCGACGTGATGTGAGTTTCCTGTCTTTTGTGCCTCTCCACCCTCCACAGCGAAGAATTGTGAATACCAGTGTCCTGGCCCACACTGCCCCTGCCCTAGCAGTTTCCTGCTCTTGCACAGTTTTGCTTTTCAAATTATATTGTTGCCATTTCGGGTTTCATAAGCAGATTTTTTTCATGATAACCTTTCAAATGTGATGTTTTAATGTTTTCAATTGTTTGTTATTTCCTTGCTGTGGTTTCTCTGCTGTTTCTTTCATTGTATCTGTCACCCCCCTGACCTCCATGCACTGTGTGTGGCACCTTGACCTGAGACGGTATCTGATGGTTGGGTGTTCCCTCCCTTGGTTTATGAACCATGAGACACACCTCATACTGAGATGGCTCCTGATGTTCGAAGGTCCTTCACTTGGGTGCCTGAATGGCTTGTGTGTCAGATTGGACCATGGGTTTGTCCACAGAGGCTGGTGTTTTCACTTTTCCACTGGTACGCTATCTCAGCAGTTTGACCAGGGTTTCGATTTTGCACTGGTGGAATATCCCAGGCGATTGACTGTGGGACACTGTGGCCCTGGGCTTGATGCCTGCTGGTTGAGTGTGTTACTGTGTACCGAGGGCTCGCCCGGATGGTTGTGTATCTCATTGCATACCAAGGGTTGGTTCTGCAAGGTGTTGCTTATGCTTTTGCTGGGGACTATCCCAGGCAAGGATATGTGCATATCTCAGTTGTGCTCTAGTTAGTCGGATTTTGGTATATCAGTAGTTAGGTGAGTGAAATATTGGCCATTAGGGGATGGTGGTGGTCCTTCTGGAATTGCGGAGAGTGGTGTGTGCTCCACTGTTTAACTTGTCCTTGACCTTGTGATTCAATTGGAATAAGGTTGCGACAGGCAGTTGAGTCTTACACCTAGTTCTAGTCATCTGTCACCTGGGGTGTCTCCGGTTGTCACCATGGGCAGAACACCCAGGTTACAAGAGGTGGGAGGAGAAAATTGAGGTGATTTAGATTTTGTATTTAATTGTTGAATTGTATTTGCTATAGTTTAAATATCACATATGCTTTATATTGCCTGTTTGTATTGTGGCTGGTTTTTTTGTTCACTCCCAATGCTCCCCGGAGTAGGACTTTGGGACTGGGTTTGTTGTGTGGGCAAGACACACCCAGGCTATTTTATCTGTCTGAATGAGGGTTGACCACTGTCTGCAAGTTCTCTGTGTTTCAGGTTCTAAACTTATTCTGACTTTTCTGTCTCCTTTTTGTTTCAGTGATAAGGGCGCCTGGTAACAAGTACCTATATCCCTTTTGTCTCTAAAGACACTTTCACCCTTGTTCCTTGTACATGCATTTATGGTGAGCTAGTGTCATAAGACTTGTTGAGTGCAGATAAGATGAATGTGAATATGCTTTTGTTTTGTCATCAGACTCTGAGAACTAGATCCAGAGATGATATACTGCATCCTCTGTCCATCATGAGTATAAATGCATTTAATGCTGTAGGTACAGCTATTGTATCTTCAGCAACAGAAAATACACATAAGAACAATGATGGAAAAGCATGATAGGTTATTTGTGAAGTGATTAGAGTTCTGAAGTTCAAATTCGGAACCACGGCCAAGCTCCAGAAAAGACTACAACGCATACAAAACGCCTCCGCACGCCTCATCCTGGCCATCCCCCACCACTGCCACATCACAACCCACCTGAGAGACCTACACTGGCTACCCATCAACAAGAGAATCGCATTCAAATTCCTCACCCATGCTCACAAGGCACTGCACAACACATGACCAGAATACCTCAGATGGCTCTCCTTCTACTACCCGATCCGACAGCTTCACTCTGCTGACCTTGCCCTCGCCACCATCCCACGCATCCACAGAATGACCGCAGGTGGCAGATCATTCTCCCACCCCTCTACCAAGACGTGGAACACTTACCACCCACCTGTGTCAGACACAGGACCTACTTACCTTCAGGAGACATCTCAAGACATGGCTGTTTGAGCAGTAGCAGCCCCCCTCCCCTCAGCGCCTTGAGACCCTCACGGGTGAGTAGTGCGCTTTTCAAATACTCTGATTAATTGATTGAAATGAATGCCATGATCTAAAGACATTGCAGCAGGTGCAGAACCCACTGAGCAGCTCTCTGCTCAGAACACAACACACAATGTTGAAACACAGCAAGAGGATTCCATTTCAAATGACCATCTCTCTGTTGAGAGAGTATCACAATATGGCTCAGTCGGCCTGTGGCTTTCTGATGGAGGGTCAGGGACTACCAACGAGAATGTCCGTGGACAGTAACAAAATGCAGTCTGAATATAGTAGGGACTGCATTTTGACAGAGAGATCCTTTCAACCTTGTGTTTCTACTGCCTTTCCACATCATGATAGTTTGCGTGAAAGACCTATCACTTTGCGACAAGTATAATTTTATCTTTGGTATTTACTGAACAGCACTTAGCATACTTTTTCCATTTATCCCAAGATTAACTTTCTCATTTCTGCTCACAAAAGACTCTGGGCATTTGCCAAGTGGAAATCCACAATATCCCATGAAGGGACAAAAAGAAATGTACTGTAAATAGTAGACAGGATAGCTTAGTGGGTTTAACGTGCGTTCTTTGAAGTGGAGAATACACAACAAATGTACAAACTGAATATTGATGCCTAATAAATATTTGGATTCATTTAATTTTAAGGTTTGTATGATTCTCTCATGTGTGTGTGTGTGTATATATATATATATATATATATATACACACATACATGTACATATATACATACATATATACAGAGAGAGAGATATTCACTTAAAAAAACACAGGTTACAGGGGCGTTATAGTTAGGCTCAGTTTTTGAATGTACAAAACCATAGAAATTCACTTATTATAGTTAGAGTTATTTCAAGTAACTGTAACTCGTGCCCTAAGGTAAATATAATTCACACCCCGGCCATGCACAGATCAATAATTTCACTGCATATGTTACGGTGACATTATCAATTATGTTATCAAAGATGTCAACAGTGCTGTAATTTCTGGGGTAATTAAGAGTGCATGGCGAGGAAGCGAGTTATAGTTACCTTAGGGAACGATTTATACTTTCTTAAATTAACTCTAACTATAACAGGTGAATTTCTATGGTTTTGTACATTTAAAAATTGAGCCTAACTATAGCATCCCTGTAACCTTTGTTTTTTTAAGTGATTTTCTATATTTAAAAAAAAATTATATTTCTGTACTGTAATGTCCCTGTAACCTTTTTCAGTGAATTCCTACAGCTTTATTAAAGTAAAGTAATTTTCATTACTATACGTTAATTCAACCACCACCAGCCCTGCGGCCAACCCCTGTAACCACCTAGCCTTTGGCCGTGTATGGCGGTGATTGGCCACAGAGCCTAGCTTGCGGCCAGGCTCCATGGCCAACTCCTATAGCCACCCAACCACTTGCAGCACACAACCTTCAGCCATGCACAACAGAGTTTGGCCGCAGGGCCTGCCCTGCGACTAATCCTTGTTACAATCCAGCCCCACACTGCTCATGGCCTTTGGCCGTACGCAGTGGGTATTGGCCGCAGGGCCTGTCTGGCAGCCAACCTGCTTGCATGCACCCAAACCCAAGCTGAGCACCACCTTCGGCAGTTGATCTTTTTGTTTTTTTTTCATGTTTTTCTGGATCTGTGGATTCACCTGTGGAATCATGGATCCGCGGATCCATGGATCCAGTAATGGATCCATGGATTGGGTGAAAAAAAAAAAAAAGCAATTTTATTTCCCATGAGGGGTCCACGAGGGACCCCTATATGTGTCCTGTGTGATAGGTATACCTTTATCCTGACCCCTAATGTCTTTTTTCAGTGCTAGTTTCCTACCCAGAAGCTGAAGCAACAAAAGAAAATGGCATCTGCAACTTTTCTGTCAGGCTGTGGCTAGCCAATCAGGGACTTGCTTTTCCCCTAGATTTGCGGATCTGGACCCAGATCTGGGATTTGGATTCTTGGATGCTCCGCTTCCCTATATATCTATATTTGTTGGCCTTAACTTATCCCAAAACTACTGAACAGATTCACACACCACACCAAAAAGCATGATCTGGGCAACAGGATCTAGCTTCCTGACAAATTTGGTGTCATTTCATTCAGCGGTTTGTGCTGTAGGTGTGTCTAAAGGTCCTAAGGAAAAATGAATGAGGAAAACATGTTTTTGAGACCCCCCCATTTTTCTCGGCCCCCACTTGACGGATCACCTCAAAATGATCAAGACAGCAGCTGAACTGACAAAAGTATACATTTTGAAAATTTCAGAAAGATTTGTCAAGCGTCACCAGAGTTATAGATAAAACAAAAAACGCTCCATCTATGGAAACTAGATCCTAACTATAACTACCGAGTGGTGACCACCACTATATGTATATATATATATATATATATATATATATATATATATATAATAATATAATTGGTTGGTGCAAAAGTATTTTTCCGAAGTTTCATAACATGGGCAAGAAGATAGAGATGTGTTTTTGTATGTGTCTGTCTGTGTTACATTTTATGTTGTTTTCTTTTTTTAAGGGAGTTTGTGGGGGTACATCTTCACATATATAGTACAGTGACATTCATTGCCTACATGTGTCAGTAGATTGCAAATATATACTTTCCACATGGGCTTTGAGTATTGAATATATTACAATAATCTTTTTCTCTCTCTCTACCTATTCTCTATTTTCTTGTTCCCTAGAACATAAAATGCCCTGATGTCTCAATGAGGCTGAATATGCTTGCATGTCTTAATGGCATCAGCTGCCTTGTGGTGCTTGCACTGCTAAGTTTTGAGGTTTAAGGAAGGTGTAAATGTAATGATGTGTGCCACTTGTGAAATTAGACACAGATTTCGGAGACTATACATTATTTGAGAAATTAATAAAAATATACAGTTGCTCCTGCATCAAGGTGTGCAACATGGTACTACAGTGCAGCTATTAGTAAATTACTTGTGATGAAAAGGGTGTCAAATGAGAATTACCTTCTTATGCCTCCTGTTTTGGGTTTTCACACTATGGCGAGAGACAACCACAGACCCTGTGTACAGAGTAAAGACTGGCCCCCCAGAATCTTTCTTAAGGGAACATCCAAATTTCACAACACCACACTTGTATAAGAAAGGGGAAGTGGCGTCTAACACTATTGATGCCTGCCACGCCCAAACCCCTCTAGCTTTGATGCAACTATTCTGTGTGTTAAAGACGATTCATGGTATACAGTCCTGTGTTCCAATAATACTTGCTGTATACAGGTGTCACATTTGTTTTCTCTTGACCTTTGGGGGTTACCATTTGTTTGGGCAAATTGTTTGTGTGAAAAGTTACTTCTTACAGAATGTCATTGTTTATTTAATTTTTTGATGCTAATTTCCCTTTATGATGATACTTGTTTGTGAGGTTAGCAGTGCTATCCTATT
This sequence comes from Pleurodeles waltl, assembly GCF_031143425.1. NCBI lineage: Eukaryota > Metazoa > Chordata > Amphibia > Caudata > Salamandridae > Pleurodeles > Pleurodeles waltl. The sequence continues at coordinate 579,625,360 of NC_090442.1, read as the reverse complement.
GCAACTTTTGTTCTTACTTGATAAGTGCATCAGAGATGACATGAGAGATGACTTTAAGAAACAGGAACAGTAATAACATGTTGGTATAATATCAGTGGCTTTCCAATGTCATTACTGAATGAATGTCCTGTGTTACAAATACACTATCAGAGGAGGGCTTGGTGCATTGGTTATGCACGGACTATGTGGTGATTGTTGGTTGTTAACAATGATGGCAATGTGTCTACTAAATGTCATCACTTTTTATTTTTTTCAATTATAGTTAGAAAAGTTTATGTTGCAAGTGTTGCGTCCAGCATTCACCAGAAGAAGAGCACATTTTTATTTCTGTGTACAATTTTATGTCTTGTTTCAATGCACCTTTTTTTGTTTCAAAGGGATGCGGTTGTGGACAGAGGAGGGATCCTTCTCCCCCACACATACCTAGACAGGGTTTTCCTTTCTTGATAGAAAAATAATTTATATGCATATGCCCCCTAGCACCACGTCAACCTCACCTAGTTGAGTCACAGGTTTCCAATGTAGTACAAGTATGGATTGAAATGATAATGATTATGCCCTTGATATGTGAATGAGAATGTATTTTTACTGTCCTGACCACATTTATTTGAACAAAATTGTCCCATTAACAGTGATGTTGTATGTTACATGCTTTATGATTCTTCTACTTTTACTATGAGTCACACCTCACATTTGGTACAATTACCTGTGGCATTCGGTGTGCGCAAAGAGGAGGGGATGAGTGAATTGATTGCTTTGCTCCATACAACAGTGAGCTGTTCACATCAACGTATGACTTTTCGACTGGATCAGGATTTACCTTTGTAAGGCTTTGCTTCCAGATTTCTGCTACAATTACAATAAACTAGAGACCTGATTATGACCCTGGCGGATGGGATACTCCATCACAAAGGTGGCGGATATCCTGCCCGCGGTAGTACAAGTTCCATTATATTCTGTGGAACTTGTAAAACGGGTGGTGGGATATCAGTCACATTTGTGATGGAGTATCCCATCCGCCAAGATCGTAATCAGGCCCATACTCTGGAAGAGAACAGTGAACTATGACTGTGGCCAAATGTTTGATTTGAGTTCTGACAATGGATCAACGTTAGTTTCCATAGTGATCAAGTTTCTTTTGCAAGGGTCTTGGAAACATACAACATTTGTTGTGCCTACAATTCCTCAGCAGAGGGTGCAGTAGAATGCAGGAATGATGTACTACAACTGAAATTGGAAAGATTTGTGTGTCTGCTGAGCTGTTCTGGACTGATGCACTCTGACTTGCTTTACTGGTCAGGAGAAGTACCCCTGGCAGAGTGGCCAAACTGAGAACCAACTGAAATACTGTGACTAGCCTATGCACATGTTCTGCTGGGAGTTGTTTTGACAGTCTCACTGGGTTACCTTCATCGTCAGGTGCTGCAGGCCCTTCCTGACTCAACATCACCAGTTGGACATGATCTCCAACTGGGAGATTGCTCCTCGGTCACCTGTGAAATATGGGGGACTGACCACCTGGATGCACAATTCTCACACCAAGAAGGTGTCCCTTACTGGAATAATAACATGGACTATGGGAACTGTCAATTTCACCAACTTCATCACCTGCAGCTCTGGTTGAAAGACCTCGCTAGAACCTCAGTTCTAGAGTACCTGGCTTCCATTCTAGAGTACCTTTTTGCCTCAAGTACTGGTGACCACTGAGGCAAGATATAAGGTACAGAGAATTGAGCATTTTGAAGGTCTCATTTGAAATTCATTGAGGCAACGATGTCTGACACCTCTTCAAGGGCCACCAAGAAATTGCTATGGGTACAAGGGGCTTTCTTTGTGCGACTGGTCATGGTATCTGTTGATTTCACAAAGATGCCTCTTACTACAAAATAGGAACATTGAATGACACTGAGACTTTTGAAATTTGAGACTTTAAACTTCTTTCCCAGATTTACACTACAAATAAACATCAAGAGGATGAGCAAACGTGCTTTGAGGGAAAACGCAGTTTGTTGAAATGAAAGTGAAGAATGAGACAAAGTTACATGTATTATGTCATTTAATGTTTGGCACACCTGCTCCAACAGTGCCTAGTGGATAATACATTACAGAGTAGTATTACACATTACCGTTACCAACTATAGCTGTGAAAGACAAAGAACAACATGAACATTCCATTACCTGTCAAATAAAAGTTATCATTAATAACAATGCATTATAGAATGTACAAGTGTAGGGATAATAACAGGAGGAGTGGGTTGTTGTTAGGGTACCAATAGATAAGCAAGTAGTGGCCCAATTGTACATCCCAGATTACAGGTGGAGGAGACAAATGTTTGTTCCTAATTACTCACACAACGGGCAGCTAATGACTATCTATGGTCAAATAATGGCCCATGTGTACACAAACTACCACAGATAATGATACATCAGATATCCACTGAAGGCTGAGCAAGAGCTACTAATGATGATGCAAGACAGCAATAGTACTTATTCCCCAATGTCGTATCAGGACGCATGCTAGACACAATATCTAGACCTAAACACTGATGGATGGGGAACAGTGAAAGAGGATTAGGAACATCATTGATTAGTAGAGGAGGGGATGTAGAAGTATGTTTTATTTTATTTGAAAGCTATCTTGTCGTGTTTACATTTTGTGATATTCAATGATGACTAAGGCCTGCAAACTGTGTTCAGAATTGGGATGACCACAGATAAATGAATGTACTCCGACAGGTAGCTTGTAATGCAAGGCTTTCTTAAAAGATACACCTCACACAACATGTATTGCTTCATTTGCCCAGCAACAGACAGAGACCTGGATGTCTACATATGTCTGAAAAAGGATTCTGAAAAAACTATTTTGTTGACAACCTGGAGAGTCCCAACCATTTGAGCAATGTGAAGGTCGCCCTTGTGCTCATCTTGTATCATGCTGCCATCACAAAATGTTTTTTTACTGTGATTGGTTAGATGCCTAATAAATGTCTAACAGCACGCATCTTCTGATCAACATCACATCATGTATTTGCCCATAGTGATGAAAAAATCACTGTTTTCTGTATCCTGATTGGAGGATGTATTGTCATGCCTTTGTGGTTTTCATGTGTAAAAGTTCTGGCAGATGTTTCTCGTATCGGACATGTTCTTTCTAAACACATGGCCCCATTAATTCATGAATAATAATGCTACATATAGAACTTGACTTTGCATGTGTCTCTTTATTTAGATGTGACAGTCTGAGGTTTGCAGTAGTCTGCAAAATTGCCTATGTGGTGTGCATATGCCATAGACTTTCACACTTGGGCAAATATCAGATGCCTGCACACTGTGAACATTTTTAAATCAAGTGTAAGTGCAGTGTGCAGACCTCTATGATATGCAATGTATTGCCTCAGATATTTGCACACACCTCTAATGTATGCAAATTATGCTTCTTGGGACCTCACAGATTATCTGAAAAGTGTATTGTTCAGATACCCTAAGCTTAGATTCAGTGCATGTAAAACAAGGCTTGCATTGCATACTATGGCAGTCAGGTTACCTCCTGTCCAAGCAAGGACCCTCACTCTAGTCAGGGTAAAGGAGAATCACCCTCAGCTAACACCCTCTCACCTCCTTGGTAGCTTGGCACGAGCAGGCAGGGTTAATTTCAGAAGCAATGTGTAAAGTATTTGTACCAACACATGCAGTAACTCAGTGAAAACACAATAAAATGACACAGGTTTAGAAACATAGATAATATTTATTTGAACAAAACAAGACCAAAAAAAAAAAATCCAACATACACAAGTTAAATTATGGAGTTGAAAAAGAATAAGAGTCTTAATATTTAGAAAATAGTGAGAATGCTGTTATTGCACAAAATAAAGCTGCATGGGTAAGTGTGTGTTGAGAAAGGCCAGCAATGAGTTGATTTCTCACTCGCATGTAACACTGTGCATCATTCCTCCTCCGGTCGGGTCGGCGTGCGTCGTTTCTTCTCTCCTGCAAGAGAGCAATGCCTTGATCCGGACGGGCACCTTGGGTCCAGGTAGGTTTTACGTTGATTTTGCCCACCCACCGATGTTGCATTGAAATCTGGTCGCACAGTGTCAAGAAACCGTGCTGCTTGGGGGCTTGCGTCAGTAACAGCAGCCATTTTGGGTGTTGAGTGTCATTTCTCCAGCCACGTTGCGTCGATCTCCCAGTCGCGATGCAGATGGAGCATAGATTTTAGCCGCAGGGGCACCCTGAGTCCCCCTTACCGCCAGCCTCTCCACGGCATGGACAGGCTGGCAGTTGGGGATTATGACCGCCAGGCAAAAGCCTGGCGGTATGTGGGAGGAGCTGGTGGCATGGCCGTGGCTAATGCGCCACGGTCATAATAGCTGGCCGAACACCACCAGCCTGTTGGCGATGTTAACGCCAGCTTACCGCCGGCAGCCAGGGTCCTAATGAGGTCCTTAGTCTTTTTTGTACTTTTGCCTTGATTGTATTATTAGGATTTACATTTCAAAGAACTAAAAAGCCAATAATACCCAACCATTACATATTCAACCTAGGCATGAAAAGAAAAAATAAATAAAGTGAAGACAGCACCTCTGAGACCACCATGGCCTTGTATCATAAAAAAATCACTTCTGGTGACGTAACCTGGATCAAAAGACACATGATGGCATTTCCTTTGGTGTTACCTGGGTTCAAAAGGCATTTGGTATCACTTCTGCTCCCTCTAGAACTTTGATGAATTGACGTCCAATGCTGGCATTGTGACATGAAAATAACATTATCATCCTGGTAGTAAAGAACAGGTTTTGCTTCATTTATTCAAAACACAGTCTCAATTTGTCTTTCCAGAATACAATCTATAAATATGTTGTGGGTACACTAGCACATCTAAAAGCTCAATTACAATAAGGTGCTGTTGCTTGCAACATTCAGACTTATTTGGGTAAATTCATTACATCCTTGAATACCACGTTTGCAATAACCAATGCTTGTTAAATGTCTCATTTGTTATAACCAATGCTTGTTGATTATCCACATTGTGGCTCAGCTGCTAAACTTGTGCCAACTGTAACTGTCAAAACATGCCCTCTTCACAATGTGATCTGTATTGAACATGCACCACAATCAGGAGGATAATTGCTCATTTCCCTAAAAAGCAATCAACTGCCAAAAGGCACATGTGTTCAGTTGATTATTTAAGGAGGCTTGTGAGTATGAGGCCTTGCTTGGCTTTGTACTTATTGCTCTGCTCACCTGTTTCCAGTCAAGTCAAGTTCTTTGTCCTCCAGCCTGGCTCCAGTCGAGTTCCAAAGCAAGTCAAGTTTGTTGTCTTCCAGCCTGCCTTCAGTCGAGTTCCAGTGTTCCTCGTTCTCTTACCAGCTCCCAGTCAAGTTCCAGCATTTCACATCCTCCAGACAGCCTCAAGTTTAGTTCCTGTGATCCTCTCCCGCTGATCAGCTTCCTGTGGAGTTACCGCTCTCCTCTTCCATCTTCTGCCAATAATCCCATACTTCCTTTAAAAGAAAGAAAATAAGAAAGGTGAAAAAAACAACTTGCGACCATAAGAACTATCATGATTTTTCGTTTGGGTGGGAATCCAAGATACCGCTTAGCAGACATTAAGGAAAGGTGTATTTCCTGTAACAAGCTTTCCCCTGAAATTAGGAGATTGGAAATAGAGCAAAATTATCAAATCTATTATTGGCAAGAGATTACACCAGAACAGTAAGAAGCCCTTTAGTCAAGCAGATGGTTTCTGAGTTTGCACATTCCTCAGAGACCCTGAAAGTATTGTAAATAGAGGAAGAGACTTGTTGAGCCTTATAGAAACATATGCCAATGTGTCAACAATATATAACTTTGCAATAATTTATGCAAGTTCAATGTATTAATGAAGTAATTCTTTTGCCTGCCAGAATCCTAAAAACCAAGAGTCCAGTATTTTGAGAAATCAAAAGTCCTGGTGCCCAACATGACCCCCAGTTCTGGATGCAGCAGTCCAATTGTGCAGTTCATGAAGCAGAAGCTGGGATTTTCTCTTCCCAAGTGCAATCTCCCTGGGTTTTAATTTCATTGCCTCTCAAATACTATGGATGTAGTGTTGTAAATAATTTATGCATTCCCAGGTTTCTAGGGGTGGAGGTAGAAGATTTTTAAATAAATCTAGTTTAAACAATCTCACAGTGTTTGTCCAATATATTCAGTCAAAATTGGCATGTTTATACAGTTATTTTGGACCAATGTTGTCGCACAGGAGCCACTCAATATCTGTAGATGTCACATCGATAGTATGTCTGCACTGGAATTTGTGACTTGAAACACTCGCAATAAAACAATAAATAAAGTGGCTCCCACAGTAGCACTTTCCAACAGCTGTACGCAAAGTGAGTAGGGGTTGTAATTTGCTCTTACAGAAGTAGTAGCATAGTCTTGCTCATGGAAACAATATGATATATTTTAATGTGGTGAATGTTGTGTTGTTCTATATTGTGGTATGTTATCAGCTTTTGTATAGTGCAATGTGTAGGGATGCACTTGGGCACGTGCTGGTGGTCAGCATTCATTATAAATAGCTAGGGTCACCAGTCTCGATACACCTGGGCATCAAATTCTAAACTGAACTTGGTTTCACTAGATGCAAACACAAACCCAAACCCAGGTGAAACCCCTGAGTGCAGCAGCAAAGCCTAAAGCCCTCCCAAGCTCTTTAGAACCCTGGACTTGCCACCTTAATTCCTCTACCCAGAGCGCAAATCTCCACCCAGCCCTGCCCTGACATTACCTGAACCCGTGATATCAATCCACACCAGCCCTCTGCTGACATCTCCTATCTGCCATCTGCCCTGAGCGAGTGAAAAAAGATTAGATTTGTCTTCATAATCTGGGAAAGCCATACATAAAAGGATTTGGGAATCCATGTGGTTATTCGTCATTCCAAGGGCAAAACTTGAATTAACCAGAGTTTGGTGTGGGGATACCAGTTGAAATGGACAGTCTGTACTCATGCACAAATGTGGCAAACACAATGAGTACCTTAACGGTTAGAGTAGGAACCTTTCTATCTGAAGATAGGTCAGCTACCAGTCAAGATGGTCCATACTTTCCACTTTGAATATGGGTCAAAATTTGTCATCACTAATGATGATTTAAGAAAAAGTGCAGTGGCAATTTTGTAGACGTTTAGATTGAATGCACAGATTTTGTAAAGGAGGCCTTCATCACAGTTGGCACATACTAATTAAAGCTAAAGAGTAAGCTATTGTGCATAATTTATGGAGAGCATGAAAGGCTAGGGACCAATTCCCAAAAGAATAATTCTGACTTATCCTTTCATGTTTCATTGATGATATTACCGTCTGATTCTTTGATAAATCTATATAGCTGTTTTTCCGAGCTCCAAGTACACTGGACTTTGACTCCTGAATACTCCTTTGACACTGTATAGACCCCCAGAGGAGGATCTTTAACTATGACCTTGCATATTTCTCCTGTTTGTTATTTGAGAGTACATAATGGATCACTTTGAGCCTTAAAGGGAAAGCAAAATGTAGTTTTATTATATATGCATACAAAATCGACTAACATTAATCTAGAGTGTACAGCATGCCTGGTCCTTTATCTTTCTGTCTTTTCATGTTGCTCTTTTTTCTATTCTTAAGATCTAGCACTGAACTCAAGCTTTCCTATCTTGTTTTTAAGTCCAACACACAACCGATTTGACCGGTTGTAAGACTTGTGGGCTTTTAACCACCCCCCTCACGCCCATCACTTTGTCGTCAGTGTGCTTTCCTTTCAAAAAGTCTTTGTTATCATTGGTAAATGATTTACATTTGTCTCTCCTTGGGACGGTTTTGTTACACCTTGCAGACTGCTCGTTACATGGATAGTTGCACGATTGCTGATACGTTCGACTGTGAGCAGACTTCTTTTTGTGTCTCTCCTTTGCACTCATGCTCATGACAGACATGGCGATTTATGTCAGCTCACTTAAGTGAACTGTTTTACTTTTCATTTTCAATATAAGTGGCAAGAAAAGTCCAGTTATGGATTTACGACACTAACAGCTCGTACTTGAGCAAACGTAAGACCCATTGCATTGCAAATGCTTGTTAATAAATATGTTAACTTTGAATTTTAAAGTTTTCTTTACTCAGTCCGGCATCACCAACAATTACCATTCTAGAAGAGGGCTGTTTTGAGAATTTGAGGACATCTCCTAAGGCTTTATCATTTATGATGACTTAATTTCCACAATGGCTCCTTTAAAAGGTTTTGCGGTAATCATTTTACTATTCTTTCATTCTCATGGCTGTTCAACATTTGGCAGAAAGCCTGGGTCAATTATGGGAAAAGTCATTAAAGATCAAACATTTATTTCATTATTTTATTTTGGATATTAACAATTTGGCTCAAATTTAATGTCCTTTTATAGTTTATTTATCGACACAGTGCCCCTTCTGGAATTTTCTTGGTGCAATGCACATGTTCACAGTAACACAAATATAATATCCTCTATACAAATCAGTATTGGATACAAAGTAGGATTGATACAAACCTACTTCTACCCCCCCCCACTCTGTCTCCCAATCAAGGTCCTTCTTCATTACTGTTCTAATGATGCCCCACACCATCAAGCACTCATGTTACCCTGCCTTCACTAGACATTGCATGGAGGGGGATAGAAAGTACAACAACAAAGCAGACATCAAAGCAGAAAGGGAACAGATATTTAATTGGAATAGAAAAAGAGGAGCAAGACATTGGCTTAGAGAAACTTGAGGGCACCCCCCTCCAAAGTACATGAAGGGGCCAACCACCCGACCAACCACCCGACCCAGTCAGGAGCTCTCAGCCCAGGAACCTCCCTCCTGTGCACAGTGCCAGCCAGTGCATGATCCGTGACTGTGTGCACGAGCATGTAAAACTAACTGGTCATAGACTTAGTCAGTGTATTGTACTGATTGTGCTGATGGGATCCCCTGGAGTCCATGTTACACCAGTGATATATATATATATATATATATATATATAAAATACATGGGATTCTGCAATCTATGTATTAAAAAACCCATCTCTAATTTCTTTATAATCTGTGACTTGTGACATATTCAGTCATTGATTATATTTTATGCCATAACTCAACTGTAATAGCTTATTATAGTTGTGTTCTGATGTCACAATGCCTACTGACAGGAGCCAGGGGAAAAGCAGGTGTTCATGTAGCATAGTTAAAGGAGCTGTTTCAAGAAGGAAAACAAAACCTTGCTTTTGTTCTTCTGCTCTGTTATTCTTGATGTATCATTGAAAAACAGAAAGGGGAAATTTATAGCAACATGTGTATTTTTTTCCCCTCCCAAGGTATTTTTTTTTTTTTTTTTTAGAAACGTTAGAATGTTTCTGCAAGTTTCTATACATTCCCAGATACTGCACCTTTAAAAAAAAAAGTGACTTGTATGAAACCTATTCTAATATCATTTTGAAATAAATACCCAACAGGTTTTTAGAAGTGTTAATTTTACACAAGGTATTCTATTTTTTTTTTCATGATTGCAAACTTGCTTTCTCTTTCTTATGAAAGAGTTACACACCTAGGATTTAAATGGTTTGTGGAAAACGTGATGGCATGACTATGTATTATAAAGAATAAAGTACTCCCTAGAATATATAAGAAGGATGTTTGAAGTCACCTTGGAGTTTCATAACCTTATAAAGGAAGTATGCCTTCAGCTTCATTCCTCCATATGGTCATGGAACTCCTCAGTGACTTACAATATATTTATAAAGTACAGCATGGGTACTGTATCCCACAAAGTTCCCCACCCATTTAACTATGTCCTAATATGTGCTTCCCTAAAATTACTTCTAAGGTTTCTACAGATAGTATGAATAGTTTTTTAGATAGTTCTAGTTGGCAGAGGTATGCACCCTGTCCAAGTAGGGAGCTAAAATGCCAATCTTGAAGAATAGATAAATTAAAAATGCCAATTATGAAAGATAAGGAAAAAATGCCAATCAAGAAGAATTGATTTAACTTGATCTTAGGGATGGATTAGTAGTGTACACCAAATTACTGTAAGGTACTGCATAAATACAAGTCTTATCCTCACTGCTGATCACCAATGTTAGAAATGGGGTCTTTAGTTGGAAGAGGTATGCACCCTGTCAAAGTAGGGACCACAATCCTAGTCAGTGCAAGTCAGCTACACACCATAACTTAACCTGTGCTGACCCTCTGGTAACGTGGTACAGAGCAAGCAGGTTTAACTTAGAAGGCAATATTTAGAGTGTCAGTGTAACACTTAAAACAGTAAAAGAGTGAAAACACCACACAAGATACCAAAGAAAGATTAGAAAGCCAGAGCTCAATTTCATTAACAAAACAAGACCAAAATGACAAAGATCCAATAAGTAGACGTCAAGGTATAAGGTTTAAGAGAATATCTTCAAATATATTGCTTGGAAACAAAGCACCAACTGGGGCTATCTGGTCACGCTGGACCGGGAAAAATCTGAAAATTCAGGCTAACCATGATGGAGCGTGAGTTGGATGCAGGGACCAGCTTTTGCCTTCTGAAATCAGTACCTTGGTTTAAGGTTGCGTCGTCATCAAAGGAGGATGTGAGGAGAGATGAGAAGAGTAACTCAGCTGATGCTTTGTTTTTGATTCTGGTGATGGGGCAATGCATCGGTTCTGAACCACGCAATCGGCGAAGCATTGCAGCCGATCTTCTTAGGTGTAAGCAATGCATTGACCTCATTGAGCTGCGCAGCTGGGGATGCAATGTCTCCTGAAGCAGTGATGTGTTGGCATCAAAATGTATTGATTCTTACTGTCGCAGTAACAGCAATGAATGGATTTGGTAGTTGCAGCACTTTATACCCACTTCCAAGGGCCCAGGACTGGATTGGCACCACTTGTCAGGGTAAGACTTGCAGAAAGCAAAATCCGGGGGCTGTTGCAGGTTGTGTTGGAAGTGTTTTGTGTCCTGGAGACGTCAGAAGCACAGTAGGCAAGCCAGCAAGCCCTTGAAGTCACTAAGGTTACAAATGAGATGGGTCCAGTTCTTCCTCAGCAGAGCAGAGGGCAGCAAAGCATCACACCAGAAAAGCAGTTCTTCCAGAGCTGCAGTCTAGAGTGGCAGTCCTTGTAACAGCACAGCAGTCCTATCTTGGCAGAGTTCTTCACAGGTCCAGAAGTGTAGCGATTTGGTATGGTCAGAGGTCCAGATCTCATACCCAGTGGTGCCTTTGAAATGAGAGTGACTTTAAAGAGACGTCTTTGAAGTGCATTAAGTCCTGTCAAGCCTCGCAAGAGGGATAACTTGCCGGGTCGATATGGCTGTTTACACATGACTCAAGCCTGCCATTGCATGGCCTGTGTGTGCAGTTTTAAAGAGATACTGAAGTGGATGGCACCATCAGTGCTGCAGGCCAACTAGTAACATTTAATTTACAGGCCCTGGGCACATGTAGTGCACTTTACTAGGGACTTAAAGGTAAATTAAATATGCCAATTGTGGATGCTAAGGTTACCATGTTTTAAGCAGAGAGCGCATGCACTTAACCACTGGTTAGCAGTGGTACAGTGCCCAGAGTCCTAAAGCCAGCAAAAATTAGGACAGAAAAAGAAGAGAAGGAAGGCAAAAAGGTTGAGGGTTGACGTTGTAGAAAGGGCCAGGACCAACACAACCACCCTCCAGCTTAAAGTCAAGGTAGACGATCAATAACTTGATGGACTTCCTGGCTTATGCAATCGAACATGGACAAAGGCCCACTACTGAAGGGACACTTGTTAGTTTTATGACTGTATGAGCTCCTTTGAATCCCTCTTTCTGTACTCTCCTGAGCCACTGAACCGATCCATGGGGGAGCCCTTCTTATCTCTGGACTCCACCTGTGCAGTCCCTAACCTTCATTTGCCTATAGATGCATCCCAGTTGCAACCCTTGGATCTGACTTCTGTCCCCAATCCAAGGAAAACTACTTGGACAACAACCAGGAGAGGCCACTGACATCTGTCAGAGTCAACAACCTGGCCCCAGACCATCCAGGTCTCTGACCTCTGGTTTCTCAGAGTGGGCAGGAGTGGCCCCAGATGTCTTGCACCCTTTTTCCACTCTACCTCCCACCAGGTCTGTGGTGGTATCCTGAAACTGGCCACCGAGCCTAGGCTCTGCAAACTGAGGCTGAACAGGAGACAGGTGTGGGCTCTCCCACACCCTGTTCCTCCATCTGGGGTCCGGCACCCTAGGCTTGGGAGTGGTGCCCAAAGGAAACTGAACTGTTAGAGTGCCTGTGGCAGCCACCACTCCCAGTTCCCCTGGCATCTGGCGATAACTATGACCTTCCTCTTGGTCACCTCCCCACCCCACTCTAGGGATAACAGGGGCATAGGGCCAAATAAGTCCTGCTCATGGGCTGATGTCACCATACACACCTGGCCAGTGCACTGCTCTGGGGAAACTAGCCTTTCCACTAGCACAGTCTGGCTAGCCCCAGTGTCCTTCAGAGCAGTGACTCGGACCCCATTCACTGTCACCTGGTTGAAGTGATAGATCCTACCCTCAGGGATCACCACTGAGTCTACCTCCCAACTAAGGAGATCACAGAATGGTCTATGACCTCTCTCTGGGGACTATTTATGCCTAAGGCTACATTGGCCATCCCTTTAGCAGTCCCATCATTGGGTGGTTCCTTAGGACAGACAGAGCCCCACCCCTACTTGTGACCTAGCTGAAAGCAATCAAATCAGTATGGTTGGAAATAGGGTGCCCTAGGCTACCACCCACCAGAAAAACCTCCTGGTTTCTCAGAAAGGGCATGAGAACCCTTTTCTCTCCCCTTACTCTGGGACTTGTCTGCCCCTCACTCGGCTGGGGGAACCTGAACCACCCTTCTTGGGGTCACTCCCAGGTGCTTTCTGTGGACACTGGTGCTGACCCAGTGGTCCACCACTTTAGCAAGCTCCATGGGGTAAGAGAGGTTACTGTCAATGAGGTGTTGACACAGATCTGGAAAACAAAGACGGGACATGTGCTCCTTTGCAAACAAGTTATACAGCCGAAGGGAATCCTTTACCCGACTGCCTGTCAATTGACTAACCAGTGCTTTGCAGAAGGAATCTAAACAATCTACCCAGGTCTGTTGAGATATCTTTTGACTGTCCATGAACCTCTGTCCGTACATTTCTGGGGTCAGACCAACCTCCTGAATAGGGCCTCCTTCATGGGGTGACACCTCATCCTGACACCCCTCTCTAGGCCAGTAGGGTGTCCGTCCCCTCACTAGGAATGTGCCTTCACACTATTACCGCTCCAATCCTCCTCAGGTACCTTGCACATATGTAAAGCAACATCATAGGTCTCTAACTATCTGTCTACGTCATCTCCAACCAAAAAGTCAGACACCATACCCTTGGGAATGTGGACCTTTCTGTCAGAGGGCCCCAAAGAACTCCTGCCACCATAACTGCTGGACTCAGCCCTCCTGGATTTTATATCCATTTCTTTCAGGCTCAACCCCGGAGTCAATATCACTTTCTTCTCCATGGCCAATCTTTTCCTCTCTAAGACTCTCTCCTTCTCCAATCTGAGCTTGGCCAGCTCCAATTTCAGTTTCCTCTCCCCCCTCCTGTCCTCCAGCTCCTCTGCAGACAGGCCTCTAGATGAAATGCTGCTTCCTGCCCTGGAGGGGACCTCCACTCCACTGACTCCCTGCCCCTCAGGCAGTTCAAGTGAATCCTGGTCTAAATACACATATTCCTCTAATATCGCCTTCTCCTCTGTGGTCAGGTGCATCCGAGCTTCTAACCAGGCCCTCAGCCCCTTTGCAGCTCCACCTTCTTGGTGAATCCTTTGGTAGAAAGCCCAAAATCTTTATAGAAATCCTTTAGCTGGGCCACAGTGTAGCTCTCCAGCTAGGCCAGCTCACAGTCCACTTCTGCATGTGCAGATGTAGGACCTCCAGACAGAGAAAAGCAAAAATGTCAACAAGGAGAATGGAAACATTGAAAATGCCCATCAGAGAGAGTAGGGAAAAATGCCAAGGAGGATAAAAGACAATAGGCTCAAATTGGTCTTATTTGTGGATGGTAGTGTACACAAAATTACTGTAATACACTGCACAAACGCATGTCTTATCCTCACCACTTATCACCCATGTTAGAAATTGGGTTTCTGGTTGGCAGAGCTAGGCACCCTGCTCAAATAGGACACACGATCTTCTAGTCACCATACATTAACCTGTGCTCACCCCCTGGTAGCTTGGGACAAAACAGGCAGGCTTACCTTAGGAGACAATGCAGAGAGTGTGTAACACTTGAAACCATAAACCAGTGAAAACACCACTCAAAAACAGGCTATAATCAAGCTGATTTTAGTCAACAAAACAACAAAAATCCAATATGTAGAAGTTGTGATATGATTTTTTAAAGAATATCTGCAAATATATTGCGTAGAAGCTTAATAGGCCAACTAGAGTGATCTGGTCATGCTCGACCAGGTAAAATCTGAAAAGTCAAGCTGACCGTGATAGAGCATGTCGGATACAGAGACCAACCATTGTCCTGTTGAAAAAGTACTGATGAGAGGAGCAAAGGAGGCAATGTGCATGGAAAGTGTTGGTTGTGATCCTTGGAGTTGGAGATGCATCTTTGGTGAACCCTTGGCGAGGAAGGTGATGCGTCATCGTTGAGCTGGCAATGCAAAGGCAATGTGTCTGTGCTTAGGGCAATACATTGAATCTCAACTGCACAGCTGGGTTTGCAATCTCTTCCTCCTCAGTGACAGCGGCAATGCACCAGCATTGGGGAAAGATGCGATGGTTCCGATTGATGCAGTGATGGCAATTTGTGGATATTTGTAGAACCAGTTGCACAACCCACTTCCAAGGGCCCAGGACTGGATTAGCACCACTTAGCCGGCCAGGACTCACAGTTGGAAGAGTCCAGAGGCTGTAGCAGGAGTGAGTGAAGTCTTTGATGTTGCTGAGACTTCCGAGCAGGAGTCAAGCCAGCAAGCTCTTGAAGTCACTTTGGATCTTGGGATGTAGAGATGCAGGTCCAGTCCTTCTCACTCCCAGGCAAGGAGGACAGGAGGCAGAAGGGCAAGCAGAGTAGGAGCCCAGCAAAGATCACCAGAGTCCAGAAGAGTAACAGTCCCTTGAGCAACACATCAGCCCTTCTCCTGGCAGCATGTCTTGAAGTCCTGAAGTGTACGGATTTGGTTGGATTAGAAATCTAGGGCCAGATGTAGCAAAATGCTAATTTGCGACTTGCAAATTGCGAGTCCCTGCGACTCGCAATTTGCAACTCGCAAATTGGTATGCAGTACGGTGTCTCAGACACCGACTGTGACTCGCTATGGGGTCGCAATGACCCACCTCATTAATATTCATGAGGTGGGTCGCTAATTGCGGCCCCATAGCGAGTCTAGGCACTCGCAAACATGGAGGCCTGCTGTCGTCAGCAGACCTCCGTGTTCGTGACTGCTTTAAATAAAGCAGTTTTTTTTTTTTTTTTTAAGTGTAGCCCGTTTTCCTTAAAGGAAAACGAGCTGCACTTAAAAAAAAAAAACGAAACCTTTAGTTTCGTTTTTTTTTCAGGGCAGGTAGTGGTCCCTTGGACCACTACCTACCCTGAAAAAAAAATATGTGGGTCCATTCACAAAGTGGAAGGGGTCCCATGGGGACCCCTTCCAATTTGCGAGTGGGTTACCATCCACTTGAAGTGGATGGTAACTGCGACACCATTTGCGACCGCATATGCGGTCGCAAATGGTATTACATACCACTCAGAATCGCAAATAGGAAGGGAACACCCTTTCCTATTTGCGATTCTGAAATGCATATTGCGAGTCGGTACCGACTCGCAATATGCATTTCTGCATTGGGAAACGCGAATAGCGAGTCGCAAACGGCAATTTTTGCCGTTTGCGACTCGCTATTTGTTTCCTGCATCTGGCCCCTAGTTCTAATACCAAGCAGTGCCTTTGAAGAGGGGAAGACTTCAAAGAGAGGCCATCGAAATGCACAAAGTCCCTGTCCTTACTACCCTGGCTCCAGACACACTATAGGGGTTATGCAGGCTTTTGCGAGGGCTCATGACACAGCCCATTCAGGTGTGTCAGCTCCTCCCTCTCAACCTGTCCAGGATGTCCATCAACATGCAGATGGCCACTCAGTCACATCAAAGCTTCCTTTGTGTGTGGCTTCCTGTAGGAGACAGACAAAAGCCCAGTTGTCACCAACCCAGACATGTATTCAGAGACAGGAAGATGTGTCTAGATTATTTAAAGTCAGAAAACTCCAACTTTCTAAAAGTGTAATTTTCAGAATTATAATTTAAAATCCAACTTCACCATAAGTTGTGATTTAAATTGTGATTCCAGAGGCATCAAACTTGGGGGCCCCATCTCTTCCCAATTGGAAATTGTACTAATGAAATGTAATAACGCAATCCCAATGTTAACCTGTAGGCTGTAGAGGCCTTGCATTAGTGAAAAATGAATCTAGTTTTCACTATCTCAATATTTAGAACTTAATAGTACATGTCCAACTTCCTAAATACATTGCACCATGCTGTTGGGGCTGTCCAGGGCCTACTTTAGGGGTGACTTACATGCATTAAAAAAGGAAGGTTTGGACCTGCTAGAGGTTTACCGTGGTAGGTCAACATAGCAGCTTAAAACTGCACTACAGGCTCTTCAATGGGAAGCCTGAGTCATGTTTGAAGGGCTGCCGAATTGGGTGGCACAATCAGTGCTGTAGCCCTACAGTAGTATTTAATTTACAGGCCCTGGGCACATGTAGTGCACTTTAGTAGGGAGTAAAGTAAATTAAATATGCTAATTGTGAATTTCATGTTTTAAGTAGAGAGCACATCCACGTTAGCACTGGTTAGAAGTCGTAAAGTAGCCAGAGTTCTAGAGCCAACAAATGCAAGGTCAGAAAAAGAGGAGGGGGAAGGCAACATGTTTGGTGGTGACCTTCCATAAAAGAGCCAGGTCCAACACATACTGTTAACAAAACAAGATCCAAGTGCAAGGCATAATTGTGTTTGTCATTGAGAAAAAAACTGTTGTTCGAAGAGAGTCTTTTGCAGGAGTGGTCCACTTCCTAAGCACTCACTCACCACAATCACCCATGTGCAATCACCCCTTCATATCTTTCACCACTCATTCAATATTCTAGCTATATTTTGCACCTCCATAACCTCTGAGCAGAGTCCTGGTTATGTTTCCGGAGTTGCACACATCCTATTCCTAGGATTGACACCTAATCAGTTTTATATGGGCGTGAACAGTATTTTAAGGTTTTGGTTGGTAGAACAATCGGAAAAAAATCAGGTTGGTATAATTTACACTTATCAGTACATACTTTAAACAGGTAAAAAAAAAAAAAATACTTTCAATGTATTCTACAGCTGCCCTACTAATCCTGGATTGAAATAACCAAAGATGGAAAGGTCATAATAAAATGAAAACAGATGTTTGGAAAGGCATCAACCTTACCTCAGTCCCAATATGTTCTGTGCGGCCGCCTCCCTTCTCAGACCAGAAGAGCTCTGTGGAAGACACTTTCTATGGGGGTTATCTGCTATTGTAAGAGACCTGGCAGTCTCAGAGTAAAAGAGAGAAAAAAATTGTATTTTGTTTCTCTTAACTTCCGAGTCAGTCGGTTGACTCAGAACAGTTCAGAGCAGGCTGCACACTGCAGCTGCTTTAGGAGAGACACACACTATCTGGACAGACAGGCTGAGGAGGTTCTCCTTCAAATATAAAAGACTGTCCTCCCTGCACTGCGGTGCTGTTGGGGTGTCTGTTATAACCCCTGGAGCAAGAGAATGAAAACAAGAGGGCAAAGGTTGGGGGCAGAAGATAGCTTGGTACTGTGGTGGAGTCTGGGGGAGTCAGCTGAATACGTTAGGGGAGGGCTGAAAACTGTACAAAGGAGAAAAGAACAGCACCAATTGGAGCTACGTAGAAAGATTGTATATCGAAAATATCCTCTTATTTATGTTTCTGCTGGAGAGTAGTATTTGAGAGAACTCTATTTGTACATTATTGAGGATGTTTAGCCCTAAGATTTGAAGGCACTTAGGTACAATAAGGAGGCCAAATGTGAGCAAAATTGTTCTAGCATTTGTTTTTTTTTGTTTGCTAAACTAATTAGGTTGAATCGGACTTAACGGTTTCGGTTCTCGTTCTGTTTTTGCAAACTTCGTTTTCAAATGAGCAATATATATCACTGGACTGACCCTATATTAACAGAGTGACTTTCAGCCGCATTTTAGGGACGGAGCTAAACGATGCATGCTTATTAGGGTTGGCGATAATAAAAATGGCTATGATATTTGAAGAATATACAATAGCCGATTTACTGGTTAAAGCTTTATTGAAGAAATGTTGCCACATGTAAATTAGGGGACAACTGAAAGAAAGACTCTCTCCAGTTAAGGACTGTAACTGCTCTCTGCTGTTCTGCTCACAAAGTACCACATCACTGAACAGCAGGATTTCAAAATAATTTGCTAAGTCCAAGGATGCACAAGGACATAACACATCTCCCCTTTCAAACAACAGCAAACAATGCAATGTTAAGAGATAATTAGGTAACAAAATATAATAAAAATAACAATGCTCATAAAATAACATATTAAGCACAAGCTTAACAAAACAATACTGCAATGCGGCACGACTTAAAGATTCAAAATGTACTTTAAACACGTTTTTCTGTAACTTCACATCGTTATTAAACCTTTATGCTGAATCACAGGAGGGCTATCACATGGAACCAAACTGTCACAATCCTGGTTAATTCTCCTAGGTTGAACTAAATTAGAACACATTGGCAGATAAAACAATCCCAGTTAGACATACCTTTTTCACCTTTTCCCTGTATACTCAAATTTGTTTCAGCAACTTCTCACTCTCTTTCACATTTGCACCATTGACCATTTTACAGATTGACAGTGCTGGCGTTTTTAATCACTTCTTCAACCATAAGAGGAACGCTGAATCTCGCCCCCCCACTTCTGTAAATTCCCTTTTGGTAACTTCACACATACTGAATCTCCCTAGTAGACATCCACTTTTTTAGTACGCTTGTTGAAATCAAACTTGTTACGTAACTGGTGTACCAGAATTTTACTGAGTGAAACATCAACACTAACGTTTTTCTGAAACACATCCACTCCAGCTACTCCTGATCTTTACAATCATGCTGATCTAAAAAAAACTCATGGATTTATCCCCCTTAGTGCACAAAGGTAGTGAGATTACTGGGCGTGTTGCAATATGCCGGCAACATTGCACTCATAACATCTTCAACATTAGTACCTTTAATTCTGACTCCCCTGACACACTCAACTATTCTACTCATTCATTCCACCAAACCATTGCTTTGAGGGTGATATAAACTGCACCATTTATGATTTATACCTGCACTAGCTAAAAAGTAATTCATGTTGTTTGATACAAATTGTACACTATTCTCAGAAATGAACTATGAAGGGAAACCTTCCACAGCAACAATGTCAGTCAAAAACTCATATTTTTAGGTTGGCAATTAAAGCCACTTGGAGGCATAATCTAAGAGAATGTTGTATTTCTGTTGAATGGGTAAATCTTTGACCAGCCCCGTGAAATCAATGTCAACTTTTTTCCATATCTGATTGGGAAATTCTACTTCTGTTATTAGTAGTACACTTTTTCATTCTGCATACAGTTGTTAGACTTAGATACTCAGGGGGTCATTACAACATTGGCGGTAAAAGGCACTTACTGCCGTGCAGAAGACCGCCAATACACCGCCGCCATTCCGCCACAGCTATTATGACACACATCTTGGAATCCGCCGAAATTCAGACACCCACACAACACCGCCACACCAAAGGTCAGTGATAAACTGGCGGAAACAAATCCTCCACCTCCACGCCAACAGAAACACGCCCATGCTATTACTACCCACGAATCCACGCGGCGGTCTTTCAACCGCGGTATTCCATTGGCGGTACACACCGCCGCGCTCAAAATACACACACATCTACAAAACACCGCCACATTGGACAATTCAAAATACACACACCTGACACACATACAAACAACACTCGCACACACCAAACACAATATAAAACACACACCCACATCACCCACAAACCCCTACGACCAAAAAGTAGACACGAAGGCGACAGAGAGAGAGCACAGAATAGACAACCCCACTACACAGAGGCACACAACACCATCACCCACACAACATCCACGCACAAAACACCACACATCACTACACTCACCACACTCACCACCACATGCACCACCCCACACATCACCCACACCATCCCATGGCATGCCAAAGACACCCCCGCTTCTCCGAGGAGGAGCTCAGGGTCATGGTGGAGGAAATCGTCCGGGTAGAGCCACAACTATTTGGCTCACAGGTACAGCATACATCAATAGACAGGAAGATGGAGTTATGGTGCAGAATAGTGGACAGGGTAAACGCCGTGGGACAGCACCCAAGAAATCAGGAGGACATCAGGAAGAGGTGGAACGACCTACGGGGAAGGTGCGTTCAACGGTCTCCAGGAACAACATCGCGGTACAGCGGACTGGCGGCGGACCCCCACCTGCTCCCCCACAACTAACAACATGGGAGGAGCAAGTCTTGACCATCTTGCATCCTGAGGACCTCGCAGGAGTCGGTGGAGGATGGGACACTGGTAAGTCAAATCTTAACTATCATATCCCCCACCCTACCTGCATGCTATCACACACCCCCTCCCTCACCCCCTCCCCTGTCACTACAACTCCTCACTAATCTACCCATGACACAAACCACCCATCCCAACACCAAGCCCTGCATGACACAACTAAGCATGGACACCCCTCACTAAAGCATGCCCACTGCACATATCCAGTACACCCCTCCAACCATCATCACACAAACTCACACACAGGAATGCATGCACTGGAGTACACACCCACCCACCCATTGCACACCATTACACACACACATGCAATAATCATGCTGTTATGCCCCTGTAGGAACCCAAAGGACCATTACCACACCAGAGGGTCCACCACTCCACCCACAGAAGAGGCCCACAGTGACGAGAGCAGCTCTGCCCTACTGGATCCTGATGACCAGCCCGGACCATCGTGGGCCTCGGGACAGTCGGTTCCAGGGGATGGAGGCACAGGAACACAGGGGACCTGTTAGGGCTGCTGTGTGACAGGGGGCGGACAGGCCAAGGGAACCCACTCTCCACGAGGCCCTATCCTCCATCATGAGAGCATACCACCACTCCCAGGAGACGATGGCAACGGTTCTGGACAAGTTGCAGGAGACCCTGCGCCTGCAGGACCAACTGTATTTGGGGTTCAGGGAGGAGCTCAGGACCATCAGCTCCACCCTGGGCACCATCGTTGGGGTGCTGAAGGACATACAGCAGACCTTGAGGGACACCGTGGCACTCCAAGGGGCCCCTGACACTAGCCAGGACAATGAAATGCCCACCACCTCCACCAGCGCTAATGGACAGGACGCCCGCCACAGGACCAACACACCAGCACCCCACCCCCTGCAGATGGACAACCACCACGCAAGCGGTCCCTGAGATCCAGGAACAGGACAGAGCAAGATGGCAAGACCCCCGCCAGGAAATGACACCACCCTGATTGTCCTCCCACTGTCCCACTTTGTTACCCTGTCCATACTTTAACTGCCCCAGCTCCTCTTCCTATGCGCAGATGGGCAGTGCACCTGTGAGACTAATAGACTGGACTCTGCCATGGACATTCCTCCACCATCACCCATCCTCATTTTACAACCCCCTCCCATATCTCAGCAGTTGTCACGTAGGTAACCACACCTGTGAAACCGTAATGGAAGGGTACAACTCAGTTACCAAATGTTGACTTAAATCGAAAAACAGGATAGAGGTAGACGTGTGAAAGTTAATGTAATGCTAAAAATGAAAATGTTCTCAACTGTGTCTCACTGGAAATATTGCTGTATGACTGACTCCCTGTTGTCGTTGTCTTCATCAGCTTCATCCTCATCACTGTCCACAGGCTCCACAGCTGCTACAACACCGTCATCTGGATGAAACTCCTGCAGAAAAGGCACCTGGCGTCGCAATGCCAAATTATGGAGCATGGAGCAGGCGATGATGATATCGCACACCTTCTTTGGTGAGTAGAATAGGGATCCACCGGTCATATGGAGGCACCTGAACCTGGCCTTCAGGAGGCCGAAGGTGCGTTCGATCACCCTCCTAGTCCACCCGTGGGCCTCATTGTAGCATTCCTCTGCCCTGGTCCTGGGATTCCTCACTGGGGTCAATAGCCAGGACAGGTTGGGGTAACCAGGGTCCCCCAAAAGCCATACACAGTGCCTCTGGAGTTGACCCATCATATCAGGGATGCTGCTATTCCGCAGGATGTAGGCGTCATGCACTGAGCCAGGGAACATAGCATTTACCTGCGAGATGTACTGGTCTGCCAAACATACCATCTGTACATTCATGGAATGATAACTCTTCCTGTTCTTGTACACCTGTTCACTCCTGTGGGGGGGGGGGGAACCAGAGCTACATGGGTCCCATCAATAGCACCTATGACGTTGGGGATATGTCCAAGGGCATAGAAGTCAACTTTCACTGTAGGCAAATCCTCCACCTCAGGAAAAATGATGTATCTCCTTACGTGTTTCAGCAGGGCAGCCAACACTCTGGACAAGACGTTGGAAAAGGCTGGGACATCCCTGATGCCATGGCCACTGTTGTCTGAAATGACCCACTTGCAAGGAAATGGAGCACTGACAGCACCTGCACGTCAGGGGGGATTCCAGTCGGATGGCGGATTGGGGACATCAGGTCTGGCTCCAACTGGGTACATAGTTCCTGGATTGTGGCACGGTCAAACCGGTAGGTTCCGATGACATGTTGCTCTTCCATTGTCAACAGGTCCACCAGCGGTCGGTACACCGGAGGATTCCGCCATCTTCTCATATGTCCCAGCAGACGGTGCCTACGAAGGACAACAGAGAAGAACCAGTCATTAGTCCGCCAGGTATGTACCCACAGTCACACACAAGACTACAGCACTCACATAACCCTTCCTGTATGTGTGTTGAGTGTAGGCCTAGCTATGTGTGACGCAGTATGAAATGAAGCCATGTGGGCCCCTGAAATGGCGGCTGCCTGACCTCTAAACTGGGACAATGGGATTGTGGGGTAACTGCGCTGGCGTTACACACCGTTGCGGTAGGCGGTCGTAGACCGCGGCGCAATGCTGCATTGGTTAACATTGGACCCTATGGGTCCCAGGAGCCAATGAACAGGTGCGCCGGCGGTGATGATGCGCACCGCCGCGGACGTCACCGCCGCGGACGTCACCACCATTTTCTTTCTGTTCACTCACTAGATACCTGACCTTCGACAAGAGAGGACCTACACTGCAAGTGCTGCTGTGACCTCGGTCTGGAAGCGACGATGGCTGCTGCGTCTGGGGAAAGGGCCCCTGCCTTCACTGCACAGGATTTGGAGAAACTGGTAGACGGGGTCCTCCCCAAGTACACGCTACTCTACGGTCCTCCAGACCAACAGGTTAGTGCACAGGGAGCACGTTGTATGGGCTAGGCCTGGGTGGAGAGGGCTGGTTGGAAGAGGGAAGGGGGCAGAGTCCATAGAACATTAATGCATGGGAATGAATGGACCACATGGCCAGAGTAGGGAGGGGGCCACTCACAACGACGGTGCAGTTGGTAATGACTGTTCCTCTTTCCTTGTGCATGTCATGTAGGTCAGCGCCCACCAGAAGAGGGACATTTGGTGTGCCATCGCCAAGGAGGTCCGGACCCTGGGGGCCCACCAGAGACGGGGCACCCACTGCCGTAAGAGATGGGAAGACATTCGCCGCTGCAGCAAGAAGACGGCGGAGGCTCAGCTGGGGATGGCCTCCCAACGTGGGAGGGGTGCCCGTCGCACCATGACCCCCCTGATGTTCCGGATCCTGGCGGTGGCCTACCCGGAGTTGGATGGGCGCTTGAGAGCAAGGGGGTGAGTACAACCTCATTCTGCGGACTTTGCGTGCAGTGGTGGTGTCTGGGTGGGGGAGGTGGGCTGTGGGTGTCCCTAGGCCAGGGCGAGTTAGGTAGGCAAGGCCCCTCCGTAATGTAGCCCATGTCGCACTCTATCCCACCTCAGCAGAGTGCCAAGTCGAGGTATAGTTGCCCCTGTGGCATCCATGTGCACCGATGTCCACCATTGCCATATAGGCCATATCCCAGAAATTGCATGTGCAGAGGGCAGGAGAACGGCGTAATGCAGGGGGCATCTGCGTTTGTCTTGTCCGCCAACGGTAGCAGTATGCCATGCACTAAAACCCTCTTTCTTCTGTCTCCCCCCTTTGTCTGCTCTCCCTGTCCTTTTGTACATCAGCATCAACAGGCGGAGGTACAGTGGCACCGGAGCACGAGGGAGCTGCATCCCACATGGCCATGGAGGGCCACACCACGGACTCTGAATGCATCAGTGGGACGGAGGGTGAGGGGAGCTTCACGTCGGCCACCGGATCACCAAGCAGCGACACTGACTCGTTCGACGATGGGAGCTCCCTTGTGGTGACGGCACCATCTGTGCCCCCCACCTCTACAGGTACAGCCGCCACCTCCCCTACCAGCACTGCCCTCCCAGCAGCCCCTCAGCGTTCGCCCCGTGCCCGCTCACCCAGGAGGGTGGGCATCACCTTCGCCCCAGGCACCTCAGGCCCTGCCCCAGTCACCCCTGCTGCCCTCAGTGAGGAGGCCATTGACCTCCTCAGGTCACTCACTGTTGGGCAGTCTACCATTGTGAATGCCATCCAGGGTGTAGAACGAGAGTTGCAACACGGTAATGCATTCCTGGAGGGCATTCATTCTGGTCAGGCTGTCCTTCAGCGAACCCTGCAATCTTTGGCCTCAGCACTGATGGCAGCAATTGTCCCTGTGTCTAGCCTCCCCCCTCCAACTTCCTCCACCCAGACCCAATCTCCTGTACCCCAGCCCATCCCAAGCACACCTACAGACCAGCATGCACACAAGTCAACACACCCAAGTAGCTCAAGCAAAAATAGGCACCACACACACCACAAGCACTCACGCAAGCCTCACCCACATACAGACACAACAACATCCACTGCCTCCACTGTGTCCCCCTCCTCCTCTTCTCCCTCCTCCCTCCCAGTGTCGTCTACACTCTCACCTGCATGCACTACATCTACAGCCACTAGGACTCACACCAGTACATCCAGCACCACACCCCGTTCACCTGCACTCACCACCTCCACTGCCATTTACACATCCCCTGTGTCCTCTCCCAGTGTGTCTGTGACACCCCCTCCCAAAGTACACAAAAGCCGGCAATCACTTACCCAACATCCATCCACCTCACGACAGCCTCCATTACCTGCACCTGCACCCAAAACACCTAAAGTGACACCTCCAACAACCACCTCCTCTTCCTCCACTCCCAGACCCCCTCCAGCTACCCATCCCAGTGTTTGTCAGAAACTGTCCCTCTGTAAAGTTGACCTTTTTGCCCCCACCCCACTCCTCCAATTCATCAGTCCCGTCGTAGCGCCTCAGCCAAAAAGCCTCCAATACCAGTGGTGCCTGTTCAAGGTTTTTGGAGTGCACCGGCCACCAGGGCAGGCAGTAGGACCCGGAGCCAAGGCACTGGCAGCCCACCCCCTGTAAAGGCAATAAAATTGGAGAGTGGACAACGGGACCGTGTTAAGACTCCAGGTGGGAAAACAACTGACATGGGTTCCAAGGGGATTGGAGAGTCAGCTGTGACTCCACCAAAGGTGGGGAAGGGCCAGAGGAAGTCTGCCCAGCCTGTTGTGAGTGTCCGGCGGAGAAGTGCGCAATCATTTCCGGCGGTCGAGTTACAACCGCCAGCACCGTCGTTACTGGTCCAGAGACCACCGCCTGAGTCACAGCCCAGGAGGGCCCCACTATCGTCACTGGTCCGGAGACCACCGCCACAGTCACAGCCCAGGAGGGCCCCACTATCGTCACTGGTCCGGAGACCACCGCCAGAGTCACAGCCCAGGAGGGTCCCACTATCGTCACTGGTCAGGAGACCACCACCAGAGTCACAGCCCAGGAGGGCCCCACTATCGTCACTGGTCAGGGGACTACCGCCAGAGTCACAGCCCAGGATGGCCCAAGTATCGTCACTGGTCAGGAGACCACCGCCACCGCCGGAGTCAGTGCCCAGGAGAGCCCCACTATCGTCACTGGTCAGGAGACCACTGCCACCACCGGAGTCAGTGCCCTGGAGGGCTCCGGCTGCCACAGCCCCGCTGGGCAATGATGAAACGTCATGCCACACACCAATGTCCTTATCAGAACCGCCACGGCAAAGCACCGCTGAACTGTCCTGAACCACCATGTCAAAGCACCGCTGAACTGTCCTGAACCGCCATGGCAAAGCACCGCTGAACAGGGCACAGACCGCCATGGCAAAGCACCGCTGAACAGGGCACAGACCGCCACGTCAAAGCCCCGCTGAACAGGGCACAGACCGCCATGGCAAAGCACCGCTGAACAGGGCACAGACCGCCATGGCAAAGCACCGCTGAACAGGGCACAGACCGCCATGGCAAAGCACCGCTGAACAGGGCACAGACCGCCATGTCAATGCACCGCTGAACAGGGCACAGACCGCCATGTCAAAGCACCGCTGAACAGGGCAAAGACCGCCATGGCAAAGCACCGCTGAACAGGGCACAGACCGCCATGTCAATGCACCGCTGAACAGGGCAAAGACCGCCATGTCAATGCACCGCTGAACAGGGCAAAGACCGCCATGGCAAAGCACCGCTGAATAGGGCACAGACCTTCATGGCAAAGCACCACTGAACAGGGCAAAGACCGCCATGGCAAAGCACCACTGAATAGGGCACAGACCGCCATGGCAAAGCACCGCTGAACAGGGCACAGACCGCCATGGCAAAGCACCGCTGAACAGAGCAAAGTCCGCCATGTCAATGCACTGCTGAACAGGGCATAGACCGCCATCGCAAAGCACCGCTGAACAGGGCAATGCACCGGGTAGGAATGAATGGCCCGCCACATCAGGCATCCTTATCCCATGTGCAGCTGGGACAGTGACATGACACGACCTTTCACGGGGAGACTCATCCAGTCTGGGCACCAGTCCCCCCCAGTACCAATAGAGACCTGCAGCAACTTGAGAGACTGTGGCTTTGCACTCCCCAGGATGGCACAGTGGGCAAAGCACCCACTGTAGAGACTTGAGAGACTGTGGCTTTGCACTCCCCAGGAGGGCATGAATGGGCATGGAGCCCCGTCGTGGATCTGGCTTTGCAGTCATCTGGCTGAGGTGCTCCCCTTTCCCTTCCCCCTGAGGTGCCTGTAGAATTTCTATCTGATGCCCCGGCAGTGTTCTCTCCGATTGTGGTCAGGTATCGTTTTTGGGCCTCGTCCATGTATTTTTGGACTGATGGTGCACAGACATTGTTATGTACATATCTGCACTACTTCTCGTCTTGTATATAATTATGACTGATTTTCAAATATATATCTGTATATTTTTGTATGACATGTATATTGGCACATTACATTGTTTGACCGATTTTTGCTTTGTGTATTCATTCTTCCGGGGGGATTTTGGGTTGTTACTGTGATTTTTGTGAATGCTTTGGTGTGTATGTTGTAATATATGCAAGGGTGGGGGTGGGGGTGTTTGGTGTGTGTCCCCCTAACTTTTGCCTCCCCCCTCACCCATGTCATAGGTGCAGTACTCACCGTTGTCTGCGGCGCCTACGTAGCTGTTGGTCGTAGAAGAGCAGAAACACAGGGGCAGGGAGTATTTGGAGTTCCAGCTCCATGGAGTCGTCGTTCCTCGTGGGATATGTTCAGGTGAGCGTTTTCCCATAGCAAAAGCTGCTTCCGCCGTGTTTTTATCCACGGTGAATCTGCCCCGGAAAAGGTGGCGGATTGTCGGGTTGTAATGGTGTGGGCGGTACATTGTCTTCCGCCTGTCTGTTGGCGGTGACCGCCGCACTGCTTGTCTGTACCGCCGTGACGGGCGAAGTGTTAAAGTGGCTGTCTTTGTTGGCGGGTTCCGCCAGGGTCAGAATTCCCTTTTTTTGTCCTACGGACTGTTTGCGGTATTTCCGCTGCTTTAACACCGTCCGCCAGGGTTGTAATGACCACCTCAATCTTCTACATCCCTATCCATACCTGGCCACCAATGTCGTTGTCTCAGCCTATTCTTATTAGATATTATGCCTGAATTACGCAAGGTGACCAAGAGATTACAGTTTACTCCTGACTCGCAAAGGTGCCACTGACATCTCCCCTTGGAATATAATTTTTCCTTCAGCGGACAACTGTGATTGAATCCTACCAAACATCTGTGAAACGTTTGTAAAACTAAAAGTATGTTCTTTTCTCTCAGACAAATGTTAACAACAAAATCCATATCTTTCTTTATAGTCACATCTTCCTCCAAAGCTTCTCTTCATTCTTGTTCAGTCACTCAATCCATTTTGGACCAACCAATACTAGCAACCAAGCAATACACATCATTATCACTCCTAGGAAAGACATTCAGGTTAAACGTGACAAACACTCGGCCTTCTTGTTCTGGAATATCTGGAATATGAACAACATTAACATCAAAGTCTCACCAACCTGGCAATGGTTGTGCTAATATCTACAATAGTGCCATTCAAAATAGGAACTAATGGTTTTTTGGTAAACTTGGTCTCTCAAACATAAGTTTAGCATTTTTCAACAGCTTGTGTATAAGCCAACATCACACCTTCTATTACAGAATATAATCTTTCTTGTGGTTTCAGTGTATTTGATACAAATACAATGGTATTTTCACAGTTATTTAACTGTTGAGTTGAAACAGCCCCCATTCCCACATTGCTGGCATCAGCAGTAATAGTCCAGTTTATTTTCTCCAGGGAGAAAACTGTGTAAGTAATGGTGCAGATGTCAAATCTTTTTTTATGTGTTTTATACCCCACAACAACTTAGCATTCTTGTTAAGTAATTTCAAGAAAGGGTCTGCAATACTGGCAACATCTTGTTGAAACATGGTACAGTATTCACACTTTCACATGAATGTTTGAAGCTTATCACGATTATCTGGAACAGAAACCTCTATGATAGGTTTCAAAAGTCCTGGTCTTGATGATATCCTTTTATCCACAATAATATGACAAATATTCTATTTCTTGTACCCCAAAAACACACAGATCTCTCTCCAGCCTCAAACCCCTTTTGACCATGACTTACAAAAAAATGAAGTCCAATCCCTTTCTTTCAGTATATCAAGATATCATCCTGGAGCACAGACAATCCAGGAATATTCTATAACACGTTTTATATGATTCTCTGAAAACTGGCTGCTCCAGATGCCAAACCAAATTACCTTTTACAAATTTGGAAGGCACCATCTGGAGTAACAAAAGAAGTAAGATGTCTAGAACCTTTACTCAAAACTACTCGATGGTACGCAGACTGCATGTCCAATTTTGAAAAAATACTGTTCCACTCAAAGATGTGATTACATTGTCAGTTTTAATAAGCAGATGACCCTCCACCAAGATGGCTTTATCTAAACAGTGAAAATATATGCACATTCTCAATTCTTTTTCAATGCTACTACAATAGGTGAAGTCCACAAGCTAGAATCAGTAACTTCAATCACACCACTTTTACACAAATCGTTAGAGAGTACTCCGCTGTTCCTTGATACTTAAAGGTACACACCTCAGTTTGAGTTCACCTCCTTAACTGTAATAGTGTGTTCCAATCCTGTGATCATACCAAGGTCATCCCTGAAAACTACTTTATTTGACTCTAACACCACTCTTAAATCAGTAGTTTCCTTTTTTGTGTGATCAACACTGGTGACAGCTATTAGAGCTGTCAGCCTTATGGTCGTCTTCCCCCAAAGTTTTCACCTTCACCCTCTTATATTTCTGAATGCTTTTTTTGCTGGCTTCAGGACTCTGTACACTTTACCACTGCTAACCAGTGCTAAAGTAGTAGTGCTCACTCCCTAAACATGGTAAAATTAGCGTAAAATGTATTTACTCCCTAGTAAAATGGTAGGTCAGGTACCTAGGGTCTGTAAACTAAAGGCTACTAGTAGTCCTGCAGCACCCATTGTGCCACTCACTTAAGTTGCCATTTAAAAAAAAAAGCCCCAGGTTTGCCATTGCATTCCGAATGCAGTTCTAAAGTGCTAGTTTGACTGAATAAACCCTTTGCCAAACCTTAAACTCCCCATTTTATTACATAGAAGACACCCCTAGACAAGTTCTTAGGTGGCCCCTTGATCAGGGCGCATTGTAATTAAATGTTGGACATGTATTTGTAAGTTTTACATGTCTTGGTAGTGATAAAATCCCTAAACTTGATTTTTACTATTGTGAGACCTACTTCTTCCAAAGGATAACATTGGGTTATCTTATAACATTTAAGTACTGTAGGAAAGTATTCCTTTTTAACCTGGTCAACCCCAAACGTTTTGGACAGATACTGGTGGTTCCTGACTCTTGGCTGTGTCCTGAGTATTGCTAGTACACAACACTACACCCTAACACTCACAACACCTCCACATACTGTCTACACAACCACTACCATTTCCCCACAAGAACACCCACGATTCACTGACGACGAGTTGAGGGTTATGGTGGATGAAATTGTCAAAGTAGAGCCACAACTCTTTGTAGCACAGGTCCAACAAACATCCATTGCCAGGAAAATGGAGTTGTGGTAAAGGATAGTCAACAGGGTTAATTCAGTGGGAAGCCATCCACCCACAAGGGGTGACATCAGGAAGAGGTGGAACGACAAAAGGGGGAGAGTGCATTCCATGGCTTCAAGCCACCAAATTGATGTGCAGAAGACAGGCGGTGGGCCCCCGCCTCCTCCCCCACAGTTCACGTCTTGGGAGGAGAAGGTCTTGGACATACTACATCCGGAGGGCCAATCTGGAATACCTGGGGGACTGGAATCTGTTAAGTACCCACAACAGTCATGTTACACATTTGTCCTGTCCTTCATGCTTCTTCATCCCCCAAAAACTCCCAATTTATCTAAATGTCCTACTATCCCTCCCACCTACTCACCTAATGTCCCTCACTGCATGCCACACCTCCCCTCACGCCAACTGGCCTCACAGCCCTTGTCAATGGCACGTTAAGTACTGGCTAATTATATCACTACAACTCCCAGAATACACTAACCCATCATTGTCAAAACCTGGAATGTGCACAACACATCACATGTAATGCATGTACAACTAAAATACTAGCAACACCATCTAGATTGTACAAGTGAGGACCAGTACATGGCAATGACAGCAATGCAATGACACACTCACAATAGCAACCAAAGCAAAATACAGCTACAGCTCAGTGACCATTTATAATGGCCACAGATCCAATATCCAAACCCAGAAATAGACTCACCTGGGCTGGAAAGTAACGATGCACATGCACAAAATCCAGATATTGGACGTTTGCATACTCACATACTGTGTTGCCACTAGGATGCCATCGTGTAGCTATCATGTGGGACATCTAGCAAGCATGAACATTCACAATGTAACAGAGCTGAACAGTCATGTCAAATATCAGAATGACCCAAAACCCATCTACAGTGCAAACCTTAACAGAATTGTATGACCGCTCCCAACATGGTAAGTGGAAACCAAGTCAATGAGTAGTATGTACAACAAAGGTATACTGTGCAGCAGCTGCCATTGTCATTGCAGGTAATCACACTAAGCCACTGTCTGCATCTCACAAAGTTGTAATCAAACACACAATATAACCTGGACTCTGTGTCTCGCTTCATCCACAGGTAACACTGCCATAGCCACCATGGAGAGGATACCAGATAATGCCAATCCCCCTCAGCATGATGGCCCCAGTGTGGACTACATGCCAGGATGTCTGGACACTGATGACCAACCTGGCCCATCTGGGACATCTGGTCAGTTAATGAGTCCCAGCCTTACCCTGCCCACATCAACCCCTCACACCCCTGGTCATCCCCATCACAGCCAACCACCCGCCCCCAAACCTGTCCCGAGGACTGCTCAATCAATTGTGGGGGTACATAATAGGTGGAGCACCCATTGCAGAAAGCTGTGGGAATACCTGAGACGCCGGGCCCAGAAGACCACAGAGCCCCAGCTGGGGATGTCCTCCCAATGAGGGAGGGGTGCCTGTCAGATCCTGACCCCCTAACGGCCAGCACTTTGGTGGGGGCCTACCCTGAGGTGGATGGGCATTTGAGGGCAGCACAGCAGCCACAAGGTATAAGGACGGACTGAATCCATTTAATTTGCTCTGATAGTTTGGTGCTTGCTGTCACACCTTAGCAGCTGAGACACTGTGGTTGGTGTTCCATGTATGTAGACAACTTGGAATACATTGTTCTCTATTTGCATGGCAAAGCGATGGTGATCTGGCCCTAGGCTAGTGCATGTGTACATTTAGGTCAGGTGTGTCTTGGTACATTTATGTCTGCATGTGGATATGTACACTGGCCAGTGCCACTTGTTACTCCACCAAGGAGTATATAGGTCTGTAGGCTGCTGTTTCATCTTACCTGTCTAGTATATGCTGGTCGTATATCCGAATATATGAGTTTGTAGCTCTATGGCGTCGGCCGACTCCTATCTAAATATGGCATCTGTATTTGCTACAGTGTGCCAGACATGTTCAGGACAGGGCCTATTTAGCTTTTGTCCTGGTACAGGTGTTGACTCCATGTGAATCTGGCATCTCATTCAGTCAACAGTTATGGGCAGATGTGAACACTACATATGGGTTAGTGGTGCTGTCCCCATTGTCCATTTATGTGCTTATAATGGGGTATATGAAGGCTGTACCTAAAGGACGTCCAATATGGGTGTTTAATCACATACATGTGGCCTACCCATGCATTTCCAGGCCATTGAAATGTAATCTAATTACTAGTGTCCTAATGGCTTTGTTTCAGTGAAGGCAAGTGATTAGGCCTGTCCTACCCACAAAGTTCAGTGTACATGCAATATTTGCCAATGCCCTACCAATACTAGTGCATCATGTGGTAATATCTGCCTACATCATGACACATTGGTTACTTGAGGTCAGATCTTGTGGAGTGGGGCAATCCTTGTTGCCTTTTGCCTAGCTGATGTGGACAGGTTGGACAGGACATGCTATGGGGTCACTACTTACTAACAGATGTCATTGTTTGGCTGTTTTACTATTTGTCATACAGGTGTTGTAGTTGTGGTGTGGGCATAGTGTATACATGTGTTCTCAGTGGGATATGTGTGTTGTGTGGACCTATGGTAGTAGTATTCACATGTGTCAATTGGTATGAGTGAAGTAGGTTTACTCATGTTGGCTTGTGGTGGCTCTGTATATGCATGTCAGTTGATTGAGTTGGCCTAATAGGTATTAGTTGGCTGCCCTATGTTTTTTTGTGGTTATAGTGCTCTCTGTGATTGTCAGTGGGTGTATCATGTGTGCTACGTAGGCAACTGTTGCTGTACATGCATGTATGGTGCGATGTGGAGTATCTGTGTATGGAGACTGCAACTAGGCCTCTAGGATAAGATTCATGTAGTGGATATAGATGGTCTCCAGACATGTATTGTCAGAGTCAGATGGCACCTGACTGGAACTGTCATATGTTGTGTCTTCATCATGGATTGTATCTACAGTGTAAGATATGTACAGAGGGTTCAGCTAGGCATGTGATAGCAATGGCAGGTGCTGTGCAGTTAGTAAATTGAGGTGTCTTAACCAGCATGGTACAATCCTTGTAAGTGAACATGCATGATGTGGTGTTATCTGTCGATTGCTGTTATGACCTGTATGAGGATGGTTGTTCAGCTTTAGCAAGGGCATGTTATGCATTCTGACATAGGTTTAGAGGTGAATAGATGGAAGGGTCCAGTGGTGGTACTTCACAATGATCGTGATTACGGTGAGAGATATGACATGAAGGGGTGGGTAGCAGTGACATGTGACATGAAGTAGTATTGTGGTATTCCATATGGGATTCCCTGGCCAGGAGATTTCTACCTACTGCTCTGCATGTTGTTATGTGTGTGTAAGTGAAGAACGTGATGTGATCTTTTGTGTGCATCATCACCAGCATGTGAAGGAGACGGGGCACAGGTGAGTGGGGAAGCTGCTGGCCACGGGGCCCGGAGTGCTGAGACCATCAACAACGAGGAACTCAGTGGCCTGGTGGGCGAGGGGAAGGCCACTGGGGAGACCATAACATCATCATCTTTGGAATTCTCCTCCAGTGGACACTTTCTGGAGGTGGCAAACCCTTCTGCGACCACCGAAGCACCATCTTTGTCCTCCACCCCTCTTCCTACCAGCACCCTCCGTGTAGCTCCCCACCCAGTTGTCCATGTCCGTTCACCCAAGAGGGTGGGCGTCTCCTTTGCCACAGGCATCTCTGCTTCTGTCAGCCCTGTTGCCCTCAGTGAGGATGCTTATGACCTTCTGAGATCGGTTTCTGTGGGCCATTCAACCATTGTGAATGCCATCCAGGGACTGGCAACTCCAGTCCAGTAGAGTATTGCATTCCTGGTCCTGGAGGGCATTCATGGTGAACTGGCAGGCCTACATCCTTTCAGACTCTGGCCTCCACACTGATGTCAGCCAGTCACCTTTTGTCTTCCATCCCCCCCTCCAGCTTCCTCTTCTCAAACCCAAACCTCACTTCCCAAACCCAGCCAAAGCACAAAGGCAGACAAGAATGCATCCACCTCAACATCCAAAGGTAGCTCAGACAAACATAAGGACCACAAGACCCACCACCGGCATTCACACAAGCAACACCTACCTGCACACACAGAAACAGTCTCTTCCTGCACTGACATCCTCACCAACTCCAGCACCTCTGACATTACATCTGACATACCTGCAGCCACCACACCCACATTCACCAATCGAGCCACAAATCCTATCCTACCCACAGTCAGCACAATAGCACACCCTGAGACACCCACCCCATTCTCCACATTCACAGTGACCACAACTACTGACACACTTTCATGCAGCCATGCTTGCAGTCACCACCCCAAAAGACCAATCACCCATCCACTATGGCATCTCCCAGTCCCTCCACCACCCCTCCTCCCAAGACAAACACCCACACTCACCCACCCAGCAGACACCCACAAGCATACCTTGCTTACACATGCACCCAAAACATCCACCAAGACACCTCTTACAAGCCCTCTCCCTCCACTCCAAAAACCTTTTGCTATGACCATCCCTGTGTGAGTAAGAATTTTCCTCTCTAAGTTTTTCCTTTTCCGTTCTCCTCTCCCGTTTACCCCTAAACAATCAGTGTCCCTCCCCAAATCCAGCACCTCCAACTTCAATACCTCCCCTGCAAGTTCCCATGCCCCACCCCTGCTAAGAAGTCGACCCCTCCTAAGAGCTCCCAAGCCTCCCCTAAGCTGTGATCAAAGCCCCCCTCTGAAACCCAAAACCCAAGGTTCCCCCTCCAAAACCTGAGTCCAACCCCTACCCGACCCTCTCCCAATCCCTGAGTTGCCTGCCTGCCCCCTTTATGCCCCAACCAGTGGAGGTTACTTGGCAGTTAGGAGTCAAGTTGGGGCACAGACGTGCATTTGGCACTTGGACTTTTTGGACTGGCCTATGATCTTTGTACATATTTATATATTTATGTATTTTAATAATTATCAGGGTCAACCTGTTGTTGGTTCAAATGTAACATCTTTGACCTGCATTTCTTTTTGTAAGGCAGTTTTGCTATTGGTTGATATTGTTTGTGTGTAAGGATTTGTGTGTGAGTGGTGGTTTGGCTACCAGTTGTGTCTGGCCTGCATCTGTGGTTGTGTGCATGGCATTTGTCCCCCAGTGATAGGTGTGTTGTGTAATGGGCATGTCTATGTTGGGGACATGTAATTGTGTTGGTATTGTGTGGTGTTTGTGTTCACATATGTAGTTTGCTGTGTGGTGTGCATTTGTGTGGTTGTACTGTGTGCATGTGTGAGGTTTGGTATGTGTGAACTGTTGTGATGTGGATTTGCAAGGTATGTGTTGTGGCTCATTTTTTGGATGTCTGATTGTGCGTACTTGTCTCTGTAGTCATAATGTTGTTTTGTATGATAGAATTGTGACGTGGAGGTGTGTATTGTGTGCTCTTGAGTGCTTTTGTATTGTTGTGGTAGTGGTGTTGTGTCATTTGGTGATGTTGTGCGTGAGTGTGCCGCTGCTGTGTATCTGGGTGTTGTGTGTTTTTTGCTTGTGTGTGATGGGCATAGTATGTGTACTTGTATGTGCGTGTGTGTATGTGGCATTGTGTGAGCGTGTCAGTGTGAGGTAACGTGTGTTGCCCTCATCAGTAGTCCCAGATGTGTATGTTGTGTGTGATAGGTACTTTGACATTTCACAAAAGTGACAGGTAAGTGACGCGTACTCACGGATGGTGTAATCATCTTCGTCACTGGTCATGAAGTCGTTAGGTGAGCAGGAGCAGCGAGAATACATGTAGTTCTGGTTCCATGGCGGCTCCGGAAGAGTATGTGTTCCTGGAGGTGAGTGTCTCCTCTTATAGGGTGGTGTGCAGCCTCGTAATCTGTCCTGCGGAAACATGGTCCCCACCAGTCTGAAGGTGGCTACCGTCGTCCGTGGTGGCTACACCGCTGTGGCGGTACTTTGACTGTATTCTTCTGTCGTACAACTGCCACCGCCAACATGGAGGTCCTGTGACCCCCAAACTCGATATGACCCCTTAAGTCCAAATGTAAAACTTTGACTGAGGCCTCCCGCTCACTGCAGCCGAGCAGGGCTCCTTCACGTTCGGCTTTCTGCGACCAAATGTCCAGATTGGCTCATTTAGTTTCTATGTGCTAAAAAACATTAAGGGCATATTAAAGAGCCCCTTGCTCCATCTAACACATTAGCGTCATTTTTTTTTTAATGCTAATGTGGCGTTATATGGTCAAAAATGCTGCACCAGATTTACAAAGTGGTGCAATGCATGCATTGCACCTCTTTCTAAACCTTTGTGGTACATCATGCATTGGCCATGCATAATGTATGCAAAGAGGGTGTTCCCCCATTACAAGAGCTAAAAAAATGGTGCAAAGAAATCTAAGAGATTTCTTTGCGTCATTTTTTTTGGTACGTTTAAATGCCTGCTCAGAGCAGGAGATAAAAGGAGGCATACTATTGTTCATAATGGACCTCAATGGGCTTTGCAGAATTAGCATAATTATTTTTTTTTCACACGAAGCCTGCAAAGCTCCGAACTAACATCAACAATTTTGTCGCTAGTTCACAAACTATCGCCACACATGGTGGCGTTAGGGAGTGCAAGAAAAGCCACTTTTCTTAAATCCGGCCCTTATTCTTTCAAAATTCATATCTCCAATTCCCTTTATTGGATTTGTGTCTTTTTTGTGTCATTTCAAAGATAACAATATTATGGATCTTTATAAATTGGTGTTGGATTTTTAGTGTGTTTTACTTATTTACTGTTTTGGGACTTCTAAATGCTTTACACACTTGTCTCCTAAGTTAAGCTTAGCTGTTTGTTGCCAAGCTTCCAAAGGTTGAGGTGGGATTAGTTTGAGACCTAACTGGACGTACTGGGGGTTAGAGGCATATTGCTAAGCGTGGGCACTTATCTGCCTTCACCAATAATCCACTTTCCAACAAGTGCTAACTTCTGATTGTGAACAGATAAAGATTTTCTGATTGATGTCTAAGAAAATCTAATTTAAACTAATAGTAATGGTAAAGTCCAAATTAAACTTACAATTTTGAAAATGACACTTAAAAAAAGAAAAAATGAATTTCCCAGCCCTAGCTATTTTCTGCCTGTAGCCTGTCCCTAGGTCCTATGACTGGGTGTTATTGGTAGTTGTACTTTGTTTATTCTTCCCAGACAGCCACACAATAGTGGATTAGGTGTGGCTGGATGGGCCATCATCTGTGGGATGGGGAAGGGCCAATCTGCACACAGCCTCACTTGTAAATCAATAAACTGTACTCTGCCTTCACACAAAATACTTCACATAACTTCATTGTTTAAATAGCCAGGCTGGAGTTTAGGCAGGGAAAACAGGAAATTCCAAACCCTTGAAAGGGAATTCACTAGATAGAAACTTCTCCTACTTCAAATAAGGCATCAGGTATAAAGATAGGACCCTCAAACCCTTCTTTTCAATTTCTGGACCTGTGGAAGGACTGTGAGAAGAGTTTGTTGCTGCACCTTGCAGTGTACTTCAGGAGACAGCTCTATTACACCTAGAAGGGCTCTTGTGCTCCCCGTAGCCTGCCTTGAACCCTCAGACGTCTGCCCTGCTGTTTGAGCCACGTTCCACTACTAGAACCCAGGACTACTAGACTGACTCCAAGGGCTAGTTGGCTGGCCTCCTTATCAGAGCCTCAGGGACTGCAAATGCTTCAACCATCTTGAATCCACACCTGTGCCTAGCCTGAGTGAGTCCTAACTCCCCAAGTGGTGCCTCTCCCATCCTGGACCTTAAGTGGTGGTGCTAAAGGTGGCCAGGTAGGCAAAAGCAAAATTCAGGAATTAGAAAGATTTTTGCTAACAGATTCTCTGAGAACCAAGAGGAGACAGCAAACAACCTGCTTATCTATCCATCCAAGACGGAGCTGTGGTCAGCCTGCCTCAATGGCCTTTTCCCACTGTCTAGGACCAATACACAGCTCACCACACGGGAGCCATCAGCAGTCAGATTAACCTAAACTCTGGCAGAAAGAAACTTTTGGCTCCTACAGGAAACTAACAATTTTGTAACTTTCAAAACAGTAATATAAAATCTTACTTTACCAATACGTTGGATTTTAAATTACTATTGAAATTAAACATTTCATATTTTTTTTAAGGTCTCCTCAACTTCAAGTAAGGCATGATAAGGTGTTCCAATGTAACCCAATGCTTCCCTGTGGGAGAGCCAGCCTTGCCACAGTGAAAAACGACTTTGCAGGTTGTTCACAGGACAAGTGAAACTTAAAATATATATGCCCTCAAATTTGAAATAGCATGCACTCTGTCTTATGGACATTTAGGGCCTAACCCAGGGATGATTTATAAACAGAAGGAAGAAAGGTTGAGGCTTGGCTAAAGGCTTATTTTGCCAGGTCGATTTGGCAGTTTTAAACTGCACACCCTCTCTGCTGTGGCAGGCCTGGAATCACTGTCACTTTAGTGGTGGCACAAAGAGTGCTGCAATTTACTAGTGACAAACTTACAAGCCAAGGCTACAATTTTGTACTCAATATTAGTGACTTACAGGTAAGATAAATTTGCCAATCTGGAGTGTAGCTATACTCAATTTCGATATGCTTTAGGAGTCATAGCACATACACTGGGGCCTGGTTAGCAGTGCCCCAGTGGGCAGAAAAAGACCAGTAGCATCAGTCCAAAGAGAAATGATTATTTCAAAAAGAGGCATTTTCTTACATTCAGCAAAAGTGCAAATGTTCGTATTTAGGCAATTGAACCACTTTATCACACATTGTAGTGAAACTTTAGTTCTATAATGCAAAAAGCCTTTGCTCGAGGAATAGGTGAAGTACCTCTGGAACCACATCAATGAACGATTGCCACTGCAGTGTGCTACCTGTAACATCCCAATTCTGCTTTCAAAACTCACAGACCTTCCAATCACCCAACTAGGTCTGTGCCTTTAGGCCAGTACAGAAATCTGCTACCTTTCAATTAGTTTCAAGCTGTTCAAATATCACAACATATGTACGTACATACATGCAAACTAGAACATTTTTTACTGTCTTTCATGACAACAATGCAGATTGTCCATAACCCCTTCTGTTGCCCAGGACGCAATGGTTACGTCCTGAGGCACAGTGCCCATGTGCCCAGAGGGAGCGCTAGCGCTCCCTCTGTGGGGTCCCCCCCCCAAGGCAGGGATAGAAGGGGAAGCCCTTCCCCTTCCACCCCTGTCCCCCCCGTGACGTCAGCGCGCGATTGCGCACTGATTGTCACAAGGCCTCCTCCCATTGCACTGGAAGCTCAGCTTCCAGCGCGATCGGAAGAGCAATGCAAAAGCATATCCTTTCCTTTGAAGTCTCTCAAGCGTTTTAGCAGCCGGATTACAAGCAATCCGGCTGCTAAAAAGCCCACTAGACACCAGGTATTATTATTATTTTTTTTTAATGAAATTGGCATGAAGGTGCGACCCCTTGGGCTAGGGTCGCCCCCGGGGGGGGGGGCATTTTTTTTAAAGGCCTTTTCTGCCGTCCCCCCCCCTGTCCCTCCCCCTCTCCCCCGCCCTCCCCAGGCACCAGGGAGCATTTTTTTTTATTTTTTTTTATTTTTGAGGTTGGGAGCGACCCCTTAGGCAAGGGTCGCTCCCCTAGGGGGCAAATTATATTTAGGCCATTTCTGCCCCCCTATTTTTATAAGGCCAATCTGCCCCCAAGGGGGACAGAATCCACTAGACACCAGGGAGTTTTTATTTTTTTTCGGGAATTTCACGCAAGGGGAGCGACCCCTTAGGCAAGGGTCGTTCCCCTGGGGGACAAATTCATTTTAGGCCATTTCTGCCCCCCTGTGGGGTAGATCAGCCTATTTTAATTAGGCCGATCAGCCCCCAAGGGGGGCAAAAACCACTAGGCACCGGGGATTTTTTTGTTTGTTGTTGTTTTACAGATGGGGAGCAACCCCTTAGGCAAGGGTCGCACCCCTGGAAGAGTAAATTGTATTTAGGCCATTTCTGCCCCCTTCAGGGGCAGATCGGCCGATTTTAGGTCAATCTGCCCCCAGACACCACTAGGCACAGGGAATCTTTTTTTTTTTGCACCGTCACGCAAGGGGAGCGACCCCATAGGCAAGGGTCGCTCCCCAGCGGGGTGGGGGGCAAATTTATTTTAGACCATTTCTGCCCCCCTGGGGGCAGAACGGCCTATTGTTATTAGGCCGATCTGCCACCAGAGGGGCAGAAACCTCTAGGCGCCAGGGCAAATTTTATTTTGTGTTTTTTTTTGTTTGTTTGTACTTTTTGGAGATGTGGAGCGACCGATTAGGCTACGGTCGCTCCCCTGGGGGGCAAGTTGTATTTAGACCATTTCTGCCCCCCTTGGGGGGATGAAACAACTAGGCACCGGGGATTTTTTTTCTGCACCAATGTCACGCAGGGGGAGCGACCTCGTAGGCAGGGGGAGCGACCCCGTAGGCAAGGGTCGCTCCCTGGGCGGGTTGGGGGGGCAAATTTGTTTTAGGCCATTTCTGCCCCCCCTGGGGCCAGCTGAGCTAGAGGCCAAAATCCACAGGTAGGCACTTTGCAAAAGACACCTATGTTTTCTGTGAAAAAATGTGATGTGTCCATGTTGTGTTTTGGGCCATTTTCTTTCGTTGGCGCTAGGCCTACCCATACAAGTGAGGTACTATTTTTATCGGAAAACTTGGGGGAACGCTGGGTGGAAGGAAATTTGTGGCTCCTCTCAGATTCCAGAACTTTCTGTCACCAAAATGAGAGGAAAAAGTGTTTTTTTGGTCAAATTGAGGTTTGCAAAGGATTCTGGGTAACAGAACCTGGTCAGAGCCCCACAAGTCACCCCCATCTTGGATTCCCCTAGGTGTCTAGTTTTAAAAAATGCACAGGTTTGCTAGGTTTCCCCAGGTGCCGGCTGAGCTAGAGGCCAAAATCAACAGGTAGGCACTTTGTAAAAAACACCTCTGTTTTCTGTGAAAAAATGAGATGTGTCCATGTTGTGTTTTGGGCCATTTCCATTTGTGGGCGCTAGGCCTACCCACACAAGTGAGGTACCATTTTTATCGGGAGACTTGGGGGAACACAGAATAGCAAAACAAGTGTTATTGCCCCTTGTCTTTCTCTAAATTTTTTCCTTCCAAATGTAAGGCAGTGTGTAAAAAAGACGTCTATTTGAGAAATGCCCTGTAATTCACATGCTAGTATGGGCACTCCAGAATTCAGAGATGTGCAAATAACCACTGCTTCTCCACACCTTATCTTGTGGCCATTTTGGAAATACAAAGGTTTTCTTGATACCTATTTTTCAATTTCTATATTTCAGCAAATGAATTGCTGTATACCCTGTATAGAATAAAAACCCATTGCAAGGTGCAGCTCATTTATTGGCTCTGGGTACCTAGAGTTCATGATGAACCTACAAGCCCTATATATCCCCGCAACCAGAATAGTCCAGTTGACGTAACGGTATATTGCTTTCAAAAATCTGGCATCGCAGGAAAAAGTTACGTGGAGAAAAATGGCTGGTTTTTTCACCTCAATTTCAATATGTTTTTATTTCAGCTGTTATTTTCTGTAGG
Organism: Pleurodeles waltl; assembly: GCF_031143425.1. Taxonomy (NCBI): domain Eukaryota; kingdom Metazoa; phylum Chordata; class Amphibia; order Caudata; family Salamandridae; genus Pleurodeles; species Pleurodeles waltl. The sequence continues at coordinate 579,582,997 of NC_090442.1, read as the reverse complement.
AAACACTTGTAGGATGTACACAAATTACCCCTTGCTGAATTGAGAATTCTGTCTACTCTGCAGAAATGTTTAGCTTTATGGGATCCAGCATTGGTTTCTCACCCATTTTGGTCACTAACTGGAAGGAGGCTGAAAGCACAAAAAATAGTAAAAATGGGGTATGTCCCAGTAAAATGTCAAAATTGTACTGAAAAATTGGGTTTTCCAATTCAGGTCTGGCTGTTCCTGAAAGCTGGGAAGATGGTGATCTTGCCACCGCAAACCCTTTGTTGATGCCATTTTCAGGGAAACAACCACAAGTTGCCTTCTGCAGCCCTTTTTTCCCATTAAAAAAAAAATTAAATCACTGTATTTTGGCAAATTTCTTGGTCTCCTTGAGGGGAACCCACAAAGTCTGGGTACCTCTAGAATCTCTAGGATGTTGGAAAAAAGGACGCAAATTTGGCCTGGGTAGCTTATGTGAACAAAAAGTTATGGGGCCTAAGCGCTAACTACCCCAAATAGCCAAAAAAAGGCTCGGCACAGGAGGGGGAAAAGGCCTGGCAGCGAAGGGGATAAGTCAGGAAGGTAGAAGAAGTACAAAGGTTAAAATCAATGGACGACCTTGCAGCAGTCTGGCTACTGTTGCATCAAGAAGTTTTGATTAATGTGTTCTTTTGTGGCACAGAAGAATAGGAAGAACAGCAAAGCATTTGTAGACGATACCATTAAGGAAGTTTAGACTTGGTTTTGCAGTGCCACCTGCCTCCTGCTATTCCTCGTAGGTTTTGACGGCAGGAGATCACAACTCGATCAAGCGCCAGCACACTGCATGATGAGATCCATATTGGACAAAACTCTCCTGGATGCTCATATTGATCCTCATGTTTGACTGGAAAATAAAACTGCAGATATTGCCAGTACGGTGGATGGGTTGCCTTCAAAATGGTTCGCAGTCACGGTGTGACTTTCAGTGCAGCTGCATGTGTTGTATGCACAAATCCACCCACCACACCTATGAGGAAACTAGCTTTCCCAAAGTGAATGATTATTGGTATCAATGTGTTCTCATAGAAAAAGAATATTACTCAGAATTAGAAAAGGAATCGCCTGGCTTAGAAATTAAGGTGACAGGTAACTGCATACTGGCAATGACGCTGATGAAGAAGCAGATCACTGTCATTAAGTAATGATGAATAGGTTTTGCTGCAAAGAAACGCATTAAAGCAAACAATTAGATCGGAAGATTTAATATCTACTTTACGTTTTTTTTTAAATATATGATTTTCTTAATGAACCCAAACATTTTCATCTTTCATCACAGTGTTTTTATATTGAATCAGGTTGCTGTCACTCTGTACCTTTTCATATATTTTTTGGTTTAACTGCCTATTTTATAGGACTCTTTGCCGAAAGATACGTTTTTCATATTTAGGAAAATTAATTTCAACCACCACAATTCAAATACTGTTTCCCCATCTCCTATGATCCATAGTTATATTCAATGCTGAGACTCTGGGGCAGTTATGCTAATGTTTGAGTCATCAATGTGACTGAATTCAGCATTAAAATGTGACTTATATCGTTATTAAGGCTGATTTATATCAATGCAAAATCTTGAATATTCTTAGTAAAAGAACATTGGCAGAGCTGGTAATCCCGATTTCAATTCGCGAATGCATGAAAACATGCCTCATTTATGCTACGTCTCTGTGCAACATGCCTCTTAATATGTTTCCTCTGTGCACTAATTTCTATTATCCAAGTTAATGTGTTGCATGTCACTTTCACAGCAAGCACATGGAATAAAATATGGCAGCACCGCAAACATACATAGAAAACACATGGCAATCAAAGAAGACACAGAAGCAGTGAAGTTACACAGACATATCACAATAGTCACAGACAATTTGTGACGCATACTAGTGTTTGCATGAGTTGGGACTTCATTGCCAAACCTGTTTGCTTTTCCGATGCTTGTCAGTCTGTTTTACGTCTCTAGATTATACCATTTATAGCGCCAGTTCATCTTGGAGAGGGTGTGTTATGGTCAAGATGTTAAACGGAATAAAACAGTGGTCTGAACAAATGAATAGGAGCGTGTTTTCTATTTCTGTGAAGTTTCCTTGTGAAATCGAGTCCAAGGCGAGAGCCTTTTTTGCGTGTATGAAAGGTCCAACATAATAATATGCTGTTCTCTGATAGCAAGGATTTAAGGAGGTGTGTGTGTGGGTGGTATTTTCCCAGAAGGGGTTTTCATCTCTTCGGAACATCTGATCACAAGAGGATTTGCTATAATCAAGGAAGTCTTCAACAAAACTCGTTTAGCTGTCAGGTAGGTGCTATTAGATGTTCAACCTCAATGATGTAGGTGTCATATTTACAATCTCCACAGTGAGGAACTGAAAAGAGGATATGTTTATATAGAGTTAATACTTCTGAATTCAAGGGGCTGCTTGTGGACAAATACAACCCACCCCCCTAGTTTATCCTGTTCTTCTAGAGGGGGAGAAAGTTGTATCCTAGTGGAAGGACAGTAGTATGAAGTATTGGCGGTAGTAGGTTTCTGTGAGTATAATAAATAGCATCAACGTCACAGCTTTAGATGCAGACAGATATATGGGTTGCATTAGAGACTGCATATCTAACGTTCAGAAGGACAGCTTTGATGTGATGTGTTCATGACAGGTCGATTGGCAAGAAAAGGTGATTCATTTGGTTGGGAAGGTTGATCTTTGTGATTGTGATCAGCTCCTTGACAGTGTGAGCAGCCTCAGACTGACCCAGATCATCCACTACGCTATACTCACCCCAGGACACAAGCTGGACCCCATTTTTACCTCCAGCAACCACATAAAGTACAGCCACATCACAGAACCTACATGAACCGATCACTTTATTGTCCAGCATTTCTAGCCCCTGCACCACCACCCCCAAGACAACCAGTGCCACACACTGGAGGTAGTACAAAATCATAGAGAACAGCTTGACGGACACCCTAAACACCTCCAACCCTGCTACTGCAAACAACCTAGAACAGGGAGTTAAGAACTTCAATGTCTGGATCAGAAATTGCACCAACAGCATCATCCCCATCAACAGCAACATCCAGAGAAAATCCTACAAAAAGGCCAGTTGATACAACCAAGGACTCAGAACAGTGAAACAAAACAGCAAACAACTGGAGAGGAGATGGCATACTTGCAAGGACACCTCCGAAAGGGCAGCCTTCAAGACCTTACTCAATGTCTGCCAGCACGTTCTGAGGACAACAAAGACAGCCCTAGCTGCATGCATCAAAAAAAGAGTTAACATCACCAAGGAATCTTTCAACATTGTTAAGGAATTCTTCAGCCTGGCTACCAGCGAAAACATCACACTCTTACAGAAGCTGTGTGACAATCTTGCTGACTTCTTCCATGACAAGATCACACCTTAACAAAAACTTCAAGCCATCACCCACACCTACAGACTTTGACAGATACCCCCCTATCGCAACTAACATAAACCACATACTGACCACCTTGATCATCCACTCTGCCCAGGACACCACCATGAAATCCATCTACTCAGAAGCTCCCACAGAACCATGCCCTCAGCACATCTTCAGCCTGGGAAACCAAAGATCAGCAAGGAATACACCACCCTGCTCAACACCTCTATACCCCCTGCAACATTTCCTGACACCTGGAAGCATGCAGAAGTCAGTCTATTACTCAAAGAACCCTCTGCTGACCCCATCAAACTCAAAAAAACTACCAGCCAATCTCCTTGTTTCCATTTCCAGTGAAGATACTTGTTGATAAACTTTTCCAGTAACTCATGACACAACTGGAGCAGAACCAGCTACTCTAACTCCTCCAAATCCAGCTTCAGAAGCAATCACTGTACTGAAAAAACTCTGATCGCAGTCACCAACATTCAAACCCTCATCCACTGCAGAGAAACTGCAGCTTTGATCCTCTGACCTCTCAGTATCCTTCAGCACCATATCCCACCACAGGCTGATTTAAAAACTCTACCATATCAGCATCCTAGGAGATGTACTCAGAACCCTAAAAATCCATTTCCCACCTTTCACATCCGGACCCAAGAGGATACCCTGTGGTGTTCCCAAGGGCTCATCCCTCAGCACCATTCTCTTCAATGCATATATGACCCCACTTACCAGCATCGTTTGATCCCATGGTCTCAGCATAATGTCCTATGCAGATGACACCCAACTCATCCTCTCACTCCCTGACAACCACACCACCAGAACTAACATCTACAGATGCATGACATGTGTCAGCGATTGGAAGAAGAACAACTGTCTGCAGCTGAACACAGACAGGATGGAAGTAATGATCTTTGGCAACTGCAGCAAACTATGGAATGACTCCTGGAGGCAATCAGACCTTGGACTCAAATCTACTCCCTCTGACTATGGTAGAAACCTCAGAATCATCAGTGACAATCACATCAACACCTACCATCGCCTCCCAACATTCCCAGGATACGATGGGCTAGATCCTTGACAACATGCAGGAGAACAGGCGGCTGCAGGAGAGACAGTGCCAGGGGATCAGGGAAGACTTGCAGGCCATCAACACCACCCTGATCCCCATTGCAGGGGTGCTGGAAGACATGGCCAACATCATGAGGGAGGCAACAGCACACAGCACACCAGCGGTCCCCTACCACTAGCCAGTCAACTGAACAGCCCTCTACTTCCGCTGCCAAGGGTGGGCAGGAGGCCCCACCACAGGACCCACAGGCCACCAGCATCCCTCCGCCTGCAGAAGGTGAACCACCCTGCAAATTTTCTCCGTGACCCAGACAGAAGCCAGAGACACTTTCCAAGACCACTGCCAGGAAATAACTCTCCTGATTGTTACCCTTGTGTTACACCCTGTCACCTTGTCCACCTTGTCCACCTTGAATTGCCTTTGCTCCCCTTCCTATGGACACTTGTACACTGCACCTGTGCTACAAACAGACTGGAACAATACCCTAGACTTTCCTCCATCATCATCCTATTCCATTGCACTTTCCCCTTGATTTTTTAGCACTACAATAAACACCCTTGAACACAACGCAAATACTTGTATTTCATGTTTTGAAACACTTTATTAATGGAAACAGTTATCCATTGCAAATGAACTGTAGAGTGTGAGAGCATTGAAATAAAGACCTGTAGCTGGCTGTAGTCAGCACATCAATACACATATGTCATTGCACTAACACCTGTAAACTGAGAATCCATATGCAACATTAAGTAGAGTTAAAAGTGGCTAATGCCATCATGCCACAGCCACACAGTATACACCAATAATAATAGAAATGTTACATTGCACTGTCTCACCTGTGTGTCATTGGAAGTACTAACGGATAACTGAGTGGCCAATGGGATGTACGCCGGCGGTGATGGTGACGGTGTACACTGCCACGGACGTAACCGCCATTTTCTATCTGATTTCTCACTTGTTTCCTGATCTTCAACAGGAGAAGACCTACACTGTGTGTGCTGCTGTGACCTGTGTCTGGAACCTACCATGGCCCATGTGACTGGGGAAAGGGCCCCAGCCTTCACTTCGGAGGAGTTGGAGCGACTGGTGGATTGGGTCCTACCCCAGTACAGACTGCTGTATGGGCCTCCAGACCAACAGGTGAGTACACTTTGGGCACAATGCATGTGGCATGGAGATGTGTGTGAAGGCCTTGTGTACGGGGCAGGGATTCTCTATTGGCAGTGTACATGTTGTGTGCTGGGCTGTGTGTGTGCTAATGGTGATGGAAACAGGTATGGTGGGCCATGTGTGTGACAGGCTGGACTGTTAGTTTAATGGAGTTCTCCTGTATGTATTGCCTCTGCAGGTCAGCGCACATCAAAAGAAGGGATTATGGTGTGCCATCGCCAAGGACGTGCAGACCCTGGGAGTCTATGGCAGGCGGAGCACCCACTGTCGGAAACGGTGGGAGGGCCTGAGATGCTGGGCACGGAAGACCGCAGAGGCCCAGCTGGGAATGGCCTCCCAATGAGGAAGGGGTGCCTGTCGGACCCTGAACACCCTGATGGCCCACACACGGGCGTTGGCGTACCCTGAGCTGAATGGGCGCCTGAGGGAATTACAGCAGCCACAAGGGGGGTGAGTACAGTTGGTATCATTACATCTTTTGGCTGGTGGGGTGGTATACGGGTGGTGGTTGTGTGTTAGTGGGTGGTCCTAAGGCCAGTCCAGACATTGTAGAGGGAGTCATCTCTAGGGTAATGGCTGCATGTCAAATACAGATAACCTAGCTTGTTAGTAGTTACATTCAGGCAGGGCATTGTGGGTCCCAGGTGTGCTGCAGTTGGCGGTGTGTGCTCCTCATCTTGCCTTGACTAGCCATATCACTGGTAGTGCAATGCATATTGTTTAGCCTTGTTCCCTGTGGGTGAGGGTGCTGTGTATGCCAACTGTGGTTTTGGTACAGTAATTGACCAAGTGTTTCCTTTTTCTATCTGTCCCCCTTTTTTGTTCTGTCATCCTGTCCATATGTGCATTAGCATCATCTGGCAGAGGAGCAGGGGCACCAGTGACAGAGGGAGCTGCATCCTTCAGGAGGCAGAACCCACCGCCAAGGGAACTAGTGGGACAGGAGGAGACGACATGGACTCAGATACCTCCTCTGATGGGAGCTCCCTAGTGGTGGTGGACACCTCTGTGACCACCCCAGCTGCAGGTATAGCCACCACCCCGTACCAGCACCGCCCTCCCAGCAGCCCCTCAGTGAGTTGCCCATGCCCGCTCACCCAGGAGGGTGGGCATCTCCTTTGCCCCAGGCACCTCAGGCCCTGCCCCAGTGAGCCCTGCTGCCCTGAGTGAGGAGGCTATTGACCTCCTGAGATCAATCTCTGTAGGGCAATCAACCATTGTGAATGCCATCCAGGGGATGGCATCCCAGATGCAGCAATGCAATGCATTCCTGGAGGGCATTCACTGTGGATTGGCGGCCCAACAGAGATCAATTCAGGCTCTGGCCTCCTCTCTGATGGCAGCCATTGTCCCTATTTCTATCATCCCCCCTCCAACTACCACTTCCCAGTCCCAGTCCCACTCCATTAAACCCCAACCCATCCCAGGCACACACACATACAAGCATGCACACAAGAGTGGCATAGGCAAACACAAGCAGCACACTTCATCCCACAGGCACTCACGCAAACACCATACACTTGTAGACACAACAACATCCACTGCCTCCACTGTCTCCCTCTCCTCCTCCTCCTCCCCCTCCACCTTTCTCCCAGTGACATCCACACTCACAGCTGCATGCACTACATCTACATTCAATATCAGCATCACCACACCAAGTAGAATGCACACCTCACTGACAGACACCTCCACAACAGCCATGCACACGTCCCCTCTGTCCTCTCCCACCCTGTCTGTCCTCCCACCTCCTAAGGGACACAAATTCAAGCATTCACACACCCAACAAACCACTACCCACCTCACATCATCATACTGTCCATGCACCTGCACCCAAGTCCAGCAGACATACACCTCCAACAACCACTCCCTCCAGGCAGAGAGGGGAAGAACCCATCCACCCCAGCCAGAAAGGGTAAGGGATCCATGACCCATGTATGGGAGGAGACGAGACACTCTATGCCAGCGGGGGCTGACACCGCCACCACCACCAGCTGTCACGGGCCCCTACCGCCAGCTGTGGAAGTACAGCCATTAGAGAGTGCCGGGGCTGCCCAGGAGGCTCCTCCATTCACAACCACAGTGCAGCCATCGGACAGTGCAGAGGATGCTCAGGAGGCACCTCCATCCACCACCACAGTGCAGCCATCGGACAGTGCAGAGGATGCCCATGAGGCACCTCCAACCACCACCACAGTGCAGCTGTCACTGCCTGCGGACGCCATGCAGGCCATACTCCAGGGGCTGCTGTGCGTGTTTCCCCCTCCAGAACCATTGGGCAAGTCATCCACTTCAGAGACTGTGGCCTTGCACTCCCCAGGACAAAGCAATGGGCATGTTGCCCCATCCAGAAACAGTGGGGATGTTCCTGTATTCGGCTGAGGTGCCCCCCAATACCCCTGAGGTGCCTTCCCACTTGCAAAATGATGCCCCTGCAGTGTTCTCTTCAGATGTGTCAGGATACAGGTTGGGCCTTGGACTGTGCCCTTGTGTGCCCTTGGACAGGGAATTGGCCCTTTATACATGAGTAAATATGTTTGGTTCGTGTGGTGGGTTTTGCTATGCTAATATATTGTCAGTACTCCAGCATTGTGGTCCGTGTTTTATTATGCTGTGTGTCGTGTGTCATTGGTTTACGTGTGCAGCTGGTTATGTGTATGGTGGGTGTGTGTTGTGCATGTGTGTGTCACTGTCGCTTTCCTCCCACCCTCCCTTGTGTGATAGGCGAATGTACTCACCGTCTTCGTCGGCGTTAGTGTTCCACGTGGAGCATGACGCACAAGATCATCGGAAAGACTTGCAGTTCGGGTTCCATGGTGGCGTAGTTCTTCCCTGTGTCTCCAATTGTGAGTCCTTTTACTTCTGAGGTCTGTTTCTGCCTGGCTCATGTCGGTGTTGGTTCCGCCCCAGAAAAGTTGGAGGTTTCGTGTGTCTTAATATGGTGGGCAGTACTTTGTCTCCCGCCTGGATGTTGTTGGCTACCACAGTGGTAAATGTTTCCATCCTGGCCGTTGGTGTGGACATTGGCTGTTATCACTGCAATAGTCATAATTTGACGGAATTTACCACCAGCCTGTTGATGGTAGTACCGCCACTTTATCACTCACTGCCATGTCATAATGAGGGCCTAAGTCACCAATCTTATCTGACCTCCTTGGAGCCCTTTTCAGATACGCATTGCAGGAGACCTCGGTGAAGAATTCTACCTTCAGACTTAAATGATTTTTCAGGACAGAAATCTTCATCCGGGCCAAAGCTGAATTTTCATCTGACGTCCCTGGAGCATTCCTTGGATACACTGCCCAGGAAGTTCTGACTTTGTCACTTTTTTGGAGTATTTTCCTTCTGACAGCAGTCGACCCTCCACTGCAAGCCGATTTCGATGTGAGGTCATCAGATCACCTTTCCAGGAGCCCCGGGTGAAATCCTGGAAGTCTGGGACTCCAGAGCTTTTTAGCGGGACAAACTTGCAAGTCAGGCCGGGTCGCGGTTGTGGGCTGGCTTGACTCATCCCGCTGGATCGGTCCCAGTATGGAGCTTTTTTCCAAAAGTTCTCTAAACTTCTCCAAACTTCTGGATCTTTTCAAGAAGGTCTTAGATGATCTACATGGTAGGACTACAACTGCCCAAATGCACCTGTTTTTAATCCAAAAATGACCACTAGCCACTGGTCAGTTCCTTCTGGTTTTGATGCAGTGGATTTTGGTGAGCTATTTGTCACTTGTTGCAAGCAGAGAGTCCCTTCTTGCACCTGATGAAGACAAGCAAAGGCCTTTTAGTGGTAAAGCCCAGGTGTGCAGCTGGTGAGGTCCTTCAGAGTGTAGTGTACAGATGCAGGTCAGGGGTCTAGCAGGGCAGTCCTTCTTCTTCTGTTATTCCTTGTAGAGATCTGATGTGTGGGTGCAGCTCTGCCAACTATATCCTTGCTCTTGGGGTAAAAAGCAGGGGGTGCAACTGTCCAATCACAGGCAGGCCACCCTCTTGGATGTCCACTTCCTGGGAAGTGTGGCAAAAATCAATCCCAAGGAGCAACATCCCTTAAAAATCCAAAATTGCAGAAACTGAATTTTGAGGGTTAGGTCTGGTTGAGTTCACCCACTGGTGTGGCTAAAAATTCCTAACACACCGCTCTCCTGTCCTCTACTACTCTAATCAAGAGGAAACCTGGTTGTCTGGGTGTGCAGTAAATGGGGGAGGTACTGAGCCAATCCAAATGTCCTTCCCTTCTTTGGCTGCTCTCCCCATCCTGTTTTCCCCATTGACTGAGGGAGATCTCCTCCCCCAGGCAAATTCTTTGTCTTCAGCCCAGGCCCACTTCACAACTCATTAATAGAGCCTGGCCAGGCTGCCAGAGGCTGGCTAATCAGAGAAGGGTACTACAGAGCTGAAGTTCTAAACTTTCAGGGAGAGTTCTAAAACTCTCTCCCTGAACTAGTTATATTAAGTTCAACAACGGCAAGTTGTTGGATTTAATATAACAATATGTTTGATTCCAAACTTGACATAGCTAGCTCATTTCGGGACTTTATTAATTAAAATAAAGCCTCCCTATTTTAGCCTATGGAGCCCATTCACTACAGTGAGGGAAAAACATATTTGGCTATTTTTCCTCACCAATGTTTGTAAACCACTTTTCATAAGGTCCCTGCTTATAGCTACGTAGCACCCAGCCCTAGGGGCATTTAGAACACACTTTAGGGGTGACCTATATGTAAATATAAAGTAGGTTAAGACTTTGGAAGTACTTTTAATTCCAAAGTCGAATTTACATATAATTGTACTTTAAAAGCAGCCAGCAAGGTAGGCCTGCCTTTAAAATGATACTTTGCACCTCAGCAGTGCACCTATGGTTTCACCACTCATGCCTGGGTCCCTAAAGCTACATGCCCTGCCATATACTAGGGATGTATATGTAGGTTGACATAGCCAATTACATTTAGCCTAATTAGCATACTTATTTTACACAGAGCACAGCCCCTGGGACTGGTTAGCAGTGCCCAGGGCATCATCAGTGTCAGCAAATAGAGAAAAATGGGGCAAAAATTTAGGGGGCTTCTGCAATCAGCCCAGTTTTCTCACAATATATAATTCGGTAATGGCTGTTTTTGGAAAATGTAAAGGCAGCCAAATTGTTTTTATTATACTTGGGCTGCATTCAGTTTTATGGCCTTAGATATATGTAAGTAGTAGGTGCCTGCCTATTACCATTTTATTTAAATGGTCATAATTAGGGAAATGTATCTGTGTTATATATATTTTTAAATAGGTTTGTGGCCATGTACTGCAGTAGTTTCATAATTTTGTGTGAAATTCTGAGAAAATACTGTGATGACAGATATCTATCACTAAGTTTAAATGCCTTTTAACTTTAATAATACTTTCCCTACTTAAGTGCAATACCCAAAAAGCATCATCCCTGTACCTTGTTATATAATCCTGCCAAATTTCAAGTAAATCCTTTCAGCTGTGTTTGCGCTATCTCAAATACAATGGTGTGTGGAAAATGTATTGGTGAAAAAACACACTTTGGGGCCCCTTTTGGCACTCCGTTAAATATTCACCATAGGAACTTACATAAGCTCCAAATGTAGAAAATGCTATAGGTCTAAAGTTTTGTGGTGACTCATCAAATGGGTGAAAACCTAATATGGTGCTATATCCGAGGAATTTAATACTAGCTATAACTAAAGAGTGACAATTGGATTTAATGTGATTTTTTTTTACCTGTAGTATTTGTTATGTATTTACTTATTGGTTTACATAATCATGTGGCCATAAATGTGTCTTTTTAGTTGTTCATGTAATACTTCTGAAACTTTACATATGCAGTCTATTGTATTCTTTGGGGTTTGGTGCTACTTTTAGTAGGGTAGAGCTGCAGATGAAGCCCAAGGTGAATGAAAGGCAATCATTATTACTGTTATAAAAATGTGAATTATTATTTTTTTCTAATGGCCAATTATCATATCCTCCATATAATAATTTATGTGACTCACTTACAGGCCACTTTTTCATTTTGTTGCACAGGGGTGCATAAGAAAGATGTTTTTTGTTTAGACAGTTTTATTTTGCGAACCAGAGAGCATGCGAAGAAAACCTATGTAGAGTTAGATTTATTCTATTCATTATGCATTTGAATATAAATGTCCATTAGCATGTGACCATAAATAGGCCTTTCAAATATTTATGTATGAAATCTGAAACTTCAAATATGCAGTCTAGAAACTCTTACTCTTCTTACTTGCAGTACCCAAAAGAATCATCAGCGTTCTCTAATATCTAATGCTGCCAAATTTCAGCAACATCTTACTGGACGTTTTCATGGTACGCAAAATACAAAAGTTCACGTAAAATATAGGATTTCAAGGTTATTTTGTCCCCCCCATTTTCCTTTGCACACCCTTGACCAAACAGAGCAAAACCTTCGAAACTGACAGGTTTGCAAAGTTTTGCGAAGGTTGGTCAAACAGGTACAAAGTTATCAAGGGACATATGTCTCTTTCTCTGGTCACACTAACTATAAATGCAAAGTTAAATAAGAGATACAAATCTGAAATGTCCATATCTCTTGTCAACTGTAATATAACTACAGAGTGTCTGTCACCACTTTGTAAAATATATATAATGTCCCTGCAACCTTTGTTTTTTAGCAAACTTTAAGGTTTTTCCTCTAAATCTGGTAACCTTTGTCTTTTTCAGTGAATTTCTAGAATGTTTTCATATGTGCTATAACACAAACTGATACACTGATCCAGAAGTAGAAATAAAGGAGAAAGGATACAAAAAAGTCCTAAACTTTAGGAGCAAAGAACCTCACACACCCAGTTGGGTGTCATGCTTCATCATCAGCGTTGCTCCTCGTCAGACCGGCGCTGCAATATCTGACGGGCACCCACCAAAGTGGGGCTCTTTGCCGGAGATCTTTTCTCGATGATGTCAACACCTCAAGGGTGAGTTTGGAAGAGAGGGAAATAAGGGGAGTTACACTAAAGAATAAAATTGGCTCACAATCCCAAACCTAGAGAAACATTTATTCATCCAAACGAGGGTTGAGGCCAAGATGAAAAATAATCAAAGAGAGTGACACAGAGGTAATGGTCTGACACTCTGTGCAAAGAATATTGAAAAAGGGGGGAGGGACTACCATCCGGCCCTAGTGAAGGGTCAACATGTTTCACGTCTTTAAAGTCCAACAGGATCCAGCGACGCTTCTTCAGGACCTAATATCTACATACTTCTCCTATAGAGGGGCTCAAAAGACTACTAACCACTGAAAGTATCAGTATGTAATGTATCCAGTCACTTACACTAATCTGACTGTACTATATTCTACAAATTGCCCATCCCTGTCAAGACACGTGCATCATGGGACCACTACAGTCAGTAGATGGGCGCATAGTACTTTGACAGAGCTCTGCATTTCGCCGGGGAACCTACCCGCGACAGTGCTCCAGAATTAGTCTAATCCATGATGCACGTGTCTTGACAGAGATGGGCAACTTCCACCTCCTTTATTCATTGCATGTTCTTCTACACCAGTGGTCTCCAAACTTTTTAATGCCGTGCCCCCCAGTTGCAAAAATAAAAATCAATGGGCCCCCCTCAGAATTTTTCACAATTATTTTATAAAGATGGCAATGTTTAAATACATCTAGACTCATTTAAACATTGCAGTTCAGTACTGTTATCTTTTAAAAAATGCAATAACATGCTTCTGCTTAAAACAGAGGCCTCTTATACGTATAATGCTGCTTTTGGCCAGAGTCGGGCCCCCACCCCCAAGGATTACTTGAGACTCCTCTGCCCCCCCCCCCGTTTGAAGACCTCTGCTATATACAAATTCCTATTGTATCTTAAAATGGTAGTTTCCAATTCACATCCATCATTCCTAAATAGGAAAGGATTAGGTTAACTGAAGTTTAAAGGTGCAATATTGAGTCAATATACCACTTCTACTGTTTCATTGAACGTTGCAGTATCCGGAAAGAAGCATGACATCTTGCACATTTCCACTAGAACTGTGAAAAGTGCGATACATTTCAAAATAATATGAAGCAACTGTTGAATGCTTTCATGGAGCAATCACAGTTCCAGCGCCTTTTCTTCAGTGTGAGAATCATATTGAAACTGTGCCACAAATGCATAGTTAAATGGGATTTTACTGTGCCATCTGTTGTCTTTTATGTGGCAGCTTTCCGTACACAATTAAGCGAATGGTGATGTTTTAGTAGGGATTCTGATTCATTGTATGCTAGAGAAGAGGCTTAGTTTTTGCCAGTACGATTCACATGAATTTCAGTGCTTTAGAAAATGTTGAAAGGAGATCTTCCATTGGATTGAAAAGACATTTTATTGGACATAAGCATCACAGGTATAAAAAAAAAAATTGTTTATGGACATATGATCAATGTCTCACTGAGAATAATCTTCGCAATAAAAACTGCATAGCATCATAGCACAAAATATTACTAAAATAAAACACCGTCATCCTTCTCATATATATGTATGTTTGTGAGAATGTTATATATCATATATTTTTAAGAAGTCTCCAGGTGGACCAGGTCTCGGTATTTTAAAATAAAGGAAGGGTGCCCAAGGGGCCACCTCCTAGGGCAGTTTGATGCCCCGTGGACCACCACCTCCCTGGGGCGTATTTATAATGAATGCAGGGGCCACCTCCCCAAGATTTGATGATATATAATATGGGGGGGTGCAGCCCCCCTGCAGCCCATATGACTGTCACTTCTCTGGGGCTATAATCAAATATAATGTGGGGGTGCACAGCCTCCCTGCCACAACCATGAAGGACCACCACCTCCCCAGGGCTGTAATCAAATACAATGCGTGGGGGCCTATCGGCTTCCCACAGTCCTGGGGACCATCACCTCCCCGGGACTATTTTACATTGGAGAAGAGCTGCGCAGCACCCCTTGTGGAGCCAATGATTGCCCTGGGGACTGCCACCCCCTGGGCTGACACCTTCTATGTCCCAGGGACATACCTGTTTGCTCTGACTAGGCGGGAGCTTTGACAGATCCTGCCAAGTCAGATCAAACACTTCACTTTCTGCAAGTGAGAGCTGTCAAATAGCTCTCACTTGCAGAAAGTGAAGTTTTCATCTGTTTCCCTGCACACTAATATGTGTGAAGAGAAACAGATTAAAGCATTCCTCCCACAAGCAGGGAGCTGCTTATTAAAGGGGCCTTTAGGCATCTCCCCCACAGTCCTGTCACTATCTCTCTCTCTCTCTCTTCCATCCCTTTACAGGATGGAAAAAAGAGAGGGATTGTTATTGCAATTGTCTCTCCATAGAATGCCTTCAAAAAGTGAGACTAGCATGATGTTTGGTAAAAATTTTATAGTTACATTTGGATGCAGAACAGAGTTACCTCTGACCTAATGGTCAAGGTCTTGTGCTGTCACTCAGTAGGCTTATGGTTCAAATCCTAGTATTGCTTGGCAGTGTGTCCATTTATTATTTTCTAGTGTTTTCACTGTCAAACATTCCTAGTGATGGAATATTGAAGATTTTTTTCCCCACAAAATCTGTGGGTTGAATGTCCTAGCTAAGTCTGGATACCATAGAGTAAAGAGAAACTTCTGGCCTTGTGGTTCAGATCTCAGGCATGCACACTAAATGTTAAGGGTTCTGAACTCAGGCATGCACACTAAAGGTTAAGGGTTCTAGTCTAGGTGAGTCTGTGGCCATTTCCTGATTTAGGTTTTTACACCTATAAATATTTATGCACAATACTGAGAAGTGATCTCATTTTTTTTAATTGACAAAAAATGTTTCTTTTCAATTTGTCGGAACAATCTCATTGTAAATATATCATTCATCAAAGCCTAAATCGCTCTCCCGCTCTCAACCTCTCACTTTCTCTCTCTTGCTCTCTTAGGGTTGGGCAGCTGGGGGAGTTGGCCACAGGGACTGCTGTCAACCCAACCATGCATGGCCAAAGACTGTGCATGGTGCAAGGTTGGGTGGTTAAAGGGGGTTGGCTGCCGACTCTGTCCCTAAGATAACTATAACTCACGCTCGCCATGCACAGTTTTTTATGAATAATTTTAAAAGAAATGTTACAGTGATATTCTCAATGATGCTATAAAAGATGTCATGAGTGCTTTAATATCATATCATATCATGGATAATTAGAAGTGCATGGAGAGTGTAAAAGTTATTGTTACCTTAGGGCAAGAGTTAAAGTTACTTAAAATAACTATAACAGGTGAACCTCTAAGGTTTTGAATGAGTAATTACATAAGTTATGGCATCACTGATGACATCTGAAATGACTTCATTGATGACATCATCAACAAAAGTGGGTGCCCTGTTTTTCCCCCCAGAGCACCCACGGTGAAATTTTTGGGGGCCACAGGGGGGAGCCCCAGAGTCCCCAATATCCCACTGGTGCCCCGCTTAGAGCAGGATCTGGCAATGCTTCCATCCTCAGGAAACATCTAATAATGCTGCTCCCTTGGGGGGGCAGGGATATTTTCATCTGTTTCCCTACCTGCTTCCGTGTGGGCACAGAAAGTGATGAAACATCCTATCCAGCTGGTAGGACATTTTAAAAACTCCCACCCTCTGGGAGCAGACTTGGTGTTTGCTCTCACTTGGCAGGAGAATTAAAAATGTTCTGCCAAGTGAGAGCAAACACAGGCTTCCCTGCCGATGGCTCTGCAGGCAAGAAAACTGCTATGTCTCTGGGGTGGATTGTGAGGAACATGGAGAGCATCATGGAAGGCTGTTGGGAAGAGCTGGCCGGCGTAGCGGGAGGGCGTTGCTAAAGTTTCACATTGGCGGTGGTTAATGCTGCTGTGTGAAGAGACTGACGGAGGTTTAGGTTGATTTACAAGCAGCGAGGTCTCAGTGTGAATCGGTCTGTTCATGGTTGTGAAGAGCCAAAACCTTGATCAGCACCATTGAGCCACATCAAGTGTCCAGGACCTGAGCGGCAGTACTTGGGGGTCAGGAGCTCACTGCACTTAGTTCCAGGGACTAGTGAATGATGTTAGAGAGCATCTCATGTTTCTGAGGTTCAGATATGTGGGCCAGCAGACTAGTCCTTGGAGACACTCGGGGGTTCTGGGTTCACAGTGAAGTTTCAGGTCCAGTTCTTCCCCAGGCAGAGGGCAGCAGGTCAGCACTTAAGGGCAGTAGTTCCTTCAGAGCATATGCCCAGTAGAGTTGCAGCCCTTTCAGCAACACAGCAGTCCTTCTTTCTGACAGAAGATCCACAGTTCCAGAAGTGTACTGAAGTGGTGGTGTCTGAGGTCCAGTATTTATACACAGTTGTACCTTTTGAAGTGGGGAGAAGCATCTAGAGGTATACCTTTCAATTGCACAGATGTCCTGCCTTTTTGGCTCCAGACTAGCTACAGTGGGTATGCAGTCCTTTGTGTGGAGACAGAACATAGCCTGTTCAACTGTAAGTGGAGCCCAGCTTCTCTCTACCAGTAATGACCCATCCAGACAGACCTAAGCTTCATATTTTGCATGGAATACACAAAACTCACCTGTCCGCACCACTGAGTCATGTTACCCAGATGCAAGCTACAGGCACTAAAGGGATCAGGTACAAAAATGCCAACTTTCTAAAAGTGGCATTTCCAATATTGTAATTTCAAATCCGACTTCACCACAAGTTAAGATATCTCATTACAATTTCAAAGACACCAAATATGATCTGAGCACCTGCTCCAATTTTGAAATGACTGCTTAACAAATGCAATAAAATAACTCCAATGTTAGTCTATGGGCGAGATAGGCCTTGGCTGTAGTGTAAATGATTTTTTTTTAAAGAGTTTTTCACACCTGGACACATAAAATTTAAAAGTACATGTCCTGCATTTTAAATACATTGCACCCTGACCTCTGGGTGGTCCAGGGCCTACGCTAGGGGTGGAAAAAAAAAAAAATATATATATATATATATTTCAAAATGGTGAGACCCGCTCACCAAATAGCTGCACCGTATCACAATGTACCATCAGCAAAAATAACGAAGAAAGAAAAGTTCTTCAATGGAGTTCGTCTGCTTTATTGTAAATGCGTTATAAAGGAAAACGCTGTTACCCAACAAAAATGTCAACGCGTTTTATATATATATATATACATATATATATATATATATATATATAAAAAGAAAGGTTTGGGCCTGACAAAAGGTTTATTTGTCAAGTGAAATGGCAGATTAAACCTGCTCACAGATAAGTTGCAATGGCAGGCCTGAGACGTGTTTAAATCACTACTTAATTGTTTGGCACAATCAATGTTCCAAGTCCAATAGTAGCATTCAATTTACAGGCCCTGGGCACAAGTAATGCCCTGTACCAAACACTTAAAAGTATACGTCTCTTCAGTGTATGCTACTTCACTGTAGGCCATTCTGCTATACACTACTTCTGGATATGCTATTCCACTCTACATCATTCCTCTGTATGCCACTTCACTGTATGCAATTCCATTGTATGCAACTCCACTGTATGCAACTCCACTGTATGCAACTCCACTGTATGCAACTCCACTGTATGCAACTCCACTGTATGCAACTCCACTGTATGCAACTCCACTGTATGCAACTCCACTGTATGCAACTCCACTCTACACCACCTCAGTGTATGGCACTCCACCATATGCTATTCAATTGGACCCCAATCCAATATATGCCACTCCACTGTATGCTATTACACTCTGCCCCATGCCACTGCACGCCACTCCAGTCCAGTCTACACCACTCAATTATAAACCACTCTATGTTACACTACTTCACTATACACTATTACACTTTACACGACTCCACTATATAGCACTTAACTCTATTCCACTCCACTCCATGCTATTACACTGTACACAACTCCACTCAATACCAGCCCACTGTACTCTATAACATTGTATGCAACTCCACTCTACCCATCATCAGTGTACCCCACTCCACTGTATGCAACTCTGTTATATGCTACTCTAGTATATGCTGTTCCACTCGACTCAGTTCTACTGTATACCACTTCACTGTATGATATTATACTCTACCCCACGCCACTGTAAGCCATTCCAGTCTACACCACTCCATTATATCTCACTCAACTGTACGCTACTCCACTGTGCACTATTACACTCTAGTTACACCACTTCACAAAACTCTGCTCTATGCCACTCCCTTCTACACTATTACACTGCAAACAACTCCACTGTAAGCTATTAAACTGTATGCAACCAAACTCTGCATCTCTTCAGTGTCCGGTACTCCACTTTAGGCCATTCCGTGATATGCTACTCCAGTATATACTATTACACTCAATGTCATTCCACTGTATGCAACTCTACTTTACGCTACTCCACTCTACACCACTACAGGGTATGGCACTCCACTCTACGTCACTCTACACTATTTGATTGGATCCCAATCCAATGTATGCTACTCTTCTGTATGCTATTACACTTTACTCCATGCCACTATATGCCGCTGCAGTCTACACCACTCCATTAGGTTCCACTCCACTGTGCACTTCTTCACTATGCACTATTACACATTATATTACTCCACTGTGTAACTCTTTACTCTACTCTACTCCATGCTAGTACACTGTACACAACTCCACCCAACACCGGTCCACTGTACTTTTTTACACTGTATGCAGCTCCACTCTAACCTCCTTTAGTGTACCCCACTCCACTGTATGCCACTCCACTATATGCTACTCTAGTATATGCTATTCCACTCTGCCCAATTCCACTCTATGCCACTTCACTGCATGGAATTACACTATATCCCATTCCATGGTATGCTAGTCAAGTCTACACCACTTTCCCTTACTCCACTGTACTTTATGTTACTCCACTATACACTACTCTACACCACTCCAGAGTTCATCAGCCCACTCTCTGCCAGTACATTCTATGCTGGTCCATTGGATGCCATTCCACTCTACACCATTCCACTATAAGCCACTTCATTTTACAATACTCCAGCCTACACCACTCCAATGTATGCCACTCCACTGTATGTTATTCTATTCTATGCTATTCCAGTCTAAGCTTCTTCTACTCTACACCACTCCTCTGCACTCCGCTCTAAGCTATTCCACTGTAAGCCACTCCATTCTACACTATTACACTATATGCAATGTTTGGCCCTCTACTGGTATTTCACTGTACCCCACTCCACTGTATGGTATCACACTGTGCCCCACAACACACCACTCTAGTCATAACCAGTTAATTGAACCTCACTCTACTGTATGCTACTACAGTATACACTATTAGAGTTTACACCACTCTACTGTACCCTATATGCTATTACACACTATGCCACTCCACTATGTGCCACTCCAGCCTACTCGACTCCATTACACACTATTCCACCTTGTGCTACTCACTGTGCTCTACTCCACTCTATGCCACTCCAGTGTACTCTTCTCTACGATGCACAACTTCACTTTAAAAAACTCTACTACACTCTGTTCCACTCTACTACACTCTATTCCTGTACACTCCACTTTCCAAATTTGCACTCAACTCTATGCCTGTACATTCTATTGTATGATAGTTTACCACTGTTTCCAATACTCTACAACAAAGCACTCCACTCTACTGTAAGAGACACCAATCCTGTTGATAAGTTTCCTCAACTATACGCTACTTCAATTTATGCCACTCCACTGTTCACCACTCCACTCTTTGCTATCCCACTCTATGCCCGTCCACTCTTCTACACTCCCCTGTACAGAGTTCTACTGTACGCTACTCTGCTTTACAGTAATCCACTCTACGCCACAACAGTATACGCCACTCCACTCTACACCACTCCATTAGAGGACACTCTCCTCCACTCTGTGTAACTCCTCTCTGTAAACGTCTACTACATTTCATATCACTCTGACATTCTACACAACTCTATCCCCATACACTCCACTGTACAACTGTACAGTCCACTCTATGCCTGTACACTTTAACATACAACACTTTATTTCACAATAATTTTTCATATGACTGCACTCCACTTTACGAGATATCAAATAATAACAGTTTACAACCTATGCAATGCCACTCCAATCCATGCCACTCTACTCTAGGCCTGGGCTGAAATTAAATTCCTCTTGTGGAATTGTTTGAATTTGGGTAACTCTACGTTATACATGTAATATGGAGTTCCTGTCAAATTCCTCAATCCTGAGCATGGCAAACGGAAATTAAATTTGCTGCCAGCTAGTGCGATTTCCGGCTGCCACTGAGCATTCTGCTGTCATTTTGTACCAGCGGTGATGACGAGCGGTTGCTTCTCCAGTAGATTTTCTACTCTAGAAGCAGCTAAATCACCACAAACTACCTTTTAGAGTTGATATTCTACTTGAACACACAGTGCAGGTTGTTTTTTATTGCGCAAACCATTTTTAATTTCACATATTTTTCAACAGGAAGAAGGTGTACCAGACTTGTCTACAATTACTGCTGCATATATACTTTTTGATTTCAAGGACTTGTTTTTGGGACATCACAACAACTAAGTTCAAAACCTGTTGATAAAGAGTGGTGTTTGTTTGAGGAAATGCACCAGCATTTGTATTTGTTCTTTTATTTAATTTTTAAATGTGATTGTGGTTGTAGTGGATGGCCTGGAGTTGCAGTAGGGGCCTAATATTTATTTTGCATTTTTTATCCTTTATAAGTGAAGCAATGTGTACAGTGAAGTACATTTTCTCCATGCTTGTTAAATTTGCACTATTTATTTATGTTACCAGGTGGCGTAGTCTGCCCATAGGCCATCCAGCCAGTACTATTCATTGGAACAACTGGTTCTGTGGTATATGTTGTTTTAAAACATCTATGATTTTTTTTTCTGCAAATGTATATTTTAGTGGGGCAATAATACCATGCCTTGGGAGGATGTTTGTTGTAGTAAAAATGTCCATAGTTGACTTAATTTTTGTTTTTGGCATTACTGAATTAATGGTAGTATTTTCTTAATCATGCCTCCTCTGTCTGGGTAGTGTGTGTGAATGTGTATGTAGATGTGTGTGTGTTTGCCATGGGCAACCATTTTGCCTTTCTTTTCCATGCCATGTGACCAGCGGCCATTTTATGTAGACAGTGTCAATAGGCCTGCATGTGCTCTTTGTTGTCCACACCAGCTTACATATTTATAAGACCCCCAATGAGACCTGCATTCACCACTACCTCAGTCGAAGAATGTACTGTAGAGAGACAATCATCGACACACCCACCAACCTACCACAGAGGGTTATTGTTACATTATCTGTTGGTTACTCAAATTTTAACTGTGTGGCACTACATTTTTACTGCTTGTGATTTTAGAATCGTATTCAGTTTATTACACTATTAGTACTTTTTGAAATTCAGGGAGGTGGGATCAGCTCAAAATACTTTGGGGGGACAGAACCAAGAGCCATTCTTACCTCACTGTGACAAATAGAGGCACTATTTTTGGCCAGTGCATGCTCTAGTTGTCGACAGGCACATGCTTAAAAGCAGGCATGCTACATGAACATGGCCTGCCACTGATGTGCCAAAGGTAAGCCCATCTGTGCCTGTCAGTGTCCCAGAAGCAGCCAGCCACGCTATCCACCAGGCCTCAAAACCTATTGCTTGTATGTGATATAATTATGATCAACTCAAAAGCTTTCCATTAGCCAGTAGATGTAAACCAACACTGACTTTTCCAGGGCTGAAGTCTGGGCTAGCTGCCCTGAGTGTGGCTGTCAGTTCACCATCTCGTTCAAAGAGTGGGTAGGTCCTTTACCTGAGGATGTCAAGGAAGGGAGCACGGTATGCCAAGTAGCACTGATTAATGCCTGCCCTATGCACAAACATGCTTATGACTTTTTTGATTTACTAAGTGAAGGCATCTAAGACTTAATATTAATGACAGAAATATAGCTCCTCAAAGTATCTAACCCTTCAATTGCTATCTCTGTCCCCAGTGGTTTTAAGATCCATAAGAGATCGCTTCAGCGGGAGAGGAGGTGGGCTTGCCCTGATTTTGAGGCAAGACTGGAGCTGTCAAACCTTGGAGGTGCTGGAATTGCTGGGAGCTGAAACCATGGGTTTTTGACTCTCTCCATCAAAACAGCAGTTGATGGCTGATCTAGAGGCAACCAGACCCCACAGGCACATTCCTGAACTCTCTAGATAAAGCCATTGCCCACCTTTAACTGAAATACTCACAGTTTATGATTTTAGATTTCAACATTCACCTCAATAAGTTAGATGACAAAGAGACCTTAGAACTGAACAATTATGTGACTGGCCAACCCATCAAGGTGGCCATACATTGGATTAATTATTCCCCAACACTGCCTTATATATGGAGGATCCCCTACCATTGGTCTGGTCAGATCACTATTTATTAGATTCTCCTGGCAGGGATCTGCAAAGGTTGATTCCTCTAATACTAAAGTTCCAGGCAGTGCAAGAGCCTATCATAAAATAAACCATTCCGTGTTACTGAGTACTTTGAAAGAAGGTGCCCTGTGATGTACGGTGTGGTGGAGAATGATAGCTAAAGCTTTAATAATTGTATTAGAACCACAACTGACAAATTAGCTGGGGATCTACCGAAAAGATCAGGTAGAAGGAAGCCGTGTAATCCATGTTTTTTTGATGATCTTAAAGCAAGTAAGAAACATTGTAAGATGTTAGAACAGAAATGGAGAAGACATTCTCAGAATAGAGAGGCATATAACTTGGCACTAAAACAATACCTCACTGTGATAGAAAACAGCTAAACAAATATTTTATGAGGTCAAGGTTGAAAATACAGGGAACAGGGCCAAATATATCTTCTCTATTTTTAACAGCTTTATGTCTCCCTCAGCTTGTGTCTGCTTACACCAGGCTTCCCGTGAGTGGTGTTAACAGCTAGCATTTTTTTTCAAACTGAAATTTCTTGTATCACGCACAAAACTGGATGTAGAGCTACAAAACAAACTGCAAATTAGCCTGGCCAAGGAATCTATGATAATGTTGACCACATTAGAACTGATCTCCCTGGAATGCTCATTGACTGTTTTGAAGGCATTTAAATCAGACTCATCTACAGATCCATGCCCCCCCCAACCTATTAGCTTTGGGGGCTACTGTTATTCATATAACTGTCAACATGATCCTCAATGCTTCCTTATCTTCTGCTATGATTCCTAGCTGATGGAAGCAGGTAAAATAGTACCTTTGGTGAAGAAGCCATCAGCAGACCCCAAGTTTCCTTCAAATTACATGCCTATTTCTTTTTTACCAGCCCTGTAGAAGATCTTAGAAAAACAGGTGAATAAACAGCTTTCACTCTATTTGGAAGGAAACATTTTTTAGACCACATTACAGCATGGAAATAGCTTTATTTAAGGTCTCAGAATATATTAAAGGCACCCTGGATTCTGGAGGCTGTGCTGTATTGATTATGTTGGGTCTCTCAGCAGCATTCAGTACTGTTTCCAATGACAGGCTGCAGCAGTGCTGTCATGATAATGGAATTACAGGATTTGCTCTGAACTGGCTTGCGTCTTTTCTGACATAGTTTGGATTACTCCTTGCTCTTCAAATCCACAGGAACTGGCGGTGGGTGGCACTCAGGGCTCAGCGCTAAGCCCTACCTTGTTCAATATCTACCTCACCCCGTGCCGATCTAGCAGATGTTTTAGGAGAAAAAGTAGTATCCTATGCGGATGACTCCACTGCTCTTCTCTTGGGGCAAGGGTGAAGCGGTGGATAGCATTAGGGCTAAGAGAAAATATTATCTAAAATCAGTCTTTCATTGGCTTGCCTACTTTTGTCGCTTAGGCTTTCATTAGTCTAATGAGACTACTGGATTTGGGCGGCAGAATCACTTGCGCTGTGGGGCACTGAGTCTGAACCCACTAGAGGTGACACCTGTCAGCCTAATTCGGGTTTTGTTCTGGCTAACTAGCAGTGCATCATCTCTACCCAAGAGCAGGAATGATTGGGCAGCCGAGTGCATGACACAATTGATTCCTCATGGAAATCGTGGTCACTCAGATCGCATCCATTTCTCTCATTTACATTAGTCTCACACATAGAAGGACAATCAGAGGCAGTATATGTTTCATTAAGGTTTTAATGAAGCAAGAGCATCTTAGATAATAAAGCATGTACTGCAATAACCAGAATGATAAAGCATCACAGGATTAGAACTGTCACAAGGAGAGTGAAGCATAAAAATAACTCTACCATATTGCCACTAAAATCGTTAAAATAATCCCTACCTAGGCACAGCATGTTAAGCTATAGTTCTACTCTTCAGGTTCCCCTGAGAAGACATCATCCCCCATACCTGAGCAAGAGGCCGGTAGTCTATATATAAGCAGCTGTAGCGAAGCGTTCAGCAGTCAGCATACAGACATGGTCATCTGGCTGGAATCTCCCTCTAACGTGTATGGGACAGAGAAGTGTTTTTATAATAAAACATCTAATATTCTGAGAAAATGTCCCTACGTAAGGATGTGTATGTTTCTATGAACACTAGAGACAAAGCGTTACCATGTTTACCGGCAACCTATCTTCCTGTAACCTTGAGAAAGGCATAGAGTTGAAGAAATGTCGTGTGACCTAGGTAAAGAACAGCTAGATAGAGAGAAATAAAACAAGACTGCAAATGTGGCTATTATTAAAATAATAAACAAAGCTGAATAAAATATATCTAGGTTAAAGTGAGCAGTGGCATGCCTAGTTTGCTAAAATAACATAACTGGAGCTATGGCTAAAACGGCTACAAAACACTAGGAGCTAAAATACAATGAAGATAAAATAGAAATTCTCTTTTATGGGAATATTTAATCAGATTTTTGGCAATGTTTCTTGCCAGAATATACATCCCTTCAAGGCCTACCAGAAGGGTGTTGTAAAGAACCTAGAGAACAGCTTATTGTTTGACCCCCATAATAAAGCATTGAAAGGCTCCTGTTTTGGAATCATGAAGTCTTTAAGGAAGGTACTCCACTATCTGTCCCTTCAATCCAAAAAATTGGTAATGCAGGATTTATTAACCTCTAGATTAGATTATGGTGAGGCCCTATATTTGGGACTATCAGAACAGCTTCTGGAGAGGATCCAAGTAGTCTGAAAGGCAGCAAATCCTTCCTGGTAAATGTCCTAGTCATAAAAAGGATCTCCCCATACCTTAGGAGGAGAATACTTTGTACCTAATGGGTGCATTTCATCTCAATGCCAGATTTAAATTCATTATCCACATGAAACCTGAGATCTGCAAATAAATTGATGTCAGTTATTCCTCAAATCCAGTTTGCTGCAGCAGGTGGAAGATCTCTCGCCTATCTGGGTCCAACTTTATGGAATTAGCTACTGCTGGAGCTGCGTGCACTAATGGGCACAATGGCATTCCAGAAAAGAACTCAAAACATGGCTTTTTGTTCTGTAATAACCTATGCCATTTCTTCTTGCTGTTCCACACCCGGACACTTCCGCGAGTCTACACTGTAAACTGTATTCATTAATTCTGTTCTTTGGGCATTGGCAGTAGCACCAATGGTACACAAACAATTCTCCTCCCCAGTCTGGATCTTATTTATGATTAGCAAAGAGGAGGATAACATTTCAATATGCTACATTTGCTACACATGTTTGTCGAGGTAAGCCTGGTTCACACTATGCTAATAGAGGTCAAACGACCCTATGAAAAAATATCCTGCAAGCCAGTGGGAGAAGCACCTTTAAAACATTGGTGGTGGTGGTGATG
Source organism: Pleurodeles waltl (assembly GCF_031143425.1). NCBI lineage: Eukaryota > Metazoa > Chordata > Amphibia > Caudata > Salamandridae > Pleurodeles > Pleurodeles waltl. The sequence continues at coordinate 579,556,614 of NC_090442.1, read as the reverse complement.
ATGAGATAGGGAAATCAGCTCAGATAACAGTGAGAAGTGATAAGAAAGAAGAGGGTGACAGCTTTACACAGAAGCCCCTGTCTCCAAAAATGTGCCAGCAGCATCACCCGCTTCTGCAACCTCGAAATGGCACAAGACTCAGATGAAAACACCACCGTATACAGTGACTACCAGAAGACGAAGATTGCGTCTATCACCTCCTGGTTCTCTCCAGAAGTCACCTGCATCAGTGTCACATTTAGGAAAGAGGGGATCTAGGAATGCAACCACCCAATGCCATGTTTCTACAACGGGAAGCTAGCAAAAAAGTTTGCTGCTGGAATTCCTCCCTTTTCTTATGTGAAAGGAGTAGCATTTTTAGAATTAGTGGTGGTCGTCTGCCCAAAATAGAAGGTTCCCAGTCAGATCTATTTTGCCAAAGTTGCTGTTTCAGCACCACATCACGGTGTGCTGCAATTGGTTGGACAAGCTTTGCAGCAGAGTGATGTTCACACTATCCACCTGAGTATCACTGCACACTGGATCTCTTTTGTTGGGGTTAGGCAATAACTATCTGCTCGTCTCAGTGCTGAATAAACTTTTTTAAAGGATGTTGGGCGGCATGCAACAGTTGCGATGTTCACAATAGAGAAATCCCATATAGATGCAAACATCGGAAAGACTTTGACAGCAAAAGTTCGAACGGCTGCAAACCAGATGTCTCAGAATAAGATGTGTTGCCATGGACAATGTCAATAATATAAACAATGCCGTGGCAGGAGGTGGATATTTCAGGGTCCCGTGTTTGGAGCATTGCATCAACCTAATTGCGCAGGACTTTCTCAAATAAGAAGACATAGGGCCTGATTAAGAATTTTGGGGTCACAGTGGCGGTGGGCCAATCAAGTTGAGGGTGTTCTGCCTGCCATACTTAGATGTATTGCGGCTGAGACACCGACCATCCCAATGGAGTGCTCTTCCTAGTCAGCAAGCTGGCAGGTTCTTGATGACAATATATAAATGTTTTAGTCCTGCAGGTGGTGAGCTGCTAGCAGATTGCTGATGGAGGGAGGTTGTCCCTGGACCCAATAGACATTGGACAATGGAAGTGGCTATGGAATAGAGGTAAGTCACACACACACACACACATTGCATCTGTTATATGTGTCCCCCTGCACAACACACTACACAACACACCCCATACACACTTGTATACATTGCCATTTCACCACAACACGAACATTTGGACAACACACATTAATGTACATCCATGACAACATACACACATACTTAACACTGCACCCACGCATGACACAACCACAACAACCAACACACCTACTCACTCATCCATACAAACACACACAAGCACACACATCACAAAAATGAGGCTACACAACAGCACACATATGAATGTGTGCATGCAGCAACACACCACACAACACAGCATACACAACAACATTAAAGCCATATGCAAGTGGCATACATACTGACACAACCACATCACCCACTCCAGCTCTCTCCACCTCAACCAGCCAAAGGCATCGCGCACACACCTACACATATTAACTCACATACAGAACTGGAAGCACAACATGATAAGTACAGGTCTACTTCTAATGTGCACACATGGACACAGTTGACAAGTGTGATTGTACTAACCTTGTTGTACCAGCATTTATTTGGGAATAATTACCAACACCAAAATGTGTACCATATTTGTGATGTCCCAGTAAGTCCCCATCCAAGTCTGACCCAATCATGTTCCTGACATATTCATGTCACAGTTATTTTAAAACAAAAAATTACTGTGACATGTTTATGACTGCAGTGGTCCTGGGCTCAAATGCGCTGCCCACACTTTGTACACAGGCAATGCGGTTTCCCTGTCTTGATGCCCGGCAACGGTGGAGGATTGTGTTTTTTCCGTGGTTCAGTTGCAGAAGGTGGTGTCCAGTCACAAAAAGTAGTGGAATGAGGGAAAAAAAATACATTTCACCACTCTTCCCCATGAATCAATCAACTAAGATGTGGCAGTCGGATCCCCACAGTTGGTTTGGCAGTAGGGTACATTCAAATCTGCACAGCAGCAAAGGTGGCTGGAGTACTGCCATCAACCACTATTTCATGTGTTATCCTTGATTAGGAACGGGAATCTTGGCAGAGTTAGTGGGGCTCAGGCTGGCTATTGCCTGTGGACCACCAACATCTAAATCTGGTGGGCAAATCACCAAGGCAGCGGACAGGTTTTCAGATGAAAAACCAATGGCTGGACTGTTACTGCCAAGTTCTAAATCAGGCCCATACTAACCAACATACTGGCCACCTGCAGAAGGATCTGCACTCATTTAAGCCATTCTTTTAAGCACGGAAGCAGTTGAGGATCATTTAGTGTGCTTGCATTATTGTGCAATTGAGCGCGACTTAGCAGAGAAAAATAAATGTAGTGAATTGGTGAATCCACCAGAGACTGTTTTCAAACATCTGACTATTGGAATCACATCAACCAACTTTGGGAGAAAGCTTGCCACATTTCGTTAAGATTGGCATGTGATGCCCATTATGTGTTCACATTTTGTTAGGTTTATGCCCACCCATATTTTCTTTCAAATTGCTCGAGCAGAGGGTGGGACATACATGTTGCTATCAACTGACCAGCTATGAGCTAGATGTGCACAAAAAGTATTTCATGCTTTTGTCATACTGCTATTTATATTTGGGAGACACCGTTTTTAAGATTAGCATTCAAGTCAGCAGGGTAAAGGAATCGGTCCCTTTGTGTTTTATGAAGCCAACTAATGGGTTTTCTTAAGGAAACATGTATTTTGTTTTTTTCTAATACCTTACAATTGCTTATCTTAGTTTTAGCGAACTGTTTGATCTCCTGTTGACATTTTGAAAGTTGAAGTACCATTGTGTAAATGGGGCCCCTACCTTATGTGAATTGACATAGGGATAGGACCTTCTAGGGCCTAATTATGAGCTACTATGTTATATATCACCCCTAATAAAAACTGATGGCACAATTCTACGTTCTTTATGCCATGTGAAAAATAACACTTAATATGAGTTCATTAAGAAAATTGTGCACATTTTTATTGTTTAATAGAGGAAGACATGAACTTGCTGAGTTTCACTCTGCAAAATTCTTTGGAATTACATAAACACTCTGTGATGCCACAGAGATAGACCAATGGGCAGAAATCTGTATATGCTCATGCTGCAAATTAAACACCAGTAGTGCAAGCAGGACTGAAAAATCGGACTGAGCAGCACCATGCAGTGTGCAAGAGTGCACAGCCATTCAAGTTGATTTTGCTTCAGCTTCAGTTGAAAATGTACTCGAGCTGCAGCAAATCTACTTGAGAAGCAGCCCTCTGACTGAGTGACTGGCCACGACCATCTGCATTAGAAAATGGAGTTAAGGGACGCCAAATCTCAATTGCACTTGCATTTCTGGAGCCTCACATGAAAAATGCTGCCATGCATTGATTGACGGCATTTGTCCAGAACTCAGCCTTACAAGAGTAATGCAGAGTTGCCAAATTCTGACAATTCTACAGCTGGAATGGAACATTTTGCCCTCCACTAGTGTTTAACGTACCAAAATCTGCATGACACAGTAAATACTACTTCAAACTCGTAATTCCAACCCAGGCGTAAACAGGAGTTTGTGCATGTGTCAGAATATCAGGAGGAACTCAAAATCAGGCCCATATTTTTTTTAGTTCATTATTACTGCTTGCCTGAATAAAACCAAAGTGGGTAAATGGCATATTGTTTTCAGTACCACAAGATGTGTGTCTATTGATGCACATTATTCATATGTCAGAACTGTGAATTGCCACATTCACGTAGGACTATGTAATATGCACACATTACACATGCACAACTTCATCATTGATATGAATATACAATTTGCACATTTGTGAGGGTGCATCTCTTCACTGTGACCAAACTTAACATTTTATCATGCTTTTTTAATTTATCCATACAGCAACATACCGGAGCCCCACACTTTTCAATGTCTACATAACTCGATTATGCAATGCCCTCTACTCCAGTGCCACCCAGAAAAACCTGAAGACACTACAGCACATCCAAACACCTCAGCCAGAGTCATACTGGACATTCCCGTCACAAACATATATCCAATCACCTAAAAGACCTCCACTGGCTTCCTATCGAGAAAAGAATCAACGTCAAGCGCTTCGTACACGCTTACAAGGCCCTCCATGAGCTAGGACCTGCCTACTTCAACCACCATATCACCTTTTACTCCCCTATCAGACCTCTCCACTCAAGAAGCACTAGTCACTGTACCCCCCATATGGAAGACCTCTGCTTGTGGAAGATCCTTCAACTACCTTGCGGCAAAGAGCTGAAACATCCTGCCCCTGCACCCCAGGCAGTCACCATCGCTACCTCAATTCAGGAAGGACCTTAAAACCTGGCTCTTCAACTGAAAGTCAGAAGACAAACTCCCTTAGTGCCTTGAGACCTTTACAGGTGAGTAGTTGCGATTTATAAAGACTGATTTGATTTGATTGGAGCAACTGCAATGGCTGGTGCATAGTAATAGCCAGTCAAGGTGGTGTTCGCGCAAGAAAGTTTAGATTTTTTTTTATGATCAGAAGTGTTTTTTGCATTTTGTACCTGACAACTAAATTTACAGCAATGCTTCTTCTTTATCCTTTGTGTGCATTTGCATTAGTTTCGATGCTATACATGGAGTGTAACGATAATTGTCCTTGAATGATTCAGTCAAAGCCGATAAAGTGAACTTCGCTTGATATAATAGGATTTTAATGGATTATATTTATGAAATGTAAACTGAATACATGAAAGTTTAACGTAGACATGCAAGGCCATGGAAATAAATAATAGTTTCTTAGTAAGATGTTTTAATATATTGTTTTCTTACCTGTGGTTTATTTAATGACGTCGCGATGTACATGCAGGCGATTTTGTGGGATGTAAAACACATGCATATCAATGTGATGAGTTACTTCTATCTAGCATCTTTCTAAAAAAACAAAGACGAGCTAATTTTCAGTCAAAGCGGCTTCTATCTGAAAGCGCTCCTGACACGTGTTACTGTGATGGATACGAAGGCATACACGTTTGAAGGTCACAATGTGTCTCGTTCAATCAGCATCAAGAGCCCGTGCGTTAATTCAGAACGGATGCAAGGTTTGTGTTCATATCCCAGTCTCTTACTCCAAGGACCCCTTCTCCTCTATCTTGATTAAAGGGGATGTCCGTGACATTGCTTGCCAATGCTCTTTACACGTTCCCCTATTGCTTACAAACAGTTTAGCTCACCACGTTTTTAAAGAGTATATTATTTGCACTCCTATTACCGTGTCGGTCTTCCACATCCTTTAAATGTTCTCTATGGAACTGATTCACGGTCTAAAGAACCAGCAATCCTGTGATCTCCTTTCCGGCTCCTTCCAGTCCACATTTCCATGAAACACGGCCTTTATACACGGACCAGAACTAGTAACACTAAAGATTTCTTCCAATAATATGTACTCTACTTCTCTGTACATTTACTGCATTTGTGCGGTAAGTATATTTTTTTTCTTTCTCTCGTTACCTCCCTATTACCTGCTCGGCCTCCTATAAAGGTCCTCAGATTGGCCATTAAATGCAATCATAGTCGTCAGTTTGTGAAAACTGTGTTGCTTTGAAGTTGAATGAAACTATATTGCACATTAAACAGTTTGGATCCAATTTTCAAGGTGATGGATCTCAGTTTTTTGCTAGATGATGATACTGTTTTTCGAGCAGGGCACGGTGACTTTAGTTAAGAAAGAGGTGCAGTGACAAAGAAAATCACGAATTAAAATGTATTGAATAATTGCAACACGTTACTAATGCGTTAACATGATGAAAGCACGCAAGGTGAGCTTCTCGTTATATGTGATGTATTAAAATGTATACGTTATTTTGATTAGTTATGCTTCTGGTCACTGCTATTATGTGAGACTGGCAGACTAAATTAAGAAGCCGGATTGACAAAATTATGCAGCAAAAGGAGAAAAGTATGCGCATTATGCAGAGCATACTATGGCAGTAATAGTTCATTATTTTATCATTTTAGCACACATGACTATGTGAGAAAGGTGTAAACTCAGTACGAGCCTAATACTTGGATACTGCAATCAGCAACCAGATGGTAGCTAGTTAGCCTTTGAAAGTGGTCTGCCGCCGCAGCACGTTGCTGTATTTTTTGATGCAGTTATTTTTATTTTTGTGAGTTTAAAAAAATGAGGGCCGCATTTACAAGCCTTGTGGTGCAGGGCAGCGTCACAAGTGCCAGGTGACATCCCCCTGCTGTATCTACAAGATATGGTGCGTTTCTGTCCCGTCCCCCCGTGCTGGTGCACTAATTTCAACCATGCTCCAATGCAGGCACCATGCATTGTGGGGATGTTTGTTTTGTGCAGGAAGGGACACATTCCTGCACAAAAACAATCACAAGAGGTGTGCAGCACACATAAAAAGAGGAAGAAACTGGGAAAAATAAAAATATTTCTCCCTGCTGCGTCACTCTTACACGTGGCATAGTAATCTGATGCATTCCCAGATTTGTAAATCTGGGAATGCGTCAGATTCCTTTGGGTTCCATATGTGCTGCGTGGGAACACCCCGAAGCAACAACAATGAAACACCCTTTTCATGCAGTGTTATGCGTGAAAGTGGTCCATATTTACAAGGCCATGAAAAGCCATGCAAGGTGGCTTTGCATGGCCATGTAAATATGGACTGGCACACTGCGCTACAGGAGCATAAAAAAAATATTACACGTCAGTGGCATGGTGTGCTGCTAGGGCCTTGAAAACGAGGTCCTGGTTTTGTTAAAATCGGGATAATTATGTTGCAGTCAGTGAAGTTTCAAGTATGCTCGCACAGTTAGGTGATGTCTGCAAAATTCATTTTTTTAGAAATAATTTCCCCAAGGGCAGTGATGTTAAACTTCCTCCATCTCCAATGCTAGATGACCCATCTAATATGGATGAAATATAAAATTGCAGGGATTTGGGTTTTCCACTATTAATGAGTGGCAGTGACGAAAATAATGGTTTAATACCAGCTGCTTCATCTTTTTTGCCAACTGAAGATCTCATCCTGGAATTTCTCGCAAAGAGTTATCAGACAGAGCAATGGTGTAGACATTGAAAAGTGTACATAGTTGCAGAGGGAAGTTCCTGCTACAGCACGGAACCCATTTTTAAACCCAATATGTTTTTTGAAAATGTGCCAGAAATATATTTTCAAAGTTTACATTTTAACTGTACAGATGCGTAGTTTGTCTCACAAATACCTTTTACCAACTAATGCGTCTCGTGATGGCTTCCAAATATGCCATTTCACCTACAATTGGGTGCATCCACACAAAAAAATGTGCCTTATATTTGGATTCATCTTTTCTTGGCCTTTTGAGTTATTACAAATGAAGACAGGGCACTTCAGGCTAAATTTCAGGCCCTAGATATTTGGTATAACATTCTCAATGTCAAGAACTGGTTGTATGTCAGAATGCCCAATACAAACATTTTGTCTGACACAGAGTTGGACTGGGCTAGAGGGCAACCAGGCACTGCCTGAAGGGCTGGTCTTATAGGTTAGTAAGTGCGCTGTTTATAGGAGGCTTGTGTGACTATTTCATGGTCTGGTGGGGTGCTCTTAATGGTTGATTTCCATGATATTATCAAAAACATTGCCTATAATGCATGTAGTCTCCTATAAATATTGTATTGCAAATATAATTTACAAAAATATCGTCACAATGGGTGCACATTTCCTATTATTAATTCCAAAGGGGTGATATATTTTGTAACCAATGTTTAAGACATAATATTTATGTCAGATGATATCCTGACTAAAATATTCTGAGACCAGTCCTTGAGAATTTTGCAATTCATCTGTGGTCTAAGAGAACATCAAGAGGTCTATATTCATCACCACAAGACATATTTGTTTCCATAATAAAGGCCGATTGTATCTTACCCCACTCAACTGCATGCATTATGTTACATGCCAATTATATTGCAATCTAGTAGTATAGCATGCCAGTAAATTGCAAGGTAAGCATAGGCAAGTGTAATAGACAAATACAACAGTAAAGAGAGTCCTGTAGACGATCTGAGGTAAACTTAGTAAAAATTAACTTACAATGATGATTGCAAAAGTCGGTGATGTGTGGAATGTGATATATTTGTAGCTTGATAATGACATTGGTATAGTGTCATATAGCTTATAAAGACCACATTCGTCAGTACAGGATCAGTAATAGAGTAGTTTCTTAGTTGTCAGAACAGCTACCATGTCTTGAGGTTTAGGTCAAAATTGGAGACATCTCACCACTTGTTTATGAGATAGGTCGGAATTCTTCCAAGCAGCTGGACCTCCCAACTTAGTTTATCAATACCCCTTGAAAGTGGCTTCCTAAGGGATTAACGCAGCTGTTAATCAGTTAATTCCAGCTAAAGTAATCACACAATCTCCAATTATTCTCTTCTATCTCTCACCTAAAGCTGCTTTATACCAAAGGACATCCTGAATGTGTTGTGTCAGTTTTCTAAAATGGCAAACATATGCCTAGATTCCCTCACTCTCTCGCTCTCTTGCCTTCTCCCTCTCTCTGAGTTTTCAGTTTCTTTTCTGGCTCCTCCCAGCCTTGTCTAACCCAACATTCAAAAGACCAAAGACAAATCCCCCTCTTTCATGGCCCTAATATTCACTCCACCTCACTAAATGATCTATCGGAGGCTCATCCATGATTGCCGTAGCATTCCCTAGCAAAGAAAATATATGTAATACGTGTCATAGAATCTACTGATAGGCAGATGTAATTGAACTGCAGTGCCAGTAAGGCCTTTGAAATGATTTGAAATGGGTTAATTGGTGACCTCTCTCCAGAGAAGATAAGATGTAGAAACAGTTAAGGGCTCTCAGTACCAGGACTCTCATTTAGAGATAAAGGGTTAATCCACCAAATATGTTAACAACTTACAAAAGTTATATTTGCAGTGAAGGCACCAAATTCTGACAAGCCAATTATGCTTTAATACAGGTAGGATGGTACTTCCAGTATTTCCTAGCAAAAGTAGATTCTAAGTGGAAATTGCTAATTTACAAAGCTGCAGCTACTGGCTTTATCATGGCGCTAAGCCCATGTTCACTTCTTGATTGCAAATGCATAGGCCCTCATTATGAGTCTGGTGGTCATAGGACCGCCAGACTTGCGGTGGCCGCCTGAACACCGCCAAAGCGGTGGCTCGACCGCTTTGGTGGCAGCCAGATGGCCACATTATGACTATGGCAGTTCGGCCACCGTCAGTCCGCCAGCTTCTCTCCACTGGAGGTGCTGGCAGTCCCAATTCATCAGGACAGCACTGCGTGCAGTGCTGCACTGGTGATTACGACTCCACCTGTCCACCAGCTTTACATGGCAGTTGCACCGCCATGTAAAAACTGGCAGAGACGGGTTAAGAGGACACCATGGGGGCCCCTACATTGCATTTGCACTTGGCATGGACAGTGCAGGGGCCCCATGGACAGACCCATTGCGCTTTTTACTGTCAGACAGTGAAAAACACAATGGGTGCAGTTTCACCCTACGCACCGCAACATTGCTGCGGGCTCAATTACAGGTCAGCGTCAATGTTGTGGGCTGTTTCCTGCTGGGGCAGTAGGAATCTCGTAATAGAGGCCCAGGGACCGCAGGAGTTTGACGGGCGGCCTTTTCCACCCACCAAACACGTAATCAGTGTCATAATGTATTTAATTTACAGAGTTTAAAATTAGCCGCTGTACATCACCATTATGAATTTGATTTTAGGCAACCTATGCATACTATAGGTGACTTACAAAATGATCAAATATTGTTTCTGTGTTTGTGTTTTTGAGGATTGCACATACAGTTGGTAGCTGTTTAGGTGGGTCCAACTGCTCAGAAATCAAAATGAAATGGAAAGGCATGATAAATATGTGGAAAAGGCAGGTTACCTGCAAGCAGGATGGGAGTCATGTTACATACCAGAAAATGCATTCACTTTCGTGACTCCATAAATCTGTCATGCCACAGTGGCTGCCTGGGGATCTTTTAAGACCATTACCCAATTGCCTTCTCTCCCCAGTTAGGGCATTGCTCGCGACTCAATAGACTGTGGAAAAAGAAGATTTCCAACTATAAACTGCCAGAGGAAGACCATCTCCCCACCTATACATCAACATACTATGAGGAGAACAGCCACTCTATAACATCAACCTAGACATTAGGGTCAGAAGAGAAAGCAACTTTAATGGGCCTATAGATGAGTGAAACTGCAATTAAATAGAAACGACCCCAGTCCGCAATCCAACGCTTTGAAGCCACCATAGCTGACCTCTCAGCCAAGTATAATGCTGCACCTTCCAGATTGTTTTGCGGCTGCCTAGAAGTAGAAAAATTCACCCTTAATGAGAACTACACTAACCTAGCAGAAAAGTCACTAATGAAGTTGAATGGCATCACTATGAACATGGTGAAATAGCAGGAAGTCTCCTTACATACCAACTCTGTCAGAGGGATGCACAATTGGCAATTCCTGCAGTATGCACCCTAAGGACATTATGGAGGATTTTCTCAGTTATCAGGAAACCCTGTATGCTGCTGCAAAAGCTACGGACAATGTGTCTGAGGACAAATTTGTCAGTTCAATCCTGCTCCCTTCCATATCGGCCAAAGGATGGAGCCTCTTGGAGGGCGACATTACCCTAGAGCAGGGTTCTGCAAAGTCGGTCCTGTAGAGCCGGTTCCATGCCAGATTTTTAGCATACCCACAATTAGAAAAATGTAGATTTCTGAAACATCTTTTTTCTAAATGTGGATTTGCAAAAAATCTGGCATGGACCCGGCTCTCCAGGACCGACTGCAGAACCCTGCCCTAGAGGAAAGAAGAATGCTATATTCAGTCTACCAATTTACAAAGTGCACGGGGAGGATGGCTTCCCTGTGATGGTTTACAAAATGTGCAAATCCTAGATGGCATTACTGCTCCATTCAACTTTTCAGGACATAGAGATGACACACAGACTTGGGACCATCTCCATCAAGGCCATTATAAGGCAATTATAAGGGCCCACTTGACTGTGAGATTTACCAGCTCATATCCCTTAGGAATGTTGATATTAGGATCTGGTACAAAATTCTGGTGGCAGCTGAAAAAGGTTGCACCATTTCTTATACACTCCTCTGAAGTCAAATGTGTTAATGGCAGATCATCCAGAAACCATGCAGAAGCTAGCCTATCTACTTTGGGCCTCTAGGGACTCCAACCAAGAGACACAGGCCGTCTCCTTTACGCAGAGGAGGTCTTCAACTGGATAAAACAGTTTTATATGCGGAAGGTCATGGGCAATTTTGGTCTGTGGAGACAGTCCATCTCCATGGGCCAATGGCTCGATCAGTCTTCAGATCAGACTGGGGATTAGATAGGGCTGCCCTCTCTCACTGCTTCTCTTCTTCCTGGCCTTGGAGCCGCTAGTGCAAATAATATCCCCCCCATCTTCATTATGCCTCCTATCAGTCAATAATTGTGAAAGCACCATTGTATGCAGATGACCTCCTCATGGTGGTTTCTGAACCAGACCTCTCTACCTACCCTCATTGACCTTTTGGGAAGTTTGGAGTTCTTCTCTCCATGGGCTTGGCACAAATGCCCCCACATGACTACTTATTACCTGGGACCCGCAACTACTGTAATTCCTTGATTTTGATTATGTTTACAGCATCAATGAGCAAACAAGCTACTCTGGGTCAACCCCTGGATGCCGTTGGCCGATCACAGTAGTGGCTGTATAGACAAAGGAGTCATTGCTTGCATGGCCAGCTCACCCGGTTGCTAATACTTCTCCCAAGATCCTCCATGCCATACTGTCTGGAAATGGGGGGGGGTACAAAGGTGTAATCACCGGTTTCCATAATCTCATTAACCACTCGGGGTAAATGGCAACAATTACAATTTTTCTGAGGAAGACTGTGAAATCCCCGTTGCACACACAAGACACATTCCTATAAGACAGCAAGTTGAAGGTGACATATTTTAACATTCTACATAACTGTACTGGATCCCGCTATGTGTGTACAAAACCGGATAATTATCGCTTGCCACCTGTTGGTGCTGGAGAGGTGTGAACTGTGCCGTTGCTCACATTTTCTGGAAGTGCGCAACCCTCAACCCCTACTGTGACACAATGTGGCTGGAAATGGGTAATTTTCTGTCATTCAAAAAACATAGAATGGGACAACTTCTTCCAAACATGTGCAACAAGGGCTAGCAACAGCCCTGGCCACTGCCAAAATATTTTCTGGGGCGGGACTGTGGAAATCAACGATATCCACTATTAGCAATGGGTTTTCTGGTTGGCTATGGTATGCACCTAAGCCAGGCAGAACCCACCCACCCTAGTCAGGGCAAGGGGGTTACATGCCCAAGGTAACCCCTGCTCACCCCCTTTGTAGCTTGGCACGAGCAGTCAGGCCTATCCCAGAGGCAATGTCTAAAGCTTTAGCACAACACAACCAACACATGTGATACACTATCCTCAGCACAAAGGGGACACAACACCAAGTTATATAAAAATAAACTGTATTGTACACAACAGTATTAGACCAAACGCAACAGGTCAGTAAAACCGTGCTACCCAAGCAGTTGTCAGAACGTTACATAATACACTTTTTATTCTGCAACATAAGCAGTAGTTGGGAAACATTACTACAGAAATGCACTTGTCAGAAAAATATCATAAATGCCCATACCAGGAACATTATAAAACATATGGCAAGTCATGTAAACATATAAGCATATCATGCCCATTAAAGGAACATCAGCAAATAAAAGCCACATCATATGGGAAAACAGGGTAACATACCAGTCCCATCATGTCTATAAAAGGAACAGAGGCAAAGCATATGTCCATAAAAAGTACCTGTTTTTTATGAAAAGGAACCTCTAGTGCCACGAAGAACACAAGGGGGACCCCAGTTCTCCTCTGCACACAATAGGGGCCTCGTGGGGATGTTAGGGGGAGGGGTGAGGCACGCACCCCCTCTGGTTTTAGTATCGGTCTGATCTCTGGAGCCCTCTCCGGACCACACCTGGCCCTCCAGAAGGGGGCTGGGGGCAAAGCCACAACAACACTAGGTCTCCGGTGGGGCGGGGAACCTCTTATGAGGCTTTCTTCCCCACCCGACCTCTCCCACAAAGGAAAAGGCCTCGTCCGGGCTGCAGCGGTGATCAATCCTAAATCAGGGCCTTCTGGTGCCCCGGGAGCACTCTTCAGAGCGAACCTTGCCCCGAGAGCACCGATAGGAGCACGCTCACACAAATTTCACTTTTTTTGTGCCCCGGGGGCACATGACAACACAGCTCACTTGTGCCTGATGAAAGCAGCCCACCCGGGATACAGCGGAAACTTGGAGAAATCAGCAAAGCGCTATCAAGCGTGCCACACCCGGGTCAAGGCAGTGATTTTTCCTGGCATCGCCAAAGTGCATTCAAAGCACAAAAGGATCCAAAACAAAAGCGCTCTCCAGTCACTTTTAACAAATAAAGAGGGGTGCTCAACAGGCACCCTGACAGAAGGTAGAGTGCTTCTTAAGACGCTATGCCATGCAAAGGGACGTGCTCTTCATGTGCTTCAGGCAGGTTGTGGCAGGGATCCAGGGCCACACCTGCCAGCCCCTGGAGGACACAGCAGATGGAACACAGGGCGGCAGGGCTCGGCAGCAGGCCAGCACAAAGGATTGCAGACAGTTTGCAGTTCCTCCAAGTGACCAAGCAGTTCACAGGTCAGCACAACAGCAGCAGTCCAAGGCAGTTCCTGCGAAGTCCCTCCAGCAGCATTCTGTGTCCAGTTACCAGTAAGTTTCAGTTCCAAAGTGTCTCCAAATTGTGGGGAAAAATCCCCTGTACTTATGTTCAGTTTTGCAAAGACAACAAAGAAGGGGAGAGGAGGATCCAACTAGTTTCAACTGGTTCTGGGAGTGCCCCCTCTCTCCTCCAGCACATGCTCCAAACATCATTTGGAGGTAAACAATCCTTTTGTGGGAGGCCAGGGCACAGCCTTTACAGATGCATGTGTGCCCCACATCCCCCTTCTCTCAACCCAGGAAGACTATTCAAAAAGAAGATGCGCCTCTGTGACACCTCCACCCTTCCTGTGTGCAGGCTGTCTGAAAAGTATGCAGAAAGCCAAACAGTCACTCTGCCCAGACGTGAATTGGAGTCAAGCTGCAAAACACCAGAGTCACAAGCACCGAAAAATGCTCACTTTCTAGAAGTGGCATTTCTGTAATAGTAATTAACAATAAATGCACTTACATTAGAGAGCAGCCTTTCTCACTACCAATACAAACATACCAAACATTACTACGCTACCCCTTATAAATTAGACAATACCCCCTAGACATAAGGCAGGGCATTTTCAATGCAATCCTATGAGAAGGCAGCACTCACAGCAGTGAGAAACCAAACAGGCTGTTTGTCACTACCATGAGAGACCACGTTATCAGGCACATGTCCTGCCTTCTACATACATAGCACCCTGTCCATAGGGCTAGCTAAGGCCTACCTTAGGGGTGACTTACATGCAGTAAAAGGGGTGTTCTGGGCCTGGCAAGGAAATTTAAATGGCAGAATACTGTGCACGCAGGCCCTGTGCTAGCAGGCCTGAGACAGGTTTGAAAGGCTACTTCAGTGGCTGGTGCAAGCAGCGCTGCAGGCCAACTAGTAGCATTTACAGGCCCTGGGTATAGAGATACCATTGTACAAGTGACTTGCAGGTAAATTAAATATGCCAATTGCGTATAAGCCAATCATTCCAACTTTAGAAGGGAGAGCACCTGCACGTTAGCACTGATCAACAGTGATATAGGCCCTCATTATCACATTGGCGGTAAATCCCACTTTCCGCCACACGGGCGGCTGCCAACTTACTGCTGCGCTGGCGAATATCCATTCACCATATTATGACACATACATACTAATCTGACAGAATACAGCCACATACACAAATCTGCCAGCCCAAAGGTCAGTGATAAAGTGGCAGTCCTAAAACCCACACTGTTACGCCAACAGAACAATGGCCATCACATGTTGACCCAGAAATCACCATGGCGGACATTCAACGGCGGTAAACCATTGGTGGTACATACCACCGTGCTCACAATGGATACCCACATACAAAACAACACTACATTGGCCAATACTAAAAACATACACCTGCCACTCTTACACACATCACACCCACACCACTATAAAACACACACCCACATTACTCCCAACCCTTTACCAACAACTATTACCACCAGGAGACTGAGAAGAGCACAGAGACAACTAGACACACACACACCACTGACACCCATACACCACTCACCCATTCCACATCTCACACCCCACCATATTACCCAACACACCCTCACCAACACACATCACACAACAACCATGGCACCACAAAGGAACCCCAGTTTCACTGAGGAGGTGTTTAGGGTCATGGTGGAGGAAATCGTCAGGGTAGAGCCACAGCTCTTTGATGCACAGGTGCAGCAGATATCAATGCCAAGGAAGATGGAGATATTGCAGAGAATCGTGGACAGGGTCGATGCCGTGGGACAGCACCCAAGAACAA
Source organism: Pleurodeles waltl (assembly GCF_031143425.1). Taxonomy (NCBI): domain Eukaryota; kingdom Metazoa; phylum Chordata; class Amphibia; order Caudata; family Salamandridae; genus Pleurodeles; species Pleurodeles waltl. Next base: position 579,540,954 of record NC_090442.1, on the reverse strand, counting down.
GGGACGACATTAGGAAGAGGTGGAACGAACTATGGGGGAAGGTATGTTCCAATGCAGCAAGACACCAGCTCGCCATGCAGAGGACTGGCAGTGGACCCCCACCTCCTCCCCCACAACTCACAGAATGGGAGGAGCAGGTACTGGCAATACTGCATCCTGAGGTACTCGCTGGAGTTGGCAGAGGTCTGGACATGGCTAAGTCAACTTTTAACAATTTTCACCCCCCATAACTGCGTGCCATCACACACCCTTACCCTTACTCCCATCACTCCACCACATCCCACACACTCCACCATTACATCTCACTAATCCCAATGCCAGGCCCTGCATGCTGTATCAATGCATGGACATCCATCACTAAAGCATGCACAGCATAGGGAAACTAACATACCCACAATACACCAACATATACAAGCAAAAGCTGGCAGGGGAACAACAACCATAGAGGGGAAGCTACAGAAGTACAAATGTCATACACTTTAAGCATAACACATCATTTACATCCCCACAGGTACTCCAGCCAATGTCACTGGAGAGGAGGTGCCACCACTATTCAGTCCCCCAACAGAAGAGGCCCACAGTGATGGCAGTAACTCTGGACGATCTACCCGGCCCATCAGGGACCACTGGACAGCCGGTCACCCAAGCCACTCAGAAACCACCACAGAGCCTCCCCCATCAGGAACCAACACCACAGCACCCACCCAGCATACCCACACCTCTGTCCCCAGGACACGTCAATCAGCAGTGTGCCCATCTGTACAGGGACCCCAGGCCACACCTCGCCCACAAGACAATAAGGGACCTGGGGTCAGTGGCAGTGGGCACACCATTCAGGGGACAGATGCACAGGCCAACAGGGACACTGTGAGGATTGCTGTGTGCCAGGGGGAGGACAGGAGCAGGGAACTGACTCTTCAGGAGGCACTCTCCGATATCCTGTGAGCCTAGGACAAGATGGGCCAGATCCTAGACAACGTGCAGGAGAACAGGTAGCTGCAGGAGGGACAGTATCAGGGGATCAGGGAGGACTAGCAGGCCATTAACAACACCCTGATCTCCATAGCAGGGGTGCTGGCAGATATGACCAACATCATTAGGGAGGCAACAGCACACCAGCGAGCCCCTGCCACTAGCCAGCCATCTCAACAGTCCTCCACTTCTGCTGCCGCTAGTGGCCAGGAGGCCCTGCCACAGGACCAATAGGCCACCAGCACCCCTCCCCCTGCAGAAGCTGAACCACCCCTCAAACATTTCCTGCGAACCAAACAGAAGCCAGACTTAACAGGAAATTAGACTCTCCTGATGGTCCCCCTTGTGTCCCACTCAGTCACCTTGTCCTCCTTGAACTGCCATTGCTCCCCTCCCTATGTCCCCATGGACAATACACCTGTGCTACAAACAGACTGGAACAATAACCTGCACTTTCCTCCATCGCCACCCCATTCCATTGCACTTTCCCCTCAATTTCTTAGCACTATAATAAACACCCTTGGATAAAACTCGACTACTAGTATTTCATATGTTGCAAATTTGTATTGATTTAAACAGTTACAACCATTGCTCATGAACTGTAAATAGTATGAGCATAGAATGAATGACCTGTAGCTGGCTGTTGTGACCACATCAGGAGAATGTGTTCATATCACCAACATCTGGAAAATGAATATCCATAGGTGACAGTAAGTAGGGGAAAGAAGTGGGTCATGCCAGCATGCCAATGCCACCCAAAATACACCAATAGTCATTGAAAAGTGAAGTAGCACTGTGTCATTGAAAGTACTGATGTATCACATATGTTCTGTTGTCCACATCCTCATCCTCTGCCTCCTCATTCTCACTGTCCTCAGGATCCACTTCTGCCACAGGGGCATCTCCGGTCTCCTCCTCCTGCAGAAAAGTACATGGCATCTGAGGGCCAGGTTGTGCAACATGCCACTACTATCTGGGAGACTTTGTTGGGTGAGTAGCACAGGGATCTACCTGTTAGATGGAGGCACCGGAACCTGTCCTTCAGGAGGCCAAAGGTCCTTTCAATGATCCTTCTGGTTCACCCGTGTGCTTCATTATAACGTTCTTCTGCCCTTGTCCTGGCATTCCTCACAGGGGTCAGCAGCCATGATAGGTTTGGGTAACCAGAGTCTTCTGCAAAAATTGAGAGGCAACATTTAGTCACACACTATCCTATATGGCCAACACCATGGGCATACCCAAACATAGCGGGTGGGAACCAGGGCTCACCTATTAGCCACACCCTGTGCCTTTGTAGTTGGGTCATCACATTTGGGATGCTGCTATTCCTTAGGACAAAAGCATAATGCACTGACCCAGGATACTGGCATTGATGTGGGAGATGTACTGGTCCACCAGGCACACCATCTGCACATTCATTGAGTGGAAACTCTTACGATTCCTGTACACCTGTTCATTTTGACGGGGGGGAACAAATGCAATATGTGTTCCGCCAATCACCCCAATTATATTGGGGATATGTCCCATTGCATAAAACCCAGCCTTCAGAGTGGTCAAATCCTCCACCTGGGGGAAAGCAATGTAGCTGCACATTTGTTTTATCAGCCAGACTAGACTCTTGCTAGCACGATTGTGAACATAGGCTGTGACAATCCTGCTGCCAAGCCCTCTGTCACTTGGAGAAACCAGTTGCCAGGAAATGGAGCACTGGTAGAACCTGCACAAGAGAGGGGATCCCAGTGGGATGACGGATAGCTGATCAGATTCCAAATGGGCACACACCTCTGTGATTGTGGCCCTGTCCAGTCTATAGGCTAGTATATTGTGCCTGTCCTCCAGTGAAGCCAAGTCCACCAGGGGTCTGTACATGGGGGTATGTCTCCATCTCCTATTCATCCGCACCAGGGTCACAAGAGTGAGTAGGCTGTCACATTTTGAAGAAATATACCACAATAGCAGTCCACATCATGCAAACATGTTTTGGGACAGTGTTATTTATCCTGTGACGCAGCAATTATCAATAGGCCTGTTCACCCCTCTTGAAATGGCGACTGCCTGTCCTGTGTGGAGGGACAGATGGAAGTGAGGTAATGCTGCCAACATTGTGCACCATGGCGGTAGGCACCCTTGAACCGCTGTGCAATTCCTCATTGGTTCATATTGGGCCCTTCTGGGTAGAGTGGCCAATGGGGATCTACGCCGGCGGTGACGATATGCACCGCCGCGGACATGACCACCATTTTAATTCACATTCCTCACTTGTTTCCAGACCTTCCATAGGAGAGGACCTACACTGCATGTGCTGCTGTGACCTGTGTCTGGAACCTACCATGGCCCGTGTGACTGGGGAAAGGGCCCCAGCCTTCATTTTGGAGCAGATGGAGCAACTGGTAGATGGGGTCGTACCCTAGTACTGACTCCTGTATGGGTCTTCAGACCAACAGGTGAGTACACTGTGGGCACGATGGATGTTGGATGAATACCTGGAGTTGTGTGTGAAGGCATCATGTAAGGGGGGTGATTGGATGTCCTCTTGGCAGTGTACATGTTGTGCGCTGGGCTATGTGAGTGCCAATGGTGATGCAAATGGGTACGGTGGGCCATTTGTGTGACAGGCTGGACTGTTCGTCTAACAGTGTTTTCCTGTCTGTACTGCCTCTGCAGGTCAGCGCCCATCAAAATAAGGGAATATGGTGTGCCATCACCAAAGAGGTGCGGACACTGAGGGTCTATGGCAGGCAGAGCTCCCACTGTCGCAAACAGTGGGAGGACCGGAGACGCTCGGCACGAAAGACCGCGGGAGGCCCAGCTGGGGATGGCCTCCCAATAAGGAAGGGTTGCTTGTCGGACCCTGACCGCCCTTATGGCCTGCATACTGGCGGTGGCCTACCCTGAGCTGGATGGGCGCTTGAGGGCATCACAGCAGCCACAATGGGGTGAGAACAGTGGCTATCATTACAACTTACGGCTGGTGGGGTGGTATCTGGGTGGTGGTTGTGTATCAGTGGGTGCCCCTAGGCCGGCCAGACATAGCAGCGTAGGTCCTCTGGAGGCTAAGGGTTGAATGGAAAATATTGCTTACCTAGCATGTTAGTATTCACTTCTGGGCAGGGCTGCGTGGGTCTCTGGTGTGCTGCAGTTGGAGGTGTGTGTCCCTGCTCATGCCTTGGTGACTAGCCATTTCACTGGTAGTGCAATTCATAGTGCGTAGGCCTTTTTGCTGTGAGTGAGGGTGCTGTGTACGCCAATGGTGGTGTTGGTGCAGTCATTAACCCTGTGTATCCTTTGTCTCTCCCCCCCCTTCTTGTTTTGTCATCCTGTCCTTATGTGCATTAGCATCATCTGTTGGAGGAGCAAAGGCACCGGTGACAGAGGGAGCTGCATCCCACAGCACCCTGGAGGAAAAGTCCACCGACACTGAAGGAACCAGTGGGACTGAGGGTGAGGGGAGCACCAAGGTGAAGACTGGAGGGGACAACACAGACTCTGATACCTCGCCCGATGGAAGCTCCCTGGTGGTAGCGGACACCTCTGTGATGACCCCAGCTGTAGGTACAGCCGCCACCCCGAACCAGAACTGCCCTCCCAGTAGCACCTCAGCGTGTTGCCAGTGCCCGCTCACCCCAGAGAATGGGCATCTCCTTTGCCCAGGCACCTCAGACCCTGCCCCAGTGATCCCTGCAGCCCTGAGTGAGGAGGCTATTGACCTCTTGAGATCTATCTCTGTAAGGCAATCAACTATTGTGAGTGCCATCCAGGGGCTGGCATCCCAGATGCAGCAACACAATGCATTCCTGAAGGGCATTCACGGTGGATTGATGGCCCAACAGATCGATTCAGGCTCTGGCCTCCTCTCTGATGGCAGCCATTGGCCCTGTTTCAACCGTCCCCCCCACCAACTTCCACTTCCCATTCCCATACTCCTCAATCCCAACCCATCCCTAGAACACAGACAGACGAACATGACCACAAGACGACACCAAAGAGTGGCACAGGCAAACACAAGCACCACACAACATCCCACATGCACTCACACAAAGACCATTCAGTTGCAGACACAACATCCACTGTCTCCCCCGCCTCCTCCTCCTCCACCACCCACCCTTTTATGTCCACACTCGCACCTGCATGCACTACATCAATATCCACTACTGGCATCATCATCACACCAAGGAGAACACACTCCTCACTGTCAGACACCTCCACAAAATTCATGCATGTGTCCCCTGTGTCCTCTCCCACTGTGTGTGTCCACCCCCCTCCTAAAGGACACACAAGCAGACACCCAACAGCCATCCACCTCACAACAGCATAAAGCCCATGCACCTGCACCCAAATCCAGCAGACATACACCTCCGACGACCACTCCCTCATCCTCCACTCCCATTACTCGTCACTCCTCCCGCCCCAACATCCCTAAAAAGCTTTTCATTTCCTAGATTGACCTCTTCCTACCCCTACCCCCATCCTGCACGTATGGGCAGGGTAGCAAGGACACAGCCTATCACCTCAGCCAAAGAGTCCACGTGGCCAGTGGTAGCACCACCTACTCGTGGTTGTAGGGATACCAGAACAATAACACTGGGGAGGAGGCAGCACAACCTGGAATGAAAGGGAACAGTCTGGCACCAGCTGTGTGGAAGGAGAAGGAGCCTGCACCAGCAGGCAGAGAGGGGAAGGAGCCTGCACCAGCAGGCAGAGAGGGGAAGGAGCCTGCACCAGCAGGCAGAGAGGGGAAGGAGCCTGCACTAGCTGGGAAGAAGGGGAAGGAGCCTGCACCAGCTGGGAAGAAGGGGAAGGAGCCTGCACCAGCTGGGAAGAAGGGGAAAGAGCCTGCACCAGCTGGGCAGAAGGGGTAGGAGCCTGCACCAGCTGGGAAGAAGGGGAAGGAGTCAGCACCAGCTGGGAAGAAGGAGTCAGCACCAGCTGGGAAGAAGGGGAAGGAGTCAGCACCAGCAGGCAGAGAGGGGAAGAGCCCATCCACCCCTGCCAGGAACGGTAAGGGATCCCCAACCCATGACCAGGAGGAGAAGAGGCACTCTACGCCAGCAGAAGCTGTCAGGCAAATACCACCACCAGCAGCTGTCACAGGGCCCCCAACGCCAGGTGTGGATGTGCTGCCATCACAGAGTGAAGGGGCTGACCAGGAGCCTCCTACAACCACCACCACAGTGGAGCCATCACCACCAGAGGATGCCATGTTGTCCACCCTCCAGGAGCTATTGTGCGGGCTGCCCCTCCAGAACCAGTGGGGTATTCACCCACTTGAGAGACTGTGGCCTTGCACTCCCCAGTACAAAGCACAGGGCATGATGCCCCCTCCAGAACCAGTGGGAAAGGTAGCCACTCGAAAGACTGTGGCCTTGCACTCCCCAGGACAAAGCACAGGGCATGTTGCCCCCTCCAGAGCCAGTGAGCTTGTTCCCTCATCCTGCTGAGATGCCCCCGTCCCTGAGGTGCCTGCCTATTTGCAAACTGATGTCCCTGCAGTGTTCTATCCGGATGTGGTGAGGTTTTGAGTTGGCCCTTGGACTTTGCCCTGTGTCCATGTGGTCCCTTAGAACTTTGGACTGGACAGTGTCACTTTTCTATACAAGTGTACAGATGTGAAATCAGATTATGGCCAAATCAGATTATTAATTTTGAAGTTGAATTTATTACAATCACTTTTGTCAATTATTGTTGTCCTTGCATTATTATGCAGATTTTTGGGGTGAAATTGTTATTGTATTGCAGCTGGTTGTGTGTGTGTGTGAATGGTGTGTGTTGTGCATGTGCCACTCTCTTTTTCCACCAACCCTCCCTTGTGTGCACTTCGGCTGTACTCACCATCATCATCGGCGTTGGTATTCCAAGCGGAGCATAACATAGAAAATCATTGGGAAGACTTGCAGTTGGGGTTCCATGGCGGTGTGGTTCTTCCCTGTGTCTCCAATGGTGAGTCCTTTGACTTTTGTGCTCTGTTTCCGCCAGGATTTTGACGGCATTTGTACCGCCCCGGAGAAGATGGCAGTTTGCAGGGTCTTAAAATGGTGGGTCAAAGTTCCACCTGGCTGAAGGCGGCTACCGCCGTGGTAGCTGTTTCCGTCGGGATGATTGGTGCGGTACATTGGATGTCTGTTGGAGATATCACCGCCATGGTCATAATTTGGTGGTACTTACCACCAGCAAGTTGGTGGTATTACTGCCACTTTATAACCCACCACCAGGATCATAATGAGGGCCATAGTGCTCAGAGTCCTAGAACCAACAGGCAGAGGTCAGAAAAAATAGGAGGAAGCAGGCAAAAAGTCAGGGGATGAACCTTCCAAAAGGGCCAGGTACAACACCCACACATGCAGAGTGGCTTGTGGAAGTAGCCAGGGTAGTGGGTTGTGAAAGGGTCACACACAAATTAAACATTCAGTGCAGTATCTTTGATGCAATCTGGAAACCATTTCTTGTCCCATGATCAGACAGGGGATGGCCTCCCTTTGAAGAGAACTGCATAGGCAGCGGTTGCACTACTGAAGACTACATTATCTTCTTCTTTGCAGACTCAGAGGTCCTCCTCACGTTGTTGACAGCTTGTGATAATAGTGACTGGGGGAGACCCCTGTGCCGCTCAATGTCTAATCAGTCTAACACACAGGCTTCTCTGTTATCTATCTAAAATTGGGGGGCAAGCTTGGTCAGTATGTGTACAATTAAAGGAATGCGTGTACTATGTCACTTTACCTTAGGTTGGGTGGAGTTGAGCATTGTTTCAGGTTTTATGTTTAATATTTCAGGCAATTGTAAAGCTCAAGTTGCACTTACAATTGGAGACAATGGCTGATTCTTTCGACTGACAAATGTTGTTGGATATGAACTCATGGGATACTGTTCCAGACATCTTTTTTTTAATTCACCGTATTTGTTTGATGTAGTCTTTCCTTTTTTGTATGTGACATCTTTCTTTCTTTTGTTACAGCCAAAAGAAACAAATGTTTCAGAATTTCATGACTTCAGTAATGCTCAGGTTAGTGTCTCACTTAATATTATAATTGGTGACGGGTAAGTGAAGCAACCAACTGAAATGCCTCAGTTCATAAACAAAAACAAGACCCACAATTTCTGTCTGTCCACATATAGGTTTAGATAAAATCTGTTATTCTTTTGCAAGCGGACGGAGGGAGAAGTCATAGAAAAAATTATATGAAATAACTTGACCTGCTAGCTGACCAGAAATGTAACCTTTGACCTCAGAGGTTTGTTCTTTGTATGGCATACAGGAATAGTTCCTATATATATATATATATATATATATATATATATATATATATATATATATTTTTATGATGGGTGATAAATGGTTTTGGCTATGATATTTTACTCTCATACACAAAGTATTGTCTAATAGGAATATCACATCATACATGTAAATTGTAAAAAACTGCTTAGTAATAGAAAACCTACACCAATGCCATGATATCTTTGTAAACAATGTTTACATCTATTTTTAAATGGTAGATAAGGCCCAACATAATGTCTGCTAACCATTCATTACATGGACTGCCCGGTAAATCAAAACCAATAGGAAAAACAAACAACTGGTAATGTGGAAAAATATGTCTCCTCTTAGAAAAAAAAAGTCATCAAAGTTAGATAACGAAACAAGGGACAAACATAGGAAAGTTCCCTTGAAGATAGTGAAGTGGCACACAACAGGTGACCTCAAGTCCAGAGGCACAGTAATGCTACCATAAAATTGGACAAACCTTTATGAAATAATTTTCAATGAAAAGGCCTTGAAGCAACTTAATTCAGAAGATCTTCATCAATGACAGTAAAAGGAAGTCATATCACAGAAACTGTTTATTCATACAGACCTTCAATCTACCAGTGGAAATTAATGTGTCTGAGAAAACCTTCATTACAAAATGGTTTTGGATTAGATAGATAATCTAAGTAATTAAAATCCTTCATAACAACAAGATCACAAGATTTAGTTTGGTATGTACACCCTAATTTTCTAAAGTAAATGTTCAAATTGTACAAAAATGGAAGATAGAGTACTCTAAGTCATATGTACCAATAAGCCTAATAGACAGGGAAATAAAATCTTCATAGCAATCAAATTAACCTGCCTGATTTGCTGGAGGACACGGACATAATTATACTATCCAGATGAGGATTGAGCCCTGAGCTGGCCACAACAAGCCTTCTGAATCATGAGGTGTTGAAACATGCAAACCAAAGAAAAATCTTGCCACAGTCTTGGGTTAAAAAATTGTGTCCGTCCTAATTTAAGATCGCATCAGGCTACACATGTTGTAACCATTAATGGTTCCATGACAGAATATCATGGAAAATAATATTGACTCACCAAATGCAGTCAAAATGTTACTGATTACAAAAACATTGGCATGCTATACTTAACAAAAAAGGACACAAATATGGATGCAAAAATATTATTGTGAGAAATATCTATATTTAAAAATATTGAACACATAAAATGAAATGCAAAATATCTATTAAAATATAAACACAGTATCAATGTCAAAACACACAATGTTGACTACAATAACAGGAAAGAATAATGAAAATATTAGTTTACTTCAAAACTCCTTTTTAAATATAAAAAACAAAAATGAAATTAACTACTCAAAATAATTATTAAAACATACACCATAACATTGTTCACATATATAACCAAATCTCTTCACCATGCACTTGCTATTAAAAAATAAAAACACTTTAAAAACATGATTACAAAAATAAATGTAATCACATTAAAATAAGTAAAATCCATTTAACATTTGAAATATGGTGATAATATAGTAATGCTCCAAGTGCACAAACGTGAAAGTGAAACAGAAACACTAGGTATCATCTGTCCAAAAAAAGATTATATTAGAAAAAAAAGAAAACTACCCCCTCCCCTTAAAGAAGCCAACAAAATAATTGACAATAAAACAAACTAACCAATAATAATATAAACACAAATATGTGGACAGTATTAAAAAAAAAAAAAAACACAAATCCTCACTATTGTTCCCTGGGCAAAAATGATCGGCTACAAGAAAATTATGCTCTGGTAGACTTCATGAATAAATGTCTGTAGAACACTTCAAGAAAATAACAAGGCACCTTCACAACTAGGTTTAGAAATTAAATGAACTAAAATATAATCTGACAAAATGTGCAAATTGCAAATCTATAAATCAATTACTAATCTTTCTATTTTTATATATATATATATATATATATATATATATATCTTAATCCTTAAATACTAAAGAAGCATTTGATCAAAAATGTTAAACTTCACAGCAGATAATCCAACTCGAAAGCTGTAGTCCTTGACAAAGACACTTTTTAGGTACGTAAAATAAACAGTTATAAAACTTAGACAACCCAGCTATGATGAACCTAAAACTAAAGCACCACCCCCTAAAAAAGAACCAAACCTGTATTTTTAACAGGAAACTAAAACAAACATTTGTTCCTCAACAGAAAGGTCGGCCCACCTGACTCAAATCTCAATGACATCAAAGAGAATTGGAAGAAACTCAAACGCAACTGAAAGCAAAAGCACATGTCACTATAAAATATAAACAATTTCAAAGCATGTTTAAATTATATTACCATTATTATTATGCATGTTTTAACACAGTAATTTTAAAATTATGCTACTTTCAGACAGAGTGGCAGAAAGAGCCACAATATTATATTACAGATACGCAATTGCTTCCGCACATGGGATACATGTACTGGTAGGACATGAATTGGAAATGTACTAAATATTATGCAAGTGCATGTTTGAGAGCACTACAATTAAATGTCAGAACATAACCATTCCCCAAATGTAACAACAACAGAAGTAAGGCATGTACTGCAAGAATTAAAAGAGACAAGTACTCCTAAGAGCCCACTACTAACATTTTAGAAGACATATCCTCCTAATGTAACTGTGCACACTACAGATCAGCTACCAACAATTTCTACTTTAAAATGACTAATATCACATACTATAAAAGTCACAAGCCAAAACCTTGCTGCCTCTGGAAAATACTAAGAGGTAGATACCAGAACACCTAAACACTACACAAAACTACAGTAATGAGCAACCCTTTATGCTACACCACAACTAGAATAATGACAGAAGAATAATCACACCTGCACTTGAAAATAACCTACGAAGACTAGGCCAATGTGAAACAAGGTCAAGGGACAGAACATTTAGAATCTGCTCTACACCACTCACATAGATTTACACAATGCATGGTGAATCTCACAATACCATAACCCTCATTTATGCACTGCTGCCTAACAAACAAAATGCTACTAACTATACAATGTTAAACTACATTAAAGTAAAAACTAACTACTCTCCATACTAAATTATAATAAACTTTAAACCACAAGGGGGCAAATGATGCTTAAATTAGACCCACACAGTCATTTAATCAAATAACAGCTCTGGCATGTGTACCTTCAAAAGATGTAGTTAACCACCACAACATACTAGTGTAATCTGCATTTTACTAAAGAAATGAACAAAAACTAAGTCTACTAATGGACTACTTCAGACACATTGGGTGGCAGACTGCACAGCTCTAGAAACAGAATGCAACCCAATTTTCAAATACCATGATAGAAAGTCTACAACAGCACCTTGGCTCATCAAGTTAAAACCAACAATGCAGGGAAAGGATGCCACAATGACTATATTAGAATGCAGCCAACATTCTATAAATTCATAGAAGCTCTGCAAAATGAACAAAACTACCACCGAATGAGGATAAAACCTAAAATAAGTAAACAACTCAGGGAAGTGTTAAAAAAAGAACAGTTCAAAATTAGGGCCCGATTTAGATCTGGGAGGAGAGGAATACTCTGCCACAAGCATGACGGCTATACAGTCCACAGTATTATAATCCCATGATAGCCTTTGGGTATTGTAGAACAGCAAACGTCAAATCTATCACATTTGTGACGGAGTATTCCCTCTGCCCAGATCTAAATCGTGTCCTTGGTCTCCATGTAAATAACTATGGACTAGACTACTTTTAAATGATTTCTAATTCACTATGATAAACCACCTTTCTACAACTATACTGTTTGAACTGGAGTCTTTGGTTGGCAGTCACAATACCCCCTGCCCAAACAAGAACCCTCACTCTAGTCAGAGCAAAGGAGAAACACCCATGGTTAACTCCCACTCACACCCTTGGTAGCTTGGCACAAGCAGAAAGGTTTAACCCAGAAGTAATGTGTAAAGTATTTGCACCAAACACACAGAAATACAGTGAAAACACTACAAAATGGACACCACACCAGTTTAGAAAAATAGGCAATATGTTCTAAATCAAACAAGGGCAAAATGATAAAAATCCAATATACACAAGTTAAGATATTAATTTTTAAAGGAATAAGAGTCTTACTTCATAGAAAACAATGAAAGTGTACCTGGTTTGCTTAAAAAAATAAAGCCACACTGGTGAGCGTGCGTCAGAAAATTCAGTGATGTGTCAATTCCTTACTCGCAAATGAGGCCGTACTTTGTTTCTTCTCCAGTTGGGTAGGCAATCTGCGGTTTTCTCCCTCGCAAGAGAACGATGCATCAATTTCCAGATGGGGCACTCCGGATTAGCGCTGATTCACGAAGACTGTGACACCCAGGAATGATGAGAGAAATCCGGTTGCACAGTGTTAGAAAACCGTGCTGTGTGGTGTTTGTGTGGTTTTCAGCAGCCACAAGCAGATGTTGCATCATTTCTCCAGCCGCAATGCATTGATCTCCCAGCTACAATGCATCGATCTCCCATCCACAATGCAGGTGGCAGTCGATTTTAGCTGTCAAGCTGGTGGTGCGGGGGCGTGGCCTGCAGTCTAGCGCGACGCTCCGGAGCCACGAACGAGGCCCAGCCGAAATAATAGCATCTCCAAGCCCCAAAGACGAGCAGCAAGATACGTTCCAGTGGGCGGAAATCCGCCTGATAAAAGCGGTGGAGACACCGGTGATCGGAGAACAGTGGTAGGGGAGAAAACATCATGTCTCTCCGGCGACCGCGAAGAACCAAGATGGCGGCTGCCCCGAGTTCTGGCTCGGCTGAGCCCCGGCCTCGGAGGAGGGAGACCAAGGGCCCAGCTGAAGCAGGGAAAACACGCCAGTGCCCCTGCAGCGTTGGAGGACCCCCCCGCTCCCATCAAGAGAAGTGCAAAAGTAAGAGCGCGGGTGGGGAAGGACGACGCGGCGGCGAGAACGTGCGGTGACGAGCCAGTGCGCCCGGGCAAGCTGATGGCTCGATGCGCATCCCTCGGCCCGTGGCTCGGTCTGAGTTGGCCGAGGGGAAAATACAGGATACAGCACCTGAAACAAGAGTGAGAGCAGCAAGAGCAACGAGAGAGGTACAGATGTGGGAGCGGGGGTGGGGGTATGACGCGGCGGCGAGAGCGTGAGACGATGAGCCTGAGCGCCTGGGCAAGCTAACGGACGGGGGCGAATCCCTCGGGCCATGGCACGGTTGAATTGGCAGAGGGCAAAATACAGAATTCCAGCAACTGATTTAAGAGCGAGGGCAGCGTGAATGGAACATGCTTGGTGCTGGGCTCCATGCCCTCCCCCCCGGACGCCCCCTTTGACCGAGAACACCTAGAAGAGCACTGACCCATGCTGAGGGGGGGGGGACCCTATAACCGGCGCATGCCTGCCCCACCAGGGGAACAAGTAACAGCGGGGCCCTGAGTGGCTGCCCCCCCCGTCCGAGGGCGCTGGGCACCGGACTGAGGCCTGATCAACACTGGGGAAGAGGAGCGCCCGGTCCCTAGTCGGGGTGGCTTGCTCTCCCCCTCCTGCTGCTTGGCACGGAGAACCGGGGGTGGCGAGAGGGGTCTGCATCACCCTCACCAGCTTACCGAAGGTGACTCCGAGATACTCAGAAAAAATCATTTGATGCCCCATTAAAAGAACTGGAACTAAAGGAACACTGAAGCGAACCCAGCCGACATGGATTTCCTAGCAGGAGAACAATTCACCGGTGTGGCCACATGCGGCGCGATCTGATTAATAGATTCTCAGGCAGCTTAATATATTCATGCTGGGTCCCGGAAATGGCCTGGAGTGTAGGCTCGCGGTCTCTGGCACGCCACCCACCTATAGGACTTTATGAAAAGTTATAATGGTTTGGACGGGAATAGTTCCCATCACTGGTTCTGAGGAGAGGGAGTTGGGAGTTGTGTTTATTAAGTTAGAAAAGGGAGTAAATCACGCACTTACAGCTAATGAAGCTGATGGTTCACGCATTAGAATTACGCCACCACAACACAAGCCTATACACAGTAGCTTATGTACTAATTTTGACCACCATAAGCTAAGTAACCAAAATAGGGATCACAAAATATAAAATAATAACCTGCAATGTTAGAGGCTTAAATAATATGTCCAAACGGTATACAGTGTACAACCATTTAAAGAGCAGGGGGATACACATAGCTCTACTACAGTAAACCCACCTGGTGGAGCAGGAAGTTAACGCCCTTAAGAAACGATGGAGAGGCCAAATAATTGCCATTAGCTACTCAGCATTCGCAAGGGGAGTATTGCTTTGGATCCGACCGGGGTGCCCTTCCAGGTCCTACCCAAGATCATAGACAAGGATGGGAGATATGTGATAGCAACCGGGAGGCTAGAGGGGAGGGAGGTAACCTTAAGCGGTATATGTGCACTCAATAAAGACCAGGGGAAATTATTCGACAAACTGTCACTTGAATTAAGTTCACGCCTGACGGGTCTTAATATAATTGGGGGTGATTTTAATTGTATAGCAAACGTCAACCTGGACAGATCTCACCCCCCTCATACAATCCCAAACTCTAAAAACTGCCAAATCATTCACAGACTGGCAAAAACACTGGCAACTAGGAGATAGCTGGAGGCAGCTAAATCCGCACATCTGGGACTACTCATATTATTCCACGGTACATGACAGGCTGGATACTTTTTTAGTTTCCCCTGAAATTCAAAGTGACGTAATTTCGGCTGAATACCTTAGTCGTACAATATCTGACCATAATCCCTTGAAGTTATCGCTGTCTTGGGGAAGAGAGAGAACGACAACTCCAACATGGCGCCTCAGGGCTGAAATGGTCGAGGATGAGGCATTCAAACATCTTTTGCACACAACCATAGTTGAATTTTTTTTAAACAAAATACACAGACGGCGTCCTCCAGATCTATTGAATGGGAGACATTCAAAATAATGATAAGGGGCACCTGTATTAATGAGAACATAGGTGCTCGGCAATCAATGGAAACTGAGCTCCGTGGGCTGGAGGATTCTCTCAGGAACCTCGAACGTAAATGCCCTACACAACCAGATCTGGCCCCCCTGCTGAAAGACACCAAAAACAAACTAACGGAGGTAAACACTAGACTGTCACGCTTTGACTACAAACAGCATTTGGTCAAACAACATTGAGAAGAGGATAAAGCAGGTGCCCTACTGGCATGGCTGTCTAATCCACCTAAGCAACAAACTGTCCTAGTGGAAATTGAAGACACCCCAGGCACCAACGTTTATAGCCAAAAAGAGAGAAATACTAGCTCTATTAAATACTATTCAACACTGTACGCGCCTCCTACCGAGACACTAAATAACCTTTAGTTACAAGAACTGGAAGACCTCGCCCTCCCTAAACTTGGGGAGGAGGAGAGCTCAGCCTTAGCAGCCCCAATAACGATTGCAGAGATCAAAACAGCAATGCAAGGCATGGCTAAAGGCAAAGTCCCAGGATCTGACGGACTCCCTTTGGAGTTCTAACTCCTATACCAGGATCTGTTAGCCCCACACCTCTGCACAACACATGCGGAAGCATTGAACAGCAACAACCTGCCCCAATCTACTAATGAAGCCATTATGATTCCCTTACTGAAACCCGACAGGCCACCAACCGATGTCCACTCATATTGCCCACTGTCCATGCTCAATCTAGATTATAAAATACTAAATTGGATACTAGCGAACAGACTTTTGCCCCACATGTCATCGCTAATCCTCCAGGATCATTCGGGTTTTATCCCACAACGTAGCACAGCACAAAATATCAGGGCCCTGGTATCTGTTCTCCACTCCATACCCCCGGAAATGCAGTGGGACTATCTGGAACAGGTCATGCTAAAATTGGGGCTGGGGGAGGGATTTACACGTTGGACAAAGCTGTTGTACACTAATCCTACCGCTAGGGTGCAAACAGGTAGCACTATATCTGACCCTTTATCGATCTGTAGGGATACTAGACAGGGTTGCCCATTATCCCCTCTTCTATTTGCAGTAGCAGTACAACCTCTGGCCCAAATGGCAAGAACTGGGCAGCACTTTAAGGGCATCCCAATTAATGACTGGACACATTATATCGCCCTCTATGCAGATGATATGGTGTTTTTCCTCCAAAATCTGGGAGCTGAGTTGCCTGGGGCAATGGTTATGTTAGAGAGCTACAGAATAGCCTCCGGACTCTGAATCAATTGGAGGAAGTCCACTATATTCCCCACGATCAGAGGCACAGCGGAACCAAATGACACAAGAGGTTTGCCCTGGTCTCCTAATACGTTTAAATATTTAGGAGTAAATATATTTCATACTGCGGAAGACCTACTATAAGGAAATATTCATAGAGCACTCAGAGGAATCAGGACTAGCATGCGCTTCTGGGAGACACTGCCCTTGACGGTGTCTGGCAGAACCGCCCTATTCAAAATGATAGTGCTGCCCAGAATGCTATATTACTTCTCCAGCATCCCACTTATAATTCTGAAAGCAGTATTCAGAAGTATATAATCCATGACCGCAAGTTTTATATGGGGATCGGGTAGGCACAGGATTGCACTACACTCACTGCAGAGAACCACCGCGGAGGGAGCTGCCCCAAATTTAGAAGTATATTACTGGGCAGGGCAACTACACTGGCTAGCAAAACTCATCAACGAACCCCGTGTTGCGAAAGAATTACGGATCCCATTGAATTGCCCACCTAAAAGGGTACTAGATGTGTTGTTAAACCCAAGGAAACCAAGGCAGCAACTACCTTTGGAGTGGGCATCAGCAAGATATTGCTGGGAACAGTACCTAAAACGCACCCGCACAAAGACCCCCTACACACCAGAGGCACCCCTAGAATGTTTGACATACACTTTGGGGGACCAAATGCTCATGGGTCTTAATAAGCTAGTAGAACATAACATCACAAAATTGGGTGACATATATAGCAATGGGAGACTCCGCACTTACATGGAGCTAAAGGATCAGTTTAATCTCCCATCTAGATTATTTCTTACATATAGCACAATTACCAGAATCGCACAAAGAACCTGGGGGACAGCAGCTCTCGAACCTCCAATTCTCAGTGGTTGTAACCTCCTCTGTATAATAGGGGAGAAGAAAGGAGTGATATCAGAAATATATACATTTTTACAAAGCAGCACATGTACACCCCTAAACAAACTCAGAGACAAGTGGCAGACAGAGTTAAACACCGCTCTTGAAGATGCGCAATGGGCAAGGATCACCTCTCATGTTTACTTGGTGTCTAGAAACGCCAGATTCAAATTAATAAATTTATACATCTACCATAGGGCCTATCTAACCCCGCAAATGTTAACTATAATATACAATACGAGTGATGCGGGATGCCCCAGGTGTGCAGAGACAGCTGCAGGATTGGTACACATGTTATGGAGTTGTCCACAACTTAGTTCATATTGGGCAGAAATATTTAGGAAAATCTCCACCAGCACTGACAGGACGAATACCCTGTCTCCACTGGTGGCCCTACTGGGAGACTTCCCACACCCCTCAGCTCACAAAATGTCAAATAAATGTATTGATTTGGCTCTTGTCCTTGCCAAAAGATAAATTACCTCACACCGGAAGGACTCAGTGGGCCCACAGGTAAAGAGATGCCAAGACGCTCTAGAAAAATGGGCAGAAATTGAGGGAACCGTGTTACTAAGAGAAGGTCTACAGGGGCGGAGGCCAAGAGATAGCGCAACGCAATGGGATTCAATACTGGAGAGTTTGAAAACCCAAGTCACTCCTGCACCTGAAAATGTCCCAACTGCCTCAGACTCCGAATCGAAATCAACTTCCACACCTACAACATAGAACTCTGTGTGCTTATGTAGTACCGTTTAGCCCATCAGGAACTATCAGCTCTGGAACATAATGCGATGATTTAAGTGCAGTTATAGGGGGAGGAGGGTTTCTTAACAGAGATTGGGGAATTTACTGTACATGTTTAAAATTCAATAAAAGTTATTTAAAAAAAATAACAAAAAAAGCGGGTGGTGCGTTGTTTATCAGCTGCGTTGCATAGCGTGTGTTGAAAATTTCCCTGCACAGCTTTCTGTGCGTGGATTTTAGTTCTTGTTCTGCCATCTTCACCTTTCAAGGGCCCAGGGACTAGATAGGGCACCACTTGGCAGGACAGGAGTCTCAGCAGAGAGACCAGGTGCTGGCAGAGAAAGTCTTTGATGGCCCGAGATTTCAAAACAAGAGGCAAGCTCAGTTAAAGCCTTTGGAGATTCTTCTCAAACAGGAATGCACAACAAAGCCCAGTCTTTGTGTATATAAACTGATGCATCATCTGGACTGTGTGACACATCCTTGACACCAAACTTTCCATTGCAAGCTCACATCAATGGGATCCTCGATGATAAAGCAGGACCTCATATCACAGTTATGCAGCATCTCAGAACCAAGACCTTGACTTGGTTGTACTACGCATCCTCACAGCTCCAGTTTTCCTGATTGGAGTTTTGTAATTGTGGTCTTGTTTTATTTATTTTAACATTGCTTTAGTTTTCTAAATGGATGTGGTACTTTTCATGTGTTGTGTTTTCACTTTAAGTGCTGCATAAATACTTTACAAATTGTCTCTGTGTTAAGCCTGGCTGCTCTGTGCAAAGCTACCAGGGGGTTGAGCACAGGTTGTTCTGGAGTTTGCCTGTGCCTCACCCCGACCAGCATTGCAATTGCTGCTTGGGTAGGGTTTCACTTCCCACTACCACTATTCCAATTTCCTATATTGGTGATCAGTGGTGATGATTAGGACTTGTGTTTGAGCAGTGTCACACAGTGATTTTGTCTTACACTAAAAATCCCAGATAAATAATTGGAGACTAATTTGAGTATTAAATGTCTCCATGATTAGCCTTTTAATTTTTTCCAATTTCTCTCTCTGACTGTTGTGCCTGAAACCACATCTGCAAGAATGGAGTTTGAGGTGGCCATCATGGATCCATACACTGTGGCCCAGCCCACGTTCTGCAAAGGAAAAGGGGCTGCCAGTGAAGATCAACACCAGAAAGGTGGAGCTCCAAAAGGCACTGATGGCCTGGATGAGAGCACACCAGTCATTAGTTATAGCCAGAGAAGGGGAAGATGAGATGGAAAGGCAAGGAGAGGACCTTCTTGAGATGACGCATTCAGTTGAGGGAAAATAACTTGACCCCCAAGTTGGAACTTCTTGCCAAAGCATAGAGCAGTGTGTCTACTTGAGGTCTGCCCCCAGGGGAGCAGGAGGACAGAAAGGCAGAGAGGGAGTTTAGGCTGCAGATGGCTCAGTTGAGACCGGAAAAGAATAACTTGCCCATGGATGCAGAGACAATGTAAATGACTCATAAGCAGAGCATCAGAGAGCTGGCCATAACAGCTAGGCAAGCAGATTCCAACAATATTGGATGCAGCATACCTGCAGTGCCCTCTGGAGACAAAAGGGTACATATTCCTAAACATCTGGTACCTGACATTGTTGTAGGGGATGATATTGACAAGTGGTTTGAAGCCCTTTGAGTTAGCTTTATAGATGCATAGGATCCCTGAGGAGAATTGGGGGGCTAGCAACTGGAAGCATATCCCTAGTGAGGGGTGGGGATACCTTACTGGCTCTAGAAAAGGGGGACAGGATAAGGTATCCTCCTGTGAAGGAAACCCTACTAATGAAATAAGCCCCCACCCCTGCAAAATACAGTCAGAAGTTTAGGGACAGACAGAAGCTGTCCCTGTAGTCCTCAGAGGATGGTGTGGATACCTTTTGCAAGGCACTAGATGATTATGTGAAAGCCAGTAAAATAAAGGTTTACCACGGGCTGTACAATTTGATTTCAAGAAAGCAGAGTTTCTGTCTTTGCTTTTGCAGCTCTGTGCCTTATTGATATTAGGTTCACTGACCCCAGGGAACACAGTATTATGGTGGTTTTCTTGTTCTAATACATAAGGGTTCTTTGGTCCTCTATTTTATTCCTATTCACATTTTCTTTCACATGAAACACAGGTGTAGGAATGACTATACACTCTCTACCATTGTTATTTGATTCTATTTGTTTAGAATTTACATGGTGCATAAAACTAATGTTTTAAGAATTATTATATGAGTGGTCAAAGAGAGTCTAGAGCTTTGTCTGGATGCCAGTCAAAATGACAAAAATATTGTTAGGCAAACTGAGCATAGATGGTGTTTTGCAAAGTCCTCCATGTAAAGGTTTGTTTATGATGGACACAGGTGGAGTGTTTCTACATGTATTTGACTGCTTTTAAATTGATTGAGATCAGTCATTGATACTGGATTGTATTTCATATACTTTTACAACCTTGAAAAAGTCATGAGTGTGAGGAACACGTGTTGGCTGTTGATGTGAAAATATGTTTCCTGGAGCTCAGATTCTTCAAAGTGTCAATGAATTAATTAGATGTGACCTACTCTCTACAAATTCTTACTTTAAGGACGTGGAACTTATTACAGGCGTTGCTTTTAGTGCTACGATATTTTTTTATTTAGAAGCGTGCAGTGGGTCCTCTTGGGCCTTACCTTGGGTAGTAGGGCATACAATAGCAGTTAGCAACACCCAGACAAACATGTTCTGATATGATTCACCCACTTATGATTGCTAATTGGAGGTGTGATATAAACACCACCACTGTCTAATTTTCACAAATGTGGATTATAGTTATCTGCACTCCTTTTTCTTTTTGTGCAATACATCTGGTTTAAGACATTTTATATGAATCATGACAACATTTGATTCTGCTGGCAACCCCCTTGCAGTGCCCATCCTGTTGGCACTCATAGCACTTTGGGGGTGCCATCCCTGAGGACCTGTATCAGGGAAGCATTTATTTTTCTGTTCAGGTGGGTATTAGGAGTCCTTAACCCTTAGAACTAGTATAGGGATGTTTAGAGAATTCCTTGTTTTTACATTTTCTCCCCATCCACTATCTTTTGTGGTTTGTCTTACCCTCTATTTTTTAGGCTTGTCAGGCAGCCAAACACTAAGGTTCCTATGTGGACTGGGTGGGGTGTAGCTCGGACACAGTACATTTCTCAAGGTCACACCCCTGCTATGAGTAATGTGAGGTTTGTTGGTTAAAAATCTACACAGTGTATTTATTGTCCATTTTGAGTAAGTGTCAATGTCTGTTAAGAATGCAGGATAGGCCTTCACTTTGAGAACTTCACCTGTAAATGAATGTTGATCGCTGTTTCTCTTATGGGTCTTGTGGGTCAAAGGAGAGTTATGCTGCATTTTAGTGATTTTACTCCTGTCTTTGGAATGTATGTGATCAGAATAACCCCTTTGTTGAAAGTGGTCCTCTCTCTAATAAGTCCAACAGGTTGGGCACCGCAAGGGGGATGCCAAGTTTCCCAGGTAGGCATAGCCCCGCAATGTTGGGCAGACACTGGGGTTGGTTACTGTAGCCCTTTGGGGAAGAGATTGCCCCAAATAGTGTGTGGATTGCGTATAAGTTACCCTTGTATCTCTATGTGGCAGAGAGATGGTGCAGAGAAATTGCATGCCTAGAAAAACTAGGAAATACAGGCAGTTGCTCACCATCAATGAGCAGAGGTTGGAGGTAGACACTGGAGCTAGCATGACAATTGTCAGAAGCCATCTGGTGATTTTGGAGCAGGTAGTCCTTAATGCATTCCACTAGGTTAATGCAGCCAACAACCATAAGTTATGTATAGCATGAGCTAATGGTAAACTTCAGTATCTATATTATCCTTCAATATTTGAAGTCACATGGACACTTTTTCCACAAAATAGTTGATTGTCATCTGTATCATAAATACAACATTAACACTATGACATTGGTCCTCTTTGCATATTATGTTTACTGATATCTAGTACAGACTGCTTATGTTACTTAGCCACAATCAATTAAGTATACTAGTAAGTTATGTAAAGCATGGATGCTTAATAGCATTCTTCAGTATCTGGACTAGCCTTCACTATTCCAGATTTTTGAGGTCATATGGATACTTTTGGTAACCTTTTCTTCAAAATGGTTGATTGCCGTCTGTATCATGAATGCAACCTTAAAACTATGACATTGGTCCTCATTGCATATTATGTTGGCTAATTTTCTAGTATAGATTGTTTAGGTTACTTAATCAAAATCACTTACTGAGAAAAGTCTGATCATGTGCACATAGAGACATATTTTTAACACAATCTTTTAGTATGCCTTATCATGTACATACATTATTGCTCGAATGTGGATTTATCTTAAATAAATGAAAAACAAGAGGCTTCTGGCAAAGCAGAAACAGTCTGTTTAACTAACACAACAGATGGGAGAGCAAGTACAGAGTCGGTGTCTGATGACTGTCTCTCAAAACTACAAAGTCTTAGGCGTCTTTTTATAAATTGACGTGAGGTGCAATATAATGATTGAATGCATTCTTTGAAAAAAGGAATCAAGTCAATTGATTACAACCAAGACTTTTGCAATACTATTGTGAATGTCTTTCTGATAAAAGTAGAAGGGATCTTCAATACATTTTCAACCCACAATAAGCCCAGGTCAAAGGACTCTAGAATGGGACGCATCCCACCTGAGGATGCATCATTTAGTGAATTCTCCCCTCTTAAAATTTTAATTGTTGCCAAGCTAATAAGCTCCACTAAATTAGGCTCAACATCAGATCCTTGCCCCCCCCCACCTATTGTAAAGAAGGCTACGGATATCATTGCAAATCAAATGAGAACAATATTCAACATGATGTTCAGTAAATAATACAAAAAGGTATCTATAATCCCACTGATAAAAAAAACTAACCTTAACCAACAGGACCCCTATAATTATCGACCCTCTGCTTGAGGTATACAGGCATAAATGCCGCCCAGTCCTTACGTACGGGGCCCACTCTGCAGTTACTCGGGAAGTATGGCTCCACAGATAGAGGAAAATCGCTTCTGCAGAAGGTTAATGGGTGTGAGGCAAAACACTTCTGGGTTTTGCCTACACGAGGAATTAGACTTGGAGTTTGTGGGTGATGGCATTAAGATCACACCTCTCCTGCTGTGGATCTCCATGTGGTCTAATGATTGTGCCTCCCTAAAAGGGAGGTGATCCATGATTGTCTGGCTTGTGACCGAGGCTTGATATTCCTTGGGTGGCATATATCAAAGAGGCTGCCACGCTTTTTGTCCATTCAGAATTGTTTAAGGGCCCACAATGTTTAACACACACCGACAAGCAGAGGTGAAGGAGAACTTTTTTTAATTTTGAAAACTAATAGGGAGGCAAAAGAATGAATGAATCCAACTGTAAGGGACTTTTTACTACTGAAGTCACAGGTGGGTCCTGAGGTGTATCTTTTGGCGGTAGAAAATGTTTGGGAAAGGACACTTGTTACTCACTTCCTGTTAGGTGTAATCAGATGTAATCTTTTTTGTGATTTTTATGCTCCTTTTAGACAAAGATTTTTACTTCCCGTACTGAAGAAAAAGGGTTTTGTGCAATATCACCTAGCTTACTCTGGCTAAGTATGGTCCCGGATATGTTGGTGTGCCAGGGGGTTGTTTTTTTTTTTTTTTTTAAGGGGCCATTGTTGGCAGAACAGTATACGTTTTAAAAAAATCATCTAATTGTTAGTTTTTGGGAGAAGACTGTAAATGAATTGGGGATTTTTATGACTTTTCTTAAGTTTTTATGTCATTTATGTTTATATTTCATATAACCGAATAAAGAAAAAAAAAAGAAAGAGCTTATTGACCCATCTCCTAGATTTCACTTTCTGCAAAATTAGTGGAGAAACAAATGAACACCTCTCCATATTCATCTATAACAGTAATCTCCTTGATCCATCGTAATTCAGATTTAGAAAAGGACATAATACAGACACAGCTCTAATCATGGCAGAAGAGATCAGATCCACTCCAGATAATGGGGGAAAAAGCAGCACTGATTTTGCTGGATTAGTTATGGTTAATCATTCTGTACTAATGAACCATCTCCCAGAGATAGGAGTTAGGGGTAAGCTCTAATTCTCCTGAAATCATTTCTTAGCAAGGGAGAACAATCAGTGTCACCCAGAAACTTTGTATCAGGTCCCTTCCTCCTCCCATGTGGAGAGCCCAAGGGTCCTCACTAAGTCCCACCTTATTCAAAGTATACATTACTCCTCTGGGAGCGCTGATGAAATCTTTCAGCTTCTCTCTCACTTCCTATGCAGACGACACTCAGGCCCATTTTTATACTTGGTTTGTACTCAATTGGCGTCATTTTTTTTTACACTAATTCAGCGCAAACCTAACTCCATTTTATACTTTGACACTACACATGTCTAGCGCCAAAGTAATGGAGTTTACGTCGTTTTCTGGAAGGGAAAACCTACCTTGCGTCAATGAGCTAGAAGGTAGGTGTTCCTGTCCAGAAGACTACGATATGGCCTTTGTGCCATATTTATCCCCCCATGCTAAAATCCAGCACGGGGAGACGGGGGCCTTAAATAACGGCATAAGCTTGCTTAGAGCCATTCTTTAACGCCTGGGTCTGGGCAGGTGTATTGGGACCTGTAGGCAGATTTCTATGGTCAGAGACCATGGAAATTGCCCACAGGTGCCCTTTCCTGCCCCTAGAGACACCCCCACCCACACCAGGAGGTCAAGTATGTTTATTATTTTAGCCAAACACAGCTCAGGGCCCTGACTTGCACAGCGCCGGCCCCAGTGGCCATCCCCAGGGGACATTTTTCCCCTGGGCATGGCCATTGGGGTGGTGGGCATGGCTCCTATCTTTACAAAGACAGGAGCCATGTCCATGGGGCTTGTGCACCAGAAAATAGCGCTACACTGCCTAGAGGCAATTTTTTTGCCTCTAAACAGTGTAGCACCATAATTTGGCGCACAGGGCCTGGTTCCCCTTTTGCCTTCCCAGCCCTGTTAGCGTCCTTTCCAAGGCCGCTAACAGGCCCTTCGCACCGGCTAGCGCCATTTCATAAATTTGCCACTTGGCCGGCATCATGGAATGGCGCTAGCCGGCGCTATACTTTTTGACGCAAACCTGCGCTAACGCTGGTTTGCGTCAAAAAGTATAAACCTGCCCATCAGATTTAACAAATCCATGCAGGCAATTAGTGAATGGATGAGCTATAATTAAATTAAATGACACGCAGAAAAAAACAGAAGTTATTCTGTTTGGTAAAGACGCTTCTTTCTGGTCCCCAAGCTGGTGGGCCGAAGAACTAGGTAAGTTCCCCCCCCTGTGCGTGTAATGAAAGCTAAAAACCTGGGAGTGCAAATGGACAA
The DNA here is from genome assembly GCF_031143425.1 of Pleurodeles waltl. Lineage (NCBI taxonomy): Eukaryota > Metazoa > Chordata > Amphibia > Caudata > Salamandridae > Pleurodeles > Pleurodeles waltl. The sequence continues at coordinate 579,515,426 of NC_090442.1, read as the reverse complement.
TAAACTGACGTATGGCAGCCAAGTTAAAGCAGTCATATTGTCTGCATTCCTTATCATCAAAACAGTAAAGAACATTCTACCTTATCTTTCTGTGACACTACAGAAAAAAATCTTGATGGCACAATTCATGTCCAAACTAGATTGCTGCAATTGCCTATTTCTAAATATTCAACAACAATTCCTAACCAAACTCCAAGTCCACAGCGGCTCTCACACGTCATGTCATGGAAGTCTTATTTAAGCATGCAAACCTATGGCATTGACTCAGGACACTGCACTGACCTCCTACTACTTCTCAGGTACTGGCTTTCTTACTTTGCTACTTTTCCCAGTATTTCTTGGTCAAATGAGATGACTGATGGTTAATACAAGCGTTAAGTATTATGCTCTAGATATCCTTAACAGTGCTCCCTTGAGCACTAAGCATCATGCATCATACACCTTCAAAGTTATTATATATTTTCTCTTAAGTCTAGTGGTCATTTGGTGAGACATTGCTATTGCTTATACTTGTTAAGTTGTTTTTTAAGCTAAGGCGTTTTGTCCATTTTACCCATGGGTGGGGACTTATCAAGGTCTCTGTACCTTTTTGGTTTTCTACTATTTAAGACTGCGCACAACTTGACAGACATTCTGAGGGTAGGTTAAGTTACATGTCACCTACTTCATGTTGCTCTGATTTGCCCACTAATTCGTTTTGGGCAGAATATATATTTTTTGTATTGCTGTATTTTCTATAGTTTTCTACACAGCTTGAGTACCAAGTGCATCACAAGTTGTTACATTATTAATTGGGACCATGCAAATACTCGGAAGATGGTCCATGGATAGGTTAATTTCTTGGATTTATTTTAAGTTACATGATTCCACCGATTGGCAAGTATGAGGCATGTAACATCTCCCCATTACTACAATTCCTATACAGTATGTTCTCTGTCAATACGACCATGTTTTTAGAGCCGTTACTGGGACTCACTTTCAGCATCTAGTATCCCCCAAGGACTGTGCCTTCTACTTAGACGGTCATTAGGTAGTTTGTGTCCATGTACCGTAGAGGTGGTCAACATTAACATAGTGAACAACAGATAACCACCTCCATGCTATTATATTGTCCAGACAGATACCATTGATACCAAACATGATTTCAACTATTGAACCCTCCGCAGACATTTTCCAGGAGAGTGACAGCAACTTCTAAGGGGCCTTACAATAGGGCTCCAGATTGGTTCTCACCTTTGGGCTCAACTTATGTCTAATACATCTATTCTCAAGACCAATTTCTACAGAATTTTCTTTGCTCTATTTAGACTATTTCCTCGTATTATTTGGTTCGCGGAGCAACTATGCAATTTGAAAAATAACAACCACTGCATACTACTAGATTAGTCCATTGCGTCTTATTGAGAATCTTTTTTAACTGGTTTTTACATCACTTATCCCGATACTAGGATGGAGAGAATATGGTGTTTTATTTTGTTCTTTTACATTAGGTTTCTATGGTCCTATATTTTACAGGTATCCACATATTCTTTCACATGAAACACAGGTGTAGGAATGATTATTTGCTTTTTGCCGTCAGTATTTGATTCCATTTGTTTAGAATTGACATAGTGCATAAAACTAATGTTGTTCCAAGAGAGTCTCCAGCTTGGTCTTGCTGCCAGACCACAAGTATCATCAGTATACCTCCACTACCATAAAATGTGTCCTGAAATGTCTGACAGAAATGATGAGCATAGATGGTGCTTTTCTAAGTCCCCCATCTACATGGTTGTGTATGATGGACACAGGTGAAGGGTTCATACATGCATCTGATTGACATCCCTGTTGTGGATATTGATACCCTTACTTTATGAACTTGGAACATATTATGGACTTTGTTTTGAGTGCTTCAGTATTTTTTTGTTGACTACCATAAGAATAACTATCCCATGGCTTTGATTCCCTTTGAGTGATGAGGGGATGTTTAACATCCTGGAGGATAGCTGTGAATGCATCCATGCCTGTGGATTGTCTGCTTGTCAATGACCAAGAGCACACCATCTTGAAAGAGGGAGAGATCAGGTCACACCTGAAGATGTTAGGGTTGCCAGAGTGGGTGTGACACACAGTCCATGGCCACCGAGAGGGTAGTCAGGATGACCTGGAGCCTGAACAAAATGGCCCAGGTACCTGCTTAAAAGAGGAAGAGCAAGGGGGGCTGGGAAACCCGCTCTGAAGTTTGAAGAAGGCTGAGCCTGAGGACAACACCGCAGAAGCTACAGGGGAGGACATTGCTGCCTTATGTAACCTGCCGGAACTGACCAGCTGGCAAAAGGAAGGGAGATCCCCCCCAGGGAAGTGTTCTGCAAGATGCAGATGGAGTGCCCTATTCTCGAGCACATACGGTGAGAGGCCTAAGCCTAGGCCCAGGCAGCTGGTGACACCTCTGGTGATCACCTAATCTACTGGGAGAACATCCTTTTGTATAGTGAGCCTAAGGTTCCTGAGCCTGGTGCAACCCATACGTTAGTGGTCCATACGTTAGTTGACTGGGTGAGAAGGACTGGAAATACATCTGTTGAGTCCCAGGTCCCCAAAGCTACCAAATGGTTGGCCTCCTGACTAAAGTCTCAGATATAGACTGCTCTAACAACCTTGAACCCAGTCACTGGACATCTGTGAGTCCTACCCTGCCAAGTAGTGACAACAGTCCTGGACCCTTAAAGGTAGGCCTGAAGTTGCTCTTCCAGCCCATCTTCAGACCCAGGAGAACTGATGCATCAAGTTCAATGAGCGGTGCAATCCCAGGCAGAATTGATATACCCCTTCTGCTGCAAGGATTCACCCATACAAAGAATCAACATTGAGCACGCACCCCACATTAGAACCACCATCTGAAAATGCTTTCTTGTATCGCAGCCTCATAGCGCCTCTGAACTGATGCATCATCTCGACTGCACAGTGCATTCTTGATGGCGGTCTTTGCACCACAAGCCCTCAGACAGAATCCTCAACAACAAAGCAGGACATCATGTTGCAGCTTCACAGCTACTCTAAACTGACGCATCACCTCGACTGGCTATGCATCCTCGGCATGGGCCATTGCAACTCTTCGCAACCAGAATTTATGAAACTCTTGTTCAGTGGGCCTAACTGGATCACTGTGGCCGACCTGTGCTCCATTATGGTTGGACTGAACCGGTGACTTTGTCCTGGTCCAGCACTACCGGATATCCGCAGTTGTTACTTTGTGCTTTTTTTGTGCCATTTCACTGAAATCTTTAAACATGCAGATCGCTGGTTATACTGATCAGATTATAGTTGTTTTTATCTTGTTTTGTTTTTTGAAAAAAAATTTTTTTCTAAATGGGTGTTAAAACATGCAGTACATGTGATATTACTGCAAAAACATGCATACATATATTGAACTACTGTAACATTAGAAAATGATGTATTTGTTTTCTTTGCAAAAAATGTAATGTAAGACATTGGATTATTAGTTGTGCAGGATGTGAGTCTACAATGTTCTCCTTACTCGGAACTAAGTACCACATTGTAGCACTTGACTTTTTCAGGGTAGCAAAGCAGAGCAGTCCAAAGTCTACTTAGGGAAGGTGGTCTGGGCCAGTAATCACCATTTGCTGGCACACAATAACAATACTTAATAAATGATTTTCCAGTCAGTGCTATTTCTTTGAAAAAGGCAAAGTACATTGCTAGACCTGGCATCTTTAGTGTGGTTCCCAACTAACTTTTTGCCTTCAGACCTCCTGTTTTTGCTGACTGTTTTTGCTGGCTGTGGACTCTCCACACTTTACCGCTACTAACCAGTGCTAAAGTGCTTATCCTGTCTGCTCAAAACATGATAAGCATTGGTTTATACTTAGAAGTTCCTAATAAAGTGTTCTCCACGTGCCCAAGGCCTGTACATTAAATGCTACTAGTGGGCCTACAGTACTGATTGTGCCACCCACTTAAGTAGCCCTTTAAACATGTCTCATGCCTGCCACTTCAGAGCCTACATGCGCAGTTTTAACTTTTGGCTAGGTCCAAACCTTCCTTTTTAATATATAATTCACACCTAAGGTAGACCTTGATAGCCAGGAGAGCTGTGTGCAATGTATTTAAAACATAGGACATGCACTTGCACGTTTTACACATCCTTGTAGTGAAAAAGTCTTAAATTTGTTTTTCACTACTTCAAGGCCTATCTATCTCTCCCATAATATAATATTAGAGTTGCCTCAGTATATTTTATAAGTATAATTTTAAAATGGGAAAAGATAATTCGTTAATGTTTGGTGTCTCTGGAATCCTAATTTTACATCCTAAATTATAGTGAAGTTGGACTAAAAAATTTACTAGAAAGTTAACTTTTTTCCCTTAGCCATTTAGTGCCTGCAGACTGTCTCTGGGTCAAAGGACATGGTGTGGTTGACAGGTGGGCTCTGCACCTTCCTCCTAGACAGCCACACATAAAGGAAGATTAGGTGTGACTGGATGGGCTGTTACTGTCAGAATTGGGAGGAGGAGCTGGATACAACCCCATTTATACTTGAACAGGCTGTGCCCTGTCTTCACACAAAGGGTTAAATACTCCCTGTAGTTAGTGTGGAGCCCGGGCAGGGAAAAGAGTGAATCAGAGCTCTTAAAAATGGGGTTTCTGGTTGGCAGTCATTTGCACTCTGTCCAAGCAGGGACCCTCTCTCTAGTCAGAGTAACTTGGATAACCCCCACTCACTCCCTTAATAGCTTGGCACAAGCAGTCAGGCTTATCCCAGAGTAAATGAGTAAAGTATTTGTACCAACACACACAGTAATACAGTGAAAACACTACAAAATGGAAACCACACCAGTTTAGAAAAATAGCCAATATTTATCTAAATCAGACAGGACCAAAATGAAAAAATCCAACATAAACAAGTAAAGAAATGAAGTTTTAAAATAAAAGAGTCTAACTCCATAGTTAACAATAGATGTGTTGTTGTTACACAAAGTTCCTGGCAGAGGAAGTCTGTGATGGCCCTGAGACTTCCAAACAGGAAGGCAGCTCAGTCCATGCCCTTGAAGACACTTCACAAGCAGGAATATTTGACAAAGTCCAGTCTTTGTCCTCCCTCAGGCAGAAGCAGCAACTGCAGGCCAACCCTCCTTGGCAGAGGTTAGTATTGGTTTCAGAAGTAATCTAAAAATCTGGCTTTTTGGGTCCACTATTTATACCCCTTTCTGCCTTTGAAGTAGGGAAACTTCAAGGGAAAGTCTCTATTGTTCAGAAAATCCTGCTTTGCCTAAGCCTGGCTCCAGACTCACACAAGGGGTTTGGAGACTGTATTATGTGAGTGCAGGCACACCCCTTTCAGGTGTAAGTGACCACTCATCCCTCTACTCTTGCCCAGATGGCCCATCAGGATGTACAGGTTACACCCCAGCTCACTTTGGGCCACTGTCTAGTGGAGATTCAAAAACAGCCCAACTATTGTCAATCTGGCCCAGACAGGGAACACACTAGCAGGCAGAGTCACAAAAAAATTCCCACTTTCTAAAAGTGGCATTTTCAATAAACCAACTTTACCAAAATTTGCATTTTTAAATTGTGAATTCAGATACACCAAATACCAGACCTCCATCTGCTCTCAAATGAAACCGCATTTAAGTTATTTAAAGGCAGCCCCCTATGTTAATCTATGAGAGAGATAGGCCTTGCAACAGTGAAAACCAAATTTGCCAGTATTTCATTATTAGGACATGAAGAACGCATCACTACATGTCCTACCTTTAATATACACTACATCCTGCCACTGGGGCTACCTAGAGCCTACCTTAGGGGTGCCTTACGTTTAGGAAAAAGGGAAAGTTTGACCTGGCACGTGGGTACACATGCCATGTCAAATTGGCAGATTAAAAACTGCACACACTGACACTGCAGTGGCAGGTCTGAGCCATGTTTACAGGGCTACTTGTGTGGGTGGCACAATCAGTGCTGCAGGTCCACCAGTAGCATTTGATTTACAGGCCTTGGGTACGTCTACTGCACTTTACAAGGGAGACTACTAGTAAATCAAATATGCCAATTATGGAAAAGCCAATTACACATACAATTTATACAGGGAACACTTGCACTTTTAGCACTGGTCAACAGTGGCAAAGTGCCCAAAGTAACAACACCAGCATAAACAGCATCCAGCACACAGTCAAAACATGGGAAGCAGAGGCAAAAAAAGACAGGCGAGATGATGCCAAGGATGCCTGGTCTAGCATGTGCACTTCAAAGTTATGCCAATAGAAACTTCCTCCTACTTCAGAGGCACAACTGCATATAAAAGATGGCCCTCACAGATCAACTCTACAGTACACTTCAGGACCTGTGGATATTCTGTCAGAAAGAAAGACTGCTGTGCTTCTACAAGGACTGCAGTCTGATGGCATGCTGCTCTATAGTAACTGCTGCCCTTCTGCGCTGAACTGCTGCCTGCTGCCCTCTAGACTAGGAATGCAGAACTCGACCTGTGACTTCTTGAACCCAGGGCCCCAGAGTGACTCAAAGGGCTTGTCTGATGGCCTTCTGATCTGAGCTTCAGGGACATAAAACACTCCAAAAAGCACGTGGACCTTTCTTCAGCGAGTTCCTGAACCCCCAAATGGCACCTCTTAGGTCCTGGACCCTTGGTGTGGCACTTGAAATCAAGCTTTTGGGCTCTTGGTGACCATGAATGAGCTGTTCATATCAGAATCACCCGCTTGCTCCCAAAATCAGAACTAGCCATCACCAGCTGATCTCTTCACACAGCTGCAGCAACAGCCCTCACGGGACCACGAAAGTGACACCTGAGCTGCTCTGAGCACCATGCTTACCACCACCCTTGACATTTCCTTTGCTCCTGGTGACCCTTTCAATTTTCAACAGACCTAAATATGAGAAGGCAACATCGCAAGGGGACTAACCTGGGACCTGGGACCTGGGACTGCATCTGACCCGCTCTCCATAACAATCAGCCTGACATTTTGACTTTGACGTGGTCCAGAGCGATGAGGTAAACAGGGTTGGAGCTTTCTGTTTCTGGGTGCGATTTTACAGGTTATTCTTTACAAATTCATAACTCTGATTCTATTGATTGGATTTTTTCTCATTTTTACTAAATTCTGCTCTACTATTCTAACCTGGAGTGGGATCTTTTTGTGTGGTGTCTTTCCTGTTTGAAGTGTTGCACAAATACTTTACACATTGCCTCTAAGGTAACTTCGATTGCTCTTTGCCAAGCTGTCAGGGGGTTGAGCAGAGATTAAATTGGGGTTGCTTATGCCTTACCCTGACTAGGATTGTGGTTGCTGCTTGACCAGGATTGATATCCCACTCAACCATTAACCCAATTTCTAAAATATATTCATTACTCATGCACTCCTAAATACTACACTTTAATTTAGAAATATATATATCAGGCACACATTTGACCCCTAATGAACCATGACTCCCAAAAATCACAATCCACCCACTCATACCAACATATGTTATTGTGACCCACATATTCAAACTTGGCATGCATGTTTCACCCTAGTTTGATACTTTGCTAGGCTGTGTAGGCCTAAGTGGAATCTAGGTCAGTGGTTCCCAGCCAGTGGTAAGATTAGGTCCCCAGCTTTCAGCAATGACTCTGTGGAGAAAGGGGGTCCCTGGATTCCAATAATGATAAAGTGTGGGCCCGCAGAAGTCAAAAGGTTGGGAACCACTAATATAGGTACATGTGTGCGCAATTACTGGACATATGATGGCAGTCTGACACCTGCAGCATGCATATGTGTGCACACGGTTGTGCAGACATGTTCACATGTAACCAGCTGAGTGCTGAAACCACAGCTGTGTCGCAGTTGTCTTATCATAAGAGGCAGACACTGACAGTAAACACGCACAGTTCAATTAGCATGTAATTACCATGAGTGAGACGAAGGTAGTGAGACTCGTCCACAATAAAGGCCCAAAAAACAGACAATCGAAACAAAAAATCCTAGTGCACTAAATGGTCATAATACATTTGCAAAAAGTATGTGTCAAAAATAAGAAGTTAAAAAACACATTAAATAAAATGCATAAATAAAAATACATAAAGACATTGACTTGCATTGGTTATTCTAAAAATAAAATGCATTGTGCAAAACTACACATTACAATATTTTGTTTAAGTATTTCTCACTAAAAAAGTAACATTTACTATCCCCACACCAATCTAAATAATTTTTGTGAATGAGTCGGACACTAAAGGAGTAACATATACTATTCCCACTCCAACCTAAACCATTTTGGGTAAATTGTTGGATGCCAAATGGGTTACTTTTACTATTCTCACTCCAAACTAAAGTATATGGTGAAGGATGTGGACACTAAAAAGATGTCCTATTGACACAAAAGGGCAAAATTTACTACTCTTACTACATTTTAAACCATTTTAGATGTGGTATTGGACAGCAAAAGATTTACTATTCCCATTCCAATTTAAACAATTTTGGTGGACGTATGTGGGTGCTATTAGGGAGGATTTACTACTCTGACTAGAAGCTAAATCATTTTGGGAAAGGTGTTTGCAACTAAAAGAATAGCATTTACTATGTCCCGGTCCAATCCGAAGTACTCTGAGTAATCTGATGGACATGAAAGAGTTAAATTTACTATTACCACACAAATCCAAACCATTTTGGGAAAGGTGTTGGGCACTAAAGGGTTCAAATGTTTTACCCCACTTCAATGTAAACCATTTTGGGGATGGTGTTGGACAGCAAAGGGATTTCATTTACTATTCCTACTCCAATCTAAAACATTTTGAGAACATTCTGGGACACTATGGGTCTCATTTACAAGAAATGACTCATTGCTGCCACAGCGTTGTGTCAAAATTATTAATGCCGTATAACAACAGATCCTAATGCCATGGTTGTGCTGTATCTTCAAAACTGTGCCACATGGTGTTAGGATCTGAACAGTGTAAAAAAAATGAAGCTACCATGTGCACCACATTGTAAACCAAACTGATGCTAGTGCTGCAAAAGTACTGCTAGCCTGATTAGTGGCGTGTAATATGACACTAACAAGCCTAGTGTCACTTTTGCGCCTAAAAGTGTGGGAAAAATTCCCGCAAAACAATTCTTCACAAAACAAATACAAACAGGAGACACTGCAGAAGCAGAAGTGGAGACACCTGAAGACCAGGCACCACCAGACAACCCCACCAACCCCAGTACCAGCCAGTATGTCCAATAGACTCCTAGGAGAAGGGGAAGAGGAAGTACAGGTTCAGTGAGGAGGAAAACATCTTGATCCGTGAGGTGATGCAGCATCAACAACAGCTATTTGTCACCTCTAAATTGCCATTAAGGAAAAATGAGGCCATATGGCAGTCCACAGTGGACAAAGTCAATAGTGTGGCAGAGGTGAAGAGGACAGTCATTAACTGTAAGAAACTTTGCCATGATTGTAAGCACATAACAAAGAAAAATCTGGCCAGCAACTGCAAGGCAGCATTGCAGGCCAGAGGTGAAAGTCCAGCAGCCCAGGAGGAGCTAGATGACCCAGAGGCGGTGGTGGCAGATGTCATTCCTGAAGAGTTTGTGGCTGGAGTCTAAGGACACAACGGTGCAGCATATGGTAAACTACAACAACCACATGGTTAGTCACGGTTGGTGGCAATGTGGTCACTATGCAATGTCAAAATAGTTTGGCAGCCATATCCCTGGGCCAGAATGCACTATATACAGGCTATAGTGTAGTATGCTGGCACACTTATGGTTGAACAGCAAAGAGGTGTAATGTACACTGGCCTCACGCAATTGGCACATCCCAGGGCAGATCACTCACATCACTTTCTTCATTGGTGCAGGCTGATGCAGCAAGGTTATTTTTGTGCCTCCCTGTGCCACCTGCCCATAAAGTAGGCCCTTTGTGCATCATTTATGATGCAGTGCAGTGAACCAACTTGCTGTGAAGCATTGTGTCATGTAGAAAGTGCAAGGATGCGTAGTATACACTTAAATTCAAGACATACCTGCACTTTCCTCAGCAATGGTGCTTAAACCGCTGCCTAACTCCAATGCAGACATCCTTGCACCATGCTACTTGGTCTCACTTGGGTGTATGCACATTAATTTAGGGTGGGAATCCTCTGAATGGAATGGTCGTGTCACAGGACAAAACTCATCTGAGAGGGGTTAGAGGTGGGCAATGGGAAGCATACACACATATGGCAAGAGATATGTCTATTGTACCCTACATGAAACTAAATTGCACACAGCTGACATGGTGGGCAGAGGATTGCACACAGGTGTTTTCTGCCATGAAAGGGACCACAGGAACTCATCGCAAATAAGCAATTGTTGAGTTGGTTATATGAAAAATGTACAACACTGGATCATGTGTGTACAAACTAATAATTATGTGTGGGCATGGTGGGACACTGCTACTGCTCTGAATGGTAGGTGATGACTCCTCATGGCAACACTAAACTTGGTCTGAACGGGGAGTCTGTACATGCTTCTTAGGTGGAAATGGACATGTGTACTGGATGTTACTTACACAAATACACATGCACATGCATGGATGGATCTAACTGGGTGATGCTTGTTACACACCTGGGAAGGGATGGCAGAGAAAACCCGTTGGGGGACCACAATCTACATGTCATGTGAACCTGGCGGAGCATGTGGCACATGCAAGGAAGGAGAAGGATGCCGAATGGTGCCACATGTACAATTTGAAGGAGGTCAAACAGGGATTTGACAAAGGGATACATATAAACACACAACAACCACAAATCATGGCACTCCTGGAGGAACTTAGACTGAAGTGGGTTGGCCCGCAGATGTGAGATTCAGATGTAGGGACTTGCTACCCATCACTACATCACTACAATGTGGGAGCGAGGCCCCAACAATTGTGGTCTGTAACAAAACAACATGTAGTCCCACTGGATATGGACATGCATGATTAACCTCTCGTAGGCATGTGAGAATGAATGCATGAGTTGGGCAGGATCACTGTGTGCCACTTAGCAGTGTACCCAGACTAAAAAATGGGCAATCTGAGGAGGTCTAGACACATACAATAGTGTGGGCCTGAGTCATATGATGTGACACTGTGCAGATCAACAGTTCACATCAGGACGTTATGGGGGAATATAAGTGAGCTAAATTACACAGTACTACAGAATCCCATCCCCTCAGAAATGGCCAACAGTGCCTGGGAGAACAATCCCTTAGCAATGTAGAGCTTGGAACACCATGCATCAGTACTCATAGCTAACCTTTGTACAACACATCACTGTCCAACCAAGGGCCCCATATATGAGGAAATGATGCAACATGATGCTGCAAACCAGTTCACTGTGCTGCACTGTATCATTTAGAAAGGGCTTAGATACGTGGTAGTTACCAAAATGCAACACATACCTGTACTTTACTCCATGATGGGGTTTTGCCTGCTTCCTAGCACCAACACAGGCACCCTTGCACCATGGTGTAGGGGTGCCTGCATTACAGGAATGAGTGCTCATGTGCTGAAAGGGACGTTCTTGAGATTGAACAGTCATGAATGCAGACTTCCACTCACTATGTGTGCTGCTAAATGCTGCAAACATTGAAATATGAAAAAATGTGCACCAAAATGTCTAATCTCTCTGTTGCATCACTGCAATGCCATCCCGGAGGTTGGATAGGAATCTGACACATTTCCAGATGTCTAAATCTGGGAATGTGTCACATTCCCATAGATTCAATGGGTGTTGTGGGAGAATTCCCACAGCAACACCCAAGGAACTCACCTTGTATACAGTGTAATGAGTGAAAGAGGTACACAATTACAGGGCCATAACAAGCGACAAAACTTGCTGTGGTGTGGTACTGTAAACTATGGGCCAGCACACTGTGCCATTGGAGCATCAACATCAATGTCACCCCCGCTGGGTAGTGTGCTGCTAGGGCCTCCGAAAATAGGCCTTTAAAGTGCTCCCTTAAAAACCTTGTTTGTAAACCTGATCACTCATGTCAACATTCAGCAGAAATCAACTTTAACTTACCCCTATTTCATTGCAGAGGATGACACCATACCTTCTGTCCAGCAGCCTGTCCTGGACTTCTCTGATAATGAGGACAACCAGCTGCAAACCATACTTTCAGATACCCTCCAGCAAATCCTGGGTGCCATGCAAACACTAAGGGGGTCATTCTGACCCTGGCGGTAATTACCGCCAGGGCCGGGGTCGGCTTTAGCACCGCCAACAGGCTGGCCGTGCTCCGCCGGGCATTCTGACCGCGGCGGTACAGCCGCGGCCAGAAGCGGAAAGCCGGCGGTGTACCGCCGACTTTCCGCTGCCCATGGGAATCCGCCATGGTGATTCTGACACCCCATACCGCCATCCTGTTCCTGGCGGTTCGCCCGCCAGGAACAGGATGGCGGTATGGGGTGTCGTGGGGCCCCTGGGGGCCCCTTCAGTGCCCATGCCAATTGCATGGGCACTGCAGGGGCCCCCATAAGAGGGCCCCACAAAGAATTTCAGTGTCTGCTTTGCAGACACTGAAATTCGCGACGGGTGCAACTGCACCCGTCGCACCTTCCCACTCCGCCGGCTCCATTCTGAGCCGGCTTCCTCGTGGGAAGGGTGTTTCCCACTGGGCTGGCGGGCGGCCTTTTGGCGGTCGCCCGCCGGCCCAGTGGGAAACCCAGAATGACCGCCGCAGTCTTTTGACTGCGGTACGGTCTTCTGGCGGTTCCCGCTTGGCGGGCGGCTCCCGCCGCCCGCCAAGCTTAGAATCACCCCCTAAGTCTGGTCGCAGGGAGGCTAGCCAGCATAGTAAGGTCTCCAGATGATCCAACCAATATCCAATATGCACAACCTGCCAGCTCTCCCACAACCCTGGACTCCCAGGACCCAGCACTTGCATTTCAAAAAACTGCACTAGGAGTCCAGCGGGGATGGAAGCTGTGGTGGGTACCCTAGAAGCAGTCGTGATGTGCTTCAGTACAAATGAGGACAACTCTTCTTCCATATGAGGCACCAACTCTGCTCCCTGGCCTCCAGGACTCCCTGGCTGACATCACTGGTGTCAAGAGGCTGAGGCACGAGCGAATGCCCAGCCCAGGTGCCTCCAGCAAATGTCTTGGAGTCCAAGGAGCAGAAGCAGGACTCCCTCATTGCAACCTTGGGTGGCCCTCACCATGACATTGCTGCAGTGTTGCAGACCATGCAGGTCCTCCTGCTGCTATGATGTCTCATGTGTTACCACAGATGAGAGATGGCGTAGACACAGCTCCCACATCTGCAGCCCCTGGTGTGTGTGTGCCTCCCTCTCCTTCAGCACCTACACCACTCCAGTCACGGCAGGTGCCACATACATCAGAGAATGAAGATGTGGAAGGAAAATCTTACCAGGCAAACTGTGCTGTAGCTTTTCTCTGTGGGACCTGGGCCCTTTTTCTTTTGCTCTTTCCCAAAGTTCATGCCAGTTTAAAAAAACCTGGCTACATCCTCAATTGGAATCTTCCACTGTTGACCTCGGACATATGTGGACTGTCATTGCGGCCAATCTTCCCTAATGGCAATATAATGCTCCTCCTCACCAAAGCATTCCTCTTCAACACATGTCCTATGGACTCTGTCTGGACTTCCACTGGCCCTATACTCCTATTGGGGTTGGTAACTCATGAACTGGCACTGTCTACCTACAAAATATTTGCTCTTATGAAATCACATAGTCAAACCTGTTTGTCGTATGTGTATTTGAGTCAAGACTAAGTTGAACATGATGAATGGTGTGACACAAGTACACTGACTACTTACCAAAGGGATATGTGTGGATTGCAGTCTAAGACAAAGCCACATAGATTGAGTAAACATACTTTGGGAATATAAGTACATTGATAAACAAATAGTTTCTGCGTCTCAAAATCATGTATTGCAACAGGTATCATGCAGTCATTGTGACAGCTGTTGTAACTTCCACCACAAGTGGCTCGCCGACGCAACAATATTATCAACAAGTAAACATTGATATAACAACCAAATGATGCAAGTTTAAGTTGTAAGGACACCCCTGTAGTCAAACACACATTTCTAGATCTCAGAGACTGACAGGAGATAGCAATGTTGATACATACAACTTGAAGTATGTGGCATCACAACAGCAACTCCAAGTGTGTTATGTTGACCACTGTCCAGCTTTCCATAGGATCCATGTCAAATGGTTCTCAGTCCTAGAAATAAATGATTTACTGTGGTGTTACTGTGGCACACACAGCAGGAACATGTTTTCGAAACACCACATGGCCAGACTGCATAGATGAGTTTAACTCTGTACCTCTGGCACATGTTCTTAAAGTCAACACTGTTGTTTGGCTCATAAACCATGGGCCTCATTTACTAGGCCATTCCCACACACTGCATCACCGGAGCATCATTTTCATAGATGCTCCGGTGGCCCAGTGTGGCAGGCTACATTTACAAGGCCATGCCAAACCACCAAGCGTAACTTTTCATAGCCTTGTAACTATAGGCCCCTTTCACCAATAAACTGCATGAAAGGGGTGTTCCATGGTTGTTGCTATGGGAGTTCCCACGCAATACATATGGAATGTTAATGAATCTGACACATTCCCAGATTTCCAAAGTCTGGGCATGTGTCATATTCCTATGCAAACTCTGGGGTTGCGTAGAAGTGAGACAACAGGGAGGAACGTCTCTTTTCCCCCTTTTTTACCTCCTTCTATGTGTGCTGCAAAATGCACAAGGCAGAGAAAGAGGTAAGCCACATCTTGTCTTAGTTTCTGTTGAGGAACAGGTCCATTCATGCACAAAAACAATCATCCCCACAACAAAGGCATCTGGCACCATGGTGGAAGAGTACCTGCATTGGCGCTAGCCCCAATTTGTGTGCCAGCACAGGGAGAGAGAACATAAATGTGCTGTATTTCGTAGATACACAGCATTTTTCCTCTTTTCCTGTGGCACAAGGCAGCAATGGAAGTCGCATGCTGTGCCGGCCTGTGCCACAGGACTTGCAAATAAGCCTCCATGTGTGGGCTAGCCAGACATTACAGACATCAATTGCACTATGAGTGACAACAGCATATCTGTGCATCTAAAGAGCTTTTCTCAGGTACACAGTGCTCTGCATCATAACTCATGAGTCCCCCACCACATATGTTCACTGATCCTGGCACTGTGGTCATTTCTCTTTGCCCATACCAGCAATGTGGTAGTCTCTCAGCAATAGCAATTGGAATCTCCTTGACAGCCATTTACAAATGCACATCCAGTGGTGAACCCTTCCCTTACTGTCCTTTAGTATGCATAGCATATGGAGATTGACTTTGTATACATGCACTTTGAACATGGCATTGCACAGAGCATACAACATTACACACAATCTTTGCACTAGACATTGCACATACAGGATGACACTCACTGGTAGCATCGGGGTCATGGATGCTGTCCATCTCTCCTCTGGTATATGGCTTGGGTCCACCTGAAAGAAATGACATGAGACATAGCACTATGAATGTTGAACAATGAGCACTGTTGTCAAATATTGCACATTACACATGACTTGCAAATGACTGTAAAAGCCTTATGGTTCTGACAACTCAATACGTCCATTGGTGACATGTACACATTTGTGATGGTCCCATACATATGTGTTACAGGTACATTGTTTAAGGCTTTCAAATGAGTTACTATCTCAAGAGTTTAAGGCAAGATGGGTCTAATGGTACTCAGCACCTACATGACTGATTGGATACACTCAGCCATGACTCCCAATACTCCTGCCTCGCTCTTATCATTACATGACTATGTAACATATAACATTAGTTACACATACTTGTTCCCTCATTTGACAGGTATCCTTAGATGTCATTGCTGCATGGCCAAAAGAAAACGCACATACTTGTTTTCTCCATCCCCAAACCACAACATTTAATTTTCTGGTACAGACATGTGTGTAGCTTACACATGTTTGGCATTCCACTTGTTATGTACAGAGTCACATACATCCTACCTCAACACCATGAGACCTGATCCATTGAAGTGTCTCAAAATTGGATTCCTGATGATATTGACATTGCCCACGACAATATATGTTGACATGTGCCCTGGCAGCAGGCCATATTTTGGAAATGTGCACACATCCTCAGGCTGCCCACTGCACATGAGCTGACATGTGCACCATGGTGCAAACATGAAATTACCTAACAGGTATGCTAGGGACACTGCTCATTGTGGGTGCAGGACCACCCAGTATTCTGATACCTTTGTGTCATGCTTTGTCTCTGAAATTTCTTATTTGGGGTGTGATGGCATGTGAAACATGACGCATGTCAACCACTGACACAATGGGCCACAGTTGACAGGCCAAGTGTCATCCTGCACCATCAGAGCAACATGTCTGGTGAGATTCTGTTGCACAGTGTGCCTGACCCTGAGCACAAGGCTGGTAATGTACCAAAGACATACATCACCTCAGGGAGAATATAACAGTGGTCCAATGTAAATGAAATACCTCATTTATCCATGTGTTTGCACTTCCTATGAGTGTTACACTACACATAGATAATGGACATCACCATTGATGACTGTGTATGAGCAGGAATTTGGCCCTTCATGCACATGTACACTCATCCCTAGCAACCATGTACCAATGCACCATGACACAAGAATGCCTGATCACCTGCATTTTGTGTGTTGACACAGGGTACAGGGACAGCAATATGGCCTAAGTGATGATAACGGTGCATTGTTGCACTTGTCAGTGATGTTGTTTGGCACAGCAACCTGACTTGCTGCCCTGTGTCCTAACTTAGTAAAGGAAGCACTATGAGCAGGAGACCTCTAAATACAAATGCAATACAGAAATCCATCACAAAGACTGTGTACTTAGCAACAGTTCCACCGACCTCCAGCCCACTGATGCTTCAGCTGGTGGGCCATCCGCTCCACCTCGCTGATATGCAGCATGTGCAGACTATGGCCCTCCTTATGACATTAGCAGTAAATTCCAATACCGCAGTGGTGATGGCTGCCAACATACCGCCGCGAGGTGAACATCCGTCCGCCAGATTATGACATACACACAAAACCGAAAGAAACCAGCCACAACCACAAATCTACCAGACCCAACGAACACAATAAACTGTTGGAACTAGCACCCATACTGTTACACCAGCAATGCTGTCCAAATAATGACCCACGAATCACCAAAGCAGACATTCAATGGCAGTAAACGATTGGTGGTGCACACTGCTGCAGCGGAACTGGCCACCCAAAAACAAAACAAGACAACATTGGCCAGTCCAAAAAAAAAAAACACACCTGACACAAATACACACACCCCAGACACTCACCAACATCACTATAAAACACCCCCCCACATCACCCAGAATCCTTTGGAAACATGAGAAGACCACTACACCTTGCCAGGGCAATCCCAGAGATAACTGCACACACACAGCACAACTACCCATTCATCCATCACGCACCACACACCCCACCACATCACTCAACACTCTCTGTACAATACACGCACCAAACAATACCTATGTCCCCTCAAAGGCACCCCTGTTTCACTGATGAGGAGTTGCGGGTGATGGTGGAGGAAATAGTCAAGGTATAGCCACAGCTGTTTGGAGCACAAGTACAGCAGATCTCCATTGGCAGGAAGATAGAGCTATGGCAAAGGATCATGGACAGGGTCAACGGCGTGGGAACAAACCCACGCACAAGGGACGACATAAGGAAGAGGTGGAACGACCTACGGGGGTAAGGTGCGTTCCATTGCAGCAAGGCGCCAGCTCGCCATCAGGAGGACTGGTGGTGGACCCCTCCCTCCCACAGTTGACAGCATGGAAGGAGAAAGTGTTGGCATTCTGAGGGCCTCACTGGAATAGCCGGAGGACTGGACACTGGTGAGTCACCATTACCAACATACCACCACCCATACCTGCATGCCATACCACCCCCTCACCCTGACTCCCTTCACTCCAATCCATCCCACACAGTGCACCGCCCCAATGACCGCTCCTAAATGTCTACCTCTGCATGCCATACCCACTGCAAGAACATCCCTCCCAGCTCTGCATGCACACCTACCAGCAATGCATGGACAGCATGTAGAGCTACCAATCCCACAATCCACCACCATACACTACCAAAGGTGGGAGGACACCACCAATATCATTGGGAAAGGTAGAAATTCAGAATATGTGACAGGTAATCACCCTAACAAGTCACTTACATCCGCACAGGTGCACCAGCCAATGTCAGCGGGGAGGAGGTGCCACGGCAACCCAGTCTACCGACAGAAGATGCCATCAGTGATGACAGCAACTTTAGAGGACTTGATCGGGATGAACTCCCTGGCCTATCTGAGACCAAAGGTCAGTCGGCTACCAATTCCCACAGCCAGTCCACCACAGGACCCCCCCCCCCTCAGACTCAGACACCACAGCAACCAGCCAATACCCCCAAACCTTTGTCCCCAGGATACAGCAATCAGTAGTGTGCATACCAGTACAGGGACCCGAGTAAATACCACACAGGCAAGACAATGAAGGTCCTGGTGTAAGTGGGAGTGGGCACACCATTCAGGGGACACAGGCACAGGAGGCCAGGGTTAGTTGGAGGACAGTGGTGCGCCATGGGGGTGCCAGGCCCATGGAATCGATGGCCCAGGAGGCACTCACAAATGTCCTAGGGGCATTCCAACAACCCCAGGACAGGATGGGCCAGGTGATCAACATCATGCATGAGAACCAGTGGCTGCAGGGGGAACACCACTAGGAGGTCATGCAACAATTGCGGGCCTTGAATACCACCATGGCCTCCATTGCAGGGGTGCTGAGTGACATGGCAAACATCATGCGTGAGTACACAATACACCAGCGGGCCCCTTCTACCAGCCAGTGTACTGACCAGTCCTCCACATCTGCTGCAGCTAGCAGATAGGAGGCCCTGCCACAGGACTCACAGGCCACCAGCACCCCTCCCCCTGCAGAAGGTGAGCCACCCTACAAACTTTCCCTTTGACCCAGACAGACACCAGAGACAGTTGCCAAGACCAAGGCCACCGCCAGGAAATGAGCCCCTTAAGTTGACTTCAGACTGCCATTGCTCCTCTGCCTTTGGCCCCATGGACACTAGACCTGTGTTACAAACAGACTGGGCCACTTCCCTCCCACCACTCCACTCTAGTTGCTTTTACAAAAACAATGGAAAGTGCAATAAACACCCTTGAACACAACTAGAGTAATAGTGCTTCATCAGTAAGAAATATGCAATGTATTGAACTGTATTGACTGCATTATCCTGTGCAAATGTGTTAATCCATCCAACAAATGTGTTTCAGCAGTCTGTAGACATCACATCAGTACACTGTTGTGACCACACCAAAATCTACAATAAGGTAAGGCATAGGTGACAGTCAATTGAGATACAAAGGTAGTGTCTGGCACAACACAACAGCCACACAGCACTTTACTAAAATGGAGAGATGCATAGATCAACAGTCTTACCTGAATGTCATTGAAAGTACTGCTGAATGATGTGTGTCCTGTTGTCCACATCCTCCTCCTTTTCCTCCTCCTCACTGTCCTCGGTGTCCACTACTGCCCCAGGTGCATTGTCACCCCCCTCCTGCAGATAGGGCACATGGCACCAGAGGGCCAAATTGTGCAGCATGCAGCAGACCACCACAATTTGGCAGACCTTCTCTGTGGAGCAGCATAGGGATCCACCTGTAAAATTGAGGCACCTGAACCTGGCTTTCAGGAGACCAAATCTGCGTTCCACAATCCTACTGGTATGCCCATGTGCATCATTGTACCGATTTTCAGCCCCTGTTCTCGGATTCCTAACAGGGGGTCAACAGCCATGACATGGTTGGATATCTGGAGTGACCCAGAAGAAGTGAGGGACACACATTAGCCATGCACAATGGCATGGAGTATGACTCCAGTAGGCATGCACTGACAAATTGGGTTGGGACTCAAGCTCACCTATGAGCCACACTGTGTGCCTCTGTAGTTGTGCCATCACCTGTGGGATGCTGCTATTCCTCAATGTATAGGCATCATGCACAGATCCAGGATACTTGGTAGTGACATGGGAGATGTAGTGGTCAGCAAGGCACACCATCTAGACATTAAGAGAGTGGAAACTCTTCCTATTCCTGTACACCTGTTCATTTGCCCTAGGAGGGACTAAGGCAATATGGGTCCCGTCAATGGCCCCAATCACATGTGGTATGCATCCCATGGTGTAGAATTCAGCCTTCACAGTGGGCAAATCATCAACCTGGTGGAATGTGATGTAGCTGCTCACGTGTTTGAGCAAGGCAGCCAAAACCCATCCGAGCACAATCGAGAACATTGGCTGTGACACTCCTGCAGCCAATCCCACAGTCACCTGGAAAGAACCAGTTGCCACGAAATGGAGCACTGACAGTACCTGCACAAAAGGGGAAATTGCTGTGGTGCTACGGATAGCAGGTATCAGATTAGGCTCCAATTGTGTGCACAGCTCTTGGATTATGGCCCTATCCAGAAGATAAGTGAGCATAATGTGCCGGTCCTCCAGTGTATCCAAGTCCACAAGGGGTCTGTACACGGGTGCTTGCCTTCTCCTCCTATTCTTCCGCAGTGGTTGGGATCTAAGTGAGCCAAAAGTAAAATGGGTGGGACTACAGGACTTATGGACCCACAACATCATAGTACACAGAGCATGTTTGCATGGTGGACATCAGATTTGTCTAGGTGTGTACAGTTGACTCCAATGATACACTTATAAGTTCAGAACATGAGTACCAGCAGTAGGAAATGGCAACCGCCTGTCCTGTATGCAAGGACAGGTGGAAGTGACCTCACTCCGCCGGCGTTAGGTGTCATGGCTTTAGGCGGTCTGCACCGTCATGCTATTCCTTATTGGCTAACATGGGGCTTTATGGAGTACAGGAACCAATGATGATCAATGCCGGCAGTGATGGTGTTCAGACCGCCATTTTTTTTTTTTTTTTTTTTTTTTTTTTTTTTACAACTTCACTTGATTCCTGATTTTCCATGGTGATATATCTACTCTGCATGTGCTGCTGTGACCTGTGTCTGAAACCTGCAATGGCCCATGCCACAGGGGAAAGGGCCCCAGCCTTCACGTTGGAGGAGTTGGAGAAGCTCCTGGATGGGGTCCTAACCCTGTATGGGCAGTTGTATGGGCCTCCAGACCAAGATGACCAGATGAGTACATCATGGGTACGCTGCATGAGACATGGCTGCATGTAGATGTAGGTGTGTGCTAGCAGTGTTGGATTTTGGGGGTATGGCTGCTGGCAACGTGAATGCAGAGGGATGGTTCATCTGTGTGCTTGATGAGGGGCAGATGCAGTTTGTAAGCCATTTGTGTGACAGGCTGGATTGTCTGGTTCATGGTGTCATTCTGTCTGTGTTTCCTCTGCAGGTCAGTGGGCATCAGACGAAGGGGTTGTGGCGTGCCATCACCAAGGACATGCGGACCCTGGGGGTTCATAGCCGGTGGAGCACCCACTGCACGAAATGGTGAGAGGACCGGAGACACAGGGCACGGAAGATCACGGAGGCCCAGCTGCGTACAGCCTCCAAACGAGGGAGGGGTGCCAGTTGGAGCATGACCTCCCCTAATTCCCCGCACACTGGCGGTGGCCAATCCTGGGTTGGATGGGCGCTTAAGGGCAGCACAACAGCCACAAGGGGGTGAGTACACAGTGTGTGGTATTTTGTTCTTGCTGCCTGGCATGGGATTTGGGTGTAAGGTTCTAGTCAATGGATGGTCAATATGCTGGTTTATCCATTCCTGTGTGGCCCTGCATAGCTATGAAGGGTGGTACACATTTTTGGTACTGCTAGGTAGCTAGCATACCATGGCAGACAAGGCTTAGTTGGTCCCAGTAGGTGTGCATATGGTAGTGTTTGGGTTCCTTTCTGCTGTTGTTCCTAGGCAATGGTTTGTCACTGTGGTCCATACTGTGCAATGTAAGTCTCAGGGAGTGATTGTGATGTGTGTACCATCTGTGCTGTTGCTGTGATTGACCCTGTGCTACCTTTCTTTTTTCCCTACCCTTTGGTCATCCTGTCCATGTGTGCATTAGCATCATCTGGTGAAGGAGCATGGGTACCTGCAAGTGAGGGAGTTGCAGCCCACGGGACCCAGGAGGCAGAGTCCACCGACACCGAGGGGACCAGTGGGTTGGAGGGCATGGGAGCATCACAAGGGCGACTGGAGCTGATACTACTAACTGATTCCTCCTCTGACAGTAGCTCCCTGGTGGTGGCAGACCCCTCTGGGACCACCCCAGCTACAAGATCTTCCGCCACCCCCTGTACCAGCTCTGCCCTCCCAGTAGCCCCCCCCACCCAGTTGTCTGTGCCCCCTCACCCTCGAGGGTGGGTGTCTCCTTCACCCCAGGCTACTCAGGCCCTGCCCCAGTCAGCCCTGTGGCCCTCAGTGAGGAGGCTTTTGACCCCCTGAGATCCATCTCTGTGGAGTAGTCAACCATAGTGAATGTCATCCAGGGTCTGGCATCCAGGACGCAACAATGCAATGCCTTCCTGGAGGGCATTCACTGTGGCTTGGCGGCCCTACAGAGATTGTTTCAGGCTCCCGGCATCCTCTGTGATGGCAGCCAATTTCCCTGTTTCTTCTGTCACACTCCAACTTCCCAGTCCCTGTCTCCTTTCCCCCCAACCCATCCCACGGCAACATTCTGACAAGCATGGACCCAAAACAAAAGACAGGACTCGCACAGACAACCACGGGCAGCACACGTCACTCCACAAGTGCACACACAGCCATCACAGATGCACATGCAACAACAGCCACTGCCTCCACTCTCTCCCCCTCCTCCCTCAGTCACATCAGCACTCACACCTGCATGCATTGTATCATCAGTCCCAGATCCTGCAACCTGTACAGCCTTGCCCACAGTCACCACAACAACAGACCCGCAGACACGCACCCCACACACACCACATGCACAATCACCACCATCACCACCTCATGCAGCACAGCCACCTCACTTGCAGACACCACTACAATATCCACGTCTTGTTTGTCCTCCCTATCCCATCTGCCCCCCTCCAAAGACAAATACGCTCAGACACCCAACAGCCAACCACCTCACACATGCACACTGTGCATGCACCTGCACCCAAGTCCAGCACACCTCCTCCTCCTACAACCACTTCTTCTACCTCCACTCCCATTCCTCTTCCCACACCCCACCCCACTGGTCCTAAGAAGCTTTTCCTTTCCAATCTTGATCTCTTCCCTACCCCACCCTGCCCATAAGCGGAAGGTCCCCCTCCCCCCAGCCCAGTCGCTCCACCTTTCACTCCACCACTGTTCACCCCTGAATAGTTCTCCCACCACTAAGGGGAACAAGAGTGGCACTCTGGCCCCCTCATCCCAAGGCCACTCCTCTGCCCCCCCCCTGTTTTGACCGCCAGCATGAACACAGCAGTTGTTTCCGCTGTGTTCATAATGACCCCCATAATTTGTATAGGATTATCCATTAACATGTTTTACAGTCATGCCTTACTCCAAAAGTTTTCATGACAAGAAATGCTGCACAATGTGGGCACGTCTACATGCACCAGCAGCAGTGTCCAGTGTGTTTGGATGATTTTGGATCTCATTCCAAGGAGAATATTGTTCCTCAGTGCTTTTTATACAGATATTGTGCAAAATGGCACTGTAACGGATGTGGAGAGGGATTGGTGAGTTGCTGCCTTTAACTTACACACAGAAAAACAGATGAGTTATCTTTCCATTATTTATTGACTCTAGATTTCTCTCATTCTAGTTTTTTTTGTTTGGTCTCTTTTATTCTATGACCGTGTTCTCCTCTTTGATTATTAGGTTCTTAATGGTCTTTTCCCCATTTTCCCTTCATAGGAATCTTTGGTTTCAGTCTCTCTGGTCATCCTCAGGTTAACATTGCCATGTCCAGCTACATCTCTCCAGGAACATGGCAGGGCGCCCAGGACCTTGAAGGGTTGGAGGGCATGCAGGCTCCTCTTGCGGTCCCGGCCAGGTCTCTCCCCTTGCTCCTTCTGCTGGTTCTGGGCTCTTCCAGTTGCCAGTATCCTCTGGTTTGGTTCATGTGACATACTCTTTCCTCTTGGTTGCTCCTTCAAGTGCCTGTTTTTGCTCCCACTTCTCACCACCTTCCTCCTCGCCTTGGATCAGACACCACCATGTTGCGTCGGTGTCCTTATGACCCACCCCCTTCCTGTGCCGTCATGGCATGTGTTTTGAGGAGTGGAGCGACGGACAGTCAAGACATCCTTCGTGCTGCTGGAGCTTGTTTCAGGGAACTGCATTGCATTAATCCCTGCTCTGCTGGCCCAGTGACAGTGCCCCACAACTAACATGGCAGATCAGGCCATGACAGGGGAGGAGAACAGCATAGTAAATCAGCCGTGGTTTGTCAGTGCCCCAGAATATGATCCACCTGAAAAGAGAAAGGTTGAAAGGCTAAAAACTAGAGCAAAACCCAGGCATTGGTGTCCTTATGACGTGCCAACCAGGTAAGTGGGGTATGATCTGAGAGTCCAACCCGGAAGATAGAATTGCATTATCTCAATCCCCCACTTGATGGAAATGCATTCCTTCTCCATAATAAGTTACCATACCTCACAGAGCAACAATTTACAGCTAGTGTAGATCACAGGATACCACAGCCCATCAGCATCCACTTGCAAAAGGACCACCCCAAGGCCTACATTGGAAGCATCAGTTTGTAGAAAAATGGTTTATGGAAATCAGAACAAGGTAAAACAAGGTCAGTGAACAAGACTGTCTTAAGCCAATCAAAAATCCTACTGAAGAGGAATCACGTGGTGATTCTATTGGGTTGAGTATAACTGAGAAGGTTATTAAGCAGGGAAGCCTTTTCTGAAAACCGAGGAATGAACCATCTACAGTAGCCCACTAGACCTTGGAAAAGCTTTCAATCAAACAATCAAGGATTTGTATATCGCTGCTAATCACCCATCGGGTTTCAAGGCGCTGTATTTGGGAGTGTTGCTCAGTCGAAGAGCCAGGTCTTGAGATCCTTCCTGAACTGCTTCAGTCATGCAGTCTGCATGAGCTTGGGAGGTAATGCATTACATGTCCTGCCTGCTAGGTAGGAGAAGGATCTTCCTCCTGCTGTACTTTTCTGGATCTTAGGTACGGCTGCAAGGGCAAGCTCTGGAGAAACAGAGATGTCGGTTGGGCACTGAGAAGGTGAGGCAGTGGTTGAGGTATGTCGGTCCTATGTTGTTCAGTGCCTCATAGGTGTGGACCATGAATTTATATGTGAAGTGCTTGTTGACTGGGAGCCAGTGTAGGTATGAGGTGAGAGGAGATGCAGCTGTGTCGGGGGATGTCCAGGATGAGTCTGGCTGCAGCATTCAGGACTCTTTGTAGCCTTGATTGAAGTTTCTTGGTGATGCCGGCATAGAGCGCATTGTCGTAGTCCGGTTTGCTATTGATGAGTGTGCGGGTGTCTGTCTTCCTCTTGTCGGGGGGAATCCATTTGAAAATCTTCTGCAGGAGTCAGAGGGTGTGGAAGTATGACGAAGAGGTGGCGTTGACTTGGCGGGTCATTGATAGAGAGGAGTCCAGGATGATGCCCAGGTTGTGCGCATTGTCAGTGGGGGCGGGGGCAATACCCATAGCGTTGGGCCACCAGGAGTCGTTCCAGGCAGAAGGGATGGCGCCGATCACAAGGATCTCTGTCTTGTCCGAGTTGAGCTCGAGGCAGTTGGCCTCCATCCAGGCAGCTATCACTCATCTAATTGTGGAAATTCTTCTTGGCTTGAGCAAAGTCCTTAGGCAGGGAGAGAATCAGTTGGGTGTCATTGGCGTAGAAGACTATGTTTAGCTCGTGTTGTTTGGTGATCTTGGCAAGCGGGCCATGTAGATGTTGAACAGCATCAGGCTGAGTGAAAATCCTTGGGGCACTCAAGTGCCTTTAGGTTCTGACGTGAATGGAGGTAGTATGACCCTCTATTCTTGCATTGGGGAAGAACCTGATCCAATCCAGGGCTTTGTTTCGGATGCTGGCATTGTGCAGTCTGTCACAGCCGGTGCAGTGGGTGATGGTGTCAAATGCGGCAGAGAGGTTGAGGAGGATGAGTGCGGCCGTGCCTCTGTGGTTCAGTATGATGCATATGTCCTTGGTGGCAGCTAAGAGTGTAGTTTCAGTGGTGTGGTTGCTTCTGAATCTGGACTGGGATGGGTCTATAATACGGATACAGTGTGTCTCGAGGAATTTGGTGAGTTGCTGGTTGATGGCTTTCTTTGTTACCTTGCCTGGTAAAGGGAGTAGAGAGATGGGTCTTTAGTTATTCAGTTCCCTAGGGCCGGCAGTGGGTTTCTTGAGTAGCGGGCTGATTTCAGTGTGCTTCCAGTCTGAGGGGAATGTGGCAGTCTTGAAAGAACAGTGATGGTTAAGCAGAGCTCCGGTGCAATGGTGGCGCTGGACAGGTTGAAGAAGTGATGAGGGCATTGATCCGAGGGTGCTCCAAAGTGGATGGAGTTCATCATTTGTTGGGTGTCCTCTATGGTGAGGGGGGTCCAGGAGTTCAGTGCCTGGTGAGATGTTAGGTCTCTGGTGGTGAGCAGTGCTGGCGGGATTTGGTTCCGCAAGCCTTCGTAGATGTCCTGGATCTTATGGAGAAAGAATGTGGCACGGTTGTTGCAGAGGTTTTGGGAGGGAGGAATGGAAAAGGTGTCTATCTTGGGATTCATGAACTCTTATGATGGCGAAGAGCTCCTTGCTGTTGTGAGCGCGGATGCTGAGGCGTGCTTAAAAGGCGACCTTTTTTGGTGACTGATGTTCTGGTGGTGCGTGGTAAATGCACTTTTATAGGCTGTGCAGTCTTCGGTCGATTTGCTGATCCTTCATTTATATTCCAGTTGTCAGCAGGAACACTTGGATTCCTGTAGGTCTATTGTAAATCACTTGGGTATTTTGCTCTGTCATTTCCCTGCTGTTTTCCTTAGGAGGGGATTTGTTGTCGACAATTTGAGAGCCAGCGGTGTAGGTTGCTCATGGCTTCATTTGCGTCTGCTGCATCCGGTGGGAGGGAGTGGTTGAGAACATTGGCAAATTGTGCTTCCGTGACTTTGCCCCAGTGTCTGCCAGGGTATAGAGGGTGCAGTGACATGCAGTGTTCTTTGTGGAGGTAAAGTGGATGCACTTGTGGTCGGTCCAATGGTGTTTCAGAGGTGTGGGAGATGGTGATGTTGTCCCCCTGCTGAGAAAACGGGGTCAAGAATGTGTCCGGCTCTGTGGGTGGGGGCGTTGATAAGTTGTTTCAGGCCAAGAATTGGAAGGTTGTCCAGGAGGTTTGAGGTGTTGGGGTCATTGTGGGTATCAAGGTGGAAGTTGAGTTCGCTGAGTAGGATGTAGTTCAAGGAGGTGAGCGCATGAGGGGGTGACGAGGTCGGTGATGTATTTGCAGAACTCGGGTCAGGGTCCAGGTGGCCTGTAGAGGAGGGTGCCACGTAGGGAGGTATTTGGGTTGGTCTGGATCTGGAAATGCAGGTGGTCGTGAGTGGACTGAGACTGCAACTGGATGGTGGTAGTCGGGCAGAGGTAGTTCTTATAGATTATGGCTATGCCTCCTTCAGGCCGGTTGGCTCTGTTCTTGTGGATGATTTTGTAGTTGCCTGGGATGGCTGTGGCGATGTCTGGTGCAGCGGCGGAGGTGATCTAAGCCTCCGTGAAGAAGGTGACATCTGGGCCTGTGGAGTCGAGGAGGTCCATACTTCTACCATGTGCCTGACGAGGGAGTTTGTGTTGAGGAGTTAGTAGTTGAAGTGGCTGTATGTGCTTGGTGCAGGATCTTGGGGTGGTCCTTGGAGTGTACTGGAGCAGGTGGAGCAAGAAAAAGGTCCATGGGTGTTCCTGGGGTCGGATTGGTGGCAGGCTGGTGATCTTCCCGGGTTGAGGGCATGTAGGGTGCTGGTGTTGAACCGGCGGATGGGGCAAGAACGAGGGTCCGTGGTGCTGGCCACAGTCCAGGGACAGATGGGCAAAGACGGGTTTGCCTTTGGTGCGCCAACGGTGTGCCTGCTGCGCACAGCCACCATTAAGAAGGGGAGGGCGGTGGGGGGTCTGGTCAGATGGGAGGTGGGTGAGGAGGGTGGGGCTGCAGGGGCAGCAGCTCTGGGAAAAAACACAGGAGAGAGAGAGAGAGAAAGAGACAAGAGGGAGACAATTGAATAAGAGACAGAAAAAGAAACAGAAGTAAAAAACCGAAGTAAAGGCAGAAGTGAAGGCAGGAGTAAAGAGAGACAGAAGATACTTACTTGCTACCCTTTTTGTTCATGGAGTAAGAAAAATCCTTAATAGCCCTCACTTTATCAACTTGAGGGCGTATTTATCCTTCCTGGATATGGTATCCCAGGTAATTTATGGAGGTCATGGCTAATGCATACTTTTCGGGGATGGTCATCAGGCCTGCTGATCAAAGGGCTGATAACACTGCTTGCACATGTTCTAGCTGTTGTTCCCATGAAGAACTGTAGATGACAATGTCATCTAGATATGCTGCTGCATACGGTTGTTGGGGCCACAGTACAATTTCCCTCAGCCTTTGAAAAGTTGCTGGGGCCTAATGAAGACAGAAGGGTAACACCTTAAAGTGGTATAGACTGGAAGGTGTTGAAAAGTTGTTGTTTCCTCTGGCATGTTGAGTTAAGAGTATTTGCCAAAAGCTTTTAGTTAAATCCAATCTAGACATATATTTGGCAGTCCCTACCCTCTCAATGAGTTCATCGACACAAATCATAGTATGTCTCGAACTGGAAAATAGCGTTTGCTTGGCAAAAGTCTATACAAAAACATGCTGTACCATTTGGTTTTCATGCTCTTACAATAGGATAACACCAAGGACTGCATGAGGCTTTAATAACCCACCCTAACAGCATCTTGACTACTTCTTCCTCCACCGCCTTTCATTGGGCCTCTGGAATGATATATGGATGGAGGTGAACAATTTGCCCCAGTTTGGTTTAAATATCATGTACTGCCAGCTGGGTTTTCCCAGGTATACTGGAAAAAATATTTTGGTTACAATCTAATAGGGAGACAACCTGCTTTCTTTGCTTGTCTGTTAAGAAGTTCCCCAGTACTATCTATGTTTCTTTTGTGTCTTTCCCAAGGATTGGAAAGGGCATGTCTACTGGTTGAGTGACCGTAGCGAAGAAAGAGTGGTGAGGAAGGACTTGTCCTTCCTCATCATCCCCTTTCCATTTTTTTCAGGACATGAATGGAATACCCCACACCTCTATTGGTTCTGGTGCTTTGGGTTTTTGGGGACAATTCCGTGCTATGTGGCCCCATTCTGCACAATGGAAGCATTGTGGACCTTGGGGATACTCTTTCCCTATGGGTGAGAGAGGAGACATTCAGATTATTGGTCCTTTGGTACCGGACTTTGGGGTTGAGTTATTCCTCCATCGTGGAGGTGGTAGTGAAGGGCCTTTGGAATGGGGTATCTTGAAGCCAGGGGATCTATGACAGGCTAGGTCTATGGCCATTTGAACTGTAATGTCAGGGTGTTGTCTAATCCAGTTACGTGTGGATCAGGCGGAGCCTCTAAGATTTGTTTAAATATTCCTTTTTGTACTAGCTCTTCTTTTGGTTTATGTAGGATGTTTAGAGTTCCCTCTGTCAGTAACAGTCCCACATGTTGAATCCACCATTCTGGTGGCCATGTAGCAGAGGTGGCCACTCTTTCAAAATTGTTGAAAAAAGTGTTGGGGTCTTCCCCACTTTGATATTTTTGTAGTACGGAGCTGGGCACGTTGGGATGCACTTTAGCACTAGCAGTAGTTTGTCAGTTTTTGAAATGCGTCTCAGGCACCAGCTGATTATTGGCAAGAACTGGGGCCTGGGATTTAAGGGCATTCTCTCTCTATCTTGCTGTGCGGCAAAAAGCTTGTCCTTCCACTACCATTTAAAGGTGCCTTTGGCCAGCTGTTTGACCATATCATCCAATGTCACTGTGAGCTCCATCCATGCACGTCAAGTCTGTCCTACCACGAGCACAAAACAAACAAAAAAAAATAAAAATACAGGAAACCACTGTATCAGGGTCAGGGATGCCGAAAGTGATTGGTGGGTTGTTGGATTAAACAGGTAAGTTACCTTTCCAATATTTATTCCCTCATTCTAGGTTTTTTCATTTTGTCTCTTTTGTCCTATTACAGTGTTCTCCTGTTTGCTTATTAGGTTCTTAATGGCTTGTTCCTGTTGTCCCTTCAAGGAATCTCCGGTTTCAGTTTCTCAGGTTATCCTCAGGCTAACATCGCTTTGTTCAGCAGCGCCCCTCCAGGAATGTGGCATGCCACCCGGGACCTTGAAGGTTTGGATGGTGTGCAGGCTTCTCTGTCATTCTCATTCCAGGTCTCTCCCCTCACTGCCTCTGTTGGTTCTGGGCTCCTCCTGTTGACGTTCTCCTCCGGTTTGATACTCCTTGCTTTTTCTTCCCTCTTGGTTGTTCCTTCAGACAGCTGTTCTAGCTTGCACTCACGCTCCTCGCCACCTTCCTCATTGCCTTGGGTCTGATGCCACCATGTCTCCTTGTGTCCTTATGACCCCCTCCCATGCTTCCAGGGGGGTGTGTGTTGAGGAGTAGAGCGACAGACTGTCAAGACATCCTCTGTGCTCCCTGGGCATGTTTCAGGGAAATACATTGCAACAACCCCTGCTCTGCCGGCGCTGTCACAGGCAAATACCAGGATCATCTTGCAGACCATGGGTGGGGGATACAGCAGTCGTCCACCTGATACATCAAAGCAGTGAAAGCAGGCTTTTAGCAAGTCAAAGGTCCTCTCCATGATGTTCCTGGTCCCAACACGTGCCCTGTTATAGGCCCTCTCCGCTTCTGTTTGTGGGTTTGCGAAAGGTGTCATCACTTGTTAGAAATGGGGTTTCTGGTTGGCTGGGTTATGCACCTCAGCCAGGCAGAACCCACTCACTTTAGTCAGTGCAAGGGAGTACACATCCAAGATAACCCCTGCTCACCCCCTTGGTAGCTTGGCACGAGCAGTCAGGCCTATCCCAGAGGCAATGCGAAAAGCGTTTGCACAACACACTCAACACACGTGACACGCTATCTCCACCACAAAGGAAAATATACTGTATTGTACACAATGCAATTATTAGACCAAACATCACATATCAGTAGTATCCTGCTACCTTAGCAGCTGTCAGAACATTATACATTAGTTACTCTGCAAACTAGCAGTAGTCACATGTAACACACAGGTTACTGAGTATTACACCAAAGCACTTGTCATAAGAATATCATAAACACCCATATTAGGAACATTAGAAAACATATGGCAAGTAATAGAAACATATTAGCATGGTATGCCCATAAAAGGAACATCATACACATATGAAGGCATCATAAACAGGTAGGCAACATATAAATGAGCAAAGTCTTTAGAAAGAATTTAGATTATATATATTGTTCCTTTAGGGAGTACCTGTAAAAGATGAAGGCACCTCCAGTGCAGGGAAAAGATAAAAAGGGACCTCCGGCGCTCCACTGTGCAAAATGGGGGCCTCGCAATGCTGTAGGGGGAGAGGGGCGGCACGCACCCTCTCTGATTCTTATACCAGGCCACTCCTGGGGCCTGTGAACTCTGGGGCCCCCTCCAGGCCTCAACCGGCCTTCAAGAGGGGGACAAAAATCAGCAACTGCAAGTTGTGAAGGAGGGGGGCACCACACACCCCCTCTGGTTAAATACCAAGCCCCTCCTGGGGCCCACAATCACTGGGGGCACTCCACTGGGCCTCCACTGGCCCCTCCATGGGGAGGGGCCACAACAAGGTCCCAGAACCAGCCCAGCGGCCCGGGGAGCCTCCGATGAGGCTTCAACACGGCCCGCCCTTCGAAGTCCAAGAATCGGACCACTCCTTGGGCCCGCATCCTCCAAGGGAGCCTAAACAAGACCCAACGCCACATGTGGGCCTGGTGGGGAGCGGGAGCCTCCGATGAGGCTTTCTTCACCCGCCCAGCTCAGGAAGCAAACAGTGAGCCTGTCCGGCCCACTGCAGCGCGCAGGCACCAAAGCAGGTGCCTGCTTGTGCCCCGGGGGTGCTCCTGGGAGAGCGCTCGCCCCAGGGGCACAGTAGGAGCGCACTCGCTCCTTTTCTTTCTGTTTGTTGTGCTCCGGGGGCACCGAAGGTGGTGCAACTCTCACACTTGGCAGGCAACAGCCCGGTCATGGTGGTGATTGTTTAAAGGGCAAAACACATCACACTTCCGAGCGCAAGAGATTATTCCTGGAGAGCCTGGTCTCTGCGGTGATTGTTTAAAGGGCAAAGCACAGCAAGGCGCCTAGGAGCGCCCAGGGCTCCATAAGTGCGCGGCACTCAGCGCTATGATGGCCACAACAAAAGGGAAGCACCTCTGGTGATAAAAATGGATGCAGGGGCCAGGGGCCACAGCACCCTCCCCCTAGGGGACAAATTCCTGGAAAAAGGCCCACAGCTGCAGGGGCCCAGCAACAGGCCAGCACAAAGAAGATACAGTAAGTGACAAGTCCTTCACAGTGACCCAGCAGGTCACAGGTCAGCACAGCAGCAGCAGGTCATGGCGGTCCCTGGTGGGTCCTTCCAGCCTTTCTGTGTCAAGTTCCCAGATGTTTCAAAGAGTCTCCAAATTGTGGGGAAAATTCCCCTGTACTTATACTCAGTCCTTACAATGTTTTACAATGGTAGGGAGAGGAGGTTCCAGCCAGTTACAACTGGTTCTGTGAGTGCCCCCTCTCTCCTTCAGCACAGGCTCCAAACATCAGTGGAGGGTAAACGACCCTATTGTGTGAGGCCAGGCCACAGCCTTTACAAATGTAGGTGTGCCCTGCCTCTCCCTTCTCTCAGCCCAGGAAGACTATTCAGTATGCAGATGCACCTCTGTGACACCTCCATCCTCCCTGTGTACAGGCTGTCTGAAAGGTATGCACAAAGCCCAAACTGTCACTCTGCCCAGACGTGGATTGGAGTCAAAATGCAACACACCAGAGTCAGAAGCGCCGAGAAACGTGCACTTTCTAGAAGTGGCATTTCTGTAATAGCAATACAAAATATACCTACACCAGTAAGCAGCATTTATTATCACCATCACAACCATACCAAACACGTCTACGCTACCCCTCATAAATCAGACCATACCCCTTACAGAGAAGGCAGGGAATTTCTAATGCAATCCTATGAGAAGGCAGCACTCACAGCAGTGAGACACCAAGTTAGGCTGTTTGTCACTACCAGGACAGGCCACGCAACGTGGCACATGTCCTGCCTTCTACATATATGGCACCCTGCCAATAGGGCTAGCTAGGGCATACCTTAGGGGTGACTTACATGCAGTAAAAGGGGAGTTCTGGGCCTGGCACGTAAATTTAGATGCCAGGTCCCCTGCGCACACAGGCCCTGCGCTAGCAGGCCTGAGACAGGTTTGAAAGTCTACTTCAGTGGGGGGCGCACGCAGTGCTGCAGGCCCACTAGTAGTATTTAATTTACAGGCCCTGTTTATAGAGATACCACTGTACAAGGGACTTGTAGGTAAATTAAATATGGCAATTAGGTATAAGCCAATCATACTAACTTTAGATGGGAGAGCACCTGGACTTTCTCACTGGTCAACAGTGATAAAGTGCTCAGAGTCCAAGAGCCAACAGCGACAGGTCAGGAAAAAATAGGAGGAAGGAGGTAAAAAGACTGGGGATGACCCTGCAGAAGGAAAAAAGTCCAACATCACCCATGGCTGGATGCAGTTACCTTTATCAGCTGAAAAGTTAAAGGATTAAAAAGTGTCACTGTTTTGGAGTACTGCCTTTGCATAAATCCTGCTCATGTGTGTCATGTGTATTGGTACTGTCATGCACTTCTCCCAATTATGAACACATGATTTGTCAATCATGCCAGTGTAATGCCATTTCCAGGGGCCTGTTCACACACTGTATGTGATGTCAAATGCAGTACATGGGAAAATACATCATACAATTCAACTTCCCTACTGGCCTGTTTGTGAAGCAGGTTTGGATGGTGGCTGATTCCCATCGCTCTTGTCCATTCAATGTTTTGTGTTGCCACTACATGTGTGGTGGGACAGAATGGGGCTGTGAATCTTTTGTGTCGGTCCAGACTAGGTTGTTGGTGACATGCCAGACATGCATGGTACAGACACATGTATGGGTCCATGCTCCTCCACAAATGTTGGTGTTGCCCTACATTACATTTGGGCATGCCTTGGATTGTCCTACATTGTCATTGTCCATGACAGGTGACATAATGCCAACCACTCAGTATGTCCCCACACATCCCAATCAAGTGGCATGATATGACAACTGCCACTTCCCAATCTATGGTTGGATGTCACAGTAGTGTAACATTCTGTACATGAGTGATGGAGTTGTGCCCAATTTGTGCACACAACACGTGTATCCTGGAGATTTGCATGTGGACATCTGCAGTCCAGCAACACAACATCCTGCACTGTACTACATCTCTAAGAAGAGGAACTGGTGCACAATACTTGGGGCCTCCTGCAAATTTGGGGTCCAAGTAACTAGACTTACACACAAGTTGTCTAGTGAGTACACATTTACACTTGAATCAGGGGTTGAAGGTTTTCAGCTTACCTTTCATGGTGGAATTTGTGTAGTACCTTCCAGCCAAGGCAGCTGCCTCCAAAGCATGGACAGTGATGACTGTGTGTAGCATTATAGTTTACACATGTGAGATGTGTGTTATGGGACACAGTACTGTACATTCTAAAAGTGTGGCTATTCTGACTGTGTGCTGAATTGAGTACATCTGTGCCTTTTCCTGGTGCAGTGTCTACCCCAAGTTGACAACGAGTCATATCTAAATAAATAGTTACTAATGGCCACTGCATTAATTTGAGTGGCACTCACCAACAGAAGCCTTTTACAACTGGTGGCCCCCTATTTTTTAAAGAAAATACACTTAGGGGGTCATTATAACTTTGGGGGTCTCACCAGGGGACTGCCAAAGCTGCGTGGAGGACACTGTCATGCCGGTGGCACCCCCTCATCATATTACAATGTTCCTGCTGGGCTGACCCGCAGGAACATTCTATTATAAAGTTAGTGCTACGGTATTGGCCTCGGCTCCCTCAGGCCAATACCGTAGCACTTAAAACACAAAGTGTGTGGGGGATGTAAAAGATAGGTCTCTTGTAGCCTCTTTAGGGTCAGGATTCGCCGGTTAGACTATCGCCTTCATGGACATAGGAGATGAAGGTGGCAGTTAGGTGTGTGAGGGAGTTCCCTTTACGGATGAGGTGGTCTCACACACATTATAGTGTCATGCTTCATCATATGACCACCTAGCCCCACCCAGGTAAGATAATACTACCTAGGCGGACTCACCTTCATTGCTAAAATAACTCTGAGCAAACAACAAGGTTGGGCAGTGTAGGGGTCCCCTGTGGCCCCTAGCACTGTGTTACCACCTGCATTTCAGTGGTGGGGTCCCCACCATGGAAAGGCTGGCAGAAACAGGAATCGTGACCGCACGGCGGTGCTGAACTAGCTCTGCCGTGGCTGACTACGAGTCAGCCTGTCTGGAACCATGTTCCCGGAGGCAACAGTGGGCCCCCTGGCGGTCCAACTGCCAGGGTCTTAATGTTGCAGTAAGATGACCTTAAGTGCAGCCGGCAGGCCAACTGCCTCCATGAGTATGTTGCTCCTTGGACCACCAGACTTGTAATGAGGGCCTTAGTCTTCAAGTTGTTAAGTTTCAGACCCCATTCTTGACAAACTAACTCAAAATCCTCCAACAGCGTTGTAACCCCTGAGGGGTCTCGGGAAATCAACAGGGTGTTGTCAGTGAAGAGGAGGGTGGGAGCCCTCCTTCTCCTACTTTAGGCACATCACAGCCATCCCTGTTCACAAACTTGATTGCTCCATTAATGTATAATGTAAACAAAGTGGGGGCCAAAACACTTCCTTGCCTGACTCCACGGTCCACTTGAATGGGATCAGTCAGGGTCCCAAACTCTTCCCATGTGACTTGAGCAAAATTTCCATCATGCAACTTTATTAAGATGTTCAGACGGGGAAGCAGGTATACCCATATCTTCCAAATCCCTCGAAAACTTGCCCCTGGGGACCAGGCCTAAAGCGGAACAGAGATTCACAAAGGCCACATAAAGGTTACCCTTTCTAATTGTGACCTCCTTCCAGTAAAAACAAATTAGACAAAAAACCTGATTGATATTGCTTACATGGGCTCTAAATCCCACCTGCCAGTCCGACTAGACACCCTCTGCACTGATCCAGGCGAGTAAATAGTTAAGAACCTGCTTAAACATTTTTTAGGGGAATCAATCAGGCTTATAGGTCTATATTTCACCAGGACAGATTGATCCCCCTTTTTATAATGGTTATGATTTCTGCTAGTTTCCATGAGGGAGGAATGTCCATACCAGAGAGGATGTAGTAAGAAAGCAAATTTATATCGACCCCCAGATTTCTGGAATAGCTGTGTATGTCATTTGGAATCCTATCTGGTCATGGCACATGGGTGGGAAAACTATAACTGATTGCGTCTACAGCGTCGTATAATGTAAATGAAAGACTAGAGGTATATGTGTTACTAATTCCCCCTGTCACCCCAAACTCCTTTCCTGTCACACTATCTTGAATATGAATTACTAAAATGCGCCACCCACCCCATGAAGCTGAACATAAAATTCCAATGTAGTTTTAGGACCATGGAACAAACTTCCAAAAATAATTTGTGTTTTTAATGATTAAAGCTTCTTGTAAGGATATCCACAGTGAATCTCCCAGTCCCTTGTGGCTTGATCCAGTGCCTGTCAAAAACAGATACTACAGCTTGTATTCTCTATCTGAGAACGGGGTGTGATTGGTTTTAGGAGCTCCTGTTTAATAACCTGCAAGCTCCATTATAGCAAGCGTCAGGTTTAGAAACGTGCTTACTCTTACTTTTTAGCAATAAGGACCCTATATATAAAAATAGGGTTTTATACACAGCATAGGTAACTAGGAGAGACTAGGTGTTTCCGTTTTATGGAGGCCGTTTGCGAAAATTGTACTGGCAATACCTCTGACACTTTTCGATTCTCTTTCGAGGCTTTACATTTATTTTGCACATTCATTATGCATGAGTGAGCTTCATTTCTATGCTGGCACACACCTTTCACCAGGCTTAATAGGTGCTCATCAATGTCAGATGACCCCATGTTGTCATAAACTAAGCATGCTGTAGTCCTCGTTGGAGGTTAAGTGAGAGGTATCACCTCTTTTTACAAGTGCTTTGTGCTTCCCATTATTTTCCGCTCCATGTACTTTGAGTCCAGCTTTTTGCGACTACACACCGGTGACTTGGTTGCATTTTTGCATATTATTATTGTGGGAAAGCATGCTGTGCTTTTAGGTACCTTATCTTTAAAAAGGTTTAAGAGTTTTGACAGTGCTGGATCTCATTCAAGAAACATCCAGGTTAAGATTGATTTCTCTCATGGGTATTCCACAATGTGCATTGAATTTAAACTTATAGTGGCGGATACTAGGACTGTTAGTTATGGGTTGCTACCATCCCCTTGTCCCGATGAAGAGCCTGTTGGAGTATATAGGGGTTGAAAGGTCAACACATTAACATTTTACTGTCATTAATCGTGGATATGAACAGTACACTTAATGAGGGGTTTCTGTAGAAAAGGTGAATTGCCAATCGGTTGAAAGTACTTTTAACTGTCTGTTGTTATCATACTCACACCAGCTATCGCTATTGTCACAATTCACCTGCACAGTACTGCTTTTTTAGAGCACCTGTTTGTCTTTTATCTTGGACCTTAATAAGATGATATATTGATAAAAATGTGACTGGTTATATATTAGGTACCTCAAAGGTTGTTTTTTCCACCAGTGTAGCTTAGGTCTAGGGCTCTCTACGAGGGAACCATTACTTTTATCTAGAATATCTATTACCCAGGTTCCCACAAATACAGGGTTATTTTGTTACTGGTGCCAAAACTGGTGGCAAACAGTCTTCTGCTTGTTGAAACACGTCTACAAATGTTAGAACTCTCTCAAACACTGCTAGCAAAACACGCCTGTATTTGCGATTAATTCAAAAACAATGGGGACTGCATGTATCAGAATGGGATAATTGATGCGAACTTACTGGCAGCACGCTCATACCCTCCTTGATAGCTAGGTTCTTCTGGGTGGTATTTGACTGAAGATACATGGGATAAACTTTCATGATTCGGAATGGTGCGTTATCTTATATACTGCAAGTAGCATTTCAAATATCAGGAAAAACCCATAGTACTGTAGATGGGCAAGAACTCACAAACACGTGTCCAAATATGTCCAACAATACAAGAACAAGTTGTGCCAACACTGGTGGTATACACACTTCTACTTAAGAGTAATTCAAAAACATTATTAACTGCATCTGCCAGAATGTAATGGGAAGGTTGGTGGATTTTTCTGGTAGTGTGTTCCGTCCTTCATTGATAACGTTTAATAAAGTTTTACATTGGCCAGTTATTTTGGGGTGGTGAATAGAGTCTGAGCTGAATGGTTTCAAAGGCTGTTGAATGAATAAAAAATAAAAAATAAATCAGTGAGTAGTTGTTCTCAGCCAGCCCTACTTAGGATTTAGATTTTCAGACTTGCAATCTTGACAAAATCTTCATATAGAACATTGCGAATCAGACAATAGTGAAAGCGTTTCAATGGCTCTTGAAGATGGAAAAAAGGACAGTATTTCTTCTGGCCATCATAGGAAAGGAGATTGTCTCAAAATACAAATACCAGAACTAGAGAACCAGAGTTTCGCGCGAATGAGAGCAACTGCTTTCAAATTGGTGTTCTGATCTGTTTTCTCATCATCATGTACATCATCAGAAAACATGATTTAAATATTTGAAAATGTTCCCCTATTGATAGCCTATGACTTGCACTAGCTTCAATCTTAACACCCATTCACCTGCAGTGGTTGGTAACCTGGTATCATACAGGTCCTAAACACTGTTCTTATAGCACTGTAAGGATACATTACTAAGCTACTGGGACCTGTCTATGCCTGTTTCTTCATTTTCCTATAGTGACCCTAAGAAGCATTTGGGGCAGGTAGTTTTATGGGCTCCAAGTGAAATCAAGTTGTAGTCGCCAAAATGGGGTATTCTAAAGAAAATAATTTCTTTGGTAGAACTTGCCTGCAACAAAAAAGACTGGACAGAAACTCAATGAGGGATTTAGACTAATTGGAAAAAGGAAGAAAGACATGACTCCATTGACATCAAACCGTGGGCACCCTCTCTAACTGGTTTACACTTGTAGAAATCTAATCCTGCTCTGCTTGCCTTGATGCTGAATTAAAGAGGATACTTTCCCATGACATGGTATGGACATTTAAAATGCTAACATAAAGGCATGATTTAGAACTCGGTGGACTGGTTACTTCATCACAACACTGATGGATACCCTGTCTGCCAAAATCTAAATCCCATTATTTCCTATAGGATTACAATTTTGGCAGACAGGATATCCTTCACCGTTGTGACGGAGGAGCCCATCCGTATGCCTATATCAGGACCAACATTTGGAAATTCTGCTTAGAGAGCTCAAAAGAGAGTTTAAAGGGGTCTGCTGCTTATAATAATTTGAAGGTGGTGGATAAATTGTAAATGAGTTCTAACTATCATCTTAGAATTATTCAAGTTTGTGTAGGCTGAACTTGGTAGTTTTCCCAACTATAACTGAGTTTTTACATTTGTTTTTTTACTGAATTTCATTTTTTAAAATGTTTTAATAAAATTGGGTTTCAAAACTTAGAGTCCAGTGTTGCAAGTGAAGTATTGTAAATTCCAATCAAGTGTATGAGAGTACAGTATATAAGATTATCATATAGTAAAATATTATGTAGTGTAGTTGCATGGCGTCTCAAATAGTGGAGTCCAGTATTGTAAACTGGAGCAGCAAGTTGTAGAGTGGAACAGTAGAGTAGGGTGTCAGACTGTCACGGAGTAGAGAGTTTTAGAGTAGAGGAGGGTGAAGTACAGTGTCAGAGTGGAGCGTCATCAAGTGGAGTGTCGTAGAGTACAATGGAGTAGAGTGTCATAGTTGACTGGCGTATCAGAGAGAATTTGTGTTGCGTGTCATTGAGTGTCATATAGCACAGTGGTGTAGAGTGGATGAACATAGAGTGGAGTAGAGTGTCGAGAGTGTAGTAAAGTCTTGCAGAGTGTAGTTGCATATACTGTAGTAAAGTAGTTTTGGATAGTGTAGCGGCATACAGCAGAGTATACTACAGGAGTACAGTGGAGTACACTTGAGCAAGATAGTATAGAGTGGAGTGAAGTGTTATAGAGTAGAGTGGTGTGTTGTGGACTATAGTGGCATGGAGTGCAGTAGAGTGGAGGGCGTAGCGCGCAGTTGAGTAAAGTGTCATATGGTGGAGTACTGTGTTCTACAGCAGAGTGTATTCAGCTGTTGTACAGAATTGGAAAGTGATGCAGACTACAGTGGAGTAGAGTGGCATACAGTCTAGTTGATTTTTATAGAGTAGTGTACAGTACAGTACATAGTTGTAGAGAGTGGTACGGTGGATTGCCGTACAGTGTTAGAGAGTATGATGGCATTGAGTGTCAGAGTGGAGTGGCGTACAGTGGAGTAGTAAAGTAGAGTGGAGTACTGTATCAGATTAGAGTGGAGTAAAGTGGGGTGCAGTGGCATACAAAGAGTTGCATACAGAGTTGTCAAATGAACTAGAGTATCATAGGTTCGAGTGGAGCAGAGTGGTGTAAGTGGCAAACAGTATAGTACAATGTTGTGAAGGGGTAAAGAGGATTGTAGTAGCGTAGAGTGAGGTAAAGTCTTGTACAGTGGAGTGGAGTGTAGTAGAGTACAGTGATGTAACGTAGCGTAGATTAAAGTACAATCAAGTATATTGGTGTGAGGTAGATTAGGCCTGGACTGAACAGACTGTTTTGCTCTGCGGAATTCCACAAAAAACTCTGAGAGATTACGCAGAAGTCTGAGAAAAGGTGGAAAAATACCTGTCCAGTACTTCACATGGTCTTTTCTCATGTCAGTAGCACATTTCATGCTTAAAATCAGTGAGAATGGCAACGCGTGGTAAGCATGGGCACACCCACGTTGTTCTACGTACTTTCGGTGCTGTTCTCTGCCAATCCCCTGCCATCCCATTCAGCCAACCCTTGTTTACTTATTTTTATATTTTGTCTTTTTATTTTTTACACGCTTTCCTGACTTTTGTACTTTTTTGTTTTGCCTTTTCTAGTGTGCCACCTTCCTTCAGTTCTGTCTTTCTACTTTGTGTTGTCATACTTCTTTTTTTTATCTGGTGCCATGACGGAACAAACAAACTAGTCGCACACCCTGTTGGCACTGGTGCTGCTCAGGGGTGCAGCTTTGCTCTATTTTTACTGACACAAAGGTGGCACTACTGGGTTTTTTTCAGTCCAGCACCACCGCCCCTACATGTTGGCAACAGGCAGCAGGCCTGGGAGAGGGCAAATTCTTCAGGAGCATTGGCTGCTGTGGGGCAGAGTTCATCTTGCGTGCACTGCAGAACATGGGTGCTGCGCACCATGCAGCAGCTGGTTAACCACTGGGGGCAATTATTGATAGGGAACAGGACCTGCTTGTCCTGCTGCAGGGTGCTGAAGTTGCAGGGCTTGGTGATTAACTATTAATATTCTTTTTGTTTTCTAAAAATGCTATTTTTTTTTCCAAATAGCATACTGCTCACATTCAGAGATAAGTTTGTGTTATAAATAAAATTGTATCCAGCTTGAGCTAGCTAGGAGCTCAGCACTGCCTACTTGGTGTCCATTTGGGCTAATTACTCAAGAAGTTATTTAAGACATTATGCAGACTTCTCTGTTCTGTCACTAAGAAAGTAGTGCATATGGGAGTTAGCGCTCCCTGTGCCTTTCTTAATGTAGCTCCTACAGTCCCAATCTCCCAGTGATATGTGGAATGTATTGAAAAGGTAGACTGGGTTGGCCCATCACAGGGAGTGGAGACGCAAACAGTATTTGTTGCAATGCATTAGTCATTCAAAATGTAGGTTAGGTTTAGGAAATTAGAAGCTGGCCTATAGCTATCTGATTTATAAAAGCATAATGCTACTGCGTCTGCCTGTCAAAATACTTTATTAGAGAATAACTATACCACTAATCTTTCATTTTATCTTCTTTATATCATACATCAACAGCCAAGGGTAAGAGAGTATCATCAGAAGAGGCTGCCACCACCAGTGTTGCAGTGGGATGAACCACAACCACCAGCACCATGGTCACAGCAAATTCTTATGCTGGCCCCAGTAAGTCCTGTTATTATTTCCCTAACCTTTACCTCTACCCACTAGTAAAATCATTTTGTAGTGTGTTTTTTATGTCTTTTCTTTTTTTAACTCCTCTACCTAATGTTTGTTAAATTAATGTTTCCTGCATTTTCTTTATTTCTATATTTCCTCTTTCTGTAGCTGACTTCCTCCTGTCTTTAGATTTCCCTCTCCCCTTATATGTGATTTATCACAGTAACACTAAGAGAACAGATTTATTGGTACTGTGAAGATTGCAGCACCCAAGTGGACTATTATTCACCACACATGTTTATTGAGAAGGCTTTCTTGCTCATGTTCAAACAGTCAAAACAAGAGTGGCCATGGACCCCACCAATGTTGTGTTATCATTCATTTATGCAGAATATCAGCCATTTCCATAACTGAGCAGCATGGCAGGAAAGTAATGAGATCCCATTGAATTTGCCAACCAAGACCATATGCCCTCCATTGGCCAGCCCACCCTTCATTGCGCTTCAATGACTCATCATGGCTCTGTCCCTCCATTATGAGGGAAACATTTTTGGTTGACTTGACTACCTGCCTTTTCTAATATGTCATCCAACAAGCCTCCTAAAGTGGTAGTTTTAATAGAAGATACTGCTAACTAAACTGTAGTGTGAAATTGCTGTTCTACTTTGTTCAAAATGATAAAATTACTTAGGAGGCAAATCTGGCATCTAAAAGGTGTTCTGTTTTTTGGCTGCAAAGAGCACCAGTGCCAGGGTCAGCGGTATCACTAATGCGACGGAGGAGGCCTAGGAGGATGGAGGTGGAGGTGTCCCATCGGTGGCATGCATGAGTAATTGTATGTCACATTGATTGCTTCTTAATTCAAATTAAGTACACTATGGGGGTCATTACGACCCCGGCGATTGGTGATATATTGGAGGTATTACCGCCAAAAGGCTGGCGGTACCTACCTCCACTATTATGACATTGGCGGTTTGGCCAAAGCCATACTGCCAAGTCAACACACTGACCGCCACTGCGGTAATGACCGGCGGGATAGAGACTTCAGTCCATGGCATTTTGACCCCGCCCACCGAGATGATTTCAGTGGTTTCTGTACCGCCATGGAAACCATGGTGGTAGGCACTATCAGTGCCAGGGAATTCCTTCCCTGCCACTGGTAAGGCTCTCCCCAGCCCCCTCCCCAGAGTCCTCTCCCACCCTCCCCCTCCCACCCAC
Source organism: Pleurodeles waltl (assembly GCF_031143425.1). Classification (NCBI taxonomy): domain Eukaryota; kingdom Metazoa; phylum Chordata; class Amphibia; order Caudata; family Salamandridae; genus Pleurodeles; species Pleurodeles waltl. Next base: position 579,471,818 of record NC_090442.1, on the reverse strand, counting down.
ATATACACACATACACGCACATACATACAAACACACCAACATACACACATTCACCCATGCATGCATACATTCATACACACTCACGAACATACATCCAGGCACACGTGCAAGAACACAACACAACACAACATGCACGTACACACACACCCACTCATGCACACACGCATTACACACACGTACGCATTCACACACACCCCCAAAACTCCCCCTCTCCTGTCGGAGAACCGGACTTACCTGCTAGCAGGGGGTCCTCCGGCAGGAGACGGGACGCAGCCCTGCTGCCAGCAGCAGCATCCGCTTCAAAACACCACCAGGCCGTATCATGGAACATGATACGGTAGGGGGTGTTTTGCTGGCATGGCACTGCCGCTGGCATTAGCGCCACCTTTTGGCTTTGTGTACAGCTTGAGATAGTATACAGGGAAGGACTCTACCCCTAAACCCTGTAGGTTGCCCTCCCGCCTTAGGGGGTCACAGGTAGGACTGTATGGGAACTTGTCCAGCCACTCCTTCAAAAAGCTTATAACCTTTATGTAGACAATTTCTATACAGGAATAGAGCTGTTAAGTGAGCTCTACAAAGCTGGCACTGTGGCCTGTATTAGAGTTTGTTGTAACAGCAAAGGATTCCCACAGGAGCTTGTTTGCAAAAAGCTCCAGACAATCCCAGGGTACTGGGTTGCATTCTAACAAACTGCTCACAGTCAAGTTCTTGGATATGTGCTCACTACAGTTCATGATGAGAGCACCTCCTCCATCACGGTTTGGGGTCAGATGGCCGAAGTCCACAAGTCCATCTACATACCCGATTACAATTAGTACATAGGGGGAGTGGACAAGAAAGATGAGGTTCTTCAACCAAACAATGCGTGTTGTAAAACTTGCACTTGGTACAAGAAACTGTTTACCCAGCTGATCCAGATGGCAACATACAATGCATATGTTGTTTACTGTCATACAACCACAGGAAGACTCATGACTTTTCTTTACTTCCAGTTGTTTGCAATTAAAAGCCTCACTGCTGTTACAGAAGCAGCAGCAGCCTCCACCTCATATGTGCTGCAGAACCGACTATATGCTGATCGCTTTCCTAGAACACCCAAAAAGGATCGTCCATGTCATCGCTATAACGTTGATTTAAAACACAATTTTTCCTTGGTTTTTCATCACAGAAAATAAAAGAATGTGCAGGGATCCACAAAATTCCTACCACACAGTGTTTCTCCATTTGTTCTGATAAAAAAAACACAATCCCACTTGTGTGCCTGTGCCTAGTGCCTGCATCAGGAATGGATCACTCCAGGGTTAACAGTAGCCCTCGTGTAAGGACTACCATTGACCCTTGTGTAATCAATTCCTGTCGCGGGCACTAGCCTACCCACACAAGAGAGGTAAAAATTTTATCAGGAGACTTGGGGGAATGCTGGGTAGAAGGAAATTTTTGAGGTTTGCAAAAGATTCTGGATAACAGAACCTGGTGAGAGCCCCACAAGTCACCCTACTCAATTTCCCTAGGTGTCTAGTTTTTAAGAATGTATAGGTTTGCTAGGTTTCCCTAGGTGCCAGCTGAGCTAGAGGCCAAAATCCACTTCTAGGCACTTTGCAAAAAACAGGTTAGCTTTCTTTGGGAAAATGTGATGTGCCCATGTTGAGTTTTGGGGCATTTCCTGTTGCGGGCACTAGGCCTACACTCACAAGTGAGGTACCATTTTTTTTAAATCAGGAGACATGGGGGAACTACCCATTGTCTTTCTCTACATTTTCTCCTTCCAAATGTAAGACAGTGTGTAATAAAGAAGTGTATTTGACAACTGCCCTGTAATTCACATGCTAGTATGGGGACCCCCAAATTCAGAGATGTGCAAATACCCAAGCTTCTCAACACCTTATCGTCAACCCATTTTGGAAATACAAAAGTTTTATTGATACCTATTTTACACACTTTATATTTTACCAAATAAATTGCTGCATACCCGGTATTCAATGAAATCCCATGGCAAGGTACAGCTCATTTATTGGCTTTGGGTACGTAGGGTTCTTAATGAACCTACAAGCCCTAAATCTCCTCACAACCAGTAGAGTCTAGTAGATGTAACAGTATATTGCTTTAAAAAAATCTACCATAGCTGGAAAAAGTTATAGAAGAAAACATGGACAGAAATTGCTCTTTTTTTACCTAAATTTGAATATTTTCTTTTTTTTTTTATTGAGCTGTTACATTCTGTAGGAAAACCTTGTAGGATCTACACAAATGACCCCTTTAATTCAGAATTGTATCTACTTTTCAGAAATGTTTAGCTGTCCGGGATCCAGCATTGGTTTCATACCCATTTCTGTCAATAACTGGAAGGAGGCTTAAAGCACATAAAAATAGTTAAAATGGGGTATGTCCCAGTAAAATGCAAAAATTGCATTGAAAAATTTGGTTTTCTGATTCAAGTCTGCCTGTTCCTGAAAGCTGGGAGGATGGTGATTTTAGCACTGCAAACCCTTTGTCGGTGCCATTTTCAGGGAAAAAACCACATGCTTTCTTCTGCAACCCTTTTTTCCCAATTTTTCTGAAAAGAAAACTGAAATTTTAGCTGTATTTTGGCTAATTTCTTGGTCTCCTCCAGAGGAACCAGCAAACTCTGGGTACCTTTAGAATCCCTAGGATGTTGGAAAAAAATACGCAAATTTGGTGTAGATAGCTTATGTGGACAAAAAGTTATGACTGCCTAAGCACGAACTACCCCACATAGCCAAAAAAGGGCACAGCACTGGGGGGGGGCTGGGGGGAGGACGGCCCAGCAGCAAGGGGGTTAAACAAAAAAGTCACTTTTATTCTGGTGGTATTCTGGCTTAATTCCTTGCAGCCAGTGCCTTATGTGATGCATTTGTGGGGTAAACGTAGCTCTGTGACTACTCACAATGAAAAATTAAATGGATCTAGAGGACCAGTGGCAAGCACGCTCTTTTTTCGCTTGGATACCCCCTTTTTCTGCCTGAAGTCAGTGTATTTGATTGTGCTCACTGGGATCCTGCTAACCAGGACCCCAGTGATAATGCGCTCTCCCAAAACTCTGTATTTATCCACAATTGGCACACTGGTGCCCCATTATAAGTCCCTAGTAAATGGCACCAAGGGCATTGGGGTTCCAGGGGATCCCTAGGGGCTACAGCAAATATTTTGCCACCCATAGGGAGCCCAACCAAAGGGTTCTGCAGGACTGCGATTGCAGCCTGCGTGAAAAGGTGCAAGCACCCTTTCACTGCCACTTTTCACTGCACCAGCTCACTTATAAGTCACCCCTATAGCAGGCCTTCCAGCCCAGAGGGCAGGGTGTAAAGTACCTGTGTGTGAGGGCACTCCTGCACTAGTAGACGTGCCCCCACGAACTCCAGGCCCATTTCCCAGACTTTGAGTGTGGGGACGCCATTTTACATGTGTACTGGACATAGGTCAACACCTATGTCCAGCCACATAATGGTGACTCCGAACATAGCCATGTTTGGTATCAAGCATGGAGGAATCATACCCCAATGCTTTTCCAAGTATTGGTTGTATGATTCCAGGCACTCTCGGGGCTCCTAAGAGGACCACTATTATTGCCATTATGGCCTTCTGAGGGTTTCCAGGCACCCCAAGCTGCTGCCACCTCCCAGACATGTTTCTGTCTTGCTGCTGCTCGAGAAGCTCAAACCCAGGAAGGCAGAACAAAGGATTTCCTTTGGGAGAGGGTTGTTACACCTTCTCCCTTTGGAGATAGGTGTTACAGTCTTTGGGGAGTAGCCTCCCCAAACCATGGGCAATGCTTTGAAGGGCACATTTAATGCCCTTCTTGCATAAACCATTCTACACCACTTCAGGGACCCTGAGTCCCTGCTTTGGCGTGAAACTGGACAAAGGAAAGGGGAGTGACCACTCCCCTGTCAATCATCACCCGAGGGTTGGTGCTTATAGCTCCTCCAAAGGGTCCCTAGGTTTTGCCATCTTGGATCCAAGGGTGGCAGGGAATTCTAGGAGCATCTGAGTGGCCAGTGCCAGCAGGTGACATCAGAGCCCCCTCCAGATAAGTGGTCATCCAGTTAGGTGACCAATCCCCTTTTCAGGGCTATCTAAGGTCTCTTTCTTGGGTGGTTCTTCAGATACAGATTGCAGGACTCCAACAGTAATCCTCTGCACCCTCCACTTTGACTTCTGACCAAAGAAACTTCATTTGGGAGCTCCAGGGCCCAACAAGCTGCAACCAGGAATCAAGATGCGTCCTGCAACATTGTATCTCCGGCTCCTTCCAGCAACTGCATCATTTCACCGGTCATGCATCCTCTGGGGACAGCCCATCTTAAGCCTGCATCAGAAGAAAGAAGGAAGGAATCTCCCTTTGGGTGAAGTAGTCACTCCCCTGCTTCTGCAGGCACCAACTGCAACAATGACTGGCTGCGTGGATCCCATCTCCTGCTGATCTGCATGGATCCTTCATTATGGGTGGTGGACTTAAGTGGTCCTAACGTTCCTCTCTTCCAGCTGTCCAACTTGGGTGGAGGTAAGCCTTTGCTTGCCCACGCAGGACAGTACTCCCTTGCACTGCATCCTTTGCAGGTGCCAAGGCTTGTTGGCATCTTTTCTGCAAAATCTTCAGGTATCCCAAAACTCCAGCCCCCCAGAACTCCATCCTGTGATGCACAACTCCCCGAGTGGTTCTCTGGTGGCATGGGAGCCTTTTTTGTAGTGTTGCATGGGCCTCTTCTGCAACTCTCGGGTCTCTGTCCTGTGGGAATCCTGTGGGTGCTCCCTGGTCTTCTGTGGGCTTTCTGTATTTCTGATGGCCCCCTCTGACTCTCCTTCCTGGGTAGAGTCCGCCTGGTCCTTCATGATCCCCAGCCGCTCCACTTTCGGCTAACCGTGAGTTTTGCATGTGCCATGGCTTGTTGGCAGAATCCAAAGATGCAAACTGAATGCAATCCTCCTTACAGCGTGGGACATCACCTGCATCCTCCAGGAACTCTACTTCATCTTCTTGGCTGCATTGCGGACTCTCCTTCTCCACATCGACTCAACTCTTGCACCTTCAGTCTGCTGGGTAGGGGCTCCTGCCCTTCCTAGACTCTGCTGTGCTTCTTGGGCTTGGGCACCTTCTTCTGCAGGTCCTCTTGTCCAGGAATCCACCTGTTGGTGTCTTGCAATCTCTTCTGGGTTTTGGATTATTATTCTTCTCTCTGTGTGTTCTGGGGAAATTACAGTGTTTTACTTCTGCTTTCCTGGTCATTCGGGTGGGTTGTGGTACTTACCTTTGGGCTTTCCTAGTACTTCAAGCTCCGCTCTACACACTACACCTACCTAGGAGGGGGACCTACTTTTACCGTAGCCTTAGTAGCCCTAGGGGCAGGGTGCATTGCATGTTAAAGTTGGGACATGTACTTATGTGTTTTACATGTCCTGACAGCAAAATACTGCCAAATTCAGTTTTCCCTGTTGCAAGGTCTCTCTCATAGGTTAACATGGGGGTGCCTTTAAATAATATAAAAGCGTATATTCCCTTTGGGAACAGATAGACATGTGGAGTTTGGGGACTCTGAATTCACAATTTAAAAATACATCTTTTTGTGAAGTTGTTTTTTAGATGATGTGTTTGAAAATGCCAATTTTAGAAAGAAGGTATTTTCTTGCTTAAACCATTTATTGACTCTGCTTGTTTGTGGATTCCCTGTCTGGGTCAGTTTGACAGTTGGGCTGTTTGCACATCGCCTCTAGACAATGACACAAAGGGAGTTGGGGTGTAGCCTGCATTTCTTGACGGGCCATCTGGGCTGAGGGGAGGAGTTGTCACTTACAACTGAATGGGCTGTGCCTTCCATCACACAATGCAGTCTTCAACCCCCTGGTGTATGTCTGGGGCCTGGCCTGGGCAAGGCAGGATCTTGAAAACAGAGACTTCTCTTTGAAGTAGACATACTTCAAAGGCAGAAAGGGGTACAACATCAGCATCCAAAACCCCTGAAAATCAGATTACTTCTTGAACCAAGAGGAGCTTCTGCCAAGGAGAAGAGCTGGAATCTGGAGGTGGAGTAGTGCCCCTTTGCCTGTGACTGTGCCTTGCTGGGTTGCCCTGCAATAGCTACTACTGCCTGAGAGAGGACAAAGACTGACTTGTGTGACTTCGCACTGGTGAAGAATCTCTGAAGGCTTGAACTTGCCTCCCGTTGTTGAAGTCTAAAGAATATCAGAGACTTCTCTTTGCCAGCAGTGGGGCTTTCTGCTGAGAGTCCTGCCTGCAAAGTTGTGCACTAACCTGTCTCTGGGCCCTAAAAAGGTGAAGCGGGTAGAAAAGGCCTGAAATCCATGCAAAGACCGCCGTGCAGGGAAACTTTATGGCTGATAAACGATAGTCTTGTGGCTAAATTTGATGTGCTACCTGCATCACAGCTGGGAAATCGAAGCAAAGTGGCTGGAGAAATGATGCACAACACCTACAGCGGCTGCTGTTAACGGGACAAGCCCCCACCCAGCGCGGTTTCCTAATACCGTGCGACCGGATTTCAATGCAACATTGCTGGGTACAGAAAATCCACACAAAGTCTGCCTGGACCTGATGTGCCTGTCTGGATCAACAGATTGCTCTCTTATAGGAAAGAAGAAATGATGCACGCCAACCCAACTGGAGGAGGAGGAACGATGCAGGGTCTTGCTTGCGAGTGAGAAATCAAACCATTGCTGGCCTTTTTTGACACACACTCGCCCGTGCAGCTTTATTTAGGTACTTTTGCACGCTAACAGCTTTCTTACTGTTTTCTAAGGATTTAAGACTCTTATTATTTTTAAAATTCTTATCTTTAATTGTATATGTTGGATTTTTGTCGTTTTGGTCTTGTTTTATTTAGATAAATATTATCTATTTTTCTAAACCTGTGTTGTGTCCTAAATGTGTGAGGTACAAATACTTCACACATTGCTTCTGAAGCTAAGCTTGCTTGCTCATACCAGGCTACCAAGGGGATGAGCGAGGGTTAACTGAGGGTGAGTCTCCTTTACCCTGACTAGAGTGAGGGTTCTTGCTTGGACAGGGGGTTGCCAGACTGCCAACCACGGACCCCAGTTTTAACACTTGTGTATATAATTTGTGTATTACTTACCTCCTAAGGGAGAATAGTCTCTCCAATATTTTTGGTATTTGTGTCACCAAAAAAAAGTACCTTTATTTTTGTAACCCTGAGTGTTTTCTTTCATGTGTGTAAGTACTAAGTGTGATTAAAGTGGTATTGCATGAGCTTTACATGTCTCCTAGATAAGCCTTAGCTGCTCATCCACAGCTACCTCTAGAGGGCCTGGCTTCTAGACACTGAGTACACTAATAAGGGATACCTGGAACTGGTATAAGTACCATAGGTGCCCACCAAACACCAGGCCAGCCTCCTACATGCTACTAAGCCACTTTATGAACAAGTGTTTGCACGGAGCAGAATTTACAATTAGTGTATTTTCTGTTTTTTCTTTCTTGATGTAGCCACTCCTGCTAGTCCACCATCCTGGCTGAAGATGGCCACCTGGCTGTGGCACCAACAGATGTAGGCCATCCAGGAAGAATATAGCCATCTGGTGATCTTGGAGGAGGAGGAGGAGGCAGCCTATGCCTCTGCCCCAATCCATCTGGCATGCTGCCATCCCCTCCATCCCAATCACACCAGTGCCAGCTGGAAACCACCACTGCTGTCCCTTCCTTATCAACCACCTCCTCCGCTGTGTCCACTTGGAGCTGGCACTGCTTTGTCAAATAGTGACACTCCTTCATGTCCAGGTAATGACCTCTAACCCCCTTTTTAATATACTTTCCATGGGGGGAGGGACTGTTTTCAGGGTGGAGAGAGTGGAAATTGGGAAGTGCAGGTGGGCAAGGAGCATTTTTTTGGGACTTACTTTAGACCTTGGTGTGATTTGTTTGAGGAGAGGGGTGGGCCTATTGTGGGTAGACATGTTATTTGTAAAAAAAAAAGATAAATGGGTATTTTGTTCATTCATATGACGGCAGTCTGTCTTGTCTTTGCACTGCTTTTAGTGCAGCCTGTCCTTTTTTGAAAAAAATCTGACCACTGACCAGTCTCATACTGTGCATCAACTTTTCCCCTTAGACTTTCCCTAGTTGAATCTGAAGTCCTTTGCCTTATAATTGTTTGCTATTTTACTTACTTTACTTATCACCAAACAATACCCCACTACCAGAGTGGGAACAACATAGACTAGGCCCGTCTTTCTGCTTGAGATGTTAACATTTGCCACTTTTACTGCATCCAGCTACTTATCAAAGTATATTTCAGTTATTTATGTATTTGTCCTACTACCCTCTGTAACTTTATTGATGACTGGGGTGGTATGCCTATGCCTATTGCCTACAACATACATAACAAAATCTTAATTTTCCATAGAAGTTACTAACTAAATTAATTCACTTCACCTCACCTATTAGTACTCTTATATGAATACATGAAGCAATGACTGCCCTCTCTCTCAATCTTCCAAAACCTTATTGCAGGGTTTACTAATGTGTCTTGGTAGTAGTAGTAGCAGGCTAACACGCTAACTAGGTGAACTCCAACTGTAGGATTATTCAGAAGGATTATGCATCACAGGTAAAAATGTTGAAAGAAAACACAGAGCCAGTGGGTTATTTATATCATAATTTACCGAAGACTGAGACAAGACTACCACAATGACACAAAGACGTGATATTATAAAAAAAAAAAAAAAAAATAGCAGTAGTAACTTCTGAGCAATAGGAAGCTAGCATTTGATTAGTTTATTAAAACAATTAAAATTAAACTGACAAGATCCTTTGAGTCAGCTGAAGTGAACTGAGGAGAAGGTTAAGCATTTAAGCAACACAAGGCCTGAATGATGATGCCGAGCAATGATGGTATAGAAGTAAATTATGCATCCCTTTTATGCATGGGTGAGTAAGCAAGGCTGGTGTAGACTATTGCTCAGGTAAGAGAAGATCCTTTAGCAAGTTAGTGTTGCTTTTACCACATCCACCACACCAAGTGTGTGATTCATTTATGGTGTAATTTTATAAATCATACCTCAATATATCACACATCGGGGGAGGATTAGGGGTTTGATGAATGGATGGGAATGGGAAGTTGGGGAAATGTGTAACAAAGCAAAACACTACACTAAAACAATATTCATCAGGTCGATGAGCAGAACATCATCAAATCTGTTGTGTAAACAAATGAAGGAATAAATATGATAAAATGCATTGAAAGCAGTTCAGCCCAGAGATACAATGTATTATATATCTAAATGTTTTGTCATCTTGGTTTGTAAAATAATAATGTATGGAGGCGTGAACTCACACAGTTCTAAAAAATTATGATTAATAAAAGACAAATGATATTGCATATAAATGCCAAATTGGACTGTGCATCTGTATTCTTCTCCTAATGTCTGTCTTGGGTGTCTGGCTGAACCTGTCCAGTAAGAGAAGCAGGAGTGTTATGAAGCTTTCAGCTTTCGTGTAGGAGAAGGGAAGGCATGTGGATGGTAAAATAGTAATGGTATTGTAGATTCAAAGAGAAGGACTAAGAAGGTAAGCTTAATGAGGAGTGGGCCAAGAGGCAGAGCAAAATCATAGGCTACTGCAATCATTCATGATTCATATGCAATTAATTGAGAAGTGAGAGCAATTTTTTAACCAATACCAGACAAGTAGCTGCATGTACCTGGCTGATCAATCTCACAAGTGCTTTGACATTTAGCCCGGTATGTCAGTCATGTCTTGATGATGCAACATGGTGCTTGCATTTATAGCCCATCCAACCACATCCACATAATAGAGGAATTTGAGATTTGAGACAGCAGCCTACTTAGCATTTTCCAAATCAACATACCTTTGTCCAGTTCACAGAGATAAGTGGGCCTCAGAGTCATCATAATGTTGGTTTCCCTGTGAAGTAGATAACTTCCTTCTTCTGGCTGTTGAGGTATTCCTGCCCTAAGTCCTGACTGAGTATGGAATCAGTTTGACTCATGACCCAAATGAGATTGCGCGAGATAGACCTGTAGTGCACTGTTGATGAACATTGTTGGACCTGTCCCTTTTTGCACAGTTAGCCCAAAACTTTTCATCTTTCTCCTCCTATTTTTCTGATCTGTTTTTGTTAACTTAGGGTCTCTGGGCATTTTACCACTGCCAACCAGTGCTAAAGTGCATATGATCTCCGTCTAAACTGTATTGGTGATTGGTCTCTCCATGATTAGCATATTTGATTTACTAGTAAGCAATTTATTTTTACACAGACACACACACACTACAAACGGACTCCACACCAGTTTAGAAAAATATTCAATATTTGAGTAAAACAGGACCAAAACAACAAAATAATCCCACATGCACAAGTCAAAATAAACTTTTAAAAAGATAAGCAAGTCTTAATCCATAGGAGCCAATAGATGGATCTCTTTAGCCTCACCCAATTTCTAACAAACATGAAGAGCATAAGAATTTGGTCATTGTCTGTAGATTTGTGATTGTTAACTAAACTGTCTGGTCTATGAAGAACCAGAATTAAAGAACAGCAAGGAGGGAACCATGCAAGTAAACCTAGCTAAGTGTGAAAAGGCCAATCACCATCAGGCACAAATCAGCCATCAGCACTCAAACATTGCAAATCATCAAAATCAAACTTCACACTCACTGTCTGCCTCCACATTAATCATCATCACTTACCCTCACTCAATAATATTACACCTCATTAGTGCAATAGGTAACTGTTCCAATCTAATGAAGATGGTACACAATTGTCAAATTGTATCTTCTCTTTTCCCCATGTAAACAACACATTGGCAGTCATTTAAATTAATGATCTTTATTGGGGCAGCGCTGCAAGAGAATGAAAAAAAGAAGTAAAGGCATGTGACAGATCAAGGCATGTCCCTGAAGGGAATGTGAGGCTTCTTCACTACACACTGCTCCATCTCCAATCCAGCCATGAATGGTAGGGCTACATAAGTTAGACACAAAATATATAATACAAAGTGGAAGACAAGAGCACAACCAGGGCACTCCAAAAAGATATAAGTCCACGGTAAGTAGAGTTGCAGAAAATACTTTAATCCTTTATGTTGTGAAAGATCCAATCAATGCTCAAGGATAGTCATATCCACATGTTAGAAAGAAAGCAAATCAATGTTCAGAAACAGCCAACACGTGTTTCGTCCTACACAGACTTTTTCAAGGCAAAAAGATGAATAATCCAGCAGTGTCCAGAGCCGCCCCTTACAGTATAGGGAAGAGGTAGTCTTCAATAATAAAAGAACTGTACAAGTTGAATGCATCCGTAATACGGGACGGCACTTGCAAAGGGCCCAAATAAGCCCACACCTGATCTCTCCACAATCCCGAGAGTCAGGGAAACTGTAATCGGGCTACGCAGCGCATGATAACACTGCCAAGGTGGCAGTGTAATCATACGCTGCGTAGCCTGATTATTTGGGCCCTTTGCAAGTGCCATCCCGTATTACGGATGCATTCAACTTGTACAGTTCTTTTATTATTGAAGACTACCTCTTCCCTATACTGTAAGGGACGGATAGTCTTGGACCATCCTTTGAATGGTCATTGGTGCGGTGCTTGCTCGACCTCTGTTGCCTTTGCCTCTGCACTTGACTTTAGCCCTGCCACTTGAAACCAAGCCATTTCAGAGGTTAGGCTTGATTCTTCTGCTGCTGGGGCTGTTGCTGGTGTTTGCTGCTCTAAAACAATAGCACTGCCCACTCTGGAGGTTGAAGGCTGCACTCCAGAACTTCTGTCTTGGACTCTAACTTCCAGCAGTTCTCCTTCCAGGTGTGTCTCTTCTTTGCTCAACATTCCACATCCATAGCGATCATTCACTTCTGAAAAAGGAATGCTAGTGGTCAGTATTTTGTTTATACCATGGATCAAGTATTTTGGCACAGATGTACTTTTTGGAGAACTCTATCTCTTTGCAGCCTTGGATTAACAGCCAAACAAAGGATTTAGCTCTCAACCAACTCCTGCGCTTCTCTGTTGCCCTTAACACTTGAGAGCCTTTGAGACATGTTTTTTTACCCAGTCCTCTAGCAGATACAACAACAGGATAGCTTGGCTTATTGTACTCTCCTCCTTGCTGCTTTCCTCTGTTAAAACCTCAAAAAGAAATAGCATTTGTGTCAGACATCTGACAAGGCTCCATTTGCCGATCTCCGTGGTCATGTTTCTACTAGTTGCATCCCCTCCTCTTTGAAAGATAGAATTGGTGATCAGTCTGTAGTGATCAAACAGACGCTACAACATGTAGTATGTAGAGTTCCAGTGTGTTGGCACCTCCTGTATGAGGACTTTAACTGGTATAGGCAGGTATCAAGTTAGGATTATTCAAAGAAAAAGCCCCATTTCATGTTTCCTCAGCTAGTCATTCTACTACGCCACGGCAACAATGTTAGAACCACAAAGCAAATGGTAAATTAAATAATGATTTACCCAACCTATGACTAATGTCCAGAATCAAAAATGTAGAGAAGCTGAAATGGTAAAAAGTTACATTTATCTAGTGACACCCTTTGTCTATGCACACATTGCACCATCTATTTTGCACAGTCCTAGAACAGCAAAGCCCAAAGCATAGAATTGCTGAAATTATCACCAAATAGAAAATATGGAGTGCCCTTTCATAAAGGAAAAGCAAAGCAATAGGAAATTGTAATGCACATCTGTTGCTGCAGGCGTTCAATGGGTTCAGCAATCCGAGCTCCGATGAACATAAGGCCACAAGGGAACCGTTTCCTATCAAAGGGAATACATGTATTTTCAGTAGAACATCTTGGAAAAGAAAACATATCCTAAGCTATGAGTTCAACCACAATACCAATATGACTCTAATCCTTCATCTCTCTCCATGCATTCAGAACTCACCCACCCCAGCCTCAGATTAGAGATCATAGCTTATGTTCAAATGTCTTGGTTTATATAGTAAGTCAATTACATCTAGACAATGTGAGAGACTGGGAATTTAATAATGGGCTCCTCGCACTAATTATGCCCCATGGCTTTAAAAATAGTAGCATTCCTGGTCTTCATTCTGTTTCTCTACGGCAGTATCTCAAGTTGTTTGGGCTTGCTGTTAATTATTTTATCTTTATTGGTCATGGATTTAACTAGCTTGCATTGGACCCACATTTTATTAACTTGTTTCACACTGTTATATTTTTACCAGAAAAAGCAAGACAATTAATCGATTGCACAACTTAAGGATGATGTCCTGTGACTAAGTGATGTTAAAAGTAGAATGAACAAAATATATGGTTTATAAATGTACATATTTATAGTATATTACATCGTATTCACCTGTATGGTTCAACTAACCACCTTAACTCTTTTTAAGATGCAAATCACAAGTTGAATAGATGAACCAATAGCCAATATTTCAGTTAGTTTTATAGGATTTCCGAGTATATGTGATAAGGAGAAACGGTAATGTAACAAAAATATTCAGTTCTTTATTATAATACATAGAGTGGGATTAAATGTAGTTTTGGGCCTTTGGTGAACACTCTGAGAATGATTGTGTTTTCTACTTCTAATATTTAAATTAATTATCTTTTAACACAAGCGACCAGTTTCTAATACTGGGCAGCTCAATATTTTATAGTTCCATAGACTATGCAAAACAAATTAGATGTGTTCCATACCTTGATAAAAGGACCTTCAGTGAGATAATGGTTCAAGTAATGTCTATGAGACACAGTAAACATGGTGCAAACCTGCAATCATGAGTGATGTGGCAGAGGTATCAAAGTGAGTAAAATAGAGATAGGGGAAAGAGAGAGAGAAAAGTTAGCAAATGGAAAAGCAAACAATGCAAATAATTTTCTGCTGCAAAAAAAGGGCAGAAGTTTCCCTAATGTGTAAATATGTGGGTGAGGTTGTTTTATGGTTGTCCTAATGAGAATCTTAACACCTTAGTTGCTAAGGTTTTCCTGCCTCTGTGCCGATACATTTTTTGATGTTTGGGTTACTTTGCACTCTAGCCTCCATAACCTTTTTTTTTTTAAGACCAAAGCAGCCAGGCCAAATTTGCATCAGTCTTTCCTCACATTTCAGGGATTGTAAAGGTACCAGGATTTTTGAATCCCTTAAAAGGGCACCAATAAAGAAGTCAAAATAAAGCAAAAGAGTCTATTTTTTTATTTTTTATTTTTTTTATGCAAAAGTCTTTTGCAAGAAGGTGATTTGAACCTCAATAGGTATGCACTCATCTGAAGGCATGTGAGACTACCATCTAGCTCGTGCCAGTATATGTGCACAGGTAGCCTGTTCCAAAAGGGATTATTGTATGAGTGGGAATAATAGTGTGATCTATCTGTAGTGAGTACAAAAATCTGTGGCCTTCCCTGTATTATACACCGTGGGCAAAAGCAGCACAAAATTACAGTTACATAGAGACCAGTGTGACACACTGATCATATGGTAAAAATGAACCCTGAATCCAGATGCAGTATCAATTTTGTCATGCCTCGGCTACTTCTGGTGCTTCAGTATTTGTTGTATTTCTCTTACTCAGCTTTTAATGAGATTCCAATGATTTGTTCCCCCATGCTGGACAAAGGTAACTACTTTAATGGCTGATCAAAGGACTCTTCACACAATAGGGTTATTAGGCAATAACCAGGCATGCTCCTATGAGAGGGGAGGGTGGTAATCGGGAAAATGCTGTTGGTGGCAGCAGCTGGCCACTAGGACCAAAGAGAAACCTTTCTTGTTCATAGTGTCCCCCCCCCCCCCAGGGAAAAGCAAGGAAAAAAGCTAAGTCCCCGGGGGCACATACTGGGCCATGTGGTGGCTCTCCTTTATTTTGTAAAATTGGCCCTAGGAATTTCCATACTCCTGGGGATAGAGGGGAGTACACCGCACAGATGCAGGTAAAGGAAGAAGGATTTGGAATGTGTGTTGGCCCACAACAGGTATGACATGGGAAGGGCTGCCCGACAAAGCACAAGTGAGCTCCCTGCACAGCTCCTGCAATCTGCACTTTTCAAGGGGCACCTGGCCTTAAAAACAAGAAAGAGCAGTGATAGACTTAAAAACATGAAAAAGAAACAGCCTGCAGCCTTAAAAAAGGAGCAGGCCGTAGATCAGTCAGCTGGACTGAAAGAGGGGAATGTACCAATTCGCTTATTTGTGTCCTTTGATGTTTCAAAAACTGCAGCATCATCTCCACCAACCAGCAAAGTTTTCTGCAGCTGAGGGGGCATTAACAGTGTGATACATCCGTAGTGACAACCAAACAATCTTTGGGCTTTCCTGTATTATATAATAACCAGCAAAACTTTCTGCAGCTGACACCAGTGTCACAGCTCAAAAAGGAGCTCCCACATTATTTCCACTAGATGGTGTCCTAATTCTCCCAGGGGGCTAGATTCATAACTTTGGGAGACGTTTGGCAAGTGAGACAGCTGCCAGGCTGCACTCTGCACAAAGAAAACACCACATGTCAAACCTTGGAGGTGAATTATGAGGTCGCAAACTCTACAACTAGCTAAGCCATCACCACCTTGATCACCCCACAAATGACTGACAAAATGGTCTTGGTGACAATATCCAGTGCCAGGTCTTTACACTAGGAGTAAATATGTGACACTTAATCCAATGTATGCTTTGTTACAGCAATCTTCATCCCTTCTCATGTCAGCCTCCATTCTTAATACTTGGTTTACTCTGTGCATGCACTCACTCGGCACTCATATTCCATCAGATTACACAGTTGAATTGAGCAGGCGGACCTGTGACTAGGCGTCCCCTTTTGCTGCCCTGTTCTCTTTTGACCAACTGATATCGCAACAACTAGCTTTCACCTCTTAGTGCTTTTTACTGATTTCCCCTGTTAGAAATTGTTTGTTGATTGGATGGATGACTGATTTGTTACTGGCCACGTTGTTCTTTTTTTAAGGGAATGAGAGTTCTCAGGGAGGGGCCTTCACCATCTCCTGCACAGTTTTACAATATGAGGCATCCTGTTTTCCTCTTATGGGTGCTTTCATGTCCATTCATACAAGCCCTATACAACACTGAGGACACGGTCACAAAAGAGTCAAAGAATAAATATAAGTTCATTATTTGAAATTATATGGAATGTAAAGGGAATGGGGAGTGCTAGCAAACATTGCAATCTCCAAGCACAACTGCTGCAGAGCAGGGTTAACATAGCCTTTCTCCAGGAAACATACTTCAGAGATAAGGGGCCTGAATCACAAAGGTAAAGGTACACTTTAAAAAAAGTAAACTCCCCAAAAACATTTACTGAAAACACAAAAACTAAATAAATAATACATTTGAAAATAAAAACAAAAAGCAAACAATTATTGCTACAAAATCTATTTAACCAATATCATGAAAACTATTGGAGTCTAAGAACATTAAACATACTATATCTATTCTAATTTATGACACAGTAGGAAAAATGTTGATGTGAGAGGACGGTTCTGTTTTTTTACCTTTTACTGTGAGGGAGCCTCCTAGTCAGGAACTCACCCACAGCAAACTCATGGAAAAATGGACTGTGGTTTTACCGTCGGTGCTGCCTTGCTAAGAAAAGGCTGCTGTGGCACAGCAAGAGTAGGAGGCCCCGGGCTGGTTACACGTGATAATGGGTGTACACACTCATGTGCACTAATATGAGGGCTGCGTGGGGAGTATTCCTGGTGTGCGCAGCCCAAGAACCGCACTTAGGTAGCCTGGCACAGAAGGGACTATGCAGAGTGGGTGGCGACCTGGAGTAGGCCTCATGAGACGGGTGTACACATGTGAGGGATAGTCAGCATGCTTACTGTCTTTTTACTGTAGCGACACTCCAGTGAATGTAAATGGGAAAGAGTGGTTTAGGGTATAACTCAGATCCCCTAGGGCCCACAGAGATCAGAGTCACACCAATGTCCACTGTAACCTATATGAAAAGAATGATGCCGTAGGCTACAAAAGCATAGTTGTACAACCTATGGGTCATCCAGGCATGTCATCTTTCTCGGACTTTGCTCAGGATTAGGGTCAATTACTGCTCTATCCAGTTGCCTTAGCTGGGCCTTGTATCAATCAGCCAGCTGTCATTTGGGGGCTGCCCCCAAAAAGAAGTAAAGCCAGGGGCCGCCATTGCCACCCCTGTCCCGTGAAGATGCTAGTAGGGGCTCCATACCTCTCCTGGGGCCCCACAGAGAAGGTTAAGTCTGGGTGCTAGTCACACTCCCCATGAAAAAACAAAAGGAAGAAGGGGTCCCGGCATGAAACAAAGCCAGGAAATGCTGTTGTGTCTCCTGCGAAGATGGCCGCTGGCTGTGGAAGGGGTCGGCAACTGAAGACAAAGCCGGAGAACCCAGTCGCGCTCCCTGTGAAAATACCAGTGGGGCCCCAGACCCCACCCTGGGTGTTGGACCTGGCTTTTTGACAGGGTCATCCCCAAACTTTTTGCCTTCCTTCTTTTCTTTTTCTGACCTCATTTTTGCTGGTTTTTAGACTCTGCGCACTTTACCACTGCTAACCAGTGCTAAAGTGCATATGCTCACTCCCTTAAAACATGGTAACCTTAAATCATACCTGATTGGACTATTAATTTACTTATAAGTCCCTAGTAAGGTGCACTTTAGGTGCATAGGGCTGGTAAATTAAATGCTACTAGTGGGTCAGCAGCACTGGTTGTGCCACCCCCTTAAGTAGCCCCTTTTCCTTGTCTCAGGCCTGCCATTGCAAGGCCTGTGTGTGCAGTTTCACTGCCACCTCGACTTGGCATTTAAAAGTACTTGCCAAGCCTAGAACTCCCCTTTTTCTACATATAAGTCACCCTCAATGTGTGCCCTAGGTAACCCCTAGAGCAGGGTGCTGTGTGGGTAAAAGGCAGGACATGTACCCGTGCAGTTATATGTCCTGGTAGTGTAAAACTCCAAAATTCGTTTTTACACTACTGTGAGGCCTGCTCCCTTCATAGGCTAACATTGGGGCTGCCCTCATACACTGTTGAAGTGGCAGCTGCTGATCTGAAAGGAGCAGGAAGGTCATATTTAGTATGGCCAGAATGGTAATACAAAATCCTGCTGACTGGTGAAGTCGGATTTAATATTACTATTCTAGAAATGCCACTTTTAGAAAGTGAGCATTTCTTTGCACTTAAATCCTTCTGTGCCTTACAATCCACGTCTGGCTGGGCTTGGTTGACAGCTCCTTGTGAATTCACTCAGACACACCCCAAACACAGGGTACTCAGCCTCACTTGCATACATCTGCATTTTGAATGGGTCTTCCTGGGCTGGGAGGGTGGAGGGCCTGCTCTCACACAAAGGACTGCCACACCCCCTACTGGGACCCTGGCAGACAGGATTGAACTGAAAGGGGACCTGGTGCACCTCTTAGCCACTCTTTGAAGTCTCCCCCACTTCAAAGTCACATTTGGGTATAAAACAGGGCCTCTGCCCTACCTCATCAGACACTTGCTGGAGAAGAAACCTGAACCAGAAACTACATCCTGCCAAGAAGAACTGCCTGGCTGCTCAAAGGACTCACCTGTCTGCTTTACTACAAAGGACTGCTGCCTTGCTGAACTCTTGTCTGGCTGTAAAAGTGCTCTCCGAGGGCTTGGATAGAGCTTGCCTCCTGTTCCCTGAAGTCTCAGGACCAAAAAGACTTCTCTCTTCCACTTGGACGCTCCGTGCGCCGAAATTTTCGACGCAGAGCTTGTTCCGCGGCAAGAAAAACGCCGCACACCGACGCTGATTGACGCGACGCCTTCGGGACGACCGAAACTTTGACGCACGGCCTCGCAAGGACAACGCCGCCCGACTCCCAAAGAGAAATCGACGCGGCGCCTGCCGTCAGATCGAAACTTCGACACGCAGCCCCGCAGAACGACGCGCAGCCGGAAAACAAGCAGGAAAATCCACGCACAGACCCGGGACATCTGGTACTCCCCGCGACCCATAGAAAGAGACTGTCCGCGCGCCGGAAAACGATGCACGACTTCCCGCGTGGAAAATAACGACGCAAGTCCGTGTGTGCTGAGGAGAAATCGACGCTCACACCAGTTTTCCACGTATCTCTTCTCCTGTGGCCCTCTGAGGAGATTTTCCACCAGAAACCAGGTACTTTGTGTTTGAAAGACTTTGTTTGCTTTCTAAAGACTTAAGACACTTTATATCACTTTTCAGTGATATCTTTACAAATTCATATTGCAACGTTGATCGTTTTGACCTGCAAATACCCAGATAAATATCATATATTTTTCTAAACACTGTGTGGTGTATGTTTGTGGTGTTATATTATGGTATTGTATGATTTATCGCACAAATGCTTTACACATTGCCTTCTAAGTTAAGCTTGACTGCTCGTGCCAAGCTACCGGAGGGTGAGCACTGGCTGATTTAGGATTGTGTGTGACTTACCCTGACTAGAGTGAGGGTTCTTGCTTGGACAGAGGGCAACCTGACTGCCAACCAAAAACCCCATTTCTAACATTGGTGATCAGCGGTGAGGATAGGACTTGTATTTGTGCAGTGACATACAGTAGCTAAGTATTTCACTACCTACCCACAGTAGAAGGGCAACTTGGTTTTTAGCTCTTTTTGCAAATCAGTTTTTTTTTTCCTGACAATTTTCAAAAACTAAATCCTCACTCAACATGTCTCTGCCTGGGTCTCAGACAGGGGACTTTGACCTAGTCCAGTTGGATACATATACGGTCAAACAACTAAGAGGATTCTGCAGGGCATTGAGGGTACCCACCCAAGGGGCCTCCAGAAAGGAGGACTTTCAAGTGGCGCTGAGGGCCTGGGCAGAAGCCCATTTAGAGGATGATGAGGAAGAGGAGCCAGAAAATGGCCCCTCAGAGGAATTTTCACTATCTGTGGATGGTATTACCACTGCAATTGTGCCCCCTTCCAGACCAGGGAGCAGTGTCTCTGTACAAAGCCTGACCGCAGAGGAAAGGAGAGAAGAAAGGGAGTTCCAATTGCAAATGGCAAAACTGAAAATTGAGGCTCAACAGGAGGAGAGAAGGGCAGAAAGAGAAGCCAAGCAAGCTTAGGCTGAAAGAGCAGCCAAACAAATTGAAGCCGAAAGAAAAACCAAACAGGTGGAGGCTGAGAGAGCTTTGGCTGAAAAGAAACTATTGTTGGATCATGAACTGAGTCTCAAGGAGATGGAGATCAAGGCAAGACAGTCTGAATCCAGCAATAATGGTGGCAGCATACTGACAGGACCTGCTGGAGAAAAGAAGGTTCGTATACCCAAAAACGTGGTGCCCAGTTTTGTGGTGGGAGAGGACATAGATAAATGGTTAGCTGCTTATGAAGTTGCACTAAGGGCTCATGAGGTTCCTGAAGGGCAATGGGGGGTAGCTATGTGGGGTTATGTGCCGCCATTGGGGAGGGACACACTTCTCACATTGGATCAACCTGATCAAAACACATACCCACTTCAGAAAGCCACTTTACTTGCCAAGTTTGGGCTGACCCCTGAGGGATACGGTAAGAGGTTCAGGGACAGCACCAAACAAACCACACAAACATGGGTAGATTTCTTTGACTTCTCCAGTAAGGCACTGAATGGATGGGTGCAGGGCAACAAAGTAGCTGATTATAAAGGCTTATATGACTTGATTCTGAGAGAGCATATGCTTAATACTACTTTTACAGAGTTGCGCCAGCACTTAGTGGATAGTAAGCTGACTGATCCCAGGAAGCTGGCTGAGGAGGCAGACCTCTGGGCAAGCACCAGAGTGTCCAAAAAGGTATCTGGGAGTGACCCTGAGAAGGGTAGTTCTGGTTCCCCCCAACAAAGTGAGGGGGAGGTTAGAAATGAACCAGACGAGTCCCAGAGTAAGGGGGGAAGAAAGGGTTCCCATACCTCATCTGAGAAACAGGGTGGGGGTTCTGGTGGGCAGTGGCCCAAAGCATCCCATTCCCAGCCCCGCTGCTTTGAGTGTTCCCAGATAGGACACAGGAAGGGGGACTCTGTCTGTCCAAAGAACTCACCCAATATTGGGACCTCTACAGGGGTGGCCCATGTGGCCTTAGGGGAATGTAGTCCCCGGGGGCAGGTCATAGACCATGCCTTCATCTCCTTTAGTTGGGAGGTGGACTCAGAGGGTAAACTGGTGATCCCTGAGGGTGGGAGTCGTCACTTCCACCAGGTGGGAGTGAATGGGATCCCAGTCACCGCTCAGAGACACAGGGGCTAGTCTTACCATGATTGTGGAGAGACTAGTGTCACCAGAGCAGTACACCGGACAGGTGTGTAGAGTGACTCCAGCCATTGGGGAAGATTTGTTCCGCCCCATGGCCCGGGTGTCCCTAGAGTGGGGTGGGGAGGTGACCCAGAGGCGGGTCATAGTTAGTCCCCAGCTGCCCATTGACTGCATTCTGGGGAATGAGTTTCCCTTAGTGTCAGGAGAGCTGAGAGGGCCAACCCCCAAGGGTGCCCTAACAGTTCAGATGTCTGGCAGTACCACTCCCCAGAGGAGGGTATGTAAGTCCCGATGGGGAGGCATGGGGAGGAAGGACTCACCCCTGTCCTCTGTTCAGCCTCAGAGTACAGACCCTGGGCTGAGGGACCAGTATCAGGGACCCACCCCTGACCTGGTGAGAGTGGAGAAGGGGTGCAAGACCCCTGGGGTTACTACCCCCCATTCTGGGATGCTACAGGAATCCCTTGGGAGCTCCCTACCAGCCCCCCAGTTGGAGGAGAAGCTCAGCCAACGGCCCCCCTCAGGGTCTCCACCTAGCAGTGGATGGTCCGGGGCCTGGCTCATAACACTGACAGCTGTCAGTGGCATCTGTTGGTTTCTGTCCTTGTGGGCAGAGTTTTCCCTGGGTTGGGGACAGAAGTCAGACCCAAGGAATGGAATGGGCCACATCACTTTGTTGGCCATGGTGATACTGTCTGCATACTGGGATGCATCTGTAAGCAAATTAAAGTTAGGAGCTGTACAGATGGGGTCTTCAGGTGATGAGAAGGGTTCCCCATGGGCCAGATCAGAGGCCCCAGAGAGCATAGACAAAGAAGCCTCACTGAGTTCAGAAAGGCGTAGAACTGGCGAGTGCCCCTGCAGTAGTGGGCCATGGTCCATGTTCTATCGCCTTAAGCAGGGAAGTCCATCAGAGTGTTGATTAGTCTACCCTGGCTTTAGGCTGGGAGGGAGTCATGTTGGACCTGGCTTTTTGACAGGGTCATCCCCAAACTTTTTGCCTTCCTCCTTTTCTTTTTCTGACCTCATTTTTGCTGGTTTTTAGACTCTGCGCACTTTACCACTGCTAACCAGTGCTAAAGTGCATATGCTCTTTCCCTTAAAACATGGTAACCTTGAATCATACCTGATTGGACTATTAATTTACTTATAGGTCCCTAGTAAGGTGCACTTTAGGTGCATAGGGCTGGTAAATTAAATGCTACTAGTAGGCCAGCAGCACTGGTTGTGCCACCCCCTTAAGTAGCCCCTTTTCCTTGTCTCAGGCCTGCCATTGCAAGGCTTGTGTGTGCAGTTTCACTGCCACCTCGACTTGGCATTTAAAAGTACATGCCAAGCCTAGAACTCCCCTTTTTCTACATATAAGTCACCATCAATGTGTGCCCTAGGTAACCCCTAGAGCAGGGTGCTGTGTGGGTAAAAGGCAGGACATGTACCTGTGTAGTTATATGTCCTGGTAGTGTAAAACTCCTAAATTCGTTTTTACACTACTGTGAGGCCTGCCCCCTTCATAGGCTAACATTGGGGCTGCCCTCATACACTGTTGAAGTGGCAGCTGCTGATCTGAAAGGAGCAGGAAGGTCATATTTAGTATGGCCAGAATGGTAATACAAAATCCTGCTGACTGGTGAAGTCGGATTTAATATTACTATTCTAGAAATGCCACTTTTAGAAAGTGAGCATTTCTTTGCACTTAAATCCTTCTGTGCCTTACAATCCACGTCTGGCTGGGCTTGGTTGACAGCTCCTTGTGCATTCACTCAGACACACCCCAAACACAGGGTACTCAGCCTCACTTGCATACATCTGCATTTTGAATGGGTCTTCCTGGGCTGGGAGGGTGGCGGGCCTGCTCTCACACAAAGGACTGCCACACCCCCTACTGGGACCCTGGCAGACAGGATTGAACTGAAAGGGGACCTGGTGCACCTCTTAGCCACTCTTTGAAGTCTCCCCCACTTCAAAGGCACATTTGGGTATAAAACAGGGCCTCTGCCCTTCCTCATCAGACACTTGCTGGAGAAGAAACCTGAACCAGAAACTACATCCTGTCAAGAAGAACTGCCTGGCTGCTCAAAGGACTCACCTGTCTTCTTTTCTACAAAGGACTGCTGCCTTGCTGTTGGCCTGCTGCCTTGCTGAACTCTTGTCTGGCTGTAAAAGTGCTCTCCAAGGGCTTGGATAGAGCTTGCCTCCTGTTCCCTAAAGTCTCAGGACCAAAAAGACTTCTCTCTTCCACAAGACCAAACAAGACCAAAATCCAACATACACAAGTCAAGATATGAATTTTCAAAGTAAAAAGAGTCTTACTCTGTAGAAAACAATGGAAACTTTGTTTTGTACAATAAGTACCAGGTTTGCGTCAAAAGTAAAGCCACAAACAGCATGTGCCAGGAAAGTCAGCGATGCATTGATTCCTTAATTACAAGTGAGGCCATGCATTGTTTCTTCTTTGGTCAGGTAGGCGATGCATCGTTTTTCTCCCCCCAAAAAGCGATGCATCGATTTCCAGACAGAGCACCTCTGATCCGTGCAGGATCACAATGAGTTTGATGCCTTGTGATGTGGGAGGAATCCTGATAGCACGGTGATAGAAAAATGTGCTGCATAGGGTTTGTGTCGTTTTCAGTAGCTGCAAGCGGGTGTTGCTTCGTTTCCCCAGCTGTGATCAGGTGATGCATTGTAATCAGCCGCGAGGCAGGTGGTATGTTGTTTTTACAGCTGCATTGCAGGTGGTGCGTCAAAACTTTCCCTGCACGGTTCCCTGTGCATGAATTTCCATCCTTGTTCTACCAACTTCACCTCTCAAGGGCCCAGGGACTGGATAGGGAACCACTTGGCAGGGCAAGGTTCTCAGCAGAGAGTCCAAGTGGTGGCAGAGGAAGTCTTTGATGGTCCTGAGACTTCAGAAAAGGAGGCAAGCTTAGTTCAAGCCCTTAGAAATTCTTCACAAGCAGGTATATACCACAAAGTCCAGTCTTTGTCCCCTTCTTCAGGCAGAGGCAGCAACTGCAGGATAGCCCAACAAAGCACAGTCACAGGCAGGGGCAGCACTCCTCCTCCGTTCATCAGCTCTTTTCCTTGGCAGAGATTCCTCTTGGTTCCAGAAATAAATCTAAAAATCTGGTGCTTTGGATCCACTACTTTGTGCCTTTAAAATAGGCAAACTTCAAAGGAAAGCCTCTGTTGTTAACAAGATCCTGCCTTGCCCAGGCTTGACCCCAGACACACACCAGGGGGTTGGAGACTACATTGTGTGAGGGCAGGCATAGCCCATTCAGGTGTAATTGACCACTCCTCCCTCCACCCTAGCCCAGATGGCCAATTGGGATATGCAGGATACACCCCAGCTTCCTTTGTGTCACTGCCTAGTGGAGATTCCCAAACAGCCCAACTGCCAATCTGACCCAGATAAGGAATACACACACAGGATGTTGTAATCAAGAAAATGCCACTTTCTAAAAGTGCCATTTTCAAACAGACAACTTAAAAAACAACTTTACCAACAGATGTATTTTTAAATTGTGAGTTCAGGGACCCCAAACTCCATATCTCTATCTGCAATCCCCATATTAACCTATGAGAGAAATGGGCCTTGAAACAGTGAAAAACAAATTTGGCAGGATTTCACTGTTAGTACATGTAACACACATCAATACATGGCCCACCTTTAACATACACTGCACCTTGCCCATTGGGCTAGCTTGGGCCCATCGTATGGTGCCTTATCTGTATAAAAAGGGAAGATCTGGGCATGGCAAGTTGGGCACTTGGCAGCTCAATATGGCAGTTTAAAAATGCACACACAGACACTGCAGTGGCAGCTCTGAGCCATGTTTACAGGCCTACTCATGTGGGTGGCACAATCAGTGCTGCAGGCCCGCTAGTAGCATTAAATTTACAGGCCCTGGGCACCTATAGTGCACTTGCCAATCATGGAAAAGCTAATCACCAATCCAATCAGAGCTGGTCAAGCACTATGGAGGTGAATTGTAACAAAGCAAAGATGAGACGCTCACTCAGGAGATGTAGTTCAGAAGACATTCACTCCAAAGTGACACATTTGAGCTAAAATAGTGGCCTTGCTCACATGTAAAATTCAAAGAACACCCTGGTTGGTGTAAGATGTATACTGCCTCATGTACATAGACAACCGACTTAGGGCCTTATCATGAGTTTGGCTTTCCTACCACGGGACTGCCCCAGGCTGACCAGTGGGCACATTGTAGTTTGCTGTTCCTGCCAAGCTGCCTAGCGGAAACAGTGCTATGATATCAGTCTTGGATCCCTTGAGGGAGCTGAGGCCAATGCTGTAGCACACAGCACCCTCGGAATTCGCATTGTCTGCAAAATAATATCACAATATCACATGTACCCAAGTTCCTCCCTTTCAGGGATTTACGCACATGGTCTATTCCACAATAGGACAAAGCTTTCCATGTTACGCCTTTATGTTCCTTTATCAAGTGTGTGGCCAGTGCATAAATGGTGTCATTGTTCTCCACAGCTCTGATGTGCTCTTTAATTTGTTTTCGTAAGGGACAGATCGTACTTCCAATGTACTTAAGACTTAAGACCACATTTACATTCCAGTACATATATTACATGTGTTGTTTCACAAACAAGCTTTCAATTGATAGTAATTTGTACTCCATTATAATTCTTGATGAAACTCATTTTTGTGAACTGTGCATGCTTTACAATAGAAGCGCTTCTTCAACCCTTTATTTGATTAAGTTAGCCAAGTCTCTTTTTGGTTGTCCTAAAAGTGACTTTTAACTAACTAGTCTGAGTGAAGGGGCTCTTTTAAAGGCAATTGAAACTGTTGGTTTACATTTGTTTCTAATATCTGGGTCCTCTATCATGACATTTCAATATTTCTGAAAAAGCTTTTTGACCTGTGTGCTTTCTTTATTATAAGTTAGAATCAGTCGGCCAGTCTTCTTGAAATTTGCTTTTGTTGAGCAATTCCTTTTGAGCCAGAGAAAATCCCCATATGGAATACTATTAAGTATGTGCAGGGCTGAAAGTTTGAGTCTCAAGCAACTGGAGGGAAGAAACCTGTCTGTAAGGTGGCAGCAGCTGGGCTGCCTGGAAAACCTCAGAAGGCTAAAATGGCAATAGTGGGGGTCCTCTAAGGAGTCCCCAGATTGCATAGAATTATACAACCAATGCTTGCAAAAGACTTGATGTATGATTCCTACATGTTTGATACCAACATGCCTATGATCGGAGTTACCTTTATGCAGTTGGATATTGGTTATCACATATGCCCAGCACATGCGAAAATGGTGTCCCCGCACTCACAAAGTCTGGGAAAAGGGGCCTGGAGTTTCTGGGGGCACCCCTGCTAGTGCAGGGGTGCCCTCACACACATGTCCTTTGCACCCTGCCCTCAGGGATGGAGGGCCTGCTAAAGGGGTGACTTATAAGTGAACTGGTGCAGGGAAAATGACAGTGAAAGGGTGCTTGCACCTTTTCACACAGGATGCAATGGCAGTCCTGCAGAGGCCTTTGCACAGGCTCAAAATGGGTGGCAAACAAATATATGCTGCAGCTCATAGGGATCCCCTGGTACCCCACTGCCCTGGGTACCATATACTAGGTACTTACAAGGAGGTATCAATATGCCAATTGTGAGTGAAATACAGACTTTTGGGAGCAAAAGCATAATCACTGGGGTCCTGGTTAGCAGGATCCCAGTGAACAGAGTCAAACACACTGACATCAGGCAGAAAAATGGGGATAACCATGCCAAGAAAGAGGGTACTGTCCTACATTAAGCCAACGTAATTGGTATTGAAGGCTTTGAAGAATTATTTAAATTCTCAGAATGTGCCATTCCAAATTATAAACAAATCGTCAATGTACCTCATACATAGGACTATTTTGTCCTTGAAATACTAACGTTGTTCTCCTCAGGCAATTTCATATTCCAACAGCCTATTGTTAAATTTGCATAGCTGGGAGGAAATTGCATTCCTATGGTTAGTCCGATCTTTTGCTGATACACTTGTTTGTTGAATAGAAATACATTATTATTGTGGAAAATTTCCACCATTTCCGAAAGTATCTTTGAGTGTTCCAGCTCTCCCACTTTATGTTGTTTCGAAAAGTAAGCACATGCTTGGAGGGCAACTTCATGTCTAATCAATGTGTAAAGTGATAGTACATCAATAGTTCCAAGATGGTATTCCTCTTACCAGGTGATGCCATCAAGGATCACCAACAAATCCCCAGTGTCTCTGATAGAGGAGCATAGATCTCATACATAGAAGCTAGATAGTAATCCATATCTTGAAATGTTTTCTAACAGAGGCTCGCTGGCAGATACTGTCGGTCACTCCAGAGGGTTGATTAGACTCTTATGGATTTTAGGAAGGAAATAGATGGCAGGTGTTGGACCTTGCCCTTTTGGTAGGTTCATCCCCTGACTTTTTGCCTCCTATTTGTTTCTGACTTTTTGCTGTTGGCTCTAGGACCCTGAGCACTTTATCACTGCAGATAAGTGCTAAAAAGTGCAGGCGCTCTCCCTTCTAAAGTTCGTATGATACTTAATTGGCATATTTAATTTACCTTTAAGTCCCTTGTACAGTGGTATCCCTATACCCAGGGCCTGTAAATTAAATGCTACTAGTGGGCTGGCAGCGCTGCTTGCGCCACCCACTGAAGTGGCCTTTCAAACCTGTCTCAAGCCTGCTAGCGCACGGCTTGCATGCACAGTTTTCTGCCACAGGGACCTGGCATCTAAATTTACTTGCCAGGCCTAGAACTCCCCTTTTATTACATGTATGTCACCCTTAAGGTAGGCCCTAGCTAGGTCTATGGGCAGGGTGCTATGTATATAGAAGGCAGGACATGTGCCTGGTATGGTGGCCTGTACTGATAGTGACAAACAGCCCTTTTGGTTTCTCACTGCTATCGGTGCTTCCTTCTCATAGGATTACATTGGAAATGCCCTGCCTTATGTCTAGGGGGTATTGTCTGATTTATGAAGGGTAGCATAGGCATGTTTGGTATGGTTGTAACGGTAGTAAGAAATGCTGCTTACTGGGGTAGGTGGATTTTTATTACTATTACAGAAAGTCTACTTCTAGAAAGTGAGCATTTCTCTGTGCTTAGGACTCTGGTGTTTTGCAGCTTGACTCCAATCCACGTCTGCGGAGAGTGACAGTTGGACTGTGTGCATACTCTCAGACAGCCTGTACACAGGAAGGATGGAGATGTCACAGAGGTGCATCTGCATTTTGAATAGGCTTCCTGGGCTGAGAGAAGGGGGAGGGGCGGGGCACGTATGCATTTGTAAAGGCTGTCCCCTGGCCTCACACAAAAATGTTGTTTACTCCCAACTGATGTTTGGAGCCTGTGCTGGAGAAGAGAGGGGGTACTCCCAGAACCAGTTGAATCTGGCTGGGACCTCCTCTCCCCTTCTTTGTGAAAGCTTTGCAAAACTGAGTACAAAGGAGTTTTCCCCACAATTTGGTGACATTTTGAACTGGACACAGAGTGCTGCTGGAGGGACTCACCAGGAACCGTCATGGACTGGAAGGAACTGCCAGTGTTCACCTTGTACTGGCCTGCTGCTGGGCCCTGCCATCCTGTGCTTCCTTGGTACTTTATCCCCCAGGGGCAGAGTGCTGTGGCCTCTGACCCCAGCAACTGCATAAAGCACGAGGAGAGCTTCCTTTCAGCACATAGCACCTGGAGAGCGCTTTTCTTTATGCTCAAAGCGCCCTGAAAGCACCTTTCAGCTTGTTGGCACCATTAGCGCACCTCCTTGTGGTTCTCTATTATGTGCATACTTTGGCAAGCCCATTGTTGCAGAAAAATCATCTCAGCGACCCGGCCGGCTTATTTACAAGGAGACGGGAGCGCTTCGGAATCGCACTCCAGCCTGTGCTACTAGGGCACCACCAAAGTGAAGAAAGGAGCGAGTGCGCTCCTACTGTGCCCCCAGGGAAAAACACAGTATGAAGACACAATCAGGCACCCACTCTGGTGCCTGCCCTCTGCAGCAGCCAGAGCGGGCTCCCCTGTGGTCTGAAGACGTTGGGCGGGGAAGGAAGCCTCATCAAAGGCTCCCCAACCCACCGGGCCCCTGATTTACACTCTGAAGGACTGCGGGCATGGTGGAAGCCTGAGCAGAGGCTCCCCACGCTGTGTGACACTCCCCCTTGTGGTCCCACATAGTTGATACTGGCTTTGGCCCCCCTCTGGACGGCCAGTTGCGGTCAGGGGGGCCACCCAGAGATCACGGACCCCAGGAGGTGTCAGCTATAAAAGCAGGAGGGGTTTGTGCTGCCTCCTCCCCTCAAATTATCGCAAGGCCCCCGTTTTGCACAGTGGAGCGCCAGGGGCCCCCTTTGTTCTCTTCATGGCACTGTAGGTGCCGGGCACACAGGACTACAGGTACTTTTTTGGTAACTGCATCATATCAGTTAATACCAGTTCATGAAACATACCTATCTTATTCCCAGGGGGTAATACTGGACATAATCTAGAACATGGGGTCATGTCATGTCATATTCATGTGTCAGTGTCAATCCCACATTCAAGTAAACATTGAGAATCTATTAGGTTGTCTATGCTGTTGTCATTCCATAGCCCTAAGATGTTTCTAAGGTCAGTGATTTGAGGAATTTGTAGTGGATTGACGGTACTAGTGGTTGTTCCTATTGAAGCCTCCTCTTTTTGCTCTGTGTGTGAATTTTGGCCAGTTTACATTTTCGGCCGAACTTGGGGGTATCAATCCTTGTCTCTACATAATCAAAATGTAGTTTCGGGAAGAATGGCAATTGTTTGTTGAGCAGTCGATGTTCACTTGGTATTAATGTGTACTTAGATAAATTGACAAATAGGTCTGGTTTCTTGTAAATCACTGTAGGAGGCTGGACTGGCTTGTAGTGAGTACCAAGGGGTACTTGCACCTTGCACCAGGCCCAGTTATCCCTTATTAGTGTATAGGGTGTCTAGCAGCTTAGGCTGATAGATAATGGTAGCTTAGCAGAGCAGCTTAGGCTGAACTAGGAGACGTGTGAAGCTACTACAGTACCACTTAGTGTCATATGCACAATATCATAAGAAAACACAATACACAGTTATACTAAAAATAAAGGTACTTTATTTTTATGACAATATGCCAAAGTATCTTAGAGTGTACCCTCAGTGAGAGGATAGGAAATATACACAAGATATATATACACAATAGCAAAAATATGCAGTATAGTCTTAGAAAACAGTGCAAACAATGTATAGTTACAATAGGATGCAATGGGGAAACATAGGGATAGGGGCAACACAAACCATATACTCCAAAAGTGGAATGCGAACCACGAATGGACCCCAAACCTATGTGACCTTGTAGAGGGTCGCTGGGACTATTAGAAAATAGTGAGAGTTAGAAAAATAACCCTCCCCAAGACCCTGAAAAGTGAGTACAAAGTGCACCAAAGTTCCCCTAAGGACAAAGAAGTCGTGTTAGAGGAATAATGCAGGAAAGACACAAACCAACAATGCAACAACTGTGGATTTCCAATCTAGGGTGCCTGTGGAACAAGGGGACCAAGTCCAAAAGTCACAAGCAAGTCGGAGATGGGCAAATGCCCAGGAAATGCCAGCTGCGGGTGCAAAGAAGCTTCTACTGGACAGAAGAAGCTGAGGTTTCTGCAGGAACGAAAAGGGCTAGAGACTTCCCCTTTGGTGGACGGATCCTTCTCACCGTAGAGAGTCGTGCAGAAGTGTTTTCCTGCCAAAAGAACGCCAACAAGCCTTGCTAGTTGCAAATCATGCGGTTAGCGTTTTTGGACGCTGCTGTGGCCCTGGAGGGACCAGGAGGTCGCAAATTGGACCAGGAGAGAGAGGGGATGTCCAGCAAGACAAGGAGCCCTCTCAACAGCAGGTAGCACCCGGAGAAGTGCCAGAAACAGGCACTACGAGGATGCATGAAACAGTGCTCACCCGAAGTCGCACAAAGGAGTCCCACGTCGCCGGAGACCAACTTAGAAAGTCGTGCAATGCAGGTTAGAGTGCCGTGGACCCAGGCTTGGCTGTGCACAAAGGATTTCTGCCGGAAGTGCACAGGGGCCGGAGTAGCTGCAAAAGTCACGGTTCCCAGCAATGCAGCCCAGCGAGGTGAGGCAAGGACTTACCTCCACCAAACTTGGACTGAAGAGTCACTGGACTGTGGGGGGCACTTGGACAGAGTCGCTGGATTCGAGGGACCTCGTTCGTCGTGCTGAGAGGAGACCCAAGGGACCGGTAATGCAGCTTTTTGGTGCCTGCGGTTGCAGGGGGAAGATTCCGTCGACCCACGGGAGATTTCTTCGGAGCTTCTGGTGCAGAGAGGAGGCAGACTACCCCCACAGCATGCACAAGCAGGAAAACAGTTGAGAAGGCGGCAGGATCAGCGTTACAGAGTTGCAGTAGTCGTCTTTGCTACTATGTTGCAGGTTTGCAGGCTTCCAGCGCGGTCAGCAGTCGATTCCTTGGCAGAAGGTGAAGAGAGAGATGCAGAGGAACTCGGATGAGCTCTTGCATTCGTTATCTAAAGTTTCCCCAGAGACAGAGACCCTAAATAGCCAGAAAAGAGGGTTTGGCTACCTAGGAGAGAGGATAGGTTAGCAACACCTGAAGGAGCCTATCACAAGGAGTCTCTGACGTCACCTGGTGGCACTGGCCACTCAGAGCAGTCCAGTGTGCCAGAAGCACCTCTGTTTCCAAGATGGAAGAGGTCTAGAGCACACTGGAGGAGCTCTGGACACCTCCCAGGGGAGGTGCAGGTCAGGGGAGTGGTCACTCCCCTTTCCTTTGTCCAGTTTCACGCCAGAGCAGGGCTAAGGGGTCCCCTGAACTGGTGTAGACTGGCTTATGCAGAATTGGGCACCTCTGTGCCCAACAAAGCATTTCCAGAGGCTGGGGGAGGCTACTCCTCCCCTGCCTTCACACCATTTTCCAAAGGGAGAGGGTGTCACACCCTCTCTCAGAGGAAGTTCTTTGTTCTGCCATCCTGGGCCAGGCCTGGCTGGACCCCAGGAGGGCAGATGCCTGTCTGAGGGGTTGGCAGCAGCTGCAGTGAAACCCCAGGAAGGGCAGTTTGGCAGTACCAGGGTCTGTGCTACAGACCACTGGGATCATGGGATTGTGCCAACTATGCCAGGATGGCATAGAGGGGGCAATTCCATGATCATAGACATGTTACATGGCCATATTCGGAGTTACCATTGTGAAGCTACATATAGGTAGTGACCTATATGTAGTGCACGCATGTAATGGTGTCCCCGCACTCACAAAGTTCAGGGAATTGGCTCTGAACAATGTGGGGGCACCTTGGCTAGTGCCAGGGTGCCCTCACACTAAGTAACTTTGCACCTAACCTTTACCAGGTAAAGGTTAGACATATAGGTGACTTATAAGTTACTTAAGTGCAGTGTAAAATGGCTGTGAAATAACGTGGACGTTATTTCACTCAGGCTGCAGTGGCAGGCCTGTGTAAGAATTGTCAGAGCTCCCTATGGGTGGCAAAAGAAATGCTGCAGCCCATAGGGATCTCCTGGAACCCCAATACCCTGGGTACCTCAGTACCATATACTAGGGAATTATAAGGGTGTTCCAGTAAGCCAATACAAATTGGTAAAAATGGTCACTAGCCTGTTAGTGACAATTTGAAAGAAATGAGAGAGCATAACCACTGAGGTTCTGATTAGCAGAGCCTCAGTGAGACAGTTAGGCACTACACAGGGAACACATACATATAGGCCACAAACTTATGAGCACTGGGGTCCTGACTAGCAGGGTCCCAGTGACACATAACAAACATACTGAAAACATAGGGTTTTCACTATGAGCAGTGGGCCTTGGCTAGCAGGATCCCAGTGAGACAGTGAAAACACCCTGACATACACTCACAAACAGGCCAAAAGTGGGGGTAACAAGGCTAGAAAGAGGCTACTTTCTCACAATCACTGTCTGCGAAGAAGATAGGTTCTTTCTACAACTCCTTCTTGTTTTCCTTTTCCACTTCCTCTACTATGCATCCTGCCTCTCTCTCGTCCACAAGTCTGTTTGTATTGATACACCAATTACACCTTTTCTAAAAAAAAAAAAAAAAAAAAAAAAAAGTATTTTAGATGTTGCTTGGGTTGTTAACAATGTCTCGTTTTCACTATGATCCATCTCGGAGAACCTTGTGATTTCCACTGAGGATAGGTATGTTGCCCCTTCTTTTTCTATATTTAATTCTCCTAGTGGTCTCTGTTGCATCAAATTGCTTGGGGAAGGTATAGCTTTGGGAATAATCATTTTCATCCCTAAATTAACTTTCTCGGTTTTCTGTTCTTTACTTCATCCTAATATTTATCTCATCTAATGTCCATGTTTTTCTGAGTTTCTCCACATCTTTCTGATCGTGTATTTGGGCATTTAGGGGTATATTTATACTCCGTTTGCGCCGGAATTGCGTCGTTTTTTTTGACGCAATTCCGACGCAAAAGTAAATCCATATTTATACTCTAGCGCCAAAGTCCATGGAGTTTGCGTCCTTTTTTAGCGTGGACACCTACTTTGCGTTAATTATATGCAAGGTAGGCGTTCCCGTCTAAAAAAGTGACTCCGCGGCATGTGCGCCGTATTTACACTCCCGGGCAAAATTCACGCCCGGGAGTGGGCGGGTAAAAAAAAAATGACGTACGGCCGCTTTTGCGCCGTTTTTTAGCGCCTGCAAAAGGCAGGCGTTAAGGGACCTGTGGGCTCTGAAGGAGCCCAGAGGTGCCCTCCCATGCCCCCAGGGACCCCCCCTGTCACCCTTGCCCACCCCAGGAGGACACCCAAGGCTGGAGGGACCCATCCCAGGGACATTAAGGTAAGTTCAGGTAAGTCATTTTTTTATATTTTTTTGTGGCATATGGGGGCCTGATTTGTGCCCCCCTACATGCCACTATGCCCAATGACCATGCCCAGGGGGACAGAAGTCCCCTGGGCATGGCCATTGGGCAAGGGGGCATGACTCCTGTCTTTGCTAAGACAGGAGTCATGTCAATGGGGGTTGGGAGTAAAAAAAAATGGCGCAAATCGGGTTGCGGCGCAAATTTTGCCTCAGCCTGACTTGCCCCATTTTTTGGCGGGCAAGCTCCATTTTCCCCTACGCCGGCGCTGCCTGGTGTACGTCATTTTTTTTAACGCACACCAGACAGCACCGGCGGCTAACGCCGGCTAACGTCATTCAATAAATACGGCGCCCGCATGGCGCTTCAGAATGGCGTTAGCCGGCGCTAATTTTTTTGACGCAAAACTGCGTTAGCGCAGTTTTGCGTCAAAAAGTATAAATATGGCCCTTAATCTTCTTTTTAATGTCCTTCACAAGATTAGCTAAATCCTTGTTAAATATTGGACTAGAATTTGCGGCATGTTTCTAGAGCATTCCATGTTGTTCATGCCCTATTCCCGTAACATTTCAGTCGTAGTATTTGGGTAACTGAGCATGATAAAAATTATTAAAAGAGGACGAATTCTGTCAACCTCCAAGTATTTTTGAAGCGTGATCACCCCCAGCTTTTACTTATTTCTTTTCTGGACATTTTTCTAACTCAAAGAACAGTTCATTGGTCCCAATCCCATTTTCTTTGGAGTTAACAGATTGATTCTTGTCCTCTTTGTTAATGCATTGGGTGAAAAACAACTCTGCCTCTTTAAGGTGTCTTACTGCTCTTGCCTTCATTCTGTTTCACACCTGTAACAATGTATCAAATCAAACGTGTCGATTTTCTGTTCTACTTCAACAACTTGTTACAGAAATTATCCAGCAAGTAAAAAACAAAATGCACAAGCCTGATGCGAACCTTTTCATTCTGTAGTCATTTAATTAATTCTCCCTGTGGCAGGATCGCGCGTCCGCGCGTTCTTCAAGTGATTCTACAGTAAGGGCTGCAAAGTAATGGAGAAGCAAACCAACGTTACAAGCAACGTGGAATAAATCGAGTTCTTACCTGGGGAGATTCCCGTGACCACTGTGTCCTTCTATGCCGCTTACAATGCCAAAAACGGCTGCTCCGCAGTTAATGTGGTTTAATCCA
The DNA here is from genome assembly GCF_031143425.1 of Pleurodeles waltl. Lineage (NCBI taxonomy): Eukaryota > Metazoa > Chordata > Amphibia > Caudata > Salamandridae > Pleurodeles > Pleurodeles waltl. Next base: position 579,436,537 of record NC_090442.1, on the reverse strand, counting down.
ATGTGGTCTGTCACAGAAGTGCGCTCTATATACCGGCGCTCCTAGACGTCAGACCACCTCCAACAGTTCCTTAAATCAAGAATAGAGTTGCGCCCTAGAACTGGATTATATTTTATTTATCGCTTATTCACAACCCAGACATAGCGTTTCGACATACTTGAAGGTCCTTCTTTGATTTTTACATTTATACCATTTTGATTGAACTGCATTGTGGTTAATGTAGTCAAATCGATTTATTACAAATTGTTAGTACGGCCAATTTTTTCACCAACATTGGACATAAAATATATTCATCAATCCCGCTAGTATTTATAAACAAGGTAGATGAAAGTAAAAATTATAAAATATATATGTATATATATATATATATATATATATATATATATATACACCCCTCAATCCTAGCAGTACACACTTAAAATATAACAAAAAAATAAGTCTGCCATAATGTACATATTTAAAATCAATTAAGTCATGAATTAACGATCAATAATTGATTAATTAATTATTACTTAATTAATTCCCCACCCTAGACCCTCTACAAAACTAGCAGCTCGTAACTAAAATCTAATAAAAATAAATAAGTATTTAAAAATCAATGAAGTAGTTAATTTACAAATAATTCAATAGGTAATTCTATAGGTAAATAATTATTACTTAATTACCTTAATTACCTTCCCGCCCTATACCCCTACAAACGTAGAATTGTGTACTTAACATGTAAGTAAAAAACTCAGTATTCCATGTTTAACATACTTAAAAAAGAATTAAATTAAATAATTCATAATAAATTGTTAATTAACTATTACTTTTATTAATGTCCCATCCTCGGCCCTTAAAAACCTAACAGCCCGAGCCTAACAACCCGAGGCTAATATATAAGTAAAATAAATATAACATTGATCACATAATTAAAATTCATTTAAATAAAAAATTAACAATTCATAGTTCATTGTTATTTATTATTAGTCCTGTATACTGTGGTGCAGCTCAAAACTTCAGAAACTGAGGGCCTCATTACGAGTTTGGCATGTGGCAGAAGCCGCCCACCAAACTAGCGCATCCAGAAGACTGCTATTTCGGTATTCTGCCCGCTAGCCCTATAATGAGTTTCCCAGTGGGAAACTACCCACAACATTGATGCCGGCTCGTAATAGAGCCAGTGTCAATGATGCAGTGCATCAGATGCAACAGCAACAGGGCTGCCCATGGGACCCCTGCACTGCCCATGCCAAGTGCATGGGCAGTGCAGGGGCCCACATGGGGACTCCAGAATCCTGTCACCACCAGCCTTTGCATGGCAGACACGGGTGTTATAATCCCCAGGGAAGCGCCCTGGAGGATTCAGACCGCAGGCAACGCCAGGCTGTCAGCCAGCGCAAATGTGGTGGTGGCGGCGGTCCGACTGTGGCGCTTTCTCCATGGTCATAACTGCTGCATTGGCGGCGGTCCGACCCCCACTGAGAGTCTAGCGGTCCTAGGACTGCCAGCCTTGTAATGAGGGCCTGAGGGTCCAGGAATCGGATGGAGAGGCACTCTGTGCCAAGGACACAGGCTTGTGGGGGTAGGGTGAATGGGAGGGCTGCTATGTGCCAGTGGAATGAGGCCACATGGAGCTGCTGTTGGCCAGAACACCATCAACCACATAATGGGGGGGTCTATCGGGAGTTCCAAGCCATAATGGTCCAGGTGTTGCCCAATCTCCAGGAATTCAAGCAGCTACAAAGGTACACACATAGGGCTTTGTGTGAATGAATGGAGGCCCACAATTCCAACATGACCTTCTTAACAGAGGTGCTGAGGGGCATTCACACAACCCTGAGCAGGCTGCTCAAAACCAACCGTCCCTTCCTTTGCCTCATCAACATCAGGCCCATGTAGATCGGTGCCAGCAACAAGAACGGAGGCCCTGCCACAGGAACAACCAGCCACAGACACCCCTGCCTCCGTAGCAGCTGATCCTCCCCTCTCAAGTGGGAATGTCCAGCAAAGAATCCAGGAGGCACGGATGGCAAGACACCCACCTCTCCCAGCAATGATCCTATTGCTGAAGGTCCTCCTCTGTGGACTGATCCTAAACCACCTTCCATTTCCAATGGGAGGGGTACTCTGGACTTTGGACTTCCAATGGTGTGGCATCTTCTCCAATGATTTCATTCACCATGACCCTTCATATTTCTTTTTTCTGTAGAGCCGTCACATATATTTTCTGCTACTTATAGCTTCACAATAAAATCACCCATCACTAGCTCATTGCCTGCTGATTTTGATTTCACTTTTAGCCATGTAGATATATCAGACCATGTGAACCATACATTGATGATCCAAGGTACTTGTTAAAGATGGAATATGGTGCAAGTACAGTGTCCAGCTCAGGATTTCAACCATTCCTCACAGACACATACATAAAAGTGCCTGGTCAAAATAAACATTTTATTACAGTGTCCTGCACATAGGCTGTCAATGTGTCTGAACTATTGGAGATCATAAATGATTAATGAGTAATGAACATATTTACAGGAAAACAGGTCATATAAAACAAGTGTTTAGCCAATGTGAAGAGGAACTGACTTGGTCGTGGTTTAGGAGTACATGTTTTTTGACCACATGATGACACACATGATGCAACAGGGCCACCACAGGACACAAAACAAGTCCAAGGGCCAGTTCTGAACTTCTATCCAAACACTGTGCAAGCTGATTTAGCACAGGTTTCCTACACATAAACTATGTGCCCTATATATCCTGGACCAATCCATATCCATGTCATACGTCAGAACAGCACCACAAACCTGCCAATGTCACAATTCTGAAATGCCCACATGAAGATGTCATGGTGAAGATACCTGTACAAAGAACAAAACAAGGAGTATAGGATTGAAACCATACATATGACACAGGTCACATAGCAAGGTACATTGCAAGAAACCTAACACAAACAAAGCAACATCATCAAGGTGGGGATGTGTTAAATGTTATCTCATCAATCAGCCTTTGGCTGATTTTTGCACAGTATAAGCTCCCTAACTGTTTAAAAAAACTAAATTCCACACATCCTAACAACCCGAATCATTTCAGGATCTTGTAAGCAATGTGTATTGTGCTACAGATCATTCACCCCACATCTGGCCTTGCCAAACTGTTGTCTGGAAGGCATATCATGACTCACTGTGCCCTTCATGTTGCAACACAAGCCACATGGCACATTGCTGATGTCCACATGATATACTGTCATGCACGGAAGTGAAGGAAATGTGAGTGTCATGGGGGTTCTTTATGGTCAGCCTGCGGAGACCAGGGTCTGTCAAATATATCTCCTAGAATGAGTCATACTCTAGGCAGTGGGAGAGTCACTGTGGCCACGCAATTGTGGTACTGTGCCTACTTCCTGTAGACCTGCAGGTCCTGTCATGTGACCAATATGAGGCACTAGTGGAAAAATGTGCCCTGAAAGTCCATTGATTATATTAGGAATGGGTACTGAGGTAAATCCATAAACTACTCCATATGTGTAATTTGTATAATTGTCAATGTGTGTCTTTAACTCATGACAGGTGTCGTACTTACACAGCTCTGTTGTCACCTTCACATAAGTCATATTTGTTCAGTACAGGCATATTGCACAAATGACTAATCCAAAGTGCAGACATTGAGACGATTCCTGGGAGGCCATGGCATGTGACCTAGCTTGGTTACATAGCAGAAATTGAGCTGAACATACCTTTATATGTTGGATGCCATATCTGTAGGTTTGCAACATATGTTCAAAAGTGTCTTCTGTGGTACAAGTACATACCAAAGACACCCATCCTGAAGTGGCATGAGTCTTCATTTGGTAGGCCACATGTCCACACATGCACAGGGGAGAGACTTTCAGTACCAACCATGCCAGCCCTTTCATTGTCACTCAAGTCTTAGGGTGAAGTCCGTACTATGGTAGTTGCCTGTAGGGACTGTATGCATTGAGTAAATGTTGCAGAGTGTAAATGTGTTTGTCCAGTCAGACCTAAGGAGTTTAGCCTTCAGAAGTCACATTGGTGTGTAGTGCTTCATTGCGGCTCACATCACAGTACATGTGACTGGAGCATGGGCTACCTGATGTCAGTAGGCTTGGTTAGTCATTGTAGGCCATGAGCAGGGTAGTGGGTTACCCTGCAGATGACTCCAGAAGTGTGTAGTCATGACTCTGCACTTATCAGCATGTGTGTTCTATATGTGTGATATGTTGACAAATTGCCCATTTTCTGCTTTGTGTTTCTGAAATGTGTGTGAAATAACCATTTGTGAAACTTGTGTTTGTAATCTTTGGATTTGTCTCCTCCATCCATACAGGCTAGGCCCATCAGAAGAAAGGGATTTGAAGAGCCTTTGCCTGAAAGGTACGGACTGTGAGGGTCTCTAGCCGGTGGAGTGCCTACTGTCGGAAAAGGTAGGAGGACCTGAGACGCTGGGTCTGGAAGATCATAGAGCTCCAGCTGTGGCTGTCCTCCCAAATTGGGCATGTAACACATCAAAGCATGACACAAATAATAGCCCTCCTTTTAGCAATGGCCTACCCGGAGCTTGATGGATCTATGAGGGGTGCATAGCAGCCACAAAGGGGCGAGTGCAGGGCATATTTCTGCCTGTCACATAGCCAAGTTGAGGTGGTAGGTTTTGAAATGTCCCCCTGATGGCTGGGGATGGTCCACATGTGACACATAAGATAAGTAACTGTTTGTGTAGCTATGGATTTTTGTGAAGACTGATGTGTCTTGCCTATTAGCCTAGGGACCTAGGACATAACCGAGTACACTCCACAAAAAGTTTGCTCTACAGAGACAACATGTCTCTGTACATTGATCAATCAAGTAGTGCTTGTTGTTGTAGTGGGACTAAATTCTGTGCAACAGAACATTACACCTGAATGTTACAGCCCAAAGAAAAAGAAGTGATGGATCACTGTCCTCATCCATGTGTCTGCTCAAGTGAGTAAATCGGTATCTGTCCCCCATAAACCACTTGTCTTAAGTGTGTGACGAGTGCTGGTGCCTCACTACTGTCTGTCATGTGAAAGTGGCCATCACGTGGCAGAGCATACAATGTTCACTGGGTGGAGCTACAGATCAACACTTTCCCTTGGTAAGTGGGGAATGTCCATTGAGATGATTTGTGTGACATCACTGTTGCCAGCAATCCCTGTGCCTACATGTTACCTTTCACTTTTTTCAAAATATTTACACTGCTGTTTCATGCATGGTCTACCTGTGTTCATGGGATAATATCTTTATTCTCTCACATATATGTGCATGCCAACCTGTGTTTGGAATTGGATTTTGTAATGGGGCAACATTTCATGTGGTGCTTCAAACCGGAGTGTGTCACCATTGATTGTTGGATCACACATACCCTCACCTGTCAGTGTATGTCATTTGACATGTAAAACTACAGGAGCAATGAGGGACATAACAGGTAGGACTGCAGTTTTTACACACAATGTGCATTTCTTTGCCATTGATGTGGCATCATGTAGCAAAGTGTTCTGCATGTGTGAAATGGAGAAGGTTTGTTACCTGACTGTTGGCAGGCATCATGGAGTGACTTGCCATTATATGGGAATCATATGTGGTTGGGTACAAACATTTATCCACAGACATCTGGGTTTGAAGGAACAAAATGAAGACTGTGATGTAACTTCCAATTTGGCAACATGTTAAGGGCCTTCTACAAGTATTTGAGAATCCCTAGGCCTCTCCAACATATGAAGGACTAATGTCTTCTGCTGATGCAATCAGAATATGTCATTGTAAGGGGTACCATACAGTAGAGATGATTTGCTTGGGGCTAGCTGATTCATTGTGTTGTAGATTTTAGAGACATATCTCCCTGACAATTTGTTTACAGTGCACATTTCCATGCCAGATGTGTAGTATATCTGAGCAACATTAGTGCTACCTACATGACTCCATTAGGACAATTTACACATGGTGAAGTGTGCACTGTTGATTTTTTTCCAGTGTGACATGGATATTTCCATGTCACCTTCTTAAGGCTACTGTATTTCTGTCAGCAACATGCCAGGATTTTGGACTAGCATTTCTTATTGTTGTGGTATTGTGTATGTGACAAATAGATGTATGCATGACCTCCTGTGGGATCTATGGGAATTAACTTGACATTGGTTTACTATTGTATGTTGAAGGTGATGAGGTCTCCTACTTGTTAAATGGTTACAGTATTGCACAATTTCACTGATGCAATTGGAGCTGTCCGAGATTATGATTTTCCTCTGGGCAACTGTTCACAGTTCATGTGGCATGCATGCATATGGTGTGGTACATGTAGGAGCCACTTTGATGTACTTTTTTTCTGGGTCCATCTTGACATCATGGCATTGTTTGCTAATCCCAGTTGTTGTTCAAGTGTGATCAGGAACATGTGTTCCCCCTATTTCTCTTTGTATTTGCAGCATCATCCCAGGCAAGCAAAGGAGACAGGGCGGAACCAAGTGGGAAGCATCTGACCACGGTACCTGCAGTCATGACACCACTGACAAGGAGGGACCCAGGGGCCCTGAGGGTGAGGGAAGTGCACAGAAGACATAGGAGCAACCTCATCATATTCAGATTTTACCTCCAGTGGCCACTCCCTAGTGGGGGCTGACCCATCAGGACCTGCACCTGTACCATCCTTGTCCACAACCCCTGTTCTATCCCAACTTTCCCTGTTGGTCTCCACCCACTTGGCTGTGCCTGCTCACCCAAGAATGTGGGCATCTCCTTTGCACCTGTTACCCCTGCTCCCCTGAGTGAGGAGGCTACTTACATCCTAGGAGTATATCTGTGGGGCAGACTGCCATCGTGAATGCCATCCAGGGTTTGGCAAGTCAACTTCAGCAGACAAATACGTACCTGGAAGGCATTCACAGTTACATGTCTGGCCTACAGGGATGTTTTCATGCTCAGTCCTCCTCACTGATGGCAGCCATCCACCCCCACAATCCTCCTCCCCACCACCTCCCTCTTCCCAATCTAAATTCCCTATTCCCCCACCTGTCCCAAGCACACAGACACATCCGCACGTACCAACCTCAACACACACAAGCAGCACATAAAGACACAAACACCACAAGACACACTGGCACGCAGGCACTCAACAGCCACCCACAGACACCACAACAGCCACCATTTCCATGAATAATAACACCACCCTCACTGACCCACCCACCACAACCACCATACCCACAGACACCACCACAACAGTCAGTGACTCATCCACAACACCCACCATATACCAAGACCACACCTCACAACCCACCGACCCACCCACATCAGACACCATACCCCCAAACACCACCACAATACCCACAGATCCATCCACCACATCAACCATATGCCCAGACACCACCCCAACACACACAGACACATCCACCACATCCACCATACCACAGGCACCACCACAACACCCACGGACACATCCACATCTACCATACCCACAGACACTACCCGAACAGAAACACACATCTACCACTAATATATCACACAGCATCTCACAGCCCTCAAGACCTGCAAATGACCACACTCACACATGCAACAGACACCACCCAAACACAAGCACAATCCACACATGCACACACCCCCAGACAAGACCACCACTCCCCCAACCTCCATATTCCCAATCACTTCTGATGACCATCAATGCTTTCCCAAGGGAAGTTTCCTTTTTCTACATGCCCTTTCCCCTGGTCTCTCTGCTGCTCCACCAAATCCCAAGAGGCCTCCACCCACATCCCAACCCTCCCCTCTCACACCTGCCCCGCAAGCACCCATACCCCTCTCCCAGAGAAGAAGTCTACCCCTCGAACGAAAAAGCTCCCCTCCCAAACCCAACTCAAACCCACCCATCCCAAATCCAACTCCACCCCACCCAAAAATGATCCCTCAGGTATCTGCATGCCCACTTGCTGACCCTTTCTGTGAAGGTTCCCTGGCAGAGATTGTAGTCAGAGCTGGGCACAGTACTGTGCATGCACTCATATGCACTGGTGAATGGCCTTTGACGTGCATCATTTGGTGTTAATAAACCCAAGTTATTGTTTTGTTGGGTACAGATTTGTCCTGCCGTTACTTTTTTGCCTTCTTACTGTTTTTTGGTAACTTGTGTTATGTGCTTACATTTGCTGTTGTGTACAAAATCTGACTTTGTGGTCAGTGCTGGTGTCACCCAAGACAAGCGTGGATGTTCATTGTATGGATATGTGTTTGTTAATCCGATTGGGGTGTCATTGCATTGAGTTATGTTTGCTATGGTGAATTAGTTGAATTGGCAGATGTGATGTTGATGTGGTGTTGCTGTTGTGTGACCCAATGTTCTGTACACTTCACTGTTCCTATGCCTAACATGAGCAGACGTGTGCTTTTTTGGAGTTTGGCGGTGCAGTGTCAGTTACCTGCCCAAAGGGTAGTCTTATATTTGTGAATGTGTCACACTTTGTGAATAACTCCGACCCGGGACACAATGACAAGTGTACTTGGTGAATGTAGGGCATGATGATCTGTTGTTGAGCTTACTGACATGCGCAGGTGTGTGTTCTTATTATCGGTTGCATCCACGGGGTGTGGATTTTGGGCTCCATTGATGAGCAGCTTCAGTGTCATGACATGTACGATGGTCTCCATGGCAGCACAGGATGTGTAACGCTGCCTGCAGGTGTGTTCCTTCTTTTCTACTCTCAGTTCCCACCTGCTGGTTGGACCACTATAGACACGCTGGTGGTAGGCAACATCCAATGTGTCCTGTGGAAACACTGGCTCCGCAGGCCTGATTGGCCTGTCTCGTCACTGTGACGGTCTGTGCTGGCTGACGGTGCCAGGGGCCAGTATGTATTGAATAATAATATAAAAAATATTCAAATCTTTGAAAAAACATGTTAAACGTGTGCTAAAATATGTTTATGACATTATTTAAGAAATGCTAAAAAAGTTAAACAATGGAAATAAATCACATTGTAAATGTCATTGATGCAATTGTATTTAATATATTTTTCATAAATAAACCTACTATAAGATATAAACATACAGTAATTATTCATCATAAATAAAACATATTTATTCTGTTTTGTGATTTAATTAGACAACATTTCAAAGATTTGTTTAAATAAATGCTAATATAAGATATAAAACATCTTCCAGAAATAAATGTAAAAATATGTTACCTTATTAAATTTAATGTTGATATATCTTATATTTTACCATATAATATATATATATATATTACCTATTGGAGGTCGCCAGTAGGTAGTCATAGCTAGTACCATGTCGCACAGAAAAAATGTTTTTGACTTGCCTATAACTTTGGGACTATTTGACGAATCTTCCCAACATTTTCTAAAAATAAACTGTTGCAGTGATTCTTGTTGAGCATGGAAAGTTTTGGGGTGATCTGTAAAGCTGGGGTCGACAAAAAGGGGGGTCTGAAAAGGTTGCGTTTCCCATGTTAATTTCCATAGGATTCCTAAGACACAACTACAGGCTGAACCACTGGATGAAATTACACCAAATTTGGCAGAAAGCTAGCTGTCTGTACGCAGATCATGCTTTTGGTTATTTGCTGTGCCTCTGTTCAGTAGTTATTGAGAAATTTAGAGAAATTAAAATTTGAATATCTTTGGCGTGAAGTATTCTCAAACAAAGACGAGCTTGTGCAGAGAAATGCACAGCTCTGATTGGCTGCCAACATTTCAAACCAGGAAGTGTTGACAGCCATCTTGAGTCTCGGCTTCACCCCTTAGCACTGGTCTGGGGGGTCACAGAGGGACACCTCCAGATAAAAAATAAAAAAAATCGAATTATATTTTTGCTGCAAATTTGTGACATAAAATTAGAAAATACAAGTGTGGACTCCCAGGCTTGTTTTTTTAATAGGCCCCCAGGTGGCCAGGTCCCGGAGGTATTAAAAATTTAGGGGGTCATTTTGACCTCAGCGGTCATTTCCAAAGACCGCTGAGGGACCGCCGTGCTGAAAACCGCCAGTGGTGGCAGTTTTCCGCTCGGCGTATTGTGACTGTTGGAAGCTCTCCGTCCTTTTTCGGATGGAGAGCCGCCAGCAGCCATACTGACGGGCAGCGGGGAAGTGGAGGTTGCTCCACCTCAACCGCCACGTCAACAGAACACCGCCCACCAAATCACGTCCTGTGATTCGGCGTGGCGGTGTTCTGTTGACGGTGTAGTGTCGGCGGAGCTGCCCCCATGGCTCCCGTCCCCTCCTGGAGGATCGTCGGACCAGGTAAGTCAATCGCCCGTGAGGGGGTGGGGGGGCGTTGTGTGTTGTGTGGGTGCATGGGGGTGTGCGTGTGTGTATGAAGAGGGGGTGTGTGAGTGCGTGTATGCTTGCGGGGGTGTTGTATGTTTGGGAATGAGTGCGTGTATGTCTGTAGGTATGTCTGTATGGATGTGTGCGTGTATGTTTGGATGTGGGTGTGCGTTTCTGAGTGTGTGTGTGGATGTTGGCATGTATGTTGGTGTGTGTGCGTGTATGTGTGTTGGTGGTGCCTGCAAGCGTGTCGGGTGAGTATGTGTGATGTGATGTTGGGGGTCGGGGTGGGGTGGGGGGTCCTGCCACCTTTGGGGGGTGGCAGGGGTGGGGGTGGCGGGTGGGGGAGACCCGTATCAGTGCCAGGGAAGGGATTCCCTGGCACTGATAGTACTTACCACCATGGATTTCATGGTGGTTTGAAACCGCATGAAATCCATGGCGGTCAGCAGGGTCCAAATGCCGCCGGTGGTATAGTGACGGCCCCCGGGCTGGAGACCCAGGTATCCAGCCCGGCGATCGTCTCCGCACTGGCGGGCGGAATGGAGAACCAGCGGATGACCATGGCGGTAACCGCCATGGTCATAATTAACAAAAAAAGACCGCCAGCCTGTTGGCGGTCTTACCGCCGCTTCTCTGCCTTCCGCCAGGGTCATAATGACCCCCTTAGTGTTGGGGGGCCTCCCACAACCCACCCCACAGCTCCAGGGACCACCACCTCCCTGGAGCTTTTATTTTTTTATTTGCGGCATGGCCCTCTGGCCCGTTCCGCTGCCCTGGGGAATGCCACCTCCCCAGAGCTTCAATTTTTTTATATGGGTGGCCCACAAGACCCCCCGCACCCGAGGACCACCATCCCCTGGGGCTTCTATTGTATAGTATGTGGGCCCCATGGCACCCTGCTGGCCTGGGTGCCACCACCTTACCAAGGGCTGCCTTATTAATAATATGGGGGGGGGGCAATGCCCTCCCACACCCCAGGGATCACCATTACCCAGGCAAAGTGTAAAAAATAGAAAGGGGGTTCTTATGGGACCCCTGCCCCCCGAGGGACCACTACCCTCCGGGGATATGTCCTGTAGGAGAGGAGCAGCAAGGTCCCCCTCATGGAGCCACAGAGGGCCCTGGGGACCACCAAGCCCCAGGGCCAGCTCCTGTTTCCCACTCCCAGGACATAGCTGTTTGCTGTGGCTTGGATGCAGCGCTGCAACTGCAGCCAAGCTACAGCAAACACTTTCACAGGGGACAGAGATGAAGTAGTTCAACAAGCATGGAGCTGCAGTCAAAGCAGCTCCGTGCTTGCTGAAGCATTGGTACTGCAGGGGAAGCCTCAAGGCTTCCCCCGCAGTGCCTGGGAGCCAGTAAAGGGAGTTATATATAATGAAAAATGTATTAAAAATAAATATAGTGACTGCGGGGGAGCCTATAAATGCCAAAAAATGCCAAATACCCTGTAGAGGGCTTTTTTTTTTTTTTTCAACAAAGAAATAATATGAAAGCCCTTAAAAGGCTAGACAAAAAAAAATAGTTAACCCCTGTAGCTGCGACCCTCACACTGAGCTACTGGTGTTCGAGTTCACCTGCACTCATTTCCATTTTTGTTTAAATAAAAAAAAAGGATATTAAAAAAAAAATACATCATTTTATTTGAAATTGGAGACAAATAACTCATTCTATAGATACCAGATATCAAAGCCTAAAAATCTCTCTCTCTCTCCCTCCTACTTTCTTTCTTTCTCTCTCTGTCTCTTTCAATCAGTTGTCCCACTCACACACCCACTCAGACACTTACGCACTGACTCACAGACCCACTCAGACGCTCTTGCAGCCACTCACAGACCCAATCAGTCACGCACCCACTCACAGACCCACTCAGACCCTCATGCACTCACAGCCCAAGTCAGACCCTCATGCACCCACACAGACCCACCCAGATAGTTACACACCTACTCAGATGTCACACACCCACTCATACACCCACTGACACCCTGATGCACCCACTCACAGACCCACGCACATACTGATGCACCCACTAAAACACTGATGTATGCATCTTCACACCCAGACAGACACTCTGGCAGGCACTCTTACCTCCAGATACAACCTCTCACACCTATTTTTACACCCACAGAGGCCATGGTTACATTCTGCCATGCATGTGCAAAGGGCTGTGCACAAACATAGGTTTGGGTAGTTATGGGGTTGGCCAAAGTAACTGGCTGCAGACCAGCCCTTGCGAGCAACCCGTACTACGCATGAAAGAAGGCAGAGCACAGTGAAAGGGTGGGTGCTTGTAGGGGGTTGGACTCGGGGACATGCCACAGCCGTGCAGGGCAGTGGTTGGATTCACGTATAGCAATTAAAATTACTATGCATTAAACAAGGCTACAGGGATAAATTTACTCTTAAAAAACATTGAAATTCAGCAGTTTTAGCTAGAGCTCTTTCAAGTAACTAAAACTCACTCCCTATGGTAACTATAACTCCACCTTCGCCAAGCACAATATAATTACTCAAAGCAGACAGTGAACATTGTGATGGTGCTGGCCAAGGGGACCCCTGCACTGCCCATCTCAAGTGCATGGGCAGTGCAAAGCCCCCCCACCCCCCAGGTGACCCCTGCCCCCGTTCTCCACCAGCATTTTTCATGGTGGTGCTACCACCATGAAATGGCTAGCAGAGAATGAGGTCGCAATCCGCAGGGCATAGCTGCTTGCAGCGCAGCCCTGACAGATTAGAACTGCCACCTACCGCGAGACCACTGGGATCCCTGATCCTGGCAGAGCGGGCAGTCCCACAGCAGATGGACCACCTGCATTGAAATATTGCGCTCGGGCTGCCATCCATGAAGCTGGCAGTCTAGTGAGAGCCATGACTCGTAATGAGGGCCATTATATGTGGAGTAATTAGTTGTGCATTGCTAAGGTGCGAGTTATAGTTCACTTAGGGTACGACTTATAGAACTCTAATTCTAACTGCTGAATTTCTACGGTTTTGTACAAGTAAATTCAGAACCTAGCTATAATGTCCAAGTAACCTTTGTTTTTTTTCAGTAAATTTCTATGTTTTTTTAATGTAATATAATTTTAATTATAATACTACGTTATTCCAACCCACGCCGTGCACAGTCTTTGGTCGAGAGCGGTGGGGGTTGGTTGCAAGCCCTTGCCTTCTAGCCAGGCCTTGCAGCCAAGCCCTTATAACCACCTAACCCCATGCCACGCATGGCCTTTGGCCGTGTGTAGTGCAGGTCAGCCACAGGGCCTGACTGTGTCAGAAAATTTGTTAGTGGGTGCGTGAGTGTCTGTGTGGGTCTGAAAGTAGGTGTGTGAGTCTATAAGTGAATCTGAGTGGGTGCATGAGTGTCTGAGTGGGTGTTTCAGTGGGCACCTGAGCATGTATGAGTGAATGAATTAGTGTATGAATGATTCTGTGGTTTTTCTTTCACATTTTTCCATAATCATTAATATTTTGTGAATAATTTGTGGAAATTCATGAAAATTCATGAAGTTTCATGAATAATGCATACCGTAATGCAAAATTATATTAATCCTATAATTTGTCCCTAAAACACACCTATAGCACACCCCTGGTGTGAGGATGCCTTCACCCTGAACTCTTATGCCACTTTCAGTTCAAATTCTCGACCTTGTGAATTAAAATGGTGGTCGCTGCTTTCTAGTCAGGTTGCAGTCAGCCAATTGCAACACTTGTTTTCACATGCATATTTGTAAAACATTTGAAAGTTTGTGAATTATGTGCAGCCAGAGATATACAAATGTATTTGCCCTTAAATATTTCCTAAACTACTGAATGGATTTACACCATATAACAAGAAGCACACTATTCATACTGCCACTTAGCTTTCTGCCAAATTTGGTGTAATTCTGTCCAGTCATGTGTTGATAGGTCCTATGGGAATTAACATGGGGAATGCAATGTTATTTTAGCCCCCTTTTTCTCAGCCCCCACTTGACTTATAACCCTGAAACTTCCCTTGCACAACAAGAATCAGCGGCCCAATGTTTTGGAAAATTTCCTGAAGTTTCGTCAAACAGTGCCACAGATATAGGTAAGTCAAAAAATGATTTTTCTATGGAAACATAGTCCTAACTATTACTATCTACTAGTGAATGACAGTAGGTCATTTATATATATATATATATATATATATATATATATCTATATATATATATATATATATATATATATATATATAAAACCAAAGTCTGAAACACCGCAAAGAAGTCAGCTCCAAGGCGGTAGGCTGTGACAGGGTCGCGAACCCTGACAAATCAGCAAAAAACTTCTTGGAAAGAAGATAGTGTCACAGCCACTTACTGGTTACAGAAAATGTCTTTTAATAAGGCAGACAAACAAAACGGCAAATATATATATATATATATATGAATGGCAGTAGGTCATTTACACACATATATATATATATATATATATATATATATATATATATATATATATATATATGTGTGTGTGTAAATGACCTACTGGCATTCACTAGTAGGTAGTAATAGTTAGGACTATGTTAGGATATATATATATATATATTGCTCCCAGATGAACCTCCCAGCTGATGGAGCCAGGCAACTCCTGAGCGTGCCTCCATACTTTACAAGGAAGTAAGGACAGATGTCACCACAGCAACAATGTAGCTACGATTGGCTGTTCTCAGGCGTCCCACAGACGTATATATACAGTATATATGTGTGGAATTGTATTTGTGAGCTTGTGTTTGTGTGTGTGCAGGAAATTGAATGAGACTGAGTGACAAGTGGTGTGAATGGTTGAGCTTGAGGGGCCGATTTATCAAGACATTAGGCTTGATTACAACTTTGGCAGTCTTGGTACCACCATGGTGTTGTCATCAGATTCACCGCTGCGGTGTTGTACGTCCATCCATCATATTATGATGCATGCATTTACATAGACATAAGATTGCTGCGGTCCCACTGACACCACCAGTAGATCTCAATTGTGGCAGCGGTGGGATAGACCAATGGGGCTGTCAGAGGGCAGACTGCCAGCGTCACTGCCAGACAAATTACGACATGCCTTCCCACTGACTTGACTGTGGCAGTCCAACCACCACATCTGAGCTGGCCGAAAGGGAGGAATATAAGGCAGATACACACCAGTTCTCAGCTTCACACCTCCCGTGCCGTCATGGAGCTGTTCATACACGTACTTCCATTGCTTGTTCTACTTGATGACGTCCAAAACTGACACCGTCCTGGATGCACCCATCACTAAGCTCAACTCTTACCCGTTTCTAGCCACTCCACAGAAAATAGACACCCTACCATGGACCTAGCAAGAAGTTTGTGGTTCCTGGCCCAAACATATTTTGGGGGCCCTTGTACAGAGTTGTTCTCAACGTATGACCCAATCACAGATCTATGATGTCCTCACTGACTCTGCACAGCCACACTTTACAAAAGTCAAAATGTTTGCATAATTCATAATCAGGGATAGTGATGTGTGCATTAAATTGTGTCACACAACAGCACCTCCTCATCAGTATCACACCTATTAATATAAGTGACACTGTAACATTGCTCACATGCTACGCCCTTTTGTGATATCAAAGATACATCTGAATGAATGTCTCATGAATCTGAAACACACCTTCTCTACTAAATCCCTGTAATAGACTCCCACATATCACCCCCATTTCAAGGAATGTTAGGGAAATGGGATTCAAAATAGTCAGTGTGAGAAGCATTCAAAGGTCACAAAGTAAAGACTCTCTGCAAACTAGGTGTGCCTGTACGACGGGGACCTCTGGAAGGCTAGTGCCTTCCTGTGGAAACCTCTATTTCCACAGGACTTGTGGCTTTAAGTATATCAGCGACAACCAATAGCATAACCAAGTGCCATGCATATGGGGAAATGTGAAAGTGCAAGTCACAAAAGCAAACACAACAGTAACATCGTTTGTTACACATTTAGATAAAATAGATGTGAGGTACACACATGAAAATGGACACATGTCCATTAAAATGTATACAAAGGTATGACAATTGAACGCTGTTCATGTGTGGATAAACATATCTTTAGCTTTCTCACATTAAACACATATCCAACCTACATCATAGGGAGAAATGCAACCCAAATGATGTTGATAATGGCCTAGCCAAGATGAAATACTGACCATATAAAATACCACCCAATGCAATGTCAGCCCCATTTGGGTTGCATCCCACATATCCATCCAGTGAACATTTACCCTTGTCCTGGGTGACTCCAGCACAAGTTCCAATGTCGTAGCATACCACCCACATCAAATGGATCATCAATCAGGGTGAGACAAACACAACTATATTCCTACAACCTAAAGTATTCATGACCATCAAAATGGTGGAAAAGTAATGGTAGGACTAGTCTGTAATAAAACTAGCAATTTTGTTTTATTAGAAACAATTAAAACATGTAATAAAAATAAAAAAGTAAATGCCAACGGGCAATCCTATATACCAATGTATTGTCCAGCACACTGCTGTGCCACTAAACTTGCCTCTCATTACACTGCCATGGGAACCTCCTAAAGAAGGGGCATCCAGTGGGAAGTCCATGCACCCCAATAATGTTCATTGAGAGGGGTGGATACGTTTTGGGATTGGTGGGTATGGTTTTTGGAGGGTTGGGCCTCACTTTGGGAGGGGTGTCCTTCATTTAGGGAGGGGTTTTGATTTTCTGCACATGTGGCTGGATTCAGTGGTGGGGGGATTAGGTTTCACAGGGCAGGATTTGGATGTGGAAGGGATGGGTTGGGGTGTGGAAGAGGCTCTTTTGGCATTCAGACGGGGTGGTTTTGACAGAGGTAAAAGCAAGGGCAAATAACAAACTCTCCTTGGAAAAATAGGTAGGGTTTTTTTGAGGGGTTAGGAGTTGGGAGGTTGAGGAAGTAGACACGTCAGATGTGGGTGGGTGTGTTTTTGGTGCTGCTGTCTGTGTGTCTGAAGTATCATGTTTGTGTTTTGTAGGTGCCTGTTATGTGGGTGAGAGTTGACATTTCATGTTTTGTGGTGAGCGATGTGGATGTGCTGGGTATGCTGGGAAGGTGGATGGTTCCGTGGGTGTGGTGTCTGGGGGAATGCTGGAGGTGGTGGATGGGTCTGTGGGTGTGGTGTCTGGGGCAATGCTGTGGTTGGTAGATGGGTCTGTGGGTATGGTATCTGGGTTAATGCTTGGGTGGTGGATGGGTCAATCAGTGTTAGTGTGATGTCTGGGAGAATTCTGGGGTGGTGGATGGGTCTGTGGGTGTGGCATCTGTTGGTATGTTGTGGATGGTGTATGGGTATGTGGATGTGGTTGTGGTGTCTGAGGGTATGTTGGGAATGGTGGATGGGTCTGTGTGTGTGGTGTCTGGGGTATGTTGGGGTGGTGGTGGTGAGGGGGGTGAGTGTCCGGTGAGTGGTTGCATGCTTGTGTTTTGTGGTGTATCTGTTTTTGTGCACTGCTTGGGGCTGTTGTGGTATGTGCATGCTTATATGTGAGTGAGTTCGGGAAAGGCATGGGAATAGGGAAATTGGATGGGGAAGAGGCAGGAGGTGGGGTGGAAGTTTGGAATGGGTGGAAGGCTGCCATGAGGGAGGAGGCCAGAGCCTGAAAAGATATCTGTAGTGCACGGTGTATGCCTTCAAAGTAGGCTACCATCTGCTGCAGATGGTGGCCCGGCACCTGGATGGCAATCAGGGGCAGAGGCTGAGGTGCCTGGACCAAAGGAGACAGCTCAATTTTTAGGTGAGTGGGCCCACACAACTGGGTGAGGAGCAACAGGGAGGATGGAGAGGGTAGGGTGGGTGGCAGGAACTGGTCCTGTGTGTTCTGCCATCACTTGGGAGTGTCCACTGGAGCTTGACTCTGATGACTCTGGTGATGAAGATATTGAGTCTGTGTCCTCCACGGCACTCTCCTCACCCTGTGGGCCACTAGGTCCCTTTGTGTCTGTTGTGTCACAACAGAATATACCGTGGCCAGTTGCTTCCCCACAGATGTTGGCCCTGTCACCTCCTCTTAGGTGTGGATGTAAAAATTAAATATAAATACGTGTATTACATGTGCCAGATCACATTTGACCAACAGCTTTGATCACAGAACATTACTAAAATGTACAGTAGACCACAGCTATAAAGTCCACTAAAGTGGCTTCAACATTAGCAAGACAATATTCATACATGCCACATGACCTGTTAACAGTGGTTCATAGTAAGGTCATAATCACAGACAGCTCCACTTGTGAATGAAGTTGTCTTATCACAATACCTATGTGTCAAGTAGGAGACCTCATCACCTTGAATAGTTTGGCTCCAGTAGCATATCTTGGTACCCTGATGTTATCAAATAGTATAGCTATGCCAAATCCATTCCTACTGATTCCACACAAGGCCCTGTAATCAGCAAATGTTGATATACCCAATACCACATAATGATGAAATGATGGGCAACTAATACAGCTATGTTGCAGCAGTATGTACAGTAGCAGGAAATAGGTGACATAGAAAAACTCATGTAACACTGCTGAAACTTCCCATTGGTAACATTCTAATATCTCCATTGTCAGAATAGTCTCATGAAAGTTGTACTTATGTAGCTTTGCTATGTATCACATGTTGCACAGAAACGTAGACTGGAGACAATCTGGGCAAAATGCCTGGGGGATTTGCCTACAAATATCCACAGCATAATGAATCAGTTAGAACTAGGGACATCCACAGTCCAGATAGGTATTGGTGAGAACATCATTTTTACATTGCATAACTAAAAGCCAATAGTCTATTGAAGGTTGCTGATGCTCAGTGAATCTACATTACCTGAAGAGGTGGTTTAATATGTTTCCTAAAGGGAAGGCACATCACTGCACCTTTGTTTCGTGCAAACACAAATACCATTTTATTACTGAGTGTAGACACTCACATATGATTTCTACATTTCTGCACGTCACTCGTTGATGCAACAGTCAATGAATGAACCTTCACAAATAAACATGCGAAAATGACTTAGCTGAGTATTTCCACATCAATGACATGGACATTCACATTGTGGGAAGTTACTGTAGGTCTAGCTGTCATGTCCTTCATTGCTTCAGCAATTGGACCTGACTAATGACATTTAGTAATGGCTTAGAGTGTGTATGACCCACCAACAAATGTTTACACACCCCTGTCTGTGGTAACAAACTGTATACTAATCAAATATAACTATTTTCCAATACAGTTTGGCCCACACACACACACATGTGGTGGAATTAGGCATCAACCTATGAAGACATGTTGATCATGTGTGAAACATTAGTGTAAATGATGCTACAAAATTGAAAGGTACACATGCTAACATGTAGGCACTAATACTGATGGCACCAGTGATGTTTGCTATCTCATGTAACTGTGCGTTCCCCACTTACCAGAGGGAAGTATTGCTCAGTGACTGTATCCAAAGTCACTGTATGCTATGTCACTCTTGACACACTGAAGCAAGTGGTCTCTAAGGTACAAACGTTACCCACAACAACAAACAACATGAGCTGATTAGTCATTTTACTCAGCCAGGTATTTACTCAAGACTGTAAATTGGTAGTGAACTAGCCTCTGCTCTGTCTCTGGTCATAAGGACAATAGGCAAAGCATATGAGCATGCAGCTACCACAAGACCTACAAAAACAATACCTCTTCTTGAGTATCGCACATGGGCCATCCTCAGTATTGATGGGGAGATGCCTGGCTGTAACACACAAAGTTGACAATGTAGGATGTGTGACTCTGGCTAGTACTCATCTTATTGTAGCTGCTATGAGTCCCTCAACCACCCATCAAGCTCTGGATAGGCCACCTCCAGTAAGTGGGCTATTAGTGGGGGTCAAGGTCTGGTGTGCACTATGTCCACATTGATAGGACAGCCCCAGCTGGACCTCTGTGATCTTCCAGGTCCAGCGTCTCAAGTCTTCCCACCTTTTCTACCAATGGATGCTGTGCCGGCAATGGAACCACAGGGTCTGCACCTTCCAGGTGATGGCTCTTTAAATGGCTTGCGTCTGATGAGTGTTGACCTCTATGGAGGCAATAGATGAATAAACAGTTCATAATTACATATTTTAGGATATCTGTTTGGTTAACACACATTTTATATAAACATAGCACAAGAATTTTTAAATTGTTAATACAGTACATGTGTAATTCTCACATGCTGAAAAGTGCAGGGACATAAACACCCACTTTTGTAGTCATCTGCTGAGTATCCTGAACCCTGGTCATGGCCTACACTGACTAAACCAGCCCAATAACATCATGCAGCTCAGGGCCAACAGATATATACTATAATGTGAGCTGCCATGAAATACAACACACCATTGTGACCTTCTGAATGGTAAACTACTTGTGCGTGACTTTACAGACACCTTTACAGCCAGGCCTGTTGACATGTTGTAAACGGTGCATTCAGGCTAGTACCATAGTATAGACTACATCACAAAACTTAGGTCACAATGAAAGTGCTGTTATGTTTGTCCCTGAGAGCTTCCTCCAAGAGGATGTGTGGACATGTGGACTACTTAATGGAATATCATGCTAAATGTGATTGAGTTTGTGTGGTATGTACTGGCATCACAGGACATACCATTAACCATATGTGGCACTGTTTCAGGGATTACATTTAACAAGCCATGGTTTGTTTTGAATGTAACAAAGCTAATGATTCACATATAATGATCTCTTCAGAATTAACCAACTATCTGCAGTATAAGTTTGTCACATGTACAATAGGCCTGTACAGTGCAAACATGACTTGTAGAAATGTGACAACAGACCTGTGGGAGTAATGGGCCATTGACAATGTGGGTCAATGGAAAGATGTACCAGGTCAGGGGGTTACTCCAGTCACCTTTCCAAATGTAGTCTGTATAAAAACATTCAGGACTACTAATGGTTCAAAAGATTCATTTTCGGAACACCCAAGGATCTGCAGGCCTATAGGGAGATTACCCTGTGCATCAGTGGTACTGGCACAGTAACTCTGCCCCAAGCTGGGCAATGGCCCATAATGGGCAAGACTCTTTGTCAATCCTTGTTCTCTGCAGGCTAAGTATACTGAACCCACATGAACATCACATTTCCATCACTTCAATTCATAAAGGTACATCTTGTGTCCATCAAATATATGAACTCAAAGTTGTGTGGCACTCTGAAGGGGCCAGTGAAGTTTAGCTAGCTCTCACACAATAGTTTGGCAAGACCTGAAATAGGATAAGTGATGGGACTCTACACATAGCTAACTTCCTCCTCAACTGCTTCTAACAGTATACATACACAGCTCATTTTGTAATGCAAATGCAGTTATTTTCTCATTTACCATTATCTGAGCATCAAATATATCATAGGTACCCTACAAAGTATACCTTCATTGATATGTGAATGCAATATAAGGAGGATCTACGGCTTCTCACACAAAAACAATGGTGATTTTAAATACACAAAGTACAGGGCTCCACAATCCACTATTTTTTCATCCTATGTATGGACCACAAAATTCAACTACAGTAATCTAAAAATCAATCTGGAACTCAGAGGCACATTGTAGCCCATAAGAAAGGAAAGGATGGTGTTGAACAGAGTAAAATATGTATGTGAGATAGTTACCTATTCCTCTGGTGAGCCATGGAGCTGAATATACAGGAGATGGACCTCTTCAACAAGTTTCTTCAGCTCCATTCGAGAGAAGACAGGGGCCATCTCACCTGCTTGGCCTTACATGATTGCTCCCAGAGGTGAGAGACAGCAGCTTAAGTGAAGAGATGTTGATAGCAGCAGTGGCAGGAAGCAAGTGAGTTATTTTTCAAACCACAGCGTACATGTATGCCACATACGTGGTCATCAGCATAGACGAGCACAGCCATAGGCCCGCAGCTATCACAGTCAACTACGTTAGCTTAAGGCTGAGTCCACCGTGGATGAAACCACCAAACACCCACTGCACGATTAACTTTTGCCGGCGGCGGCAGTTTCCAAAAGTCCAATATACAAGGTCAGGCATACGTCATTTTAGCTGTTAGCGCTGGTGATTTTTAAATGCGTCACCTCTACTACAAATGTGTTGTAACATGTTTATGTATGTATTACTAAATTACTCTGTAATATCTTTTGCACAATCATCAGTGTAGTGCATTACTCCACATAAATGCTATATAACCATGGTACACTGTACACTGCCGGTGAAGGTATTTGGGAGAACAAAAAAATAACATTATTAAGGTGGTCATGAGAACCATTTAGGTGTATAATGTACATGTATATGTTGTAGACACCAGTGTAGACTACAATAGGGATTAAAGGTGCATTTTAGATAGTAGACAATTGTTATGTGAAATATGCCTAATGGTGTTTGAGCCAGTTATGTTCTGTCACATCACTTTTGTCTGACTCATCACATTGTTACTCTGGACACTGTGACCAGTGCTCCAATTTATTTGATTCTAAACATAGGTGCCATGGGAGAGGAAGGAGACGACAACCTCAAGTGTACCATTCATTTCCAAACCTTCAGAACTTGGAAGAAAGGGATGTTATAAAGAAGTTTTATCTGAATAGGAAAACAATACAAGATTAGTGTAGACAGTTGAAGCCTGATCCCATGCCTCAAAACACCAAATCAACATTTATCCCACCTATTGTGAGATACATGACAGTATTGCATTTTGTGGCCACAGGATCCTATCAATATAGAGTGGCAATCTGTTGTGGTATGTCACAACCTATGTATGGTGGTGTATTATAAGACATGTCATCAGCAATGATGAAGCAAATTGACAGCTATATCAGGTTCGCCGGATGAAAGGGTTTAGCCAATGTGAAGGTTGACATCTATGGATTTGGTCTCCTCCCACCTGTGATTGGAGCCATGGATGGCACCCATGTTACATTAGTACCACTGCAAGCCAGTGAACAAGGTTATTGAAACAGGATGCACTTCTATTTTATCAACTTCCAAGTTGTCTGCTTGCCAGATTTGTATATTTCAAATGTCTCTGCCTGGATACCAGATTCAGCCCATGATTGCTTCATACTTCGGAGCAACACCATACACCTGTTGATGTCACAACTACAAGTGGAGGGGGCCTGGCTTGTTGGTAAGTAAGATCTTTCCTAACTTTGTGTGTGCAATGTCCGGTACTATAATCAGAAAGTACGTGTCTCATTGTAGCACTTATGTCTTATTACAAAACAGGAGACTCAGCATATTCCAATCGTCCTTGGTTATTTACACAGCTGTGGAATCCAACTACACCAGGGGAAGTCTGCTTTAATGACGCTCATTGAAGAAACAGGGCGGCCAGTGGAGTGGGATTTTGGGCTCAAGAATGCCTGATTTCGCTGTTTGGACAAGACTGGGGGAGCCCTTTGCTACACACCGGGAAAGCGTGTCAAATCACTGTGGCCTGCTGCATGATCCATAACATTGCTCTGCAACGGACCACATCCTAACATCGCAGAGGATGGAGAGCCTGAAGTGTCACCTGGAGGGGATCCTGAAATGCCAAATAATGATGATAGTGGTGAAGGGGAAGGAGCTGACTTGGGTCAAGATCTCATCAACAGCTTATTTTTATGAATGTAAGTATATTTTGAGATGTCATGACTTTGACTATTTAATGAACCCTTGGTGTGATGATGTGAGCAGTATATTTATTGTGAATGTTAGGAAGTTGAAGCTCTGGCAAATTCTGGCAGTGGACGTTTGGTATGGAAGGTTTTGAGACATGCTCATTTTGTTAATGTTGTTTTGTTTAGGTCAGATTTTTGTCATGGACTGCATTCTGGAGATGTTTGCTAGGTGAATTGTGTCATATATATGGTTTCAAAGCTAACCTCTTTTTTTGGTGTTTTTAGGTACCTTCACCATGGCATCTCCATTTGGACATTTCAGAGTTGCGACATTAGCAGGTATATGATGTTGTTGGGACATAAGAAGTGGACATGGATTGTTCATGGGAATGTATGTCACAGACTTTGGATGTACAAAACCTGTGCCAGGACAGCTTGCACAGTGATAGGATGGAAGTTAAGGAGACTGCTTTGAACATGTTCTTTGTATTGTGGTGCTTATAATGCATTATATGTGTCATCATGTGCTCCAACAATATGTAGCTGTAGGCCCAAATCATGCTAGTTTCCCTTCAAATTGTCTAACTATTCATTTTGTATGAACTGTATGTAACTGTTGTTTAATCATTGTAGGCCAAAGTGCTTGTTGCACATCACTGACATTTGTTTGTGACATACCACCAGATGCAGAAGCACTGGATTGTAATGATCCTGTGATCAGAAACTTTTGTATTGCCATCTATCGGAGCCTTGCTTTACAAGATGTAGGATTCTTTTGGTGAAGAAGTCGATATTGTTCCAGCTGATGACATTGACCAAATTAATTTTTGCCTATTCTACAGGAAAATGTCAGATATATCCCTTCCTTCCATGTTCTTGAGGACTGTACCTGCAAATGTGATCACTCACACACTATAATTGTGTCATGTATGATTTGCTATGTTTCTGACATCTTGCCAGCCCGTGACTGGAACAATGTAATAAAAATGGTATAAGACAAGACACTTGTATTTATGTGTTGGTGCAACATGATTATGACCCTGAGCTAAATATTGTATATGTGCAACATATTCATGCTTACACAAATAGCTTGTTTTGTCATTGAATAGTTCACAATATTACATATCTACATTGCTAAATGTGAAATTTACTACAGCATACAATTAATTTGTGACTTGTGGATTAATTAAAATGGTAAAGGTGAACACATAGTGCAAAACCAAACATAAAAGAAAAGTGAAGTCCAGATTACTCATCCCATGAGAAATGGAAAAGTGTCCAGAATGAGTCCACAGAGTGAATGTGTGACACACAATAGAGGAAATTAGTGTTGAGGTTTCTTGCTGGCAGTGGTGGTGTCTTACAATCTGCACCACCTGGATTTTTTCATGGACATTCCCGCTTGAGAGGGTGGGGGTTCCGTTGCTGCAGAGGCAGGGGTGTATGAAGGTGTTTCTTCCTCTGGCAGGGCCTCCCTTCCTGTGGCTACTACAGATGTAGATGGGCTTGATGTAGTTGCATTACAGGAAGAGGTAGATGGTGGTGGAAAAGTTCATTTTAGGGTTGTAAGGATAACCATCAGCACCCTTTTTAGGACCCACATGTTGGAGTTATAGACCTCCATCTGTTGGTACATGTCCCTCTGCTGCCACTTAATTTCCCAGAGTTCAGTAAGTACCTGGTCCATCACGCTTTGGGACTCCTGATACACACCCACGATTTGGCTAATGGTGTCTTGGTTGTGAGTGGCCCCAGTGGCCATACTCTGCTGGCCCACAGTTTTGCTTCCCACCAACCCTACCCCCATGAGCCTGTGCCCTTGGCCCAGGGTGTCCTATTCAACTGGGTCCTGCTCCCTCTGTATCAAGGCTGGTGATTTGCACTTCAGGATCTATGACTGGGAGCACACGATTGGACTAACTATGCTAGGTACACAGGTTGAGGGAATTGGTGTTGTCTGAGATGTTGTTGCAGCTGGGGTGGGAGGTGTTAGACCTAGGTCATAGTAGGACTCACTGCTACCATCTGCCCAGGCTGACCAGATGTGCCAGGTCTGTCATCCACGTCCACATGTCCTGGAGTGTTGTCATCAATGAGAGATTCATCCGGGGTAGGAGTAGAAGTCTGTTTGGTGAACAATCTCTGCCCAGGTGCTGTGCCAAATTGACCTGTTGTAAAATAGAGATCATTATTATTGGTGGAAGTGTGGAATCTACATCCAAATGTATTGTGTCACAATAAGTAGAGGCCTAGGAAGATCTTAATGGGTAAGGTTTCCTATTGTGATATTTTTCCATGGTAATGGACTTGTTAACACAACATTTGTAGTGGGTAAAACATGTATTAGAATTAAGCATCATTAGATGTGCTGATAAATTGCATTGCAGATTGAGGAATAAACATGACATATAGCAAACATTTAAGCCAACATAGTGGAGAAGTAACATTCCAAGTCCTAGTTGTGTACAATACACGTGAACACACAACTTGGTTGAATATGTAGCATTGGTCATCTTGTGAGCAGTGCAGAGCCAATTGGTTACCTGCCACTTCCACATAGCTGAAGACGCTTAATGCCCTGCAAATTATTGATATACATACTTGGTAAGGTGTCACTCATGTCATCAATAGTTTCAGTTGAGGAGACCAGGACAACATCAAGCTAAGTAGGCAGACATATCTCTGAGTATCACATATAGATTGCTCAGTCTGTGAGAAGTAAACAGTTGTGACATGGCAAACAAGTGACAATGGGCAAGAGCACAATGGCCTCTTGTTTTGAGTTACAGAACCAGGCCTTAATGGTAGTTGCAGTCATATCACTTTCTAACTCCCAACACTTGACAAATGGTAAACTCTGTGATAAGTGAACCTCAGTTGTGACATAGCAAACGTATAAAAATGGGCAAGAGCACACAGCACAATGGCCTCTTGTTTTGAGTTACAGAAACAGGGCTTCATGGTAGTTGTGGTCATGTCACTCTCTACTTTCCAACACTTGACAAATTGCTAGTCCTACATACCTGCTGCCAATCTGCAGTTAGGCTGGACCATATATTTACATATTAACACATACCATGGGTCCTGAGTTGATATTTTACTAGTAAAACACTTACAGACCCTATTCCAACATATGGCGTGCAGTGGAGATTTATACATGTGAGGTTATATACACATGTTATATACAACAATGCACTTAGACAATCAATCGTCTCTGATACTCTGGGTATTGCATGTTAGACAACACAATGGAAGAAACCGAGATGAGAGCATATAGAACATTAGAGTGTTGTGACAGTTACTGAGGTGTAACTTCCCAGACCTCCGCTCCCCCAGCTATTCCTGTAAAGCCTTCATGAATGAAGGATGGCCAAGACCTTCTCCTTCCAGGGAAAGAGTTGTAATGGGTTGCTGGGAGGACCACCTGGGCCTCTGCGATTGGCGGTTCATGCTGGATACCATGTAATACGGTGGGTGAGAGACCGCCGGCTCAGGGGTGTTCTTGTGACAGCCACAGCAGCAGTACGGTGGTGAGACCACCAAACTCGCAATGAGACTCTTTGTCCTAACGGAAATTAACACAAAGTAGCACAATCTGGCTCAAAGTCTTGAGAAACTATTTATTTTACAGTACAAAGCGTCTTATACACTAGAAAGTAGCTTTAAAGTGGCATAAATAATGCTTTGTACAGCTTTGTGCTGTTTTGCATCACCGGCCCTGCAATGATTGTTATATGAGCATTTTCATGCTACAATCCAGTTTTTTTTTTATAAAAGCCCTAGTCAGTAAAGATGTTAGGGATTGTTTTGTACCAAATAACACCTTTTTGATGCAGGTATTAAGTTGGATAAATGTTTCAATTTCTTCTAACTCTTTACACATTGCATGTGTGCTACACTATACAACACACATGCAATGTGTGAACAGCTTTAATGTTATATAGATAGAGTATTTTGTCCTGGAATGTTACCCTTCAAGTACAAAATCTATGCCAGACATCATGCGCACACCTTTACATCAAGGAGCAAAGGAATATGTGTGGTGCTAGGCTGCCTGTTTGTGTGCCAGAACTGAGGTAAAAAGCAGCAGTGCCATAACTCGCACAATGTTGAGTAATAATTGTGGTTCCTGCGCTGCACAGGGCTATTTTTTTCTAATGTTCCCCTGAAGTGTCAGTATGTATGAGAGAGTCAGGGGGTGAGAACACGTGAGTGAGAGAGAGAGACTGCGAAAAATTGAGAGTCTCTGGGTGACAATGAATGGGTATGAGTGTGAGCAAAAATGAGTGAGAGTGGCATTGAGCAAGCATAACTGTGAGTGAGAATGAAGGAGAGAGTGTAAGTGAGTTACAATGAATGAGTGTGATTGTGTATGAGTGAAAATTAGTACGCATGAGTGAGAAAAAGGTGTTATGCTTTCAAGTGTGCCCTTGACTCCAGCATACTGAAGGTAATCTGTGATTTAAAGAGGCACCAATGGCAAAACTTAGGCACTGGCATTCTGAAGGCAGTACTTTGCATGACAGACTTTTGTGAGAAAATACTAGCAAAAGGAGAGCACACTGTACTTGGCATATGGGTATGCTCATGACAAGATGCTGACACTGACAAAAAATGTAATTCTTGGCATAGGGGAACCTTTGGAAAACTACTGGTGCTGGAATAATGGAAGAAATTCTTGGAATAAGGGGCACCTGTGGCAAAATGCTGCTATTGACACTTTAAAGGTAGTTTGTGACATGAAGGAGGACAACCATGTTGTAATAAAATGCGCCAGTTGAATGGAGGGTGACCCATGTTGAAGGGGCAGCAATTGTCAGGGTGAACCACAAAAGTCACTAAATTAACCTATGCTTAACCCTCTGGTAGGTTGGAACAAACACAGGAAGCCTTAGCTTAAAGGTACTTAAAGGCAATGTGCAAAGCATGTGTGTAGCACACAAACAGCAATAAAATAGAAACACAACACAAGAAATATCCCACACCAATTTAGAAAAATAGAATATATTTTAATAAAACATATGACACCAACATAACAAAAATCTAACCAGTAGAACGGAAAGTATGAATTCTTAAAGTTTAAGGTAAAAACTAGTTTATAAAAGATCAAAGATCAAAGTGGCAACCAAGGACATCTAGTCACGCAATTCCATTTCTAAGTTAAAAAAAAGATGGCCGACTGAAATGGAGCGCAGGTCAGATACAAGAAGTGGATTGGGCTTAGGTGCTCTTATCATTGAAACTAGAAGAAGTTTTGAAGAATATGTTTCACAGACAGAAGGTTCAGTAGAGAGAGATGTCAGGCAGTGTTCAAGGAGGTAGCATCATCATCAGGGAGTTGATGGATGAAGTACCGGTGTATATTTCTATGTTCGGACTTAGCACCTGATTTAGAAGTCTATGTAGGATTATACTCCTTCACAAATGTGACAGATATCCTGTACACTGTAGTATGGTCCCATTCTATCCTATGGGGAGCGCAATACAGAAGACAGTATATCTGTCATGTTTGTGATGGAGTATCCTCTCTGCTGACTTCTAAATCAGTCTCTATGTGCCTTTTCAAAGTCAAAATGTTTCAGCACGATGAAGCTGCAGGATGTAGCCAGCAAGAGTTCCAGATACCTCTTCACAAGGGACCTCTGAACAGGATTTGCCTCTGTGGAGAATAACGTAGCAGGAGCTACTGCAAAGTAAGGCTGAGAATAAATGCACCTTGGGCAGATGAACGAGCAGGTTGGTTGCAGAATTCCCTCCAGTTATCAGTTTTTAACCAAAAATAGTTTAAGTCCCACATTTTAGATGTTGTCGACCTGGGGATCTTTAACACCGTAACCAAGGGTCCAGGACTGGAGAGGCACAATTTTTGGGGGTTAGGACTTATTCAAGCAGGTGCCAGGTTCAAGATGGTGGGGACTTGTTATGTCCCTGTGGCACTGAAAAGAAGGTCAGCGAACTAGTTGTTGGAGTCACTGTAGTAGTTCTGGGTTCCAGTGATGAAGCAGTGCTCAAGCAACAGGCCAGACCTCTAAGGGAAAAAGTCAGACTCAAGGCAGTAAACCAGTCCTTCCAGGTGCAGGACCAGTACTGTTGCGAACACAGCAGCAGGCAGTCCTCTCAGAGTCGTTCAGCAGGTAGAGAAAGTAAACTGAAGTGGGTCAAATGGTCCTATTTTTATCCTTGGTGCCTTAATTGAAGTAGGAGGAATGTCTAGAGATTTTTATTCTTTGAGGTTCTTGGAATTTCCTGACGCTCTTGCCCTGACACCAGGCTGGCTGCAGGCACAATGAAGTGGTGACAAACCATTTATGTGAAGGCAGAGCTCAGTCTATTCAGTTGCAAATGGCACTGTACTCAGCTCTGCCTTCCCATCCTGCCAGCAGCTGGCCTAATCAGGTACACTTAATTCTCCTACTGTGTGACTCCCTGGGGGAATTGACAAAGTCCAACTGCCAACTACACCCAGGCATGTGACCTATGACAGGCTGAAGGTACCACATAGCACAGGGCAGGAAAATGCCAAAAAGTGGCATTTTCAAAATTGTAATTTAAACTCCGATTTCACTAATAATGAAGGTTTTTAATTGCAACTTCATATATGCCAATTGTTAATTGTGTATCTGTCCCCAATCAAAAGTTAGCATTTATTGAAAATAATGAGGCAACCCAATGTTATCCTATGGAACAGGTAGGTCTCATAGTATAGTGAAAAAAAAACACATTTAGGAGTTTTTCACTACTGGGACTTGCAAATCTTTAATGTACACATCAAATCTTTTAATTATAATGTACAATGCCATATGGGCTATCTAGGGCCTACACTAGGGATGATGTATATGTAAGGAAAGGGAGGTTTAATGCTTGGCATGTGGTTTATATTATCAAGTCAAATTGGCAGTTTAAATCTACATTGAGGCTGCAAAGGCTGACCTAGGAGTTGTTTTATTGAGCTACTTATGTGGGTGGCACAATAAGTGTAGCGTGAAGCATGTACTTCACTGGCCCTGGGTCTATGGTACACCACTCTACAGCAGACAAGTAAATCAAATATATAAATTGGGTTTAAGCCACTTTTACCATGTTTAGGGGAGGCAGCACAGGCACTTTAGCACTAATTAGCAGTGGCAACGTACATAAAGTCCTAAGGCCAATGAAAACGAATTTCAGCCAAAAAAAGAAGAGAAAAAGACAAAAGTTTTGGGGGAATACCGCCCTAAAGCTGACAGATGTGACATATGGTATATAGGAGAGAGGCGTTCATGACAAAATGTTGCCCTGAAATTATTTTTGACAAAAAGGTTACGCATGGGTAATGGACAGCACTAATGTCACAATTCTGGCATTGTCATATTGTATGTAATTTTTGGACTAAAAGGGAACCCATGGCATATGGGGAGCACCCATGGCAATGTGCTGGACCTGGCACAATTGAGGTAATTTTTTACATATGGGGGCATCGCTGGCACATTTTGGGAAAAATGCCATTAACTCTTGGGGAAAGTCAGGTTAAGTTGGCGTGGCACACCATGAAAGACCTGAATATTTAATGAATGCTTTTTCAGAGCCTGTGGCTTTCTAGTGAATTTAAAATGCATGTGTCACATTTTCTTAATCAATTCTTTCTGGAGACCACCTCAGAAATCTCCCTATAAGATATCACGCTTACTTGCTACAAATCAGGACAAGCATTGCGCCCTCCACTTTCAAAAATAGCCAGCACCCACCCCAAGACCAGAAGGTAAACACTGCCATGATGAGCACTGTCTAATTTCTGTAGCTGCCACTGAGACTGAGACATGTTAGATTTTTTTTAATTATTAAAGTCAGCAGTGCATTGTGCATTATTCTGATTAGATTCAAGCATTTTGTAACTAATTGCTGCCATGTTCCATCATTGTAGATACACGGAAAATGAAGTTTCTGAATAAAACCTTCACCACGGTGCTTCACACTAGTGAGACAGCCTTTAAAACAATATTAAAACAAAATGTACTAACAGTAAGGAATAATGTAAGTCAGTTATATAGTTCGTATTTAATATATGGTCTAGTCAATTAATACATGCGGACATAACGACTATTTTTTTATTTAAATCTCTTTTTTTTCTCCCCCTATAATTTATGGACACATTTCGCATTGCAGTATACAGTAGGAGAACTATTAAAATTATGAAGGTTTGTATTATAGAAATTAAGGTTCCCACTGCTGTTGTGTGTTTTGTGGCCTATATCCTCTTCAGATGAGCACATAACTTTCCATTGAACACTAAGACAAACGAGTTAATGATTCCTTTGCATATCATGTCAGCACCTAATACACGTGGCATCTGAAACAGACTTTTGTCTATGTTGTGTTATTATATTAATCTTGAATTTAATATAGAATATCAACAACGTCAATTATTATGCTGTTATCAAGATTAAGTTCTTGTGACATTACTTCCTTAGGAAGATTGAGGGTCAACGGTCATATGATGTCACCTTTGTCCAGTCGTTAATACACAGGATGTGCTGGATTCTGCTCACTTGAGAGCATATGGATAAGTCTTTTATTTTTGGAGGGGGTTGAACAATGAAAACCACCCTTCTTATTTGGCTGCTTTTTAGTTGTATCACTCCACTCTGAATGATGTTAAAAGTAGTGTCTTCCTTTTAAAACACATACAAGTAAGGGGCACATTTACAAGCCCCTTGCACTCCTTAGCGCCGCTGTAGCATAATTTTTTTTTTCACTACGGCGGCATTAAACAGGCCCTCACACTGGGCCATATTTTCAAAGTGGTGTCAGGTATAATGTATGAAAGGGGGGGAATTCCCCCCGCAGGGAGGCTTAAAAAAATGGCACAGTGATATTTACCAGGTGTCACTGCGCTATTCTTGCAGCATTTTTTAATGCCTGCCCAAAGTAGGCATTAAAGTGACACTAGGCTATTTCCTTTGTGCCTCCCCGAGCTTTGCAGGACTAGCGTCAACATTTTTGGCACTAGTCCAGCATAGTGCCATAATGGCATCAAAAAAGTTGACGCTATTGTGCTAACGTGCACTGTATTGTAAATACAGCGCTACAGTGGTTGTGTTAGGGGTTCACAGGGCGACGCAAGGCAACTGGTGCATCAGAGCCGATGCACCATGTCCTAATAAATATGCCCCTAAATGTGCAAGTTAGAAGATGCTGGTAACAACTGATTACACACAGTAACACGCTCAGTACTGTCACAATTACTGGACTGTGCATGTCCAATGAAGAGAACGAACAGACTGTCGGGGCAGATATCCACTCAGTAAATTTTTAATTACCGTTCGTGCTAAAGGTGCACACTCTATTTTGCAAAAGAAGTCCTACAGATGTAAGTGTTACTGCATAGTTCTGTTGTTTGGGTCACTGTTATCATTATAATAGGTAGTTAGTATCGTATTTGAAAATTAACCCTTTAACACAGAAGCATCTCTCTATATCTCCCTTTAGCACCTGAACATATGATATTGGGCATGATTCACAAAGGAACACTTACATTTTTGTGTAAGTTTACTTTTGTGTGGAATTCACAAAACTGCATTTAATCGTAAATTTACAAATGCGGAGCCTCCGCAGTCGGGGTGGATAGCTCCTCACATAAAATGAAAGGCAGGTCTTATCTTTTTATGTGCGGAGTTCTCCTCCCTGACTGCGGAGTCTCCGCATTTGTAAGCTTACCTTACGGTTAAAATGCAGTTTTTTGAATTCCAAGCAAACGTTAACTTGAACAAAGTGTAAGTTTACCTTTGCGAATCAAACACACCTATTTTAACCCCCCACCCCCTTCTCATTAGGAGCAGAGCTATATGTGAAGGCCTTTCACATACTGTTCTGAAGCTCGTTAAGTCAGAGGCTCCATAGTTTGCATGTAATTCCCTGCACAGGAGCACGCCAGTGAAGACGTATTGCTCCATTAGTTGCTGCCAGATTATTGATGGCACCTGTTAAACTGGCCAGAGGCTTGACATTTCTACTCAATGACTTTACAGTGCTAAACCACGTTCGGTTTGTCACACATTCACCATTAAATTACTCCTGCAATGAGTCCTTAAACTGATCTATGAGGTTACGCTGTCGATACACCTGATTAAGGTCATGTTCGTATGTGTTTTAATCAAGCAATACAAACCATTCGTCTCTCTACCTCCCCAAAATGGTGCTATTAATTAAACACACACATAAGTTAGAAATGTATATCTGACCTGTTTGTCATGACTTACTGTGCCAAAGATTTCCAGGTTACAAGTTAAATGTTACCTAATTCAAGGAAGACCCGGCATGTTATTATTACCATTTGATAGCTTTTGATTCCATTTCAAAGTTAATTTCCTCGATCATGTCTGGACCAGCACTCCCACACACGAAAAATGACTTTAACTATAGCACCAATTGACAGATTTATTCTAATGGAGATGCCATTACTGCCCAGGGCTGTTGTAGAAGTTTGGCTACAGTGGAGAGAAAGAAGTCACCACTGTAGCCAAACTTAGGCCCAGATTTATAATTTTTTTGCATCACATTTGCGTCATTTTTTTACGCAAAAGCGGCACAAACTAACAAAATACAATCAATTTGATGGGTGGACCACCATACTGGCGGGGATGGAACTCTGTTGCAAAAAAATACCCTCTGTACCAATATTTAAATCAGACCCTTTGTCTTATCTTCGTGTCCCCAAGACCCAGCTTTCAAATCTTAGCACTAATGGAAACTTTTTCCAACAACCATAATGGAAACCTCCCTTCCTTTTACCCCTGACCTTCAAACCGTTGCTTGACAGGCACTCTTGTTGATGCACTATCTGGCCCACATCTGAATGTTTAGAGCTTGTAACAAGGCTAGTAACAAGAAGGGTTTAATCCCAGTGCTTGTAAATAAAAACGTGTCAGTGCCCTAAGCCCTCCTCAGAAACCTGAGGCAGAGTAATCCTGAAGCCATTCATGGCCGCTTTAATCCGTTTACAACCACTCTCTGCCCCTTCAGCTCACTCTTGCCGCTTTTTATTTTCTTCCTTTGTAAAGCTTTTTCGTTTTTCTCTTCCTCCGGCTTTCCCATTTGAGGCTTTTGATCGCAGTAAATGTTTGAGGCAGCAAAAAAAGTGCCGCCCCTCAAAAATAAGTGCTGGTGACCGACACCGGAAACCACTAGTTTAAATTAAGCATTGGTTAACCATAGCACCAGTTAGTGCTAAAATAACAATGTAATTGATGCCATCAAAAGCTGTGTAAACTCAAAAAAGCACATAATGTAGCTAGTCACCATGCAGATGCATTCCATGTTAAAAAAGAACACCATAGCATTGTGGAAGGTACTGATTTTGACTCCGAAAACAGATTAGTACTTGGGAATTAGCTTCTTTTATCTGTCCAAGCAAGTAGGTAGCCATCCAGACTTTCAGCATGAATATTGCTAGTGGCATCCAGCCTTGCTAATAACTTGTATGATATGAATTATGATCAGTTTATTCCCTTTTTAGGTATGGAGTTAGCCAAAATCTTTTGATTTTATTAAAATAATATGCATAATGTGCTTTTACAAGGGTTTTCTTTTTTTTTTCCTTTTTTCTTCCCTTCTTTCCATCTTTCTTGACTACTTTCCTTCCTTGTTTTTTGCCTTCTTTCTTCCTTCTTTCTTCCTTCTTTTTCTTCTGTGTTTCCTAATATCGTTCTTTGCTTTTTGCCTTTTTTCCTCCTTACATTCCGTCTTTCTTTCATTCTTTTTTATTTTTGCCTTCTTTCTTTTTTGCTTTCTATCATTTTTTCTTTCCTTATTTATTTTTACCTTCCTTTTTTGTTTGTTCCTTCTACTTTTGCCTTATTTCCTTTCTTCTTTCGTTCATTCCTTCTTCCTTTCTTACTTCCTACCTTTCTTTCCTACTGTCTTCCTTTTTGTCTTCCTTCATCCCATTTTGTCTTCCATCCTTCTAAGTCAAAGGAATCCTGAACCAGAAAATAAAACACTAAGGCTGCCAAACGATGCGTTCTGCCCAATGCGAAAACAGCCAGGTTTTAAGTTGCGTTCTAAAGTGGAAATATATCTCCTTCTGCCTGATTGATGGTGAAAGTGTATTTCATAGTCTCGCTGCCACCGCTGAGAAGGCTTTATCCCCCCATCGAGCCCGATGGCAGCGGGGCACCGAGATAAGCTGGAGAGTAGCAGATCTAAACTGACGACTGGGCTGGTAGGGCTGTAAGACCGAGCTTAGGAAGGTGCAGCCCTCCTGGTGGTAAGCCTTATAAGTAAGGCATGTACGCCTTTGTTCCTACCTTTTTTGCTCTTCTTCCTTCTCTTCTTTCTTGTATTTTTTCTTTCTTGCATTCTTTCTGAAAGGCAAGAGACTGACAACCAATACCAGCCAAACTGTGTTAGGCACGGCCTTTTGATTTCACTTAAAGTATGTATAACATAGGTGCTTGTAGAGGTTTTCAGCCAGACTTTGCCCATTAGTCTGTGATTGTGTATTCACAATTTGCTTCCACCAACTCCAGCATGCATCAAGGGGAATGCATCAACCAACTTCACTAAGAGTTATGGCAATGCTACCCTTTCAAATGAAGCACAAAGTAGTTCTCTTCAGTGCTGGGGATTACTGGGGTAATATGAACATTTTAGAGACAAAAAAACATATTTGCCTTTAGCTATTTTTTTGGGTTTGATGAGGGCCTAGCTGCTTCTTGAAAACTAAAGCTTTGAGCAAACCATGAAAGAGAAAACAAGAATTACCAAAAAGCTGGCAGCCAACATTAGACCTACTGGCTTTGCCATTGTACTAAACATTAGGCCAGTACATTACCATTTCTAGGAATCTGTTACTGAGATGAAAACCTCAATGGCTTTGAGTAGATGAAATACACATAGCCATAGGCCATTACACTGTCAAAGTAATTTGAAGTTACCGTAGGGTCCTCAGTAATTTTTGTGATCAGCATTTCACTTGATAAGAAAAATCACTACCCAACTATTGACTAACTAGATGCAGCAGAGTGAAAAATAGATTATGAAGATAGGCCACTCATTATAAGGTGGGCACATTTGTGAAGCCCTGGTCCTTACAGATTGGACTTTTTGTAAACTATGCAAACCTTGAAACTACGAAGCTAGTGAAGATTTTTTAAAATAATAATAAAAAAGGGACAAAAAGGCTATTGCACCGCATATGGGGTGTTCTTGATTCTGTGCTGCATCGTTGTTGGGGGCATGCACCTATCCATTTGCCACTGTTGTGACTAGCATAGAAAGAAAATTATGTGCTGAATTTTGGCAGCTAAGACATTGTCCACTGTTATTTAGAGCTGCAAAACTAGATTCACTGCAGTCTCATGTCCTGTCCACATTGAACCGCACATTTTGCTGCATAGAATTGTGCTGGGTGTTAGTAAACCTACTCCTTGGGTAAAATCAGACAACTTTGCACTTTTTCACAAAGCGGGAAATTTCCTGACAACACCTGACTTAGGAGGGTAGAGGTTTAATTTCTCCATCCCAACTCATGATGCTGTAATGTAGGAAAGTCCTCCTTTTTGCCCTGGTCACCCCCAAACTTTGTGGAGAGATACTGGTGGTTATTGACTCTTGGCTGTGCCCTGGGTACTGCTTACCAGTCCCAGGGCCAGTGCTCTGTGTAAAGAGTATTTGCAAATTAGGCTAATTATAATTAGCAATATTAACCTACCTGTAAGTCCCTAGTATATGGTAGGGCATGTAGATTTAGGGACCCCAGCATAGGTAGTGCACCCATAGGTGCACTGCTGAGGTGCCCATTGACATTTCAAAGGCAGGCCTGGCTTGCTGGCTGCTTTTAAACTAAAGTTATATGCAAATTCAACTTTGGAATTAAAAGTACTTACAAAGTCCTAAATTACCTTAATTTTACATATAAGTCACCCCTAAGGTGTGCCCTACGTGCCCCTAGGTTTGGTTGCCATGTAACTATAAGCAGGGACCTTATACAAATTGTTTTATGAGCCCTGGTGAGGTAAAATAGCCAAATTCGTTCCCCCCCCACTGTAGTGAATGGCCTCCAGAGGCTAAAATGATGAGACTTTATTTTAATTAACAAAGTCCCTCTGAGTGTCAGATACCTCAAGTTTGGTATCAAATGAATTGTTATAATAATACAACTAGTTCAGGTAAAGAGTTTTAAACTCTACCTGGAAAGTTGCCAACTTCAGCTCTGTAGTGACCTTCTCGGATTGGCCAGCCTCTTGCAGCCTGGCCAGGCTTTCTTGATGAGGTGTGAAGTGGCCTGGGCTGAACAGAAAGAGATGTGCCTGGGGGAGGAGAAATCCCTTCAGCAGATGGGGAACCAGGAAGGGGGGGGCTGCCAAACTGGTCTTCAAAGGCAGGGAAGGAGATTTGGCTACAGTGGAGAGAAAGAAGTCACCACTGTAGCCAAACTTAAGGTCCGCCCGCAAATCAATTTGGTGGGTGGACCACCATACCGGCGGGGAAGAAACTCTGTTGCAACAAAATACCCTCTGCACCAATATATAAATCAGACCCTCTGCCATATCTTCGTGCCCCCAAGTCCCAGCTTTTAAATGTTAGCACCAATAGAAACTCTTTCCAAAAACCACAATGGCAACCTCCCTTTGTTATACCCCTGACCTTCAAAATGTTGCACCTCCCTCACATCTTGCAACCCCAGAAAATTAGATGCCCTCTTGATTAGATTAGAGGAGGGCAGGAGAGGGGTGTGTCTAGGATTTCTAGTCACACCAGCGGGTGGGCTCAGCCAGATGTAACTTCCAAAAATGATGGATTTTTGAGGAATGTTGCTCCTTGGGATTGATTTTTGCCACACTTCCCAGGAAGTGGTCATCAAAGGGGGAAGGACCCTGCGTCTGATTGGAGAACCAGGACCCTCATGTTTTTCACCCAGGAGCAAGGATAAAACTGGCAAAGCTGCACCCTACAAGGAAGAACATCAGAAGAAGAAGGACTGCCCTGCTGGACCCCTGACCTGCACCTGGACACTGCACTCAGAAAGACTGCACCAGCTGCACACTTGGGCTGCACCTCAGGTAGGACTTTGCCTGGCCTCAACTGGTTCAAGGAGGGACAACCTGTTTGCTACAGGTGAAAAATTGCTAACCATAGTCCCCTGCACCAACTCCTGAAGAAACTGACCAGCTGACGACTGTCCAGTGGCCAATTTGGAATTTGTGCCATGTGCATTCTGGGACTTGTAGTCTGCACCCTCAAGGAGCAACTCAGAGCTTCTGGAACCTTGGGGTGAGCTGTGGACCCCCAAAAGACCTTAGAAGTCCTTCTGGAATAAGATCCAGAAGTTTGGAGAACTTTTTGGAAAAAGCTCCATAAAGGACTTGCCTCAACCGCGACCTGGTCTGACTTGCAGGTTTGTCCTGGTGAAGAAAATCTCAGAAAAAGTGACTACGTCCGAACGTAGAATGTTGACTGGGATCTCCCGCACAGGCTATCCAAACAGAGCTCCAGGGACGTCTGATCAAGATTCGGGTTTGCCCCGGTCGAAGGATTTTCATCTCGCAAAATCGTCTAAGACCGAACGTAGAAATCCTCACCGAGGGCTCCCACGATGTGTATCTGAGAATACTCCAGGAGGCTCCAAGAGCTCAGATTGGACTGGCGACTTTGTCCCGCTGAAGAAAATCTTCAAGAAAACAACTAAGTCTGAAGGTAAACTTTTGACCGAGGCCTCCTACTTGCTGTAGCTGAGCAGGGCTCCATTGCTGTTGGCGTTAAACTTTGACTTTGCCCTGGTCGAGGTGCGAACAGATGACAAGACTGATGCTATTAGTTTCTAAGTGCTGAAAAATTATTTTACAATTAATATCACTGGGTCTCTTTATCTGATTTTATTCGTTTTGGTGTCATTTCAAAGCTAAAAATATTTCCTATTTTTATAAATTGGTTTTGGATTTTTAAACTGTTTCCTGTGTTTTATTTAATTACTGTATTGTGATATTTGAATGCTTTACGCTTTGTCTCCAAAGTTAAGCCTTCTCGCTCGTTGCCAAACTACCAAGGGTTGAGCTGGAGTTAATTTATTGAGACCTAACTGAACCTAGTGGGAATTAGTGGCCTATTGCTAAGTGTAGGTACTTACCTGCCCTTACCGATAATCCATTTTCCAACATGTACTAATACCAGGAGAGATCTCTGTCTTTGTAGGAGCCA
This sequence comes from Pleurodeles waltl, assembly GCF_031143425.1. NCBI lineage: Eukaryota > Metazoa > Chordata > Amphibia > Caudata > Salamandridae > Pleurodeles > Pleurodeles waltl. The sequence goes on along the minus strand of NC_090442.1, from coordinate 579,396,464 downwards.
GTTCTGAGATTTTTTTCAAAAGCTTTAGGTCTTTGCCTCGTATATTTTCTTGAATCAAGCCCCAGTTTTTAAAGGTGGTGGTTTACTCATGCCCTTCATGAACTGATAGAATTCACACACATGAGGAAGCAAGATCTTTATGAACAGCTCTTGTCAAGTTAGTTGATTAGCTTTTCTGGTGTTGTAAAAGACAGGAGAAATTAGGAAAAGTATGCAACATCTTAATGTCAGGAAACCACATACTATTTCTTAGGCAGTGTAAGCATATATCTCAGAGTGGAGATACAGGAAAACAAGGTTTTAGTAGAGTTATCGTCTAAGCAAAGACTCCTATTCATTTTTTAAACTAATTTAAAGACAAAATAGGAACAAATGTAGCCTTTCCAAATTTCTGCAAAGGTATACATTATTGCCTTTTAACACAACACAGATGTTTCCAAGATAGCCTGAAGAATTTGCGAAAAGCATCACTGTCCATCCCTTCAGCACTACGTCTATGCTTTAAAAATGCTCACAAGAGCAAATTCAAAAATACACATTTCTAACAGATCTACACAATACGCTGCAAAGCAACGTCTGGAGTGTACATCCACATATATAAAGTCCAACAATAAGAAGTTCTGGGATATTAATGTACCTTTCAAAATACCTAACATTGCTGTGGAAACACCGAGCTAAAGTGTAGGGGTCTACAAAATGCTGCAATACAAATATTGTCGCATGGAAACATTTCCAGAAACATTTCACAGAACTCGACACATATAGCACTAAACCCGAACCTCCTTTACCCTCGTTATTTTGGTAAACTTACGAATACATTCTGCTGAGTAATTTGATTGTGGTACAAACATGTCGCTCCTCTACGACCTTTCTTTCGTTGATTCTCATTCATAATCATACCATATGTTACATTTTAATATTTTGCCGCAGAGCATATGTTCCACAGTCCAAAATGCATTCCCTCCAAGAAAATGTCATCTGTGAGATCGGATTTTGTAATAAATTATAATGTATCCATTCATCAAAACTGAGCTACGCCAGGGGCCATACAGCCCAACACCCACACATATCATAGACCCTCACTCACTTTAGATAATTGGCTAGTGAATTTTGGGCGTGGGACAGGATAACCTGCGATGGGCTCAAAACTGTAAAAACACGTTCAAATAATTTTAATTGAAGTTGGGGAACATGGTTGTGTTTGTTATTCTTTTGATGGCCAATGAAAATAACTATGAATGGGTTTTCAGAATGTTTTTAACTTTCGTATTTCGTATGAAGGAAGGAAGGAAGCGTGTAACATAAAAAATAATATTGGGTGAATGGATTATGCAGAGGCTCTCAGCCAAAAAAATACATCCCTATTATTTTGTGCCTGCTTTTAGTGAAAGGGGGTTACTTTCTGTAGCAGTAGGCTCTATTCGAGAAATTGCCCTGCAATCAATGTGTGTCACCCTGCTGCCCTAGCATAATAACTGGGACTGTTACAGGGTGAGAGGAAAACACATTGGGCTTGATTACGAGTTGCTTGTGATGTTACAACCCATGCATAAACTCCTGTGTATGTATGGGTTCGGAATTACAAGTTTAAAGGTATTTAACACATCCGATATTTATTACCTGTATAAGATAACTCAACCTTTGTTAATTTTCGGTAGGTCACACCTGCCGAAATGTACAGGGGAAAATAAAACATATTTTACGTATCATGAGGATTTTGGTGGTTTAAACACCAAGTGTGCATGTTATTCACCATAGACTCGTAAAAGGTGTTATTTATCGCACCTGATAAATAACGTATCCCATGGTACTGTTATTTATCAAGAGTGATAAATAACATCTTGAACTGAGGCCCTTGTTGCATGCACCAGGGGGAGCACACATTTGTTCCCTCCCAAATCAAAGTGTTACCGGTCCTCCTTACACTTTTTTACATTATACGGCAGAAAATGGGTTATGGATGTGCTGTCATTGTGACAGGGTGTGAGGTGACGAATATAGGAAACAACGGTAGCCGCTTATCATGTTTGGATTTCTACTGTATTTAAGTTTCCAACCGTCCGAAACGCAGTCAATACTAAAGGCGTGACAGGCTCAATGTCGCAAGATACGATGCCTGTATAAGGCCTGATGCCTTCCTATATTTCTGTCCTTTGGGTTTTGACACTGAGAGCTCTAAACCTACCTTCATAATGACTACTTTCACAATAAAGTCCCTGAAAGCGAAGCATGAAAATAATAGGTATTGTGAGAATTTGAATAATTAGTTGAGGGGTAGAAGCCTAACACAGTCCTGCCAGGATGAACCACAAATGTGACTAAATGAAACTATGCTTAACCCTCTAGTAGCTTGCCACAAAAAACAGTCAGGCTTAACTTAAAGGCAATGTGTAAAGAATGTTTGCAGCACTCAAACATCAATAAAGAGAAAGCACAACAAGGGAAAACTTGCATATGAACATAGAACAATATGGTCAATTGTACTAAATAAAATGACACCAAAGTGACGCAAATCCAATCAGTAGGAGTTATGAATTTTTAAAGTTTTGGGTGAAAATAGTGCCACAAATCACAACGTACCACTCGCGGCTCTTGGGTTGCACTGGACAACAACAACAAACAACAAGCTCAAACTGACCATGATAGAGCATGGGTTGGATAGAGGGACCTGGTTCATTCCGCTGAAGAGTGACCTCCTCAAGTCTGTGCAAGGAGATGCTGATCTGTTGTTCGAATGGGCGGATGCCGCAAGGAGGCACTGTATTGGAGCAGCTGGCTAGTCATTGCTGTAGCTTTCTGTTGGTGTTCATTGCAGACGGTCACTTTTGCCGCTAAGTACTGGTCTTGTTGGAGCTATGCATTGGCGGTCAACACCGATGGTCACTTTTCAGCATGAAGAGTTCACTCCGAAGTCACAAGAAACACAAACGTTCTGCATTTTCAGCTTGAGTCTTGGAGGAGTACTCTCTGATGCCGGCCAAGGATCCAGGGACTGAGGGCACCTCTTTGGGATCAGGACACACTCCAGAAAATGCCAGCAGCAGGGCAAGGCAGGTCCAGTTAGTGCAGGTCAGCTGGGCAGTTGTATGGAGGCCTCTGGAATCTTGTGTCCCTGCACCTCAAATAGGAAGCCAGCCATCTGACCCTTGGAGTCACTTCTGGGAAGCCTGGGTTAAAGAAAATAATGTCCAATCTTCCTTCTTCAGACATCATGGCAGTCCTTCAGGACCTTCTGCTGGTCCAGGAGTGATCTGATGACAGGTTCTGAAGGTGCCACTTTTATCCCCAGTGCTAGCTTGTGGGTGAAGTAAATGCCTCTATGTCTAACCCTCCTCCTTTCCTGGGTCTGGCTCCACATTGTATGGGGTAACAAAGGGCAGGTGGGCCTAGATGTTAGCTGCATTTGTCAGACAGACAGCCATTAGAAGAAGGGAAGGAGGTGGGCAAGCCATGAGGCTTTTCTTTGGAGCTCAGAAAGGCTGAATAACATTCATAAGGACATCCTGATTAGGAGGTGAACACCTGGCCCCACACTCAAGGTACTTTCATAATCCTGTCTGGAAGGAATACGAAATATATCAATCAATCAAATACATTTCTTAAGCGCACTACTCACCCGGTAGGGTCTCAAGGTGCTGGGAGGTGGGGGTGGGGGGATGTTACTTCTCGAAAAAGCCATGTTTTGAGGTGCTTTCTGAAGGTTAGGAGGTCCTGGGTCTTGCATTGGTTGGTGGGGAGGGAGTTCCAGGTTTTGGCGGCGAGGTGGGAGAAAGATCTGCCGCAGGAAGTGGTGCGTTGATGCGGGGGACTGTAGCGAGGGCAAGGTCGGCGGAGCGGAGCTGTCAAGTTGGTTTGTGGAAGTTGATTCATTCATTGAGGCAGGCCGGTCCAGTGTCATAGAGGGCTTTGTGAGCATGGACAAGGATATTGAAAATTATCCTTTGGTTGATGCGCAGCCAGTGTAGGGATCTGAGGTGGGTGGAGATGTGTCCGTGGCGAGAGAGGTTGAGGATGAGACGTGCAGCTGCATTCTGGATTCGCTGGATTTTTCTCTGAAGCTTGGCTGTGGTTCCCGCATAGAGGGCGTTGCCATAGTCCAGTCTGCTGCTTATGAGGGCGTGACTGTTAGACTTTTCATCCTTGGCGTGGTCTCCCTTAACGTTTTGCCTCTGTTCCTCAGGTTATTGATGTGTGCTGGACTCTGATTTTGCTGTTTTTATTACTCTGGGCCCTTTACCACTGCTAGCCAGTGCTAAAGTGCAAGTGCTCATGTTTAAAATGTGTATGTAATTGGTTCTCCATGATTGGCATATTTGTTTTACTGTTACGTCCCTAGTAAAGTGCACTAGAGGTGCCCAGGGCCTGTAAATCAAATGTTACTAGTGGGTCTGCAGCCCTGGTTGTGCCACCCACACAAGTAACCCTGTAATCATGTCTCAGACCTGCCACTGCAGTATCTGTGTGTGTAAATGTGCACTGTAAATTCGACTTGGCAAGTGTACCCACTTGCCAGGCCTAAACCTTCCCTTTTCTTACATGTAAGGCACTCCTAAGGTAGGCCCTAGGTAGCCCCAAGGGCAGGGTGCAGTGTATGGTTAAGGTAGGACATATAGTAATGTGTATTATATGTCCTGACAGTGAAATATTGCTAAATTCGTTTTTCACTGTTGCAAGGCCTGTCCCTCACATAGGTTAACGTGGGGGCTACCTTTAAATCTGATTAAAGTGTAGATTCCCTGTGGGAGCGGATGGACATGTGGAGTTTGGGGTCTCTGAGCTCACAATTTAAAAATACATATTTTAGTAAAGTTGATTTTAAGATTGTGCGTTTGAAAATGCCACTTTTAGAAAGTGAGCATTTTCTTGCTTATACCATTTCTGTGACTCTGCCTGTTTGTGGATTCCCTGTCTGGGTCAGTTTGACAGTTGGGCTGGTTGCACCTCACACTAGACAGTGGCACAAAAGGAGCTGGGGTGTAGTCTGCATTTCCTGACGAGCCATCTGTGCTAGGAGGGAGGGGAGGAGTGGTCACTTACACCTGAAAGGGCTGTGCCTGTCCTCACACAATGCAGTCTCTGACCCCCTGGTGAGTGTCTGGGGCCTGGCCTGGGCAAGGCAGGATTTCACATTCAGAAGAGACTTTACTTTGAAGTAGGCCTACTTCAAAGGAGAAAATGGGTATAAGAAGGGCACCTAAAACCACAGACTTTAGAAACACTTCTGGAACCAAGAGGAACCTCTGCCTGGAGAAGAGCTGAATAGCTGAGGAAGAAGTGCTGCCCTGCCTGTGACTGTGCTTTGTGGAGCTTTCCTGCAGTGCTGCTTCTGCCAGAGTAAGAGGGCAAAGACTGGACTTTGTGTGCCTTCCATCTTGTGAAGAAATCTCCAAGAGCTTGATTTAGAGCTTGTCTCCTGTTGTTTGAAGTCTCAGGGACAGCAAAGACTTCTCTCTGCCAGCACCTGGAGTCTCTGGAGAGACTCCTGCTCTGACAAGCGGTGCCCCATCTAGTCCCTGGGCCCTTGAAAGGAAAGCTGGTGGAAATCCAAGGAAATCGACTTCGGACGACTTCGTACCGGCGCCGCTGCTGAATCCAGTGACAACGCCTGCACCCGATGCCGTGACCTTCGCTGGAACACAACGCTCTTTGCAGGCCCGACGCCGCTGCAGCCTCGCTGAAGTTCGCGACTCCGTGGAAGTCGCCGCACCACGTCGTGACCGACGCCGCTCAAAGTGCGCGGATTCAACGTTTCGCACAGACGCCGCGAACCCCGACTTCGTGCACTGGCTTGTTTTCACTCTTCACCAAAGGTACTGTACTTGGGGGTCTACGCGACTCCGTGTCCGGCGCCGCTGTGTGTCGACTTATTGGGAACGACTCTGTCACGACGCCGTGTTAACACCTCATCGAAGCATTTTTGTTTCTAAGCGCTATTTTTGAGTTTAATCTTTAAAAAATCATAACTTGACTTGTGTATGTTGGAATTTTGTCATTTTGGTCTTGTTTTGTTTAGATAAATATTTCCTATTTTTCTAAATTGGTGTTGTGTCATTTTGTAGTGTTTTCATTAAGTTACTGTGTGTGTTGGTACAAATACTTTACACCTAGCACTCTGAAGTTAAGCCTACTGCTCTGCCAAGCTACCAAGGGGGTAAGCAGGGGTTAGCTGAGGGTGATTCTCTTTTACCCTGACTAGAGTGAGGGTCCTTGGTTGAACAGGGGGTAACCTGACTGTCAACCAAAGACCGCATTTCTAACAGTGACTGACTGTTCTTCTTGTTTTTAAAGGAATTCATTTTAAAGTATTGCATAGCATGCGAAGGGTGTTGAAGCAGGAGGATGGTATGGCGTTGATTTGCTGAGTCATGGAGAAAGATGAGTCCAGTATAAAGCCAAGATTGTGTGCATGGGTCGTGGGTGTTGGGGGTGGTCCAAGAGGGGTGGGCCACCAAGAGTTGTTCCATGCTGTCTTGTTGGGACCGAAGATGATGATCTCTGTTTTTTCTGAGTTCAATTTGAGGTGGCTTGCTGTCATCCAGTTGGCGATGTCGAGGAGTCCAGCGTGTATTATTCTTGGGAGTAGCTGGGTTCCTAGTGAGGGAGATGATGAGCTGGGTGTTGTCAGCATTTGAAATGATGGTGAGGTCGTGGGGGCAGAGGATGTTGGTGAGAGGAGCCATGTAGATGTTGAAAAGGGAGGGGCTGAGGGAGGATTTTTGGGGAACTCCATAGATGGTCTTGGTGGCTGTAGACCCGAAAGGAGGGAGGCAAACTCTTTGGGTTCTTTCAGAGAGGAAGGAGGTGAGCCAGTCCAGGGCTTTGTGGCGAATTCTGGCGTCGAAAAGGCGTGTGCAGAGGGTTTGGTGGCATATGGTGTCAAAAGCTGCAGAGAGGTCTCGGAGGATGAGGGTTTCGCCCTTGTCCAATCTGGTCCTGATGTCATCTGTACAGGCGATGAGGGCTGTCTCGGTGCTGTGGTTTTTGCGGAATCCAGACTGGGAGACATCGAGTATGTTGTTGTCTTCTAGGAAGCGAGACAGTTGTACTTTTGGGTTGGTAGTTTTTGAGGTCTTCAGGGTCTGCTTTGGGTTTTTTGAGAAGAGCGTTGACTTCAGTGTGTTTCCAAATATCTGGGAAGGTTGGGGTGTCGAAGGAACTGTTGATGACGGCCCAGAGCTGGGGAGCGATGATTTGGTTTACCTTGTTGAAGATGTGATGGGGGCAAGGGCCTGTCAGGGAGCCTGAGTGGATGGAGCTCGTGGTATTGCCGATTTCTTCGTCGTTGGTGGGGGTCCAGGTGTTCAGTAGGTTAGTGCGGCAGGGTGTTGTGGTGTTGGTTGTATCGGTGGTGGTGATGGTGGGTGCAGACGATGTGAAGCTGTTGTGTATGTCTGCGATTTTGCAGTGGAAGTAGTTGGAGAGAGCGTTGCAGAGGTCTTGGGAATGTGGCTGGTCGATGGTGCAGGATTTGGGTTTGGTGAGTTCTTTGATGATGGCAAAAAGTTCCTTGCTGTTGTGTGTGTTGTCGTCTATGCATTCTTTGTAGAAGGACCATTTGGTGGTCCGGATGAGTTGGTGGTGTTTGCGCATGGCTGTTTTGAGGGCCGAGAAGTTGCTCATTGAAGGTTCTTGGCGCCAGGCTTTCTTACTTTTTTGGCATTCTTGTTTGGAAGACTGAAGTTCTGTGGTGAACCAAGGGGCGGTCTTGATGGTGTGGGTGTTGTTGTTTGTTTTGAAAGGGGTGAGGGAGTCTGCGCAAGTTTCTAGCCATCGTGTGAGGTTGAGGGCGGCAGTTTTGGGGTCGTTGGTGCTGGGAGGTGGAGCTTGTGAGAAGTTGGAGATCAGGTGTTCTTTGGAGATCTTGTTCCACTTGCGGTAGGGGGTAGGATGTTGTTGGTGGTGGGTTTCAGGAAGGAGAAGTGGACTCAGTGGTGGTCAGTTCAGTGGAGTTCGGTGGTGTGAGTGAAGGTGATGTGGCTGCTGGAGGTGAAGATGCATCTAGCATGTGTCCGACTGAGTGGGTGGGTAAGGTGACCAGTTGCTTGAGGCCGAGGTTTGCAAGGTTGTCCAGCAGGGCCGTGGAGTTGCAGTCGAGGGTGCTTTCCAGGTGAAAACACAAAACACCATAGGAGGGCCACTTACAATCATGTGACCCTGGACACTGGGGGAAAGGCACATTTGGTGTAGGCCAACTTTCTAAACTCAGGGTTTTTAGAATATTAACTTAAAACCTGACTTTAACATTAGAGTGGATTTCAAATAACAATTCATTTGAGTGGAAACTGCATTTCTCTATTTGGTCCCAAAATGACGTTATCAATTATTAAAGGTAATGGGGTAACCCAGTGTTAGTACATGAAAGAGATAGCCTTACAACAATGAAAAATGACTTTTAGGAGTTCTCCCTGCCAGGAATGTAAAACTTGAACCTACAGGTGCTACTTTTTTAATTCTGCACACCCTTCCCTAGAGATGGTTAGGGCTACCTTAGGGGTGGCTTATAAGTATTAAAGTGGACGGTTTAGGATTGGCAGAAAGTCTGATTGGCCAGGTTGAGATGTAAGTTTAAAACTGCACTATGGACTGCAGTGGCAGGCCTAAGAAACATCTTGCAATGCTACTTTAATGGGTGGCACAATGGGTGCTGCTGCCCACTAGTAACATTACATTGTCTTTGGGATAGAGCAAAAGCACTTTACCACTGGTTAGTAGGGGTAAAGTCCTAATTCCAAAAATAAAGTTCAGCTAAAAAATCAGAAGAGTGAAGGCAAAATGTGTGGGGAAATACCACACCAGAGATGTCAAGTCTAACATGTGAATATGATTTGCAGCCATTTTGAAACTCAATTGCATGCATTTTCTCAACCTCCGTAGAATCCAAGGATTATTTGGCCCAATCTAAGATATATGTTGCAAGCTTGGCTTATATGGTTACAATAATTTTATTTTCCAGCTCAATTGTAGATCATATGCACTCTTGCAAAACTGTGTTGGCTTTATTTTATCAACAGCCACAAACATTGTACGCCTGTTGAGTACATGGATAAAACGAGAACCACTGAGAAGGTCTATTGCTCTATAAGCAAGGTGATCTGTTTCATGTGCTAGCATGTGATTAGTTTGCACTTGTATTTGTGGACCTATGTACTTATGAAACTATGCATCTGCCATTCACCGGTGCCAAATTGCAAGGCATGTGTCATGCCACAGATTCTGAACAGGTGTTCGGTTTAACTCAAATTGTGATTCTACAAATGTATTAATATTATGTTTTCATGTGGTGTATGACGCAGTGGTGCACAAATGGAATCACTGACGTCTTAAATGCAATACTTGTGCAGTCGGACAAATTGCTTTACAGCAGAAGTGGGTGAGACAACAGACATGGGAAATAATGACTACTTACCATGTTTCGACTTTTTGTGCATTTACTACTGGTAATGGTGTTTAGGTATTCTACCCTAAACTGTTGGCAGGCCAAATGGAGCATGATACTAATGAATTCGCATTTCTCATTTCACCGTCATAATTTTTTAAGTGAGTGCAGGGTATCTTTTTCTTGGGATGAGGTCAACAGTACCATCTTTACCCACGTTGGCTATGATTATACCTGATAGAGCTTAAAATGTAGTGCTGTTCCTCGTGTCAAAAAAGTCATCAGAATGTGACAGTTTAAGTTTATGAAAGTAGAAGAGTGGAAAAACTAAAGTAGAAAGCTGCACTGTCACACATATTAAAAGTGCAATTGGTGTATTTTACAGGTCAGCTTAGGTGTCTTTTGAATTAAAACACTAGTTGGAATTATAAAACGTATGTTTAAATGTAATCTAGACTTTAAACTAACAGAGCATTTAGAAACAATATTGAATTACTAGTGATTAGTAAACGATTAATACGTTAAAATATATGTGCAAGTGAGCGAACGCACTTCTCTGTTGTACTTAATGCAAAGCTTTTACATTTATATGAAAGGTATTATTTAGATTGATGAAACATTATTAATGATGATTTTATAAGTTGGTATATTATATGTGTTTTACTGAAATGTATTAGTTAAATATATTTCATATTATTTCCTTGTGTTAACATACGTTAGGCCTGCAGAGCTTCCATTTTCATCACATAAAGTGTTGAATTATTTTTTTTTCATAATATGAAGTCTTATTTCAGATTTCGTTCCCATGAGACGCAAAGTCGTCTTGTAATGGATGCCTTTGTTCAAACGTGGAAAGATTCCTTTACCCTTGAGAAAAAGAACATTGCGGGAACATGGACTGAGTTTGTATACATTTGTTTCGAACCTATTTGGATTCACACAGAAGAGAGATGTTCCCATGACAGACCTGGGTAGAAATGTCAATGGGTCAATTTACAGTCTTTCGATTATCCCTCATTAGTTGATGCTTACTCAACTTGACATAAACTGATACTTTTGGCAAATCAAATTAATTTATGTTATTTAAAATACTGAAGGACTTTCGAACCTTGGTAAGTCTGCCACAATTTCCTGAGCAGTCCTGGTCTGTCTTGAGGAGTCCTGAGCAGACCTTTGCAACTTGTGGAGGTTGTCTTGATGCTTGTTGATTTGGATGTTGTGATGAAGATTCTCTGAATGTTGTATCCCTGGGAGAGCTATCTTTCTCTCTGCCATTTGCCCCTTGAAATGTCCTTTTTATACTTAGAATTCATTTTATTTCCCATTCAGAAGACTCCTGACTGACCTTCTGATATACTGATGTTTTCTCTTTTTATTTACATTTAGTTAGTGTCCTGCAGTTCAAGATTATCTTTGCCCAAATTATTTTTGCCCTTTTTGTATTTTTTTTATTTTGCCCACATGTGTTTCTCCACACACAAGTATTTCCCTGATTTGATTAGCTGTAGAGTTGACCTGTGCCCAGCCAAAGATTATTGACTCTGCTGAATTGGAATAGACTAATGATTGCTAGTGCTCAGCAATGTTTAATCTGAGTGTCTAAGATTTCCTTATTGATGTTATATCTTATTTTCCTTTAATGTGTAGTTTTGTTAACGCTAGCTTGCCTGAATCTATTTCAATGTCTGAGGCAACCCTTGGTGATTATGTATCTTTATAGCTTAGTTTTGTGCATTGTCTTCATGACTTTGAGCTTGTGTTTGTTATAAACCTATTACCTTTATTTCTGATTGCTCTTTTTCTTCTACGGCCATATTAGCAATGGTGTCTAAATTGTTTGGGGTGTTCTTGACATTTTATTGGTGGTTCACCACACTACTTACTGGGTCAAAAGGTCAGTCGACCTCAATGAGCATTTGATTCCTGTGAAGGATAAAAAATGTGTCCACAGATCCCATAGCTTTCTCCTCAAGACATGTTACTTTCTCTAGAATTTTCTAGAGTCATGAGGGTTCAGCTTCCTAGACCCTCTAGCATTCTGACTATGTACCAACACAGATCAGAAAAACAATTGGACTGGAACCCATACAAAACCCACTGAGCAATGTTTCTGTAACATGTGTTTCGGGTAACGTTCAGTCTCATGAGACATGACAGGGGGTGTTAGTGGAACGTCAAATCCTCTTTCATAAATGAATAACACACTCAAGAGTCACTATAAAATGGAATGAACATTTTAAAATGTTTATTTAATGTTTATTACAAAGTTTGTTTTAAAACTAGAAACCCAATCAAGTCCTCAAAGTTTGAGGTTTTTCCACAATGAAGATAAATATTAATGCAATAGAGAGTTTATGAGTAGTGTAAACAACACAAATACTCCAAAATCATTGCTATGTTTTCTATAGCACTAGCAATTACTACTTCTAAGCACTATACTAATTCTAGCACACAAGTAGGACAATAGTAAATAGAAGCCTACTCTGAGTTTCAAAGATGGTTCACTTGCCCAAACCCGATTCCAGGACAGGCAGCTGTGTGTGCGTGATGAGTCCAACCAGCATTGTGGCCTGCCAGATAGCTAGTGGAGGCTGTTTCCCAACTTTAGTGAAAATGGGTGCCCAACTGTATCTGTCCTTTGGTTGCCTTGCACAAATATCCTCTCTCACCCCTAGCTATCTATGAGCTGCTTTTATAAGATTATTCCAAGGTTTGTTAAAGACTTTCAGAATAAACCTTCAATAACAAATCGCATAATGCTCTCTTGTATAAGGTAATGTGCAATTTTCACCCCTCTAGAAATGCTATCATTTCATAATTGTTAAACATGTATTGATTAACTGTGATGATCAAATACCACAAGGTTAACATATTCACAGGAACAGAACAATATGAAAAGAATGTGCACTTGATTTTATCACATACATACACTTTTGATTAATTACTTAGCACATGCTGTTCAGAGAAGGGGAATTCAGACCCTAACGGGAAAATGAAAACATGAGGGCATATTTACAAGGAACTGTGTAGCCCTGTGCCCCCCTAACAACACCATGGTAGCGCTGTATTTACAATGCAGCACACCACGATGCACGTTATAACAATAATGTCAACATTTGTTACGCAATTGTGACGGTTTGCTGGACTAGTGCCAAAAAGTTTGACACTCATTCAGAAAAGCTCAGGGAGGTCCATAGGAAATAGCCTAGTGTCACTTTAACGTCTGCCCAGCCATTTTTTGGGCCTCCCTGTGGGGAATTCCCCCATTGCATACATTATACATGGTGCAGGTATAATATGGTGCAAGGGTTTACAAAGTGGAGCAATGCATGTTTAGCACCCTTCATAGCATAAAAACAATGTCGCTACTGTGGCGCTGAGGGACACAAGGGGCTTGTAAATATACCACATAATTTACTTGGAGGCCAAAATTGAAACATATTAGAGACCTTGAATCCGATGGTTAGCACACCTTTAAGCATCTATACACTTAAATCAGACGTGGGTGAGATCTCTCAGGACTTCTCCTAACCTTCAGCTGCTCTAGCTGTATTTCCCACGTAATTGGCTGATTACTCTATCTACATAATGACAATTATTTTACACCGTTTTAAAAAGTCTTCTGTGTGCTTTGGCAGCTTTTTTGCAGCCAACTTTATTCAGTATTTCTTGTATCTTCCTATCAGAGTTCGTCATTGTGACATGCATCATTTGTAACAATTCTGGCACATTTATTTTCTGTTTTGGTTTGTTTATTGTAGTTCCTTCGATACATTTTTCAGAAAAAAAATTATTTGGTTAAGGTTGGTTGCTTAAAGTACCTCCGTCTCCAGTTTCCCTGTGGGTCCATTTCACAGGAGCCCATGGGGTTGAAATTATTAATTCTCATGGCACCTTTTTCATTTTTCTACTCTTTTGGAAGCATCAGGTTCCTGTTAAGTGGCTCAATTCCCCTGGATATTTTCTGTGAGTTTTTCTTGCTGCCCTGCCTGCCTCAGGGACCCATTGCTTAAAGATTCTCTTATACTCTCCTCTGTATCTTTTGACCAACTATTGTTTAGCAGAGAGCTACCCAACATTGCTGACTTTTAAGCCCTTGGTTCCATCTCGTGTTTTGCTGCACCACAGAGCCTTCCCATATCATTATTCATTTCTTTCCACAGGATCAAACCAACAGCTATGGTAAACCATTGCCCTCTTTTTCAACATGCGCATCCCAGCTCCCACATCTGAGATCCAAAAGTGCCTGAAGTAAGCATAACTGTCCTCGGGTCCGTCGCCCATTGACAAAATGGAGTCATTTTGCAAGACATTTTGAGATGATCACATAAACTGCATGCAATATAGAAACGTATCCGTCCATTTACCTTATTTTCATAATTAGTTTCATAAAAAGCAACACCATGAAAAATATCTTTGTGCGTTACATAATAGACAAGCCTATAATGAAAACCAAAGTCATACAATTTCTTCCTTTCATGGAACAAGAGCACTGCTATGTTCCCAATTACAGTCTTGAAAAACCAACATTAACTTGCTGAACACACTATTACAGTAACAAGCAGTGCAATTTATTTTGATTTATTTGAATGGCAGTGCCTTTATTACTCCAAGTATCACAGAACAGGCAGATCACAACCACTAAGTGAGAAACCTACATGAATTGAAAGAAACATTAAGAACCTCTCATTACATTCATCTCTTCAAATGCCCTAAATTCAGATAAACAAATGGGTAAAGAAGTAAAAGGAGTCATGAAAGTAAAGGTGTTAGTGCAAATCTGGACATAATACTTTATTTGTTACTTGACATAAAAGATCCAATTTAGATAGAGGACCCAATTTATTTTCTAGCAGATGGAGTAGTCTCCACTGGCCTGGCGTGGGATTTTATCTTCACCAGACTGAGACTACTGCACCTGCCACATTTAAAAATTACCTCCTACCTGGCGGACACTTATGAAGGCATCACTGTGGTTCCTGTCAATGCATTTTACTGTTTGCTACAGGGCTGCATCAGAAGGACATGTTCCTTTCGCCAACAGTATTCTTTCCTTCTTTTGCACATGGGATTTTCTTATTAAAAAGAAATAAAGTAATGCTCACCCTTCATAGGAGAACCCTCCCATGCCAAGTAAAGCATTATAATGTTTTTACTGTTTTTACTGTTCCTTACCGTCAGATTTTACCTAGCGGCAAAAAAACAGTAACAAATTATTACATGTCTGCCCATCTAAATTAGGCAGATGGACATGTAGCCATTAGAAGAAGGGAAGGAGGTGGGCAAGCCATGAGGCCATGAGAAGCCACTGACTTCCCAGGGCCATCGGAAAGGATTGATCACAGTGGGAACAGCATAATCTCCACTGTTATTAACCCTAAAATCAGCCTGCATGTAAATTTGGCAGGCAGACCACTCTATTGACGAGGTGGGAACTTTGGCGCCGTCGTGAATGAGTAAACTCTCCGCCAATAAATAAATCAGGGCCAGAGTATTGAACACTAAGCATATACATATAATTAGTCTGAAAAACTTGAGGAGCATTTAAAAAAATCAGAGAATACTGTACATGGAGAAATGAACATTTTTGCCAAGATATAAGGGATTACATACATACAAGAGGAAAACATAAAACCTAGTTCCTTTTTTTCTCAAACTGTAGGTGAAAAATGAAATTATAACTTGACTTTCATGCACCCTAATATTTTAATACACAACATGAAAGAATCTAAGCACTGCTTATATGCTTATTCCTACATGTAAAGACAGAGGTGGAGTAGACAATTAAACCAGGTATGTCACTAAAATCTCCTTTATTCTGCCCATTCATTCTTCAAGCAGGACAGGTTGAATATGAATTTAGGAAGTAATGAGTTTAGACTATAGAGATACAGAGTATTATACAGCTTTTGTTATAATGGTAGCACATCAGAAGAAATAAAGTAATATGTTTACAAAGAGCCTGGATCTGTGCTACACGCAGTAAATATTGCGAATTATTTATGGCCCGATTTAGTGCTTGGCAGGCAGTCTGCCCATCCCCTTCCACCCTGGTGGAGTACCACCTGCCACATTTAGAGATCACTGTTTATCCAGTGGTAATCTCTGTGATTTAAGAGAACGGCTTTTATGTTTCTTGTGCTGCACCCTCTATTCAGTAGACAAACATATTTTGAGGTTATTGAATAATAAAAAACTGCTCAAAATAGGGAAGGCATTTTGATATCCTTGCTCCCATAGGCCCTTCTTCATTGCCCCATTGAACTACAGCAGAAATCACCACTGATGGAAAGATGATGGTCCATCTGACGCAACATAGAGCAAGCAGACCGAGGGTTTGATCTACAGAGTACTTTGACACTTGAGTCCCTGTCCACCATACTAAAACACTGCCATAATATTTAGTTATTTATTTAGAGTGTCTATAGAGTCCTAAAAGTCTCCTTTCAGTTGGTTCATAATGGTAAATCAAATGCAGAGTGGGGTAGATAGAAGTCAATTGGTAAAGGGAGAGTTCGGGTTCGATACTTACAGCCCTTAAAAATGCTAGCATTGTTGTGTGAAAAGCTATATTAGAATCACATTATTATTCACTAGCACTGGTGGAGTCCAGAATCATTAAATGAATGAGTAAACAGGCCTTTGCTAGAAGAGTTGTAGATTAAATCTGCCTGGGACTTGAGGAACAGTATTGTTAGACCTAGCCCCTGCACAAGCAAGGACCCTCACTCTAGTCAGGGTAAGTCACACACAATCCAAATTATCCTGTGCCCACCCTCTGGCAGCTTAGCACTGAGCAGTCAGGCTTAACTTAGAAGGCAATGTTTAAAGTATTTGTGCAATAAATCATGCAATAACACAGTATAACACTCACAAATACACCACACAGTGTTTAAAAAAATATAGAATATTTATCTGGTTTAATGCAGGTGAAAACGATCAAGATTTGCTAAGTACACATTGAAATATCACTTTAGCAAATGATAAAAAGTGTCTTTAGTATTTAAAAAGCAACAAGTGTCTCTTGCAAGCACAAAGTACCAGGTTTCCATACAAATTCTCTGCAAGGGACTACAGAGGAGGAGATACGTGGAAAACGGGGAGGTGTGTGTCAGTTTTTCCGGGCTCACACAGACGATGCATTGATAATTTTCCATGCAGGGAAGGTTTTGCATCGATTTCCGGAGTGCTGACTTGGATTCTCTTGTGGAGAAATCCTGGGCGTGTAGGACGATGTCACAGGAGCTGCGTCGATCCGGTGGGTGATGCAGGGAAATTTCTGTTGCACGGCAGGCGCTGTGTCGATTCTTCTCGCAGGAAGTTGGGCTGCCTCATTCCGGCTCAGCTATGCGTCGATCCAGTGGGCCTTGCGTCGAGGTTCTGGTCGCAACGCTGGTGCTGTGTCGATCTTCTCTCGGGGAGCCGGGCTGCGTCATTCTGGTTCAGAGTGCAGTGATTTTCTAACCACGATGCAGGCTGTGCATCATTTCTGGCAGGCTGTACAGCAAGTTTTTGCTGCACAAGGAGTTCTTTGCAGGAGGAAGTCTTTTTGGTCCAGAGACTTCAAGGAACAGGAGGCAAGTCCTATCCAAGCCCCTTGGAGAGCACTTCAAAGCAGAGCCTGAGGGCAGCAAGGCAGCAGGACAACAGCAGGGCAGCAGTCCTTTGCAGAAAAGCAGTCAGGTGAGTCCTTTGGGCAGCCAGGCATTTCCTCTTGGCAGGTTGCAGGGTCTGTTTCAGAGTTTCTTCATCTGAGGTATCTTGTTCAAAAGTGTCTGAGTTGGTAGGGTCAGAGGCCCTGTTTAAATACCTAAATGTGCCTTTGAAGTGGGGGAGACTTCAAAGAGTGGCTTAGAAGCGCACCAGGTCCCCTTTCAGTTTCATCCTATCTGCCAGGGTCCCAGTAGGGGGGTTTGACTGTCCATTGTGTGAGGGCAGGCCACTGTCCTTTCAAATGTAATTGTCAGGCCCTCCACCCTCCCAGCCCAGGAAGACCAATTCAGTATGCAGATTTGTGCAGGTGCGACTGAGCATCCTGTGTTTGGGGTTGTCTGAGTGAAATGTACAAGGGAGCTGTCAAGTAACCTAGCCAGACGTGGATTGGAAGGCACAGAAGGATTTAAGTGCAGAGAAATGCTCACTTTCTAAAAGTGGCATTTCTAAAATAGTAATATTAAATCCAACTTCACCAGTCAGCAGGATTTTGCATTACCATTCTGGCCATACTAAATATGATATTGTTACTCCTTTCAGATCAGAATCAACCACTCAAACAGTATATGAGGGTAGCCCTAATGTTAGCCTATGAAAGGAGCAGGCCTCACAGCAGTGTAAAACAAATTTAGGAGTTTTACACTACCAGGAGATATAAACTACACAGGTATATGTCCTGCCTTTTACCTACATAGCACCGTGCCCTATGGGTTACATAGGGCCTACCTTAGGGGTGACTTATATGTAGAAAAAGGGGCGTTTAAGGCTTAACAAGTACTTTTAAATGCCAAGTCGAAGCGGCAGTGAAGCTGCACACACAGGCCTTGAAATGGAGGCCTGAGGCATGGTTAAGGGCTACTTACTGGTCCTAAAACCAGCAAAAACAGTGTCCAAAACGTGGATGGAGGCAGGCAAAAAGTTAGGGGTAAGGCTGTCAGGTCTAACAGCATGCATGGCGTTATTTCCCCTGTATTTTTGCCTCTGCTTCTGCTTTCTTTTTGTCTCTGCTTCCTGTAATCTTTACTGTGTGCTGGATTTTGTCTTTGCTGGTTTTGGAACTCTGGGCACTTTACCACTGCTGACCAGTGCTAAAGTGCAAGTGCTCCCTGAGTAAATTGTGCTTATGATTGATTATCCCTGATTGGCATATTTACTTTACTAGTAAGTCCCTAGTAAAGTGCACTAGGGGTGCCCAAGGCCTTTTCATCAAATGCTACTAGTGGGTCTCCAGCAATGATTGTGCCCCGTACTTGAATAGCCCTGTAAACATGTCTCAGACTTGCCATTGCAGTGTATGTGTGTGCAGTTATAAACTGCCGAATTGACCTGACAAGTGTACCCACTTGCCAGGCCTAAACCTTCTCCTTTACTAAATGTAAGTCACCCCTAAGGTAAGCCCTAAGTAGCCTCATGGGCAGAGTGCAGTGTATTTAAAAGGTAGGACATGTAATGGTGTGTTTTACCTGTCCTGATGCTGAAACACTGCCAAATTAGGTTTTCACTGTTCTGAGGTATATCTCTCACATGAGTTAACTTGGGGGGTGCCTTTGAATATCTTTTAAGTGCAACTTCCCATTTGGAGTCTCTGAATGTTACTCTTTAAGACCGATGGTCTATTAGAAAGTTAGCCCACTTTGCTCTACACAAACTGGAAAAATTGAGTAAGAAATGGTGGAAACTAATCCCATTGCCATTAAACTCAGTTTATATTTCGCTATACAAGAATGTTTTGCAGTGATGTAATCTGTAACACATGCACTTGGAGTAAGCTAAAGATGTACTTAATAATAAATACGACAATTGAAACAATACTCAGTATTCTTAATGTAATTGTACATTAAGCACATCTCTGAGGGATTAATTGTGCTATGTTAATATAAATTCTATAACAACAAAGTACTGAAGAAGTGAACTTTACCAATACTCGCAAAATCAAACAGTAGAAAAAAAGATTATATTGAACAATTAAATGTCTGTGGGTGGATCTTGAACATTCAAAGATATCAAAGACAAACTTTTCATCCTATATCATGCACAAGACATTCTGACAAGAAAGTATTACAAAAAAACACACACAAGGAAACAACATTGGAAACGTAAGGGTGTTTTTAGAAAATCATAATATTAATAAACCATTCATACACATATGAAACTATAAAACCCAGTTATCCCTTTCTATCAGTCCATTCACCCCAATACAAAGAACACTGTCAAAGAAAAGCCACACATCAACAAACACAATCAAAAGCAGCTTGAAAGATAGTGGTTCCCATTGAGAGAGCAGTAGTTAATTTTGCCTACTGTTGGTCCTGGCCCTTTTTGCAGCTTTATCCCCAAACCTTTTTCCTCCTTCCTCCTATTTTATCCAACCTGTTTTTGTTGGCTCTAGGACTCTGGGCATTTTACCACTGTAAACCAGTGCTAAAGTGCATATTTTCCTTAGCTAAAATGTGCTGGTGATTGGATTCTCCATGTTTGGCATATTTGATTTAATGGTAAGTCCCTAGAATAGTTCCCTGTTGTGGCCTGCATCTGTAAATCAAATGCTACTAGGGGGCCTGCAGCACTGATTATGTCACCCACATGAGTAGGCCTGCAAACATGTCTCAGGCCTGCCATTGCAGTGCCTGTGTATGCAGGTTTAAACTGCCAAATCAACCCACTTGCCAGGCCTCAACATTCCCTTTTATTACCTGTAAGTCACCATTAATATAGGCCCAAAGCCACCCCCTGGGCAGGGTGCAGTGTAGTGAAAAGGTAAGACATATACTGGTGTGTTTTACATGTCCTGATAGTGAAATACTGCAACATTTATTTTTCACTTTTGCAAGGCCTATCTCTCCCATAGGGTAACACATGGATTTCCTTGAAATACCTTTTAAGTGTAATTTCCCATTGGGTGCAAATAGAGATATGGAGTTTGTGGTTTCTGAACTCACAACTTAAAAATACATCTTTTTGGTGAAGTTGGTTTATGAACTGTGAGATTGAAAATGCCAGTTTTACAATGTAGGAATTGTCTTGCTTAACCATTCTGTGCCTCTGCCTGTTTGTGTAATACATGTCTGGGTCTTGATGACAGTTGGACTGTTTGTGAATTCACTCTAGACAGAGACACAAAGGGAGCTGAGGTGTGCCCTGCATTTCCTGGTGGGTCTTCCCAAGCTAGAGTAGTTGGAGAATCTAACACTTGTACATGAATAGGGCTGTGCCTGTCCTCACACAAAGCAGTCTCCAACCTTCTGCAGTGTGTCTGGGGTCAGGGCAGGAAAGACAAGGTCTTCTGTACTACTAAGACTTCTCTTTGAAGTTTTCCTACTTCAAGGACAGAAATGGTTATAAGTACTGGCCCTTTGACACCACATAGTTAGAGTTAGAATCCTTCTGGACTGAGGACTTTATGCCAGGAAGAAGAGTTGGATGCTACAGGAGGGACTGCAACTCTGCCTGTTACTTTGTTGTGCTGGCCTGCTGCTTCTGTCCTGGGAGTGAAAGGTCTGGACTTTGCATTATACAGCCTGCTTTTCAAGGTTTTCCAAGGAATTGAACTGAGCTTGCCTCCTGTTAAGAAGTCTCAGGGACATCAAAGATTTCATCTTCCAGTGCCTGAGCTCTTCTGCTGAGAGTCCTGACTTGTCAAGTGGTGCCAACACCAGCCTCTGGGCCCTTGGAAGTGTAAGCTGATGAACTGGAGGAGAAATTCCATGCACCGACGTGCTGGGGCTGAAAAATCAATGCAGTGACTGTCCCACGGCTGGAGATTTGACACAGCACCTGTCTTGTGGCTGCAGAATCGACACAGCACCTGTTTCACTGTGGCTCCATCAAGCGCAGCATGTCTGGATTTTTCACACTTTGTCCCTGGGGTGTCAACTTCTCATCGACCCTGCATTGCAGTTTTGAGCCAAGGCTGTGTATCCAGAAATCAATCGCCTTTCCTGCAAGGAAAGAATCAATGCATCTCCTCCCCTGTAAGTATGGAACCAACACATCCCTTTGCTTTATGGCACCTCACCTCCCCTGTCGTCTTTGTTTTTTCCCAGGTACTTTGTGCTAAAAAGATACAATCATTTATTCCTATGGGTTTAGACTCGTTTAAACCTTTAAAAAGTGATATCTTTACTTGCATATGTTGGATTTTTGTTCTTTTGGTCTTGTTTTACTCAGATAAAGCAAAATATTGGTTATTTTTCTAAACTGATGTGGAGTCCTTTAATAGTGTTGTCATTGTGTTACTGTGTGTGTGTGAACAATTACTTTATAGATTACCTCTGAGATAAGCCTGACTGCTTGAGCCAAGCTACCAAGGGGTAAGCAGGTGTTTTCTTAGCTGTGTGGCTAGCTTATCCTAACTAAAGTGGAGGTCCCTGCTTGGACAGGTTGCAAGCCACAGACAAATAGAGACCATAGTTCTATCTCCTACTATCATTATAAGTTTGCTACGACTAGATGACTGTGTAATATTCTGAATCCTGGTATCATGCCCTTAAGACCATTACAAGTAGTTGAAAAGACAGCAAAGGATGTAAAGATACTGTTGGCTACTGTGCTAAAGAACATATTCCTTCTTGGAAAGACAATTGTATCTGAGGTTGTCAGTTGTGATAGGATAAACATGCCCGTGTAGTACTTTGGCTATAGGAAATCTCTCAATGTGGGTAATTAAGATGATGATTATACAACAAGAATATTCGTAGGGAGTACTAGGAGAGTCTCCTTAAATAAATTGACCTGTTTGAAGTATGAGCATGAGGGGGTAGACAAACACATATCAATCAGCAATGGACAAGTTTTGAAACCAGCTCATCTGTAAATTATATGTGACTTTGGCATAACTATAAATTGGAAGTCTGTGTGCTGGCAAACCTTGAGGAATGTCAAAGAGAGGAGCAGGGAGGCATTTATTATTTGGGAGCAAGTGCAGGCAAACTTGTTAATCTGAGCTGAAAATGAGATGAATGAGCAAAAAAGCATTCAAAGGTTGAGGGTAGGTGCCTGGAGAGGAAGAGAAATAATGCAAAAGCTGACAGAGGAAGAAGGAAAGAAGAGAATTAGAACCCTATTAGGATACGAGTGAAGACTGAAATGGGACAAAGTCATGTAGCCCAGAGGCAAAAGTATAGATATTGTTATTGTATTTATATAGCAATTACTACCCTTGACCAGGTGTCAAAGAGCTTTTGGGAGAGTAGAACGCTATTAAGGAACCCAAAAGATTAGGGGTGGATTAGTATAGATAAATATGAGTTAATTTGAAAATGTCACAGAATGCAGCACACATAGAAAGAGCTAATTTCTCCTTGCTGCACCATGCTAACGCCACCCCTGGTGTAGTGTTAGTTTTTTTGGCTGCCTCAAATTTGTGATTTCTTGTAAATCTGGCTAGCGCCAAAATGCAATGGGTGTTTCTGGGGGGCAGTGTTTACAAGGTGGCATTAAGTCACAAAAAGTGGCTTAACGCTGCCTTGTAAATATGGCGCAGAGCACAGCACCACCAGAGCGTCACAAAAAGTGATCCTCTGGTGGCGCTAGGGACTTGTAAATATGCCCCCAACTGGTTAGGTCCCTAAGAATGCATAGGTTGGACTGTAGTGTTATAAGGTTTGCAACTGTGTCTAGAAACATATCTGGGACTGTTGCATTGTAAGGTGGTGGTCTGTGAAGGAGGAGGAAGTTACAGGAGGAAGTTGGTGTAGGGTTGCATTTGATAATAAGGGCCTCACAACATTGTATGAAATGTTATCAGTTTTGGTGAGATTTATTGTTTGCTTGAGTATAACAGGGTAGTCTAGCTCCTCTCTAGACTATGCAATTTTGTGTGATAGTTTGATAGCCTAGAGGAATGGCTTCATGCAATACTGAAGCCATGTCATCTCCCAACCATGATTCAGCAATGAAGAATAGGTCAGGGTGTGTATCAGTAAGTATGTTGTAGATGTGGTGGTTCTTTTAAGAGAGTGACTGACCATTCATAAGTAGACAGTTTAGAGATTGTGTTTTGGTGGTGTTGTGACTTTGTTTTCTAGAAGTGTGAGAAGTATATTTTGAACTTGTGGCAGGTGTGCCATTGGTGCTGGTACTAACTGTATGAAGATCACAATAGTCTTGTTATTCCATATCATTTTCCTCATCCAGCAGGCTTAGGAGGCATTTTGTTGGGTCTGTGTGTGTCGGTAGTAGAGATGGTAGTTGAGAGTTAGATGGAGAGTTGTGTTGGTTTTGTAGAGTAGTCTGTTGTGTAATAGACATGGAAATGTGAGGTTGTAAAAAGTGGCTTGTTTATTTTGTTTGCATCTGTTTAGAGTGGAAGGTGTATGGGTTGGGTGATGGTGGAGCATGTGGGTCAGATTTTAAGGCTCTAAACTGTGCAATGGATGAGAGGCTGGTGAATGAGAGTTTATGTGTTGGTGTATCTCTTTTTGTTGTTGGTGACCATTGAAAATTTGCGAGTAAAGTTGGTGTAGGATGTGTGTTATTTTCATAGTCATAAAGGTGGGAGTGGGAGTATGTTTTCTAATTTGTGTAAGAAAGTATTACGAAGGTGTGGGTGTGTGTGAGATTTTGATATGCTGGTATATGTGTGTTATGTTTTGTTTCTTTGGAGTACTGAGAGGAGGTCTAGATGTGGTGGTTTATTTAGAAGAATTTGTATGTAAAAGAATTGCTGGTGAGTGGAATACATATGGGACAGGAGGTGGTTATGTGTTCTGGAGAAGAGTGTACGTAGTGTGTATGAGTTTTTGTGTTATATTTGGTCACTGGAAGAGGTAAAATGTGTGTTGGTCTGAAGTGTAAGGATTATTTGGTTGTGTGTGTTTGGTAAAAGGAGGAGGGGGGTGTTGGTGGATAATATGATGGAAGGCTTAGTATAGGTTTTGTGGTGACAACAAGGGTTCTGTGAGGAGGAAGTAGAGGATAGAGCTGATGTTTTGTATGAATAGGGAGTGTGTGTCTGATGTGTTAAAGCTATGTTTACTGTGGATTTGTGTTGATGATGTGTGGATTTGTTAGTGGTATATGGTGTTTTGTGTAAATGAAGGTGCCATAATGTTGTAGCTGGCATAGAAGGTTGTGTACGTGTGGTTTGTGGAGTATTGTAGTAGTTGAGACACCGGAATCTGTATGAGGGTTGCTTGTGGTGCATGAATATTGTGCATTTGCTGTGAAAGTGTTGCTATGCTTGTGGGTGTGGGTGTGGATGGGTAAAGGTGGTTGCTGGTAAATTGCAGAAAGGGCAGCATTTCTGGCCCTAGGCCAATCTGGCCTGAAAAAGGCTCAAACAGGCAACTGCCCTTGTCCTCTCTACCCTGTGCCTTGGCGCCCAGGCTGAGACACACTGCACTCTAGGTTTAAATAACCCTTTTTGCCAACGGGAACCCTACCCCTAATTCGAACCAATCAGAACCCTAACTCTAAACCCTAGAGCGAATGGGAGACCTGACCCGTTTAACCAATCACGTAACGTATGACATGAGAGGTTGCAGATCAAAAGGTGAGAAACCCAAGAGACCTTGTACTTGGAAAAAAAGCAGGGCAGAAACCTGGAGGACATCATGGTAAAGCATGAATAAAGAAGAGTGGCAAGCCCATGCAAGTGAATTCATGGGAAAATAGGTTTTATAAAGTGTATTTTATTTGATTATATTTCATCTAATTGTGTATTATAAAATGCTAATACAAATGGGAATTGAGTCTAAGGAGTGTTGTATCCTTCTTTTGAAATTCCATAACCTTTTATTGCCCTTATTTTCTGTAAATCTAAATGTAATTTGCTTGAAACAGCAACCAGTACAAAATAACCTGCAACTGTTTTGTAAATTGTAAACCACATAAACACTATAAAATATGGAATAACATTTCAGCTTCAATCTGATCTAAAGAGCTGGAAGTGGGTGCAATTAAGGCACAAGGCCTTGCATATGAGGAATAGTTTATTATTTACCATACTCCTCCTATCCCTTCCACAATGAAGTGTCTTAATATGCCAACGTGTTTGTAGGAAAATAGAGAAAACACTTCCAAATCCTCTTTATTTTTTTCTCTTCTTAATTATCCTGTAATTCTGGTGTCTTGTTCAATATTGTTGCTAACACTCTGTGTAAACTCATTTGACCCTAACCACTTATCCGCAGTTGTAATTTGTTGACCTGATTTCATTTGTCAATAGTGAATTTCATCTAATCCTTATTCAATCCTCTCTTCACCATGGCTGAAATGGGCTCCAAAAACTGTCTTGACAAATGTTTGCATATTCATGTCAATAATGCACAGAGCGAGCAATCATGCATGACCACTGTGTTGATTGATTCTCTCAAAGAAATATTTGCAACCAATGGTGAAAAATAGAACTCTTTATTATATATTATCAACATATAATGCTTGTGTCCCATTAATTTCTCTCTCTCTTTGCTTTCCTTCTGTGCTAATAACCCTCCCTCTTCTTTTCCTTTTTCTAGCCATAACATTTTTGATTTCCTCTCTCACCCCTCCTTTCGTCTGCTTCCTCACTCCTGTCATTGTCTCATTCTTCATTCCTCATTCTTTGGTCTGACTTTTCATCTATCCCACCACTTCTCCCCCCATCTTTTCTTTCTTCCCTACAGAAAAATTACCAGTCCTACTCAAACCTTAGGACAAAATTACCATTTTCTTAATTTAAGCCCCAAGGCATTATTAATTCTGCAATTAAAGCACTGTCATTGCAACAACATACGCATTCAGTATGAATATTCTCTGCCCAAAAACAGTTAGCACTGGTTCCATGTTGCTCTAAAGCGACCATCTATTGAAAGGTGCCATGGTACATCTCACAACCCACTCAATTGTCATCAAGAAAGCAACATTTTGGGATGTTTATTTTTGGTTGTTGGGCATTTCCCATTTCTGAAAGATCACCCCAGATTTTAGCCTTCTTTTGGCTAAACCCGATTTTGTTTTACTACAAAACTCTGCACATTTGACTCCTGCTAGCCCAGTGAAGTGATTTTGCTCTCCCTTGCAAGTATGGTAATATTGGCATCCCCCTACTTGGCACATTTAGGCCCATATTAATGGAAGCTATTTAGGGCTTGTCCCCTGTGGTGGGCATTAGGGTGGTGGTAATGACTCCTGTCTATACTTAGATTGGAATCATTTTTTGGCTACTTGTTTGTCAAGAAAATGACACTAGGCTGATTAGTGACAGAAGTTTTGCCTCTAACAAGCCTCACGTCATTTCTGACCCACTAGCTCCATGTCCCCTAATGCCATCCCCCACCGAGTAGCATCTTTTTTTGTGACACTAGCCATTCCTTCGCGCCATTCTGTGTCATTTCATAAATATGGTGAATGGATGGCTTTAAGGAATGGCATTAACGGGCATTAGAGCAGTTGTGTGTCATTTTTCATTAATATGGCCCATAATTTACTTATATGCCCCTAGTTCATGGTACTATATGTAGCTATCAGATGTAAATTAAATGTTACTAGAAGGCTGCAGCACTCATTGTGCTGTCGACTAAGGTAGAACAGGAAATCATTTCTCAGGCCTGTCATTGCAGCCTGTACTGCAATTTTAAACTGACATTTTCCCTGACAAAATAAACTTTTGACCATTTGCAAGGCCCCAACCTTTGTTTTGAATACTTATAAGTCACTCCAGGACAGGCTCAAATTGCCCATAGGGCAGGGTGCTTGGTATTTTAGAAGCAGGGCTTATATATTTAATGTTGTACATATCCTGACAGGAAAACATCTTGAAAGTTGTTTTTCAGAGTGACTGTTTAGTTTGGGACAAGCTAGAAAAATGAGTCATTGGAATAGGAATTTAAAATCCAGTCCAATGCCAAAGTGAGATTTTTAATTTCTATTTTGAAAATTCCACTTTCAGAAAGTTGGCACTTTCCTGCATATTCCAAATGTGCCTTTCTGCCAGTATCCAGGGTCAACTGACTAATAATGGTTCTCCTGTGGTATGAACTTCATTCTTCCCAGACGATGGACTAAGAGCCTGGTTGTAGAGAGGTGAAGGTCTTGCTGACAGGATGGCTTGTAGGGAGTTGTGCCCCTGCACTGACTACTTTTGAAAGGATAGCCCCGTGACTGTACCCAACCCTCCTGACTTAAGAAGAAGCTTACCCTATCACTGGAAGATGCAGCTTATAGCTGCGACAGCCTCCCCTTTGTTTCACTAGCCAGGCTGGAGCCAAACCCAGGGGAAAGGGAAGAGGTAATCAAGACCAGTTTTAGATTTCGACAAAAGGGGGTTCTCCACCCATAGGATGGTACTGGGCATAAATGTTTCATTCCCAGAACCTGAAAATCAGAACACTCCTGGACCTGTGCAGATCAAATGAAGGACTGACCTGCTGTTTAGAACCTGAAGGAAGACTGGATCTGCTTGCCTAGAGCCCAGGATCCCTAGAAGTGACTCCAAGGTCAGTTGGCTGACCTCCTGTTGGAGCAAGAGACACAATGAACTTGATCCCCAGCTGACCAGTCTCGGTTGCACCTGCCCTGGTCACCTCAGCTGGTCTCTATGGAAGTGAAACATGGAAATGTTGCTCACTTACAAGGATTTTATAGTCTAATGGTAGCATTAATCTTTCTGAAAAAAATGCATTTGTTTAATAATGAATAACAAAACCAATTCCCAAAGAGTGAGTTTGTTATTGATAAATGTAAAATTGAAGGCACCCACATGCGTTTTCTCCCATGATATGGAGGTCATTATTTTTTTACTGTCCATCAGATAGCAGAAAAAAGCAATCCACTGACCAGTCCACATAAGGTGATCGATTGGATGATTACCCTTCAACAGTTCGTATTCTGTTGTGCTGTTAAAGGAATATGTCATCAACAGACTAGTTGTCAACATACTTTTGATCCGCCCACCTCTAAATGAGGTGAGCAGACCAATAGGGCCTCATTTACAAGAGCGCTCAAGTGGCACAGGCCTCTCAATCATAGCCATGAGGCGACCCAAAGCCACCCTCCGTGCCTTTGTAAGGTCGCATAGATATTGTTAGAAATGGGGTCCTTGGCTGGCAGTAAGGCTACTCCTGTCCAAGCAAGGACCCTCACTCTATTCAGGATAAAGAAGAAACACCCTCAGCTAAACCCTGCTCACCCCTTTGGTAGCTTGGCATGAGCAGGAAGGCTTAACTTCAGAAGCAATGTGTAAAGTATTTGTACCAACACACACAGTAACTCAGTGAAAACACTACAAAATGACAAAACACGGGTGTAGGAAAATAGATAATATTTATCTAAACAAAACAAGACAAAAATGACAAAAATCCAGATACACAAGTCAAGATATGAATCTTATAAAGAATAAGAGTCTTAATTCCTTTAGAAAACAGTGAGAATGTTGTTAGCGCACAAAAGTACCTGGGTAGAATCAAAATAAAGCCGCAAGGGCGAGCGTGGGTCGGAAAAGGCCAGGGATGCGGTGATTTCTCACTCAAAAGGGAGAACGTGCACCGTTCCTCCTCCGGTCGGGTCCGCGTGCGTTGTTATTCCTGTCCCACAAGAGAGCGATATGTCAATCTGGATGAGCACCTCAGGTCCGGGCAGACCTTGTATTGATTTTTCACGCCCAGCGATGTTGCTCTGAAATCCGGTTGCACAGTGTTGGACTTTTGCTTATGCAGGGTCATCCCCAGTCTTTTTTGCCTCCTGCCTCCTAATTTTTTCTGACATGTTGCTGTTGGCTTTTCAACTCTGAGCACTTTACCACTGCTAACCAGTGCTAAAGTGCATATGCTCTCCTGTTTAAATTGTATGTAAGTGGTTTATCCATGATTGGCATATTTGATTTACTAGTAAGTCCCTAGTAAGGTGCACTAGAGGTGCCAGGGCCTGTAAATCAAATGCTACTAGTGGGCCTGCAGTACTGGTTGTGCCACCCACATAAGTAGATCTGTAATCATGTCTCAGACCTGCCACTGCAGTGTCTGTATGTGTATTTTTACACTGTAAATTCGACTTGGCAAGTGTACCCACTTGCCAGGCCTAAACCTTCCCTTTCCTTACATGTAAGGCACCCCTAAGGTATGCCCTAGGTAGCCCCAAGGGCAGGGTGCAGTGTATGGATAAGGTAGGACATATAGTAATGTGGTTTATATGTCCTGACAGTGAAATACTGCCAATTTCGTTTTCACTGTTGCAAGGTCTGTCTCTCTCTCATAGGATAATATGGGGGCTACCTTTAAATATGATTAAAGTGTAGATTCCCCTAGAGAGTAGATGGACATGTGGAGTTTGGGATCCCTGAACTCACAATTTAAAAATACATCTTTTAGTAAAGTTGATTTTAAGATTGTGAGTTTGGAAATGCCACTTTTAGAAAGTGAGCATTTTCTTGCTTAAACCATTCTGTGACTCTGCCTTGTTTGTGGATTCCCTGTCTGGGTCAGTTTGACAGTTGGGTTGTTTTTCACCTCACACCAGACAGTGACACAAAGGGAGCGGGGGTGTAATCTGCATTTCCTGATTAGCCATCTCTGCTAGGAGGGAGGGGTGGAGTGGTCACTCTCATCTGAAAGGACTGTGCCTGCCTCTGACAATGCTGTCTCCAACCCCCTGGTGTGTGTCTGAGGCCTTGCCTGGGCAAGGCAGGATTTCACAAGAAGGTGTGAGTCCCCTTTGAAGAAAGGTGACTTCAAAGACTAAAATGGGTATAAGAAGGGCACCCAAACTTACAAACTTTAGAAACACTTCTGGAATCAAGGGGAACCTCTGCCTGGAGAAGAGCTGATCGCTGAGGAACAAGTGCTGCCCTGCCTGTGACTGTGCTTTGTGGAGCTTTCCTGCAGTGCTGCTTCTGCCAGAGTAAGAGGGCAAAGACTGGACTTTGTGTGCCTTCCATCTTGAAGAAGAAATCTCCAAGGGCTTGATGTAGAGCTTGCCTCCTGTTGTTGAAGTCTCAGGGATAGCAAAGACTTCTTCCTGCCAGCACCTGGAGTCTCTGGAGAGACCCCTACTCTGCTCTGTGGTGCCCTTCCAGTTCCTGGGACCCTGAAAGGAGAGGCTGGCAGCCTAAGGACAAAAATACACGCACCGAGCACCGTGCGGAGAAAAGATCGACGCGAATCCGATCGCGGCTGAGAAAACGACGCGACGCCGGCTCCGCAGCTGAGAAACGACGCCGCAGGAAACGCGACCGGAGAATCGACGCCCGGAGCAGGAGAAACGACGCGCAGCATCGCTGACGAAGGCTGAGAGATCGCAACCAGCGCCGCGGGACTTCGGACCGTCGCGTGGCTGGCTTTTTCGACGCGCCTCGCCGAGCCGAGCTGTTTTCGACGCATATACCCGTGCAGGGTTATTTTCGACGCACACCGCCCGTGCGGGGTTATTTTTGCCGCAAACCAGGTACATTTTCACGCTAGCAGCGCTAGTGTGGTGTTACAACTACCTAAAGACTCTTTTTATTTTAAACCTTTAAAAAATCATAACTTGACTTGTGTATGTTGGATTTTTGTCGTTTTGGTCTTGTTTTGTTTAGATAAATATTTCCTATTTTTCTAAACTGGTGTTGTGTCATTTTGTAGTGTTTTCATTAAGTTACTGTGTGTGTTGGTACAAATACTTTACGCCCAGCACTCTGAGGTTAAGCCTACTGCTCTGCCAAGCTACCAAGGGGGTAAGCAGGGGTTAGCTGAGGGTGATTCTCTTTTATCCTAACTAGAGTGAGGGTCCTTGCTTGAACAGGGGGTAACCTGACTGTCAACCAAAGACCCCATTTCTAACATTGGTGACCAGCGGTCGGGATTGGACTTGTATTTGTACTTGACATACAGTAATTGAGTGTACACTACTGTTTTGATCTCAGACCACTACGTGACCACATACTACTTGTTTGGTGATCTTTTGATTTTTTTCTTAAGGACTCTTGTTATTCTACTTCAATGATTTTGCTGATCCCTTGACTGATTCTTTTTACTTCATTGGGAAATTATTTTTTTTCTGCCTTTGGAACTTTGCACTTGTGACCATCATGTCTCAATCTGGAGATGCAACAGCTGGAGCTGTGTTTGAAATGGAGAAACTGAAGGAGTACTCAGTTGCTCAATTGAAACAGTTCCTTAAAGATCTTGACTGTCCCACTGAAAGCTCCACCAGGGAGGGGGAGCTGCAACAGGCACAGAGGGCCGGGGTGACAATCAAGAAGGCTGGAGGGCACACAGAGGAGGAGAATGTGGGTGGGGAAGTGCAGAGGATACACAGTGGTGTAGTGGAGGTACCTGTTACGCCTGGGGGGAGGGTCCCCAGGAGGGATAGCAGGGTGTCACCCAAGGGTCTGACTCCTGAAGAGTTACAGGACAGACGGGCAGACAGGGCTCGCCGATTCAAGGAGTTGGAAGAAAGGAGGAGGGACTTAGAGATTAAAAAAATGATTTATGCTTACGAGCTTAAATTGAAAGAGCTGGAAGTCATGAGGGCTGAGTCCAGCTGGAATGGTGGCAGCAACAATTGTATATCCAGTGATGCTGCAGAAGTGCACATGCCCAGAGAGGTGGTGCCCTACTTGAAGGAGGGAGTTAACACACGCCAGGAGGTTCAGGGGTATGAGGTAGCTCCAGTGATGCACAGGGTCCCTGAGGTGGATTGGGGAACTGGCATGGGGAATCATATTCCTACTGGTGGGAGGGACACTCTACTGACTCTAGTTGAGAGTGACAGGGAGAGGGGTTCCCCCCAGGTAGAAGTCCTGGTTATGGAGTGTGAAGACATCCCAGAAGAGTGTGGGTTGAGTGTCAGGGACAGTCAGGTACTGTCTCACCAGTCTCAGGAGGGTGATGTGGGGTGCTTTTTCAAGGCAGAGTCACTGGCTGGTTGGGTGAAGGGTACTTTGGTTAATTCATGTGAGGGGCTGAGTGATGTAATTGCTGGAGAGCATATGTCTAGTCCTTATTTTCCAGAGCTATGCCAACACCAGGTGGAGTGTGAGTTCTCTGACCCCAGGGAGCTTACAATGGAGGCAGACTTCTGGGTGAGTACCAGAGAGTCTGAAGAGGCATTTGGGGGTGCTCCTGAGAGGAGTGGTCTAGGTAGTTCCCAACCAGGTGAGGTAGGGAAGGATTGTAGTGTCCCAGGTAGGTCCCAGTGTAGTGGGATGGGTGAGGGACCCCATGTCCAGTCTCAGAGGAGAGGGAATGGGGATGGGTTGAGGCCCAAGGTGCCCGAGATCCGGTCCCAGGTCCTGGAGGGTTCCCTGCGGGAACACCAGGAGGGGAGCCTAGCCTGTACCATAGGGCCATCTGTTGAGGGAGACCCCACAGTGTCAGGAGAACTTGGGGGGGCCGCTGTAGCCAGCGTCCCACCAGTTCTGGTGTCTGGCAGTACCACTCCTAGTGAGGGGGTGCAGAAGTCCAGACAGAGGGTTGAGAGGGGGTTGCGGACCCCAGTGGAGAACCTGGAGGGTCAGGGGTCAGCTCTGAGAGCAGAGCCCCCCATGAATGACCTTGGTGAGACCATTTCTGGGTTGGGGGGAATCCAGACTCTGTCAGATGGGCAGAGGTCAGGAGACCTGCGCCAGCCAGACTCTTGTGTGGCCCTTCGGGACAGTGTGTCCCTTGAGGGGGGTAAGTGTGCCCCCCTGGAAGTCCTGGTGTGCCAGGCAATGGTTCAACCGCAGGGTGGTGACTCTGGGTTGAATGATCAGGTTCAGGGGGTAAACTCTGACCTGATGGGGGGTAAGTGTGCTCCCAAGGAAGTCCTGGTGTGCCAGGCAGTGGTTCAACCGCAGGGTGGTGACCCTGGGTTGGATGACCAGGTTCAGAGGGTAAACTCTGACCTGGTAGGGGGTAGGTATGCCCCCCAGGAAGTCCTGGTTTGCCAGGCAGTGATCCAGTCTGTGGGTACAGACCCTGGATTGGGAGGCCAGGTTAAGGGTGTCCCCCCTGACCTGGAGGAAGGGGCTACTGCTAACAGTGCCCCTACCATGTTGTCTTCTGGGGGGGCCACTCCTAGTTGGGTGGTTCAGGACCCCAGAAGAGAGGGCAGGGGGAGGGAAGCCTCACCCCTGGCCCTGGTCCAACCTGAAGGTACAGACCCCAGGTTGGAGGATCAGTTGCAGGTTAACATCCCTGCACTGATGGAAGAATTGTGCAGGACTGCTTCTACAAGCACCCTGACAGTTTTTGACTCTGGGGGTGCCGCTTCTGCAGGGAGGGTACAGAGCCCCAGAGGGGAGGACCAGGGTCAGGTTGTCATCCCTGACCTGGTGGAAGAGAGAGTGGTCAAAGGGTGCCAGGCACCTGGGGCTACCACCCCCCACTCTCCACAGTCACAGTGGTTAGAGAGGCCTGAGGTCGGGCTCTCATCCCTGACAGTTGTCTGGGGCCACTGTAGCTTGCTGTCCTGGTGGACAGAGTTGCCCCTGGGGGGGGGAGGACGAGAGTCACACCCCGGGGGTGGAGTGGGCAACACCACTGTGTTGGCCCTGGTGGTACTATCTGCCCATTGCAATACATCTGTGAGCAAAGTAAAGTTAGGTGTTGCACAGATGGTGTCTGTAGATGTGGAGAAGGATTCCCCATGGGTTAGCTTAGTGGGCCCTGAGAGTATGGACAGAGGGATCCAACTGGAGTCAGGAAGACGTAGAACTGGAACATGCCCCTGCTGTTGTGGGCCTGGGTCCCTGTTCTATCGCCCCAATCAGGGAAGTACATCAAGGTATTGATTGTTCTCCCCTGGCTTTAGGCTGGTAGGGGGTCGTGTTGGACTTTTGCTTATGCAGGGTCATCCCCAGTCTTTTTTGCCTCCTGCCTCCTAATTTTTTCTGACATGTTGCTGTTGGCTTTTCAACTCTGAGCACTTTACCACTGCTAACCAGTGCTAAAGTGCATATGCTCTCCTGTTTAAATTGTATGTAAGTGGTTTATCCTTGATTGGCATATTTGATTTACTAGTAAGTCCCTAGTAAGGTGCACTAGAGGTGCCAGGGCCTGTAAATCAAATGCTACTAGTGGGCCTGCAGTACTGGTTGTGCCACCCACATAAGTAGATCTGTAATCATGTCTCAGACCTGCCACTGCAGTGTCTGTATGTGTATTTTTACACTGTAAATTCGACTTGGCAAGTGTACCCACTTGCCAGGCCTAAACCTTCCCTTTCCTTACATGTAAGGCACCCCTAAGGTATGCCCTAGGTAGCCCCAAGGGCAGGGTGCAGTGTATGGATAAGGTAGGACATATAGTAATGTGGTTTATATGTCCTGACAGTGAAATACTGCCAATTTCGTTTTCACTGTTGCAAGGTCTGTCTCTCTCTCATAGGATAATATGGGGGCTACCTTTAAATATGATTAAAGTGTAGATTCCCCTAGAGAGTAGATGGACATGTGGAGTTTGGGATCCTTGAACTCACAATTTAAAAATACATCTTTTAGTAAAGTTGATTTTAAGATTGTGAGTTTGGAAATGCCACTTTTAGAAAGTGAGCATTTTCTTGCTTAAACCATTCTGTGACTCTGCCTTGTTTGTGGATTCCCTGTCTGGGTCAGTTTGACAGTTGGGTTGTTTTTCACCTCACACCAGACAGTGACACAAAGGGAGCTGGGGTGTAATCTGCATTTCCTGATTAGCCATCTCTGCTAGGAGGGAGGGGTGGAGTGGTCACTCTCATCTGAAAGGACTGTGCCTGCCTCTGACAATGCTGTCTCCAACCCCCTGGTGTGTGTCTGAGGCCTTGCCTGGGCAAGGCAGGATTTCACAAGAAGGTGTGAGTCCCCTTTGAAGAAAGGTGACTTCAAAGACTAAAATGGGTATAAGAAGGGCACCCAAACTTACAAACTTTAGAAACACTTCTGGAATCAAGGGGAACCTCTGCCTGGAGAAGAGCTGATCGCTGAGGAACAAGTGCTGCCCTGCCTGTGACTGTGCTTTGTGGAGCTTTCCTGCAGTGCTGCTTCTGCCAGAGTAAGAGGGCAAAGACTGGACTTTGTGTGCCTTCCATCTTGAAGAAGAAATCTCCAAGGGCTTGATGTAGAGCTTGCCTCCTGTTGTTGAAGTCTCAGGGATAGCAAAGACTTCTTCCTGCCAGCACCTGGAGTCTCTGGAGAGACCCCTACTCTGCTCTGTGGTGCCCTTCCAGTTCCTGGGACCCTGAAAGGAGAGGCTGGCAGCCTAAGGACAAAAATACACGCACCGAGCACCGTGCGGAGAAAAGATCGACGCGAATCCGATCGCGGCTGAGAAAACGACGCGACGCCGGCTCCGCAGCTGAGAAACGACGCCGCAGGAAACGCGACCGGAGAATCGACGCCCGGAGCAGGAGAAACGACGCGCAGCATCGCTGACGAAGGCTGAGAGATCGCAACCAGCGCCGCGGGACTTCGGACCGTCGCGTGGCTGGCTTTTTCGACGCGCCTCGCCGAGCCGAGCTGTTTTCGACGCATATACCCGTGCAGGGTTATTTTCGACGCACACCGCCCGTGCGGGGTTATTTTTGCCGCAAACCAGGTACATTTTCACGCTAGCAGCGCTAGTGTGGTGTTACAACTACCTAAAGACTCTTTTTATTTTAAACCTTTAAAAAATCATAACTTGACTTGTGTATGTTGGATTTTTGTCGTTTTGGTCTTGTTTTGTTTAGATAAATATTTCCTATTTTTCTAAACTGGTGTTGTGTCATTTTGTAGTGTTTTCATTAAGTTACTGTGTGTGTTGGTACAAATACTTTACGCCCAGCACTCTGAGGTTAAGCCTACTGCTCTGCCAAGCTACCAGGGGGGTAAGCAGGGGTTAGCTGAGGGTGATTCTCTTTTATCCTAACTAGAGTGAGGGTCCTTGCTTGAACAGGGGGTAACCTGACTGTCAACCAAAGACCCCATTTCTAACACACAGTGTCAAGGAACCGCGCTGCGTGGGGGCTTGCATCACTAACAGCAGCCGCTGGGGGTGTTGCACATTGTTTCTCCAGCCGCATTGCGTCGATCTCCCAGCAGCGATCTAGGTGGAGCATCAATTTTAGCTGCGAGTCCAGCTGCATGTTGTTTATCAGCCGCAAGGTGTGTGGTCTTTGCATGGGTTTTCAGTTCTTAGCTGCCAGTTTCACCTCTCAACGGCCCAGGGACTGGACAGGGTACCACTTGGCAATTCAGGAGTTTCAGCGGAGAGTCCAGGGGAAGTTTTGATGGTGCTGAGACTTTGAACAACTGGAGGCAAGCTCAGTTCAAGCCCTTGGAGATTCTTGTCAAGCAGGATTGCAAAACACATCAAATCTTTGACCCCTTTCACAGGCAGAAGCAGCAACTGCAGGATAGCCCAACAAAGTACAGTCACATGCAGGGGCAGCACTTCTCCTCAGCTCTTCTCATTGGCTGAGGTTTCAATTGATTCCAGAAGTGATTTAATTTTCAGGGGTTTTGAGTCCACTACCTATACTCATTCCTGCCTTTGAAGTATGCAAACTTCAAAGGAAAGCCTCTCTTGTTTGTAAGATCCTTCCTTTCCCAGGCCAGACCCCAGACACACACCAGGGAGTTGGAGACTGCATTGTGTGAAAGCAGACACAGCCTTTTCAGGTGTGAGTGACCAGTCCTCCCCTCCCTCCCAGCACAGATGGCTCATCAAGATATGCAGGCTACACCCCAGCTCCCTTTGTGTCACAGTCTAGAGGAGAAGTGCAAACAGCCCAACTGTCAAACTGACCCAGAGACAGAATCCACAAACATGCAGAGTCACAGAATGGCTTAAGCAAGAAAATGCCTACTCTCTAAAAGCATTTTCAAACACACAATCTAAAAACAAACTTTACTAAAATATGTTTTTTAAATTGTGAGTTTAGAGACCCTGAACTCCAAATTTCCATCTGCTCCCCAAGGGAATCTGCACTTTAATAATATTTAAAGGCAGCCCTCGTGTTAGCCTATGAGAGAGATAGGCTTTGCTCAGTGAAAATCGAATTTGGCAGTATTTCACTGTCAGGACATATAAAACACATTAGTATGTGTCCTACCTTAAACATACACTGCACCCTGCCCCTGGGGCTACCCAGGGCCTACCTTAGGAGTTCCTTACATGTAAGAAAAGGTAAGGTTTAAGCTTGGCAAGTGGGTACACTTGCCAAGCCGAATTGGCAGTTTAAAACTGCACACACAGACACAGCAGTGGCTGGTCTGAGCCATGTTTACAGGGCTACTCATGTGGGTGGCACCACCAGTGCTGCAGGCCCACTAGTAGCATTTGATTTACAGGCTCTGGCACCCCTAGTGCAATGTACTAGGGACTCACTAGTAAATCAAAGATGTCAATAATGAAAAGCCAATTACAAATACATTTTACATACATTTTACTTTAGCACTGGATAGCAGTGGCAAAGTGCCCAGAGTATTAAAAACAGCAAAAACAGAGTCCAGGACACATCAACAACCTGGGAAACAGAGGCAAAAAGTTAGGAGCGACCATGTGAAGGATGCCAATTCTAACAGATACGGAGTAAGACAAGGCAGCGCAAAGTGCTGCATTGTTCTACACTGTGTCAAGGAGGGGTTCCACAGTTTTTGCAGTGGATTTTCCCATGCAAAACCTATGGGATTTGATACATTCCCAGAATCTGTAAATCTGAGAATGCCTCTAAACTGTGTGCCTCCCCAGAGAAGGTGAAACGAGGAGAAATTTTTTTATTTCTCCTTGTTTTTCCTCTGCATTCTGCAACACATATAGGGGCATATTTAAGGGCCCCAAGCACCATCTACGGACACATTAGCATCATTTTTTTTATGCTAATGTTTCGTTAGATGGCCAAAATCCCTGTGCCATATTTACAAAGTGGAGCAATGCATGCATTGCTCCACTTTGTAACCCTTTATGCTACATTATGCCTGGTGCCGGAAGGGGGGCTAAAAAATTGGTGCAAGGCAATCTAACAGATTTCCTTGTGGCATTTTTTTCAGGTCTTTTAACGCATTAAAAGGGGGGTCAATATGGTATATCATTTTGGTGCTACTCCTGCAAAGTATCAATAACGTCATACAAAAATGACACTATTTCCCTCTACCCTGCACCATGTTGCACCGTATTTTAAACATGGCGCACACA
Organism: Pleurodeles waltl; assembly: GCF_031143425.1. Taxonomy (NCBI): domain Eukaryota; kingdom Metazoa; phylum Chordata; class Amphibia; order Caudata; family Salamandridae; genus Pleurodeles; species Pleurodeles waltl. The sequence goes on along the minus strand of NC_090442.1, from coordinate 579,358,346 downwards.
TGGTGGCAGTAGTGGGGCGGTAAATGACTCAAGAAAAGTGACGCTGCACTGTGTCTTAAACATGCATCATAGAAAGAGGATAACACCTCTATTGAATGTTTTTGTGCAGGAAGGTGTGCCTTCTTGCACAAAAACAATCATGCCAACAAAGCAAACAGTCTTGCACTATGGTGCAAAAGTGCTTGTGTTTGCGCTCTGCAGCAAATTCTGCGCTGCGCTGGCTGAAAGAACAGTAAAGCACTCTACCATGTAAATATGGTGCATTTCTGCCCTTTCAGTTTGGCGTAGGGCAGCACTGCCAAAGGTTTTGCGGCGCTGCCCTATACCAAATATTTGTAAATGAGGCCCCCAGTTTTGTAGAGAGCGTACTCCATCGCCAAACTCTATATCTGGACCTAATTAATTTATATGTAGGTGCATGAAGTAACTCCCATTTAAATAGTCTGGAACTTATGCCATTGATTTGTCAATGAAAAAAGGGTCAATTGCCAGCTACAATGCTCCTCAATCCACAATGTTAGCTGCATTAGACAATGGGGGTCATTCTGACCCTGGCGGCCGGTGACCGCCAGGGTCACCGACCACGGGAGCACCGCCAACAGGCTGGCGGTGCTCCCGAGGGCATTCTGACCGCGGTCAGAAAGGGTAAACCGGCGGTCTCCCGCCGGTTTACCGCTGCCCCATTGAATCCTCCATGGCGGCGGAGCGCGCTCCGCCGCCATGGGGATTCAGACACCCCCTACCGCCATCCTGTTCATGGCGGGAATCCCGCCATGAACAGGATGGCGGTAGGGGGTGCCGCGGGGCCCCTGGGGGCCCCTGCAGTGCCCATGCCAATGGCATGGGCACTGCAGGGGCCCCCGTAAGAGGGCCCCGCAAAGTATTTCAGTGTCTGCTTTGCAGACACTGAAATACGCGACGGGTGCAACTGCACCCGTCGCACCTTCCCACTCCGCCGGCTCCATTCGGAGCCGGCATCCTAGTGGGAAGGTTGATTTGCCCTGGGCTGGCGGGCGGCCTTTTGGCGGCCGCCCGCCAGCCCAGGGCAAATCTCAGAATCACCGCAGCGGTCTTTCGACCGCGGTGCGGTGTTCTGACGGGGTTACTTTGGCGGGCGGCCTCCGCCGCCCGCCAAAGTAAGAATCACCCCCAATGTGTCCCACCTACTGTTATTCTATTTCTACATTTCTTTCAAGTGAAATAAGGTGTTTGCTAGTCACAAAGTGCTGCACGAGTCTTAAAAATATCAATGAAATGCATGAATGCCACTCATATGGCTCAATTTCAACAGTGCTGCAAATTGTCACAGTAGAGCTACGGAGAGGAAGAGCTCAAGCTTCCTCATAAACACGCAACTTTTGTTTTAACATTATAATGATAAAGTCCTGTACGGTCCTGCTTGATCAGAGTCCAATCCTACTGGCCTCTCCAATCAGCTTACATGATTTACATGAATAGCATGATGTCAAATGTACAGTTTGACAATTAACTTAGTCACATTTTATATGTGATGTCGAACCCTGCATATTATTAGAAAGAAATAGCTATGTAAGAGAGAAGTGAGGCACTTTTACAGTAGGCCATCCACCTCTCAAGTGGAGCTCTATTGCCATTTCCCTACAGATATAGCCTACGCTTATCCACCAAGCAGATTTGTTTATTTTTATTTGTGTTTTATGCTGGTCCTAGGGACTACAGCAATGCCATGCACAGCTCCGAAATAAGAGTAAGAGAGGGAAAGGGAAGGGAAACAGCCATTTAAAGGCAGTGGAGGATAGAAAAAGTTACTGGGGCAGGCCATCAAGCAGGAAATTGCCAGTTCGGACATGCTTTTCTCAATTCACACCATTTCTTTACATAATGTGGTAGTTGAACCCAATTCTTTTAGTGCAGAAAAAATGGAAGAAGGTAGTGAAAAATGTGTGGCCGTTTATCAACAATTCTTCCTAACGGGTTATTGGCTTTTTGCTACTTTGTTCTGTGTGTCTATGTCTATACTGGCTAGAAATAGAACAACACGGCCACAGTTCCATTTGAAAGTGGCTTGCTTTACCTTCAAACGTCTTAATATTGTATACATATATTCTATGTGTAATCGGATCATTATGTGTTTGCATAAAACTGCCTACCAGTAAAATGCGACGCAAATAACCTACATTCATTCTAATATGATGATTGCAGACTTTATATGCAGAGTGCATTAATGTAAAAGAAAAAGCATGGCTGATTTGTTGAGTGTATTTTGATTCTCATCATGTATTATGAAATCTGTTGCTTTCCTAAAGCTCTCATATCAACTAATGCGATTTTTAGCTAAATATAATGCTACCAACATGAGACAGATACAAACTTGCATTAATTTAACATAGTATTATTTAAATTTAACTCTATGTAGTCTTTAAGAATTCAGCTTTTCATTTCTGCACCCCATAGACTGTGAAATTCCTTAGTGAAGGGGATCTAAACAAATTTGACTCACTCTTTTCTATTTGCAGGAAGTTAACTTCCCAGGAATGCAGTTATTCATAAGTGTCTGTGACCCTTAGCACTTTCATACCAACACAAACCCAGTTTTTTCATACAAGGATGGTATAGCAGAGAACTATGGGAAAAAGAATCCAACAATAGGCAGCACATCTTTGTTGTTTGAGAACATTTTGATACACGTTTTTTTTAAAATCAAATAATGGGCTAACTTACAGGTGATCCAAAAAGCAGCAAGGTATGAAAAATACCCAGTGCTTATTTTAGAAAAGAATGAATGCCGGTGCCCAAAGCTCTACTCAGAAGCAAGCATCTGATGGCATTAAGTAGCATATTTATGAGCCCCTAGCGCCACCAGAGCATCACGTGTCATGACTGTTAGAAATGGGGTCTTTCGTTGGCAGCCAGGTTACCCCCTGTCCAAACAAGGACTCTCACTCTAATCAGGGTAAAAGAGAATCACCCTCAGCTAACTCCTGCTTATCCCTTTGGTAGTTTTGAACAAGCAGTGGGCTTAACTTCAGAGTGCTAGGTGTAAATTATTTGTACCAACACACACAGCAACTTAATGAAAACTCTACAAAATGACACAACACAGGTTTTGAAAAATAGAAAATATTTATCTAAATAAAACAAGACCAAAATGACAAGAATCCACAATTCCAAGTCGTCACTAAAAATGAAAAAAAGAGTCTTCATGTAATTGTAAACACAACGCTAACGCTGTTAGCGTGAAAATATACCTTGGGTGCATCAAAAATAACCCCGCACAGGCGAGTGTGTGTCAAAAAGGACTTGTGATGCGTCGATTTCACTCACAAGCGAGACCTTGAGTTGTTTTTCCTTTAGTCGGGTCGGCGTGCGTCATTTCTTCACAACGTAGGAGAGCGATGCCTCGATCCGGACAGCACTCTCGGGTCTGGGCAGGCCTTGCGTCATTTTTACACGCCCAGCGGTATTTGCATTAGAAATTCAGCTGCACGGTCCGAAAACCACTCAGCACGGGTTGAGATGTCACCAGCCCTCTGTCAGTGATGCTGCGTGTCATTTCTCGAGCTGCGGGCGTCGATCTTCCAGTCGTGTTGCAGGTGAGCATCGATTTTCAGCCACGAAGCCGGTGGCGTGTACATTTTTTCAGCCGCAGATCGGAGTCCCGTTGATCTTTTCCCCGGACGGCGGTCTGTGTGTGGATTTCTCACTCTTGGGCTGCCAGCTTCTCTTCTCAGGGTCCCACGAACTGGATGGGCACCACTTGACAGAGTAGGAGTCTCTCCAGAGGCTCCAGGTGCTGGCAGAGAGAAGTCTTTGCTTTCCAGGAGACAACAGGAGGCAAGCTCTAAATCAAGCCCTTGGAGAGCTTCACAAGAAGGAAAGCAACACAAAGCCCAGTCTTTGTCCGCTAGCACAGGCAGAAGCAGCAACTGTAGGATAGCTCCACAAAGCACAGTCACAGGCAGGGAAGCTCTTCTTTCTCAGCTCTTCTGCTCTTCTACAGGCAGAGGTTACTCTTGATTTTCCGAAGTGTTCTAAAGTCTGTGGTTTTGGGTGCCCTTCTAATACCTATTTTGCCCTTTGAAGTAGGCCTACTTCAAAGCAAAGTCTCTCTTGTTTGTGAAATCCTGTATTGCAAGGCCAGGCCCAAGACAATGAAAAATGGATGAAAAACAAGAGAAGACACTGCAGCGTTACTTTGCACTTCTAGATCACCTGTTACTTTGGAAAGCCTCTTGCTCAGTATTGTCCTCAAGGAGCCCTTCGAATATCTAAGGACGATGAAAACTTTTTAATTTTTGTCACCCAGAATTATAAACACATAGATATAGTGTAGCCTAGGATAACACCTTTATCAGAGGTTATTAGATCCCACTTCCAAGTTACAATGAGGTACACAAATCTAGACTGTTAGTAGCACAGTCATGCAGGTTACCCTAATGTTCTTTTGTAACACACTAATTAGTCATAGAATCTGAGAATATATATGTGCAGCTGTGCAGTACAAACAAGTTATTTGCTTGAGTTTTCATGAACGGATCCAATGAGTAAGCGGTGTGTGTCTGCGCAATGAACAAATATACTAGGTGAGTAGTTTGGTAAGTATTAGCAAATGGTGCAAAAAGCAGTGCGTGTCTGCAAAACAGATAAGTATGCCAGGTATAGTATTAAATCGTGTGGCAAGTTTTGCACATCATGGAATCCTGATTAGTACCAGCCTCACTAGTAAGGTACTCAACAGGTAAATATGGGCAGATTTAGTATTCTGCAGTGCAGCAAGCGGTGCTCGTCTGCACAACAGGTAAATATGCCAGGTTAGATAAGGAGCAATAATGCCATGTTTAGTAGTAAATGGTGTGGCTACCGGTGCACATCCACGCAACAGGTAAGCATGCCAGGCTAAATGTAGTAAGTGGTGTGCCTCCATGCAGAAACATAACTTATCTGTTTTTTTGTAATTTTTCTTTGTATGATTGAGACTCTGAGATGAGGCAGAAAGAATCCGATGCAGTGACCAACAGAGAAGGTTCTGGGCTCCAGCAGGGAAGAAGCAGGATCTGAAGAGAGGCTCCAATCACACTGGTGAGTGAGATGCTGTGGTAGAGGAAGGTGTCAGTGAGAGCACGAGAATGAAGCGAAGCAAGAGGCTCCAGTTAGGGTGTGTTCTTATACCTGATCTTGGCTGTTGCTGCTCATGTGGCTTTCTCTGCCCACGAAGGAGTGTGGTTAAGGAGTGCATGAGACTGCATGCCGCTTAGAGCGTTGTCATTGTTTCTGAATTGGCTTTCCAACATCCAATGGAACAAAGTGCCCTGTTCTGGATACAAATTCAGTTGTTAACAATGGCCACAGAAAAACAAGTCACATTTGTTAGAGTATGAGTTCACAAAGACTGACAGTTTTCAAGGCAGTGTCTGGCATTAGGTGGGGATGAAACAAAATGGTACGAGTGGGGGTCCCTTGTGCTGGGTGGTTAAACCCACAGGGGAGAAATGATTCAACAGGTGGCCTTGGGGTAGCTGGCATATCAGACTTTATCCCTAACAGTCATCTTCCACTTCAAAGGCTGACCACAGATATATATATTGGTCCTCCTGAATCACCTCTTTAGTGACATCTTGGACCTGTGGAAACTACAAAAGAAGGACTGTCTTGTTCCACAGAGGACTGCCCTGCTGCTGGAGGCCTGTCTTCTTCCTCTGAGGGCTGTCCTGCTGCTTGATGACTGTCTTGTTCCCCAGAGGACTACCTTGCTGCTTGAGGCCTGCCATGCTCTCTGAGAAGGAAGACTGGACCTGCTCCCTTTATCCCAGGCTAACTTTGGTTCTAGTCCCCTGGCTGGTATCACCCTCCTTGCCTATCTGAAGGTTCCTTCAAATCTGGTGCAAAGTGCCACAAAGCCCCACAAAGCCTCTCTACACAGCTGGGAGCTTCATTGTAAACTACACCAAATAACACAAAGCACACATAGGGGGTCATTCTGACCCCCGCCGGCGGCGGATGCCGCCGGCCTGGCGGGAACCGCCAGAAGACCGTACTGCGGTCAAAAGACCGCAGCGGTCATTCTGACTTTCCCGCTGGGCTGGCGGGCGACCGCCAGAAGGTCGCCCGCCCGCCCAGCGGGAAATCCCCTTCCACGAGGATGCCGGCTCCGAATGGAGCCGGCGGAGTGGAAGGGGTGCGACGGGTGCAGTTGCACCCGTCGCGATTTTCAGTGTCTGCCACGCAGACACTGAAAATCTATGTGGGGCCCTGTTAGGGGGCCCCTGCAGTGCCCATGCCAGTGGCATGTGCACTGCAGGGGCACCCAGGGGCCCCACAACACCTGTTCCCGCCAGCCAGGTTCTGGCGGTGAAAACCGCCAGAACCAGGCTGGCGGGAAGGGGGTCGGAATCCCCATGGCAGCGCTGCTTGCAGCGCCGCCGTGGAGGATTCCCTGGGGCAGCGGGAAACCGCCGGCTTCCCTTTTCTGACCACGGCTTTACCGCCACGGTCAGAATGCCCCCGGAAGCACCGCCAGCCTGTTGGCGGTGCTTCCGCGGTCGTTGGCCCTGGCGGTCCATGACCGCCAGGGTCAGAATGACCCCCATAGTCTAATTGAACAGCTAAAAGCTTCATTGCAATGAATGTTGAGTGATGCAATGCCCTGTAAAGCCTCACCGCAGAGATGAAACCTTCATCTGAACCAACATCAAGCAAATCCAGCCTTGCAAAGCAAAGCCACTCAGACCTTGTACCAAGGACATAAGGTACAACTCCCAGAGGGCCACACTTGGTCCTGTGCTGAACCTCTGCTCCATCTCAGTTGGCCTGAACTTGTGACTTTGACTCTGTCCAGTGTGACCAGATACCCGCAGTTGGTGCTTTGTGCTTTTAGGCACTATATTTACTTTAATTTTTAAACTTGCATGACTCCAGTTCTACTGACTTTACTTATACCTATAAGTCACCACTAAGGTAGGCCCTAAAAGCTCACAGGGAAGGGCACATTGCATTACAAAATAGGACAAGTAGGTTTAGGTTTTGCATGTCCTGATAATGAAAAAATCCTTAAGTTGCTTTTCACTGTTTCAAAGCCTGTCTCCCCCATAGGATAACATTGGATTACCTCATTACACTTAATAAGTGATAACTTAAGTTTGGGAGGAGATAGGAAAATTACGTTAGCATGCAAATGAAGTGTAACTTAAAATCCCCTTTATTGGTAAAGTCGGAATTTAAGTCACATGTCCAAAAAGCACCGATTTGGACATGTGACTTAGATAGATTGTTGTCATTCTGCTATCATTTTCTTTATAAAAATGTACTTTTCTACATTTTTTTAGGGTTTTTCTTGTGTTTTCACTTTATTACTGTTCGTGTGCTGCAGAAATATTTTACATGTAGCCTCTAAGTTAAGGTTGGCTGCTTTGTTCAAGGCTACCAGAGGGCTAAGCACAGGTTAATTTAGTAGCTGTTGTGGTTAACCCTGATAAGGGTTGTGGTTGTTGCCAGAGTGGGGTTTATACCACCCTCAACCAATAACTGCACTTTATACAGCTACCCAGGTGAGAGAAGGCACAGAGAGAATGGAAGTAGTGGAGCAACCCCAAAAGAAGTCGTGATCAGGGAGATCACCCTGTATTCTTTATTGATTTCTTTAGCATTGAGTACTACTCTAATAAAAAGTGCTTTCTTTTTCAAAAATACAAACCCTGGTTGGGGCAATAAAGTTATTGTGTCTTATAAAGAAGTTATGAGCTCATGTCTCTCACACTATCCTGTGACTACTGGCTACTCAGAACCAAGCGCTTAAAGGGTTGTAATTAGCCAGTCTGCAGGGCTATACTAGGATGGACCTCAGGATAACAGTGAAAAATCGGTCAACTACTATGGTTGGTGGCTAGTAGCTCATGTCCGCTCTGTGACCCACACAACAGGGCCTGACTGAAATACTCTCAAATATCATGGAATCCAGATTAGTACCAGCCTCACTAATAAGGTACTCAAAAACCTAAATCTGCTAATCCATCAGATGTACAACAGTTCTATGTCACTTTGTTATATAGGATACAGATTATGAAAATGTTTGTGGCAACAGGCATAAACCTTGTTTTGGGTATGCCACCCCTGATGATTCAATGCCATATAGTAAAGCATATAGACCACGCCATAAGGATATGGCCTCTGAAGATGTATGCTCCCACACTCTTGGGATGTCTATGACCCTGATATTAAGTCCAGTTATTTGGCCCAACAGTTCTCTCAAAGTATTGTTTTAACATAAATAGTGAACTGAATAAACTGCTTCTGCAACATATTTGAAGTGCAATCTCTCTACGGGGCTACACTTTCTTAGGAAAGGATACTACACCCAACACTTGCTGCATATATCAGGGCATGGCACTTTATATGTCATGGACCTACAGGATAAATCCTGCAATAGGGGTTGGAAGTCAATAATCTTATATCCAGATGTTCTGTGGGAACAACAAGTCCCACCAGTCCATGTGACTGAGGCATCACGGGAACAGGTAGGGAATGTGGAGAGGAAAGTATGGAGAAAGATATAGGCCCTCATTATGACACTGGCGGTAAATACCGCTTACCGCCATGCTGACAGCCGCCAACTTACCGCCACGCTGGCGAATATCTGTTCACCATATTCTGACACACACCAATCCCACAGAATACAGCCACATACTCAAATACTCCAGACCAAAGGTCAGTGGAAAACTGGCAGTCCTAAAACCCACACCGTTACGCAAACAGAACAACGCCCATCACATTATGACCCACAAATCACTCCGGTGGACATTCAATGGCAGTAAACCATTGGCGGTACATACCTCCGCGCTCACAATGGACACTCACAGATAAAACAACACCACATTGGCCAATTCTAACAACACACACCTGACACCCATACACACACCCACACCACAATAAAACACCCACCCACACTACCCACAACCCTTTACGAATACAAATCATTGCCACCAGACAGACACCAAGGCCACTGCAACAACTAGACACACACACCACTCACACCCATACACCCGTCACGCACTCCAATTCACACCCCAACACATTATCCAATGCACCCTCACCAACACACATCACATAACACCCATGGCACCACAAGGGCATCCCCGTTTCACTGAAGAGAAGTTAAGGGTCATGGTGGAAGAAATTGTCAGGGTAGAGCCACAGCTATTTGGAGCACAGGTGCAGCAGATATCAATAGCAAGGAAGATGGACCTATGGTGGAGAATCATAGACAGTCCCAGCAGCCAAGATCAATGGATGACATCAGGAAGAGGTGGAATGACCTACAGGGGAAGGTACGTTACATAGCAGCAAGACACCAGCTTGCTATACAGAGGACTGGTGGTGGACCTCACCTCCTCTCCTCCCCCACAACTCACAGCATGGGAGGAGCAGGTACTGGCAATACTGCATCCTGAGGGACTCACCGGAGTTGGAGGAGGACTGGACACTGGTAAGTCAACCTTTAACAATTCTCACCCCCATACCTGCATGCCAACCCACACCCACACCTTCACCCCCATCACTCCACTCCATCCCACACACTCCACTATCTCATCACCACCATCACATCACACTAATCCCAATGCCAAGCCCTGCATGCTGTACCAATGCATGGACACCCCTCCCAGCCCTGCATGGACACTCATCACCAAAGCATGCACAGCATAGGGAAACTATTATAACCACTATACACCAACATACACAAGCAAAAGCTGTCAGGGGTACAACAAGCATAGAGGGGAAGCTACAGAAGTACAAATGTCAGACACTTGAAGCATAATACATCATTTACATCCCCACAGGTACCCAGCCAATATCACTGGAGATCCACCACTAGCCAGTCCCCCAAATGAAGAGGCCCACAGTGATGACAGTATCTCTGGACTTCAGGATCTGGACGATCTACCTGGCCCATCAGTGACCACTGGACAGTCGGTCTTCAAAGCCCAGTCACAGACCACCACAGAGCCTCCCACAACAGGAACCAACACCACAGCACCCACCCAGCATACCCACACTTATGTCCCCAGGACATGTTAATCAGAAGTATGCCCACCTGTACAGGTACTCCTGGCCACACCTCATACCCAAGACAATCAGGGACCTGGGGTCAGTGTCAGTGGGCACACCGTTCAGGGGACAGAGGCACAGGCCAACAGGGACACTGGGAGGACTGTTGTGCACCAGGGGGAGGACAGGACCAGGGAACTGACTCTCCAGGAGGCACGCTCTGAGATCCTGGGAGCCTACCAACATTCCCAGGACATGATGGGCCATATCCTAGACAACATGCAGAAGAACAGGTGGCTGCAGGAGGAACAGTATCAGGGGATCAGGGAGGACTTGCAGGCCATTAACACCACCCTGGTCTCCATAGCAGGGGTGCTGGCAGACATGGCCAACATCATGAGGGAGGCAGTGACACACCAGTGGGCCCCTACACGCTAGCCAGTCATCTAACCAGCCCTCCACTTCTGCTGCTGCTATTTACCAGAAGGCTCTGTCACAGGACCAATAGGCCACCAGCACCTCTCCCCCTGCAGAAGGTAAACCACCCCGCAAACGTTCCAAGCGAACCAGACAGAAGCCAGTGACACTCGCCAAGACCACCGCCAGGAAGTGAGACTCTCCTGATTGTCCCCCTGGTGTCCCACTCAGTCAACTTGTCGACCTTGAACTGCCATTGCTCCCCTTCCTATGTCCCCATGGACAATGCACCTGTGCTCCAAACAGACTGGAACAATACCCTGGACTTTCCTCCATCATCACCGCATTCCACTGCACTTTCCCCTCTATATTTTAGCTCTACAATAAACACCCTTGGACAAAACTTGACTACTAGTATTTCATGTATTGCAAATTTGTATTGATTGAAACAGCTTCAACCATTGCAAATGAACTGTACATAGAATGAGCATAGAATTAATGACCTTTAGCTGGCTGTTGTGATCACACCTGAAGAATGTGTCATATCACCAATATCCAGAGGTAACAGTAAGTAGGGCAAAGAAGTGGGTAATGCCAGCATGGCAATGCCACACAGAATTCAACAATAGTCATAGAAATGTACAGCTGCACTGCCTCACCTGTGTGTCATTGGAAGTACTGATGTATCACAGATGTTCTTTTGTACACATCCTCATCCTCTGCCTCCTCATCCTCACTGTCCTCAGGGTCCACTGCTGCCACAGGGGCATCTCCAGTCTCCTCCTCCTGCAGAAAAGGTACATGGAATCTGAGGGACAAGTTGTGCAACATGCAGCATGCCACTACTGTCTGGCAGACCTTCCTGGGTGAGTAGCACAGGGATCCACCTGTTAGATGGAGGCATCTGAACCTGGCCTTCAGGAAACAAAAGGTCCTTTCAATGATCCTTCTGGTTCACCCATGTGCCTCATTATAACTTTCTTCTGCCCTTGTCGTGGCATTCCTCACAGGGATCAGCAGCCATGATAGGTTTAGGTAACCCGTTTTTCCTGCAAATATTGAGGGACACTATCCTATTTGGCCAACACCATAGGCATACACCAACATATACTGTGTGGGAACCAAGGATCACCTATTAGCCACTTCCTGTGCCTCTGTAGTTGGGGCATCACATTTGGGATGCTGCTATTCCTTAGGACAAAGGCATCATGCACTGACCCTGGATACTTAGCATTGACGTGGGAGATGTACTGGTCCGCCAAGCACATCATATATACATTCATGGAGTGGAAACTCTTATGATTCTTGAACTCCTGTTTATTCTGGCGGGGGGCTCCAATGCAATATGTATTCCTTCAATTGCACCAATTACATTGTTGATATGTCCCATTGCATAGAATGTGACCTTTACAGTGGCTAAATCCTCAATCTGGGGGAATACAATGTAGCTCCACATATGTTTTGTCAGGGCAGACAACACTTTTGTTAGCACGTTTGAGAACATTGGTTGTGACATTCCTGCTGCCAAGCCCAGCGTCACTTGGAAAGAACCAGTTGCCAAGAAATGGAGAACTGATAGCACTTGCATAAGAGGTGGGATCCCAGTGGGGTGACGGGTAGCAGATATCAGGTCAGGCTCCAATTGGGCACACAGCTCTGTGATTGTGGCCCTGTCCAATCTTTAGGTGAGTATTATGTGCCTGTCCTCCAGTGTAGCCAAGTTCATTAGTGGTCTGTACAGGGGGGTATGTCTCCATATCCTATTCATCCACAGTGGTGGGTATCTAAGGGACACAAGAGTGAGTAGGCTGTCACAAACTGAACAATGGAGCCACAACAGCAGTCCGCAATGTGCAAACATGTTATGGGACAGAGTAATTAGTGAAGTATGGGCCTATTTAACCTGTGACGCAGCAATATTCGATAGGCCTGTTCACCCCCCCTGAAATGGCGACTGCCTGTCCAGTGTGTAGGGACAGGTGGAAGTGAGGTAATGCCACAGATGTTTTGTGCTGTTGCGGTAGGCAATCGTGAACCGCCGCGCAGTTCCTTGTTGGTTAATATTGGGCCCTATGGGGTACAGTGGCCAACGGTGATCTACGCCGGCGGTGACGGTATGCACCGCCGCGGACGTGACTGCCATTTTCTATCTAATTCCTCACTTGTTTCCTTACCTTCCATAGGAAAAGACCTACACTGCATGTGCTGCTGTGACCTGTATCTGGAACCCACCATAGCCCTTGTGACCGGGGAAAGGGCCCCAGCCTTTACTTCTGTGGAGTTGGAGGGACTGGCGGATGGGGTCCTACCCCAGTACGTACTGCTGTATGGGCCTTCAGACCAACAGGTGAGTACACCTTGTGCACGATGCATGTGGCATGAATGCTTGGAGTTATGTGTGAAGGCCTTGTGTAACGGGGGTGGGTGGATGTCCTCTTGGCAGTGTACATGTTGTGGGCTGGGCTATGTGTGTGCCAATAGTGATGCAAATGGGTATGGTGGGCCCTTTGTGTGACAGGCTGGACTGTTTGTCTAATGGTGTTCTCCTGTCTGTATTGTCTCTGCAGGTCAGCGCCCATCAAAAGAAGTGAATATGACGTGCCATTGCCAATGACGTGTGGACCCTGGGAGTCCATGGCAGGCAGAGCACCCACTGTCCGAAATGTTGCGAGGACCTGAGACGCTGGGCACGAATGACTGCGGAGGCCCAGCTGGGGATGACCTCCCAACAAGAAATGGGTGCCGTCGGACCCTGACCCCCCTGATGGCCTGCATACTGGCTCCGGCCTACCCTAAGCTGGATGGGGGCGAGAGGGCATCAAAGAAGCCACAAGGGGTGAGTATCATTACAACTTACTGCTGGTGGGGTGGTACCTGGGTGGTGGTTGTGTGTCCTTGGGTGCCCCTAGGCCAGGCCAGACAAGGCAGCATAGGCCCTCTGGTGGCTAAGGGTTTGAATGGGAAATACTGCTTACCTAGCTTGTTAGTATTCACTCCTGGGCAGGGCTGCATGGGTCCCAAGTGTGCTGCAGTTGGCTGTGTGTGCCCCTCCTCATTCCTTGGTGACTAGCCATTTCACTGGTAGTTCCATGCATAGTGCGTAGGCATCTTCCCTGTATGTGAGGGTGCTGTGTACGCCAACGGTGGTGTAGGTGCAGTCATTGACCCATTGACCCTGTGTATCGTTTGTCTCTCTCCCTCCTTTCTTGTGTGCGTTAGCATCATCTGGCGGAGTAGCAGAGGCACCGGTGATAGAGGGAGCTGCATCCCACAGGACCCTGGAGGCAGAGTCCACCGACGCTGAGGGCACCAGTGGGATGGAGGGCGAGGGGAGCACCACAGCGAAGACTGGAGGGGACAAAACAGACTCTGGTACCTCCTCCGATGGGAGCTCCCTGGTGGTGGTGGACACCTCTGTGACAACCCCAGCTGCAGGTGCAGCCGCCAACCCCTGTATCAGCACCACCCTCCCAGTAGCCCCTCAGCGAGTTGCCCGTGCCCGCTCACCCAGAAGGATGGGCATCTCCTTAGCCCCAGGCACCTCAGACCCTTCCCCAATGAGCCCTGACGCCCTGAGTAAGGAGGCTATTGACCACCTGAGATCCATCCCTGTTGGACAAACAACCATTGGGAATGCCATCCAGGGGCTGGCATCCCAGATACAGCAATCAAATGCATTCCTCAAGGCATTCCAGATTAATTGGCAGCCGAACAGAGATCGATTCAGGCTCTGGCCTCCACCCTTATGGCAGTGATTGTCCCTGTTTCAAGCATTCCCCCTCCAACTTCCACTTCCCAGTCCCATTCTCCTCAACCCCCAACCCATCCCAAGCACACAGGCAGACGAGCATGCACACAAGACAACACCTAAGAGTGTCACAGGCAAACACAAGCACCACACTTCATCCCACAGGCACTCACACAAACACCATTCATTTGTAGAGATGACAACATCCACTATCTCCACTGTCTCCCCCTCCTCCTCCTCCACCTCCCACCCAGTTGAGTCTACACTCACACCTGCATACACTACATCAATATCCACTACCATCATCATCACCACACTAAGCAGAACACACACTTCACTGGCAGACAACTCTACAACATCCATGCACGTGTCCCCTGTGTCCTCTCCCACCGTGTCTGTCCCCCCTCCTAAAGTACACAAACGCAAGCACTCAGACACCCAACAACCATCCACATCACAACAACATACATCCCATGCACCTGCACCCAAATCCAGCAGACAAACACCTCCAACAACCACTCCCTCAGCCTCCATTCCCATTACTTCTCCCTCTTCCTACCCCAAGATCCCTAAAAAGCTTTTCCTTTCCACAATTGACCTCTTCCCTTCCCTCCCCTCCCCCTGACCTGCATGCATGGACATGGTAGCAAGGACCCAGCCCAGCACCTCAGCCAAACAGTCCAGGGGCCCAGTGGTAGCACGACCTACTAGTGGTGGTAAGGATTCCAGGCCAACAATACTGAAGGGGAAGGAGCCTGCACCATCTGGAAAGAAGGGGAAGGAGCCTGCACCAGCTGCAAAGAAGAGGAAGGAGCCTGCACCAGCAGGCAGAGGGGGGAAGAGCCCTTCCACCAGCACCAGGAAGGGTATGGGATCCCCAACCGGTGAGCAGGAGGAGAGGAGGCAATCTACGCCAGGGGAAGTTGCTAGCCAAACACCGCCACCACCACCAACTGTCACAGGGCCCCCACCGCCAGCCGTGTTTGTGCAGCCATCAGAGAGTGCAGGTGCTGAGCAGGAGCCTCCCTGTTGGACTTGGTCCTTTTACAGGGTCATTCCCCAGACTTTTTGCTTTTTGCCTCCTTATTTTTCTGACCTTTGTTGGCTGACGTTTTGACTCTGAGCACTTTTTCACTGCTAACCAGTGCTAAAGTGCATGTGCTCTCTCTTATAAATTTGGTATGATTGGATTATACCTGATTGGCATATTTAATTTACCTATAAGTCCCTTGTAAAGTGGTATCCCTATACCCAGGGCCTGTAAATTAAATGCTACTAGTGGGCCTACAGCACTGCTTGCAGCCACCCACTGAAGTACCCTGTCAAACCAATCTAAGGCCTGGTAGCGCAGAGCCTGTGTGTGCAGTTTCCTGCCACAGGGACCTGACATCTAAATTTACTTGCCAGGCCCAGAACTCCCCTTTTGCTACATGTAAGTCACCCCTAAGGTACGCCCTAGCTAGCCCTTTGGGCAGGGTGCCATGTATGTAGAAGGTAGGACATGTGCCATGTTGCGTGGCCTGTCCTAGTAGTGACAAACAGCCTAACTTGGTGTCTCACTGCTGTGAGTGCTGCCTCCTCATAGGATTTCATTGGAAATGCCCTGCCTTATGTGTAAGGGGTATTGTCTGATTTATGAGGGGTAGCGTAGGTATGTTTGGTATGGTTGTGATAGTGGTGAGAAATGTTGATTACTGGTGTGGGTGTAGTTTTTATTACTATCACAGAAATGCCACTTCTAGAAAGTGTGCATTTATCTGTGCTTATTACTTTGGGGTTTTGCAGCTTGTCTCCAATCCAAGTCTGGGTAGACTGACAGTTGGGGCTTTGTGCATACTTCTCAGACAGCCTGAACACAGGGAGGGTGGAGGTGTCACAGAGGTGCATCTACATATTGTAAAGCCTTCCTGGGCTGAGAGAAGGGAGAGGCGGGCACACCTGCATTTGTAAAGACTGTGCCCTGGCCTCACACAATAGGGTCGTTAACCCCCCACTGATGTTTGGAGCTTGTGCTGAAAGGTGAGAGGGGCACTCCCAGAACCAGTTGTAACTGGCTGGAACCTCCTCTACCTGCCATTGTAAGACACACTGTAAACCCATTATAAGTACAGGGGAATTTTCCCCACAATTTGAACACTCTTGGAACTTGAAACTGGACACAGAACGCTGATGCATGGACTCACCAGGAAACCACCTTGGACTGCTGCTGTTGTGCTGACCTGTGACCTGCTTGGTCACTAGGAGAAACTGCCACCATCTGCACCCCTTGTGCTGGCCTGTAGCTGGGCCCACCAGCCCTGCAATCCTGCTTGTTTTTGTTGTTCCCAGGGGCAGGGTGCTGTGGCTCCTGAACCCGGTAACAATCTCTACCATGTTTCCCTTAGCGCTGCAAAAGGGCTGCTTTTGCCAAAAATCACCACCGCAGCCCAGGCTGCAGAGTTGGTGTTAGCGCTGTGAAAAGCGCTTTATTTGGAGCCCAAAAATCACCGCCGCAGCTGGGCTGTTGGAAGTCTCTTTAGAGCGAGGTCCGCTCTCACCTCAGTGGCCCCGGGGCACACAAACAAAGGAACTGGAGGAAGCGTGCTCCCCTCGGCGCCCCAGAGGCACGTCCCACTTCTGGGAACGCCCCCAGGGCACCAGCCACCTTCAGTTCTGCTAGAAGCCTCCTGGTGGCCCGGGAGCAGCTTCTCACACTCTCGCACCACATCGGGTGTGGGCGAGTGTTTCCTTGGGCCCCCGGAGGGTTCCGAGTTTCCTTCCACATCGGGGCAGGACTTGGGGAAGGCGCGGGGAGCGCCCCCCTTCCCTGGTCACTGCGCTTGGAGCAAGACGCTCCTGTTCTTGGGCATTTTTTATCTCTTCAGTTGGAATCAGGAAGGGAGACCTCGACGGAGGTCCCTTCCTGCCTTTGCCCCATAATTGTTGTTGGGCCATGCCCGGCCCCCACCCCACGGACAGGGTGTGAGGAGGCCGAGGCAGGCCCGCACCCAGAACGTAGGCCCCCGGAGGGGCCCGTTCACGAGGAGAGGGTGCCGAACGCCCCTCTCTCCCCCAAAAACGCCGCATTGCCTCCGTTTTGTGCACAGGTGCGCCAGGAGCCCCCTTTACTCACCTTTAGGCACTGGGAGTGCCTCTTCAACTGGAAACAGGTACTCTTTAGGGAATCTGGGCTCTAGGAGCCTAGTACAGACTTTTGGTTGTTTTAGATTTCCTACCTGTTTACTGTTCCTACATGTATGTGCTAATGTTCCTTTTATGGGCATGTCTAGCTGATATGTAGTTGTATGACTTGTGATATATTCTCTAATGTTCCTTTTATGGGTATTTAGAAATTGTTCATGACAAATGCATATATCTTTTACTATAATTCCTGACTACTGCTTATGTTGCAGAATCCTGAGTACTTATGTGTGCTAATGTGACCACTGCATATTCTTGCAGAGTATTAGTAACTTGTGTAACATTCTGACAACTGCTAAGGTAGCAGGGTATCACTTACGTGTAATGTTGGTCTAATTATGTTTTGTGCAACACAGATTATTTTTACATAGCTCAGTGTTGTGCTTACTTTGTGGTCTACATTTTGCATCACGTGTGTTGTGTGTGTTGTGCAAACACTTTCCACATTGCCTCTGGGATAGGCCTGACTGCTCATGCCAAGCTACCAAGGGGGCGAGCAGGAGTTATCTTGGACGTGTAACTCCCTAGCCCTGACTAGAGTTAGTAGGTTCTGCCTGGCTGAGGTGCATACCCTAGCCAATCAGAAACCACATTTCTAACACTCCCCCAACCACCACCACAGTGCAGCCGTAAGAGGGTGCAGCGGCTGAGCAGGAGCCTCCCACAACCACCACCACCACAGTGCGGCCATCCGAGGGTGCAAGGGCTGAACAGGAGCCTCCCACAACCACCACCACAGTGCAGCCATAACCACAGGTGGACACCATATAGTCCAGCCTCCAAGGGCTGCTGTGTGGCCTGCCCCCACCAAAACCAGTGGGCAAGACACCCACTTGAGAGATTGTGACCTTGCACTCCCCAGGACAAAGCACAGGGCATGTTGCCCCCTCCAGAACCAGTGGGCAAGACACCCACTTGAGAGACTGTGGCCTTGCACTCTCCAGGACAAAGCACAGGGCATGTTCCCCCCTCCAGAACCAGCGGGCAAGACACCCACTTGAAAGACTGTGGCCTGCACTCCCCAGGACAAAGCACAGGGCATGTTGCCCCCTCAAGAACCATTGGGCAAGACACCCACTTGAGAGACTGTGGCCTTGCACTCCCCAAGGCAAAGCATAGGGCATGTTGCCCCCTCCAGAACCAGTGGGCTTGTTCCTGCATCCGGCTGAGATGCCCCCCCCAAGGTGCCTGGCTATTTGACAACTGATACCCCTGCAGTGTTCTATCCGGATTAGTGCAGGATTCGAGTGGGGCCTTGGACTGTGCCCAGTGGCCTTGTGGGCCCTTTGAACTCTGAACTGGACAGTGTCCCTTTATTATACAAGTATACATATTTATTTCATAGCCAAATCGGATTGTTGATTTTATTGTTGGACTCATTATAATCATGTTTGTAAATTCATGTTGCCTTTGCATTATTTGCAGATTTTCATGGTCAAACTGTTTTTGTAGTGCATATGGTTGTGTGTATGGCGTGTGTATGTTGGGTGTGTGTGGTGCGTTTGTGTGTCACTATCTTTTTCCTCCCACCCTCCCTTGTGCTAGGCGGCTGGAGTCACCGCTGTCGTCTTCACCGGCATTGGTGTTTCAGGTGGAGCATGACGTAGAAGATCATCGTAAAGACTTTCAGTTTGGGTCCAATGGCAGCGTGGTTCTTCCCTGTGTCTCCAATGGGGATTCCTTTCTCTTCTGTGATGTGTTTCACCAGGCTTTTGATGTTGTTGGTACTGCCCCAGAAAAGGTGGTGTAATCCTGTGTCAAAATATGGTGGGCCGTACTTTGTCTTCTGTCTGGCTGTAGGCAGCTAGTGACGTGGTGACTGTTGTTTCCGCCCTGGCGGTCAGTGTGGTAAATTGGCTGTCTCTCAGAAATATCACCACCATGGTCATAATTTGGTGGTAATTACCGTCAGCCTGTTGGTGGTATTACTTCCACTTTATCACCGACCTCCAGGGTCGTAATGAGGGCCATAATGTCTCGCTTCTCAGCTTGAATGGGAGTCTGAGTCATCAAAGGCTGCTTCTCTGTGCATTACCAGTACTTCAATATTTCATCGTTTTAGACCAGGTTTGTATTGCATAGGCTGAAATCATATAACCGGGTTATCACCTTCTCATCAAGACTTGTTTGCACATTAAAAGCAGTGTCTTGACCCTTTTACAATGCATAAACCTTTACAAGTTTTATCCTCAAACATACAAAAAGTACATTTTTAATGGGTATGGGTGGGTCCTGTGTTCCAAGAAAGTAAACACATTTTTGTAAATGTCTATTGATGGCAATCATGATTAAAGTGTTTTCTCTTTTAACTTGAAAGCCTCTGGCAAGCGGAGGTTTGTCCCTCTTGCTAAGTGTGTCCTTGCACTGTGTTTTTTGTGGAGAAAAAATGAAGTAATGTATTGGAGCTCAATGCGCAGTCACGTCTGGATTTGCTACTACTTTGTTCAAATACTCAGAGCCCGTTGTCTAATCAAGTCAAATGTTGCATTTGCTTTACATTTCCTGTGCTTTACAAAATGTGAATTGTTAAAAACACTGCATATCTGTATTTTACCAAAATGTAACCAACCTTTCTGCACCTCCGGTTCTGGAGTCTGGAAAGCAAGAGAAAACAGATAACTACCACTCCTTCCTCTGGGACACAACTGTATGTTGATGTAGGGTAGAAGCAACCTCCAGAACGGGGATTCTTATATCTCAAATGTCAAGTATAATTCATCAAATAACCCCCACCATAGGTCATATAAACCTTTGTTAGTCAACAAGGAGAGTGGATAAGGAGCTATCATCCACATTCATTCACATAAACGGTGAAGACTATCTGTGAATTCACAGAAAATGACAAGGAGAATTAAAATTAGATGCAAAGCATCCATTTAAAAAATGAGTTCAAACTCAGATCAATAGTTTACTATTTTATTCAAACGTATTCATTATATTATCAATTCAATTAATCTAAAAGTTGATATTTTAAAACAGGATATAATAGCCTGTGGAGTAATTAAAGGCCTCACATCTCCCAAGGTGCATGGGGCCTGAGCTCCAGGGGGGCCCCTCAGCACAGTACACTGAGCACCGGTGGTAGGCCTCTCAATAAGTCTTGAGGGTAAGGGACCCCCTCAAGGTTCTTTGCAGGGGGGCTGCCTCAAGTGTCTTTACGCCACTGAAAATAGCACTTACAAATAGTATGCAAAATATGGAACAAATGTGTTCCGTAAAGGAAAATCCATTATCTACATTAAAGAAAGTTTGGGCATGAATGGCAATTAAGTTAAGCAAAACTAGATAAGGTGCCAGCTTCAGAAAAGGAAGGGAAGTTTCTGATAAGAGAAAACAAATGCATAGGCATAAAGGCTTAGCACTAAAATAGTGGGGATTAGCGGGGATTGGAAAAGTCTTCCCAGCTCAAAGTCAGCAAGTATCTCTAAGATCTGCTCACTCTAGTCAACAAAACTCTAGTTGCAACATTTCTCATTGTTTTCACTCCCATGAACCAATCAATCTTCAACACACTCTGGAAGCAGGTAAACTCCCCTGTTTCACACTTTTTTACAGTGGTTTATACATGGCTATGTCCTTGAGTTGTTACTCTGAGCAGGAGCTTATGGTTCAGATAGCTCTTCCAACAAGTTGTGCTTCCTAGCATCTTCCTCCCCTACCAATGAGATCCTCAGTTGTCTAATACGTAGGTAACAGTAGGTTTCTGGAAAAATACAGCATCTGCAGTAGGAAGAAAAAGAAAAACATTTCGTGCAAAGCAACTGCATAAATGTGTGAACAGGCATATTAGCTTTAAATGTGTAAAGATGACTTCAAAATGGCATTAGCATTAAAGCTTACTTAATTCATTATACTATGCTAAATCATGTGTTTGCTTATAATGGCTAAGTGTGATTACCTAGTATACATATTATGGTAAATGCTACAACTGACAGCCATAGGGTGGTCACCCCTAACTTTTTGCCTGCCTCCCTCCTCTTTTTGGACACTGTTTTTGCTGGTTTTAGGACTCTGCACACTGCTAACCAGTGCTAAAGTGCATATGTTCTCTCCCTTAAACATGATGACACTGGATCATACCCAATTGTCTTATTTAATATATTTATAAGTCCCTAGTAAAGTGCACTATATGTGCCCTGGGCCTATAGATTAAATGCTACTAGTGGGCTTGCAGCACTGCTTGTGCCACCCACTTAAGTAGCCCCTTAACCATGTCCAAGGCCTGCAATTGCAAGGCCTGTGTGCAGTTTCACTACCAATTTTACTTGGCAATTAAAAGTACTTGCCAAGCCTCAAACTCTCTTTTTTCTACATATAAGTCACCCCTAAAGTGGGCCCTAGGTAACCCCTAGGGCAGGGTGCTGTGTAGGCAGGATATGTACCTGTGTAGTTTACATGTCCTGGTAGTGTACAACTCCTAAATTCATTTTACATTGCTGTGAGACCTGATCCTTTCATAGGTTAAATTTAGGGCTACCCTCATATACTGTTTAAGTGGTAGCTTCTGATCTGAAAGGAGTAACCAGGCCATATTGAGTTTGGCTAGAATGGTAATACAAAATCTTGCTGACTGGTGAAGTTGGATTTAATATTACTATTATAGAAATGCCAGTTTAGAAAGTGAGCATTTCCCTGCACTTAAATCCCTCTGTGCCTTACAATCCACGTCTGGCTAGGTTCACTGACAGCTCCCTTGTGCATTCACTCAGACAAACCCCAAACACAAGATGCTCAGCCTCACTTGCATAAATCAGCATATTGAATGGGTCTTCCTGGGCTGGGAGGGTGGAGGGCCTGACACTTACATGTCAGAGGACAGTAGCCTGCCTCACACAAATGACTGCCACACCCCCTACAGGGACCCTGGCAGACAGGATGGAACTGAAAGTGGACCTTGTGCACTTCTAAGCCACTCTTTGAAGTCTCCTTCACTTCAAAGGCACATGCCTCTGCTCCTACCAACTCAGACAAATGCTGGAGATGAGAAACTGAACCAGAACCTGCAACCTGCCAAGAAGAACTGCCTGGCTGCCCAAAGGACTCACCTGACTGCTTTCTGAGAAGGACTGCTGCCTTACTGCTCTCTGGCTGTGCTGAGAAGTGCTCTTCAAGGGCTTGGATAGAGCTTGTCTTCTGTTCCCTGAAGTCTCAGGACCAAAAAGACCTCATTCCTCCAAGAAGAAATCCTGGTGCGGCGAAAATCGACGCACCGCCTGCCAGAAATGACACATAGCCTGCATTGCAGTGAGAAAATCACTCCATGCTGAACCGGAATGATGCAGCCTGACTTTGCAAGGAGAAGATCGATGCAGCGCCAGCGTAGCAACTGGAAATTTGATGCACTGCCCACTGGATCAACACACAGTCTAGACGGAACGACACAGCCCAACTTCCTGTGAGGAATCGATGTAGCGCCTGCCGTGAGGTAGAAATTTCCACGCAACACCCACCGGATCGACGCAGCCCCTGTGACTTTGTCCTTCTAGCGCTGGATTTCCACGCATTGTCCCAGGGGCGTCCGAAAACCACGCAACCTGAAGAGGAGCCAAGTTTGAGCACCTTCCCTGTGTGAAAAACAACTGACGCATCGCCATGTGCGGCCCAAGAAATCGATGCACACCTCCCTGTTTTCCACACCTCTCCTCCTCTGTGTTCCCTTGCTGAGATTTTACATGGAAACCAGGTACTTTATATTATTCTTACAGTGATATTTAAAAAAATACTTATTGCATCTTAATTGTTTTGACCTGCACTTCTAAACACTGTGTGGTGTATTTTTGTGGTATTCTACTGTGTTATTGCATGATTTATTGCACAAATACTTCACACATTGCCTTCTAAGTTAAGCCTGACTGCTCAGTGCCAAGCTACTAGAGGGTGGGCACAGGATAATTTGGATTGTGTGTGACTTACCCTGACTAGAGTGAGGGTCCTTGCTTGGACACGGGGTAACCTGACTGACCAAAAACCCCATTTCTAACAGCAAATCTTTTTTTTTTTTAAATATATTTTTATTGTTTTATCAGCCAAGTGGTAACTCACAGGTAATATAACAAAGATTACGGTATTTTCGACACGCGTTGTTCATAACAAACGTTATACGCACATATTGTATGTCTCAGTAAAACCGCAACCCAATTGGGCATTACAGATTATAATTTTGAATTATACAGTAGGTTTAGTATGTGCAAAGTTGGTATCCGAACAGAGAAATGTAGCAAAGGATATTAAGCAGAGAGATAGAGTGGGGATGGTGGGCACAGCCGGAGAGGGGGGGAGAGGAGGCCGATGGGGAGGAGGGGGAGGAGGGGAAGGCCGCAGCGGGGTGGGCCGGAAGTCGGGAGGGGAAGGGGTAGCGCTGCTCGTTTTCCTATTCTCCAGCAAACCTTCCGGAGGTTCCTTCGCGGGTTATTGCAAATTCTGTATTAGTGTATCACTTCCCTGAGCGTGTCGGTCAACCAATGTGGTAATGATAACATTAGCCGCGGAAGTAACGGGAGAATTGGTATTGTGTTATTTCAGGGAGGGCGAACGTCATCTTTGTTCTCTGCAGTTATCACAAATGCATTCCATACCTCTAGGCCTTTTACTAGTATACCTTTATCCGACAAATTTTGTAGGGTCTGCGTTTCTGCTTTGGCCCAGCGTATTACCTCTTCTCGCCATTGGGCGACCGTAGGGGCGCCCGGGGCCTTCCAGTGCATGGCTATAAGGCGTCTATATAGCACTAAGGCCAGGGCGATGCATTTATATGATCGTTTGTGTTTCTTGGAGTGTGGTGTTATACCCAGTAAGCATACTTCAGGAGTGGGAGATAGTGTGATGTTCGTCCATTCAGTCAATAACGATGTTATGGCTATCCATGTGTTCCTAACAGGGAGACATTCCCAGGTCATGTGGTAAAAGGAGGCTTCTCCTGTATTGCATCTGGGGCAAGTCTGGGGTGAAAGGGGGAACATGCGAGTTATACGGTGTGGAGTTAAATAAGTCTGATGTACATAGTTAAACTGTGTATATCGAAAGCGGGGATTGTGCGAGACCTCGCGGGTCATTCTCATCTCCTGATCCCATGAATTAAGTGTTAAAGGCTCTGGTAACACACTATCCCATCTGTTTTTTGCCTGTTACTGTTTATGTTCGGTTTGGGTGGTGAGGATGCTATATATATTTGAAATGCTTGATGAAACGTTGATGTTCCCCAGTAGCTCATGGAGCAATGGGGAACCCTCTGGTTCCGAATTGCCTTTTTTCCATGACTCGTGCATTACCTGTCTGATTGCGCCGTAGACTATGAAGCCCCCCTGACCCAAATCGTGTTTGTCGGCTAATGTTTCATATGGTTGAAGTTGCCCATCTTGGTAAATGTCTCCAAGTGTGTGTATACCTCTGCTGACCCAGGCATTCAAACCCAGCGTGACCGCAATATTCGCCAGCATCGGGTGTGCCAGTAGTGGTATCCTGGGAGAGTACTGCGGGTCTTTACTGCTTCGTAGTGCATAGCGTCCCCAGGCCCAGTGTGTAGTGGTCAGTAGCATATTACTTGTGTATCTAGGGTTTGTCCGATTCATGAGGTATTGCAGTACTTCCGTACCGTCGAGAACCTCCAGCACCTTCTGTGCTTCCGCGCCGGTAGGATTTCCCATCCAAGTAGTTATCCATTGTACCTTGGAGGCTGCATAGTACGCTTCAAACTTGGGGGCGCCCAGCCCGCCTAGATTGAGTGGTTGAGTTATTTTTGCTAATGCGACGCGTCTGCGTCCCTTGCCCCATATTAGGTCTGTTAATAGGCTATTCAGTTGTTTAAAAAAGGAGCTCGGCAGTATTAGGGGCAGTGCCCTGAAATAATAAAGTAGGCGTTGGAGTACTATCATCTTTACAATGGCGGTTCTACCCATAGGAGACAATGGGAGTGAGCACCAGAAGGGCAAGGAACCCCTCGTTGATCTGATCACTTGACCATGGTTGCCATCTCTTAGATCTTGGTTATCGTGAAATATATTTACACCTAGGTATTTGAATGTGGTATAACACCATTTCAGGCCCCCCAGGCTTGATTGCGTTCTGAGCGTCTCGGGAACCGGGCGCAAGGGGAATATACAGGATTTTGCCCAATTGACTGTTAGCCCGGCCACTGCACTAAATTTTTTAAGAAGTTCCAGCAGGTCCGGGATGGCCATAGCATGGTCGCGTAGAAAAATCAGCGCATCATCTGCATATAGGGAAACAATCTGGTGTGACTGGCCGTCTAGGATGCCCCATATAGGGGCCATTACCCGAAGTCTGGCGGCCAGGGGCTCGATGGCTAGTGCAAATAAAAGTGGGGATAGTGGGCATCCTTGTCTGGTGCCTCTGCCGATGTTGAATTTAACGGAAATCGTGTCCCCTGTCCTAACCCTAGCCACTGGGCCTGCGTATAGTGTTTCCACCCAGCCGATGTATATTCGCCCGAAGCCCATTTGCTTGAGTGTTTCTATTAGAAAAGGCCATCCCAATATATCAAACGCCTTTTCGATATCCAGTGAAACTGCGACTTGCAGCTCCTCGTTTGCTGGGGAGTTTCCCATCAGGCGTAGCAGATTCCTGATGTTGCTGAAGGTGCTACGCCCGGGTATGAAGCCTGCCTGATGGACCAGTTCAGCTATGCATGGTAGCAGGCGGTTGGCTAAGATCTTGCCTAGTAACTTACAATCAGTGTTTAGCAATGATAATGGCCTATATGAGCGAACATCTAATGGATCGCGGCCCGCCTTCAGCAGTACTGCTATCAGCGCCTCCCGACACGTGTCGGGGAGCTGTTTTCGATCTAGAGCCTCCCTTAACATTGCTAGGTATGAGGTCAAAGTCTGGGATTGAAACGTGGTGTAGTATTCGATGGGAATACCGTCACTGCCAGGTGCTTTGCCATGCGTCAACTGTTGTAGAGCGCTCTGAATTTCAGCTATCTCTATTGGGCTGTCTAACTCTGTCGCTTGGGCGGCAGATAATCGAGTCAGGGTAATATCACTGAAGAAGTCTTCTAGTTGAGTGTTGTTGGGAGGTGGAAGTGGTTGATATAGTGAGCTATAGTACTCCCGGAAAGCCTTATTTATCTCTACCTGCGTATTCACTATCAGCCCCGATTCCAGGCGAATAGCTCCTATGGGGAGATTCCGACGTTCATTATTTATGAGCCATGCTAATAATTTGCCAGATCTGTCGCCTTCAGTGTGAGTACGAGCTAAATAGTGGCGATAGTCATAATGCCTGAGGCGGCTATCTGTGTCGGTCCATTTAGAGCGCATATCAGTGATTTTCGCTAGAGTTATGGCACCTTTAGCAAGTTCGCATTCAGAAGTTTGAATTTCTTGTTCCAATGCTCAGAGATCGCGTGTTAAAGTCTGACGTACTCCGACTCTAGTTGAGATACAAACCCCCCTTATGACTGTCTTATGTCCGTCCCATTCAATAGCCCTAGAGCTAGTTGTCCCAGCGTTATACTTAAAGTATGCTGATATATGAGTGGCTATGTCCTTCCTGAAGGGCGGGTCTTGTAATAATTGCGTTTGCAGTCGCCAGGTTGGGATACATGAGCGGGGCTTGCCCCATCGGATTTGTGCTTTGAGTGGACAGTGATCCGAGAGTACCCTAGCAGAGTACTCTGCATTTGTTATTTTATGTGTTATGTTCTGTGAGGTGAGAATGAGGTCTATCCGGGTAAACAATTGATGTACTGGGGAATAGTAAGAGTATTCTCTCTTATGTGGGTGTAAGTGCCTCCATATATCAGTCAGCCGTCGTTCTTCTATCCATGTGCTTAATGCTAGGGAATTTTTCGTTGGAAGGGTGGCCACTAATGGGGGATGAGAGCTGTCTTTATCAACGTGTGGATCGCTGTTCATGTCCCCTCCCCATATGCATGATGTGGTTAAGTCGTTGGTTAGTTGTGATATCGTCGATTGTAAAAATTCGCCTTGTTTGATATTCGGGACATATAGTCCGTTTATCACGAGCTCCTCCCCGTCCAACAACCCTTTAATTGTATGAACCTGCCTTCCTTGTCTTTTATGCTGTGTTGTACTGTGAAGGGGACCCCCGGGGCCAACCAGATCAGCACCCCTCTGGCGTAGGATGAGTCGCCAGCGCTGTATATTGAGCCCGACCAGCATTTTTCCAACCGGGCTGCCTCAGCAGTTGTAATGTGTGTCTCTTGCAATATTGCTATGTGTGTCTGGTGGCGCTTTAGATATGCATGTATTCTATGACGTTTGCTAGCGCCGGCCATGCCCTTCACATTCCAGGTTATTATGTTATAAATAGGTTCCTTGTTCATTGCATTGTATGGGAGTTGGAGGGGGCCATCCAAACTGTGTTAGCTCAATCCCCCCCGACCCACGGCCCCCCCCCGCCCCGCCCGCGCCCACCCGTCCCAAACAACCCCGTCCAATGCAAAACCATCTCCCGCGTGTCGGGGAGGAGGAAGAAACCCATAGTGGGTTAAGAGTGAAAGAGAAAAGAGAAAATATTTCAACCAAAAAGATATTACGGACAGTGTCCGATCGTTAAATGAAGTGGCACAACCGGTGCCTAAGATGACTTCCAGGGAAGTCAGGTCCATTCGGAAACCGTTCAGGTTTAGGGGGTCGTGGATTGGACGAGGTCGGGCCCTTGGGAGGCCCACCTTCAGGATATACCTCTGCCTCTGCTGTACCAAGCGCATTTGTTCGGTTAGTCAAGGATTCAGTCATTGCCTCTTAGGTTGGGGTCTGCTGTCCGCTGAGGGTTCCCGGGAGTGAGCCCCGATGAAGAGGGCGGGTTGCACCCAGCTGTCGTCGCCGCCTGGGGAGGACCGCGGACGCCGATCCTTTACATTTAAAGTTCGTCAGCCGATCGTGGGGTAAGGTCTGGGCCCACCAGCAGTGGGGAGGGGGTCGGGCTTGTGTCTCCCCCATGTGAGGTAGTATCATTGGTGTCCGATTCGCTCCTAGGATCCGTGGTCGCACGGGCAAAAGAGTTAGCGTCTTTTAGTATTTGTGCTTGATCTAACGCCATTTGCGCTTTTGTGGGGAGAGAGGACGTTTTAGGTTTTTTCCTTTTCTTTCGGGGGCGAGCGGTAGTCCATTCTTCGGTTGGTGCGTCTTCTTTGGTTGGGTCTACCAAGCCCTTTGCGTGAATCCATGTCCATGCATCTTCAGGTGTAGGGAACATTAGGGTTGTCTCGCCCATTACTATGCGTAGTCGTGCTGGAAACATGAGGGAGTAGGTAATGCTTTTTTCACGCAGCAGCTGCTTGATCTTGTTATACGCTCCTCTTCTGCGCTGTATCTCCATAGTGTAGTCAGGGTAAGCTGTGACCCTGCTATTTTCCAGCTGGATCTAGTCTGAGGTTCTGAAGCATTGAAGCACTAGGTCTCTTTCCCTGTAGTTTAGGAAGCGTGCTATTAGTGGTCGTGGCGGGGCCCCAGGGCGGGGCGGATTGCTCGGGATTCTGTGCGCCCTTTCGATCACTGGTGTTGTGCCAGGGGACTGTTCTGTGAGTATGTTTTTCAGCCAGGACTGCAAAAACACCTCAGCTTTAGGGGTTTCCATATGCTCCGGAATTCCAAGGAATCTGATGTTATTGCATCTGGATCGTCCTTCAGCTTCTTCCGCTCTGCGTTGTAATTGAGCAATGTCCAGTTCCATTTGTTGCATTTTAGTTTTCAATTCTGATACTTCTGGTTAGACAGTTTTCAGAGTCGTTTCAGTGTCGTGGACCCTTTCTGCTAATTTGCGGTGGTCAGCGCGTAGCAGTGAGACTTCCAGTACTGCGGCGTCAATTTTCCCTTCCAACGAGGATTTAGTGTCCATTATTGCTTGCATTATTTTATCAAATTGGAGGGAATGAGTACGGAGTGTTTCAGCGAGTTGTATGGAGGTGGTCGATTGCATGTCTGGGTGGCCGGTTGGCGGGGGAGGATCGCCATCTCCTATCAGCCCTGTCTTGGGGTGTTTTGGCTTGACCATGTTTCCTTGTTGTTCTGTACTGAGTCGTTCCACAGGGGTTGATGATTGGTGGTTTATTGGGAGGGTCCACTTATACCTTCGATATTCTTTTCAGTCGTTTCCTTATTTAATAAGGAATTCCATGGCTTTTGCTATTATTGGTTTCCATTTTGATGTTCTTAAAATTGTTTCGCCTCCGTGGGCTGGGGGCCTGTTTGTTTAATAAGTGCCCC
Organism: Pleurodeles waltl; assembly: GCF_031143425.1. Taxonomy (NCBI): domain Eukaryota; kingdom Metazoa; phylum Chordata; class Amphibia; order Caudata; family Salamandridae; genus Pleurodeles; species Pleurodeles waltl. Next base: position 579,328,790 of record NC_090442.1, on the reverse strand, counting down.
TAGCGGTGCGGCAGCGGGCCCCCCGGACAGTGTGGAAAGCTCGGCTGGATCCGGCACCCCGTGCGGTGCCCTGCGCCCGGTGGGGGGGCTGTTCGTGAACCGAAGCTACGGGGGAGCCCGTAGCTATGATTACCGAGGGCTCCAGCGATGAAGTCTGTGAGCTGTTGGAGGCCGCGCATTAGGTTTTCATCATTTGGGAGGTTTAGTCTATGCGCGTTGGGTCTAGGGCTCACATGTGGCGCCGTGATAAGGAATGATGTTTCTCCCCTCGTGGTCAGCTGCATAGGCCCCGAGAATTCAATGCTAGCGTCTACCACTATCGAATGGACGAAGGGTGTCGGTTCGGGGGGATGTTCAACGAAGGACGAGGAGGCCAGGCGCTCTCCCTACCCCCTCTTGGTTCGATGCGCTGTGTGCTCGAGCGACGGTCCCGCATAAGCAGCAGGGTAGGCCTCGAGCCTCTGGCGCCGGCATCCACCGCTCCCCAACGTTCCTCGGGGATGTGCAGCGCTAGGGGCGCCTCCCGCCTCCTAGTCGCGGCGCTGGGGTCTGGAGATGCCCATCGAGGGGCGACGGGCCGGGCGCTCTCCCTTCCTCCTCTTTGTTCTGCGCACAGCGCGCTCGGGCGACGGCCGCAATCCCCTCCGATGGCGGCCGCTCCGATGTAGGAACGCTGGGTCCTACGCGGCGCCCGCGCCCTCCGAGGCGCCGCTCTCCTGGGGCTTTTATTTATGCCTGGCAATGATCGCGCTGTGATCCCAGGCGCTTTGGATCACAGCAGGGCGCAGGATTTTGATATAATGGTGGGCCGAGAGCGGAGCTCTACGATTAAGCTGCTGCTCCGGCCGCCATCTTGGCCATGCCCCTCTAACAGCAATTCTTTATGATATTTGACTCTGTATATGCATTTGAAGCTGCATTGACACTTTACTATTATTTGTGTTTAATTTGCAAAATGAAGAATTTCACTCTATCACAAGCAATGATCCTGGCCAAGGGTGAGGCGTATATAGATGCCTAATCTCACAAGAAGAAAATTCCAGAATGTTCTCACTGTCTTATTTTTACATATCATCGTAGCACCCTGATTTTTTTTCTGAGAAGTGGCTCTAATGGTGACCAAGGCAAGATTTTATTAACATGTATGTGTGTCATTTAAATTCTGGAATTATCCCAAGATTGAGGCTGCTCCACTTTAAATTCATGGAACTCTGGATTCAGGGATCAACTGGTTGGAGGATGCACTGTCACCCTATACACAGAAATGGAGGAATAGGCACACTGTTATACCTGCAAGCAGCACTTTAGAACAACACAGTCTTGCCAATAGATGTGAGAGTGTACACTGGCCAGCATAGTTTTCAAACACACTGGAGAGGACAGACCAGTTAATATTGGAATATATAATTCTCTGACCTTAGGAATTTCAGATCATATACAACTTTTGGAGAGATCAAGCCTGAAGACACATGAAACAATAAACAGTATTTGAGGAGACGGCTAACCACAATCCTGATGGCTCTTATTGAAACAGCTATACTTGCATGCATACAAACATTTAACCCTCTCCTTCAGATAGCTTTTTCTAGTCATTCACTTATCTTTTCCTGATCACATGAATATATCATAAGAGTTTGATGTTGAGGGCTCCACTAGTCATTAGAAGCCCTGATACTGAGTTATATGCCCAAGCCCCAGATGAAGTCCAAGGCAACATTAACAGACCTCCCTGAGGATATTCCACCCACTGAGGGTGAACATTTTCTAAATTAAAAAGAGAGAATTAGAAAGATATGCATTGGAAGGAATGTCGTAGAAGATGTTCTACAGCAGCCTTTATAGACTCTGAAACCATCCCAGTGTCTTCAATGCAGCTCTCAAGATTCCAATGTTGTAATATTTTGCTCGTTTGCACTTTGAAGTACTATAATGGTTATTAAAGGCCCTCTTTCTTTCTGAGGCATAGGTTAGAGCTAAGTGTGAGGGTTTATAACATGGTAGAGGGTCTTTAATAATACTCAGTGTACCCCAAGGCAGATGGAATAGAATTCAATTAGTATATCCCACACACTGAGGGTAGGATGTTCTAAAACAAACAAGGAGACACAATAACATGAACATTTAGGTCCAGATTTACGAAAGCCAAGCGCCTCCTTTCGCTACATTAGCATCATTTTTTTATACTAATGAGGCCCAACGAGGCCAAAATCGTTGCACCAGATTTACAAAGTGATGCAATGCATGTATTGCTCTGCTTTGTAACCCCTTGCCCCACATAATGCCTGCACCATTCCTAATGTATGCCAGGGGAACATTCCCCCAATAGGGGGACAGCAAAAATGGTGCAAAAAAATCTAAGAGATTTCCTTGCTCCATTTTTTTGCAGCATTGTTTACATCTGCTCAGAGCAGGCATTAAAAGGGGGTTAAAAATGGCCTCTATGTACTGTTCAGGGTTAGCGCCAACATTTTGGAGCTAACCCGGAACAGAATATCAATAGTGTCATATTGATGAAATAATATTGCACCCTACTCTTGTGGTACTGAAAATTCTGGACCCGTGTTATAAACATCGTCGTATCACAACGATTTTGGTATCAGCAGACCGAGAATGATTAGAATAGTATGCACAAGCATTGTATTCATATTCGGGTAACAAAATCACCCGAATATCAGAGTTTCCGTCCTGAACCCTCGTGTTCCATTTAAACGACAGCCATTTTATGATTGCCCTCACATAGGCCAATGTCTAATGCTGAAAACGAGTCTGAAGGACACGTACATCTTTGCTGACTCCTCTGTGACCTGGGCAAGCTGACTCCACTGCCTGAAGCCAAACCTGTTCGGCCAGTTTCTTTCCCAGTGGCCGAATGAGATTAGTATCAAGGCACAACACATCATAAAACCTTTCATCACACACAAACCATGCCTAATCTTACACACACCTGTCCCTGTTTCTTTCTTTATGACTTGCTTTACAAGGAGGAGGTGCCCGTTTATATTGGGGGTCCGTCGATATCTGATGAAAGTACTAAGCCTTGCCGGGTAATTGATTGAGGGCTGGACAAACTGGAATATGGGCTTGTCATCATAAACCTGCTATTTCTTTGTAGTGAAAATATGTGAATGATCAACTGTAAAATAAGGAATGTTTGCCTAAAGCATAATATTTTGTATAAAAGAGAAGGTTAGCTTTGCAAAGGGAGCAGTCTCCTGAGAATATACACCGTGTTGTACTTCTAGGATACCTGTTGCTGGCTGCAGCCAATAAACAAGATCTTTGACTTCACCAAGAAGACTCTGAGGGTCATTCTGACCCTGGCGGCCGGTGGCCGCCAGGGCCACCGACCATGGGAGCACCGCCAACAGGCTGGCGGTGCTCCAACGAGCATTCTGACCGCGGCGGTTCAGCCGCGGTCAGAAGCGGAAAGTCAGCGGTCTCCCGCCGACTTTCCGCTGCTCGTGTGAATCCTCCATGGCTGCGGAGCGCGCTCCGCAGCCATGAGGATTCCGACCCCCCCTACCGCCATCCTGTTCATGGCGGGAAAGCCGCCATGAACAGGATGGCGGTAGGGGGGGTCGCGGGCCCCTGGGGGCCCCTGCCGTGCCCATGCCAATGGCATGGGCACGGCAGGGGCCCCCGTAAGAGGGCCCCGCAAAGTATTTCAGTGTCTGCCTTGCAGACACTGAAATACGCGACGGGTGCCACTGCACCCGTCGCACCTTCCCACTCCGCCGGCTCGATTACGAGCCGGCATCCTCGTGGGAAGGTCGTTTTCCCCTGGGCTGGCGGGCGGTTTTTCAGCAACCGCCCGCCAGCCCAGGGGAAAACTTGTAATACCCGCCGCGGTCTTTTGACCGCGGCGCGGTATTTCGGATGGGGGAATTCTGGCGGGCGGCCTCCGCCGCCCGCCAACATTGGAATGACCCCCTCTGTGTTTCTGTAGTCTGAAACAGGAAGGACTCGAAGTCTTAGGGTGTGTTCCCTGGCACCACTGGGTTCTGAAAAACCCAGTACTTCACTCTATGCCATGATGCACCGTATTTTAAATACGATGCACATGTGGTGCCGGTAGGGGGCCACTAAGGGGTGCAAGAAACTTTTCCTATCTCTGTCCCTTAAATGTTAAAGCACAAGGCCCATAACAACCACTATTTGCTCTAAGCCAACGGATTTTTAAATATTCCAATGTTATAATACCTTTTAATGTCCTACCTAACTTTTTAACAATTTTAACTGTCTCTGGGTGGTGCAAAGATGCAAGTTTCTGTTTACACGCTATTACATATGTATGTATGAATACATGCATGTATGTATGCGTGTATATATGTATGTATGTGTTATTTGTATAGTATTGTTTAAGCCAAAAATGATCAGAGCACAGTGTCGAAGGTAAGAATACAGTTAACAATTGATAGGAAAGGTGGCTGGTTTCAACTCTTTTTTAAATTGGAGTCTAGTTAAAGGTGATGCTAATGTACACAGGGATCTTGTTTTATATAGTGGGTGCACACATGGTAAAGGCTTGTTGCCCTATTTTGAATTTATACTCTACTTTCTTCCCATTGTGATGGTGTCCTGCCTGCATGTATGCTGTGAGCCATCGTGGATGGCAAACCTATGAGCCATATAGGTCAGTGCTCATCGCCATGGCTTCTAAATGGTGCATCTGGATTCAAATATGTTATGTGCCTGTGAGCCTGCAGAGTAACATTCAGATACCTGGCGGAGTAAGGTAGCCACGGCCAGCAGAAGGCTCCGGCCCCCTGACCCCAGGGCGGTTGATACTACAACTGGCCCGGGTTGGTAGGGGTATTTAGGTGGGCTCACCACCTTGGTCAGCTTCTTTTACCATGTTGCCAGCAGCAGAGGACTTTAGGGGCACGTTGTGTCAGGTCTGGACGCAGAGTTTGTCATGTATAACAGTGAGTTCGGACCCTTTGAGGATGAACCTGCTAGATGGAGTAATAGCTCCTGCCTCTGGTTTGCACCCTTTCGGCAGGCTGCAACAACCTCCTGGTGTTGCGGGGTGCAACTACTCAGCCCCATCGCTCAAGGGGGGGGGAGAACCGGGGCATTGCATGGTTACAGTACCGGCAGGGCTAGATGCCACTGGCTGGACTTCCTGCCTTAGTGGGTCCATGTTTTCCCCTTTTTTGGTAGGTGGTTCTTTGTGGTTGGGTCCTTTGGTTGCCCTAGGGAGCCGTCTCTCTCATGCCACAGGGTGCGCAGACAGGGTTTTGTACCAAAAAACAACACTTTCTTGAGGCAGGTCTTAAGTTGGAGATATGTTCTAATTTGTTTTAACTTTTTACATGATGCATGTGTACTGCACTATACAACACACATCCAATGTGTGAAGTTTTAAAGTTTGTCCAGGCACAGTATTTTGTACTTTGTACTGGAAGGTTAACCATCAAGTACAAAAGTAATGCTAGGCATCATGCACATTCCGATGTATTATGGTGGAAAGGAATGTATGCATGCTGCTACGCAGTCTTTTTGTTCATAGGTGCTGAAGAAGAGCATGTTGATATTTTGTTTGGTAAATGTGCCCCTAAATGTCAGCCAGTATGCATGACTCAGTGAATTAATTCATGAGTGAGAAAAAGAGTGTCTGCAAAAAAGTGAGAATATGTGGGATGAGAATGAATGAGTGTGAACTAGAATGAGTGAGAGTGAATGGAAGTGAGTGAGCACAACTGTGAGAATGAATGAGTGCAAGTTAGTGAGAATAAATTAGAGTATGTCTGTGAATGAGAGAATATAAGTGAGCGTGAGTTAAAATGTAGTGTTATGCTTGTGAGTGTACCCTTGCCCCTGGCATACTGAAGGTAATTCTTGACTTAGAGGTACCCATGGCAGAATTCTGGCACTGGCATACTGGAGGCAGTTCTTTGTATGACAAGCATCTGTGAAAAAAAGTCTAGCAAACAAGGGCACACTAGACATTATATTTAGCATATGTGGAAACCTATGACAAAATGCTGGCATCGGCGTACTGCCTGTAATTTTGGAGCATGGGGCATCTTTGGAAAACTGTTGGAATACTGTGGACAATTCATCGCATAGAGTCCACCTGCGTCAAAGTGATGGCACTTTGAATGTAATTTTTGGCATAAAAGATTACAATCATGGTATATAGGAGGGGGCAATTATACCAAAGTGCTGGCCCTGACATACTAAACGTATTTTTTAGCGTTAGGGCCACAGACAGTTCATGGGTGGCACTCATGGCAAAATTCTGGCAGTGGCATATTGTATGTAATTTTGTGACTTAACGGTCACTTATGGCATATGCGGAGTACTCCAGACAGTATGCTGTATCTCATACAATGGAGGCACTTTTTGTCGTATGGGAGCACCTTTAGCACATTTTGATAAAATGAAGTGAACTCCTCAGAGCATCAGGTTAAAGTGGCCTGGCACATCATGAAAGGCTTGAATATTTAACGAGAGCAGAGCCTATGAGGTTTGAGCAGGTGTATGTGAAAACGCTGCTTTGAAATGCACTACCTGCCCCATTTTTTCAAAATGTTGAACAGGTAGATCCATGGAACCCTCCGTAGAAGATGTCAGGTTCATGCACTTCACTCGCTACAATTCAGGGCAGGCACTACGGCTCACCACTTTAAAAAATCACCAGCCGCGACTCCAGGAACAGCAGGCAGTGTTTTCATGAGCGCAGCTTACTTTTTGCAGCTTCCACTAGGATTAAGACTGGGCTTTTATATGTTAGTTTTTGTTAAATTAATAAATTCAGCAGTGTCATGTGCACTCTTCCTAGTAAATAAAAAAAATCCAAAAACAAACTTGTTAAACAATTTGTTTTGTGGTTCCATTATGTATATACATGCAACATTAAGTGTCTGAATAAAAAGTTCCCCTCTGTGCTTCACATGAGTGATAGAACATCGCAGGTGATTTTAAATCAAAATGTCTTAAAAGTGAAGAATACTTTAGGTCAATTGATATAGTGTATATTCAATACATCGTCAACTTTACATCAAGTAATACATGTGCACATAACTACTGTTTTATTTAAATCCATTGTTCTCTCTCCCTGTCATTTAACAATACATTTCTCATTGTAGTATACAGTAGGGAAACTATCAAATAATGACTGTGGTATAGAGCATGATTAAGGTCATGCAGCATTACTCTGTAGGAAGATTGAGGGTCAAAGTTAATTTGTTACTGTCTGTGATGTCATTAAAGTCAAGGATGTGTGATGCCTTTTCCGCTACCCCTGACTTTTTGCTAAATCGACATGAAAGTGATAATATAGGGCTTTTAGGCTACCCCCAGAACTGCCATAGATTGGACCCGGATTGGCACACCCAAAAGCACCCTTGGCCCATCCAGATAAAAATTCCTAGGACGGGGCATGTGTTGAACCAAGGCAGCAACCTCAATTTCCCAAGGAAATCCTTTAAATTGACTAACAGACAAAAAGTGTTTCTACTATGCAAAAGCTCAGCCTCTCGTGTGCAGATTATTTAGTAACATGTAGCGCTTGGTTTGTAGATTATCCATATGGCCATTTTTGATGTAACCGGTGCTCCAACAAAGTGCTCTGATGCCTTCGTGTCGGGTTCGTTCTATTTTCTGATTTTATAGTAGTTTTGAAGGGTGGGGGGTTTACAATGCTAATGAGGTGTGTTTGGTTAAAGGAAAAGCAATTCATATGGGGCAATAATGAGCTAGGCCGTCGGTGGCACAGCTTCACAGTCTTACATGTGATTCCGACACGGCAATTAATCGTCGCATGCCTTGGCCAGCTGTAATGCTACAGGAGCTCTAGCGAAGCATTCCGAGAACTTTGGCTCGAGCTTGCTGTATTTTTGGGGCCGTGGTGCGTTAGTCTAGGGCGTGGCACTGCTCCGCCGTCTATTATCTATAATATTTTATTTGCCCCATTTTAAATATGATTTGATTTGATATTCTTATGTCCATCTCATTTCAGTTAGAGGGGAAGAGTTGCCTGATGTCTGGTAGCGTACCGTTTGGATGGATTTTGTTTTAGGATATAGGTGATTCTGCATGTCTATATGCACTGGTATAGTTGCCTCGTTATTAAAATTGCAGATAATCGCCGTGCATTTCTGCTACAGATGATGTCTATCATGTGCTACTTTAGATCTTTGTGTTTTAATGATCCTCAGAATGCGCGGGAGCCTTTTTATCATAACCTGCACTGGACCGCATTGGCACTGGAGTATAAGCAAGATGACCATGGGCATGGGGGCTGTAATGTTTTCTTTATGTACACTTTTTCATTTCACAATGCTTGATGCAATTTTAACGCAAGTGGGCCTGCACGAAATGGAGTGGGGGCCAATTCGGACTTGAGTCGAGCAAGTATGCAGGTTGACTCATAATATAGGTTGGGATGTTCTGTGCTGCAGGTGCATGCGCAGAAGGCATGTCATTGTTCCATATATTTTCCAAGGTACATAGCTGAACAAGGTAGACGCCCCTCAAGGGCTGTACAGCCTTGAAGCTACCATAAGAGTCGACGGGTAAGTGATGGGGGTCAGAGGCATTGCGGGGAAAGCTCAGATGGTCACGCCGGCCGGATCAGGTTGTGCCGGCTGGGAGACCCCTCTTGTGGGGTGAATGTAAGGCCAGCGGCACAACGTTTGTCGTAGTCAGTCACCAGTTTATTTCTATCCAGTGTGACAAAAAACATAAAAGGTTCAATTTAGCACAGAGAACAGGGACCCAGCCATGATAGCCCATTGATGCTGACCCGCACCCTCCTTTCTTGTGTTTGCACGTTTAGATCACCTCTTCCTCGAGGCCCTCAATGACACTGCACATATCCTGGTTTCAAATGGATTGTTATCCTAGTGACTTTAGAATGCATTAGTTAATTATACATTGCATGCCACAGTGCTTAAATATTTTCTTCACATTCAATTTATCTTTTCAGTGCCAGATGTACAACATTCTGGCACAGCGTGGTGATACGCTAAAATTAGCAGCACCGTGCTGCACCAGTTTTGAAACGCAGGGATGCGCTGTATTTACAATAATACTGTTCACCCCTGCATTTCCTGCCGGCGGCGGCACTAAATTTAGCTGCCTAGGGCCAATGCAGGCATCCTTGCACCATAGTGCAAGGTTGTCTGCATTGAGGGAATTGATTGTTTATGTGCAGGAAGGTGTCCCTTCCTGCACATAAACAATCTACAATGGCAATTTGGCACTTCTGTGTGTGGATGTACCAAATCATCATTACTTAATGATAGATGATGTGCAGGAAGGGACACCTTCCTGCACATAAACAATCATTCATGGCGGTTTTGTTAAAAATGCAGCACAAATAGAGAAAGCAAAAACAAGGAGAAATGAAAGCATCTCTTCTCGTTGTGCCATGCTAATACCACCCCTGGGGTGGCGTTAGCTTTTGGCGCTGCCACAGATTTACAGATTCTTGTAAATCTGGGGTAGCATCGAAACCAATGGGTGTTGCAGTGAAACAACAACACCCATTTAACGGCCCTCTGCAGCAGAAAATTGCATCAGGGCATATTTACAAGGTGGCGTTAAGCCTTAAAAAGTGGCTAAGTGCCAACTTGTAAATATGCGTAATGCACAGCGCCCCTGGAGCTTCACAAAAGTGACACTCCATTGGCACTATGACAGTTGTAAATTAACATTACTATTATTATTATAATAAATATTATTACCCTCATCATGCAGTTTCCTTCCAGCCATGCGTGGCCTGTTTGCAATATGTTATCCGCACCTTAAATAAGTCTGCCAGTCTATATGCGGAAGGATAGGGTGATGCATTCACTTGGATGCCCCCCCAGCCTCTATTCCTGGCATGATTTTGGAGTGGCTAGTCACTGCAACTTTCACATTCTCCTTTGGGAATCATTCCTGAGTCATCAAGGTTCTTCACCTCACAAATCAACATAGCATATGTACAGGCGGGTTAAAGCTTAAAGAAGTGTTTGCCTTCACCAGTGCTAGAGCATACTGGGTTGCAGCAGAACACCTATTGAACCTCAATAGTTGTCAGATCCATTAGGAGTGAAACACGATACGAAAACCAAACTAAAATACATGGGTAAAAAAAAAAAACTTTGGTTAGAGCTCTGTGCGCTTGTCAAAAGTTACAGGCCCAAACAAGATAGTTGCCACTCTTTCAGCAACTATGAGCATACTTCATCATTTATTGAAAGTAAGACCACTTGTGTATTTGTTCGCATCTCTAGTTAAACTGCCCTTACTGTAGTGCTATAAGCAGCCACTCCAACTCACAGGAATTCGCCCTGTCCATCATGGAGGTAAGTAGCCTGCACAGTGTGGTCCAAGCTTTATTTAGACAAATAGAACTCTATGGTGCACTATAGGCAGTCACACATAAAACTACAATTGGCATAAACAGTGTAATCAGGTCGCACAGCTACCATCATGGAAGGGGATAGCGTGCATATTCTTATTCCTTCAGGAGAAAAAAAGCCAAACCAGATCATACAAACGTTTAAAGAACTCATACATGGATTCTAACTTCAAACACCACCCTCTTATACATTTGTTTGGTTTTCCAATCAAATTGCAACATGATCAGCTTTTCATGTACTCAAGGTTTTCTTTGGTGAATTTGAGGCAGCAAATGAGGCAGGGCAGCGTGTTAACAAAACAAACAAAAAAAAAAACCTCAAGGCGCTACACCATTGGATTGAAAGTAGCTATTTGGGGGGTGAGGGGGAGTGGCCACGTCCATAACTAGATCTGAGACGGACCACCCAATTTTTACGGATATAGTGAGTGAAAAATGTGATGAATCACAAATACAAGAAAGTGGGTCAGGGCTCCAGAAACCCCTCTCCCTTTATACTTCTGTGTATTTGTTAAGGGGTTCAGGTAACAAGAAGCACCCTTCATTAGTTATTGAAAGTCAGATGACGTGTATGGAGTACACCTTAAATTGATAATTTACAGCACTTGGGGCAGAGTTAAGAGCCCCTAGTGCCTCCTTGCACCACGTTAGTGTCATTTTTTTATGCTAATGTGGCCCAACAAGGGCAAAATCGCAGCACCAAATTTACAAAGTAGTGCAATGCATGTATTGCACCACTTTGTAACCCTTTGTGCTACATTATGCCCGCGCCAGGCATAAAGTATGCAAAGGGGACGTTGCCCCATGGGGGGGGGGGGAAATGGCACCAAAAAATCTAAAAGATTTCTTTGCATCATTTTTTTCAGCACTTTTAACGCCTGCTCAGAGCAGGCGTTAAAAGGAGGCACACTATTGTTTACAGTGAGCCTCTATGGGCTTTGCAGGATTAACGTCAACATTCTTATGCTAATCCTGCAAGGCTCTGAACTAGTGCCAAAAATTGTGATGCTAGTTCTCTAACTACTTCCATGGTGCACCGTATGTTAGATACAGTGCACACATGGTGCATTAGGGGGGGCGCTAGGAAAGTTGCACTGCACTGGTTGCAATGCCGCTTTTCTTAAATCAGGCCCTTTTTGTAGCGCAATAGGAGGCATTTCAACTCACAGGCCACAACTCGTACATTGGGTCGCTAAACAGCAGGTACGGGGGGTCCAACCTTTGGTTAGACAGACTGAGGCTTAGATTGCACTTCAAGAAGTCGAATATAAATCAACAATTCACACAGCAGAGGAACCATCAGGTTAAAACATGTCATACACCGTTGTGCCCAGTGGAAATGATCAGGGTATACTTGACAACGCATCTGATGTTCCCTCTGTCATATTCATTGCTTAGCCACACGGGCTAGTAGTCAAGTTACACATGTGCCTGAAAAATTAACTGACAGATATTAACTTACTTCACTGCCCACATATGCATAAGTTGGTTCGCAGCCGGATCACAACATGACCATCCTCTCTTACAACCAAGGCCACTGGATTTATGCTATGCACCAGCAATTTTCACCGAATTATCGGCCTGTCTATTATTGACTGACACATTCGCAAAGACAGCAACTTTATGAAAGTGACAGATAAAGAAATAAGACTGTAACAGGCAGGCCGTCTTAGGAGGCATAATTTGATTACTGTGGCTGCATAACTTAGCCAACGCTGCCATTATTTTGCCATCCCCTGCTGCAATATTCCAAGCTCCAAGCCTGGAGGCAAGGTAACAGTCAAAGGAAACCCCTTGTGCTACGCTATTGGATTGAACAGAGTAAGAGGGCAGAAAGGAGGAAGGTACATTTCGATCAGACTCCTTACCAAAAACGACGGTTGGTCAATATTAACCCTTGGCACGGTGGCCATTAAGCCTAATGTCACTCAAAAATTCATAAACAGGCACATCTGCAGCAATTTGATTCTAAGCAAGGGACACTCCAACCGTGAATTAGTATTAAAAACACATGACCGAGCTAGGGGCCAGATGTACCAAAGGATTTTACCCATTCTGTGTCTATGGGAAAAAGCTTTCGGACATATGGCCCTAGATACCGTCAAACTTGCAACTCATTGCCCACATCTTGGTTCAGTCTAGTGTATGTATTAATCTGTCAATTAATGCCACTTTCCCTGCCACTCATTTGCTTGGTCTGAACTGCTTGATGGGTCGCTTTACAGTGGCAGTCCTCTGTTCCCAATGACTCTCCCTGGGGGGTCCATATTTGATAAGTTGGTGCTGCATGAGGTTACTAATTCTAACTCTGATTTTGCCTTTTACATTGCAGGGTAAACAGAAGATAGAAAAAACAAATCCCACACTTGGGCAGTGGGAATAGCGGTTTCAAATCTGTTTTGAGGAGAATCCTTAGAAGCAAATAAGCGAGTAATGATAATGAAAATGGATGACCACAAACAATAGCCCATTCACTTAAACACAACCATTACTCTTCTGACATCTAAACCTGTCAGGTGTACAATTACATTAGGTACCAGGGGCCGGATGTATCACATTTTTTTGCATTCACAAACGGTGCGAATCGCCAAATTAGGCCGCTTGCAAATGCAAAAATGCCTTTCAAGATGTATTAAAGGCATTTGCAGTGCGAATGTAAGGAATCGCTAAAATAGCAATTCCTTGCAAATAGCAACATGATTTAGCGAATCGCTATCTATGTAATGCAAATGGAGACCTAGATTTGCGATTCGCCGACAGCGATCCGCAAATTCATGTCGCTATTTGCGATATGCAGATTGCGACATGCAAATTCCGTTTCGCAATGCGATGCATCATAAATTCGCGAATAGCGAATTTTTGCAGAATGGCCTTTTGCACATGCAATTTACCATAAATTGAAATCAGGTGGGAACCAGGTGCAACCTATATGAAGAGGCCCAGAATGACTCAGCCTCTTTTCCACAATGGCTGCATGCGACGTGATGGCGAGAGGATGAGGATCCTTGCAGGTTTGAGGAGAGGGAGGAGGAGACAGGAGTGCATTTTTAGAGTGCACATAACCCTTTTTGACGAGACGGAGGAGGAGATATTGAGAAGTACAGGTTAAGCTCAGCCATGATACTTGACCTGATAGCTGATTTACAACCCATACTGCAGCCACCACACACAGTACCAATAGTATACCCACCCATGTGCAGGTATTATGCTCCCTGCACCTATTAGCCTCAAGGAGCTATCAAGGGGCCATAGCAGCAGCAGGAGGGGTCTCACAGAGTGCCTCTCATGATTTTTCAATGTATTCCTCAATGCCATGCTGACAAAAATTCAACAGCACATGAGATTCCCCAACACCCCACAGGAATTACAACAGACAAAATTCCATTTCTACCTGATTGCCCAATTCCCACATGTCATAGGTGCCATTGATGGAACACATGTAGCTATCTGTATACCATTGGCCACAGAGTATGTTCATCGGAACCGTAAGAATTCACATTCCATGAACATGCATGTGGTTAGCAATGCATCCAACATCATAACCGATCTCATGGCCAGATATCCAGGTAACACACATGACTCTTTCGTCGTAGCGGAACTTACACAAGACTACTAACTGGGGAGTTTGGCAAAGGATATTTACTGGTTAATTTAATGGTTGACAATGTTGCATTGATGTAAACATGACGTCAGATATCATAAGTACTCATTTTACTCTCTTTTAATTTCAGGAGACAGTGCCTATGCAGTGCCGTCCTTTATACTGACGCCCTACCTGAGTCCTGCAACGCCAGCCAAGAGGAGGTACAATGCTGCAAACAAGACAACCTGCTGTGTTGTGGAGAGGACCTTCAGACTACTGAAGAGCTGCTTCAGGTGCATCCACAAGAGTGGTGGTGCACTACAGTACAGCCCTGAAACAACCTGCAAAATTGTGGCTACATGTGCTATGTTGCGCAACATTGCAATGACAAGGGGCATACCTGTGGAACCCACCGAGCCTGACTCAGATGAGGATGGTGATCCCTTACCACGCCTTCACCCAGTAGACAGGAGCAGTGCAGCAGAGGGCAGGCAAAGACGTGCTGACATCACGTGCAACCATTTCTGATATAAGTAATGACAATACCACTTCTATTTTATGTATTGCTGTAGGGAGAATCTTTATTACCTCGACTTCAAGTAACATATGTGTGAATAGGACATAGCTATGCAATATAGGCAAACATGTGCAAGTAACATTGTCACACTGTTAGCATCATAGTATGGACTGATGCTGGGGCAGGGACTGCTGTCTTCCTGTGGATCCAGCCTCTGGGGGTGATGTGGGTACTTCATCCGGCATTTAATCTGAGCCCAGGTTATACTCTGGGAGAGGTAACACTCTTGCCCTGTGTCTAGTCGGTGCAATAATGAAGGACTCACTGGTGTTTGAGTTGGACTGTGGCTGTGTTTTACTATCCCCCACATTTCCACCTTCTACTGTGGCAGGGTCCGGGACATCTACAACGAAAATGTGCAGCATGTCATTTTTGATTATTTGACAAAATATTGCACAATAGTAGTAAATGTACACTAACATTGTATCACTATGAGTTGTTTGTGTTGTTCCCCTGTGTGGCTGAACACTAACTTGCTATTCAAGTGGTATTTGCACACTAGGGGTGTGAAGTACCACTCCGATAAGACATTGTTGCATTTTATGTAAGATGTGGCATGGACTACTTATCACAATGCATCGAGCTAATAACTATTTTCTAGGGGGCATTTGTACATGCACATATGGGGATATGCATCATTACTGCCCTTACCTTTGCTGGTGCTGGGTGTCCCTGAGGTTTCAATGTCGGTGACAATACTGACAGCTTCAGGAACCAGTGTGGACTCCACCATGTCTTCCATTGGTGTGGACGGTGTCTGGATGGGTGGTCCTCCTCCGGTGCTCCATGCCTCCTTTAGCCTGCTGGCTACCCTCTCCTTGGCACAGGAACCAAGTCGTACCATCACTTGCTTATCTCCTCAACAGAGTGCTGCACAACACCCACTGCACATATTTTGGTATGGATGTCTGACCACAGTTTCCCCTTCTCACTTTCAGGTACCTGGAGTGAGTTATTCCCAAAAAAATGTGTCATGGTTCCTGACCACCTCCTCAATGAGCACCTCCAATTCCTGCTTGCTGAATTTGAGCTTGCACTTCCTGTCTCTTTTCTCCTTCACAATCCCATCATTTGCCATGTAGATGTTTGGTCCTGGCTGTCTCACAAGGCTGCCTCCCTGGGGCTGGGCTGTGTCTCCTTGCCTGCTCCTGTGGGTGTTGCTCCTGGAAACAGTATGGACTGACTCAGTTCCTGGTTGTGATGTCATCAGCCTTTTCTTGTTTGCCGTTTTTGCACTTTGCAATTTTCAAATAGCGATTCACTATTTTATTTGCAATTCGGTATTAGCAACGTGCAAATTGCATTTGCGAATTTTAAGAAATCGCTATTACCAACTCGCAATTTTGATACATCCCATTTTTCATGTCGTAAATAGCGATTTCTCATAATTCGCTATTTAACAAATGCAAACCGGGAGCTTGATACATACGGCCCAGGTGTCAATGTAGCCAGACCTGCTGATGCTCAAACACACCTTTATAACAACATAAAGCAATGTACAATTCAGTATTAATTTTGATTCCTAGTACAGTGGCTCTGCAATAGACAGTTAAAGAAAGGTAGAGGAGGCATGCGTTTGAACAGCTAATCTAGCGTTCAGTGATGATTGCTTCCTGATTTCCTGATTAAGGGAAGACACCTAAGAGGCAGTGACCTAAGAAGAGTGGTACTTGACAACAAATAGCCTCTCCAACAAAAATGTACATAAGGTTAAGGCTCAAAGGGGACAGCAGTTTCAATAAAGTAATTGTTTAGCACATAGGGGGTCATTCCGACCCTGGCGGTCCATGACCGTCGGGGCTGGGGACCGCGGAAGCACCGCCAACAGGCTGGCGGTGCTTCCTCGGCCATTCTGACCGCGGCGGTAAAGCCGCGGTCAGAAAAGGGCAACCGGCGGTTTCCCGCCGGTTTACCCCTGGCCCAGGGAATCCTCCATGGCGGCGCTGCTTGCAGCGCCACCATGGGGATTCCAACCCCCTTCCCGCCATCCTGTTCCTGGCGTTTTTTACCGCCAGGAACAGGATGGCGGGAACGGGTGTCGTGGGGCCCCTGGGGGCCCCTGTACTGCCCATGCAACTGGCATGGGCAGTGCAGGGGCCCCCTAACAGGGCCCCATAATGATTTTCAGTGTCTGCTTTGCCACTGCACCCGTCGCACCCCTACAACTCCGCCGGCTCCATTCGGAGTCGGCTTCATTGTTGAGGGGGGTTTCCCGCTGGGCCGGCGGCCGGCCTTCTGGCGGTCGCCCGCCGGCCCAGCGGGAAAAGCCAGAATGGCCGCCGCGGTCTTTTGACCGCGGTGCGCCCGCCGGGGTCAGAATGACCCCCATAGTCTCCCAGTGCTCAAGTCAGGTACTTCAACTATTATGCAATGTGTATTTAAAGAGTGCACCTGTGAGGATATCCTGGCACCAAACAGGGTGTGTAATCTCTGTGAGTATCTTCGAGAGAATAAGTCACGCTTCCGTGGGGGTGATCTCTTCTACCACTGCAGGCAGATCCCTAGGCTCCACCTTTGGAAGTATACACACTGTGATTGCTAATCAGGATGGGGCAAGGGACTTGTAGAGTTAGTGCCACTGTTATGGTTTCAGCAGTAAGTGGTGATGATTTGTCAAGATTTTCAGCACTGGCCTCATAACGTACACTGCCACCTCTGGTTTGAACGCATAATCATCTGAGCTGTCCTTGCGGCTTCTGCATTAGTATAGCAACAATGTTTGTGTTCAGTGGCTTTATTTGAGCCTGGGCATTTGCGGTGGATTAAGTGTAGCTGCAAGAGGTAATTTTGTGAACAACCATTTTAAGCAACACCATGTTTTAAGAAATGCAACCTAAAGGAGCAGGGTTATGTCCTTATTTAATACAATGGCATATCAACTGGCTACCACTTATGGGTGTGGTTGTTTATGGATCCCACATACTATAGGGACTTTTGCCTCGCTAAGGGATCAGCGGATGCCATTGGAGTACCAATGTATCCAATACAACGGCAGGAAACAAACAATATGTTGTGACAGCCAAGGCTCCCTTTGTGGCACTGAACCTGAATTAATGGACTTCTTTTTGTAACTTGCATAGGTCTAACAGGTGGGTCTGAGTAGCTGGAAGAAACAGGTATCTGCAGGTGAGACCATAACAGCATTGTGAGGATCCAATGGTAAAGCCATAAGCTACATACAACCAAGAACAGTCCCAATTGATACAAGGGTGGCATGCAAAGGACAGTCACGGACTGTGGTGCTAGTGAGTTACATTGCACAGAGTTGTGGAAACCAGGTTGTGCCATTGCAGCGCTCATTGAAAGCTGCAGTAGGGAATGACACCAAGAGTCACGTAGTGAAGTGACAATTCTAAGGCAAAGGTGATGATGCAACATGTTAACAGTGCATGAGAATTCAGAACATGACAAGTTTGTCATTGACAGGGTAGATGTAGTATGTGTGTGAAGTGATGAAAAAGGGGTGAACAAGGAGTGCTGCAAATTATGGTTGGGTGTGTGTCCCCAGCCACAGGAAGAAGTACAGTTGGGAAGGGACATTGGAGACAGCACAAAGAACAAGGTCACACACATGCATTGTGGGGGTTTCCTGCACTTTAAGCCCCCGTATCAAAGGGTTCCTATTTCTTACATGCAGGTACAACAATCTAGTTTATTGGCCACTCTTTCAAGGTCAGGGCAGCAAGAAGGGCAGACGTAAATGATTGCAGCAACAGCCTGAGCACACTAGTGACATGAATCAGCATCCCAGCATGACCTGGCACACCTTGAGAGCACATGAGATTGTGCCCAACATACTGGTGATACACTAGGGAAAATTACCTTACCACACTGGGAAGTGGGGTCAGCTGCTCCATGACATGAGGGAACAAAGGTTAGATTGGCAACGCAGCTGGTTCCCTGAAATTTATTTCTGGTCTGAGGTAATCCCCAGTGGCAAATGGTGAGGGATCCTGTCACCTGCAGCCTTAGAAGCTTCATGCTAAAGGCTGAATGAAACAATGCAGAAGTTTACAAGGAACTCCGGCTTTTGCTTTGTTAGAAGTGGCCTGCTTTGCACCAGGGCACCCAGCTACTTTCCGCAGGATGTGGTGCAACTGTCAGACTTGGGCAATTAAGTGTTTGCGAGAAAGAGTTATTGGGCCCTGAAATCATTCAGTTGCGGTGAATGAACACTAAAGCTACACAGGTGGGGGACTCAGTGGGACACCCTGAGCCATGGCGGGTCTTATGGGTGATCCTAATGCAGAAAGCAAATAATACCTCACAAATAGCATGTGGTCTGTTTTATTTTGGGGATACAACTGTGTGTTTTTCACAAATCTGTCTCTTTTCCGGATGGTGCCAGCAGCAGAGATATTTGCCACCCACCTGGCATAAACAGGAGCACCAAGAAGAACAGCCAATCGCTGTTGAGTGTCACAAGCCTTCCCATTAAGTTGTTAACTGTGAAGGATGAAGATTCTGGTTCTAATGTTGTCATCACTTAGACAACAGTTTCAAAGAGGCAATATACATGTTTTTAGCAGTATTTTTTTTAACATATGTCTATTTTAATGTGGGCTCCTCCTCTTCAGGATAAAAACGTTCCAATGCAAGGTCAAGATACATATATTGTTGTAAAGCCATTTTAGTGATGCCTCTGGGCACGTTATTTTAGCAACTAGGCCTTCTGTCTGTGCCCTTTAGCCTAGTAATGTTTCATTTAATGTAATTTTATTCTATTGGCCACATTTGTGGTGGTGTTTTATTTTCTTTTATCTTGTTGTCCCTTTACCTAGGAAAACATTACATTTCTTAGCCTGACAATCTTTCATTCTGTGCTTTCTTGAAGCCTTTAGTGAGATAGGAATACTGGCACAAGTAGCACAGTGTATCTCTAACTTTCACAAAAACACACACATTTTTACATGGGGACACTTTCTTAGAACATCAGTTGCTTTATTATAAAAACATTTCTCTGTCCCATGCACGTTAACGGGAGGTTCCAGCCAGATGACCATGACTGCAGGCTGTCTGAATTCATTACAGCTGCTCACAGAGACCATTGGTTCCCTGCCCTGCATGGGATTGGTGTCTCTATGGATCATAGGCTTCTCCCCTACTGTCACACTCAGGTATGGGGGATTGTGACTTCCCGGGAAGGATACTGAAGGGTGGATTAGGGCTTATCCTGCTGTGTTCTGACATAGAACATTAGGAGGGTAGGTAGGATTCACATATATCATGCATAGTGACAGTATGGTAGGACTTTTCTTGTGTTTCACTTTTCCTGGCACCATTTTGCTTCTAATATTCATAATCAGCCTAATTATTACATGTCATGTTATTTTATCTAAGATGTAGCTGATTCAATAAATCCTATAGAACCATTTCCTGCCTCAGTTCATCTTTGCATGTGTGAGACTAATGTAACTCAGAGAAAAGGATGAGATCTGATCCACCACGATTTCTCTGAGAAGTAACAATGTCATGTGCTCAGTTGCCACAAATCATCCCCGCTCTCGGGCAGAGACGAGGCACTCTAGCTGACTGGAAATTGATTAGGACGACAGTTGTCACATAGTGTGGGACTGGACTCAGCTCCCCATAATTCAGGTGATGCTGCCACCCAAATCCAGCAGCCTCATCTGTGCAATGAGAGCCAACATGACATGGTGCTGAGTGTATGGTCAGACACTGATTTTCGGATCCTTCTGAGTATTTCTGTCTCACTACGTGCTAAATGCACCTCAAAACTGTTTACGTTGATGTCCATGGTATTGAGGATTTCTTCCCCAGCTAGATAGGTAGCACCTATTCAATGCTGTAGGTTCTTCAAGCTTGAACCTTAAAAGGATCCATCCCATTCGGTGTCCTTATCTCTGAGCAGGTACATTTACCATGGTGAACCTGCAGCGGGTGGTACGTGCAGAACTCATGCGGCCTCCCCTCACCGCTCATTTGTTAGCTAATGGCCTTACAGCCCTTGGGGGCCCTGTTACATTTGTAGTCGAGGTTCATCCAGCCTATGGAACAGAAACATTTTATTAATGGGTCAACATTCCAGCAGTTGATGGAACACTAATACGTTTCATCATTATACACCTTGTAATATACCTGCACAATACAGAGTATATGCATATCTAAAGATACCTCTATCTTTTCAAGACCATAAAAACTGGCTTGATGGTGCCCTACCCCACACAATACTACCCATTAGGTTAGGTCCTCTGAGCAATGATCATCCTATGTGGCCTTTATTGGCCACATATATATTGCATCCTTTGCAGACACATTGGTAGTAGCTGAGGTTCACCTCTTATACATTGAGCTTGCAGCATTATATAGATGCTTAGTACAGTTTGAAATGCAAACATTAAATACCAACCCATTACGTGCTGCTCCAGCCCAACCACATGCAGTCACACCAGGCATTAACCCTGCAACTGTACATTCAATCATGGGTAAGGTGCCCGCCAAATGGGAAGAAATTCCATTTTGGTTAGCTCAAAAAATAAAGGCACTGGAAGCAGTATTTCCCCATACCGGATCTCAAGATAAATATAGAATTCTTGCTATGTGCTTGCCATTTGGGATGGTTCCCAAAGTAGATAACTTCACTATTTGGGGCACGGTATTTGCCACGCTCTATACTACCACACATGGTGCCTCAACACTTGTTAATCTTCCGGAAGTGTTAAAACAAATTCAAGATGAAGACGGAACTGCCTCGGCCCTGGATTTGGGAATGCAATTAAAGGACAATTTTGCTACTGTGTCTTCAATAATAGTAAGTAAACCTAAACTATCAGTGCGCATGCGGCTCTGGGATGTTTCTGTAAAGGATCAAGAGCATGAGCTGCTAAAGATTATCGCCAGAGCCAGACTTCGTAAACCACAATGACAGGGTAAATCCAATAAGGAGTCTACCAAGCAAGCACCTGAGGATTCTAAAAAATTCTGGGATTAACAAAAACAAACACCTAAAAAAATGGGAGAATCTCCTCATGCAGAGACCCCTCAAAACCAGTGTAACCTTAGAAATAGAGAAATAGAGATAATATATAAGCACATGATGGATCTCAATTTACTGATAAATGCCAATCTTATTCCTTTTAGGACTCACTGGAGATACGCAGTGAGAGGAGGTCAGAACATCAAACTGAGTACGTGAAACAGAGAAAGGAGTCCCAATGCTTGTCAGAAATTTCTGTTAAGAAAAAAGAGGGACTTCCCCAACAAAAACATCAATTAAAAAAGAAGAAGGTGGCAGCAATTTCTATACATAATGACACTCAAGATGAGAGCTGGGCCTGCTAGACAGTGTGGCAGACGTCACAGTAGTTCACTGGAATCTTCAAAAGCATCTGGAAGTGAAAGCAACTAACGACTTTTACAAGTTGAGACTGCAGATATGTGTGTCTCACACCCGATGGGGTGCATAAACTGAAAATACAATTAGAAAGAGACCTTGAACGCACAATAGACACTATGGGGGTGATTCTAACCCTGGCGGTCGGTGATAAAGCGGCGGCCAACCCGCCAACAGGCCGGCGGTCCAAAAAATGGAATTCTGACCCTGGCGGGAACCGCCAACACAGCCCGCCACATTAACACTCCGACCGCCACCGCGGTACAGACAAACAGCGCGGCGGTCACCGCCAACAGGCAGGCGGCAGACAATGTACCGCCCACAGTATCACAACTCACCAATCCGCCACCTTTTCTGGGGCGGGAGCCCCGCCGATAAAAACACGGCGGAAACAGACTACGGACGGGAAAACGCTCAGCAAAACACACTCCACGAGTACAGAGGACAGCATGGAACCCGAATTAAACATCCTACCTGCACTCGTCTACCTGCTCATCTACCACGAGTACGAACTCCGGCGCAGACGACAACGGTGAGTACAGCACCTACGACACACGGGAGGGGGGAGGAGGAAAGGTTACGGGCACACACATATGCGACCCCCACCCCCCCAAACTATATACACACCAATGCAGAGCAACAAGGCACAGTGACACCACCCAAACCCCCCTGAAAAATGCAAAGACATAATTACATTTTGAACCAAATTTTTATATAAAAAATAGACTCTGAGACGTATCGGCAACTATGCAAAATATCCATAACAAAATAATACTATACACACTGCCATGGCGAACCGAGGCAATTAGTCCGCTACATCCAAGTCAAATGGAACAGTCCGTGGGCTACAGTGTAGCGACACAAGGGCAAAGCCCACACAGGAGACCTGAGTCCTTTGGAGAGAACACTGCAGGGGCATCTGATGAAAATACTATAGGCACCTCAGGGGGAAGGGAAGGGGGGGCACCACAGCCACATGAGTCCACGACGCAAGATCCACGAAGGGGCCACCATGCCCACTGTGCCATCCTGGGGAGTGCAAAGCCACAGTCTCTCAAGTCTCTACAGTGGGTGGGTTGCCCACTGTACCATCCTGGGGAGTGCAAAGCCACAGTCTCTCAAGTCTCTACAGTGGGTGGCTTGCCCACTGTACCATCCTGGGGAGTGCAAAGCCACAGTCTCTCAAGTCTCTACAGTGGGTGGGTTGCCCACTCTGCCATCCTGGGGAGTGCAAAGCCACAGTCTCTCAAGTCTCTACAGTGGGTGGGTTGCCCACTCTGCCATCCTGGGGAGTGCAAAGCCACAGTCTCTCAAGTCTCTACAGTGGGTGGGTTGCCCACTCTGCCATCCTGGGGAGTGCAAAGCCACAGTCTCTCAAGTGGATAACAGTCTCCACTGGTCAAGGAGGAGGCGTGGGGGGCACAGTGAACCATAAACAGTGCTTGAGATGAAGGGGCCCAGCGGAGCGGTGCTTGACAGGAAGGGCCCAGCAGAGCGGTGCTTGAGACGGCGGGGCCCAGCGGAGCGGTGCTTGAGACGGCGGGGCCCAGCGGAGCGGTGCTTGAGATGAAGGGGCCCAGCGGAGCGGTGCTTGAGACAGCGGGGCCCAGCGGAGCGGTGCTTGAGACGGCGGGGCCCAGCGGAGCGGTGCTGGAGCTGGCGGGGCCCAGCGGAGCGGTGCTTGAGATGAAGGGGCCCAGCGGAGCGGTGCTTGAGACGGCGGGGCCCAGCGGAGCAGTGCTTGAGAAGGCGGGGCCAAGCAGAGCGGTGCTGGAGCCGGCGGGCCCAGCGGAGCGGTGCTTGAGATGAAGGGGCCCAGCGTAGCGGTGCTTGAGAAAGCGGGGCCCAGCGGAGCGGTGCTTGAGACGGCGGGGCCCAGCGGAGCGGTGCTGGAGCTGGCGGGGCCCAGCGGAGCGGTGCTTGAGATGAAGGGGCCCAGCGGAGCGGTGCTTGAGACGGCGGGGCCCAGCGGAGTGGTGCTTGAGACGGCGGGGCCCAGCGGAGCGGTGCTGGAGCCGGCGGGGCCCAGCGGAGCGGTGCTTGAGATGAAGGGGCCCAGCGAAGCGGTGCTTGAGACGGCGGGGCCCAGCGGAGCGGTGCTTGAGACGGCGGGGCCCAGCGGAGAGGTGCTGGAGCCGGCGGGGCCCAGCGGAGAGGTGCTGGAGCCGGCGGGGCCCAGCGGATAGGTGCTGGAGCCGGCGGGGCCCAGCGGAGCGGTGCTTGAGATGAAGGGGCCCAGCGGAGCGGTGCTTGAGACGGTGGGGCCCAGCGGAGCGGTGCTGGAGATGAAGGGGCCCAGCGGAGCGGTGCTTGAGATAAAGGGGCCCAGCGGAGCAGTGCTTGACAGGAAGGGCCCAGCGGAGCGGTGCTTGAGATGAAGGGGCCCAGCGGAGCGGTGCTTGAGATGAAGGGGCCCAGCGGAGCGGTGCTTGAGACGGCGGGGCCCAGCGGAGCGGTGCTGGAGATGAAGGGGCCCAGCGGAGCGGTGCTTGAGATGAAGGGGCCCAGCGGAGCGGTGCTTGACAGGAAGGGCCCAGCGGAGCGGTGCTTGAGATGAAGGGGCCCAGCGGAGCGGTGCTTGAGATGAAGGGGCCCAGCGGAGCGGTGCTTGACAGTAAGGGCCCAGCGGAGCGGTGCTTGAGACGGCGGGGCCCAGCGGAGCGGTGCTTGAGATGAAGGGGCCCAGCGGAGCGGTGCTTGAGATGAAGGGGCCCAGCGGAGCGGTGCTTGAGACGGCGGGGCCCAGCGGAGCGGTGCTTGAGACCGCGGGGCCCAGCAGAGCGGTGCTGGAGCCGGCGGGCCCAGCGGAGCGGTGCTTGAGATGAAGGGGCCCAGCGGAGCGGTGCTTGAGACGGCGGGGCCCAGCGGAGCGGTGCTTGAGACGGCGGGGCCCAGCGGAGCGGTGCTGGAGCTGGCGGGGCCCAGCGGAGCGGTGCTTGAGATGAAGGGGCCCAGCGGAGCGGTGCTTGAGACGGCGGGGCCCAGCGGAGCGGTGCTTGAGACGGCGGGGCCCAGCGGAGCGGTGCTGGAGCCGGCGGGGCCCAGCGGAGCGGTGCTTGAGATGAAGGGGCCCAGCGGAGCGGTGCTTGAGACGGCGGGGCCCAGCGGAGCGGTGCTTGAGACGGCGGGGCCCAACGGAGAGGTGCTGGAGCCGGCGGGGCCCAGCGGAGAGGTGCTGGAGCCGGCGGGGCCCAGCGGAGAGGTGCTGGAGCCGGCGGGGCCCAGCGGAGCGGTGCTTGAGACGGTGGGGCCCAGCGGAGCGGTGCTGGAGATGAAGGGGCCCAGCGGAGCGGTGCTTGAGATAAAGGGGCCCAGCGGAGCAGTGCTTGACAGGAAGGGCCCAGCGGAGCGGTGCTTGAGATGAAGGGGCCCATCGGAGCGGTGCTTGAGATGAAGGGGCCCAGCGGAGCGGTGCTTGAGACGGCGGGGCCCAGCGGAGCGGTGCTGGAGATGAAGGGGCCCAGCGGAGCGGTGCTTGAGATGAAGGGGCCCAGCGGAGCGGTGCTTGACAGGAAGGGCCCAGCGGAGCGGTGCTTGAGATGAAGGGGCCCAGCGGAGCGGTGCTTGAGATGAAGGGGCCCAGCGGAGCGGTGCTTGACAGTAAGGGCCCAGCGGAGCGGTGCTTGAGACGGCGGGGCCCAGCGGAGCGGTGCTTGAGACGGCGGGGCCCAGCGGAGCGGTGCTGGAGATGAAGGGGCCCAGCGGAGCGGTGCTTGAGATGAAGGGGCCCAGCGGAGCGGTGCTTGACAGGAAGGGCCCAGCGGAGCGGTGCTTGAGATGAAGGGGCCCAGCGGAGCGGTGCTTGAGATGAAGGGGCCCAGCGGAGCGGTGCTTGACAGTAAGGGCCCAGCGGAGCGGTGCTTGAGACGGCGGGGCCCAGCGGAGCGGTGCTTGAGATGAAGGGGCCCAGCGGAGCGGTGCTTGAGATGAAGGGGCCCAGCGGAGCGGTGCTTGAGACGGCAGGGCCCAGCGGAGCGGTGCTTGAGACCGCGGGGCCCAGCAGAGCGGTGCTGGAGCCGGCGGGCCCAGCGGAGCGGTGCTTGAGATGAAGGGGCCCAGCGGAGCGGTGCTTGAGACGGCGGGGCCCAGCGGAGCGGTGCTTGAGACGGCGGGGCCCAGCGGAGCGGTGCTGGAGCTGGCGGGGCCCAGCGGAGCGGTGCTTGAGATGAAGGGGCCCAGCGGAGCGGTGCTTGAGACGGCGGGGCCCAGCGGAGCGGTGCTTGAGACGGCGGGGCCCAGCGGAGCGGTGCTGGAGCCGGCGGGGCCCAGCGGAGCGGTGCTTGAGATGAAGGGGCCCAGCGGAGCGGTGCTTGAGACGGCGGGGCCCAGCGGAGCGGTGCTTGAGACGGCGGGGCCCAACGGAGAGGTGCTGGAGCCGGCGGGGCCCAGCGGAGAGGTGCTGGAGCCGGCGGGGCCCAGCGGAGAGGTGCTGGAGCCGGCGGGGCCCAGCGGAGCGGTGCTTGAGACGGTGGGGCCCAGCGGAGCGGTGCTGGAGATGAAGGGGCCCAGCGGAGCGGTGCTTGAGATAAAGGGGCCCAGCGGAGCAGTGCTTGACAGGAAGGGCCCAGCGGAGCGGTGCTTGAGATGAAGGGGCCCATCGGAGCGGTGCTTGAGATGAAGGGGCCCAGCGGAGCGGTGCTTGAGACGGCGGGGCCCAGCGGAGCGGTGCTGGAGATGAAGGGGCCCAGCGGAGCGGTGCTTGAGATGAAGGGGCCCAGCGGAGCGGTGCTTGACAGGAAGGGCCCAGCGGAGCGGTGCTTGAGATGAAGGGGCCCAGCGGAGCGGTGCTTGAGATGAAGGGGCCCAGCGGAGCGGTGCTTGACAGTAAGGGCCCAGCGGAGCGGTGCTTGAGACGGCGGGGCCCAGCGGAGCGGTGCTTGAGATGAAGGGGCCCAGCGGAGCGGTGCTTGAGATGAAGGGGCCCAGCGGAGCGGTGCTTGAGACGGCGGGGCCCAGCGGAGCGTTGCTTGAGACCGCGGGGCCCAGCGGAGCGGTGCTGGAGCCGGCGGGGCCCAGCAGAGCGGTGCTTGAGATGAAGGGGCCCAGCGGAGCGGTGCTTGAGACAGCGGGGCCCAGCGGAGCGGTGCTTGAGACGGCGGGGCCCAGCGGAGCGGTGCTGGAGCCGGCAGGGCCCAGCGGAGCGGTGCTTGAGACGGCAGGGCCCAGCGGAGCGGTGCTGGAGATGAAGGGGCCCAGCGGAGCGGTGCTGGAGACGGCGGGCCCAGCGGAGCGGTGCTTGACAGGAAGGGCCCAGCGGAGCGGTGCTCTTCTGCACGGCGGGCCCTGTTCAGCGGTGCCTATCTTCATGGCGGGCCCTGTTCAGCGGTGCTCTTCTGCACGGCGGGCCCTGTTCAGCGGTGCCTATCTTCACGGCGGGCCCTGTTCAGAGGTGCTCTTCTGCACGGCGGGCCCTGTTCAGCGGTGCCTATCTTCACGGCGGGCCCTGTTCAGCGGTGCTCTTCTGCGCGGCGGGCCCTGTTCAGTGGTGCCTATCTTCACGGCGGGCCCTGTTCAGCGGTGCTCTTCTGCATGGCGGGCCCTGTTCAGTGGTGCTCTTCTGCACGGCGGGCCCTGTTCAGCGGTGCTTATCTTCACGGCGGGCCCTGTTCAGCGGTGCTCTTCTGCACGGCGGGCCCTGTTCAGCGGTGCCTATCTTCACGGCGGGCCCTGTTCAGCGGTGCTCTTCTGCACGGCGGGCCCTGTTCAGCAGTGCCTATCTTCACGGCGGGCCCTGTTCAGCGGTGCTCTTCTGCACGGCGGGCCCTGTTCAGCGGTGCTCTTCTGCACGGCCGGCCTTGTTCAGCGGTGCTCTTCTGCACGGCGGGCCCTGTTCAGCGGTGCCTATCTTCACGGCGGGCCCTGTTCAGCGGTGCTCTTCTGCACGGCGGGCCCTGTTCAGCGGTGCTCTTCTGCACGGCCGGCCCTGTTCAGTGGTGCTCTTCTGCACGGCGGGCCCTGTTCAGCGGTGCTCTTCTGCACGGCGGGCCCTGTTCAGCGGTGCTCTTCTGCACGGCGGGCCCTGTTCAGCGGTGCCTATCTTCACGGCGGGCCCTGTTCAGCGGTGCTCTTCTGCACGGCGGGCCCTGTTCAGCGGTGCCTATCTTCACGGCGGGCCCTGTTCAGCGGTGCTCTTCTGCACGGCGGGCCCTGTTCAGCGGTGCCTATCTTCACGGCGGGACCTGTTCAGCGGTGCTCTTCTGCACGGCGGGCCCTTTTCAGCGGTGCTCTTCTGCACGGCGGGCCCTGTTCAGCGGTGCACATCCAGTAGGTTCAAGGGAGCCAGACCTGGCCTGGACTCCGTGCTCAGACGCCCTCCGGCCGTGATGTTCCTGGGCCCTTCGGTGACGGAGTCCTGGGCCCTTTGGTGTCCTCCTTTACAGCTGGGATGTGGCATGTGGGGCCCACCTGCTCCGCGCTCCTGCTGGCTGACGTCTCCGCCCTGCTGCCCTTACGCTCCTTAGATGGGGCTCTCGGGCCTTTGCCTCCCCTAGACGTTGTGGCTGGTGAAGTGGGCGAACTCTGCTCCTTGGGGGCAGCCGTGTCAGTCTTCGCACGGCGGCCCTTGTGTTTCCTGGTCCTCTTGCCGGGGGGGGGGGCTGGATGTGTCCTTGCTGCTGATGGAGGTGTCACTGCTGGCAAAGGGTGGGCTCCAGAACCCATGCACAACAGTGACACCCGAAGTTGGGCTGGTGGTGGCTGTGGTGCTCTTGGGACTCTTTGCAGATGGAGGGGGTAGGTCATCGGAGGGGAAGAGGTCAAGATTAGCCAGGAAAAGTTTTTTAGGGCCAAGGTAAAAGGTAGAAGTGGAGATGGAAGTGGAGGAAGAGGATGTGGTTGTAGGAGAGTCAGGTGTGCTGTCATTGGGTGAAGGTGCAGGTGCTGTAGGCTGTTGTGAGGTGGATGTCTGTTGGGTGGGTGTCTGCCTGCGTTTGTGTGTCTTGGAAGGGGTGGTGACAGACACAGTGGGAGAGGACACAGGGGACGTGTAAATGGCAGTGGGGGTGGTGACTGCACGCGTGCGGACTGTACAGGAGGGTGTGGTGGTGATGGAAGCACTGGCTGATGTTGGTGTGCATGCAGGTGTGAGTGGAGACGTCACAGGGAGGGAGGAGGGAGACGAGGAGGAGGGGGACACAGGGGTGGTAGTGACTGTTGGGATGTCTGCATCTGTGTGTTGCTTTGGTGAGTGTTTGTGGGATCTGTGGTGCTTGTGTTTGGATGAGCTGCCCTTGGGTGTTGAGGTGTGTGCAGGCTGGTCAGACGGTGTGGATGGGATAGGCTGAGGAACAGGAGACAGAGACAGGGTGGAGGCAGTCAGAAGAGGGAGGCTGGAAACAGGGACAATGGCTGCCGTCAGTGCTGAGGCCAGAGCATTGAACGATCGTTGATGGGCAGCCTGACCCGAATGATTGCCCTCCAGGTAGGCATTGCTCCGATGCACCTCCCTTTCTACCCCCTGGATGGCATTCAAAAGGGTAGTCTGCCCAACAATGAGTGTCCTGAGGAGATCAATGACCTCCTCACTGAGGGCAGCAGGGGTAACAGGGGCAGGGGCTGAGGTGCCTGGGGCGAAGGAGACGCCCACCTTCCTGGGTGAGCGGGCACGGAGCATAGGCTGAGGGGCTGCTGGGAGGGCGGGGCTGGTGCGCTGGGTGGCGGCTGTACCTGTAGAGGCGGGGGGCCCGGATGTTGCCACCACCGCTAGGGAGCTCCCATCCGAGGACGTGTCGCTGTCGCTGCTCTCACCAGCGGTCTCCGTCGTGGTGCTCCCCTCGCCCTCCGGCTCACTTGGGCCCTCGGTGTCTGTTCCTGTGCCCACCGGGGCCTTGTGGCTTGCAGCTCCCTCGTGCTCCGATGCCAAATCTCCTCCGCCTGATGATGCTAATGCACACATGCACAAGAAGATGAAGAAGAAGGGTGGGGGGAGAAAGAGAAGACCTGGTTGAGTGCATGCAATGTCAACACCGTTGGCGGAGACGACAGACACAGGAGCCGCATGCACTAAGCCGCGCATTCGGGGCACACTACTCAGTACTTCTGACTTGGACAACAGGTCAGGAGACGACAAGCGCGCACATGTGTGAGGCTGGACCATCAAAACTGGACTTGTCACCCTACGGAGGTGGGGGCCGGGAGCACAGGGCCATGCCTAAGGGAGAGGACTACACTACAGAAAGCGCCCTGGCCTAATGTCACCCCGAACCCTCCTCCCCCACCCAGATGCCTCCACTGCGCAGAAAGATAGCTGAATGTGCTGATACTCACCCCCTTGTGTCTGCTGTGATGCTCTCAAGCACCCATCCAAATCAGGGTAGGCCACCGCCAGGATCCGGGACATCAGGGGGGTCAGGGTACGACTGGCACCCCTCCTAGGTTGGGAGGCCATCCGCAGCAGTGACTCAGCGGTCTTCCTGGTTCCGCGGCGGATGTCCTCCCACCTCTTGCGGCAGTGGGTGCCCCGTCTGTTGTGGACCCCCAGGGCCCGGACTTCCTTGGCGATGGCACGCCAAATCCCGACTTTCTGATGGGCGCTGACCTATGTGACATGTACAGGGTGGTAAGGAAACAATCATCAACTTACTGCATGTTAGATGTGATTGGCCCCCCCTCCCCAACCTTGCAATATAGCACATGCTCTCATCTGTCGTGCGTTGCACTCCTCATTCGCCACCCACCCCACCAACTTACATCCACCCCACTCCACACAGGCATCGCCCATTCCATGTGCACCCGGTGTACTCACCTGTTGGTCTGGAGGACCGTAGAGTAACGCATACTGGGGGAGAACCCCATCCACAAGCTTCTCTTCAGACGTGAAGGCAGGGGCCCTTTCCCCAGTCGCAGCAGCCATTGTCACTTCCAGACCGAGTTCACAGCAGCACTTGCAGTATAGGTCCTCTCCTGTGGATGATCAGGTCTCGAGTGATTAAGCAGATAGAAAATGGCGGTCACGCCCGTGGCGGTGCGTACCGCGGCGGTGCGTACCGCGACCGCCGGCGCACATCGTCATTGGCTCCTGAAACCCATAGGCTTCAATGTTATCCAATGCGGCTCCGTATAGCGGTCTTCGACCGCCTACCGCCACGGTGTGCTCCGCCAGCGCAGTGACCTCACATCCCATTGTCCCACTTCACAGGTCAGGCAGCCGCCATTTCAAGGGCCCACATGGCATAATCTCTACTGCGACACACAGGCCTAGGCCTGGCATTGCCACACATACACGCCTTTCAATACCTAGATAACCGTGTGCCATGCAAGCAGTGGTGAACGTACCAGTGATTATCTTGACTCTGTGCTCCATGTTGTCCTTCCTAGGCACCGTCCGCTGGGATTTGCGAGGAGAAGGATGAATCCTCGCGTCTACCGACCGCTGGTGGACCTGTCGACAATGGAAGAACGCCACATCATACTACGATACCGACTTGACCGTGCCACCATCCATGAACTGTGTGCCCAGCTGGAGCCAGCCCTGATGTCCCCCATCCGCCAACCCACAGGAATTCCCCCTCTGGTGCAGGTGCTGTCAGTCCTCCATTTTCTTGCAAGTGGCTCATTCCAGACAACAG
Source organism: Pleurodeles waltl (assembly GCF_031143425.1). Lineage (NCBI taxonomy): Eukaryota > Metazoa > Chordata > Amphibia > Caudata > Salamandridae > Pleurodeles > Pleurodeles waltl. Next base: position 579,297,353 of record NC_090442.1, on the reverse strand, counting down.
TGGCCATGTCATCTGGAATGTCTCAGCCAATGTTTTCAAAGGTTTTGTCTAGAGTGTTGTCTGCCCTGACGAAACACATGCGGAGTTACATTATATTCCCAGAGGAGGTTGATTTGCCCACTGTGAAGGGTGATTTTTATGCCCTTGGACATATTCCCAACATAATTGGTGCCATTGATGGGACCCATGTAGCCTTAGTCACCCCAAAAGACGATGAGCAGGTGTACAGAAACAGGAAGAGTTACCATTCTATGAACGTCCAGGTGGTCTGTTTGGCTGACCAGTACATCTCCCATGTGAATGCAATGTTCCCTGGTTCAGTGCATGACGCGTATGTGATGCGTAATAGCAGCATCCCTTTTGTGATGGAACAGCTACAGAGACAACGTGTGTGGCTAATAGGTGACTCTGGTTACCCCAACCTGCCTTGGCTATTGATCCAAGTGAGGAATCCCCGGACCAGGGCTGAGGTACGGTACAATGAGGCCCATGGGCGAACTAGGAGGATCATAGAAAGGACCTTTGGGGTTCTGAAGGCCAGGTTTAGGTGTCTGCATATGACAGGGGGATCCCTGATGTACTCACCAAAGAAGGTGTGCCAGATCATCGTGGCCTGCTGTATGCTTCACAATCTGGCATTGCGACGTCAGGTGCCTTTCCTGCAGGAGGATGGTCCAGATGGTGGTGTTGAAGCAGCTGTAGAGCCTGTGGAGAGTGAAGAGGAGGAAGACTCAGAGGACGACCCAGACAACAGGGACAGAGTTATCCAACAGTATTTTCAGTAGCACACAGGTAAGAATCACACACGCCATTTTAATTTTCCTGACTGCCTCGTTTTTCTCTACTTTGTCTATGACCCCCTAGTTATTTGAAACTGATGTTTGATTCTCCCTTCCCTTTTCAGTGCTGTATGACCCACTGCGTGACTTCTGCTTGGTTAGCCCATGGACTAATGCTTATTGATCTCAGTATGTGTTCAGCACAAAGTTTACAGAACATAATTGATCGGTAATGTGTTTTACATTTGTAAATAATACAGCCTGACTCCAGCATGATTTCAGTGCATTGAGTGATTTATTTTTGGTGCTAGATAATGGTACATGATATTCACACGGTGATGGGTGGGGGTGGAGTAATGTCCATGGCAGAGTCCAGTTCTCAGTCTCACAGGTGCATTGTCCATATGCCAGTGGAAGGATGGAGCAGGGGCAGTTCAAGGTTGGACAGGGTGGCAATGTGGGACAGTGGGATGACTTCAGGGGGTATCTCATGCTGGCGGGGGTCTTGACATCCTACTCTGTCTTTTTTTGGATCTCAGGCTCCTCTTGCGGGGTGGTTGTTCTTCAGCAGGAGGTGGGGTTCTGGTGGCCTGTCGTTGTGGTGGGGCCTCTTGTCCACTAGCGCCGGCGGAGGTGGTAGGCTGTTCCTGGTCCGGGCTAGTGACAGGGGCCCTGTGTGGTGCCACATGGTCCCGCAACGTGTCTTCTATCCGGTGGAGGGCCTGGACTAGGCTCCCCATGGCGGTAGAGATGTGGGTGAGATGATTGTTGAACCCCATGTAGCGTTCCTCCTGCTGTGCCTGGATCTCCTGGAACCTGGCCAGTACCGTCGCCATCGTCTCTTGTGAGCGGTGGTAGGCTGCCATGATGGTGGTGAGGGCCTCTTGGAGAGTCGGTTCCCTGGGCCTCTCCTCCCCCCCCTGTCGCACAGCAGCCCTCCGAGTTGCCCTGTTTCCCCCGGACTCTGTCCCCTGGATGGTGTGCCCACTACCACTGCCCCCAGGTCCCTGTTGTTGTGGGGGTGGTGGGTTAGCCTGGGGGCCCTGTAGTGGCAGACACACCGCTGATTGACCTGTCCTAGAGACAGAGCCATGGGCCTGCTGGGTGGGAGCTGTGCTGTTGTTCCCAGAGGGGGTTGGGTCTGCTGTGGCCTGTGTGTGGGGAACCGACTGTCCAGAGGTCCCCAATGGTCCGGGCTGGTCGTCAGGTTCCAGGTCGACAGAGCTGCTGTCATCACTGGGTGCCTCTTCCGGGGGGGGGGTGGACATTTCTGGACCCTCCTGGCCGGTGTGTTGGCGTTCGGGTCCTGCATGGGGTAAGAGAGTATGGTTATTGTTTCTGTGTGTGCTATTGTGTGCGATTTATGGGTGCCCTTGTCCCCCAGTGCTGTCATTCCCTTGGGGGAGGTGTTGTGGGGGTGTTGGGGGGGGGGGGTATGTGCAGTGGTCATGCTTAGGTGATGGGTGTCCATAGTTTGTGGTGGCATGCAGGGGTTGGTGTTGGGTGGGTTGTGCTGGGGAGACATTCTCAGGGAGGATGTGTGATGGGGGGTTGGGGGTGAGGGTGGTGGTGGGGGTTGGCATGCTGGGGGGGGTGAAGTAGTTGAGATTGTACTTACCAGAGACCATTCCTCCGTGTAATCCAGCGAGGCCATCAGGATGCAGGATGTTTAGTACCTCTTGCTCCCATGCTGTGAATTCGGGTGGTGTGGGTGGGGGTCCCCCGCCAGTCTTCTGCACTGCGATGTTGTGTCGCGAGACCATCGAGCGCACCTTTCCCCGTAAGTCGTTCCAACGTTTGCGGATGTCCTCTCGATTTCTGGGATGCTGTCCCACCGCGTTTACCCTGTCCACGATCCGCTGCCATAGCTCCGCCTTCCTGGCTATAGTGGTGTGCTGCACCTGTGAGCCGAAGAGCTGGGGTTCGACTCTTATGATCTCCTCCACCATGACCCGGAGTTCTTGGTCCAAAAAGCGTGTGTGCCTTTGGGGTGCCATGGGGTGGTGTGGATGAGGTGTAGGGTGATGTATATGGTGAAGAGTGTGTTGGTGTGTGGTGCTTTGTGCTTCTATGTGGTGTGTGTGATGGTGTAGTGTGCCTCTGTGTGATGTAGCTCTCTATTCTGTGATGTGTCTCTCTCTCCTTCGTCTATGATCTTCGGTCGTAGGGGTTTGTGGGTGATGTGGGTGTGTGTTTTATAGTTGGTTGGATGTGTGGGAGTGTTGTTTGTATGTGTGTCAGGTGTGTGTATTTCAAATTGTCCAATGTGGCTGGGTTTTGGAGCTGTGTGTGTATTTTGAGCGCGGCCGTGTGTACCGCCAATGGAATACCGCGGTTGAAAGACCGCCGCGTGGATTCGTGGGTCAGAATGGCATGGGCGTGTTTGTGTTGGCGTGACGGTGGAGGTTTGGTCATCTCCAGTTTTCCGCGGCCCGCTGGTGTGGCGGCCTTCCTTGGATGTCGGGATTTTGGCGGTCCCGCCGTTGTGGGTCAGAATGACCGTGGCGGTTTACCGCGGCCGCGGCGGTAGAATGGCGGACTTCTGACCGGCGGTAAGGGCCTTTTACCGCCGAGGTCAGAATGACCCCCTATATTTTGGGATTAGGCAGCTACCACTTATGATATTTTATTGGCCAAAAAAGATTGGTCAGCAGAATTTGTCCGTAATCTACCATATTGGGGAATAGGTAGTTGAACCCTCTTTCTTGCCCCTTGTTCCGAGAGAGATCAGGGAAACTTGCACCATTGAGTGAGTGAAGGCGCAGACACCCACGTTATATCTCAACTTCTCCCTACCATGTAATACCAATCAGGTCCCAACCACAACCTCAGCCACAATATCCTATAAAACAGGAAGCTAGAGCACCCGTGAGGGAAATCCTCAAGAAGCTGTAGTGCCAGAGTGTAATTGAACCCTATGTCTCACCAATGAGCAACCTGTTGTTCCCCGTAGCTAACCCAGACAATTGATATAGAATATTCTTGTATTATAGACATTTAAATAGTCATGCACGCACTTTTGTCATTCAAAATGCACACAGTACAGCACTTATTGATAATATAGTGCGCAAAAAATACAAAACAACCTTGGATATTTCCAATGGTGTTTTCTACCAAAATATAGCACCTGAAAGTAGCGATTTAACAAGGCTCACAGAAAATGTTTTGCAGGTCCAACAGGTGTTTTAAATCTGTCGAGGATTGTTTCAGTCCTTGTTACTTCAATTTTATACAACATTGACCATGAGGCATTGTCCTACATAGTTATCTACCTTACGGATCTGCATTGTTATGGGATTGCCAAATAAGGCTACAAAAATAGCCTTCCTTTGTGTCCTATTTTTGGGATACAAATTATCAGGTGAAAATGTGCACAATTGCATCCACCAAACACCATCAACAAGCTCCAGTCATTGTTGGGATTTTTAAACTTTGTCAGAACTTACATTCCAGATTTTGCACAGCGCATTAAACCATTACATGACTTAATACGTCCTCACTTTTCAAGTAAATATTGGACAGTCAAACACACATGCATTCTCAGAGCATTGCAACAAGACATGCTTGCAGCTAAACACTTACACACAAGAGACAAAAAATACACATTTGGGCATCAAATTAAGTAATTGCCACTGGTTTCACCTATGTAACATTCAATGAGGGTGATACCATTCCTATCACATACAAATCATATCTGTGTTCCATAGCTGAACAATGCTTTCCTCCCACAGACAAAATTCTGACTGCTGTTCAGATGGCTGTCATTAAAGAGAGAACTGTGGCCCAGGAGAAACACATTATTGCCCTCGAGGCTGTGACAAAAGGCAGCGTTCCCAATGACAAGGTACCACATCTGCATTGGATTCAATGGGCAACATCTCTGACAGACACTGATGTTGATTCTGTTTTTGACCCTAAATTACAAACTCAATAATTTCTCCAAATTTGAACTAGAATACCAAGTTCCAGCAAATTCTTTGCCTATCGGACAGTATCAAACCATTATGTACACTGATGGCTTAGCCCAACCAGCAATAGGGACCAAACATCAATAGTCCACTGCCTATGGGATTGTGAGTGGGTTCATGAAGGGTGGTGAATTCTATCCACACATACCTACACGCAGACCATAGGGGACTGCACTACACAACTAGCAGAGCTTAAGGCTCTGTTGATGGCACTGGAATACACTGATCCAGGACATTTAACACTAATCACCTGTGATTCGTACTATTGTGTCCAGTCCTCTAATAAATACCTGCATTACTGGTGCCAGAAAGGGTTCAGAGATTCAAAAGGTAACACCATTAAACACAGACTACTGTAGGAGAAAATAGCGTATCTGAAAGAAATGCTACCCAATATCCATGTAGTTCATACATCGGGACATCAAAGTGTTGGAATACACGTTACAGGCAATACTTTGGCTGATGAAGCGGCCAAGCCAGCAGTAACTACGGCTCTGTTGCTGCAATAACTTGTTCATGGATGAGGTTCGATGAGAAAACAGTGGCTGCTGTGAAAGCTACGGCTGTGCGCAAGCCCATGCCAAAGGCATATCCTGCCAAGTATACCTACAACATATCTAGCCTAAATATTGCCCTAGTAACAATACCAGGGGTGGGTGATCATGTAATCCCCAATCAAGATCAAAGACCTTAGTTGATTAAAGCAGCACATGTGGGAGTTGCTTCTGTCCATGCTGGTGTGACAGCTACTATTTCACTTTTATAAGCATTTTACTGCTGGTCAGGTCTATACAAACAGACCAAGCTGTATGTTCTTTGCTGTGACATCTGTCAGCAAATAAACAAGTCCACCGTAAAACGCCCAATGCAGACACCTCTCCTAATTTCCAACAAACCTCTACAATGTGTGCATGTTGACCCTTGTCGTCCCTTGACACCTGATGGTGCATATAAATAAATCCTAGTCGCTGTCAACTCATGCTCCAGATTTCTATGGGTACGGCCACAAAGCTCAGCTGCAGCTCATATTGTTATTAAAGATTTGCCAGTCTTTATCAGCACATATGTGGTTTCAGCTTTCCACTTGGACCATGGCCCTGCTTTTGCCTCAAGGGAATTCAGGGACACCATGGCTTCATTAGGGGTCCAACTGTATTATTCGTCTCCGTATCATTCTGAGGAAAACAGTGTTGTGGAGTGAAGAAAGAAGAACTTAAAGCAATCCTTAACAGCAAGAGTATTAGGTATGGGTCATAGTTGGCTTAATCACCTGTGTGGAGTCCAGAGAGCACTTAAAAATCTGCCGAGAAGGTCCCTGGAAGGGCGAACCCCATATGAATGTCTATCTGGAACACAAATGTATGCTCCTGATCGTGATGGTCCTGGTGCGCAGGTGGCAGATACATATTTTGGCATAAATGAACCTGTCACTGTCTTGCAGGGATTGCAACAGTTCAGTGATGACAATGCATCTGCCAGTGCCGCCTCTTTGGAAATAAGGGCTGCACCATTAACACCTATTGGCTGGATTCCAAATGTTGGGCATCTAGTGTGTGAAAAGATTGCTGTGAAAAAAGAGTTTGCTCCTTCTTATCTTGCACCAGTACCAAGCCTGGAAATAAACAATACCAGAACTGTCATTCTACCACCGCTGCCTGGTTCTAAAGAAAACCGCATTGTCTCCGTTGACAATGTCAAGCTACACCATATGGCCGATGCTTTACAGCAGAACTAGAGGACTCCTGAGTAGTACCCAACTCCCTGTCACTACAGACCAGGATGTTCCTCCACAGGTTTTAAGCAGCAACGCTGACACTTCCCCGATCTTGGGGAGGGTGAAAAATTATCTTTTATTAGTACCACTGACTTCTTCTGTGATTAGCAACACCAGCAACAATGAGCAATTGTGCTCAAATTCAACAGAAACATATGGAATTGTTTATTATGAACCACCAAGGGAGATTTCTGCCAGTTCTTCTTTTTCAAGCATGGCTCCAAGTTTTGCACAAGCTGCTTCTGGATATTTCGCCGATGTCAATTACTCTTTCACCAACTCATCTGTCTCTTCTGCAACAAGACTGTCAAGAGCACAAAAGCTGAAAAATATGCTCAAAATTAACTATTTCATCCACTCATGGAACTATCTGTGGCTCTTATTAACTGTACTTGCCTTCTTTCTTTGGATTGTGTTTGTCAACCTTTTTTTCTTATTAGTACATGGTGATTTCATTCCTGAATGCTCTGCAATTGATCTGATAGATGAGGTCCTAAAACCACATTTTACCTCCCATAAGGTTCGTTGTGACTTGTCCCTCGTGAGCATTTCAGCTATAGCAGTGCATGATGAGTCTTGTTATTTTAAACTGCCTATAATGGAAATGCACAATATTTTATCGACTGAGACAACATTGATTTATTCTGATTCCTTTCTTTCCGGTTGACCATAGAAGGTTATGAATATTGGCTGAATTTGATTGACCTAAAGAGTGTATTGAGAACTAAAAAGTGGCAAATAAGGATAAAGGAAGCTTTATTCAGAGCATGCCTGATACCTGTTCAAATAATAATTCTAAATGAAACTATACAACAGACAAGTTGTTTAGGCTTGGCAAAATTTCAGGAATTGAATATGCCCCAATATCACTGCCGCTGCTAAATTCTATAAATGGCAAAAATACATTAATTCAACTGAAGATCAGGTCGATGGGTGGGTTCAAAGTGGAACATTTAACATATCACTTTCACATGCAGGCAGGTGGTTACTCTGGCCAATAGACTCAAATGGTTGTCATGCATGTTTTGTAAACTCCACAGGAGGTTTTAGAACAAATAGACCAGACACTTGCTATGTGTCAACAGAACATTTGGGTATAGTAACAACATACTGTGTAGGGAATTTATGTTAGCAATGGTTTAAACGTTCCACACTAGATGCTATTAAATAAAACCTCAGTCTCCTGTCTAACAATACAGACCTGCAGGATTTCCAGTTAGGCCCCAAAAGACAATGTAAAAAACAATTTTTATATGTGGTTTATATGTATTTATATTTTCCAACAAGAAGCCGCTGCCCGTTTAAGTTAAATAAATAGATCAAGAAAACTTACAGAAAGCATTAACTGTTGTAGATAATGGGGTTAACACCTTGTCTGACTGCATATACACTTTAAACAACATTGTTTCATCTGAAATAGATATTGTGCAAAGTGACATGTCATTTTTACAACATGGACAGAGCCAGCTTAGGTTCATTATGCAGTTAGGTTGGACACTACAAGCACTGAAATCTGGTCACGTTCTCTCTCAACATGTTAGCGTGAGGAACATTTTTTCAGCATTTATTTGACCGGACAGCATCAAATAATGATTTAGAAGGAAGTGACTTTTGTTATGCCAAACATCAAAAAGTTGCCTTTTAGTGCAGCTGAAATACCGTCCACTCAGTGGTTAATATATGGGGTTATCAATCTGCCTATTTCAACATGCAATTCACTTCCAGCTTAAAACAAATTCCAATGAACAGATATGAAAGGCTAGGAAATAGTTACATCCATGAGGTGTGGGGGCTACCCTTTTCATACAAATGCTTCAATGGCATGAAAGAGGTCTTTCTTAGCACTAGTGAATGCAAGACTTCAGTGAGCCATTCAATGGTTTGTAAGCAGCTGTCCTTAATATTTGATGGGAGTTCCAATCCCCTTGATTAGATCAACGTTCCAGGTGCTTTCTAATGGAAGCTATGTGCTTCTTTACAATGAGAGCTGTTGTGCAATGCAAGCTGGAATTGCTTATGTAGTTTCGGTCTCCCAAATTGTCACCTGTTGCTGTAACGTCCTTTTTCCCCCCACGTAACAGACAAAAGTAGCAGAAATTTGGCCTCATATTGCTACTTCAATTGTGAATTTTGACAAGGTAAGCAGACTAAAAGCTTTATAGTTTAAAAAGCATGTGGTGCTGCCATCTGCATGCAAGACCTATGCACTCTAAGTGGCGAGGCCATCTGCAGAAATATAGTCCCTTTTAAATACAAACTTTCTGAGGCACTTTGGTGAACTTGTGGGAAGAATTTTAAACACATCCAGTACTACAGGGATTGTACATTTCTTCAAGGCTGTTGGTTCTGGTTTCATCACCACTTTCTCTATATTTGGCATAATACCTTTAGCCATACACCCAATATTTGTGAGTATTTTCAGGGGATTTCCAATTACTTTGGCTAGGTGGCATTTTGCTGTTGCTGTTTTTTATTGGCAATGACTGACCCACGCAACAAGAAGGACTGACGGAACTTCCACCAGTGCAACTGTCCTGAACTCATGATGCAGTATTTCAGAGCACCACTCCTAGAAGAACTAGAGTGCAGCTGGACTCTGTCATTTAGACCAGTTTGGATTGTGTGCAGCTCACGTTTCAATGCCACTGGTGCCTTTTTGAATGTGCACTAATGGTTTGTCTTTCTACGTGGTGCTTACTTTCATTGGATGCTAATCTGTTGATGTTCTCGCTGAGGGCTCCTTACTAGACATGCGCTTTGCTACGAGAAGCCATCAATGAGCTTTCCTTCCTGGATCATGCAGCTCTTGCTTCAATGTTGGGCAAAACACAGAATGCTGCTGCCTCAGCTGGAGCTCAGGCTTTGGAACATGAGTGTTCTTTGGTTTTCCTTGGACCTGATTTGGTCACATTACCACCTGCCAAAGTGGAACATTTCCTTGCTTCAGTTGTCCCAGCTGTAATTGGGTATTTTCAAAATGGCACTGACTTTTACATTCAGCTTCATTTTTTTTAAAATTCCCATTCTCAAGTGTGTTTTGACTTGTAACAGTTGACATTCATGTATACATGATTTAAAGTATTTCCATTTTATTTGCTTTTAACTTATGAATTAGGCTTCTCTACAATGTTTGAACTGACAAGGGGAGAGTTTTGTGGAGTCATTTTAGTGATGCCCCTGGACACGTTATTTGAGCAACTATGACTGCTGCTTGTCCGTATAGCCCAGTAACACTTTATTTTATTCTTTTAGAATCAGCCACATTTCTGGTGGTGTTTTATTTTCCTTTATCTTGTTTTCACCTAGGAAAGCATCACATTTCTTAGCACAACATTCTTTCACTCTGTGCTTTCTTCAAGGCTGCAGTGTGATAGGATTGTCGGCACAAGTGGTACACTGCATCTCCAACTTTCACAGAAATACACATAATTTTACTTGGCAACACTTTCTCAGAACATCAGTTGTTTTATAATAAGAACATTTCTCTGCCCCATGCATGTTAAAGGGAGGTTCCAGACAGATGACCATGAGTGCATGCTGTCTGACTTCATTACAGCAGCTCACTGAGACCACTTGTTCCCTTGCCTACATAGGGATGGTGTCTCTATAGATCACAGGCTTCTCCTATACTGTCATACTCAGGTATGGGGGATGATGTCTTCCCAGGGGAAATCCTGAAGGATGGATTAGGGCTTATCCTGCTGTGCTCTAATAAAGAACATTAGTAACTTATGTAGGAATCACATAAATTGTGCATAGCGACAGTATGGTGGTACTTTTCTTGTGTTTCACTTTTCTTGTCACCATTTTGCTTCTAGTATGTTTCATCATTCTAATTATGGCATTTCAAGTTATTTTATCTAAGACACAGCTAATTCAATAAATCTCATTAAACCATTTCCTGCCTCTGTTTGTCTTTGCATGTGTGAGACTAATGTAACTGAGAGAAAAGGATGAGCTCTGATCCATCACTATTTCCATGAGAATTCACAATGTCATGTTCCTGGTTGCCACAAATAATCCCTGCTCTTTGGCAGAGATGGGACACTGCTAGCTGGCCAGAAACAGATTAGGCTGACAGTTGTTAAATGGTGTGGTATTTGACTCAGTTCACCACAATTCAAGTGAGGCTGTCATCCAATTCCAGCAGCATCATTGGTATAATGATAGCCAACATGACAATATGTTTAAACTGAGAGCTAACCCTGAGGTCCCACTATCTCACTCTAAGTCCAGTCAAGTCTACACCCACACACAACCAAGAATAATATTCTTCAGTATAGTCAGAGAGAGAGATACCAATAATGAACACAACTTAATATGCACAACACTGGTATCTGAAGTGGTACCCAAACTCCGCTCTCAATAAATATATGATAGTATGGTCACTGTGTAGGTATACATGAGATAACTCTTTCCCTCTTCACAGTTGAAATATATCTTATGTGGGCACCTTAACACAGTGACTGAGCAGCCTCCACCACCAACAGTGAACCCGACATGATAGAAATAGATACTATTTGTTACAATTGCCCAGAATAATCTTGACCAAAGTATTCACCTACCAGGAGTCCAGTAAATCTTAACGAAGCAATCCTTCTCTACCACTCAATGTCCACAATAAAGCCACAGATTGCCAACAACTTACCTTTGCTTTCTTGTTCCTCTCCTTTCACTTGTTTGCTTCTCTCACACTAGGTGCTGCAGTAAAATGGGTCATTTTTTGATATATCTCAGGAAGTGAGTGTCTGTGTCGCATGTCACAGATATCAATGTACAACTTAATGTATGCAGGATGATTCACACACAGACACTCATGAATTCTAAAGTAAACTATATTTAATTGTGTAGCTCCCAGTGTTCAAGGACATCACACAAAACATAATTAGAAAAGAGGGGTACACTGTTCCAAACAAAAAGAAGATAGGACTAATTTCTACAGGAGCGAGAACCCTCAAGCATCGCATTGGATGTCTAGTTTCATCAGTCTGATTATTTATCTCTAACTATCAGTAGAGCTAATACGGTTAAGAGCCCCCTCAGTGGAGCCCGTTAGGCATTGCAGCACCGGCCTAACGAGGAGCTTTCCCAATGATGAAACTAGACATCCAATGCGATGCTTGAGGGTTCTCGCTCCTGTAGAAATTAGTCCTATCTTCTTTTTGTTTGGAACAGTGTACCCCTCTTTTCTAATTATTGTATACGGGAGACTGTACACTGGACCACTAATCTCCCAGGTCCCTCCTCTTTGTTTTCACCATCACACAAAACACACATGACAATTTTTTCAGGACACAGGGCCAGAGTTATCAAGGTTTCACACAACACAGCAAGAAACCTGTTGCACTGTGTGAAAAGGAGGTGTCAGGAATGTTCCATTTTTACCAATATATGGAGGACTGGTGCAAAATCTGCTGCTTACTGTGAATGCAGGCACCCTTGTACCATGGTGCAAGAGTGCCTGTGTTGCAGGCAGGATTGTGTTTGTGCAAGATGAGACACCTTCCTGCACACAAACACTCTTCTGAGGCTTTTTCATCTTCCTAGGTCTGCTGCAGAATGCAGAACCTTTAGAAAGAGAAAACAACAATGAGAAATAAAGGTTGTACCTTCCCAGGAAAGACGTAACATTTTGAAACATTCCCAGGTTTACCAATGTTGGTAAATCTGGGAATGTGATAGAATCCATCGGTGAATGTATTGGAACATCCATGCTTCAGCCATGGAAAGCCTTCCTAGGGCACAGTAAAGAAAGGTAGTGGAGTGCCTGCTTGGTCAATCTGACTTAGGGGTTTTGTTGCCATTGCAAAACACCAGGTGTGACAAAAGGTCAATTCAATCCCTTGTATATTATGTGGTTTTCAAAATCATGGAGCTTCCACTTCCTCATTAAACTGAGCTGGGACAGAACATATGTGCTGAATGCATACAGTTATTTCTCTTGTAACACACTAAGCACCCGTTCACACCAGAGTACTCATGAAATGCTCTGCAGGACCCTCACAAATAGAGCACAGCTCTTCACCAGTCATCTGCCTCTGCTTATTGTATTTGGGATATTAAAGTACTGAACAACTTCAACATGGACCTTTGTTTCCGAATCCTCAGCACCAGTGGTGCAAAGAAGATTACAGCAACTCATAGTGAATCAAGTGAAATAATTATGGGTTCATAGTTGCAGCAATCCTTCCTGCCTATCTTTCTGGTCAAGTTTCAACTGCTAAAACAGTTTTCAACCTCACATTTGAATAACCTGCACTAGACATTACAGCTGGTTTGACCAACATGAAAAGAGGCAAAAAAATAAAATAAATGCTACACTCATTTGATATACTATTTTACAATCAAAATGATTATTTATGCCTCTTATAGTAAACACTCAGAAACTACAGAGAAACTGTCAGAAAAACTCCAGCCTTTACTAAAGACTGCTAATAAACTGACACAAGTGAAACTGTTTGAACATGAAATCTATCAGCAACATTCAGAAAAGGTAAAAACCTGAAAAACATCTGTGTAAACACTCTAATCGATCTTCCACTCACAAACTTCTAGCCATATAATCAAGTTCCAAATTAAGCCCATTCCCATATTTTAGTGCTTAAATATTTAAACTATCACCCTATACTGCTGACACCATTATCAACATTTTAAGTCAACTTCATAAAGACCATTGTAGCCTGTGCAGTTTACTTTCCCAAGGTCTGTTTTCAAATTCGTTGAATCATTTCTAGACCTTGAACACATATACAAAAGCAACCAGACACAGGGGAAATAACATCCATCTGATTTAAAAAACACCCCAATCAATGTATGATCATCACAAGCAGTCACTTGTGAGTTTGAATCCTTTCCTCCCCTTCATAAGCCATATCTACTTTTCATTGAGCCCATACAGAATTTACATTATGTGGGCCTGCATATTTGCACAATATTTTCAACATTTTGCATAACGAAGTTTAGTGTTTGGACAAAATATTGAATAAAATATATACTGATACAAAACTATTGTGTCAAGAATATTGGGGGCACTAGTGAGCCAACAGCAAGATTGACGCACTCTAGTGCAGCTCTGCTGGCTGGGATTCCTAATTCATCAATCATCCCACAATATAACATGCATCTGCCCTCACAACAGATGACAGATTGGAAAGGGGATCTCTATGGGCACACTCATCTTCCAATCACGATGAATGGTGGTGCAGAGCCTTGTATATGACCATATGCAGACACAAGCAGCGACTTCATAAAAAAAGCCTGAGATGGCTGCCGCAAAACCCATGGGGGCCGGCAGCTGTCCTCCCATTTAGATGTTGCCTCGCGCATTGCCAGAGATGAGAAGTGTGGAGGCTACCTGATATCCTTGGTACAGCACTGCGTGGTGCTGCATTTGAGCAAAGGTGAGTGCCACAATGGACGCGGTGTGTACCAAGGGCAGCCCTGCTTCATTGGCCCAGCGGGAGCTGGGCCTGTGCTAGCTGCGTGACATGCGGCTGCTAAAAGACTGAGAGCCCTGCCACACAGGCATGACAGGTGCAGACCTCTGTAAGATCAAGAGTATGAGCCCTGGGAGCACCTCTTATGGAAGAATGCAAACTAAGCGGCAGCAAACACCGAGGTCAGCACCTACCGAGCACAGTGAAACTCGTAGCCTATGCTTCACTGAGTAGCGGACAGCAGGTGAGGGTGGCACCTTTCTGCCCACCATTAACTGAATGCATTAGTCCTCCCACTGACCATGCTGGGATTTGTCCCCCCATAGAAATGGCCAGCATTGACTAACTATTGTCAGTGGGGGATGGTAGTACCCCTCCCAAGAAACTCTACTGAGCACATTGAACAGCCATGTGGAGCAGCTATTGTGCTGGGTACACAACTGACTGTCCAGCTGCTAATGGGACACTTGTGCTAAGAATTGCCAGCAGCAACAGTATTTACTAATGAGGGGAGACTAATGACTGAGAAGGGTCTGAGAGGCTGCAAGCTACTAGGATTTGCAAATCTCATGGCCTTAAGGGGACCCTACATCTGAGGGGAACCCTATAAGGTGCACCTGAGAGTGGGATCCTATGAAAACTGGACTCCCCACGCTAATGTGTCGAGGGCCTGGGTGCGGAGATCACTCCTCAGAGAAGCCCCAAGGATAGCTACAGTGCATACCATGGGCAACTTACCCACAACCATAGCTTGTTTCCTCTGCTGCAGCACCACTGAACTGAGCCTAAATCTTACACTTCTCTTGCTGTGGCCTGCACTCTAACAATGTGATGGGGAAAGCTAACAAGCATTAACCTCATCTCATGTTTTAGACCCCTGGCATCTTACTAGGTCTCAGCCTGCACCCCCTCTGATCCTGAGCAGAACCCGACAGCCTAGGGAGCAACTGCACTTGAAACCATGCATTTGGCCATGTAACTAAGCTTGCCATTTGTTGATGGAAAAATTGACACTCAATATCTGCACAGACCATGCGGTGGCTAAGCTGGATAAACACAGCACAAGTAAAACAGAAGTGGAGCAACGCATCTGAACAACCCAGGATGATATGCAGGCAGTCTCAGTGAGACGCCTCAGCATGGAAAAAGGCCTAATGGTGATCCAGGCCAAGAAGGAAGACCTAGAAGCATGGTCATGCCGGAACAACTTAAGGATCAGCAGTGTACCAGAATCCACTAACAGTGGCAAAATGGATCACTATATAGAGGCCATGCTTGGTGATATCTTTGGTGTAGAGAACCTGTCGGCCATGCTGATGGTAGAGCAGTCGCACAGATAACTGTTGGCTTCAAACCCTCCAGGTGTGCCACTGTGTCCCATTATAGCTAGACTCCTCGACTACTGTGACCAAGACATGGGCCGCTGTCTTGCACAAGAGAAAAAGACTATACAACAACAAGGCAATGATTTAGCAACTTTTCCTGACTTTACAGCAGTGGTATAGGCAGCCTGCAGGAAATTCCTCCCCATTAAGAAGGACTTGCAGCATTTAGAGATCCCATACACCATGCTGTACCCGGCCTCGCTACAAATTGAGCATGAAAACAGTGAGATAGAGAGAAAATAAAACAAAACCGTAAAAGTGGCTACTGTAACAATAATAAAGCAAAGCTGAATAAAATATATCTAGGTTAAACTGCACAGCGGCAGGCCTAGTATGTTAAAATAACGTGCATGAAGCTATAACTAAAAGGGATTCACAACAGGACATTCACATATAAATTGATTATGCATGATGCAGCAATGATATGTGCAACATGTTGAGGCAGTTTTTTTCTACCTGTGGTGAATGTTGTTAAAACTTAATAAAAAGAAAATTGTTAGACCTGGCATTCTTGGTGTGGGTTCCCCTGTCTTTTACCTCTGCTTCCTGTATTTTTTTACTTTGTGCTGGATTTCATTTTTGCTGGTTTTTGGTACTCTGGGGACTTTACTACTGCTGACCGGTACCAAAGTGCAAGTGCTCCCTGAGTAAATTGTGCTTATGATTTGTATCCATGATTGGCATATTTGATCTACTAGTAAGACCCTAGTATAGTGCACCATATGTGCCCAGGGCCTGAAAATCAAAGACTACTAGTGGGCCTACAGAACTGATTGTTCCACCAACATGAATATCCTTGTAAACATGTCTCAGACCTGACACTGCAGTGTCTGTGTGTGCAGTTTTAAACTGCCAGTTCGACCTGGCAAGTGCACTCACTTGCCAGGCCTAAAACTTTCCTTTTACTTCATGTAAGTCACCACTAAGGTAGGCCCTAAGGCAGCCCCATAGGCAGGGTGCACATTGGCTGAGCAGTAAAGTAGCCTCTTCTTAACCCCAGCGCTCTAGAGGGGTTCTACTATTAGTACAGAAGGGAGTACTATTCACGCCCACTCATCCAGAAGCAGATGACCAGCGACGCTGGGCTGTAGTGCAAGGCAACCTCTGTGGTACATGGGTAATTCTGGTGACCACCTGTGTACCAAATGTAGATAATACTAAATTCTATACACAATTCTGGCACCTTCTACACATGTTACAATCTGCAGCTATTCTCTGGGGCAGAGATTTAAATACATACTTAGATCTGACACTCAACCGGTCCGCCACCGGAGACTGGCAGGGAAAGCACTTTGCCTGGGTTATACAATAGGGAATGGAGGATACTGGGCTGGTGGATATAAGGCAACTGCACCACCCAACTAACCGAGAGAGCACTTTCACTTCTTCAGTTCATGGTACATGGTCAAAGTTAGACTATTGGCTGCTCTTGGGGAAGGTTAGCTATTGGTGGTAGAGGTGCACCATATATGCCCTGCATGTTGTTGGTCAATGCACCGGTGAGGCTGATGGTTGAGATGCCAATCCACATCCCTGCACGGTTCACGTGGAGGTTTCGACCCAAAGCTTTACTAGATCCTGTATTTAGGGAAGAGCTACGCATATTA
Source organism: Pleurodeles waltl (assembly GCF_031143425.1). Classification (NCBI taxonomy): domain Eukaryota; kingdom Metazoa; phylum Chordata; class Amphibia; order Caudata; family Salamandridae; genus Pleurodeles; species Pleurodeles waltl. The sequence continues at coordinate 579,280,404 of NC_090442.1, read as the reverse complement.
ATACTAGAGTATTTTGAACACTATAAGGACTCTATAGAGGGAGCAGGCACTGTACGGGAAGCATTTAAGGTCACTATCTGAGAGTTCTGCATTGGTGTGCAAGCGGGAGTCCTAAAGGCCTTATGCATATGGTTGCAGGCGATCGAACAAAACATTTAAACTCTGTAAGTAGAATATAAGAATGTGCATGACACTCACATCCTAACTGCTTTCGGAGACCATATAACAGAGTGAAAAGAGGATGTGGAACAGGAGTTGCATCATTTCTGTAAAAGACAAGTGACACTAACCTATGGGGATGGGACCATCCAGGTCATAGCCTGGTGGCCAAGCTGAAATAACCCAGAAAAACACACACGTTACAAAAATAGCAACTCTAGAGAGCATGACTAGCCATGATACCCCAACTCTCCAAGCACTTTCACTGACTACTACACTCGCCTTTATGACATATTCACCTCGGCCTCAGAAACTGACACTGCCGACTACCTACAAGATATAGCTTTAGCATGGCTCTCTCAGGAGCAACAAGAGTACTTAGTACAACCCATTACAGTGGACAAGGTGAAGGTGGCAATAAGTAGTCTGCCTAATGACAAAGCCCCAGGAGCAGACGGTCTCAAAGGCAAATTTTACAAAGGTTTTGCAGAGATCTTGGCACCACACCTACATGCCACGTAAGAGGAGGCATACACAAAACTAACGTTATTACCGTCCCTCAAGGAAGCCCTGATCATTTTTCTGATTAAGCTGGACAAACCACCTGACAAGTGTGAGTCTTACAGACCAATATCTTTAATAAACACCTAAGCCAAAATAATGGCCAACATTTTGGCCCTTAAGCTCCGGTCGCTACCCAAGAACATGGTATTAGCAGATCAATCTAGATTAATACCCACTCAGTTGACGACACATAATTTAAGCACCCTGCTTGCAGTACTACACTACTTGGACCCCTCTATGCAGGAAGCAGCAGTCCTACTGGACACTACTAAAGCCTTTGACGCAATAGGATGGACATATATGTTCACTGTGTTACACTGAATGGGAATCCCCGATCACTTACTTCAGTAAGTGTGCCCGCTCTATACTAACCCAATAGTATGAGTATGAGTCAATTACCACATGTCTGGACCGGTGCACTTATTCATGGGCATATGACAGAGCTGTCTGCTCTCCCAAATAATGTTTACAGTGGCCCTGGAACCTGGAACCGCTGGCATGTATGATTCGATAGAGACATTCTGCAGCTGCCCTTCGTTTTCATCTGCGCCCATTTGCTATACTGTTACATGTTAACAATATGGTGCTATATGTTTGCGATCTGCGCATCCACTTGGCACCAGTCATATCGGAGTATTTACGGTATAAACGATACTCTGCAAGTATCAACTGGTTTGAAATTCACTGTTTTTCCTTTAACTCCTTCCACACTACCTTACCAGTTGTACTTCCCCTGGGATGGAGCACTGAGCCTGATAAATACCTCAGGATATGGGTACACAGAGATCCAGAATTAGTGATCCGAGGTTTAATATGTTGCAGCTTTCTCAAAGCTAAAGGAACAAGTCACTAGATGGGCGTCCTTGCCTCTGTCTCTAGCTGACAGAGTGACAATAATGAAAATAGTAATCCTACCCACGTTTCTTTATCCCTTCACAAACATCCCCATCACACCAATGCAACTCCTTTTTAACACCCTTAAATCACACTTGATAACCGTAGCCTGGGTGGGCAAGCAACCAACAATTAGCTGGGACAAGCTGACACTGCCCTATGATTCGGGTGGATTTGAAGCCCCAAGTTCTATACTTCTACTAATAATGTGCCCAGGTGCATTTTGCTCACTATTGGTTCCACCCCACATGCACTTGCCACATTTAGCAATAGAAAGCGATGACGCTTACCCCATCCTGCTTGCAGCGATCCTGCTCCACAGAAGGCCAGACAGCCTGCATGCAGACGTTAATACTATGAACTGCAGCATGAGGTCCTGGAGGGCACTGGGAACCAAGGCTGAGAGGCACCCTCTTTATGCCCCAGCTCTCCCATAATGTTATCATCCCAACCTCTCATGAAAAAGGGGCCCTTGCAATACTGATGGCACACAGGTTGAGCACGATGGGAAATGCCTATCCCGGGGAGACATTCAATGAAATAGAAGATTTACGCAGACACAGGGACTGACCCCACTCCTACCCTTTACCTATCACAGGTGAAGGACTCCATAAAAGTATTATACCCCCAGTTCCCTGCTGAACCCCAACTCTTGGCACACTCCAGGCACTGATCACTAGCTCCACAAGAAGGAAACGGGTCACTATCCTATACAGCACCTCCCGGAGGGATAGACAATTTGAAGTAAACAAAGCTATGGAAAAGCGGAATGCAGTCCTGGATGCACCACTGAGCCCAGACAAATAGAAATTCTGTTGTACACTAACAGGCATGTTCACTTCAAATTGTAATTTAGGATATTATTCACTTTATTTCTTGCAGCAAATGCATTACACTCCTATCCAACAGTTTAAATATGGAATACATGAGGATGCAAACTTTGTGTGTTGTGGGGTGGGGAGGTGGATTTACTGCACCTGGCTTGGCGGTGTAGCCGGTTGGGGATGTTTTGGGAGCAGGCAGTCACCGCCATCTCAGACATGGTGCTTGAGCCAGTTGAGTATACGCCTCAGAAATGCTTGCTTGGATTGGTGAAACCACTGCAGCAAGCAAATTTTAAATTGCCAGCGGTGACACTTCTGTTGGTGAAATGAAGAGTTGTGATGCACTGGGGGAATAAATCTGTACCCACCCTTAATTCTTGGCTTAAGGACATGGTATATTGTTAAGACCAACTTGAGCTGAAGGCAGAGGAGCTACACAGATGCTCTCGACCCAAAGATATCAGGAGCCCGTTCACTTCGTACTTACTCTCCAGGTCTCAGGAACATGTACATTTAGTAACGTGTTTATGTTTCTGATATAGGATTGTCGCATAGGCTCTCATTATTCTAATGGGACTACTGGATTTCGAGTGACAGAATCACCTGCGGTGTGGGAGACTGAGTCTAACCCACTATAGATGACACCTGTCGCTCCAATCCGGATTCAGCTCCGGCTAACTAGCAGTTCCTCATCTCTACCCAAGGGCAGGGATTATTGGGCAGCCGAGCGCATGACATTACTGGTTTCTCTGGGAAGCTGTGGTCACTCAGGTCTCATCTGTATCTCTCAGTTACATTAGTCTCACATAGACAATGACAAACAGAGGCAGTATATATTTCAATAATGCTTTAATAAAGTGACTGCATCTTAGATAGCAAAGCGTGGACTGCAATAGCCAGGATGATACAGCATGACAAGATTAAAATTGTGACAAGGAGAGTGAAACATAAAAATAATACCATCCTATTGTCACTAGAGTCAACTGACTAATTCCTACCTAGGCTATGATAGAGCACAGCGTGTTAAGCTCTAATTCTGCCCTTCAGGTTCCCCTGGGAAGACATCATCCCCCATACCTGAGCAAAGGCCTGAAGTCTGTAAAGACAGCTGTAGCGAAGCATAAGGCAATCAGTATACAGTTGTGGTTCTCTGGAATCTCCCTCTAACGTGTAAGGGACAGGGAAGTGGATTTATAATAAAACAGCTGATGTTCTAAGAAAAAGTCCCTACGTAAGGATGTGTATTTTCTTTGAATGTCAGAGACTAAACTTATACCACGTTCAGCGACAACTTATCTTACTGCAGGCTTGGAAAAAGCACAGAGTGAGCAAGAATGTCTTATTTGAGAACAGAGTGCTGGCCTAGGCAAAAACAGTCAGATAGAGAGCAAAGCCGAATAAAATATATCTAGGTTAAAGTGCACAGCGGCAGGCCTAGTATGTTAAAATAACGTGCATGAAGCTATGACTAAAATTGATTCACAACAGGACATTCACATATAAATTGATTATACATGATGCAGCAATGATATGTGCAACATGCTGAGGCAGTTTTTTTGTGCCTGTGGTGAATGTTGTTAAAACTTAATAAAAAGAAAACTGTTAGACCTGGCATTCTTGGCGTGGGTTCCCCTGTCTTTTACCTCTGCTTCCTGTATTTTTGACTTTGTGCTGGATTTCATTTTTGCTGGTTTTTGGTACTCTGGGCACTTTACTACTGCTGACCGGTACCAAAGTGCAAGTGCTCCTTGAGTAAATTGTGCTTATGATTTGTATCCATGATTGGCATATTTGATCTACTAGTAAGACCCTAGTATAGTGCACCATATGCTCCCAGGGCCTGAAAATCAAAGACTACTGGTGGGCCTGCAGTACTGATTGTGCCACCATCATGAATATCCCTGTAAACATGTCTTAGACCTGACACTGCAGTGTCTGTGTGTGCAGTTTTAAACTGCCAGTTCGACCTGGCAAGTGCACTCACTTGCCAGGCCTAAAACCTTCCTTTCACTTCATGGAAGTCACCCCTAAGGTAGGCCCTAAGGCCGCCCCATGGGCAGGCTGCAGTGTATTTAAAAGGTGGGGCATGTACCAGTCTGTTTTACATGTCCTGATAGTGAAATACTGCTAAATTCAGTTCTCACTATTGCAAGACCTGTCTCTCCCATAGGCTAACATGCAGATTGCCTTGAAATATCTTTCCAGGACAGCTTACCATTGAGAGCAGATAGAGACCTGAAGTTTGGGGTCTCTGAATTCACAATTTCAAAGTACATCTTTTGGTAAAGTTGGTTGTTAGATTGTCTGTTTGAAGATGCCGCTTTTGGAAAGTGGGAATTTTCTTGCTTAACCATTCTGTGCCTTTGCTTGGCTGCTGAATTCATGTCTAACACAGACTGTTGGGCTGAATTTACTCTAGACACTGACACAAAGGGAGCTGAGGAGTGTCCTGCATATCCTGATTAGTCTTCCTGGGCTAGAGTAGTCAGAGGAGCTGACATCAGCACCTGAATGGGGCTGGGCCTGCCCTCACAGAATAAGGGGCCAGATGTAGCAAACGGTTAGCGAGTCGCAAACGGCAAAATTTGCCATTTGCGACTCGCTAAACGCGTATCCCAATGCAGAAATGCATTTTGCGAGTCGTTACCGACTCGCAAAATGCATTTCAGACTCACAAATAGGAAGGGGTGTTCCCTTCCTATTTGCGAGTCGCATTGGGATGCAATACCATTTGCGACCGCATATGCGGTCGCAAATGGCATCGCAGTTACCATCCACTTCAAGTGGATGGTAACCCAATCGCAAATTGGAAGGGGTCCCCATGGGACCCTTCCAGTTTGTGACTGGACCCCAAAATATTTTTTCAGGGCAGGGAGTGGTCCAAGGGACCACTCCCTCCCCTGAAAAAAAACCGAAACTAAAGGTTTCGTTTTTTTTTAAGTGCAGCTCGTTTTTCTGTTAGGAAAACGGGCTACACTTAAAAAAAAAAAAAACTGCTTTATTGAAAAGCAGGTCGCAAACATGGAGGTCTGCTGACGACAGCAGGCCTCCATGTTTGCGAGTGCCTATACTCGCAATGGGGCCGCAATTTGCGACCCACCTCATGAATATTCATGAGGTGGGTCATTGCGACCCCATTGCGAGTCGCAGTCGGTGTCTGAGACACAGTACTGCATAGCAATTTGCGACTTGCAAATTGCGAGTCGCAGGGACTCGCAATTTGCAAGTCGCAAATTGCCGACTTGCTACATCTGGCCCATAGTCTCCAATCCCATAGAGTGTGGCTTGGGCAGGGCAGGAAAGAGGCAGGACCTTGTGCACTACAAAGACTTTCCTTTGACGTTTGCCTAGTTCAAAGGCAGAAATGAGTATAAGTAGGGTGCCCAACCCCCCAGACTTTTAGAATACTTCTGGATCAAGAGGAACCTCTGCCAAGAAAAAGAACTGAATAGCTGTGAAGATGACTGCTGCTCCTTTGCTGTGTGTGCTTTGCTGGATTGACCTGCAGATGCTGCTTTTGCCTTAGAAAGAAGAGAGACTGGACTTTGCTGTGTATCCTGCTTGTAAAGTTTCTCCAAGTGCTTGGACTGAGCTTGCCTCCTGTAAAGAAGTCTCAGGGCCATCAAAAACTTCATCTGCCAGCACTTGGACTCTCTTGCTAAGACCTCTGATGTGCCAAGTGGTACCACATCCCGTCCCTTGCCCTTCCAAGGAGAAGCTGGAAAACCCTGAGAGAAGATCCACACACCAAAGCCAAACAGCAGAAAAATCGACTCAAGGCCAGTAAAATTGACTCATTGCAAACCCAATGCATATTAATTGTTGCAGTGCATCTGGATTTTCCACTCATCGTCCCTTGGTGTCAAATCTTCAACATCACTGCACGGACCCAAGGCTGCCTGTCCAAGAATCAACGCATTCCTTCCCTGTGAGGAAAGAATCGACACATGGGGAACCAGGCAGAGAAAGAATCGATGCAAGACCTCACTTGCGAGTAAGGAATCGTCGCATTGCTTGCTTTTCTGACGCACCCGTGCCCCTGTGACTTTATTTTTGATGCATACCAGATACTTTGTGCTAAAGCAATGCATCCATTGATTCTTATGGAGTAAGACTCTTTTTACTTTAAAATTTGGGGCCAGATTTAAGAAGCCCCTAGCACCACCTTGGTCACATTAGTGTAATTTTGTTATGCTAATGTGGCGTTAGGTTGGCAAAAACGCTGCACCATATTTACAAAGTGGTCCAGTTCACTCATTGTGCCACTTTGTAAATCTTTGCACCCAATTCTGCCTGCATCATGCATAATGTATGCAAGGGGGACGTTCCGGCATTAGGTGGCCCAGAAACATACCACAGAGGAATCCATGAAATTCCACTGCACCATTTTTAGCATCATTTTTAACACCTGCCTTAGGCAAGTGTAAAAATGACACCCCCATTGTTTTCAAAGGGCCTCCTTGCACTTTGCAGGATTAGCATCAACATTTTTGCCGCTAATCCTGCAAAGTGCCAAACTAGCATCAAAATGTTTGATGCTAGTTCCCTAACATGCGCCATGGTGCACTGTTTCATAAATACAGTGCCCACATAACATGAAGCACCATTTTTCATAAATATGCCCCTTGATATCTCTTTGTGTATGTTGGATTTTTGTTATTTTGATCTTGTTTGATTTAGATAAATATTGGCAATTTTTCTAAACTTGTGTGGAGTCCTTCTGCAGTGTTTTCATTGTGCCACTCTGTGTGTATGTACAGATACATTACAGGTTGCCTCTAAGATGAGCCTGACTGCTTGTTCCGAGCTACAAACTGAGTGAGTAGGGGTTATATGAGCTGTGTATCTCCCTTACCCTGAATAGAGTGTAAAATGACTGCCAACTATTGACAACATTTCTAACAAATAATAATTATAAAAAGTATATCAGGGATGTCAAAAATATAGTTGTCAGGAATATAGAAGATAAAATTATTGTTTTACGTGTTGTTTTTCATATTGCATAAACAATCAATTTAGAAAATATTGTTGTATACAATACAGACCCGGAATCTCCGATGACCTTGCTCTCGCAACCATCCCACGCGTCTGCAGAACTACAACCAGTAGTAGATCATTCTCACACCTTGCCGCCAAAACGTGGAACACTCTTCCCACCCACCTGCGCCAGACCAAAGACCTCCTTACCTTCAGGAAACTTCTCAAGACCTGGCTGTTCGAGCAGTAGCAGCACCTTCCCCCTCTCTTTTTCCCCTTCCCCTCCTCAGCGCCTTGAGACCCTCACAGGTGAGTAGTGCGCTTTACAAATCCCCCTGATTGATTGATACAGTCTGTAAGTTTGATTTTGTATGAAATTTATTGTTAAGTGTTTGATTCTATTTTTTATTTGTGCTCTTAGTAAAGTAATTTATGAATTATGTCATTGTTGAAAGTTGTGTTTTTGGATGTATTCATGTATAAAAATAATGGATCTATAACTTTTTTAGCAGAGGGATATTGGGTTTTTAAGGGCTAAGGGACTGGATATTTTTAAAAGTGGACTTTTTAATGTATATTTAATATTAATTATTTTAATGGTATGCCAATTATTATTATTACATTTATAAATGTATTTTGTTTCTTTCATTATTTTATAAATTATATTTTATAATTCATTAAGATATGTATTATTATTATACGTTTAAAAATGTATTTTATTGTAATTAGTTAAATAGTTTAGTTACAATAAAAAATATACACACAGAATAATTTGAATAAAATAATTTGTGTTTAGTAAAATACTTATTTTTAAATTTTTGTGAAATAATGTATAATTATTTTCTTTGTTAAACAATATAACTTCATTGTAAAAATATATTTTTAATTTGTATTTTGAAAATTGGTATTAGATACTTTTTATTTTATTATTTTTAATTCAGAATTATAATTTTATTTTTTTATGGTTCAACATTTAGGAATGATAGTAAATATTTTAAATAAGTATATTAAATGTTAATTATGATAAAAAAAATATTATTTTACATGTTAATGTTTAAATATCAATATATAAGTTTTGGTGAGTGTTTTAAACAATTTTACTTTATTTTATGGAAGAAACATTATGTGTGACTATGACGAAATGAACGTGTATATAAAATGTTTAATCTGTAGCAACCTGTATAAAATGTTTTAGATTCTATTGGAAATAGTAATTTTAACCCTGTTAATGTCCAGCACCTTCCCCAAATTGGCTTAATTTGGAGTAGGAATGGTAAATGTAACCTCTTTGGTGTCCAACATCTTCTCCAATTTGGTATAGATCGAAATGGGTAAATATCATCACTTCAGTGTCCAATACCCTCGACAAATTGACATAAATTGGAGTGGGAAAACTAAATTATATCTCTTTAGTTTTCAGCATTTTCCTCAATTTTATTTTTGATTGAAGTTGAAATAGTAACTGTCACCTTCTGTAGTGTCCAACACATTTCCCCAATTGGGTTAGGCTGGAGTGCGAAAAGTAAATGTGACCACTTTAGTGTGCAACACCTTCTCAAATTTTGCATAGATTCAAATGTGAATAGTAAATGTGACCCTTTTAGTGTCCAACACCTTCCCCAATTGGTATAGATCAGAGTGGGAATAGTGTCACCCCTTTTGTGTCTAACATTTTCTCTAATATTTTTAGATTGGAGTGGGAATAGTAAATGCCATCTCCTTTAGTGTCCAGCTCCATCCTCCAATTTGGTACATTTGGAGTGGGAACAGTAAATGTAACCACTTTAGTGTCTAATACCTTCTCCAAATTGGTATTGATTGTAGTTGGAATAGTAAATATCACCCCTTTAGTGACCAACACCTTCACCAAGTTGGGTTAGATTGAAGTGGCAATAGTGAATGCCATCCTTTCATAGTCCAACACCTTCCACAAATTGGAATAGAGTTGAGTGGGAATAGTACATGTCACCTCTTTAGTGCCCAACATCTTCTGAAAATTAGTATGGATTGAAATGGGAATAGTCAATGTCACACTTTTTGTGTCCAACACCTTCCCTATATTGGAATAGATTGGAGTGGGTATAGTAAATGTCACCCATTTATTGTCCAACACTTTACCAATTGTTTTAGACTGGAGCATGAATAGTAAATGTCATCCTTTAGTGCCCAACATCTTCCCTCAGTTGAGTTAGATTGGAGTAGGAATAGTACATTTAATCCCTTTAGTTTCCAACACCTTCTTCAAATTGATATAGATTGGTGGGGGAATGGTATATGTCACTCTTCTAGTGTCCAACACTCTTCCCAAATTGGTATAGATTGGAGTGCGAATGGTAAATGACATTTCTTTAGCGTACAACACTTTGCTCAATTCGGTTTAAATTAAAGAGTAAATAGTAGATGCCACCCTTTTATTGTCCAGCACCTTCCACAAATTGGTATAGATTGGAGTAGTATTAGAAAATGTCACCTTCTTCAAAATCATTAAATCATTAAAATGGTTTATGTAATTTTACTGTTTGTATCAAATCCTTAGATTTTTGTATTTCTATGTAGTACATGTAGGGCCTCATTACGAGGCTGACAGCCTCGCAGAGGCAATCCTAACCCCCACAAGTTTGACGGTCCAACCACCAAATTAAGAGTTTGCCAGTCAGACCACAAAATGACTACCGTCTCCGCCAGTAACAATGTTCCTGAAGGGCTGACAGCGGTCAAGGTTGGAATCAACCAGCGCAGCACTGAACTCAGTGCCACCTTGCTGATTACAACCTGGTTTTTCGCCAGCCTTTTTATGGTGGTTTCACTGCCATTAAAAGGCTGGCGGAGAACAAGTGCAGGGGGCCAGAAGGAGAATTGCCAGAAACCTCCCCATCGGAAGTTTGGCAGACAGGTCATCCCGTCCACCGAACACATAATCAGGCCCTTAGTTTGTGTTATTTAATTAGTATTGTTGGTCTTCATAAATATAATAAGAACATAGTTCTATGTTTGTGATAAATAATGTTATTAATTACATATTTTTATAGAACAAAACATGTAACAAACTTTTCTAATGTAATTAAAGTTTTCAAAGTTTATCTAAAGTATAATTTTCATTTTGTTTTACTTTTTATAAAAAAAATGTGATATGGTTAACATGTTCATTATTTTTATTCAACAGTTTTCAATTTTACCCACTCATTTTTATGAGGAGATAGTCCTTTTTCAAATTTCATTTAGCTGCCTTTTCTGCTCCTACCTTCTATTTTGTAGTCTATTTTTGTATGTTTTGTCTATTTTCTGAGATCCAGGTCATGGTGAGGTGCTGCTATTCACAGAAGCAGATATGTAATTGTTTGGAGGTCTTTTGGAAAGACTGGTGCAGTGATGGCCACATTGTTGGTGATAACCAGGCCGCAGTATTAAGAGTCACACTGTGTAGCCCGCAAAAAAACAGCCAGTCCCACCACCAGCACCATCAGCCTGGCAAAAATCCACCCATCATATTATGATCCACAAATCATGAAAGCAATTCTTCCATGGTGGAAAACCATTGGCGGTGCGAACCACAGAGGTCTCAACTCACTTCTGTCTGAACACCACACCACATTGGATAGTTTGAATAACCCACACTTGATACACATCCACACACCCAACATACCAACTCACTGCATTTTATAACACACCCATGCAAACCCATACTCCTTTGCAGTCAAGAAATCACACACAGGTAAAGAAAGCCAACATCCCAGAGAGTCACATATAGCAAGGATAGGCACCCATTCACACTTCATGACGCACACATCAAACACCTGCACAACATACAAAACACACATATTAGTACCATGCACAATCCACAGCACCTGTCACCCACTCACATCACAGCACCTACACCTCACCATTTACCTAACTCTGCACCCTTTCACTTTGCACACAACCACAGCGTCTACACAACCACTACCAAATCCCCTCAAAACACCCACCTTTCACTGATGAAGAGCTCTGGTAAACAAACATCTATTTCCAGGAAAGTTGAGTTGTGGCAAAGGATAGTCGATAAGGTGGACAGTTATCCATGCACAAGGGAGGATATCAGGAAGAGGTGCAATGACCTCAGGGACAAGGTACGTTCCATGGCATCCAAGCACCATCTCTCAGAAGACTGGCGGTGGGCCCCAACCTCCTCCCCATACTTTCACATCTTGGGAGGAGAAGGTCTTGGATATATTGCATCCTAAGGGCCTAACAGGAATACCTGGGGGAGAAGAGCCTGGTAAGTACCAACAACAGTCATGTCACACATTTATCTTTTCCTGCCTGCTCCCTCACCACCTATACCCACCCCAAATAACATTCCTCCCACTACAACTATCACCTAATCACCTAACAGGGTTATGCCACGTGTCTGCTAAACGCATCTGGCCCCACAGCCCTTGGAAATGACACATTAAGCACTGGCTAATCATAGCACTACAACTCCCAGAATGCTAAATACCAACATTGCCAATATCTGTACACTACGCCAAATATATCTTGCCATGCATGTCAAAGCAAATCCTATCTAACCCATCTTGAGTGTACTAGTGTGGAACAGTACATGACAATGACAGCAATGCAATAGTTCGCTCACACTAACACACCAACCAATACACAGCTATAGCTGAGTGCTCATATATAATGGCCACAGATCAAAGATCCCAAGCTAGAAACTTTCTAACCTGATTTGAAAAATCAGATGGCTGAGTGGATGCACATGTAGTACATCCAGATACAGTTCAGTTTCCATTATATTCTCATAAACTGTATTCCTACAAGGACCAATGTGCATTCCACAGCTCTCATTTGTGTCAGCTATCATGCCAAACAGTTCACTAGGTAACAGAGGTGAACAGCCATGTCAATTATCTGACAAAACCAGATGCCATCAGCTGAACATTCACTACCAACATGGTTTACCAGCATAAAACATGGTGTAAGGAACTAAAGAGTTTAATGTTGTATCCAAGTTACATAGTGCACCTGCTGTCAATGTCATTGCTGGGGATCATATCAAGGCACGGTCTGCAACCCACACAACTGCTACAAAACCCCCATTGTAACCTGAACTTTGTGTTCCACTCCCTCCACAGGTAACCTTGCCATTGTCAGCATGGAGTGGATACCAGAAACTGCCACTACCCCTCTGGATGAAGGCCCTAGTGAGGACAACACCCCTGAATGTCTAGACACAGATGAGGAACCTGAACCATCATTCAACAACTGTCAGCCTCACCCTGCCCTCAGCAACTCCACCCAGCCTTGTAACATCTACATCACCGGCAATCATTTGTCCCCTAACCTGTGTCCTAAGGACTGTGTCATCCATTGTGTGCCCCACAGTACAGGTATCTGAGTTTCATCGTGGCACCCCTAACAATGATGGACCTGCCACTAATACGAATGGGCACACAGTGCCAGGGGCACAGGCACATGGGGGCAGAGTGTGTGGTAGAGATGCTATGGGCCAGAGGATGGGGCTTGAAGGGGACATTACTGACCAGGATCCCATCTCCCAAGTCTTGGGAACCTACCAATGTTCCCAAGGCATGATGAGCCAAGTTATCATCATGTTCGGGGAAAATCCAAAAGCTACAGAGGGACAACCATTAAGAAGTCATGCAGCAGTAGACGCACAAAATACCCAGTTGGCTTCCATTGCAGACTTGAATAGCGCACTGAGTAGGTCTTGTACCTAACATCTGGCCCCTTCCACGAGCAATGATACATCAGTCCTTTCTACATCTGCAGCTGCTAGAGGAATGGAGACCCTGCCAGTGGAAAGACAGGCTTCAATCACGCCACTCTTTATAGTGGAAGGAACCCCCTGCAAATGTGGACGTTTACCCAAACATCCAACAGGAGCAGATGCCAAGACCAAATCCACTTCCAGGAAGTAAACCTCTCCTGAACTGTTCCCCATGTGTGCCACAAATACACCCTGTTGACTGTTCTGTAACAAATCTCCATTTTCCTGTGGTGCAAGGACAATGGACCTGTGTTCCCAAATTGTGTAGCAGCTACCCTGATGATGCCATCCACCATGACTAAACCTATCACCTTTTTGTGTGTCAGTGTAACGTTCTCAGTCACATCTGTGGTATGTTTTTCCACAATAAATCACACTTAAACATAGATCCTGTGTATGTCACATTTACTAATCATGTACAAGTCATTCATGCCAACTCTAGTCTGATCTTGTCCACCCCTTGTAATGGACCCCATACGTGGACTCCATCAGCAGGAGACTCAGTACAATAGGAATGTACCTGGATAGATACCAAATAGGTTGTTTACTACTACTACACACAATCAGTGACAGATATGCTAACAACACAAAGAGCATGACAGACAGTAGCATCAGGGTGTCTGTTAAGGTTTAACACAATGCTAAACTACACAATACACACAATAGAGACATTTCACCCTACCAACAAGGCAGGACCCTCACAGATTGGTACTTTGTATCACCAGGCAAAGCCTTATCAAGTACCCATACCATAGCTTCCAAATATACATATCCAATGGTACAGACAGAGATGAGTACTGATCTACCCATACTTGGAAACATTCACTTACATTGGCCACATATCTGTAGGCTTGTCACTCACCTATGTCAGTCCACAGTGACGTGCACATTGGGCTGCAAAGTAAGAAAACACTGACAACTAGATTCTAGGTAGAACATAAAAAATTACAACCATTGAGCAGGGAGAGGCTATAGAACCCACATTTACACCTAAGTCAGACACATGTGCAGAAACAAACAACATCATTAGACAGCCTCATGTACCCTGCAGGTGACCTTGACGGGAAAACACATTTCCACCCCAGTGTCCTGACAGTCTAACAATGTCAATCACACTCCACATAATCAACACTCATAGTACCTGGTATCAGACATGTCCACTTCCCATGTCTGTCTGGATTCCCATCTGCTTCTGACACTGGTGGACGTCTGTTAGAGTTGATCACCCAAACAGGATCTAGGGAAATCTAAATTTGTAAAAGAAGAGGGCTGGGACACAGCAGTATACACTCCTCAGTTCAGAGAAGTAATGTCCTAAGTGTGACTTTGCATCTGCTATAACAATACAAGACAATGAATACCACTCTGTTCTGTACACAATACAATTTACAGTTTGCAACCACAACTCACCCATAGGCATTGGAGCTATCTACAACCCCACTTATGATGCAATGAACGAGGTGACATGCAACCTATCCACTTCAGATTGCAAATTAGACCCACACGATTATGTTTACTTCTCATACCTTTCAGTCAGTTGAAACACGGATTGATGAAATCTGCCCTGGAGACTCCTGCTTCATCTTCCTCTGGCTCTTTATCACTTGGCAATTCTGCATTAACACCCACAGGTGCTGCTGGCTCCCCCTAATTTGGTTTGAATGGTATCTGTCATCTTAGGGCAAGAGTGTGGAGCATGCAGCAGCCAGCTATTCTTTGTCATACCTTGTTGGGTGAGTAGAGAAGGGCTCTTCCTGATCTGTCCAAGCACCTAAATCTTGCCTTGAGGAGCCCAAAAGGTTGCTCAACAACACACCTTTGTCATCCCGTCAGCCTCATTGTAGCGAGTGTCCCCTGCTGTGGTTGGGTACCTCAGTGGTGTCAACAACCAAGGATGGTTTGGATAGCCAGAGCCACCTATGAACAAATAGGTATAACAACCCACACATATATGTAGGACATGCTACATTGAGATGACAGGAGACATACATTGCAAACACACATTTCAGTTGTGAGTTACCAACCAGCCAGACCCTCTCTGTGTAGAGTCCTGTCATCAGCATTGGGACATTTATGTTATGCATGATGAAGGAATCATGCACTGATCCAGGGTACCTGAAACTGACTTGTGAAATGTACTGGTCTGCCAGACACACCACATGAACATTGATTGAGTGGTAGTTTTTCCTGTTCCTGTACATCTGTTCATGGCACTGGGCAGAACCAAGGCTACATGAGTGCCATCTATGGCTCCAACAACTTTTGGAATGTGTCCCATAGCATAAAACTCTGCCTTCACATTGGCCAAATCTGCATATTGGGGAAACCTGATGTAGCTGTCCAGGTGTCTCAACAATGCACACAGTACATCCCTCAACACCAGACTGAACATGGGCTGAGGCATCCATGCAGTTAGGGTCACTGTATTGTAAAAGGACTCAGTGGCCAGGAAGTGTAGCTCTGACGACACTTGAACAATTGGAGGTATGCTATGGGGATTGAGAATGGCAGGCATCAGATCTGGCTCCTATTGATCACAAAGATCCATGAGAGTATGACGATTCAACCAATAGGTCTGGATACAATGTCTCTCCTCCATGGTGTGCAGGTCTACTAGTGGACGGTACGCTGCTAGTTGTTGTGCTTCTCCTCATGGCAGGAAAACTATGTGAAGAAATTTAAATATGGTATGTGACATGCAGCATGCAGACATCTTGTAAAGTCACTAACACAAATAAAACATATCTGCTGTTGAGCTCAGTTACAAACTGAGATATCTACATTAACGGACATAGGTATTAATCCGATGACATCCTCTTTGGGGCAAATTCCTCCACTTGACTTTTGAACCTCACAGACAGAATAATCAGTTACTGCACATGGTTGTCACTCCAACTGATATGACGTCTTACACTGATTGTTGCATATCATATATGTTTTCTAGAAACCATGTGAACAGCCGAGTTGGTGTACATTGCTAACACCACATGTCCTCCAGTAACCTAGTATTTACTGCACAGATGCACATATTGGCAACTAAACAAAAAGGCAGTACTTACAGTTGTACTCCACAATATGGGATATAGTGAATGAAGCAGATGAAAAATACTCTTCCATACATGTAATGTGCTTAAGATGACAGTCGCTTGACCTACTGTACTGGACACATGGAAGTGACCTAAGTCCCCCAGCAGAAGGCTTCATGGTGGTAGCCGTTCACAACCGCAGTCACGGTCCTGTATGTGCTGGATGTGATGGCTATCTTTTGCAATATTGTTCACTTGACTCCTGACACTGCTGCCAGCAAGACCTCCATTACCTTATGGTGCACCAAAGGAGCAGGTGAGTCTAATGCAATACCTATGTGTGATAGGTATGGTGAATGATGGTGTTACTGAATGTGTACTTAGTTAAGGTGTTGATGCATGCAGACGATAACCTGTAATTGAGTGTGAATTGACAGGATGGGACTGTTTGCCTACTTGCTGTCACTGAAGTGTACTGTGTCTACTAATGCAATGGTGCATGTGGACTTTTTCCTTTTGTCTGTGTCACCCATGCAGGTCAGCGCATATCAGAAGAAGGGAATTTGGCATGCCATTGCTAAGCAAGTGCAGACCCTGGTGGTTCACAGCACCCACTGTAGGAAGTGGTGAGAAGACCTGAGACGTGGGGCCCGGAAGACCACAGAGGCCTAGCTAGGGATGTCTTACCAACGAGGAAGGGGTGCCCGTCAGACCTTGACACCCCCAATGGCCCACATTTTGGCTGTGGCCTACCATGAAGAGGATGGCCATTTAGGGCAGCACAGCAGCCACAAGGGGTAAGTACTGACAGAACCCATGTACTTTCCTCTGATAGTTTAGTGTATGATGTCTGAGTATTGCAGCTGTGATGATGTGGTATGTGCTACAGGTATGGTGACTACTAGGAAGAACCAGTACTACAGTTGCCATTGTGGCCATTGTATTATGCAAGGGAACATGTTAATCAGCTTTGTCTACCAAAATGTATGACTGCATGTGGAGATGCACGTGACTGAGTCATGTGTGTGATTCTACTCTGCCACACATCTCTGTAACCTGCTCCATCATCCTTCCCACCTTTGTGTTCCCAAGTCCATTTACCCAAATGGTGAGTGGTATATGTTGGAAAATGGGTTATTGGTAAGGGTAGGTAGGTACGTACACTTAGCAATAGGCCACTAACCTCCACTAAGGTCCAGTTAGGTCTCAGTAAATTAAACCCAGCTAAACCCTTGGTAGCTTGGCAACGAGCGTCAAGGCTTAACTTAGGAGACAGAGGCCCTCATTCTGACCTTGGCGGGCGGCGGAGGCCGACCGCCAAAGTCCCGCCGTCAGGTTACCGTTCCGCGGTCGAAAGACCGCGGCGGTAATTCTGACTTTCCCGCTGGGCTGGCGGGCGGTCGCCTTCAGACCGCCAGCCAGCCCAGCGGGAAAGAGGCTTCCACGATGAAGCCGGCTCGGAATCGAGCCGGCGGAGTGGAAGCTGTGCGACGGGTGCAGTTGCACCCGTCGCGTATTTCACTGTCTGCGCAGCAGACAGTGAAATACATTTAGGGGCCCTCTTACGGGGGCCCCTGCAGTGCCCATGCCAGTGGCATGGGCACTGCAGGGGCCCCCAGGGGCCCCGCGACCCCCCCTACCGCCATCCGGATCTCGGCGGTCCGACCGCCGGGATCTGGATGGCGGTAGGGGGGGTCGGAATCCCCGCGGCGGTGCAGCAAGCTGCGCCGCCGCGGAGGATTCAATGGGGCCGCGGTACACTGGCGGGACCCCGCCACTGGTGCCGGTCCGACCGCGGCTTTACCGCCGCGGTCGGAATCCCCATTGGAGCACCGCCGGCCTGTCGGCGGTGCTCCCGCGGTCCTCCGCCCTGGCGGTCAAAGACCGCCAGGGTCAGAATGAGGGCCAGAGTGTAAAGAATTCAAATATCACAAAACAGTATTTAAATAAAACATAAGAAACAGTTTAAAAATCCAAAACCAATTTATAAAAATAGATTATATTTTTATCTTTAAAATGACACAAAAACGAATAAAATAGGATAAGGGGAACTGGAGATATGAATTTTTAAAGAATTATAGTTTTTTTAGCGCCTAGAAACAGGCCGCGGGAGGCCTCGGTTAAAAGTTTACCTTCACACTTAGGGGGTCATTACAACCCTGGCGGTCGGTGTTAAACCGGCGGTAAGACCGCCAACAGGCTGGCGGTCTTACTTTGGGGAATTATGACCATGGCGGTTACCGCCATGGTCATCCGCCGGTTTTCCGTTCCGCCAGCTGGGCTGGAGACCTGCGTCTCCAGCCTGGCGGCCGTCACTATACCGCCGGCGGTATTTGGACCCGGCTTACCGCCGTGGATTTCCAGCGGTTTGAACCGCCATGAAATCCACGGCGGTAAGCACTATCAGTGCCAGGGAATTCCTTCCCTGGCACTGATAGGGGTCGTGACGTATTCGCTGGGTGGTGTTCTGTTGGCGTGGCGGTGGAGGTGGAGCAACCTCCACTTCCCCGCCTCCCACCAGTATGGCTGTTGGCAGCTCACTGTCGGTAAAAGGACGGTGAGCTGCCAACGGTCATAATAAGCCGAGCGGAAAACCACCACCACTGGCAGTCTTCCGCACAGCGGTACCTCGAGGTTGTAATGACCCCCTTAGTCTTTTTTCTGAAGATTTTTTTCAGTGGGACGAGCCTGCCAGTCCAATCCGACCTCCTGGAGCCCTTCTCCAGATACGCGTCACGGGAATCCTCGGTGGAGATTTTTATCTCCGGACGTAGTTGTTTTTTCGAGGTGAAAATCCTTCGACCGTGGTAAACCTGGATCATGATCCGACGTTCCTTGAGCCCTCCTCGGATACGCTGGCTGGGAGGTCCCAGTCAACTTTTTACCTTCGGACTTAGTCTCTTTTTCTGAGATTTTCTTTACCGGGACGAACTAGCAAATCAGGCCGGGTCGCGGTTGAGGCAACCCGGCTAGAGTTGCTCGGTGGGTCGGTCCCTCTATGGAGCTTTTTTTCAAAAGTTCTCCAAACTTCCCCAAACTTCTGGGGCTTCTTCCAGATGTCCTTTTAAGGTTCTTTTGAGGTCCACATCTCACCCCAAGGGTCCAGAAGTTCTGAGATGGTCCTTGGGGGTGCAGACTACAACTCCCAGAACGCACCTGGCGCAAACTCCTTTTTGGCCACTGGGCAGTGGTCAGCTGGTTGATTTCTTCAGGAGTTGGTGCAGGGGACTCTGGTTAGCAATTTTTCTCCTGTAGCAAACAGGGAGTCCCTCCTCGAACCAGTTGAAGCCAGGCAAAGTCCTTCTTGTGGTGACGCCCAATTGTGCAGCTGGTGCAGTCCTTTTGAGTACATGTTCCAGGTGCAGGCCAGGGGTCCAGCAGGGCAGTCCTTCTTCTCCTTTGGTTCTTCCTTGTTGGAATCTGATGGGGATCTGGTAGCGAACTGAGGTGTGGGTGCAGGTCTGCCAGTTTTATCCTTGCTCCTGGGTGTGGCAAAAATCAATCCCAGAAGGCAACATTTCCAAAACTCCATCATGGCTGAATCTGATTTTTGGAGGTTACATCTGGCTGAGCCCACCCACTGGTGTGGCTAAAAATCATAAACAAACCCCTCTCCTGCCCTCTCCTAATCTAATCAAGGGGGCACCTAGTTGTCTGGGGTTGCAGGATGTGGGGGTGTTGCTGGTTGCTCCAAATGTCCTTCTATGCCTTTGAAGACCAGTTTGGCAGCCCTCCCCCTTCCTGCCTCACCATCTGCTGAGGGGAGATTCCCTCCCACAGGCACATTCCTTTGTGTGAAGCCAGGCCACTTCACACCTCATCAAGGCAGCCTGGCAGGGCTGCCAGAGGCTGGCCAATCAGAGCACAGCAGCAAAAACAATGCAGGGCTGAAATTGGCAACTTTTCAGGTAAAGTTTAAAACTCTTTACCTGACCAAGTTATATTAAATCCCACAACTGGAAGTTGTGGGATTTATTATAACAATTAATTTGATACCAAACTCTTGGTATCCATTACTTAAGGGGACTTTTAAAATTTAAAGAAAGCCTCCCCATTCTAGCCTATGAAGGCCATTCACTAAAATGAGGGAAAACCGCTGTTTTTACCTCACCAGGGCTTATAAAACTACTTTTATAAGGTCCCAGCTTATAGATACATGGCACCCAGCCCTATGGGCACATAGGGCACACCTTAGGTGTGACTTATATGTAAAAATAAGGTAGTTTAAGACTTTGGAACTACTTTTAATTCCAAAGTCGAATTTGCATATAACTTAAATTTAAAAGCAGCCAGCAAGGCAGGCCTGCCTTTAAAATGACACTGTGCATCTCAGCAGTGCACCTATGGGTGCACTACAAATGCTGTGGTCCCTAAACCTATATGCCCTACTATATACTAGGGACTTATAGGTAGGTTAACTTAGCCAATTATAGTTAGCCTAATTTGCATATTGATTTTACACAGAACACAGGCCCTGGGACTGGTTAGCAGTACCCAGGGCACCATCAGAGTCAGGAAAACGCCAGCAAAAAGTGGAAAATGGGGGCAAAAAGTTAGGGGGGCTCTGCAATCAGCCTTGTTTTCTTACAGCATAGCTCTTTGGTCTCTGACCACTCCTATTCCACAGGATCTGCTCTATGTGGAACATTTAGTCTGACAGATGAGTATCAGGGCCAAGTACTCCTGTGTCCTGAAATAGTTGGACACTTCAAGTGAGGTTGTCACCCAAATCAGGTGTTTGGTATGGCCAACTTACAACACTCCCCATGAGGTATCAGGAGGTGTCCCCACTGTTATATCAGATTCATACATTTGGAAATGTGAAGTTTGATAAGGGTGGACGTTCTATAATGGGGAACATATGGTGACAATAAGACATTAACATTTTATGGTATGACATTGACATGTGTAGAAATATCTTTTCATACCAATTAATTTGGTGTAGAGAATGTAAGTGGCTAGGCTGCTGTACCCTTACCCCACGTGTATTGTCCATGCTACATAGGCCAATCCCATACCCATATTAATGCAACATACAGTATTTGCTGCCTACATCATGTCTCAATTGATACGTTATGCCTGATGTGATATTGTAGGCACTTTTTTCTAAGATATACTTTTGCAAATCTGAGGCTGTTTGGACAGTTTTGGTTACGGCTCTGCTCATTTCTGTCTGACTTAATGGGGTAGCAGACATTCTATTTCACATACACCTGTTGGTGTTGTGGGATATGTTGTTATTTAATAGGTGGACTACTAGGCAGGAATATCTCTCTCTTATATTACTGCCTGTGTTTTTAAATCATGGTGTGTTTTAGCATTAACTCAGCTTCTGATTGTACTTGTATTCTTGATTGTATTCTTTTTTCTGTTTTAATTGTATTGGATTTTATTATCTGTACAATAAATTATTCATTCATTCAGTCAAGAGGTGCACTCTAGGTGTATGTGTCTTTAATGGGTACAACAGTAATCAGTTGTGCAACTGTTAGTTCTAGAATCAGGTAGTGTGAATCACATGTCAGGACAGTTGGTAGTGATGTAGGTGTTCATATGTTGTCATGTAGAGGTTTCTATTCAGCATGTATGATGGAATGGTATGAGCCCTTCATGGACATTGTTTGGTGTCTATTGTTTTGTTGGTGTAGCTATGCTTCCTGTGGTTGTCTGCGGATGTATTCAGTGTGTTAGGTAGGCTCAATTGCAGTAAAAGGCCTGGTGACTGTGTGACAGTGTATCTGTTTAGTGGCAGCAGGAACTCCAAATGAATCTTGTCCTACTATTTAGATAGATGTGTCAATGAAATCCTATGTCATTTTGTGTTGCATACTGTATGGGAATGCCACGTGTAGTGTACTCATCTTTTGCCATTGTGTAAGTTGTGTACAGAATGATCAGATAGGCATGTGATTGAAAAGCAACATGCTAAGTAGTATGTGAAGTGAGAAGTGTTTTATGGAACATGAGTTTTGGTGAAGGAATGGGCAGGTGTTGAATAGGAGTAGGTATGATATTGCGTTATCAGTCAACTTAGACTTCCTTAGACAGAGGGGGTCATTCTGACTATGGCGGACGGCGGAGGCCGTCCGCCATAGTACCGCCGCCAAATGACCGCTCCACGGTCAAAAGACCGCGGCGGCCATTCAGACATTTCCTCTGGGCCGGCGGGCGCTCTCCAAAAGAGCGCCCGCCGGCCCAGAGGAAATGCCCCTGCAACGAGGACGCCGGCTCAGAATTGAGCCGGCGTAGTTGCAGGGGTGCGACGGGTGCAGTTGCACCCGTCGCGTATTCAGTGTCTGCAAGGCAGACACTGAAATACTTTGCGGGGCCCTCTTACGGGGGCCCCTGCCATGCCCATGCCATTGGCATGGGCACGGCAGGGGCCCCCAGGGGCCCCGCGGCACCCCCTACTGCCATCCTGTTCATGGCGGGTTTCCCGCCATGAACAGGATGGCGGTAGGGGCTGTCAGAATCCTCATGGCGGCGGAGCGCGCTCCGCCGCCATGAAGGATTCCCCCGAGCAGCGGTAAGTCGACGGGGGTCATTCTGACCCTGGCGGCCACCGACCACGGGAGCCCGCCGACTTGCCGCTTCTGACCGCGGCTGAACCGCTGTGGTCAGAATGCTCGTGGGAGCACCGCCAGCCTGTTGGCGGTGCTCCCGTGGTCGGTGGCCGCCAGGGTCAGAATGACCCCCAGAGTTCCTTAGACTGATTTAATGATGGACTTTGATGATATGTATGGGGATAGATTTTTGATGTAGCCAATCCATCTTGTGCATGATACTTTTGAGCTACCGCTGAATCAATGGGATGGTGAGAAGTGGTCAGATGGTTGGCTGGTATTGTGGGTGGCATGGTTGTCATTTGGGAAAGTTGGAAGTATGTTGTTGTGACATGATTTGACATATAGACTCTGAATTGTTTCTGATTGGGGCCTTATTAGCAGGAGATGTTTTGTAACACTTGTGCTTGTTGTAATGTATGTATGTGTGAAAAATGCGATGACCCTTTCTTCATTTCTCTCTCACTTTCTCTTTCTGTGCATCACTATCAGCAAGCGAAGGAGACTGGGGACAGCCGAGTAGGTAAGCTTCCGGCCACGGGAGTGCTGAGACCACCGATACGGAGGGACCCAGTGGCCTGGAAGGCGAGGGGACTGCCATGGAGGAGAGAGGATCCAGTTCTTCATCATCAGAATCCTCCTCTAGTGGACACTCCCTGATGGTGGTGGACCTATCTGGGACCACCCCAGCACCATCCCTGTCCGCCACCCCCTTACTACCACCACTCTCCCTGTAACTACCCACCCAGTTGGTTGGCCCGCTCACCCAAGATGCCATAGGAACTTCTGCCCCTGTCAGCCCTGCTGCCCTCGATGAGGAGGCTATTGACCTCCTGTGGTCCATCTCTCTGGGTCAGTCGGCCATTGTTAATGCTATCCAGGGACTGACAACTCAAGTTCAGAGTAATGTGTTTCTGGAGGGCATTCACTGTCCACTGGTTGGCCTATAGAGATCATTTCAGGCTCTGACCTCCACTCACAACAGCCAGTCACCCTTTGTCTCCCAAGAGAACCCAACCCTCCCCTTCTTATTTAATGATAATTAAGTGTAATTTATATGTATTTTTAAGATTGTAATGTGTCTTGTAGTTTTTTCTTTTTTTTGTTCACAATACTGGTGAATTACCCTTATCTTAAAGGCAGTCACTTTTGATTTATAATAAACACATATTTTTAACCTTGATTTCCTTTTTTGGGTCTCCTGGGGTGTTTATTTTTGTAACACTTTTTCTGTTTTCTTATGGTTCCAGATAGGATGGATAGCTTGGATGGATGTCTATTTTTTTTTTTTTTTTTTTATATTTGTTTGGGCTTTTTGGAAAATATTTTTCCTGGTTTTGGTGGATTGTTACGTTTGACTAATTTGATACAAAGATCTGCAGCTACAAAAGAGTAAGAGCCTGACCACTTCATTGGCTTGGGCTTCCCTAAGAGGCCAATGCCATTGAAATCCAGCATCCTTGGAGTGTGCACTGCAGTGCAGACAGTGCACCTTCCGAGGGTGCTGGTAGGTGAGCCCCTGCACTGCCTATGCCATGGGGACTCCTCCATAAATGGCTGGTGGAAAGAGGACCCATGATCAGCAAGGCCGTGCTAAACTCAGCGCTTCTGTGGCTGACCAGGACTCCGACCACTGCCACCCCGTCAGGAACCATATTTTTGGCAGTGCCAGTGGTCTCATGGTTGTTGGACTGCCAGAGTCATTATCTGGTAGTCAGACTGCTAGGAGTGAAGTTGTCCAACTGCTATGGTGAGTCAGGCTACCTTAAGACCACCAGACTAATAATGTGACCCTACATCATATTTATTTTATTTCCTTTATCAGATTTTACATGGTATATTTTATTGTTTGTATAAATATGATGTGGTTGTTATTTGCAAATGTGTGGGTTATGTGTTGTATTTATTTTATGTGATGGATTGAGTTTATAATTCTAGCTTTCTGTTTGGTGAGGTTTACATTTTTCACCTCAATCATTTTTATACAATTCTATATCCCAGCCTAATATTAAATTGAAGTGTTAGTTACTGTTTAAACTGATGTAATAAAATGTTATGCTTAATGTTTATATCAAAAAAGATTTGTCATGCTGGCTTAGATTTTCTGACAGTTTTCTGGGACTCTTGTAGGTAATTGAGATTTTATTATATGCTTTTGAGTATTATTTCTCAGTAATCTACTTCTTTGTTATTTATGAAGATTTTGACTTTACATTGAAGCATGTCTTACATTCTTTTGGTTTGTTTGCTAAGTTTAGGTTCAATTGGGTAACAGATTGTTTGATTCATAGTTGTTGGTAGCTTTACTCTTTTTCAAATGCTTCTATAAATTTATAGGTGTAGGTTGGATTCTGCCTAGTGTTGATTTGAAGGCTTCGTGGCATTACTAGGCTGCATTGTTTGTTGTGGCTTCATGAGCCATGGTGCTGTTATAGACACTCCACCATGGTTTTTGAGATTTGGGTTGGTGTTTGTTTCCGGAGCAATGCAGTCTGCCAACCCAAATGTCTTTGAAATAATCCATTAGGGGGCTTAGTTTGTCTTCATTTTGTTGGTGGAAAGGGCTTTCTATTAGTATATGGTGTTGCTTAGCTAACTCTGTGACATGGTCATAGGATAATGCTATTATTTTCTTTATTTCAAAGGCAGTTTGTAGCATATTTTACATTTGGTTCAGATTGGTGAAGGTGTCTCCATATGCTTTGATTGAAATTATAGTAATATCCTTGTATGGCAGTGTGGGCATATTTATAAAATGATTTGAAGCATGCTTTTGTTGAAAGTCTATAATTATTTTTTTGGGTAGTAGTTATTTGTTTTATGTGTAATGCTGTTTGAGAGGTTGTAGTAAGTACTGCATTGATAATTTGGTAGTAGAGTATATATTAAACTGATATTTGTGTTTTGGTATATAGTGTATATCTAAGTGAATGGTTTGGGACAAATTATGAAGGTTTCATCCATTATTTTCCATGTTGTAGTTGATCCATTATTTACCAAGTTGTAGTTGATATTGTGAAATCAATAACTTTGATATATTATAAGTTTATTTAAAGGTAAATATATTTTTGGGTCTGATATTTTTATTTGTGATATAAGTAAAAATCAATATTAATAACAATGATATTTGTGTTCTCGATATTTGTGGTTTTCTTAGTTGAGTATACGAAGGCAAAATTTTTGTTAACAATATTTATTTTCCAATATTTTTGTGTTTTGATATGGTATGCATCAATATCATATCAGCAATCCATTAAATATATTGTGATGTTTGGTTGTGGGAGACTGGTTTGAGATTAAAAAAATATACTGATGAGACATATTTTCTGCTCAAATGTTTCTCCTGCTGTGCCTTGAATTTCTTTTCTACTGAAGTTATGCCTTTCCCTACAAAGTCATCTCCAGTACTGTGCAAAAGCATTTTACACACATTATGTAAATTTGTATACTTTGTCTCAAATTTTGCAAACTTTCAGAGCAAAACAATAGAGAAAACACACAGCCCCACTTTTCAAGAGAGAGAATGGATTCACTCCTTCATCACAATCATTTGATATTCGGCTATCTAAAAGGTACATTCTCATTCACAAAGACAGTATATGTTAAAATGCAGTGGTATAGTGTGGAAAATTGGGTGGTTGGTTGAGGGGGATAAAACCCTACTCAAGCATCAGACGCAATCCGTGTCAGGGTGAACTACGAAAAGTTTCTAAATTTACCTGTACTTACCCCTCTAGTAGCTTGGCAAAAAAGCAGTCAGGTTTAACTTAGAGGCAATGTGTAAATATATATGCAGCACACAAACAATATTAAAGTGAAAACACAAGCAAAATTCCACACCAATTTAGAAAACAGAGTAAGGACCTAATTATGAGGCTGGAGTTCTTGAAGTTGCCAGCCTTGCGGTCACACCGCCACACTCCAGGCAATCTGACCGCCACATTATGACTGCCAGCAGACCGCCATCTCCACCAGGAACATGATTCCTGACTGGCTGATGACGGTCGGACTCGTGGTCAGCCACAGTGGTGCTGAGATCAGCACCACTGTGCTGATCACGAGTATCCTTTCTGCCAGCCTTTTCACAGTGGGTAAACTGCCATGAAAAGGCTAGTGGAATGGAAGTGCTGGGGGCCACAGGGGATCTCTGAACTGCCCACAACCATGTCGTGGGCAGTGTAGGGGCCCCCCTTCGCAGCACCTTCAGAATGCACACCTAGCCAAGACCGGTCAGCCCGGTGGGAACATCAAAACACGAATGGGGGTGAGGCTGCTGGGCTGACGCCTGTCTCATCCCCGCAAGTTTGGCATCAGCTAGTCAAACCAACAAATGTACAATGAGGGCCTAAGTTTTAATACATTATTTGACACCAAAACAACAAAATTTGAAGCACTATAACAGGAGATATGCAATTTCAAGGTTTTAGTTAAAAACAGTATCTAGAAGCACAAAGTGCCACTGTTCAAGTCGAACTTTGAAAAAGTCACAAATTCATAGTGACCATTATGGAGTGTGGGGAGACTGCAGGGGCAAAATTAGGCCTGCTTAAAAAAAAGACTTTAAATCCCAGTTGCGGATTGATGCAAAGTCCTACGTCGAGGATGCTTCACACAGCAGAGGCGGTGCTAGAGCCTTGCATGGAGATGCGTCGCACATCATCAGTTTGGAGGGAGCTGCATGTGAGGTCTGTACATAGAGATGTGATACACAGAGGTGGTACCAAGGAGCAGTGATGGCGATGTGATGTTCTGCATCATGCAGCGGAGGTTCTGAGGGGCTACAATGCAAAGTCCTGCAACTGGATGTGTTGTGCAGCAGTTCTGAAGCAGCGGACTGCTCTGGTTCTGCTGGGACCACAGAGGGTCTGGCAGAGCACCTTCAGGGCCATTTCCAATGGTCTAGGACAGGGGTGGCATCGCTTGGAAGGGACAGGACTTAAAGCTTGCAGGTTACAGGTGCTGGGTTAAAGTTTGTTGAAGCCGGCTGTGTTCTTTAGGCTCTGACCCGAAGGGCCTGCTGTAGAGTTACTATGGTGGTCCAAGGTTCAAGATGCAGGTCCAGTCCTTCACTCAGGCAGCAGGGCAACAAGGTAGTGGTCCTTTTTATAAAGCAGCACAGCAGTCCTTGCAAGTCTTTCACAGGTCCCAAGTTATACTCAAGAGTGGGTCTGAGGGTCCCTGTTTTATACCTGGTACCTTCTTTGAAAGAGGAGACATTTCTAGAAAAGTCTGTTTGAAGTTCCCTGACTCCCCTGCCTTGGCTCCAAGCTAGCTGAGGGGACAATGTAGAGGTGAGAATTTCTTTGTGTGAAGGCAGCGGACATGTTAATCAATCATAAGTGGGGCTATGCCCAGCTCTGCTTTCCCATCCTGCCAGTTTATGGCTAATTCTGGCACACGCAATCCCTCTATTGTGTGGGAGGAATTAACTAAGTCTAGCTGCCAACTGCACCCATTCATGTGACCTAGGACAGGCTGTAGGCACTAAATAGTAAGGGCAGGAAACTGCCAGCCTTCTACATTTGGCATTTTTAAAAGTGTAAATGAAACTCCGGCTTTACCATTAGAGAAGTTTTTTAATTCCCATTCCATACATACCAAAAATACTTACCTTTTCCCAGTCAAAGGTTAGCACTTATTGAATGTAATAAGGCAACCCAATATCATTCTATGGCACAGGTAGGCCTCACAGTATAGAAAAACAAATGTAGGAGTTTTTCACTGTTAGACTTGTAAAACCTAAAAGTACGTGTCCAGCCTTTTAATTACAATGCACCTACAGCCTACCTTCGAGGTGACTTATATGCACTAGAAATATGGTTTAAGGCTTGGAAAGGAGGGTATATTGCCAAGTGGAATTGCCAGTTGAAAACTGCATTCAGGCTGGAATGGCAGGGCTGGGACATGTCTTAAGGGGCCATTTCAGTGGGTGGGGAAATAAGTGCTGCAGGCACACTAGTAGCATTTAATTTACACACCCTAGCTATATGGTATACCAATCTACAAGGCACTTATGAGTAAATTAAATATGCCAATTAGGTGTTAGCCAATTTAACCATGTTTAAAGGAGTGAGCACATGCACGTTAGCATTGGTTGCCAGTGGTAAAATGCACAGAGGCCAAAAGGCCAGCAAAAAGGAAGGGCAAAAGATAAACAGGGAGAATACCACCTTAAAGTTGACAGGTCTAACAAAAATCCTTTGAAATCTCACCACCCAGTAAGATTTCAAATCCATCTTCTGTAGAAATCTCTAGTCAGTCAATTAAATATTGCAAACCATTCCGTCTCTTGACAGTAGTAAACAAATCACTGTAAAATATGTTGCAGCAAATTTAAGGGATGGTATTGATGACTCTTCAGATAGTTGTTTAAAATTGAAATCATCATTCTTTGACAATTTGTCAAATAAAGATAGGTTTGAAAGTTCTCAACTGTGTCATGACACCACATCCTCCAAATTTAGAAATTAAGACATACCAGTATCAAATTCTTTGAAGACTGACACCAGTATAACAAGAGGTATTGTAAAAGATGGAGGTGTTTTGCTTAATTACTGGGAGTACAAACTTTATCACAAAGATGTACAGACAATTTAATGATTTAAAGTGTTACACAAGATTTAAAATCATGTGAGTTACAGCTAGAATGACATTAGCAAAACTGAATAAATTAGATGTTCTCAATGAATATTGATATTTTGACAATTTGCATGCCAGAAAAAACATTATCAATAATTTGCCCAAAATACATAAAACCCTTGAACACTCATGGGGTAGGACAATTGTATCAGTCAATAAATCTTTGACTGAGAGATTGTCTCATTGTATTGACATTTTAGGCCCATTATTCAAAACACTCCCATCATATGTTCAGAATACCACAGATATTTTTTAAATGTGCCTTTGATATTGCTTGGGATAGAGATATGTTACACGTAACAATGGATATACAATCTTTGTACACATATATTTCCCATAACAATGGTGTTAGACCTATCAGCCGTCAGGTGGCCGCCCCCCAAACCTGTTGTTCTGCTACCCTCCTGTTTTCTGAAATTAATTTTTGTTGGCTGTACGCCTCTATGCACTTTACCACTGTGGACAAGTGCTAAAGTGTTTGTGCTCACTCCTTAAAACATGGTTACATTGGCCTACACCTGATTGGCACATTGGCACATTTAATGTACCTATAAGTCCCAAGTAAAGTGACACAAAATGTAGTCAGGGCCTGTAAATTAAATGCTACTAGTAGGCCTGAAGCACATATTGTGACACCCACTTAAGTATCCTACGGAAACATATTTCTGGCCTGCCATTGCAACCTGTGTGCAGTTTTCAACTGCTAATTCGGCAAATTAAGTCTTTCAACATGCCTAAAACACGCTTTTTAATTTACACAAGTCACCTCTACATAGGCCGCATAGGACAGGGTGCATTGTTTTCAAAAAGTGGACCATGGAATTTTATGTTTTATATGGCCTGGTGGTGAACACCTTTCAAACTCGTTTTTCTCTACTGTGAGGTATACCTCTCCAGTAGTATAACATTGGGGTAGCTTTTGATATTTAATACGTGATAACTTTTGCTTGCCAACAGGTAAAAATATCATGTTTGGTATCTAAAGACCGGTAGTTTAAAATCCTCTTTAATGGTAAGGTCAGAATTTAAGCCACAATTGAGAACATGGCACTTTTAGAAAGTTATTGTTTCTTTTGTTCTAGCCATTTACTGCTTGCAGCCTGTGTCCTAGGTCACGTCTGTGGCTAGCATGTCAGTTGGCCTTTGTGTACTTCTCCCAGACAATGACACAAAGGGGCACTCGGTATTGGCATCCTGGCAGGATGTGTGGGGCAGAAATGTTCCCTGCCCAATTACATTTCGAAGGACCTACTTTAGCACACTCAAAAATAACTTTACAATAGCTTTTTATAATCCCAGAACCCTTGGAGCCTGGGCAGCAGGAAGGATATTCCAGAATCATCTGAGGGGGAAAACTCAGAAGTTTCTTTCATTTCAATGGTGGCAGGCTGTTTAGACATAGGACCCTCAAATCCAATCTTCAGTTCACTCTCGGACCTGATGTGGACACTCAGAAGTCCGGTCTTGCACTTCAGGGGACTGCTCTGTTGCTGGAGGTCTACCTTGGTGATTGAAACCAGGACTACCAGAGTGACTCCAGGGGCTAGTTGGCTGGTCTCCTATTTTGTGCTGCAAGGACACAAAAAGATCCAACAAGGTAAACACAACACCTGCACCCTGTATGAAGTGATTCCTTTACTACAAATAGTGCCCATCGAGTTCTGGATCCTTGGACGGGGTGCTAAAGATGTCCTAACAGCCTAAAATCAAATCTTAGGACTTATAACTTTTTAAGACAAAGGCTGCTCTGAGAACTGAGAGGAAAAAGGGAATTACCTAGTCACCCATCCATTCAAGGTACATCACCAGTCAGTCTGACTTTGCAGTAGCTCCTGCTATGTTCTTCTCCACAGCAGCAAATCCTGTTTAACTGCTCCACACTGAAGGAGTATTTGGCCTTGTGGAGCCCTCATCGGCTACAGCCTACAGCTTTGACTTCTAAAAAAGAGACTAAGGGTGTGATTTAGAATTTGGCTGATGGGTTACTCCTTAGTCATATTACAAATTCCATTAGAAATAATGGAATATTGGAATCATAATATAGCAGACATGATATCCACCATGTTTGTGTTGGTTTAACCCTGTCCGCCAAACTCTAAATCATACTGTAAGTCAGAACATAGAAATCTTCCTTGTGACTTCACTTTGCAGCTCTTTGGTGATGACGCCTCCTCCTCAGACACCGTCACTGCCTTACCCTGCTGAACTTTACTTTCTCAGACATTTTTCTTCAAACATACTTCTAAATCTGAAGGTAAGCTTAGACCGGGCCCAATCCACCTTTTGTATCTGAATCACACTGCATCATTGGTGGCCATAAGTTTGAACTTTACACCAATCTTCTATGACTAGCTGTTGGCACAGTGATATTTTAGGGGTAGTTTTTATTGAAAAGTTCGAAAACTCATAACTCCTGTTCTACTGATTGAATTTTTGTCATTCTGGTGTCAAATAATGTGTTACATTTTACTCTATTTAAAAAAAAAAATTATCACTTCCTAAGTGCTTCAAAACACTTTATGCAAGTTAAGCCTGTCTAGTGTGTGCCAAGCAACCAGAGGGTTAAACACAAGTCAATTTACCAACTTTTGTGGAGCACCCTGACAGGTATTAGGTTGTTGTAAATGGCCTATATTGCATTGGACAA
The DNA here is from genome assembly GCF_031143425.1 of Pleurodeles waltl. Taxonomy (NCBI): domain Eukaryota; kingdom Metazoa; phylum Chordata; class Amphibia; order Caudata; family Salamandridae; genus Pleurodeles; species Pleurodeles waltl. Next base: position 579,248,344 of record NC_090442.1, on the reverse strand, counting down.
TATATTAAAATGAGACTAGCAAACCTTATGTTACACACAAAAAGGGTGATGGAATTCACAGAATTTGTTTGCATAAACAATTTCTTTATTTATGAGAATATACTTCTACCAATAGATTAAGGATACAGAAATGGTCTTAAGGTTCATTCCCTCTTATGCTTCTCTTTTTATGGTTTGGTTTGAGAAGGCAAATACCTTGTGTCCTGACTTACAAGATTTTGAAGGTAATGTGATAATGTGGCTTTATAGATTTATAGATTAAGTATTCATGATTTAGAGAGGTAATGAACTAGCTATTATTAAACTTTACCTAAAGCTGAATATTAATAATAACATAGAAGAAAGACTTGAAAATATTAAGTCAAAATGTGCTTTCTTAATTGTGAACTTTACACATCTGACAATAGAATTCAGAGGAAACACTACCAGAAATCAACTGCTGTAAATAATGTTACATGCATTTTCTGATCATCCAAATAATCAGGTTAACACCATCCCTGACATCAAATTTAAAAAAGCAAGATGATTATGCACTTTAATCATCAATGATGACACTGAAGCCAACTACATTGAGTATCAATTTATAGAGCCGAAATAGATTTCTGATAGAAATTTAAAATTAAGAGTTGCAACAAAAGCCCCTGCTTTTGATCGACAAGACGTGTTATACAACCATTAGAAAAACAGCCAGTAAGGTTCATCACACATTGTATTATAGAAAGTTATCAATTCTATCAGATTCTTAATCAACACTGTTATTTGTTTTTACTAGTTAAGGACTTGGCACAGTATATATATATATATAGATATCAAGGATACCATTCTTCACTTTTAGGAGAGGGACATCTGTGAAAAGTATCTTATGCCTTGGTTATGTACTAAAATACAGCATTGTCCCACAAACTAGGTGAACCAATTTAGATGTCCATGGACTTTATAAATGCATAAATTACATTTGTGATCTAGATGAACAAACAACACAGGTTTTCTTATGCCCTAAAAACAATAGAATATATTGTAAAATAGATTCTCAAACACATTTAACTTCCTGTGTATATCTCATTATCTGTGCATATAGAAAATCTTCCACAACATGACGAGTTAAGGAATGATGGAAGGAATATCTTAGAGCTTTCAAGAAGCTTGATAGAACATATTAAATGTTAGTTCATTTACATGAGACCTTCCGCAAAGAAGTAGTTGAAGGCATATGATTTTTATTTATCTACATTATCACAAAAATAGGAGCGGTAGAATAGAGAACAGCTCCTATAAGAAATTAACATTTCTGGATATGCAAACTTAATATGGTCACTTTTAGCTTAGATTATTTTTTACATACACTGAGGAGGATTTCAAAACAAACTTAAATACATGATATTAAATATATTTCATAACCACTGGAAGATCATTATATTCCTTTAGGATTCTTTGTACTACCAAAGTATTGATGGAAGGTGACCACCTTTAACAAGTTTCATTTTAATTAAATGTTTCACCTCATAACACTATTAGTCTAAATGATTGAAAAATGGTATCCCAGGTAGGATTAGCTCCTTTCCTTATATTGCGTGGCTCTAAAATCCAGAGGAATTTTGTAGCAATAAGAAGGATCATTACATTGACTCAGACAACAATATCCTATTGATGGTAATCCATTACCATATGGCATTAAGTTAGTTTGTAGTTAAATACCATAAATTAGATATATATATTTTTTTAGAGGAACCAGATATTGGAATTGTATTATAGATACAATTGAGGTGAATGTGACATGCTAGATAACATAGGGGATCATTATAACCCTGACGGTCTTCATACCGCCAGGGTCACGGTGGCGGGGTCTGACCACTGCCAAAGCTGTGGTCCGACCACTTTGGAGGTGGTCTGACTGCCACATTATGACTGTGACGGCCCCACCACGGTCTTACCACCAGCACTGGCAGTTTTCTTCCACAAAGGGGTCTGGTGGTGCTGGCGGTCCTAATTGGCCAGGGCAGCGCTGCAAGCAGCATCGCCCTGGCGGTTACGACCCCCCTCTCCATCAGCTTTTACATGGCAGTAGCACTGCCATATCAAGGCTGGTGGAGATGGGGTACAGGTGGCCCCAAGGGGGCCCCTGCATTGCCCAGGCACTTGGCATGGGCAGTGTGGGTATCCCTATGGCCAGGCCTGTCAAGCTGTTCACTGTCTGAGTTACTGACAGTGAACAGTGCGACGGGTACTGGTACACACTATGCACTGCAGCATTGCTGCCAACTCAAGTATGAGCCACCATCAGTGTTGTAGGCTGTTTCCTGCTGGGCCCGCTGACCCAGTGAGATACTCCTAATGGAGCCTGTGGGAAGGTGGCTGCACTAATTGGACATCCTGCCCGGTCCAGTTCCACAGGTATCTGACAACTCTTGCATACATCATAATAGATCTCATACAACAGGAACACATTGTGCATTTGAACCTCATGCACATACGTATGCCAGCCAACAATTGCCAAAAATAACACTTTGTGCAAGGGAGGTATTTCAAGGGCAAAGGGTTGGGATTCACATGCAACACACAGGGTGGAACACCTGTTACATGACACACAACACACAAAAAGGGTACACATTTCCATAATACCAGTCTTCTGCAGGTCTAAAGTGAAGGGACTAAAGGCCACATTTCAGAAAAATGGCACAGCATCTAAATCAGCCATTAGCGCCCCCATACTGCTACCATGTGTGTGCCATATTCAATATACGATGCACCTTGGTGCAGAGTAGGTGCAATAGTGTCAAGATAATGGATGCCATTGATGGACTGTGAGGATTAGTGCCAAATATTTGGTGTAAATCCTGCACAGAACATAAGGGCCCATTTAAAGCAATTATGTGCCCCTGTCTAATGCCTGTTCTGTGCAGGCATTAAAAGTATCTGCTGAAAATGATGCATTGGAACCTCTTAGATTCCTCTACACCATTTTTGCATTCCCCCTAACAGGGGAACACATCCCTTGAATACATTATGCCTGGCATAGGCATAATGTGGTGCCAAGCATAACTAAGTGTTGCACTGCATGCGTAGTGCCACATTGTAAATATGGCGCTGTGATTTTGGCCTTCTTGGGCCAAAATATAGTCAATCAAAATTCAGCTAATGTTGTGCAAGGAGGTGCTATGTCCTCCTAAATTAGGGCCTGAGGGTCAAATATAGGCAACACCACACATATTTGTCATGGGTGAACTTTCAGACCAGAATTTAAATAATCACCATGTTCCTGAGGCACAATCCATATTGGGAAAGCGCACTACCACCACCACACACCAATGCAACCATCCATCCAAACAGGAACACACACAATATTAGATGAAAGTCGGAATCACCACTCTACTCAAAACAAATAATTGCCATGGCACAAAGCACATAACAAATATGCATGACTGACACATTTTCTCACATTTCTTTGCAGTGGACCAAGGTTACTGCATCCAGCCATGGGTCTTGTCCCCTTTTAGAAATCCTACAACTGATGCACAGCAAGCTTACAATGAAGGCCACAGGACCAGGAATGTGGTGGAGAGGATATTTGGCCTCCCAAAATTCCAGGTTCAGGCACCTAGCTCTAACAGGAGGAAGCCTGTTATATGTACCACCCATTGTCTGCAAAATGATCCTTATGTGTGCTATATTGCATAATATTTGTCTACGCACCAATGTCCCCTGGGTTAAACAACTAGATGTCCCCAGTGAGGAGGATGAAGACAATGGTGCACAACAAGAGGAGTGGGAACAACTAAACTCTGCTGCTGGAGTACGCAGAAGAGAACAAATTGTGCACAACTTTTTCTCACGGACACTATACTCCAAGATTCACCATTTAAATATTTCAATAAAATCACTTTAACTCAGATACCTCATGGCGTAATCATTATCGCCGTCACATACCATTTGTAATTTGTAAATAACATAGGACCAGATTTAAAAGGGCCAAGCGCCTCCTTGTGCAACATTACTCATAATTCTTACACTAATGTGGCCCAATGGTGCCAAAATCTACACACCAGAAATGCAAAGTGGCACAAATCATGCATTGTGCCACTTTATAACACCTTGCACCACATTACGCCTGTGCCCGGCATAATGTATGCAAAGGGGGCGTACATTAGGATGGGGGGACAAAATGGCACAGTGGAATCTAACAGATTCAACTGTGTCATATTTTGCGGTTACTTTTAATGCCTGCCGGCGTCAAAAGGAGGTACACCATAGGTATCAATGGGCCCCTATGTACTGTTAAGGGTTAGGGCTAAAATAGTGTTGCTAACCCTGAACAGTATATCAATAGTGTCAAATACCTTGATGCAATTGTCCCCTACCCTGCGCCATGGTGCGCCGTCTTTTAAATACAGCGCACACATGATGGTGGTAGGGGGTGGCAAGGGCCACAAGAAAAGTGGTGCTGCACTGGGTACAGTACCACTTTTCTTGAATCTGCCCTATAGCCAGGATCAAAAAACAAATTGAAAGAACGCACTACCACATGAATGTGTGGGTGTAATGTAGGCATAGTCTGTATCAATTACAATTTACATTGTCACACACATATCACACAAGTGTGTTCACTTGACATATGCCTACAGCAACCCTGAAATACACATGAAGACTGTTGTACAGATGTATGGGCTAGGTAGGAAATGTGCAGCGATTACCTATAATGGTAGGTTTGTGTCTGCTAGGTAACCAAGAAAAGAACCTTTAAAGGACATCTGGGAGAAGCCCCAGAAGTTTGGAGACGTGTGGACAACTTTTGAAAAAAAGCTCTATAGAGGGACCGACCCGCTGCAGCAACTCTAGCCGGCTTGCCTCAACTGTGACACGGCCTGATTTGCTGGTTCGTCCCGGTAAAGAAAATCTCAGAAAAAGAGACTAAGGGGGTCATTACAACATTGGCGGTATAAGGCGCTTACCGCCGTGCAGAAGACCGCCAATACACTGCGCCGGCGGCGGTAGACCGCCACAGCTATTATGACACATTACGGAATCCGCCGAAATTCAGACACCCACACAACACCGCCACACCAAAGGTCAGCGATAAACTGGCAGAAACAAATCCTACACCTCCAAGCCAACAGAAACAGGCCCATGCAATTACGACCCACGAATCCACGTGGCGGTCTTTCAACCGCGGTATCACATTGGCGGTACACACCGCCGCTCTCAAAATACACACACATCTCCAAAACACCGCCACATTGGACAATTCAAAATACACACACCTGATACACATACACACACCACTCCCACACACCCAACACAATATAAAACACACACCCACATCACCCACAAACCCCTATGACCAGAAATTCAGAAAGAAGGCCAGAGAGAGAGCACAGAATAGACAACCCCATCACACAGAGGCACTCAACACCATCACCCACACAACATCCAAGCACAAAACACCACATACCACTACACTCACCACACTCATCACCACATACACCACCCCACACATCACACACACCACCCCATGTCACGCCAAAGACACCCCCGCTTCTCCGAGGAGGAACTCAGGGTCATGGTGGAGAAAATAATCCGGGTAGAGCCACAGCTATTTGGCTCACAGGTACAGCACACATCAAAAGCCAGGAAGATGGAGCTATGGCAAAGAATAGTGGACAGGGTCAACGCAGTGGGACAGCACCCAAGAAATAGGGAGGACATCAGGAAGAGGTGGAACGACCTACGGGGGAAGGTGCGTATCACGGTCTCCAGGAACCACATTGCGGTACAGCGGACTGGCGGCAGACCCCCACCTCCTCCCCCACAACTAACAACATGGGAGGAGCAGGTCTTGACCATCTTGCATCCTGAGGGCCTCGGAGGAGTCGTTGGAGGAATGGACACTGGTAAGTCAAATCTTAAATATCACATCCCCCACCCTACCTGCATGCTATCACACACCCCCACCCTCACACCCTCCCCTATCACTCCAACTCCTCACTAATGTACTAAGAACACATACTACACATCCCAAACCCAAGACCTGCATGACACAACTAAGCATGGACAGCCCTCACTGAAGCATGCCCACTGCACATACCCAGAACAACCCTCAACCATCAGCACACAATCCCCCACACAGGAATGCCTGCACTGGGGTTCACGCACACCAAACCATTGCACACCATGACACACACACATGCAATAATCATGCTCTTATACCCCTGCAGGAACACAAAGGAACGTCACCACACCAGAGGGTCCAGACAACACCACTCCACCCCCAGAAGAGGCCCACAGTGACGACAGCAGCTCTGCCCTACTGGATCTTGATGACCAGCCCGGACCATCGTGGGCCTCAGGACAGTCGGTTCCCCTTGCCCAGCCACAGCCCAACACCGAGCTGCCACCCTCTGGTAACACCAGCACAGCACCCACCCAGCGGGCCCAAACCTCCCTACCCAGGACAGGTCAATCAGCTGTGTGTCCACCACTACAGGGCACCCAGGGTAACCCACCCCCCCAACAACAACAGGGATCTTGGGGCAGTGGTAGTGGGCACACGGTCCAGGGGACGGAGGCACAGGAACATAGGGGAACTGGGAGGGCTGCTGTGCGACAGAGGGAGGACAGGCCAAGGGAACCAACTCTCCACGAGGCCCTCTCCTCCATCATGGGAGCATACCACCACTCCCAGGAGACGATGGCCATGGTCCTGGACAAGTTGCAGGAGACCCTGCGTCTGCAGGAGGAACACTATTTGGGGTTCAGGGAGGAGCTCTGGACCATCGGCTCCGCCCTGGGCACCATCGTAGGGGTGCTGACGGACATTCAAAAGACCTTGAGGGATACAGTGGCACTCCAAGGGCCTCGTGACACTAGCCAGGACGATGAAATGCCCACCACCTCCGCCAGCGCTAGTGGACAGGACGCCCCGCCACAGGACCACCACACCAGCACCCCACCCCCTGCAGACGGCAACCACCACGCAAGCGGGCCCTGAGATCCAGGAACAGGACAGAGCAAGATGGCAAGACCACCGCCAGGAAATAAGACCACCCTGATTGTCCCCCCACTGCCCCACTTTGTTACCCTGTCCATATCGGAACTGCCCCAGCTCCACTTCCAATGGGCAGATGTGCAATGTACCTGTGAGACTAATAGACTGGACTCTGCCATGGACATTCCTCCACCATCATCCATCACCATTTTACAACCCCCCTTCATTTTTTGAGCACTTAAATAAACACCCTTGAAAAACTAAAAAAACTGGAGTCAGTCTATGATTTGTAATTGTGTTTTATCAATGACAGTGTCATAATGGGTTACCCATAGGAAGGCTAACATACCTATGTCACACATCACAAGCCCTTCAAGGATGCAAGCAGTTGACACGTAGGTTACCACATTTGTGAAACTGAAATGGAAGGGGACAACTCAGTTAACAAATAGTGAGTGAAATGGAGCTACAGGATAGAGGTAGATGTGTGAAAGTTACTGTAATGTTAAACCTGAAAATGTACTCACCTGTGTTTCACTGGAAATATTGCTGGATGACTGACTCCCTGTTGTTATTTTCTTCTTCCTCAGCTTCATCCTCATCACTGTCCACAGGCTCCACAGGCTCCACAGCTGCTACAACACCATCATCTGGATCATACTCCTGCAGAAAAGGCACCTGGCGTCGCAATGTCAAATTATGGAGCATGGAGCAGGCGATGATGATGTTGCACACCTTCTTCGGTGAGTAGAATAGGGATCCACCTGTCATATGGAGGCACCTGAACCTGGCCTTAAGGAGGCCGGAGGTGCGTTCGATAACCCTCCTAGTACGCCCATGGGCATCATTGTACCGTTCCTCTGCCCTGGTCCTGGGATTCCTCACTGGGGTCAATAGCCAGGAAAGGTTTGGGTAACCAGAGTCCCCCAATAGCCATACACGGTGCCTCTGGAGTTGACCCATCATATCAGGGATGCTGCTATTCCGCAGGATGTAGGCGTCATGCACTGAGCCAGGGAACATAGCATTTACCTGGGAGATGTACTGGTCTGCCAAACATACCATTTGTACATTCATGGAATTATAACTCTTCCTGTCCTGTACACCTGTTCACTCCTGCTGGGGGGGGACCAGAGCTACATGGGTCCCATCAATGGCACTTATGACGTTGGGGATATGTCCAAGGGCATAGAAGTTACCTTTCACTGTAGGCAAATCCTCCACCTCAGGGAAAATGATGTATCTCCTTACGTGTTTCAGAAGGGCAGCCAACATTCTGGACAAGACGTTGGAAAACATAGGCTGGGACATCCCTGATGCCATGGCCACTGTTGTCTGAAATGACCCACTTGCAAGGAAATGGAGCACTGACAGCACCTGTACGTCAGGGGGGATTCCAGTCGGATGGCGGATTGGTGACATCAGGTCTGGCTCCAACTGGGTACATAGTTCCTGGATAGTGGCACGGTCAAACATGTAGGTCACAATTAAATGTCTTTCTTCCATTGTCAACAGGTCCACCAGCGGTCGGTACACCGGAGGATTCCGCCATCTTCTCATATGTCCCAGCTGACGGTGCCTAAGAAGGACAACAGCGAAGAACCAGTCACTATTCCTCCAGGTATGTACCCACAGTTACACACAAGACTACACCAGACAAAACCCCTTCCTGTATGTGTGTTGAGTATAGGCCTAGCTATGTGTGACGCAGTAGTAAATGAAGCCATGTGGGCCCCTGAAATGGCGGCTGCCTGACCTCTAAACTGGGACAATGGGATTGTGGGGTAACTGCGGTGGCGTTGCACACCGTCGCGGTAGGCGGTTGTAGACCGAGGCGTAATGCTGCATTGGTTAACATTGGACCCTATGGGTCCCAGGAGCCAATGAACAGGTGCGCTGGCGGTGATGATGCGCACCGCCACGGACGTCACCGCCGCGGACGTCACCGCCATTTTCTATCTGTTCACTCACTAGATACCTGACCTTCGACAGGAGAGGACCTACGCTGCTAGTGCTTCTGTGACCTCGGTCTGGAAGCGACAATGGCTGCTGCGTCTGGGGAAAGGGCCCCTGCCTTCACTGCACAGGAGTTGGAGAAACTTGTGGATGGGGTCCTCCCCCAGTACACGCTACTCTACGGTCCTCCAGACCAACAGGTGAGTACACAGGGAGCACGTTGTATTGGCTAGGCCTGGGTGGAGAGGGCTGGGTGGAAGAGGGAAGGGGGCAGACTTCATAGGACATAAATGCATGGGAATGAATGGGCCACATGGCCAGAGTAGGGAGGAGGCCACTCACATTGACGGTGCAGTTGGTAATGACTGTTCCTCTTTCCTTGTGCATGTCATGTAGGTCAGCGCCCACCAGAAGAAGGATATTTGGCGTGCCATCGCCAAGGAGGTCCGGACCCTGGGGGCCAACCAGAGACGGGGCACCCACTGCCGTAAGAGATGGGAGGACATTCGCCGCTGCAGCAAGAAGACGGCGGAGGCTCAGCTGGGGATGGCCTCCCAAAGTGGGAGGGGTGCCCGTCGCACCATGACCCCCCTTATGTTCCGGATCCTGGCGGTGGCCTACCCGGAGTTGGATGGGCGCTTAAGGACATCACAGCAGACACAAGGGGGTGAGTACAACCTCATTCTGCAGACTTTGCGTGCAGTGGAGGGGTCTGGGTGGGGAGGTGGGCTGTGGGTGTCCCTAGGCCAGGGCGAGTTAGGTAGGCAAGGCCCATCCGTAATGTAGGCCATGTGGCACTCTACCCCACCTCAGAAGAGTGCCAAGTTGAGGTATAGTTGCCCCTGTGGCATCCATGTGCGCAGATTTCCACCATTACCATGTAGGCCATATCCCAGAAATTGCATGTGCAGAGGCCAGGAGCACGGCGTTATGCAGGGGGCTGCTGCGTCTGTCTTGTCCGCCAACAGTAGCGGTGTGCCATGCACTAAAACTCTCTTTCTTCTGTCTCCCCCCCTTTTCCTGCTCTCCCTGTACTTTTGTACATCAGCATCATCAGGCGGAGGTACAGTGGCACCGGAGCACGAGGGAGCTGCATCCCACATGGCCATGGAGGGCCACACCACAGACTCTGAATGCACCAGTGGGACGGAGGGCGAGGGGAGCTTCACGTTGGGTACTGGATCACCAACCAGCGACACGGACTCGTCCACCGATGGGAGCTCCCCTGTGTTGGCGGCACCATCTGTTCCCCCCACTTCTACAGGTACAGCCACCACCTCCCCTACCAGCACCGCCCTCCCAGCAGCCCCTCAGCGTTCGCCCCGTGCCCGCTCACCCAGGAGGGTGGGCATCACCTTCGCCCCAGGCACCTCAGGCCCTGCCCCAGTCACCCCTGCTGCCCTCAGTGAGGAGGCCATTGACCTCCTCAGGTCACTCACTGTTGGGCAGTCTACCATTATGAATGCCATCCAGGGTGTAGAAAGGGCGTTGCAACACGGTAATGCATTCCTGGAGGGCATTCATTCTGGTCAGGCTGCCCTTCAGCGAACCCTGCAATCTCTGGCCTCAGCACTGATGGGAGCCATTGTCCCTGTGTCTAGCCTCCCCCCTCCAACTTCCTCCACCCAGACCCAATCCCCTGTACCCCAGCCCATCCCAAGCACACCTATAGTCCAGCATGCACACAAGTCAACACCCAAAAGTAGCTCAAGCAAACATAGGCACCACACACACCACAAGCACTCACGCAAGCATCACACCCATACAGACACAGCAACATCAACTGTCTCCACTGTGTCCCCCTCCTCCCTCCCAGTCTCATCTACACACACACACCTGCATGCACTACATCTAGAGGCACTAGGACTCGCACAAGGACACCCAGCACCACACGCCGCTCACCTGCACTCACCACCTCCACTGCCATTTACACGTCCCCTGTGTCCTCTCCCAGTGTGTCTGTGACGCCCCCTCCCAAAACACCCAAACGCCGGCAATCACTCACCCAACATCCATCCACCTCAGGACAGCCTCCAGTACCTGCACCTGCACCCAAAACACCTAAAGTGACACCTCTTGCAACCACCTCCTCTTCCTCCACTCCCAGACCCCCTCCAGCTACCCATCCCATTGTCCGTCAGAAACTGTCCCTCTGTCAAATTGACCTTTTTGCCACCACCCCCTCCCCTCCAATTCATCAGTCCCGTCGTAGCGCCTCAGCCAAAAAGCCTCCAATACCAGTGGTTCATGTTCCAGGTTTTTGGAGTGCACCGTCCACCAGGGCAGGCAGTAGGACCCGGAGCCAAGGCACTGGTAGCCCACCCCCTGTAAAGGCTCTGAAATTGGAGAGTGGACAAAGGGACCGTGTCAAGACTCCTGGTGGGACAACAAGTGAAATGGGATCGAAGGCGATTGGTGAGTCAGCTGTTACTCCAAAAAAGGTGGGGAAGGTCCAGAGGAAGTCTCCCCAGCCTGTTGTGAGTGTCATGGCGGAGAAGTGCGCCATCATTTCCGGCGGTCCAGACACAACCGCCAGCACTGTCGTCACTGGTCCGGAGACCACCGCCAGAGTCACAGCTTAGGAGGGCCCAGGTATCGTTTCTGGTCAGGAGACCACCGCCGGAGTCACTGCCCAGGAGGGCCCAAGTATCGTCACTGGTCAGGAGACCACCACCGGAGTCATTGCCCAGGAGGGCCCAAGTATCGTCACTGGTCAGGAGACCACCGCCAGAGTCAGTGCCCAGGAGGGCCCAAGTATCGTAACTGGTCAGGAGACCACCGCCGGAGTCAGTCCCCGGGAGGGGCCAGGATGCCCCAGCCCCGCTGCCCAATGATGGAACGTCATGCCACACACCAATGTCCAGTGTGGAGATCGTCATGCCACACACCAATGTCCAGTATGGAGATCGTCATGCCACACACCAGTGTCCAGTGTGGAGATCGTCATGCCACACACCAGTGTCCAGTGTGGAGATCGTCATGCCACACACCAGTGTCCAGTGTGGAGATCGTCATGCCACACACCAATGTCCAGTGTGGAGATCGTCATGCCACACACCAATGTCCAGTATGGAGATCGTCATGCCACACACCAATGTCCAGTGTGGAGATCGTCATGCCACACACCAATGTCCAGTGTGGAGATCGTCATGCCACACACCAATGTCCAGTGTGGAGATCGTCATGCCACACACCAATGTTCAGTATGGAGATCGTCATGCCACACACCAATGTCAGTATCAGACCTGCCATGTCAAAGCACCGCTGAACAGTCCTGAACTGCCATGGCAAAGCACCGCTGAACAGGGCAAAGACCGCCATGTCAAACCACCGCTGAACAGGGCAAAAACCGCCATGGCAAAGCACCGCTGAACAGTCCTGAACCGCCATGGCAATGCACCGCTGAACAGTCCTGAACCGCCATGTCAAAGCACCGCTGGACAGGGCAAAGCCCGCCATGTCAAAGCACCGCTGAACAGTCCTGAACTGCCATGGCAAAGCACCGCTGAACAGTCCTGAACCGCCATGGCAAAGCACCGCTGAACAGGGCAAAGACCGCCATGGCAAAGCACCTCTGAACAGGGCAAAGACCGCCATGGCAAAGCACCGCTGAACAGGGCAAAGACCGCCATGGCAAAGCACCGCTGAACAGTCCTGAACCACCATGTCAAGGCACCGCTGAACAGGGCAAAGACCGCCATGGCAAAGCACCACTGAACAGGGCAAATACATCCATGGCAAAGCACCGCTGAACAGGGCATGCACTGTTTAGGAATAAATGGACCGCCACATCAGGCATCCTTATCCCATGTGCAGCTGGGACAGTGACAGGACAGGGACTTTCATGGGGAGACTCATCCAGTCAGGGCACCAGTCCCCCTCCAGAACCAGTGAAGACCTTCCTCTACTTGTGAGACTGTGGCTTTGCACTCCCCATGATGGCACAGTGGGCAAGCCACCTACTGTAGAGACTTGAGAGACTGTGGCTTTGCACTCCCCAGGATGGTACAGTGGGCAAGCCACCCACTATGGAGACTTGAGAGACTGTGGCTTTGCACTCCCCAGGATGGCACAGTGGGCAAGCCACCTACTGTAGAGACTGGAGAGACTGTGGCTTTGCACTCCCCAGGATACATCAATGGGCATGTAGCCCCGTCGTGGATCTGGCTCCGCATTCATGTGGCTGAGGTGCCCCCCCTTTCCCTTCCCCCTGAGGTGCCTGTTTCTATCTGATGCCCCGGCAGTGTTCTCTCGGATTTTGGTCAGGTATCTATTGTGGGCCTCGCCCATGCATTTCTGGACTGTTGGTGCACGGACATTGTTGTGTACATATCTGCACTACTTCTTGTATTGTATATATTATTATGTGTGATTTAGAGATATATATCTGTGTATTTTTTAATGACATGTATATTGGCACATTACAATGTTTGACCGAAATTCGCTTTGTCTTTGCATTCTTCCGGGGGGATTGTGGGTTGTTAATGTCATATTTTTTTACTGCATTGGTGTGTATGTTGTAATATGCGAGGGTGGGGGTTTGGTTGTTTGGTGGGTGTCCCCCTAACTTTTGCCTCCCCCCTCCCCGTGTCGTAGATGCAGTACTCACCGGTATCTCCTGCGCCTACGTCGCTGTTGGTCGTAAATGAGCAGAAAGACAAGGGCAGGGAGTATTTGTAATTCCGGGTCCATGGAGTCGTCGTTCCTCGTGGGATGTGTTGAGGTGAGCGTTTTCCTATAGCAAAAGCTGTTTCCGCCGTGTTTTAATTCACGGTGAATCCGCCCCGGAAAAGGTGGCGGATTGGCCTGTTGTAATAGTGTGGGAGGTACATTGTCTCCCGTCTGTCTGTTGGCGGTGACCGCCGCGCTGCATGTCTGTACCGCCGTGGCGGGCGGTGTGTTAAAGTGGCTGTCTTTGTTGGCGGTTTCCGCCAGAGTCATAATTCCCTTTTTTTGTCCGTCGGCCTGTTTGCGGTATTACCCCACCTTTTACACCGTCCGCCAGGGTTGTAATGACCCCCTAAGTCCAAAGGTGAAAAGTTGACCGGGACCTCCCAGCCAGCATATCCGAGGAGGGCTCCATGGACGTCGGTTCAAGATCCAGGTTTACCCCGGTTGAAGGGTTTTCACCTCGAAAAAACGACTAAGTCCGAAGGTAAAAATCTCCACGAGGATTCCCGTGACGCGTATCCGGAGAAGGGCTCCAGGAGGTCGGATTGGACTGGCAGGTTCGTCCCGCTGAAGAAAATCTTCGAAAAAGAGACTAAGGGGGTCATTTTGACCCTGGCGGCCGGCGGTAAGGTGGTGGGAACACCGCCAACAGGCTGGCGGTGTCCCGCCAGCTATTATGACCGTGGCGCAAAAGCCACGGCCATACCGCCGGCCCCTCCACTTTACTGCGTCATAATCCCCAGGGCAGCGGTGCAAGCAAGCGGGGAATTATGAGTCCCCGACCGCCAGCCTGTCCGTGGCGGTAAACACCGCCATGGAAAGGCTGGCGGTAAGGGGACTTGGGGTGCCCCTGGGGGCCCTTGCACTACCCATGCAATTGGCATGGGCAGTGCTGGGGCCCCCAGGCATAGCTCCGTCGCACATTTCACTGCCCGAATTTCGGGCAGTGAAATTTGCAGCGGGTGCTACTGCACCCGCTGCACATCAGCATTGCCGCCAGCTCTATTACGAGCCGGCAGCAATGTTGATGTGACATTTCCGCTGGGCCAGCGGACGGTAACACTGTTACCGTCCGCTGGCCCAGCGGAAATGTCATAATAGGGAGGCAGGAATACCGCTGGCAATGGCGGTATTCTGTCTCTCGCGGCCTCGGCGGTCTTCTTGGAAGACCGGCGAGGTCGTAATGACCCCCTAAGTGTGAAGGTAAACTTTTAACGGAGGCCTCCCACGGCCTGTAGCCGAGCAGGGCTCCATCGCGGTCGACCTGAAACTTTGACTTTGCCCCGGTCGAGGTGCAACCAGATCACCCGATTGGCGCTTTTTGTTTCTAGGCGCTAAAAAAAAAAACATCTTTAAAAATTCATATCTCCGGTTCCCCTTATCCGATTGTATTCGTTTTGGTGTCATTTTAAAGATAAAAATATAATCTATTTTTATAAATTGTTTTTGGGGTTCTAAACTGGTTCCTGTGTTTTATTTAATTACTCTTTTGTGATATTTGAATGCTTTACACTCTGTCTCCTAAGTTAAGCCTTGACGCTCGTTGCCAAGCTACCAAGGGTTGAGCTGGGTTTAATTTACTGAGACCTAACTGGACCTTAGTGGAGGTTAGTGGCCTATTGCTAAGTGTAGGTAACTACCTGCCCTTACCAATAACCCATTTTCCAACAGGCGCTCACAATCTTACACCAGTAGTAAACCAACATTCACAAATATTAAACTTATATTGTAGGTGTTGAACAGTGCCCTAAAAAAATAACAGCCCTGAGGTTGTTATAAATTTGCAAGGAAATCATGCACACGTCAATCCGTTAAATCCAAATGGTGCAATGAATCTCTTTATTCCCCTTAGTAGTTCTTATAATTTCACATTCAGCCTGGCCAACACGTGTTTCATCCGGGACAATCACCCAGCGACTTTTTCAAGGCTTGTTATGGCTGAAAATTGATCATGAATAGTCTTAATCTTATCACATCACCGTTAATTGTATTTTAGAAAATCACAGAAAAATCACTGTAGTGCTTTTACATCCAACCATGGAAACCTCTAATAGTGTATTCCCATTTTGTATCCATAAATATCTGATTATGACACCATATTTCATGTGCAAGTCCCATAATCGTAAATCTTAGAGTCTATGTAAAATTGTGAATAAAATTCAATAATTAATTAGTGATTTCTTACTTTCAATTAGTAGACCTATATATGATGTCAATATGATACTATGCACGCACACCCATGTGAGGAGTCTAATGTGTACCTTATATCCATAAAGACACTTTTTTGCCACTGTTTTGCAAAAGTTAAAGGAAATATGAAAAGAAGAAACTTTTCCTGTACCTTGTATGTGATCCCCTCTAGATCTCCTCTACTTTCAGAGGTATTATATTGTAAACTGGTAGTATTTACATGTCCATGAGACTCCAATATCCAAAAGGAGGGAAGTGTGAATTTTTTTAAAGAGAAAGTTTATTGGTATTTAATACAATATTCAAAAGATATAAATACCTTTGATGACATGAGTAAATAATACAATAAAAGTTGAATTTCGTGAAACATACTTATTGCAAAACACAAAAGACATATTAATGCTTTAAAATGTAAGTATATATGCATATATTAAGTATATAGATGTAGGAAGTTATGAGCAATATAAGTAAATACAAGAAAATGTAAAGGAAAACAACTCATGGCGGTTTAGAAACCTCTTCCTTTCAAGGAAAATGATTACACGAAGAGTAAGCCAAAGAGTTTAGGTAATTTGTAACAGGTATCCACAACATATCTCTTTTAAGAGCATGGGATAAAGGGGAAACCTAAGCTCTATCCAGTCCATGATTATAACATGTACCAAACCACCAAGCTTGAAAGGATAATTTAGAAGAGTCCTTCCAAGTTTTCGTAATTTGTTGAAAAGCAACAGCCAATAATAAATCCAACACGAAGATACTACTTTTTGGATAACAGGACAATTCGTCAGCAAGGCTACCGAAAAATATATTTGGAAAGCTTAAGGTAACTTGAGTGTTAAAAATAGTATTAATTTGATTCCATGCTTTAACCCAAAATTAAAATGTTTATGGGCAATCAAAAAGCACATGTTTAAGATCTGAGACCGACCTATTACAAGACCAACAAGAGGATGGAAGATTAGAATTCATTATATGTAAAGATGATGGTGTAATTAATAACCTATTATATATAAAAAAATAAAGTTTGAATTCCATTAGCTGCTCTTGAGGATTTTCGTATTTTAATCCAAACCTTATTCCATTATGAAGGTGAAAATGAAGTATCTAAATCTTTCCACCACTGTATTTCTATTACAGATTTAAGTCGGTCCTTAGGAAGGGCTGTAATTGTTTGATAAATACGAGAAGCCGATGAAGTCTGTAATAGCAGATTCTGAATTGGAGAAGGTCAGACAAAATATGCTTGCTGAACTGGAAAGGATTAATATGAACTATTCACGACATGTATTAAAATATCATACTTTCTAGCAAAAGAGGACGGAAACGAAAAACAAAGTTGTGGCTGTACAAAAGAAAGTGGGGATTAATTTTCAAATAATTAGTGCACCCATCTTAGCCCCTTTAAATGCCATGTTTTCCAGTAGATAGTTCTATTATTCAACTTGATATACTTATTATACCAAATGTATGAATTTAGAAATTGTACTCTGTCTCCATTGTACGGAGCAAAAATTGGCTGCAGAATTCTGCATGAATTTTTCAAGATAGGAAGGGAAATAGACGTTGGTTTATTTGATAAAGGTAATACCTCCGGAAAAGTAAAAGGGACAGCAAATGACTTTTCAACTTCAACCCATAATGGTAAAATAGTAGAATCATCTTCATTCAATAAATAAGAAGCTTGTTTCAGGAAAAAGGCCATACGATCAGAACGAAGATTCAGAAAGTTAACCCCTCCACAGATTTTAGGCCTCATTAACTTTTGGAGAGACATTCCGGGTCTCTTATTGTTCCATAAGAATTTGGCTAAAATAGAGTTCAACTTCTTAAAATAAAGACATGGGATATTAATTGGAATATTTGATAAGTAAAAGAGGATTACAGGAAGCAACATCATTTGAAGAGAATCTAATCTACCCCACTAGAATAAAAATAAAGGGTTCCTTTAGATATAAGAGAATCAAGAGTAGAAAATAGTTCAAAAAAATCCCAGGAAATTGTATCTTTAAAAGAAGGTTTAAACCAATGACATAAGTCTTCCAATTTGATCATTGTTCTAGTGAAAATTGGAAGACTTAAAATCTTCAGGAAGACAGAATTTATTTAAAGGAAGTATTTCACAATTATCTTTATTTAACTTATACCCTGAAATAGAATCAAAATTGTCTACTTCAAATAGAAAGGTATGAAGCGAAGATTTCGGGTTTCATATAAAAAGCAAGATGTCATCAGCATAGGCTGAAAATGTTATCTGCCTTTCCCCATATTGGAAACCATGCAAACTTGGATTAGCTCTAAGTTTCATTAAAAAGGGTTCCAAAGCATGAACAAATAAAAGTGGTGACAACGGACACCCCTGACGAATTTCTCTATAAAGTTAGAATGAGGTAGAAATTAGACCATTTAGTAATATAGCAGCTTTAGGAGAAGAATATAATAATATGATTAGATTGATAAATTCAGTTCCAAAGCCAAACCATGAAAGCGTTGAAAAAATAAAGAGCCAACTTAACACAATCAAAAGCTTTTTCAGCATCTAGAGCAATTGCAGATAGAGAGTCGTTATATGTAACAGACTTATTTAAAATATTAAAAAATAATCTTGTGTTGTCAGATAATAGACGGCCTTTAATAAAACCAGATTGCTCTTTACATATTCATTGAGGAAGAATCAATTCCAAACGCACAGCAATAATTTTAGTAATTTTTTTAAAAACTAAATTAACTAAAGAAATATGTCTATATTTCTTTAAAAACTTTGGATCTTTGTCATCTTTTGGTATAAGAACTCGTAAAGCCTCTTAAAAAGAGCCTCCAGAGGACTTTGCGTTAACAAAATAGGTAAAAGGTTGAAGTAAAGTTGGAACCAATAGTTTAGAAAAATGTAAATAAAATTCAGTAGTAAAGCCATCTGGGCCTAGAGCTTTACCCTTCTTGAAAAGATTTAGTGCATTTAGAGTGTCTTTAATGGAAATATAATTCTCAAGAGCAGAAAATGTATAGGGGGAAATACAGGTGGATTAATGGTAGACAAATATTGGTCAATAAGATCCTGCATGGGGTAAGGTTCAGGAGTACATAATTGTGTGTAGAAATGAACAAATTAATCTAAAATATCATCATTCTTATGTAATAAACATTTGGAAAAATTATAAACAGAATCTATCTTTGTTCTATCTTTCTTAATGTTAAGATAATTTACTAGAAAGTTTCCTGATTTGTTTTGGCCCCCATAGTACTTAGCACTAGATTTAAGAAGATAAGAATTATCAATATCAGTCAAGTTTTTATTGAAAGTGAATTTAGCTTGAAGTAAATCATTAAGACAACTTGCAGACTTGGAAGAGAAATATAGATTTTCTAGATGGTTAATACGATTCACATCAAATGAAGTAATTTTTCTGTAGCTGTTTTCATTTTATTGGCAACATAGGAAATAATAAAATCCATAGATGCCGCTTTGAAAGCATCCCAAATGATTTGAACAGATAACTGAGGGGTATTATTTTCTACAAAAAATTGTGTTGAAAACTTCTCAAAAAGTTGAGTAAAATTAGAATCAAGAAGTAAGGAATTATCAAATCTCCATCTATTACTTGGCTGATTATGTGCAATAAGATCAAGATCCATACTCAGTGGATCATGATCCGAGAATAATGTAGAGCCAATATCCAAACCCAAAACATGTTGTGCGAGATGTTGTGAGACAAATAAATAATCAATCCTCGACTGGGAAGAATGTACAGCGGAAAAAAAGGAATTTTCCTGTAATGTGAGGTTACACAATCTCCAAATATCCGTTAAAGCTCTTTGTTTAATCATAGAGGTAAATTGTGAAAATATGGTGGATGGTATAAATCTAGAATTGGATTTACGATCAATAAAAGGGTCCATAACCATATTACAATCTCCTCCAAAATTAAATTTTTATCTGAAAGAGTCAATAACTTAACTAATATTTAATTCCAGAAAGATTTATCAGGTTGGGTATGAGCATAACCATTAAAGATAGTTAAAGGTACGTTATTAATATACATTGAAACTATAACCCATCTACCCATCACATCAAATTCTCGAGAAATATCAGAAATATTCAAAGTTTTATGACACAGTATAATGACTTCATTTCTCTTACCCTTGCCCAGAGATGAAAAAACATGACCTACCCATTGCCTTTTAAGTTTGGCTACCTCAATATCCGATATACGAGTCTCTTGCAACAGGGCAATATCAGCTTTTAATTTTAAGATATGTGTTAACTTTATTGGGGATCCTAAACCTTTAACATTCCATGAAATAAATCTAATTGTCATTTAATATAAGGAATATATAATATAGCCATGAATTAATGCAAGTAATCCAACTATTATTGAGGACAAATGAAACCAAAAGAAAGTTTTGATGTATAGAAAAATAATTATTTAACTATGAACAGGAGAAAATAGAAATAGAAAAAGGAAAAGAGTGAAAAATAGGAAAAGAAGAGGAAAAGGAGAAAGAAAGAATGAAAATAATACAATATAGAAAGAAACATTAAAAATACAGAAAAAAACTAAACAGAACAAGTAACAAAAATATACCTATACGACAAAAACAACGAGTGGGTGGTGAAACCACAAAGGGAAGACGATGCAACCTTCACTCCACGACTGCAGACACAGGAGGGAAGAGAGACCAGCCACACAGGTTGCTAAAACAAAAGATGGGTACTTTAATTAAGTAAAATCTAAAAAGAGAAGAAAATAGGGAAATTCAAATCCCTTAGAAAATTTGTCACTCTTAAGATTACATGAACCAGTAATGGGCATAAGCATTAAATAAAAAAAACACAATAGAATAGTCAAGTCTCTGTTACTTTAGAAGTATCCATTTTTTCACATCTACATGAGTCAATAAATTGCTGATGTCATACTGGATCTTCATATGTTGTGGTCTTATTATTGTAAACCGCCTTGAACAAACATGGATGGAAGAGACCATATCGAGCATTATGCGATTTTAATGCCCGACGCATATCTAGAAACTTCTTTCGTTTGTCCGCTGTCAGTTTAGCATAATCCTGAGCAAAGAAGAGATTGGAACCTGACCACATGATCCGACCTTTAGTTCTTGCTGCTCTGCAAACCTTTAGCACGTCTACATAATCCCAAAAATAAAGTATTATTCCTCTTGGTTTCTTTGACGTCGAGGCTATATGGGAAGGATGACCAAGTCTATGTGCTCTTTGTACATTTAAAGCAGGAGAAGAAGGCAGGTCCAGAATTTTGGGCAAAAACAATGGAAATAAAGATAATGAGTCAGAACCTTTCAATTCCTTAAGGTAGACCAAAATACGTAGATTATTTCTTCGGTTCTGATTTTCTATATCCTCTCAATGTTTCTTCAACATAACGACGCAGATGACGGGGAGAAGCGGGTAAGGCAGCAGAGATTGGACGTTTTTAAACAGCAATTTGAAGCTCTTTTGTAATCAAGGGTCGTACAGCGATGGGAGGCAAGCAAGTTGGCGAACTTTGAATATGGGGAAAGCCCAGGGAAACTATTGGCGTGGAAAGTTAAAAGGGATCAAGTGAGGAACTGCATCTAGGAAGTTGAGGTAGAGCAAGGACAGATGACCAGAGAGAGTGGAAAAATAAACAGGGCCTTTTTGCAATTCTTTTCCCAACTTTATACGGAAGAGATTAAGGTAATGGAATCGGCTGTTCAAACCTGGTTGGGGGAAGATACTCTCCCTTTTCTCTCCCCAGAGCAGCAGCGCTGGTTAAATAGACCTACCACTTCAGGCGAAATTACAGCTGTCTTAAGAGGTAGTAAGGGGGGGAAGGCTCCAGGCTCAGATGGTCTCCCGGGTGAATTGTATAAAGCTCTGGAGCAGGTATTAATACCTTTCTTGTTAAGATTGTTCTCCGAGGTTTTTACAAACGACTCCCCCATTCCGGCTTCTTGGAATGAGGCAGTCATTTCAATGATTCTGAAACCAGGTAAAAATCTGGCTAGGTGTGAGTCATATAGACCCATTTTGCTGTTAAACTTGGACTACAAGTTATTTGTAAAGATTTTATCGGATAGATTAAATCTCGTGGTGAAGGATTTGATTAATACATATCAGAAGGGGTTTGTTAAGGGCAGGTATTTACACGAGCTTACGCATACTCTAATCGGGACAATAGATTTGGCAGCCGCTTAGAAGATCCCCTTGGGGGTCATAGCTTTGGATGCTACGAAAGCCTTTGATAGGGTTAATTGGGGTTATTTAGCTCTGATTCTGAGGAACTACAATTTGGGAGATAACTTTTGTAGGGCTATAAAACGGGTTTATTATGACCCCTCTGCTAGAATTTTAATCAATGGGAAACTTACAAACTCTTTTAGGATATCGAGGGGTACTATGCAGGGCTGCCCGCTATCTCCACTTTTGTTTGATTTGTACATCAAGCCTTTTGCTAGGAGAATAAGACAGCATCCTGAAATAGCTCCTTTTAAATGGGAGCAGTGGGAAAGGAAATTAGCACTCTACGCAGATGATTTAATGGTATTCACTGCAGACTTGTCAACAGCACTCCCAGCCCTACTAAGGGTAGCCAAGGATTTTGGTTCTGTTTCTGGCTATCAGGTTAACTCAGAAAAGACTGAAATAATGGCATGGAACAAAGAATGGGATGGCTGGCATGGGAAGGCTGAAATGCAGTATTTAGGTTTATTAATTACACAAAATATTGAGAAATTGGCGTTGAAAAATCAGGAAGCATTGTTAGAGGAGTGTATTAATTTAATGAAGGGCTGGGTCTATCTTCCATTGACAGTACTGGGAAGGATAAACCTGGTTAAAATGATTCTTCTCCCCTAAATAAATTTTATCCAGAATGCTATTCCGCTACAAATGAATGGTAGATATCTTAATAAGCTCCAACAGGTTATCACTTCATTTATTTGGGCATGTAAGGGCCTCAGAATTGTGTGGAAAAAGCTGCAGAGGAGGAGAGAGAAGGGAGGTTTATCACTTCCGCACCTACAGCTGTATGCGCGGGGCTTTCTGTTGAGAAATTCGAGGTTGTTATTTACCTCCCTGGATGATACAGCTATGGGCGCTATGTTCAAGGCGATGACACAAACTATCCAGGGGGTGGCAATTCATTTTGTTTTTAAGTTTGTTGATCCAAAATTCTTTAAAAAAATAAGATAAAAAATGTTGAGGGATGCAGCAATGTGTTGGCATCAGGTGGAATCTATCACCAAGATTGACTATTACAATCAGCGAGCTCCGATCTGGGACTCTCCGGGTACACCAGAATGTTTGAAAAATGCTTTAGCCAAACCAATAAGGGAAGCCGGTTTGAAATACTGGGGTGATCTTATAAAGGAGGTGGTGCTACTCCCCTGGGAAGAACTGAGAAACATAACAAGAGGTACCCTGTCCAGGTTTAAATATATTCAATTGTCAGCCTGGGCACAGTCTACTCGACGTAGCCATCAGGGGGAAAATCCTTTATCAGAAGATCTTTTTATTGGCTCCCCCAACGGCAGCAAGGTTGCAAAGTGGTATTGAGAGATTCTGGAGGTGATCGATGGCGCTTTTAAATTGCCGGAGCAGTGATGGCAAGGCACTATGACGAAAGACATAGCGCAGGCAGGATGGCAAGAATCCATGAGAATGTGTTTTGAGGTAGTCAAGACTGCCCTGCTGAGGAAAAAACATTTGTATGTGATACACAGAGCTTATATCACCCCAGCAAAAATTACCAAAATAAAGAAAGGGGAAGTGGTGAATTGCATTAAATGTGGAGTTCCAAACGCCACTGATGTTCACATGTTTATGGAGTGCCCAGGAGTTGCATCTTTTTGGTCTGAGGTGGTGGGAACGCTGTTGCAGATTACAGGGAAGGAATTGATTGTAAATCTCCCCCTTATTATTTTTGGCAAACTGCATGATTCAGTAGGGTGGTCGAGTAGGGTGGTCGAGAAATAGTAGGAGCCTACTGTTTTTTTATATTCTATTAGCCAGAAGGGAGATTTGCTTGAAGTGTGTGATGGCAGCCCCCCCTTACACAGGAGCTGGCTAGACATGTTTGTGAATACAGCTAAATTAGATCTGAAGGTGAGTGGCCCTGAACAGAGGTTGAAAAAAAGGAAGCTATGGCTCCGCTCCTGAAATGGGCCCCTCTCCAGGGATAAATCAATCAATGATTAAAAAAAAAACCTTCTTACATCCGTGCCAGCCACAGGGGGTGATCCCAGGAAGGCTGAGCAGGTGATTTGCGGCCCTCCTTGGGCGGGGTGTCCACTTTTGTTTCAGATACAGAAGTGAGAACCCTGCGGAATTAAGGTGCAACAAACCTGTGAGGTGTATGAGGACAAAAAAGAACAAAAAAAACATAATGATCTCAGCTTGTAGAGACTTAATAGATGCAACTGAGTTCTCAAGCACTTCCACTTTTCGTTCTACCTGAGAGACTCTATTCTCCGCAAGAGGCCATTTGTCATCCAAAATGTGTAGTTGTTTATTTGCATCTTCCATATAAGGTTTAAGAGCTCTTGTTTCCTCAAGAAGTAACTCCATAGAAATGGTATCGACAACTGTAATAGGAGATGGAGGATCCTTTTTAGCTCTCTCATTCGTGGATGTTGATACCGTAACTGGAAGTTTGGACGATAGTTTATTAATAACAGTAGGGGGAGAAACAGGCATTGAAGGTGTAATGTCAAGATTAATAACCCCTGTATTTTCCATATTTGACAAAAGGGTGAATGAATTTGATAAAATAATATTATCTGAACCTTTATTACTTTGTAGTTTACTATTAGTCAATTGAAGGTTCCTAGATCTGCCCATAAGTAAGACATATAGGTGGTCATTTTGACCTCGGCGGTCTTTTTCCAAGACCGCCGAGGGACCGCCGTGCGGAAGACCGCCAGTGTTGGTGGTTTGCCGCTCGGCCTATTATGACCGTTGGCAGCTCTCCGTCCTTTTACGGACGGAGAGCCGCCAACAGCCATACTGGAGGGCGGCAGGGAAGTGGAGGTTGCTCCACCTCCACCGCCACGCCAACAGATCCCCGCCCAGCGAATCACGTCCTGTGAATCGGCGTGGCGGTGTTCTGTTGGCGGTGTAGTGTCGGCGGAGCAGCCCCCATGGCTTCCGTCCCCTTCCGGAGGATCGTCGGACCAGGTAAGTCGATTGTCCATGAGGGGAGGGGGGAGGGGGGCGGGGGGGTTTTGTGTGTTATGTGAGTGCGTGGGGGTGTGCGTGTGTGTATGTAGAGGGGGTGTGTGAGTGCGTGTATGCTTGCGGGGGTGTTGTGTGTATGGGAATGAGTGCGTGTATGTCTGTAGTTCTGTCTGTATGGATGTGTGCGTGTATGTTTGAATGTTGATGTGCGTGTCTGACTGTGTGTGTGGATGTCTGCATGTATGTTGGGGAGTGTGCGTGTATGTGTGTTGGTGGTGCCTGCTAGCGTGACGTGTGTGTATGAGTGTTGTTATGTTGGGCGTCGGGGTGGGGAGGGGGGTCCTGCCACCTTTGGGGGGTGGCAGGGCTGGTGGGGTGTGGGGGAGGCAGTTGGGTGGGGGTGGGGGTGGGGGTGGGGGAGACCCCTATCAGTGCCAGGGAAGGAATTCACTGGCACTGATAGTGCTTACCGCCATGGATTTCATGGTGGTTTCAAACTGCATGAAATCCATGGCAGTAAGCCGGGTCAAAATACCGGTGGCGGTATGGTGACGGCTGCCGGGCTGGAGACCCTGGTCTCCAGCCCGGCGGTCGTCTCCGCCCTGGCGGGGGGAACGTAGAGCCGGCGGATGACCATGGCGGTAACCGCCATGGTCATAATACCAAAAAAAAGACCGCCAGCCTGTTGGCGGTCTCACCGCCGCTTCTCCGCCTTCCGCCTTCCGCATTCCGCCTTCCGCCTTCCGCCAGGGTCATAATGACCCCCATAGTTTTGTCCAATATGTATTAAATCATATATTGTATGAAGTAAGATTCCTCCTCAGAAAAAAAGTAAACCAGGAAATGAAATAAACTGGACTTATTCTGGCAAAAATCAAGGTACGATAAGCAGAGAGCGTAAGTAAACACTTTTAGGCCAGAAAGTGCAAAAAGAATATCTCAAGCAACGATGTGGAAAGTAGAAAAATAAATTATGAGGTGAAAACAAAAAACAAAATGGCGGTCGCAATTGATTCTTCAGACGACTTAGTCAATTTGGGCATAAAAAATAGCTTTCATGGCATTTTAAAGGGAATAATGCACTCCGGACATATTCCCCTATCGTTTTTTCTCTGCAACAATAAATTAAAAAAAACTCAAAAAACGGCCAGCTCCCTCGTCTCCCGTCACCATCACGGAGCTCAGAAAAAGGTGGTCATCTTCGTTCAGCACCAAGCCACATCCCAGAGAAATTGTCTTTGACAAACTATTGTGTAATCTGGAATAAAAATAATAGCCACCTTGGAAAGGTGTTGTGCACCACTTCAACACACTGACAAATTTCTTTCGTAAGCTGCGGTCCTTTTGGTCCTACATCTCAGGCACATCATCTTGACCCCCTCCGCATGGGATGATTCCAGGTGGCCTGCCACTTTCGGAGCCGCTCTGAATCCCACCGACCAAGCACACAACCTAAGATTCATCATGGATTCCTCATTATCCATGACCCAGCAAGTCAATGCCATCTCCTCCTCCTGCTGTAACACCCTCTGCATGCTCTGAAAGATCTACAAATGGATTCCCACTGAAACCAGAAAAACAGTCACCCAAGCCTTCTTAAGCAAGAAACTGGACTACGGCAATGCCCTGTATGCAGGAACTACGGCCAAAC
The DNA here is from genome assembly GCF_031143425.1 of Pleurodeles waltl. Taxonomy (NCBI): domain Eukaryota; kingdom Metazoa; phylum Chordata; class Amphibia; order Caudata; family Salamandridae; genus Pleurodeles; species Pleurodeles waltl. Next base: position 579,221,728 of record NC_090442.1, on the reverse strand, counting down.
TCCAGAAGAGGCTGCAACACATCCAGAATGCCTCCACATGCTTCATCCTGGACACCCCCCACTACTGCTATATCACAGGCCATCTAAGAGACCTGCACTGGCTCCCAGTCAACAAGAGAATCACCTTCAATCTTCTCATCCACACTCAAAAAGCACTACCTCAACAGACGTCTCTCCTTCTACACCCCGACCCAGCATCTCTGCTCCGCCAACTTCGCCCTCACAACCGTCCCACACATCCGCAGAACTGTAACCGGCGGCAGATTATCCTCGCACCTCGCTGCAGAGACATGGAACTCTCTTCCCACCCACCTGCATCTGACCAAAGACCTCCTTACCTTCAGGAAACTTCTCAAGACCTGGCTGTTCAAGCAGTAGCAGCACCTCCCCCCTCCTCAGCGCCTTGAGACCCTCACAGGTGAGTATTGCGCTTTACAAATTCCTGATTTATTGATTGATTGACCATTATCCAACATTTGCCTCATGCAGCACAAATTATATATCATATTTGGTTACTTGTTAACCAAGTGCTGTATTTGCTTTCCCAGTGGAGGAAACTGTAACTTTTTTCATATTCCTTTTAAATGGTGCTTGATTTCTGGCACTTCACAGTGCATTTGCTCTACCCATAGCAGTGGATTATATTTGTCTACATCCATTGGGCATATTTGACTTTTAGTTAAATTTAGGGTAAATTTTAGCAGAGGTTGTACAAGTAGAGTAAATGTCAGATGCTTGTGCAGAGTGGCCTAATTCCATACACTTGCGAGATTTAACCCTTTCGCTGCTAGCTTTCCCTCACCCACGCTTGTGCTAAGCATTTTTGTGGGTCTTTGGGGTAGTTAGTGCTCAGGCCTCCATAACATTTAGTTCCCATAACCTATCCATTCCACATTCTGAAGGTACCCCGGGTGTGTGGATTCTCCTAGAGGGGACTGAGAAAATAGCCAAAATATAGCTATTTTTTTAGTTATTTTGAAAAAATAGGTAAAAAGTGCTCTGGATAAAAGTGCAGTTTTTTTCATAAAAATTACATCAACAAAGGGCTTGATGTGCTAAAGGCACTATCGTCACAGCTTTTAGGAACATGCAGAGCTAAATAAAAAAAAATACTTTTTCACCACAGTTTTGGCATTTGTAAGAGAGGTAGCCCATTTTTTATACTTTTGTGTTTTCATAAATATTGAAAATGGGTAAGAAAAAACAGCCATTTGTGACAATTTTTTAAGCTGCAACATTTAGTCATGATGGCCAATTTACAAAAGAAATGTACCACTATGTTCACTAGACTCCTTTGTTTGTGGGGATATATGGGTTTATAGGTTCTACAGGAACCCAAGGCACCCAGAGCCAACAACTGAGCTGCACCGTACAATGGTTTTCCATAGTGAAATATGTAGAGTGAAAAGAAGGTATCAAGGTAACCTATGTATTTCTGAAATAGACACAAGATATGGAGTTTAGGAGCAGTGGTAATTTGTACATCTTTTACATCTCTGATTTTGTGGGTACCTCTACGGGAATACGATTTAGAAGGTATTTTTCAAAACGTCTTCTTTCTCACACAGTACCTTTTCTTTGGAAAGCATAAATGCAGCAAAAAGCAATTTTTAACAATAAATATCCTACTATTCTATGGTCCCACATATATACTGATAAAATGGCACCTCACTTGTGCCAGTAGGCCTAGTACCTGAGACAGGAAATGCCCTAAAATGCAACATGGATATATCACATTTTTCTACTAAAAAATGACCTGTTTATGGCACAGTGGGTAGCTGTGGATTTGGGGCCTTAGCTTAGTCGCCACCTTGGGAAATGTTAGAAATGGGGTCTTTGGTCAGCAGTCAGGTTACCCCCTGTCCAACCAAAGACCCTCACTCTAGTCAGGGTAAAGGAGACTCACCCTCAGTTTAACCCCGCTCACCGCCTTGGTAGCTTTGCATGAGCAGGCAGGCTTAACTTCAGAAGCAATGTGTAAAGTATTTGTACCAACACATACAGTAACTCAGTGAAAACACTATAAAATGACACAACACAGTTTTAGAAAAAAAGATAATATTTATCTAAACAAAACAAGACCAAAACTATAAAAATCCGACATACACAAGTCACTTTATGAATTTTTAAAAGGATAAGAATCTTAATCCTTAGAAAACAGTAAAAATGCTATTATTGCTTAAAAGTAAGAGGGTAGTGTCAAAAAAAGGTCAGCGATGTGTTGATTTCTCACTCACAAGCGAGACAGTGTATCGTTCCTCCTCCGGTTGGGTCAGCGCACACGTCATTTCTTCTCTCCCGCAAGAGAGTGATGCGTTGATTCGGATGGGCACCTCGGGTCCGGGCAGGCTTTGCATTGATTTTCCACGCCCATCGATGTTGAGTTAAAATCCAGTCGCACAGTGTCAAGAAACCGCTCTGCATGATGGCTTCCGTCGTTAACAGCAGCCGCTGTGGGTATTGCATGTCGTTTGTCCAGCTGCTTTGCATTGATCTTCCAGCTGTGATGCAGGTGGAATGTTGATTTTAGCCACAAGGCCGGCAGTGCATCGTTTATCAGCCGCATCGAACGTTTCCCCGCACAACAGTCTTTGCATGGATTTCTGTCCTTTTCCACCAGCTGCACCTTTCAAGGGCCCAGAAACAGGTAAGGGCACCACTTGGCAGGCAGGACTCTCGGTAGAAAGCCAAGTGCTGACAGAGAGAAGTTTGCTGAGACGTCAACAACATGAGGCAAGCTCAGTTCAAGCCCTTAGAGATTCTTTACCAGTGGGAAGTCACACAAAAGTCAGTGTTTGTCCTCTCTCATGTAGAAGCAGCTACTGCAGGCCAACCCAGAAAAACACAGTCACAGGCAAAGGGGCAGTACTCCTTGACCAGCTTCTCCAGCTCTTCTCCATGGCAGAGGTTCCTCTTGGTTCCAGAAGTGATCTGATTTTAAGGGGTTTTGGGTGTCCTTCTTATACCCTTTTCTGCTTTTGAAGTAGGCCTACTTCAAAGAGAAGTCTCTATTGTTTTCAAATCCTGCCTTTCCCAGGCAATGCCCCAGACACACATAAGGGGGCTGGAGACTGCATTGCGTGAGGGCATGGAACAGCCCTTTTGGGTGTAAGTGACCAGTTCTCCCCTTCCCTCAGCCCAGATGGCCCATCAGGATATGCAGGCTACACCCCAGCTGCCTTTGTGTTACTTTCTAGAGGAGAGGTGCAGACAGCCCAACTGTCAAACTGAACCAGACAGGGAATCCTCTTACAAGCAGGGTCACAGAATGGTTTAAGTAAGAAAATGCCTATTTTCTAAAAGTGGCATTCTCAAACACACACTCTAAAAACCAACTTCACTAAAAGATGTATTTTTATATTGTGAGTTTAGAGACAATAAAATCCACATGTCTATCTGCTCCCAAAGAGAATCTACACTTTAATAATATTTAAATGCAGCCCCCATTTGAACCTTTGAGAGAGATAGGCCTTGCAACAGTGAAAACAGAATTAGGCAGTATTTTACTGTCAGTACATGTAAAATACATAAGTACATGTACCACATTTAAAATACACTATAACCTGTCCATGGGGCTACCTAGGGCCTACCTTAGGGTTGCCTTACATGTATAAAAAGGGAAGGTTTAGGCACTTGCCAAATATCATCGACAGTTTAAAACTGCACACACAGATGCCTGCAGTGGCAGGCATGAGCCATGTTTACAGGGCTACTAATGTGGGTGACACAACCAGTGCTGCAGGCCCACTAGTAGCATTTGATTTACAGGCCCCGGCTCCTCTAGGGCACTTTACTAGGGACTTACTAGTAAATAAAATATACCAATCATGGATGAACCAATGTACACATATAATTTATACAGGGAACACTTACACTTTAGCACTGGTCAGCAGTGGTAAAGTGTCTAGAGCAAACAAAAACAGCAAAAACAGAGCCCAGCACACAGAAACGACCTGGGAAGTTGACGCAAACAGTTAGGGGAGACCATGCCAATGATGCCAAGTCTAACAGGAAACATAGAAAACCTGTGCATTTTTTAAAACCAGCCACCTACTGGTCTCCAGGATGGGGTGACATGAATGGTTTTCATCAGGTCGTTTGAGCCAGAATCCCTTGCAAACCTCAAACTTTGAGTAACAGTCACATTTAGCTCACATTTCTGTGATGGAAAGTTTTGGAATTTGTGGGATCCACAAAGGTCCTTCTAATCAGCATTTCCCTAAATGTTCTGATAAAAATGGCACCTCACTTGTGTGCGTAGACTTAGGGCCCGTGACAGGAAACAGTCCAAAATGCAACATGGATACATTACATTTTCCACTGAAAACTTACCTGTTTTTAGGAAAGTGGATAGCTGTGGCTTTTGTGTCCTAGTTCAGCCAGCACTTAGGGAAAACATGCAAACCTGTACAATATTTAAAAGTAGGTACATAGGGTAATCCACATTTCTGTGATGGAAAGTTCTGGAATCTGTGGAGGGAAACAAACTTTTTTCCATCCTGCATTCCCCTAAGTCTTTTAATTAAAATGCTACCTCACTTGTGTGGCTGGGCCGTGGCCAATGGGACTTGTGTGGCGCGACACTCATTGACCGTGGTTTGATTTGTGCCTGTTGAGGGAACTAGGCCAAGTCACACAAGTGGGATAACATTTTTATATGGACAAGTGAGGAAACACTGGTTGGTAGGAATTTTGTAGATTCCTGCTGATTCTGGAAGTTTATGTCACAGACCTGCAAGGGAATAATGTAATGTTAGGCAACGTTTGTGGTTTACAGGGCTTTGAAGGTGAGAAATGTTTGTTGGATCAACCAACATTCATTGACCGTGATTTGTGCCTGTTGAGGGCACTAGGCCAAGTCACAAAAGTAGGGTAGCATTTTATCTGGACAAGTAGGGAAACGCTAGGTGGTAGGAATTTTGTGGATTCCTGCTGAGTCCAGAAGTTTATGTCATAGAAATGCAAGGGAAATAAACAATTTTAGGGAACGTTTGTGGTTTGCAGGGCATTGTGGGTAATACATGTATGTGGGATCCACCTGAGGCATACCACCCTGGACTCCCTGGCTGTCTAATATCTGGGTTTGCTAGGTTTTCCCAAGTAGCAGCTGACCCGAGCCCGAAAAGTCCAGCAATTCAGCACAAAAGTAGGATAATATTGGGACTTAGCCCAGCTCGAAATACTGTTGGGATTATGTTGAAGGTGGAGCCCAGGCCCCATGTGTGGGCAGTTGGGCAGGCCATCCCCACACCTTGTAGCAATAAATAAAACCTCCCTGGTGTCTAGTGGGCTTTCTGCCCCACCCACCAGGGAAGATTGGAGTTAAAGATCTCATCTGTCCCATACAGGGGGGGAGGGCAGAAAGACTTTTGCAGGTCATTTGAGGAATGGGGTTAGGCCCAGTGCCTAAGTGGGCCACCTACACACCTTTCTCTACAAAAACATCAACCGTGGTGTCTATTAGGATTTCTGCAAAATCCAATCTGCCCCAGGAGGACAGAAAGATATTTGGGCCTGGGGGCTGGGGGGTATTAGCCCATTGTTGTGTGTCACTCCCCCTTCCAAGTATAATCCCTGGTGGTCTAATGGGCTTTCACCTCCCCCCATCTGTTGGTAGATTGGAGGAAAAATCCTCCTATCTAGCCCAGACAGGGACAGAAAGACTGCTAGGGTTTATTAAGTGGGGTGAGGGCTAAATCAACTGCCTGGGAGGTCTGTCCCCACCAATTTAGAAAAAAACACAATTCCTGGGTTTTCTGCCCCCCCCCCCTTGAGAACAGGTTGGATGTAAAAACCTTCAATCTTCCCCTGGCGGCAGAAAGACCTTTGATCCAGGGGGGGTGAAAGCATTAGCCCATTGCCAGGGGGCCTATCTCCCCCATAAATAAAATACCTGGTGGTCTAGTGGGCTTTCTGTCCCCTGCTGGGGGGCATATTGGAGGAACTCACCTTCCATCTACCCCCACTGGGGGCAGACGGACTGTTGGGGGTGATACAGGTTGGTGGGGGGTTGGCCCGATGCCTGAGAGGGCCACCCCCTCCATTTATCCTAAAAAAACAATCCCTGGTGTCTAGTCGGCTTACTGTCCCTCTCAGGCACAAATTGGAGGTAACAAACTCCAATCGGACCCCAGCGGGGACAGGGAGACTTTTTGGGCCTGGGAAAGGTCGGGGAGCACTAGCCCATTGCAAGGTCCCTAAAGATTTAACAGCTTTAGGGGTGACCAGCAGGAAGATGTTCAGCATTCTGCAAGTAAGATTGCTTCAAGCAAGCAAGATTACTACATTGACTCCACTCTGACATTTTTTGCACAAACTTTGAGGCTACTTTGGGCCTGCAGTAATATGGTATTCAGTTGCCTAGATCCCTCCACAGCCTCTGTATACTGCAAGGGCCCTAGCCTCTTCTTCATTTGCTCCTTTTAGCTCTTTTATGCACTGGTGCTAGTCAAAGTTTTCACCTCAGCATGGAATGCAGAAGTACGTGGGGCCTTCTTATGCTATGTCTCTTCTCTTTTTTCACTGGACAACAAACCCACAGTTGTACCTGGGGTCCTCTATTTCGATTTTATTCTGTCTTCTATTGCCAAGGCTCTGTTAAAGTGCTCAGTCTCCTATAGGGTCCTTTTTTCACCTATCTTATAGCCCACTGCTCTATTGGTAGCTGAAATGGGTTGTCAGTCTATACTACATTTCCTCTTTCTGGGGCAAATCAGCCAGGCCTTGCTCTGGGGCTTACTTTATGGGTATGGCTGCCTTTTGGTTTATGCTGCAAGACATCCAATTGAATTATTCTGATAGATGGTGGATTCCCACCACCTTTTCGTTTTGGGCTGCTGGAGGGAGATTCTACAGCTGTAGCCTATGGTGTCAGGGTTGCACAAGCATGCCACACTTGTTCGTGTTGCTCGAGTTGTCAGTTACTCTGCACACGTTTTGTGTTTTGGTGTCTGGTGTGACAGATAAGATAATAATATTCCAGTTGTATTATTGTAATATTCTTTACCCTGAGACTAGGCTTCCGTGTAACAGTCCTTGTTATGTGTGCTTCTTTCCTTCTGCCTTTCAGTGTCTCGAGTAAGGTACCTACAAGATGATGTGGGGATGTTTTTCATTGAGAGTGGTGTGGACTTTGGCCAAATTCCATTTGGTGAGGCCACAGGAGATGCAAGAGTTACTGGGACACATCTGTGGTAGTTGAGGTAATTTTATACTGATATCCTAGGGTCTATCCTACTATGGTGCAGCAAACTAGACCATGTACAAACTTTCCACACCTGACTCGCAGGGTAGTGAGGTTGAGCAATCAAAAGCTTCTCAGGAAGGTAGTCTGATGGCAAGGACTCAAAACTCAACTATCAACCGCCAGGCATGATATGGTTCTATTCAGGTTAGTGCTCATCTTGAGTCATACAAAATAATGTAATACTACAAACTGCTTTTCATGTTCTGGGACATAAAGCTGTAATCTTGTTTGAGATGTTTAGTGTGGCCTTATACCCGTTGGCTATCCTTCCTGTGTTAATGGAGGTTCGTAGAGTTTGCAAACAATGGTGTGTAACACAGGAAAAAGGAACAAGTGCACTGACAATGGTGTGTAACAGAGGAAATTGCAATGTACTTAAAATACCCCAAAGCTTACATCTGGGCAACAGTTCAGTACATGTTCACCAATCCAAGCTTCCTCAGTCTCTATTTTGACTCACAGCTTAGTCCCTACAGTTACCTTTGTTCTGTAGATGCGATTCTGTTGGTGTAAGACAAGCACATGCATTGGGCCACTTTCTGTGGTGCTGGATCTTGGACAACTTGGGACACAGCAGCAACCGCACTCAAAGCTTGACATCTCAGAAAGATAAGCATGGTTATTCAAACTGTGGCAGTTGTCTTCAACAATGGCAGCCTCCCTTGGCAAGTTAAAGTCCGGGCACTTGGATGAAAGGTACAGCCTCCAGACCGGTCATCAGTTAGTGGGTGTCTTTGCCAGTTGTGTATTCTGGGAATCAAAAAGGAACTTCCAACGTTGGCAGTGATCATTTTTGGAGCACACAGATGGATGTCCATCACACATAATGCTTGACAGTTTCAAAGTTTTGGCACAGTTCATGGTAAGAACGGCTTGTGAAGACTGGGGGATACCTTCCTACATAGGTTAGTCCTGGTTTTGAACACGTATCATTTACTTCCTCTGGTGTTCCTTAAGCTGGGAACAAACTTGCCTTCTTCTACTGGACCATCCTTCCCTTTGCAGGGACAGGCATTCTCCTTCCGTTTCTTAGCAGGCAGGCTTCTAGTCTCTAGGTAGACCCTTAGCTAAGCCATCAGAAAGTGCAGATGACAGATGATGTCCCCTCACAAGTAGGACACTGGCTGCTATGAGGACACCAGTCCCGATCACAAAGTATACTTTCATGTGCTCTGTGCAGATCTCACTTGGTCATAAAGAATTTAGAACTGGAAGAAAGTGAGGTGGTTTGAATTCTACTTTTATACACATTTTCTAGACAGGGGATGTGGATCCCCTTCTTTAAGGTTTCTGAACCAAATTGGGTTGGTGCTCATACAAATGTGATTTTCTGGCCATTCCTTAGAACCAACCTTTGTTCAAGGTACTGACTATCATAGATGGTAGCAGTGTTGCTGGCTCCAAGCAGAAGTATCCAGAACAAGAGCACAGTGAAATTTGAGATCTCTGCACAAGGATGTTATCATTCTTCTCAAATCATTAATCAGGGAATGAGAAAAGGGCAGGCCTTGCCTTGTACTTCTCTCACCTGAACAACACAACCTACAGTCTCACCCCTCACCTCCACCACTGCAAAAATGCACCTCATCTAGGCCTAGATATACATAGAAGTCATGCAAAGCAGGGCAGCAAGTAAAGTTGCTGTGTGTGTTGTGTGAAGGGAAGACAGTAGAACAACTCCACATCTACTAGGATATGTTAATGTTCTCTCTCCCTGCACTGGGGTATTTTTGGCAGCCACTGCAACACAGACACCCTTGTGCCATAGTCAAGTATGCCTGCATTCTCTAAAGTATATGTTTTGGACTGGAAGGGTTCCCTTCCAAAGTATTTGTAAGTTGAGGCCACTATTTATAAAGATAGTCCAGTCTCCATCTTCCATCACTTCAGTGTCTGAGTCTACCCCCTCCTACTACATGCATTCAGTCACTACATTTCCACTGTCAGGAAAGTTGTAGCCACCCTCCATCTTGTTCCATGCTAACCTAGGGTCAATGCAAAATGCACCCCAGAGTACCCAGCTCCTAGGCTTTTCCAAAGCTCAAAGTCCTGCTATGGTATATGTGCAACACTCACTGCACATACATGCACTGAACACATACACGCTGATTGTTAATGTAAGGATGCGGAGTTTTCTACATATCATAATTTTACAAAGTGGGATCCTCTTGGACAAACTGGACATAGAGGCAAACTATATGGTCACCCTGGTGATTTACAAAAACCCGGACAGTAGTCCAATGGCCACTATGAAGGCCCATATTGTTTGGCCTACCAAGTCACATAACAGGTTCTGGATCTTGCATAATGAGGAACAGACCGTGGGCCTTTGTATACACTTTAAATTAGCATGGTTCCAGAGCCAAATAAAAAGTCTGTACTACAGTTGCACATGTAGTCAAGCACTCACAGCATGATTTCACACCCATTTACCATGCAAGGGGCACTCCCATTGACTCAATGTAAAAATGTATATATAATTGGGGAAAGTAATATGCCTATCTCTTGGGTGAGCACCCACCTCATGCAATTGAGAAATGGATCAGTAAGACAAGACCTCATGTCATAAAGATTACTATTAAATAAGTTGGACATTCACTACTTTTAAATGAAGGATTTAATGCATATCCTTTCATGTTGCTTATCATTTTGTTGTATACAATGTAAACATTACCCTCATATGATTGATTCAGGGAATTTCAAAATGTTTTCATTCATGAAGGATTTGTATTATGTAGCTTATATATGTGGTAAAAGTATTTTTTATGATATTATGATATATGGTCTTTGTTTATCCATGTCAATAGCAATAAAGATAAAAAACACGTTTTTTTAGCTGTGCCGTGTCTGTCACAAAGAGTAGAGTTCCAAGGTGTAGGGGCTTTTGTGAAACAGCTAAAGTGATGTGATTTATTGTGAGTGCAGACACTTAGGCCCTCATTACGACCCTGGCGGTATAGAACCGCCAGGGCCGCGGCACGCGGGAGCACCGCCGACAAGCCAGCGGTGCTCCAATGGGCATTCCGACCGCGGCGGTAAAGCCGCGGTCGGACCGGCAACACTGGCGGTCTCCCGCCAGTGTACCGCTGCCCATTGGAATCCTCCAAGGCGGCGCAGCTAGCTGCGCCGCCGAGGGGATTCCGACCCCCCCTACCGCCATCCAGTTCCCGGCGGTTCTCCCGCCGGGAACCGGATGGCGGTAGGGGGGGTCGCGGGGCCCCCGTAAGAGGGCCCCGCTACTATTTCACTGTCAGCATAGCAGACAGTGAAATACGCGACGGGTGCCATAGCACCCGTCGCACCTTCCCACTCCGCCGGCTCGATTACGAGCCGGCTTCATGGTGGGAAGGTCGTTTTCCCCTGGGCTGGCGGGCGGCCTTTCGGCGGCCGCCCGTCAGCCCAGGGGAAAAGTCAAAATACCCACCGCGGTCTTGCGACCGCGGTAAGGTATTTTGACGGCGGGACTTTGGCGGGCGGCCTCCGCCGCCCGCCAAGGTCCGAATGAGGGCCTTAGACTGCCTAAGCCCATCTGTCTATAGAAATCATGGATATGTCAGTGTATACCTGTTTTGCAGAAATGTCTGTGCACAAACAGTGACCAAATGTGTTAGTGTGCCTGTGTGATTTGCAGGATAATGCAAGGCATACTTGTATGTGGCACACCATTACAGAAGGAGGAAATAGGAAAACTGACATATCTGATCCTAGTCACAGTCACAGAAACCAATTACACACCTAGGGCAGAACATGGGTAAGCCTTGTCATCTTCCAATTCAGCTGCACATCATGAATAACTCACACTTAAATGATAAAACAAGTAACCCTGAAGAGATAAAGAAATTTTTATGAGAAGGAGACAGCAATTATGGTCACACATAGAGGACTACTATGGGCATTGTGATTTTGCAGCCACATTGACAGTGAGGACAAACTGTGACCATATATAATAATGTGCCTGCATGACGTGACAAACAAATGCAAGACAGACACACATATATGGCTCAATATTGTGAGCTGAAGAAATAGGAAAACTGCCATATCTGGCCCAGTCACATTTACCAGAACCTAATTAAACACTGTTGGAAATTTGACCTTTCGACAGAGTCAGCATGAACGTTTGCTGCATCCTATTTTTGCTGGCCATTGAACTCTGAGCATTTTACCTCTGCAAACCAGTGATAAATCGCTTGTGCTCCTCCTTTCAACATGGTAAAATCTGTATAAAAATCTGTATACTACTGATTAGCATATGCAACTTACATAGAATATGGTACAAATGTGTATAGCTAAGGTAATTGTTACTAATGGACTGCAGCACCAATTGTGCCATCCTCTAGGAGAGACAATGTAAAAATGACTGAAGGCATGCGACCAGTATGCTGGAAATGCAGGTTTGAACTGCAAACTTAACTTGTCAAAATATCCTTTTGAAAGACCCAAACATTAATTTTAAATATTTACGCCACCCCTATGTCAACCTTATTGCCCAGAAAGGGGCATGACATTTAAAAATAGGACAAGTAAAATGTTAACATTAAACGTGTCCTTAGAGTGCCCTCAAAGCTTTTCTCACTGTAGTGGGTTGGGCTGTTCCATCGGATTACACTGGGGCAAAATATTAAATACTAATTATGCATCTTGAGAATAGGAGTAGCTAGATACATAATTAAATGACTATTTTTAATAGTTGTTATAAATCCAATTCAATGATGAAATCCGATTTATTCTAAATATCACAAAAAGGTAACTTTAAAATGTTTTACTTTCCCCTGCCTAAACCTTAGAAGGCCTTCCAGTGCCTTTCAACTCTCACCTGGCAGCTGATATCTCCCCCGTGATTAGGTGCAACCTGCTTCCAGGAACAAACAATAGGCTAACATAAATGGGCAGATGTGACCCATCTGCAAGGGAGGTGGGAAGACGCTCTCTGACATTAAAGTGTAAAATAATGCTGGAAATTCACATCCTGCTTGACAGATCTGCTGAGGGTTTTTCCTAAGAGACTTAGGTGGTCATTACAACATTGGCGGTAAAAGCCGCTTACCGCCGTGCAGAACACCGCCAACATACCGCTGCGGCTGCGGAATTCCGCGACAGCTATTATGACCCACATCTCGAAATCCGACAAAATTCAGACACCCACACAAGTCCGCCACACCAAAGGTCAGTGATAAACTGGCAATACCATAACCTCCACCGCCACGCCAACAGAAATACGCCCATGCTATCATGACCCACGAATCCACGCGGCGGTCTTTCAACCGCGGTATTCCATTGGCGGTACACACCGCCGTTCTCAAATTACACACACTCTTACAAAACACAGCCACATCAGACAATTCAAAATACACACACCTGATACACATACACACACCACTCCCACACACCCATTACAATATAAAACACACACCCACATCACCCACAAACCCCTACGACCAATATTACAGAGAGAAGGCCAGAGAGAGACAACACCATCCACAAACTAGCATCCACAGGCACTCAACACCATCACCCACACAACTTCCACGCACAAAACGCATCTTCCACCACGCAACTACCATGACCACAAGCCCACGCGCCATCAACCACCTCAAATGCATCCTAGTCAACGCTCGCTCCGTCCACAAACACGCCGTTGAACTATGGGACCTCCTGGACTCCACAGCACCGGACGTCGCCTTCATCACGGAGACCTGGATGAACGCCTCCTCTGCTCCTGACATCGCCACCGCCATCCCCGAAGGCTACAAGATCTCCAGGAAAGACCGCACCAACCAAGCAGGAGGAGGTATCGCCATCGTCTTCAAAGACTCCATCAGCGTCACCACCTCCACCGAAGACACCCCTCTCGCTGCTGAACATCTGTATTTTCAGATTCGCACCGACCCGAGGACCACCCTCAGAGGATCCCTCGTATACCGTCCTCCCGGACCACGTGCCCCTTTCAGCGACACCATCGCCGACTTCATCTCCCCGCACGCCCTCGCCTCACCGGACTACATCCTCCTAGGCGACCTCAACTTCCATCTGGAAAAAAACAACGACCCCAACACCACCACCCTGCTCGCCAACCTCGCCAACCTCGGCCTCAAACAACTGGTGAACACCGCCACCCACATCGCCGGACACACGCTCGACCCTATCTTCTCCGCCAGCAAACACGTCTTCTTCAGCCACACCTCCGCCCTACACTGGACCGACCACAGCTGCGTCCACTTCACATTCCGACGCGAGACCCACCACCTCCGCACTCAACCCATCCCTCGTCGACAATGGAACAAGATCCCTGAAGAGCAACTCCTCTCCGCACTCGCCGCTAACCAACCCACCCTCACCACCGACCCCAACGACGCAGCCCTCAACCTCACAAACTGGATCTCCAACTGCGCAGACAACCTTGCTCCCCTCAAACGCACGCATCGACAGACCAACACCAAAAAACCTCTCTGGTTCTCTGACACCCTCAAAGAATCTAAGAAAACTTGTCGCGCCCTTGAGAAAGCCTGGCGCAAGGACCACACCGCTGACAACATGACCGCCCTCAAGAACGCTACCCGCGAACACCACCACCTGATCCGCGCTGCCAAAAGGAACTTTTTCACCGACAGACTGGACAAAAACAGCCACAACAGCAGAGAACTCTTCAGCATCGTCAAGGAGTTCTCCAACCCCAGCGCCAACGCCAACGCCAACTCCGTCACGCCCTCACAGGATTTGTGCGAATCCCTTGCCACTTTCTTCCATCGCAAGATCAGCGACCTCCACGACAGCTTCGGACACCAGACCCAACCAAACACCACCGAACCCGCATCCCCGGCCATCACCCTCAACAACTGGACCCACATCAACACGGAAGAAACCAAATCCATCATGAACTCTATCCACTCCGGCGCCCCTTCGGACCCCTGCCCGCACTTCATCTTTAACAAAGCCGACGACATCATCGCCCCGCACCTCCAGACCATCATCAACTCTTCTTTTTCTTCTGCTACCTTCCCCGAATGCTGGAAACACGCCGAAGTCAACGCCCTCCTAAAGAAACCTACGGCTGACCCGAGCGACCTGAAAAACTTCCGCCCCATCTCTCTTCTGCCTTTCCCAGCCAAAGTAATAGAGAAGACCGTCAACAAACAGCTGACCACCTTCCTGGAAGACAACAACCTGCTCGACCCCTCACAAACCGGATTCCGAACCAACCACAGCACTGAAACCGCCCTCATCTCAGTCACAGACGACATCAGAACCCTGATGGACAACGGTGAAACAGTCGCCCTCATTCTTCTCGACCTCTCAGCTGCCTTTGACACCATCTGTCACCGCACCCTAATCACCCGCCTCCGCTCCACTGGGATCCAAGGCCAGGCCCTGGACTGGATCGCCTCCTTCCTCGCAAACCGTTCCCAAAGAGTTTACCTCCCTCCGTTTCGCTCAGAACCCACCGAGATCATCTGCGGCGTACCTCAAGGCTCATCGCTGAGCCCGACACTCTTCAATGTCTACATGAGCCCCCTCGCTAACATCGTACGCAAGCACGACATCATCATCACCTCCTACGCCGACGACACCCAACTTATACTCTCCCTCACCAAGGACCCCGCCAGTGCAAAGACCAACCTACAAGAGGGTATGAAGGACGTCGCAGATTGGATGAGGCTCAGCCACCTAAAGCTGAACTCTGAAAAAACGGAAGTCCTCATCCTCGGCAACACCCCGTCCGCCTGGGATGACTCCTGGTGGCCCACGGCCCTCGGCACCACACCGACTCCCACAGACCACGCCCGCAACCTCGGCTTCATCTTGGACCCTCTTCTCACCATGACCAAGCAAGTCAACGCCGTGTCCTCCGCCTGCTTCCTCACCCTCCGCATGCTCCGCAAGATCTTCCGCTGGATCCCCGCCGACACCAGAAAAACCGTGACCCACGCCCTCGTCACGAGCCGCCTGGACTACGGCAACACCCTCTACGCCAGGACCACAGCCAAAATCGCCCGCAACGCATTCAAAACGCCTCGGCCCACCTCATCCTCGACGTACCCCGCAGCAGCCACATCTCCGCACACCTGAGACACCTGCATTGGCTCCCAGTCAGCAAAAGGATCACCTTCCGACTTCTCACCCGCGCACACAAAGCCCTCCACGACAAGGGACCGGAATACCTCAACAGACGCCTCAACTTCTACGTCCCCACCCGCCTCCTCCGCTCCTCTGGCCTCGCACTCGCTGCTGTCCCTCGCATCCGCCGCTCCACGGCGGGTGGAAGATCCTTCTCCTTCCTGGCGGCCAAGACCTGGAACTCCCTCCCCACCAGCCTCAGGACCACCCAGGACCACTCCGCTTTCCGGAGACTCCTAAAAACCTGGCTGTTCGAGCAGCGATAACCCCCCTTTTTCCCCTAGCGCCTTGAGACCCGCACGGGTGAGTAGCGCGCTTTATAAATGTTAATGATTTGATGATTTGATTTGAAAACACCACACACCACTACATATCATCACACTTATCACCACACACACCACCCCACACATCACCTACACCACCCCATGGCACGGCAAAGACACCCCAGGTTCTCGGAGGAGGAGCTCAGGGTCATGGTGGAGGAAATCATTCGGGTAGAGCCACAGCTATTTGGAGCACAGGTGCAGCATACCTCAATTGCAAGGAAGATGGAGCTATGGCGAAGAATAGTTGACAGGGTCAACGCAGTGGGACAACAACCAAGAAATCGGGTCGACATCAGGAAGAGGTGGAACGACCTACGGGGGAAGGTGCGTTCTGTGGTCTACAGACACCACCTGGCGGTTCAGCGGACTGGTGGCGGACCCCCACCTCCTCCCCCACAACTACCAACATGGGAGGAGCAGGTCTTGGCGATTCTGCATCCTGAGGGCCCCGCAGGAGTCGGTGGAGGAATGGGCTCTGGTAAGTCAAATCTTTACTACTATATCCCCCACCCTTCCTGCACGCCATCACAAACTCCTACCCGTACCCTCACCCTCATCACTCCACCAACTCACATATACCCCACTATCACAAACCACCCATCCCAACACCAAGCCCTGCATGCAACCCCAACGCATGGACACCCATCACTAAAGCATGGCTACTGCACATACCCATACAACCCCCTAAACCATCATCACACAAGTCCCCACATAGGAATGCAAGCACTGGGGTACACCGGTCACCCACCCATTGCCCACCATGGCACACACAGATGTAATAATTAAGCTTTTCCACCCCTGCAGGGCCACTACCAAACGTCACCAGACAGGAGGGACCAGACATCTCCACCCCACCCACAGAAGAGGCCCACAGTGATGACAGCAGCTCTGTCCAACTGGATCCAGATGACCAGCCCGGACCATCGTGGGCTTCGGGACAGTCGGTTCCCCTCACACGGGCACAGGCCACCACAGACCTTCCACCCTATGGTAACACCAGCACAGCACCCACCCAGCGGGCCCATATCTCCATCCCCAGGACACGTCAATCAGCAGTGTGTCCACCTCTACAGGGAACCCAGGATAACCCACCACCCCAACAACAACAGGGACCTGGGGGCAGTGGCAGTGGGCACACGGTCCAGGGGACGGAGGCCCAGGAACACAGGGGAACTGGGAGGGCTGCTGTGCGACAGGGGGCGGACAGGCCAAGGGAACCCACTCTCCACGAGGCCCTCTCCTCCATCATGGGAGCATACCACCACTCCCAGGAGACGATGGCAACGGTCCTGGCCAAGTTTCAGGAGACCCAGCGCATGCAGGAGGAACAGTATTTGGGGTTCAGGGAGGAACTCAGAACCATCAGCTCTGCCCTGGGCACCATCGTGGGGGTGCTGAAGGAAATACTAAACACCAGGAGGGACACTGTGGCACTCCAAGGGGCCCCTGACACAAGCATGGACGATGAACTGCCCACCACCTCTGCCGGCGCTAGTGGACAGGAGGCACCGCCACAGGACCACCACACCAGCACCCCACCCCCTGCAGATGGAGAACCACCCCGCAAGCGGTCCCTGAGATCCAGGAACAAGACAGAGCACGATGCCAAGACCCCCACCAAGAAATGGAACCACCTTGATTGTCAACCCACTGTCCCACTTTGTCACCCTGTCCATATTGGAACTGCCCCAGTTCCACTTCCTATGCCCATATGGGCAATGCACCTATGAGACAAATAGACTGGACTCTACCATGGACCCTCCTCCGCCATCACCCCTCACCATTTATCTTCCCCCTCCAATATTTTGTATGTAAATAAACACACCTAAAGCACCAAATGATCTGGAGTCTGTCTGTGATTTTGAAATAGTGTATTTGCAATTACAGTGACAACATTTCCAGGAAATAGTAATGTCAACATACCTATGTCACACAGCTCTAGTCCATGAGGAATCTAAGCAGATGACACACGTTGGGACCCACACCTGTGAAACCGTAAAGGAAAGGGACAACTCAGTGACCATACACTGGGTGAAATCGACAGACAGGATAGAGGTAGAAGTCGAAAAGTACTTGTAGTAGGCAGGAATGTATTCTCACCTGTGTTTCACTGGAAATATTGCTGGATGACTGAGTCCCTGTTGTCATTGTCTTCTTTCTCTGCTTCCTCCTCATCACTGTCCACAGGCTCCACAGCTGCCCCAACACCGCCATCTGGCCCATCCTCCGGCAGAAAAGGCACCTGTCATCGCAAATCCAAATTATGAAGCATACAGCAGGCCACGATGATCTGACACACCTTCTTTGGTGAGTAGAATAGGGATCCACCTGTCATATGGAGGCACCTAAACCTGGCCTTTGGGAGGCCGAAGGTGCGTTCGATCACCCTCCTAGTCCTCCCGTGAGCATCATTGTAGCGTTACTCTGACATGGTCCTGGGATTCCTCACTGGGGTCAGTAGCCTTGACAGGTTGGGGTAACCAGAGTCCCCTAATAGCCACACCCGGTGCCTCTGTAGTTGACCCATCACATAAGGGATGCTGCTATTCCGCATGATGTAGGCGTCATGCACTGAGCCAGGGAACATGGCATTCACATGGGAGATGTACTTGTCTGTCAAACATACCATCTGTACCTTCATGGAATGATAACTCTTCTGGTTCCTGTACACCTGTTCACTCCTGTGGGGGGGACCAAAGCCACATGGGTCCCATCAATGGCACCTATGATGTTGGGGATATGTCCAAGGGCATAGAAGTCACCTTTCACTGTAGGCAAGTCTTCCACCTGAGGGAAAACGATGTAGCTCTGCATGTGTTTCAGCAGGGCAGACAACACTCTGGACAACATGTTGGAAAACATCGGCTGGGACATCCCTGATGCCATGGCCACAGTTGTTTGAAAAGACCCACTTGCAAGGAAATGGAGCACTGATAGCACCTGCACTTGAGGGGGGATTCCTGTGGGATGGCGGATTGCTGACATCAGGTCTTGCTCCAACTGGGTACACAGTTCCTGGATTGTGGCACGGTCAAACCTGTAGGTGATGATCAAATGTCTTTCCTCCATAGTCGACAGGTCCACCAGCGGTCGGTACACCGGAGGATTCCGCCATCTTCTCCCAGTGGACGGTGCCTATGAAGGACAACAGCGAGCACAGAGTCAAACAACTCAGAGGTATGTACCCACAGTCTGCACAGAACACCAATCATACACAAAATGTGGCATGTATGTGTGTTGAGAGCAGTTGGTAATTAGGCCATGTGGGCCCCTGAAATGGCGGCTGGCTGACTTCTACAGCGGGACAATGGGATGTGAGGTAACTGCGCTGGCGTTGTACACTGTCGCAAGGCTGCATTGGTTAACATTGGACCCTATGGGTCCCAGGAGCCAATGACGATGTACGCTGGCGGTGATGGTACGCACCGCCGTGGACGTGACCGCCGCGAACATGACCGCCATTTTCTAACTGTTTAATCACTCGATACCTGATCTTCAACAGGAGAGGACCTACACTGCAAGTGCTGCTGTGACCTCGGTCTGGAAGAGACAATGGCTTGTGCGTCAGGGGAAAGGCGACACATCGGAGGAGTTGGAGAAGCTCGTGGATGGGGTCCTCCCCCAGTACACGCTACTCTACGGTCCTCCAGACCAACAGGTAAGTACACAGGGAGCATGTTGTTTGGGCTATGCCTGTGTGGAGAGGGCTGGTTGTAAGTATTAAGGGGGCAGAGTTCTGAGTGCATGAAAGACGGTGAATGCATGTGCCACATGGCAAGGGTAGGGATGGGGGCCACTCACTTTGACGGTGTAGTTGTTAATGACTTCTTTTCTTCCCCTGTACATTTCATGTAGGTCAGCGCCCTCCAGAAGAAGGATATTTGGCGTGCCATCGCCAAGTACGTCCGGACCCTGGGGGTCCACCACAGACGGAGCACCCACTGCCGGAAGAGATGGGAGGACATTCGCCGCTGGAGCAAGAAAACGGCAGACGCTCAGCTGGGGATGGCCTCCCAACGTGGGAGGGGTGCCAGTCGAACCATGACCCCCCTGATGTTCCGGATCCTGGCGGTGGCCTACCCTGAGTTGGATGGGCGCTTGAGGGCGTCACAGCAGACAGAAGGGGGTGAGTACACTATAATTCAGCTGACTTTGCGCGCAGTGAAGGTGTCTGGGTGGGGGAGAAGGGCTGTGGGTTCCCCTAGGCCAGGGTGAATTCCGTACACTAGGCCCTTTCATAAGGCATGGCCCTGTGGCCCCCCACCGCACCTCTGTAGAGTGCCAAGTACAGCTATTCATGCCCCAGGGTCATCTATGTGTGCCGATGTCGTCCATAGCCTTGTAGGCCATTTCCCAGGAATTGCACTGTCTGTAGAGCCCAACAGTGTGATGTAGTACAGGGGGCTGCTGTGTCTGTATTGTCCGCCAACGGTAGCAGTAAGCCATGCACTCAACCTGCCTTTCTTCTGTTTCCCCCCACCTTTTTTTGCGGCCTCCCTGTTCTTGTGTGCATTAGCATCATCAGGCGGAGGAACAGTGGCACCGGAGCACGAGGGAGCTGCATCCCACATGGGCATGGAGGCCAACACTACGGACTCAGAATACACCAGTGGGACGGAGGGCGAGGGGAGCACCACGGCGGTCACAGGATCTGCAACCAGCGACATGGACTCTTCCTCAGATGGGAGCTCCCTTGTGGTGGCGGCAACATCTGTGTCCCCCACTTCAACAGGTACAGCCGCCACCCCCCCTACCAGCACCGCCCTCCCAGCAGCCCCTCAGCCTTTGCCCTGTGCCCGCTCACTCAGGAGGGTGGGCATCATCTTCACCCCAGGCACCTGAGCCCCTGCCCCTGTCACCTCTGCTGCCCTCAGTCAGGAGGCCATTGACCTCCTCAGGTCACTCACTGTTGGGCAGTCTACCATTTTGAATGCCATCCAGGGTGTAGAAAGGGAGTTGCAACACACAAATGCATTCCTGGAGGGCATTCATTCTGGTCAGGCTGCCCTTCATCGAACCCTTCAAACTCTGGCCTCAGCACTGATGGCAGCCATTGTCCCTGTGTCTAGCCTCCCCCCTTCAACTTCCTCCACCCACACCCAATCCCCTGTACCTCTGCCTATCCCAAGCACACTATCAGACCAGCCTGCACACACTTCACCACACAAGGAAAGCTCAGGCAAATATAAGCACCACACATCCCACAGGCACTCACGCAAGCATCACACACATGCAGACACACCAACATCCACTGCCTCCACTGTGTCCCCCTACTCCTTGTCTCCCTCCTCCCTCCCAGTCTCGTCTACACTCACACCTGCATGCACTACCACTACAGCCACTACGTCCCGCACCAGCACACCCACCACCACACCCTGCTCACGTGCACTCACCACCCCCACTACCATGCACACGTCCCCTGTGTTCTCTCCCAGTGTGTCTGTGACGCCTCCTCCTAAGATACACAGATGCAGGCACACACCCACCCAACAGCCATCCACCTCACGACAGCCTCCAGCGCATGCACCTGCACCCAAATCCACAAAAGTTACACCTCCTACAACCACCACCTCTTCCTCCACTCCCCAATCCCTTCCAGCTACCCGTCCCTGTGTGTCCAAAATACTTTTCCTGTCCCCCCTCAACCTATTTCCCACCACCCCTCCCCCCCTCCAACTCATAGGTCCTGTACTAGCACCTCAGCCAAAAAATCTCCAGGACCAGTGATGCCTGTTGTTACAGGTATGTGGAGTGCACCGGCCATCAGGCCAGCCAGTCTGCCACGGACCCACAGCACATCCAGTCCCCCCCCTGTGAAGCACCAGAAGTTGGACAGTGCCCGACGGGAGAGGGGGAAGACTCCAGCCAGCCATGCCGCTCACAGTGGTCCCGGGGGGAGTGTGGACTCAGCTGTGACTCCTCCCTAGGTGGGGAAGGGGCAGAAGAAACCTGCAAAGTCAGTGAGGAGCAGCACGGCAGAGAAGACCGCCATCATCCCCGCTGACCAAGAGGCCACCGCCAGCCCCATCGTCGCTGGCCAGGAGGCCACCACCAGCCCCATCGTCGCTGCCCAGGAGGCCACCGCCAGTCCCATCATCGCTGCCCAGGAGGGCCCCGCAAGCCACAGCCACGCTGCCCAGGAAAGCCCCACAAGCCACAGCCCAGCTGCCCAGGAGGGCCCCTCAAGCCACAGCCCAGCTGCCCAGGAGGGCCCCACAAGCCACAGCCCAGCTGCCTAGGAGGGCCCCGCAAGCCACAGCCCAGCTGCCCTGGAGGGCCCCACAAGCCACAGCCCAGCTGACCCATGAAGGACCACCAGCCACAGCCCAGCTGGGCAATGACGGACCGACAGGGCAAGGATCGCTGAACAGGGCAAAGACCGCCATGGCAAGCACCGCTGAACAGGGCAAGCACCGCTGAACAGGGCAAAGACCACCATGGCAAGCACCGCTGAACAGGGCAGAGACTGCCAACTCAAGCACCGCTGAACAGGGCAAAGACTGCCATGACAAGCACCGCTAGCCCATTAGCAGCAGGGGCAGTGACGCAACTGGGACCGTCACGGGGTGAGTGCTGCACTCTGGGCATCAATCCCCCTCCAGAACCAGTGTAGACATGCATCCACTCCGTCTGTCCTGCACAGGATAAAGCACTCTGGGCACCAGTCCCCCTCCAGAACCAGTGGAGAACAGCATCCACTCCGTCTGTCCTGCACAGGATGAAGCACTCTGGGCACCAGTCTCCCTCCAGAACCAGTGGAGAACAGCATCTGTCCTGCACGGCATGAAGCACTCTGGGCACCAGTCCCCCTCCAGAACCAGTGAAGACTGTTATCCACTTGAGAGACTGTGGCTTTGCACTCCCCAGGATGGTACAGTGGGCAAACCACCCACTGTAGAGACTTGAGAGACTGTGACTTTGCACTCCCCAGGATGCAGCAGTGGGCAAACCACCCACTGTAGAGACTTGAGAGACTGTGGCTTTGCACTCCCCAGGATGCAGCAATGGGCAAACCACCCACTGTAGAGACTTGAGAGACTGTGGCTTTGCACTCCCCAGGATGCAGCAGTGGGCAAACCACCCACTGTAGAGACTTGAGAGACTGTGGCTTTGCACTCCCCAGGATTGATCAGTGGGCATGGTGCCCCCTCATGGATCTGGTGTCGTGCACTCATCCGGCTGAGGTGCGCCCCTTCCCTTCCCCATGAGGTGCCTGTTGTATTTCTATCTGATGCCCCTGCAGTGTTCTTTCCGTCATGTTCGGATATCTTGTGCGGGCCTCGCCCATGCATTTTGGGCCCAGTAGTCCACGGACTATGAATGTTGCAAAACCTGGACTACTAATCGTGGTATATATTTTGTTTATAGTGTATATATATATATATATGTATATTTTTGCTTACTGATTTTTTATATATTACAATAGTTACACTCATTTCCTTTTGTCTTTGCATTCTTCCGGGGGGGTTGGGGGGTGTTACTGTAATGTATAGATATGCATTGGTGTGTGTGTTGTAGTGGGTGAGGGTCGGGGTGGGGGTTGGGGTGTTGAGTGTGTGTGTCCCTGTTTTTTGCCTCCCCCCTCCCCTATGTCGTAGGTGCAGTACTCACCATGGTCTTCGCCGCCGGCATTGGTGCTCCTCGTAGAAGAGCAGGAAGACTAGTGCTGGGAGAATATGAAGTTCCGGCTCAATGCTGTCCTCCTTCCTCGTGGAGTGTGTAGAGGTGAGCGTTTTTCATTCGAAATTCCTGTTTCCGCCATGTTTTTATCCGTGTTGAATCCGCCCCGGAAAAGGTGGCGGATTGGCCTGTCATAATAGTGTTGGCGGTACAATGTCTCCCGGCTGTCTGTTGACAGTGACCACCGCGCTGTTTGTCTGTACCGCCGTGGCGGTCTGAGTGTTAAAGTGGCTGTCTTTGTTGGCGGTTTCCGCCACGGTCGTAATTGCAAATTTTTTCCCGCCGGCCTGTTGCCGGTCTTACCGCCACTTTAACACCGTCCGCCAGGGTTGTAATGACCCCCTTAGAGCGCACTTCAAAGGGACCTCTCCTATCACTGACAAATTACAGCTGGCATTTGGGCAAGACCCTTCAATTGTCTCTCAGACGTTACAGGGTCATAGCCTGTTTGACAGGTCTGCTGGGTTTATATGTAACAATTAGGGAAGCAGAATATTAAAATACTGTGTGTTCATCCACTGTCTTGTTGCTCAAAGCTTTGCTTTGATTTTACCAGGTGTCTACCTCTAAGTTTGTTGGGGGTAGAGGGACTGCATAAAAGTGCATTTTAGTTTTAGATGTGGGTGGACACTTGTATGACCATGTTCGCTGCCCACGTATACCCTTACCGGTCCAAGTCCCAGTTCCCAGTTCAGACTTCAGCCATCTTGAAAATATCTAAAGTGGGTAAGGGTAGCCCCAGGGATCTTAACCCGATTGGTTAGGGTGTCCCCAGATGTTACTCCCACTAACTAACTCATGGCAGGTATAAATGTTTCACCTCCAGGCACCCATTTCCGAACGCTCCTGGCCCTGTGAAAAATCAGAAGAAGGCTGAACCTGCTGTAGGCAGCCACATTACTGAATTAGTACTGATTAAATTATTTAACACATTGCCTATAAATTAAGCCTGTCTGTTCTGTGCTACCATGGGGTTGAGCTCAGGTTAATTTAGAGACTTTGAGGGTTCGCCTTGACCAGGATTGTGGTTATTACCTGAGGTGGGTATATACCCCCCTCACCTAATCTCCCAATTTTTCACAAACACAATATGAGAAATTGGATTGTTGGTTAAATTGGGGCCTGACCATTGTTCAAGCAGCAACCAAAACTCCGGGTGAATGACAAAAGTTGCTTAATTAATCTATGCTTAATCCTCTGGTAGCTTTACACAAAAGCAGTTGGGCTTAATTTAAAGGCAATGTGTAAAGTATGTATGCAGCACACACACAGTAATAAAGTGAAAACACAACACAAGAAAATGCATGCTTGATTAAAAAAAATGGAGCACATTTTAATTAATTATTTTACACCAAACTGACAAAAATCAAATCAGTAGAACCAGAGTTGTGAAGTTGTAAAGTGAACCGTAAAAAACTAGGGCCTAAAAGATCAAAGCACCTACCACAGCCATTTAGTCAAGCTAGAACGGGACAAAGTCAAGGAATATGGACGACAGCGAAAAAACACTTAGGGCCTGATTTAGATCTCAGCACATGGGTTCCTCCATCATAACGGTGATGGATATCCCGTACACCAAAATCTAAAT
Organism: Pleurodeles waltl; assembly: GCF_031143425.1. Classification (NCBI taxonomy): domain Eukaryota; kingdom Metazoa; phylum Chordata; class Amphibia; order Caudata; family Salamandridae; genus Pleurodeles; species Pleurodeles waltl. The sequence goes on along the minus strand of NC_090442.1, from coordinate 579,196,776 downwards.
CAGGCTCTTAGGGCCTCATTGCGAGTACAGTGGTCCAAAGACTCAAATACCCACAGTGGTGGTCCGACAGCAGCAATCTTGGGGGTGCAACTGCCAGATCACGATGTTGGTGGTCGTTCTGCCAGAAGACCACCACCATCGCCAGGATCATGGTTCCCAGTGGGTTGGTGAAGGTGCAAGTTGTGTTCAAGCATTGCGGTGCTGATGTCTGCACCACCGTGCTGACCACGACTTGCCTTCCTGCCAGCCTTTTCATGGCGGGGTCACTGCCATAAAAAGGTTGGCAAAAAGGCACAGACGGGCCACAGGAGGGGCCTGGCACTGACAATGTGCATGTCATGGCCAGTGCAGGGGCCCCTGTGTCATCATACACAGAATGTGCACTGTCTGCCAGGGCAAACAGTGCACATTCAGAGTGTGCTGGCAGCACCAACAGTGTGGCAGTATTGGCCTCAGCTCTCCCTGAGAGCCAAAGCCATTTCAGTCACACTCTCAGTGCCATCTAACCCAGACAGGACCTCATAATACTGTGGTGGGGAGGCTGCCGGCTTGGCAGACACCTTCCTTGCGCCATATTGGCGATCCAATGGTCAGACCACCAAAGTCCTAATTATGCCCTTAGTCTCTTTTTGGAAGTCAAATATCTTCGGGGGAAGAAGCTGGAAGTTGTAGCGGATGAGACTTCCAGCAGGTAGGATACCTTTTTGCCAAGAGACTGTGGAGAGGATTTGCTGCTGCACGCAGAAGAAAGTAGTGGAGCTACAGCAAAGCCAGGTCAAACGGTGATGCACTTTGGGAGGGTAGACAAGCGGATTGGTCCCAATCTTCCCTTGGTTCTCAGAGCAGTTTTTAGCCAAACATCTAAGTCCTAAGTTTTTGATTTAGAACACCTGGGCCCCTCTAGCACTACAACCATGGATCCATGACTGGAGGTGCACTCTTTGAGGTTCAGTACTCACACATGCTGGATCTAGGTGTGGGTTCAATATGGTGGGAGCCTTTTAGGTCCCTGAGGCTCTGATCAGGAGGCCAGCAAACTAGCCTCTAGAGTCACTCCAGTGGTCCTGGGCTCAGGTCCCTGAGGCTCTGATCAGGAGGCATGATACCCTTTTGCCAAGGGACCACTGAAGAGGATTTGCAGCTGTATGCAGAAGAATGTAGTGGAGCTACAGCAAAGCCAGGTCAAACGGTGACGCACCTTGGGAGGGTAGACAAGCGGATTGGTCCCAATCTTCCCTTGGTTCTCAGAGCAGTTTTTAGCCAAACATCTAAGTCCTAAGTTTTTGATTTAGAACACCTGGGCCCCTCTAGCACTACAACCATGGATCCATGACTGGAGGTGCACTCTTTGAGGTTCAGTACTCACACATGCTGGATCTAGGTGTGGGTTCAATATGGTGGGAGCCTTTTAGGTCCCTGAGGCTCTGATCAGGAGGCCAGCAAACTAGCCTCTAGAGTCACTCCAGTGGTCCTGGGCTCAGGTCCCTGAGGCTCTGATCAGGAGGCATGATACCCTTTTGCCAAGGGACCACTGAAGAGGATTTGCAGCTGTATGCAGAAGAATGTAGTGGAGCTACAGCAAAGCCAGGTCAAACGGTGACGCACCTTGGGAGGGTAGACAAGCGGATTGATCTCAATCTTCCCTTGGTTCTCAGAGCAGTTTTTAGCCAAACATCTAAGTCCTAAGTTTTTGATTTAGAATACCCGGGCCCCTCTTGCACCACAACCATTGATCCAGGACTGGAGGTGCACTCTTTGAGGTTCAGTACTCACACATGCTGGATCTAGGTGTGGGTTCAATATGGTGGGAGCCTTTTAGGTCCCTGAGGCTCTGATCAGGAGGCCAGCAAACTAGCCTCTAGAGTCACTCCAGTGGTCCTGGGCTCAAGTGATGAAGCAGGGCTAAAGCGGCAGGGAAGGCCTCTGAGGATTCAAGGCAAGATCTGTGCAGCACACAGTCCTTCCAGGAGCAGCAAAGCAGTCTTGTGGCATACACAGCAGGTCCTAGCAGCAGACAGTCCTCTGAAAGTGAACTGAAGATCGGCTTTGAGGGTCCCATTTTTATGCCTGGTGCCTTCTTTGAAGTAAAATGCATTTTAAGATCAGTCCATTGAAGTGTTTGGAGTTTCCTGACTCTTCTGCCTTGGCTCCAAACTGGCTGCAGGGACCATGAAGTGGTGGCAAGTCCTTTGTGATTTGTAAAGCATGAAAGTACGGTACACCATCCAGAAATAATGAATGTTTCTAGGCTTTTCTACACCCCACATTCACTCTGACTTTATTCTTGAATTCTTGAGTACAATCCTACTACTATCTCACACGAATGACTCCCACAGAAAGCATGCCACATTGTTTTTTTCCATTCCATCCCCCTCTTCTTCATCGCATGCATCACCTAATTGATTACTTGTATGTCACCTTACAACAACAATCACCTTTTCCCTCCCTCTTCCACACAAAAGCTTTATAGATTTTCTCATTTTATGTTGTTGGGTAAACTAATACCTAAAAATATCATATTTAAGCCATTATTCTATGTTTTGAATGTAAAAGGTAAATATTATGAATATGTACTGCTCCAGCAGAAGAAATTAAAAATATATATATATAATTGGAATTACCAATCATTGGGGTAGATTTAAGAGCACCTCGTGCCTCCTAGCACCACCTTAAAGTCATTTCTTTTATGCTAATGTGGCCCAACGAGGCCAAAAATGCTCCACCAAATTTACAAAGTGATGAAATGCATGCATTGCGCCACTTAGTAACCCTTTGAGCTACACTATGCCTGTGCAAGGCATAATGTATGCAAAGGGGGCGTTCCCCCATTAAGGGGGTAGAAAAAATGCTGCAAAGAAATCAAAGAGATTTCCTTGTGTCATTTTTTGCGGCACCTTTAAACGTCTGCTCAGAGCAGGCGTTAAAAGGAGTCACACCATTGTTTACAATCAGCCTCAATGGCCTTTGCAGGATTAGCATCAGACTTTTTTTACGCTAATCCTGCAAAGCTCCGAACTAGCATCAAAAATGTTGATGCTAGTTCCCTACCTACTGCAATGGGGCACACACATAGTGGTGTTGGGGGAGGCGCCAAGGGGCACAAGAAATGTGGTGCTGCACTGGATGCATTGCCAATTTTCTTAAATCTGGCCCATTGTTTTTTCACTGTCACAGAGCATATCTATTTAGGTCTGGCTTTAGCTGTAAGTAACCAAAATGTAACTAAAAACATCCATGAATAAAACAGATTTACATTGTCAGAAAGTGGGTAGATGATGAACATACCCTGCTTAAGTTTCAAGATAGTTCTAAGAGAAACTCTGCACAACCCCCATAGTTGTCACACAAGCAGCAGACAATTTCTCAGAGAAATACCAGCAGTAGCAACTATTATAAAGCCCAGAAAACAATACACTGCAATTCTCCAAAAGTAAAGAAATATTTAATAATTAAAAAGACACCAAAGCAATTAAAACCAGATAAAGTGAAGTAGGAATATTTATTTTACATTTTTAAGAGAAAAAGTGCTTAGAATCGTAAATTGCCATCAATAGTATCAGTTTCCAGTTTGTTGGGACTGAGGAGTGATTTCAGATTGAGCACTATGTAGTGGGGTTCGAGTACACCAATCATTGCGGACTGGGCCATGTTTTAACCTTGGAAAGTGGGCCCTTTTTCAGAACTGGACGGATAAGGGACAACCGCCAAAAGCGGTAGAAGCCATGTCCATCATATTGAGTGTAGTGATGTCAAAGGTGTCCAAAATTAAGCTTGTGTGTAATTTTCATTATGCCGGCCTATAATGGCATGGTAAAACAACGTAAGTGGTCCCTGATATGATAGAGAGAGAGATTCAGGGAACACAACTACAAAAGACACCAAGTCAAGCTCTTTCCTCTTCCTAATGCAGATATACATAAATATTTCCAATCTGCTTTCAAGTCACAATAATTTATTAAACATATACAAAATTTAATGTAGATTTTCCTAGTATATTATGACGGAAAGTCTTAGTTTTATTAAAGACACGGAGGCGAGTATTATGCTTCTCTAACTTGCTTTAATTTGAATATCAGCAGTCAAGAACTACAACTCCCAACAGGCTTGAAACACATAAAGCCAATGGGAGAGAAAAACGTAAACGATAAAACACCAATCAGAATAGCAGAAGGTATGTAATCACTAAGCTTGACTGCGACCAGCCCTCTTTCTTGATGCGAGAAGGCTAGTGACTACGAGAAAATGACAGAAAAATAGTTAAAATTATCGCAACTGCTAAAGTCAATGAACAAATATCCTGAATCAAGTCAAGGCAGAAACGAAGTGAAGGAGACATCCGGCCGGAAGCAGAGATACTACAGCGGGAAGGATCTGGTTGTCCAGAAGAAACGTATGTGTCCGACAGAACCATCCTCCGATTAGTTAGAAGATTGAGCTGGAGTGGAGGTTGCTGCAAGGGAGGGAAAACAAGACAAAATCAGCAATATCTCCTTGTTGAGGTGGGATAATACTCACCTCTGTGTCTTCAATAAAACTAAGACTTTCCATCATAATATACTAGGAAAACCTACATTTTATGTCAAGCACGGTGGATCCTATTGTGCTGTTTTAAAGCATATTAATCACCACTGACGTAGCAGTATGAACTGGCTTACAATAAAAAGTCCTAAAAACATTGTCATTGGACCAATCAGCCGATCTCAGAATGTCCTCTAACCTCGACCCAACCCAGAAAGCCTTGGAAGCCATGGCCCCACTAGCTGAATGAGCCCTAAAAACGGAGTTATCTATACCCGCCAAGGACATCACCAAACTAACCCATCTGGCCAGAGTCGCTGAAGACGCCAGATTACGGGGTTTCCGGAAAGAAATGAGTAGTTGGGGAGAAGAGGACATTCTGAGACCAGCCGTACGTTCTTCATAACATTTGAGACATTGTCCCACACACAACTTAGGTTAAACTGGAAAATACGGATAAAAAAGATGTACGTAAGTTAGTCTTGGTACGTTTGTTAATGGAGAACAATACCCCTGTGGGGGAAAACTGTCGAGAAGTAACGTCCAGCGCTCTAACATCCGATAAACGATTAATGGAAACTAAGCAAAGTAACATGGTAAGTTTTGCTGAAAGCATCTTTAAAGACAAATCAGAATTATCTTGCCAAGAGAAAAACTAATTCAAAACCACATTGACATCCCATAAATTTGAATATTTCGGCAATGGAGGAATGGAAAATGTACTCCCTTCAACAGACGACAAATTAGAGGGTGTTCACCCACCGGTTTTCCATTGACATAGGCGTGATGCATAGAAATAGCTGACCTATACAAGTTAATCGTCCTATAGGACTTACCTGCACTAGCTTGCGCAGCTAAAAAGCTAACCACATAGTTTATATCCGTTGAAATTGGATCGAGGTCCCTTCCCAAACACCAGCCTGACCAAAGAGACCAAGCAGAAGAGTATGCTTTCCTGGTGCCGGGAGCCCAGGCTTTATTGATGAAGTCAACAGCTTCTTCCAAAATTGGGATGGTAGATGAGGAAGGCCTGACACCTTCCAGCCTGAAAAGATGAGTGTTTTGTTGAGTACCAGGGGGTGAGGATTCCCTAAGGAATCCAGCAAAAGGGAAGGAAAAAGAGGAAGAAGGATGGGAAAGTCGATTGCCAAATTCTAAGAGAGGGGGAAACCAGATTTGAGACTGCCAAATGGTACCACCAGAACCACAGTCGCCTTCTGCCATCTGACTTGGCCAGAAACCTGGTGATCATTATAAATGGAGGAAAAGCATAATTGACCATCTGTGACCAATCTTGAAGAAACGCATCCGAGGCCAATGCTGACGGATCCGGACGCCAACTGAAAAAGAGAGGTAATTGGGCGTTGAGGCGAGAGGCAAAGAGGTCTATGCCGAAGGGGACCCATTTGTGGAGGATAGACTGAAAAACCCAGGGATGAAGTTTCCAATCACTGTGATCCCTGAGGAAGCGGGAGTGCCAATCCGTCGTTTGATTGAGGAATCCCGAGAGATACTCCGCAGTGAGAGATATCTCCTTGCGCAGACAATATTCCCAAATACTTTTTGCTAGATGGGCTAACGGCTTTGATCTGGTTCCTCCTAGATGGCTTATGTAACAGACAGCTGAAACATTGTCCATCCGGAGGAGGATGGTACACCGCACCCTGTCTTTTGCCAGGCTCTTGATTGCAAAGGAGCCCGCAAGCATCTATAAATAATTGATGTGCAATCTGGACTCCCCTAGCGACCATGTCTCACCAGTAGAGATTAGACCACAATGGGCACCCAAACCCGTCAGACTTGCATCGGTTTCTAACACAAGATCTGGGGCTGATGGAAAGAAAGCACTGCTGTTCCAGGCATCTAAAAGGTCTACCCACCACTGGAGTTCTAGGCGGGATTCTTGATCTAGAAAGATCAGCTCTGAATAGGAAAGACCTTTCCTCCTCAGCACAATTAACACTTAAACCCAGTGCCTATTGAGACACAAAGTCTTGCATGTGTGACTGGCAATTAAATTGGATTTGCCATAGCCAAGAAAGGACAATTAATTAGATATATAGGAATTGATTACATTGCACAATATTTTTGAACTATTTTATTAGAGTCTGGGTTTAAGTGTTAATTGTGCTGAGGAGTCAAAAAAAAAAATTGGGATTGGAAATTGTGTTATATGTCTGTCTCCATTATTATTATTTGTGTATTTGTTAGTATGTTGTTTGTCCGTAATTATGGTTATGATATATATGCTGTATGTGATGCTAAGTAGCTATTGATGGGAAATCATTTTTGTGAGCTATGCCATATATTAAATTTTGTATATGTTTAATAAATTATTGTGACTTGAAAGCACATTGGAAGTATTCATTTATATTTTCATTAGGAAGAGGGGAGAGCTTGACGTGGTGTCTTTTGTAATATTATGGCATAGTTACAGTAATTTTGTGTTAAAAAAATTATGCTTAGCGCTGGGAGTTGCATAAATGAGATGTCCCTTCGGAGGGAAAAAAACTTTTACAGGAGCATGTAAACAATGTGATTGTGCAAACAATGCAAATGGCCTGAATGCATGCAGATTTTTTTTTAACCCCTTAGCTGCTGGGCCTTTAACCCTCCCCCCCAAGTTCTGAGCCCTTTTTTGGCTATTTGGGGTAGTGTGCGCTTAGGCCCTTATAACTTTTTGTCCACATTAGCTATCCAAGGTACCCAGAGCCAATAAATGAGCTGGGTTTGCATTGTACACAGAAATGTATTTGGTAAAATATAAATAGTAAAAAAATAGGTACCAAGAAAACCTATGTATTTCTGAAATGGGCACAAGACATGGAGTTTAGGAGCAGTGTTTTTTTGCACATTTCTGAACTGGGGGTACACATATTAGCATGTGAATTACAGGGCATTTCTCAAAATGACTCCTTTCTCACACACTGTCCTGCATTTGGAAGCCACAAATGTAGAGAAAGACAATTGTCAATAACACTTGCTCTTCTATTTTGTGTTCCTCCAAGTCTCTTGATAAAAATGGTACCTCATTTATGTGGGTAGGCCTAGTGCCCACATCTAGAAAACACCCCAAAACACAACGTGGACACATCACATTTTTCCAGTGCAAACGGATGTGATTTTTGCAAAGCGCATCGCTGTGGATTTTGGCCTCCAGCTCAGCAGACACTTAGGGAAATCTAGCAAATGTATATATTTTGTAAACCTAAATACCTAGGGAAATCCAGAATGGGGTGACTTGTGGAACTCTCACCAGGTTCTGTCACCCAGAATCCTTTGCAACTCTCAAAATATGTCCAAAAAACACTTTTTCCTCATATTTCAGTGATGTAAAGTTCTGTAATCTGAGAGGGGTCACAAACGTCTTTCCATCCAGCCTTTCCCCAAGTCTCTCGATGAAAATGGTACCTCATTTGCGTGGGCAGGCCTGGTGCCCATGACTAGAAATGCCCCAAAACACAATGTGGACACATCGCATTTTTCCAATTAAAACTGATGCGTTTTTTGCAAAGTGCCTAGCTGTGGATTTTGGCCTCTAGCTCAGCCAGCATCTAGCAAAACCTATCAAAACTATACATTTTCTAAAACTAGACACCCAGTGGAATCCAGAATTGGGTGACTTGTGGGGCTCTCACCGAGCTGTGTTACCCAGAATCCATTGCAAATCTTACACTTTGTCTAAAAAACACTTTTTCAGCAAATTTTGATGATGGAAAGTTCTGGAATCTGAGGAAAGCCATAAACCTCCTTCCACCCACCATTTTTCCAGGTCCCCCATAAAACCTTTACCTCACTTTTGTGAGTAGGCCAAGTGTCTGCGACAGGGAAGGTCCAAAAACGTATTGGGACGTTAATGATAACTAAGGAGATTGTAGTGATTAGTCATGGGATCGGGAACCATTTAGGAAAACCCATAAAAACCCAGATATTTCTGAAAACTAGACATCAAGATTAGTCCAGGGAGGTATAGCTTATGAGGATACCCCTATGTTTTTTTCCCAGAATGCCTTGCATAGGTAAAGCGCTGAATAAAATCAATATTTTTCCTTGCATTTCTGTGGCGTAATCGACAGGAATATGCAGGAATCCACAAACTGCTTACCATCCAGCGTTTCCCAACTTGTTCTGATAAAAATGCTATCCCAATGGTGTGCCTGGGCTTAGTGCCTGTGACAGGAATGGATAGAAAACTTTGGGGAATCCACACAAGCCACACCTCCCTGGACTCCGGAGGGTGTCTAGTTTTCAGAAATATCTGGGTTTGGTATTTTCCCTATATGGCTGCTGAGTCCAGGACCAAAGAGGCAGGGGCCTGCCTTGGAAAAACAGGTTGTTTTGCTATAGATGTTTTTAATGTCTCCACAACACGATTTGTGCCCTTCACTGTTGTGGCCCTGTATGAAGATGGGGGTTACCCAAACCGTGTGAGTCGTCCAGTAGGTCTGTAAGGTAGGTTTCTGCACTAACCCCATTTTGAGCACAAGGCCCAAAAATATCCTCAAATCCACCCGTGAAGTGGGCATACGGTGGCGTGCCCTAGACCGGAGCCCTAGAGTATCTCCATGCTCCCTCAGAAATTGTTTGGTATGCAAATTTGTTTGCTGCACAATTTGCTGAAGGGAGTCAACATCCTAAAAGTGATGGAGGTAGTCAATTTGGCAAAAAGTTGGCTATCTACGTGGACCTTGAGGTTGAACTCAATTGGGGGGCTGCCAAGAGAGCATTCTCTCTGTGCTTGCTGCTGCACATCCCTGCTCTCTGGGTTGGGCTAACCCATTGTTGTCCTGCAGTACAGACTGTGCTTGTGAAGGGACAGCATGACTGTTCTCATCAATATCCTCAGAATCACTGGAAGAGGAGTTCGACAGACTGAAAAATCATCAGAGATTCAGCTCTATTTTCCTCTCCCTCAGATGCTGTCTCAGTATCTCCGTTTCTCAGTCTCTCATCTTGCCCTAGAGCTGTCCTCCATATCCTGAGTTAGTGCTTGAGCAGCAGTCATCCAACAAAACACCATCTCTGCTACTGGTTAAATGTCCCTCTACAACACTAGACTACGTAGAAGACAGATATGGTCACAAAATTGCTTATGGGTGTATGTGTGTGTGATGTGTGCAACAGTAAATGTCAGTCACCGTACCTTCGCTTCTTCCCTCAAGCAGCAGGTTCTCTAAAGACACTGAAAAAACTAAAAAGACACACTATTACTTCACCTTGCCATATACCCATCATCACAAACTTTAGCACTGGTGGCGCCCAGTTCGACGATCATGTTTGGTGCTCCCACTGCCATGACCTCCTCCTCAGATTCCCTCACTACCACCCAGCAAAAGCTCTCTTTATCTTTCCATAGCCTCCCTTGTACATACATTTCAGTAGATATAAATATACAAACACATGTATATAAAATATATACATATGAGATAGAGATTTCTCTCCCTCTAAAGAGAGTCTTGCTCTCTCTATATATATGTATACAGATGATTTGGAGATGTTATTTATGCTTCAGGATTTGGGAGTAGGTACATATGCGGAAACTAATGCAAATATGGAGGAGATGGTGAGGAGTTAAACAAAAAGGTACACTGTTCCAACAAAACGTAAAATCCAGGTATCCAGAATAGAAATACTTCAGAAGCATGGGCCCTCAGGTCTTATCATCAGGCGTGCTCCACGCCAGACTGGTACTGCAATGTCTGACAGGACTCACAATGGGGTCACTAAGCCAAACTTCTGTGCAGAATAGACAAAAACAGTGGAGAGAAAGAAAAAAGGTGATGAAAATAAAATTGACTCAACTCTCCTAAGGACCTTCCTTTTACTCAATAGTAGGTGATGTTGATCAAGGTTAAAAACAAAAAGGAGAGTCTAAGGGGAATAATGACCCTTTACTCTTGCAATAATGCGGTTTAGAATGTTGCTTTTGACACCACTGATTAAGTCTTAAAAGGAACTTCCTGAGGAGAGTTGAGTCAATTTTATTTTCATCCCCTTTTTTTCTTCTTCTACACAGAAGTTCGGCATCCCGCGAGCTGTAGCCGATCAGGGCTCCATCGCGATCGGCATCAAACTTTGACTTTGCCCCAGTCGAGGTGCGACCAGGTGACCAGATTGCCCCTATTCGTTTCTGAGTGCAAAATTCATTAATTCTTAACAAATTCATATCGCCGGTTCCCCTTATCCGATTCTAATCATTTTGGTGTCATTTTAAAGATAAAAATATAATCTGAATTCATGTTGTATTTTTATTGTGTTATGTGTTTTACTTATTCACTGTTTTGTGATTTTTAAATGCCTTGCACATATGTCTCCTAGGTTAAGCCTTGTCACGCATGGCCAAGCTACCAAGGGTTTTGCTTCGTTTAATTTATTGAGACCTAACTGGACCTAAGTGGAGGTTAGTAACTTATTGCTAAGTATAGGTACTTACCGGCCCTTACCAATAACCCATTTTCCAACACGATTCAACAGACTTTATGAGACTTATAGAGGGCATTGGGTGGGAACTCAGGTTCCTCTTGATAACTCTGGAGATAAGGAGCTTATATTAAGGTATTACTAATGAGTGAGGATTACTTGCAGTAGAGTTCTTTCTGCAGAGCAGATCTCTCAAGTATTTTGAACATAATATGATGCTATTGTAGGTGACTGCTGTTAGAGGTGACAGCCTTAGGGTGGTCATCCCACAACTTTTTGCTTGTCTCCCTCCTCTTTTCTGACACTGTTTCTGCTGGTTTTAGGACTCTACGCACTTCTACGTGCTTTACCACTGCTGAACCAGTGCTAAAGTACATATGCTCTCTCTCTTAAACATGGTAACATTGGTTCATCCACAATTGGCACATTTGATGTACTTATAAGTCCCTAATAAAGTGCACTACAAGTGCCCAGGGACTGTAAATTAAATGGTACTAGTGGGCCTGCAGCACTAATTGTGCCATCCACATAAGAAGCTCCTTAACCATGTTTCAGGCCTGCCATTGCAAGGCCTGTGTGTGCAGTTTCACTGCCATTCCGACTTGGCATTTAAAAGTACTTCCCAAGACTCAAACTCCCCTTTTTCTACATATATGTCACCCGTAAGGTAGGCCCTAGGTAATCCATAGGGCAGGGCATGTACATATGTGTTTTAAATGTCCTGGTAGTGGAAAACTCCTAAATTCATTTTCCACTACTGTGAGGCCTGCTCCTTTCATAGCCTAGCATTAGGACTGCCCTTATTTACTTTTGGAGTGGTACATTATGCTCTGAAAGGGGTGACCAGATCACATTTACTTTGGCCAGAATTGTTATAGAAAATCCTGCTTATTGGTGAGGTCAGATATTACATTAGTATTTTAGAAATGCCGTTTTTAGAAAGTGAGCATTTCTCTGCACTTAAAACCAGCTGTGCCTTAAAGTCTGTCTCCAGTCAACGTCTGGTCTGTGCTGGTTGACATCTCCCTTGTGTATTTCACCCTGACAACCACAAACACAGGAAACTCAGTCACATCTGCATTCATCTTATACTGAATGGGTCTTCCTGGGCTGGAAGAGTGGAGGGCCTGACGCTTACATTTCAAAGACCAGTGGCCTGCCCCCATACTGATAACACCGCGCAGGGACCCTGGCAGACAGGACTAGGCTGAAAGGGGAACTTGTGCACTTCAAAACCAGTCTTTGAAGTCTCCCCCAATTCAAAGGCATTTTGGGGTATATAAACTGGGTGTCTGACCCAACCAAATCAGACACTTTTGAACCTGCACCTGAACTCTGACAGAAGACGTGCCTGGCTGCCCAAGGGACTCTCTGGACTGCTGTGCTAAGAAGGACTGCTGCCCTGCTGTTGCCCTGCTGCCTGCTGGCCTCTGACGGTGCAGGAAGGACTCTGCCTTGGATTGTATTTTCATTGTTTTAACAGTATTTTATTAAAATAAATATTCTGTATTTTTCTAAACCTGTGTGGTGTATTCTTGTGGTGTCTTCACTGTTTTATTGTATAGGTTCTGCACAAATACTTTACACATTGCCTTCTAATTTAAGCCTGACTGTTCAGTGCCAGGCTACCAGAGGGTGGGCACAGGTAATTTGGATTGTGTTGTGACTTAACCTAACTACGACTGTGATCTTTACTTGGATAAGGATACATACCCCTGCCAACTAGAGACCCTATTTCTAACAACTGCCTTCGTTCTATATAATAACATTTTTCTTTTTTGCAGGACAACATTATCAGCAAATTTGTGGAACAGCCATGTGCTTCGCCCCCAGCTATGCAAATATTTTCATGGGGTGGTGGGAGAAGCACGTGGCCTGGGTTGAAGAAAATTATCATTGGGTAGAAAAGTCTTATGGACTAGATGGATTAATGATCTTTTCATAGTATGGAAGGTTTTCCACCGATCAGCAGAAGAGTATATTACAAAATTGAACATGAATAGTTTAAATCTAGAATTCGCTAGCATAATTAGCAATATTGTAGTGCCTTTTTTGGATATATTGGTTGATGTGCAAGATGATTGGATGCAAACTAAATTATACAGAAATCCAACAGAGAGTAATTCACTACTCCATGCAAGGAATCAGCATCCTGGAGTCTTGATTAAAAGTATTCCCTATGAAGAATTGTTGTGTGTCAAGCGCAATTGTTCTTCATTGGAGGAATACAAGGTGGCCAAAAAAGAAACTATGGAGAGATCTTTCAATACAGGTTATTCTCGACAATTACTAGAAATGACTCACAAAAAGTAAGAGAGATAGACAGAAATAGCCTGTTTCTAACTAATGTGGAGAGGACAACTGCCCGACAAGGACAACAGTCCTGTAGGATGATAACCAATTTCTCTGAGGATTGAAGAGATATATATATTATATGAAAATGTATTGGTGCATCCTGAAAACTGACAGTGTCATTGGGCCTAAGATTCCCCAGGCTCAGCGGATTACATACAGGTGGAGTACTTCAATCAAAGATTTTACCAGTTCACAGTCACTTTACAGACCAGGCAGTTGTTAGACAATAGTCAACTGGATTTTACCCTTGCACAAAATACAAAGCGTGCACATTCAGCCACAAAAGTAAAGGATTGCGAAGTCCCAAGGAAAACAGGCAAAAAATCCATCATGAAGTATATGAACTGTAATTCGGACAATGTGATCTACTGCCTTGTATGTCCCTGCAAAAAGAAGTATGTGGGGAGTATCATACATGCAGCCAAGAAGAGGGTGCTAGAGCATATGTGGGCAATTATTAAACAGGATGTAACGTATCCGGTAGCTAGGCATTTCCAAAACAATCATAACAGCAATAGCAGTCACTTACGCCTTTTCTGTTTGGACGTGGTGGACAGAGATGAAAGAGGGTGGGACAGAGTCCTCAAATTGATACATTTGGTGTCCGACACACTAAGGCACCCTTGAGGTTAAACAAGGATGAGGAATTGTGGACTCATGTTGGCTGAATGAGGTTCAGTGAGGGAGTTTGCTCACACGAAGAAGGTGGGAGGTACGTTATGCCCATTCAGGGCTGGACTGGTGAGTGTTAGAAGGCCTGAGTTATTATTGTAGAGCATGGTCATGCATGATTTAAGGTTTGGGAATATCATGTAATGTGCATGTATATATTTATATAGTTAAACAGAGGCATTTAAATGATGCACATTGCATTCCTAAGCATACAAGGAATCAGGTGGTCCAGGTTGCAAGGCTACAGCAGGGTAATGTTACACTATTTTTATAATATATTTTTTTAACTTTTTTATTCTTATTATATGTAAATACTGATGATGGATGCTGCATTTTCACTATTCAGGGGCATTGAGAAAGGCAGTAAGCCGAAACGCATTTGCCCAGCTTCACAATAAATTTTGGTGGTGGAATAATGGTGGAATTAAAGAACTGGAGTTAAAAACACTCAGAGTGTGTGTCACCTCTTGCTGTGAAAAATTAATATATACGTGGGACCATCTTCATGTGACACCACACCCAATGTGGCTGGTGTGGGGCAGCTTTGAAGCTTTGGGAAATGAAAAAATAAAAAAAAATATATATATATATGTATGTGTATATATATATATATATATATATATATATATACATATATATATATATATGTAACTTTTTTTTTTAGGTCAGTTCTGCTCACGTGCAATGCCTTGCCAGTTTCATTTTTTCATATTACTTTTTAGTTTTAACTTCTGGGGGCACGAATGTGCCCTACTCAGGAGTAAAGAAACTTTTTTTTGTTTAAATTGCACCCAGGAGTAAATCCCTGGTGTCTCGTGGTGTTTCCTGGCTGTGGATCGCATCACGGCTCCGATTCAGGGCCGGGAAACCCTTTCAGGAAGGCCTTGTTTGAAAGAGGAGAGTTTATTTTTTCAAATTAGGTCTCTCTGAAAGCTGGGAAGGTCCTTTTGGGACTGTTTTCCCCATAGGAGTAGAAAGCAGCCTTAACTGCTGTTTCCTTGTCCAGTGGGCAAAACAACTGTAACATCAGTGCACCTCTCGGCGTGGCGATATCACAGATGGGCGGGAGAGGGGGGTGGGGAGACACTGAAGCTCTTCCGTGTCTCCCAAGAAGTTTTAAATTAAAACCTAATCCTTTTCAAAACCCCTCCCTGGTGTCTGCCAATGGTCATGGCCCGTATCAGTGAAGGTGTGCATGGTCGGCTATTGGCTGACACATGCACCAATAGGATTAGTGGGGCACCACAAAAAGTCATCTTGTGTTAGCGTTTTTTTTTTTTACCAAGTGGACCAACGGATACATTATGAAGGCAGAATGTATTTATTTAAAAAAAAAATGAGTTACACAGAAGTAGTGCCCTAGTCAATGAAGCTACTGTACAGATAGTATCAATTTTCTCCTCCTGCCCCAAAGACTCCTTTCTGTGTTTTCCCCTATCCTTTGTTGTTTTTGAGTTGATTGTGGAGGGAAAGCACCATTCTTACTGATTCTGCAACATCTGCTACATCATAAATCCTTGGAAGTTGGAATCTGTACTTTTGATTTGTTTGCTTGAGTGCAGTTCTTTGCAAAATGTTTGTTTTGAAAAGCACATATGTTTGTTCCTTTTTTTAAAACTATTTTTAATTGTGTTTGTCTGTTTCTGTTGACTAAAGTTTAAGTTAGATAGGTGTCAGACAGGCCCGTGTGAGAATTATGGATAATGGCCATTTTTGGATGGTGAAGCCCTGGGGTTAACAACATTTCCAATTTCCATGTGATTTTGTTAATTTTGTCCACATTTTCCAGTTTAACTCTTGAAACCTAGGACCAGATGTAGGAAAATCCTGCATTGGGACTCGCAAATTGCGAGTCGCAATGCAGGATGGTGTCCCTGACACCATCTGCAAGTCGCAAGGGGGTCGCAAAGGCCCACCTCATTAATATTAATGAGGTGGGTCGCAATTTGTGACCCCCTTGAGACTCGCAGCACTCACAGGAATGGTGGCCTGCTGGAGACAGCAGACCACCATGTCTGTGACTGCTTTTTAAATAAAGCATTTTTTTTTTTTTGTAATGCAGCCCGTTTTCCTTAAAGGAAATGGAACGTGTCAGTTTATTTTTTCAGAGCAGGCAGTGGTCCATAGAACCACTGCCTGCTCTGAAAAAATGTTTTAAAGTCCATTCACAAATGGGAAGGGGTCCCATGGGGACCCCTTCCGTTTTGCGAATGGGTTACCACCAGTGTGACACTGGTGGTAACTGCGATTGCTTTGCAACTGCGTTCGCGGTCACAAAGCAATCCTGCATCGCGCTGCGACTCGCAAATAGGAAGGGGAACACCCCTTCCTATTTGCGACTCGCAGTCCCGTTTTGCGAGTCGGTAACCAGGTTACCGACTCGCAAAATGGGAATGGGCATCACAATGTGGGTTTTACGTGTCGCAAACAGCAATTTTCGCTGTTTGCGACGCGTAAATCCCTTTCTACATCTGGCCCCTAGTCTGCTGCAGACATTAGGATGTATTTGTAATGTATTTTTTCACATTCTCACTGTTTGTGTGCTAGTGAAATTTTGTATTATTTCAGGGATGTGCACATGACCTTGTATTCATGCCACAGTCATTTTTTTGTGTTTGCATGTGTGTAGGAAATTGGGTAAAGTTTACAATGAGCAATAATTGCACCTCAGTCAGATAGAGAGGGGAGCCCTGCTCAAATAATAAACACAATCCCTGTCAGGGTGAACTACAGAAGTATTAACTAAACCTATACTTACCCCTCTGGTAGCTTGGCACAAAACCAGTCAGGCTTAACCTAGAGGCAATGAGTAAGGAACTTATGCAGGACACACAGAGTAATAAAGTCAAACCACAACACATGAAAAATCTGATACCAGTTTAGGAAAATAGGTTACGTTTTAATAAATAAATAGACATGAAATCAAACAAAATCTAATCAACAGGACCAGAGATATTCATTTTTAAAGATTTAGGTGTAAGTAGTGCCTAGAAACTGTGGTAGGTTGGGAATAGAATGTCAAGTATATGGAAGAATGTGGAGAGAGAACAAGAACTTTGAGGGAATCTGGGTGCAACAGTTGCTGGGAGTAGTTCATGAATTGGGAGCTAGCTGGCACGTTCATTACCAGTTGTAACCATTTCCTTGAATAAAGAAACTCTGGGCTTGAGTTTAGCAGATGGAGCTACCCTGTCACAAATGTTACTGATATCCCGTCAACAGTATTACTACTCCATTATGTCCTATAGACATCATAATACGGCGGATGGGATACCCATCACGCTTGTGATGGAATAACCCTGCTGCCAAATGTCAGGCCCTCTATTTACTACTTACAAACTGTGAGCACCTCTTTAACAATGGCAACGAGGATCAGATATGGAGCAGTGTTGGCAGAAGATTTCTGACACCCTCTTTGACGGTGGTCATCTTCAGGGGGCCAGTTAGGGACTGGTTGGTCTTGTGGTCCTGGAATTGACCATGTTATTGAGGATCCTTTGTAGCACTGGTGTGGATATTTTGCTAGCTTTGAGCCTCAAATGAGTATTCTTCATGCTAACAGAGTGCATGCTTTCATCCTACAGCATAATGTTGCATGGCCCGGTGTTGCTGTGATGCAGGGATTCAGTCTGGGTTGCAGTAGTGGCTTTGAAATGCAATTGTGCAGCCTGATGTCATTGTGACGTAGCAGCCCAGCGCAACAGCACTACATCCCTCTCTTCTTATGTGCTGGGCCTTTGCAGCTTTATTGTGTTCTGAAAAATGGGCATGGCTGCTATAACAACAAGAGTCTAGGGCACTCTTTGTCCGTCAAACATTGTTGCTTAGCAACAAACAATCATTGAGTCAGTGACAGAGTTCTTCCGGGACCATTTCCTGTGGTGATCTGGCAATCAGTCTGGGTGCATATGGAATTGAAGTTTCCACATCAAAACAGTTCTGGGGGTACATGGCAGCCAGTTTCTTGTCAGTGTCTACTAGTTGTGTTCCTAAACTAATTCTTGCCTGGATGGGTGGATGCTGTCTGCTCAAATGCTTGGTGACATGTTGTAAGGTAGAGTCAGAGCAGAGCTGTGCAATTGTTTTTAATTTTAATATTGTACTCTTCTGGTTTCAGTGACTGGCACGCAGTTCATTTACTACTGCTTTTTGTTCCATACATTGTACTAACACTGTTGGTTGCTGTATTAGAACTGCTTAACTATTCAGAGACATGCAAATTCATGTGTATCTATTGTGATTTAATTTTCAATACTACAGTAGGTGAATTTCCTGGTATTGTGTGTAAACATTATTTTTGGCCCAATTGTTTTATGTGTTATTATAAAATGGCTAGCATCCAAACTCCACCTTTTCCTTACTGAACCTGGTGACACTCTCATACAATTGGAGTTGTGGTTTGATTTGTTTGAAGCATATCTTGAAATTCTGGAGGATGGTAAATGTACTATGGATTGATGATTATATTTGCTCTAGCACTGATTAGATGCTATAGGATTAAGGAAGTTCAAGAATTTACCTCCCTTAGAGAATGTAGGTAATTAGATGTGTACCAATGTGCTGTTAAGCAAATGCATGAAATATATGGTAGAAAGATAAATGTGGTAATGGAACAATTCAAATTTTGTTTTAGGGTACAGAAGTAAGAAGAAACGATTGGTCAGTTCATGGCAACTTTGAGAGGGTTGACTGTGATACTTACTTTTGAGCATATGTCATATAGTTAAGTATTGAAAGGTCAATTCTTGATGAAGACCAAATCCTAGAAGATTCTAGAAAATATGGTCATGTGGTGAATTGTTGTTAAAAGCAGCAATGGATGTTGCTAGAAGTATCAAGGTGTCATAAAAATGCATATAGTTGGAAAGGAGGGAGCTGTATGAGCTATAGGAAGTTGTAACAATACTAGGGAAAAGATGAAAAGTTATAATGTGATACCTCTGAATAGTTTGCATGGAAAGGCAGTTGTTACTGAAGCTTCACCTTTGTTAATCAATGTGAAAGATCACTACCATCATAAAGTGCAGGCCTCAAATTGCCGGTCGTCACAGAAGATCACTGTAGGCATGAAGAGTAGTTTCTGCTGGAGCTTTGCATTTGTGGTTATTGCAGGCTGTAGATTCTTGGCAAAAAGAGGCGATTTCACAGTGGCCATAAGGAGCCCAAACTTCAGGATATTTACCTTTCTTGAACAGTTAACACCTAGAGGGCACCTCTTGGGGATCGGGGCTCACTTCAGCAGAATCTAGCATCAGGGCTCAGGCAGGTCAAGGCAGGTCCAGACAGTTCTAGTCAGCACTCATCAGCAGGCCAGTTTCCAGGTAGGTCTCTGGAAGCTTGTTGTATTCCTCTACTCACACAGGAAGTCAGCAAACTGATCTTTGAAGTCACTCTGGATCACTTTGATTGAGGCAGACAAGTCCAATATTTCTTCTTCAGACAGCAAGGCAGTTCCCCTAGTAGTAGGCCCATCCATCTGACAAGAGGGCAGTCCTTCTTTCAAGGTCCAGGAGTGTAGTTATGATCAGTTTCGAAGGTCTCATAGTAATACCTAGTGGCAGCCTCTGTGTGGGGGAATTCTCTGAACTATCCTAAACTGCTTATGGTCAGTTCATCACCTTCCACTGGTCCTGGTTCCAAACTGTCTAGGGTGACAAAGAGAAGGAGAGGCTTGCAACCAGTTTCCTTTGTGTGTGCTGCATGCCGAGCCCTTTGCAATACAATTAGGAAAGGGCACAGCTCCTCCTCAGTCATCCTGTCAGGAAGACTCTTTTCTTACTCATATAGGGTCCCTTTGTCTCACTGTCTGGAAGCAATCCTCAAACCAAAACAGCAGAGCCTTTCACAGTCATGTGACTCAGGACATTAGCCAAAATGCACATTTAGTTTGGGCAGAAAAATGGCAACTTTCTAAAAGTTGCATTTTTAAAATTGTAGTTTAAAATCCTTCACCATTAAAGACAATTGTAAATTATAATTTGACTGTAAACATAATTTCTCTATCTTCTTCTAATCTGAAGTGAAGCACTTGTCAAGTTTAATAAGGTAACCCAGTGGTAACCTATGGGAAATATAGGCCTTACAACAGTTAAAAATGACTTTAGGAGCTTTTCACAATTAGAACATTTAAAACTCAAATCCACAGCCACTACTTTTAAAATACTATGCACAGTGCCACAGGGGTGGTTAGGGCCTTCTTTACGGGTGGCTTTTAAGTATTAAAAAGGAATGTTTAGCCTGGCAAAATGTCTTTTTGCCAAGTTGTAATGTCAGTTTAAAACTGCCCTGTAGGCTGAAGTGGCAGACCTGATATTTGTTATGCAGTCCTACTTTAGTGGTTTGCATGAGTGCTGCTGCCCATTAGTAGTGTTTAATTTACATTGGTACATTGAGTGCCAATTAGAAGGGACTTATCAGTAAATTAAATCTGTAAATTAGGTGTAGGACAATGTTACAATGTTTTAAGGAGAGAGCACAAGCACTTCAGCCTTTGTTAGCAGACCTTTCTTAAGGGTGCCTTCTCAGTATTAAAAAAAAAGGGTTAGGCCTCGCAAAAGGTTTATTTTGCCAGGTTGAAATGACAGTTTGAAACTGCCATACAGGCTGTAGTGGCAGACCTGAGAAATGTTGTTCAGTGCTACTTTAGTGGTTCTCACAATGAGTGCTGCTGCCTTCTAGTAGAATATAATTTACAGGAGGACATTTAGTGACAATCTCTAAGGAATTATAAATAAATTAAATCTGTGAATTAGTTGTAGGTTAATGTTACCATGTTTAAGGAGAGAGCACTAGGCCTGGGTAGATCTTGCAGCATTTTGCTCTGCATAATTCTGCTGAGTTCCCAAAAAACTTAGCAAAATTCCGCAGAACTCTACAAATGGGCAGAAGAATGCTCATCTGCCCATTTGTGCTGCTTTTTCATTCTAATAGCATATTTCGTGCTGAAAATCAGTATGAATGGCACCACCTGGTGCACATGGGCACAACCATTTTGCTTTACCTGCTTTCAGTGTTTTGTGCACAGTGCTGGGCCTTTCTCTCAATCTGAGGGGGTTCAGCATGCCACACAGCAGTTCCTGCACTGGGCATACCTAACAGATCAAGAACAGGATCTGCTCGACTTGCTGGGTGTTGAATTTGTAGGGCTCAGTGAGTAATATTTATTTTCAAAAAATGCTATTTTTTTTCCAAATAGCATACTGCTCACACTCAGAGGGAAGTTAGGTTTATGTTACTAATAATATCTGATCCAGCTTGAGCTAGCCAGGTGCTTTGTATAACCTTTTCATACTCATCAGCAAGTGTGTGGGCTCAATGTTTTTAAGAAGTGATGGAGGCTTCTCTGTTCTGTCAGTAAGATACTGATAAATGTATATCAGGGAGTTAGTGTTCTATGTGCCTTTGTTTATGTAGCTCCTTCAGTGACAATCTCCCAGTGATGTGTAGTATGCATTGAAAAGGGAGACTCTGTTGGCCCAGCAAAGGGGGTGGATAATCAAATATTATTTGTAGCAATGCATTAGTAGTTCAAAATGTAGATTAGGCTTAAGAAATTAGGAATAGGGATAAGGTTTAGGAAATAGGGCAATAAGTAATCTGATTTAGAAAAGTACAATGCTACTATGCCTGCAATGTCAAAATAACTGCACCACTAATCTATTTGTTTATCTTCATTATTTCTTACATCAGCACCTAAGGGCAAGAGGGCATCACAGCAGGGTGGAGGGACTACCACCACCACTGCCACGGTGGGTGGAACCACCCCTACCAGCACTGCGGCTTATGGTTCTGATGGCCCCAGTACGTCATTTATTTATTATTGCCCTAACTTTACCTCCCCCCACTATTAGAATAATTTAGCCTTGTTCATTATTTTATGCTGTCTCCTTTTTTCATCTCCTCTTTCTAATTCCAATTCCAATTCTTATTTAAATTATTGTTAGCCCTGCATTTTCCTTTTTTCCTAGATTTCCTGTAACTGAATTAATCATGTCTATAGCTATCTTCTGCTTTCCCTCTTTCCTTATATGTCTTGTGGTACTGTAAAACTAAGAGAGAGATTTCTGGTACTGAGAAGATTGCAGACCCAAGTAGGCTATTCACCACACACGTTTGTTGAGAAGGATGTTTTGCTCATGTTCAAACAGTCAAAACAAGAGAGTGACCATGGTCATAGAACCCCCACAATGTTGTCTTTATATAGTATATCAGTAGTTTCCATGACAGTGAAGCATGGCAGGAAAGTAAATATGAGATCCCATTGCATTTGCCAAGCAAGAGAATATGTCCTTCATTGTCCATTCCACTCCTTCATTGCACTTCAATAACTCCCTCCATTATCAAAAGACTTTGGTCAGCTTGACTACCTGGCTATACTAACAGGTCAAGTTTGTCAACCAACCTCCCAAAGTAATAGTTTTGGAAGAATAATGCTAACCAAACAGTAGTGAGGTATTGCTGTTGTACTTTGTTAAAAATAATATTTACTTAGGATGCAAATTTGGTATCTAAAATGTGTTAATTTGTTTCTAATCATACAGACCACCAGTGCGGGGGCCAGCAGTGCCAGAAAGATAGAGGAGGCCCAGGAGGTTGGAGAGGGTGGAGTCCAGCAGTGGCAGGGATGAGTGGTGGTGGTTACTCACATTGCTTTCCTATATTTAAGAAGGGGTGCAATGCATTCAGCCAGCCATCAGCACTTCCATCCCAGCCACACCAATGACAGTGCCACCAGCAGTCAGGATCAACCATGGCTTCTTCCCTCCTCATTAATATCATCTACATACTGCCTCCTCTATTATGTCCTGTGGGAACTGTTGTTGCTCTGTCAAGAGGTGGCATGAGCCAACACCCAGCTAGATGATGCCCTTGAAGCCATTTGTTAAATTATTTCATTTGATGGGAGGGACTTTTGTTGTGGGTAGAGAGGGTGGGAATTAGTAAGGGCAGTGGGGGCAATTTTGGACATTATTTTGACTGGACTTTATTGGACATTAGTTGGGGTGTTATTTATTACTTTGTGGAGAAGTGTGAGATTCTAGTGGTTATGAAGGCTAGGTTTTATTTGTTAAAAAAATAAATAGAGATTGCTCATTCATGTATTTTGGCTTTGCACTGCTTTTAGCACAGCTTCAATCTGTGAAAAGCTGTCATCTGAACAGTCACATAACTGTATGTAGGCTTTTTCTCCTAGACTTTCCCTAGTTGATTCTGAAGTCTCTTGCAATACAATTGTTTATTCATTTGCTAGGTTATGTACTTTACTCATACCCAACTACTACCCGACTAACAGAGTGGGAACAGCACAGAAAAGGGGTTCATTACAACTTTGGCGGACGAGAAAGCCTGTCCACCGAAGTCCCGATGGGCAGGTTGCCGCAGTGCGACTGCCTTCCTGCCAGCTCCATTTTAGAGTTTTCCGCTGGGTCAACAGGCAGAAACGATGATGGCCCAGTGAAAAACGCCCAACAGCATTGTCTCCGGCTCATAATAGAGCCAGCGGCAATACTGTTTTGTGAAGGGTGCACCAGCACCCGTAACAATGTTCACTGTCTGCAAATTGCGATGGGGCTGGCCAGGGGTGCCCCTGCAATGCCCATGCCATGTGCATAGACAGTGCAAGCCTTTACATGGCATGGCAACAGCCATGTACTCGCCAGCGGAGAAGGGAGTTGTCATCCCCAGGGCAGCGCTGCCCTGGCGGATTAGGACAGCCAGCACCGCCATCTCCTCCTGTGGGGGACAACTGGTGGTGCTGGCAACCACCACAGTGTAAACTGACTGTCAAACTGCCACATTGGTGGCGGTCAGACCGCACCGTGGCCCTGGCAGTCTTAAGACCGCCAGGGTCGTAATCAGGCCTAAGTTCGGTCTTATTGTTTGATGGTGTTAACTTTTGCCACTTTGCAGCACAAAGTCACTTATCACAGTGTACATACCAGTATGTGGTACCCTTGTCCTATTACCTTCTGTAACTATATTGACCACTGGGGAGATATGCCTTTCACTGCTTTGTCACAAGTTACATAAATAATTTACTAATTACTAACTAAACTAGAACAGGGCACTCCTTCGTTCTCGTACCTGAATAGATGAAGCGATAGCTGCTACTTCTCTCAAATGTCTAAAACCTTTGTAGGGTTTCCCAAGGTGTCTTCTTAATGGTGGTGGTAGTAGTAGCAGGCCAGAGCACTAACAGGGTAGCAAAGACATTAAAGGTGAGGTTCCACTCCCACCTAGGTGAACTCCAGCTGTAGGATTAATCAGAAGGATTGTCCATCGCAGCTAACTACATTGAAAGGGAACACAGAGTTAGTGGGTTATATCACAACCTATCAAAGACTGAGACCAGACTACCACCATGGACCCAAGAAGACATGTCATAAAACTTGCAGTAGTAACCTCTGTGCAATGGGAGCTATTTAATTGATTTATGAAAACAATTAAATCTAAACTTATGAAATCTTCAATTGAGGAGAGGTGGACTCATGACAAGAGAATGCTAAGTGAGAAAGCAACACAAGGCCTCAATGATGATGTTGGTGAATGTTGTTATATATGATGATTATGCTTGGTTGGGTAAGTGGGGCTGCATGGGCTATTGCTCAGGTAAGAGGAGATCCCGCAGAGAGTTGGTGTCACTTTCACCACATCCTCCAAACCAAGTGTGACATCCATTTATGACTGGGCCTGTGCATTGAACTTTGCTCCACTGACAGAATTTGCTGGAATTCGGGCACTACACGTTACGCAAAGTAGAGGGGAGTTCCCGACTTCCCTGGCATGGAGCGGAATTCATTCACATGGAGGAGATTTGGTTTTGCTGCTCTCTCAGGAGCACCACAGTACTCTCGGGTTGCTAGCGAGCACGCACAAGACTTAGCGCTCACTTACGCTGCTACTGGCCACATGCACAAGTCTTCGCAATTACCAGCACTGCTTTTGGCTGCAATAGTGGTCAAAACAGTCCAGTTCATGAGCGTGAATGCACCTGGAGTAAATTTTCTAGTCAAGATACATTTAAATCTAGTCAAAAAGATGGTTTTGAGTTAATTGATGAGGCTCCAGTTGAACTTTCAAGTTGTTGTTTTTTGTGTGAGAAGCTGTTTTTCTTTTTCTTCAAACTGAAATGAAGTACCCCAGAGACTCCAACTTCCTGTTCCTGTTCAGCAGGCTCCCCCCAGTGCTTTGTCCCTGTCATGGACACTTTTCACTTGGATTTCATGGTGTAAGAATCACTTTTTTGTCTCCTTTGGATTTAAGGACTTTGTTTTTATGAAATCACTCAAGTAAGTTCCAAAGCTATTGAATAAGGGTGTTGTTTGTTTGCTTGGGAATGCACCAGTATCATAAAACTTTATTTTGGCATCCAGTGCCATAAAAGTCACGTAGCACCACAATAAATAATAAATTAAAGTTCATAAAATAAATTTGGCTAAAATAAAAATAAAATAAAAAAAATGCACAAAATGCAGTACAATAAAAGAGAAATATGGCAAAACACTCTTCCAATATACAGTATTGGGGCAAAATATATACATGTAAGACTGCAGGGAAATAGAGCTAGGCAGTCTCAGTCAATTTCCTTCTAATGCAACACATTCCTCCGAGAAATATGGCAACTGCAATGGCAATGGGCAGACTGGAGTTTGGTTTTAAAATTCTCATAGCTGCAGCGTGATCTCAGGTCCCAAGCTGTTTGCAGAGTGGCATGAGCCATACTCTTCATAGGGGAGAGTAGGATGGGCATGTAAAGAGGATATGGGCAGTTGACTCCTGGTGCAGGGTGCAGCAGGGGCCTTATTCTGCCATCTGCTGGTAAAGGTTTTGAGAGGGAGGGAATCAAATCTGAATTGCATATAGAGCTTCCCATCACTGGGGTCTAGAATGCTGTTTAGGTAAGGTTCTAGTAACCAGGTAGACTTGAAGTCCAGAAAATCACTAGTTAGTCGCCCTAATGAGAGTGAGGGAGATATAGACTGGGTTATCCACTCCCAGTAGCAGGACTTCACTCTTTCTTTGGTCGGTGGTGGCCCAGTGTGTGAAGAGTTCCATGAGTCTCCCATCCCAATGGCAATCGCTGCTCACTGACTGAATGGATCCACCAGATCTTAATTAAGGTGTCCAAAGAACAAACTTCCCTAAACGCGGTGGCATAGGAGGAAAGTTTGGGAGTTGCTATAATTCTCCTCCAAAACAACAGCAGTCTGAGCCGACTATGACAGCTAGTGGTTTACGGACCAGATCCAAGTGCAAAGAAAGAAGCAGGGTACTCGGGGCAGGGAGGTGAGCTTTCAAATGAACATGTTCTCAATATGGGTGAGCTCCTTTACATCCTCAAAGCCCCAGAGTTTGTCCCCATAAAGTAGTGCACTAACAGACTTCATGCTATAAATGTGGATAGCAGCAGCTATTGGTCGTGTAGTTGATGCATGGTGCTCCCTTAGAAAGAAGTCCACTAGCTTGCTGAATTTTAATGATGTGGAGTTGATATGGGCCTTCCAGGACATTGAGTCTGATAGTTTGAACCCCAGGTATTCAAAGGTGATAACTAGTTCTAATTGAGACCCACCTAGGCAAAGGTTCCCCCTATATAACCTGTGATGGTTAATGACCATGAACTTGGTTTTAGATATGTTTATTTCTTAGCCTCTCTTGGAGCAGAAATCATCATATCAATTCAGTGAGGATTGGAGGCCCATCAGGGTTTTGGATACTATCAGGGTGTCATCTGTGAACAAAAGTGTTGCGATCTTTTCATTGCCTAAGGCTGGTGCGTCAGAGGGCTGCAAGGTGAAGTGTTGTATGACCTGATTCAAATAAAGGGAGAAGAGAGTTGGAGCTAGTACACAGCCCTGACTAACGCCCCTGACTACTTTGATTGGATTGGTGAGATCGTCCTGGATCCCTCAGCATATTTTTGCATAGTTGGCCTCGTGTAGTCGAATTGCAGTGGTCAGGAGCCCTGGGGGCATACCCATCTCATTGAAGACCTCCCAGAGTTTACCTCTAGGGACCAGATTGAATGCAGATTTAAGGTCTATGAAGGCTACGTAGACACTCCCCTTCCCTGTCACTACAACCTTCCAACACAAATGCAAAAACCTGAACATCTGATCTACGGTGTTTGTTTTGGACCTGAAGCCAGCCTGGAATGGTGATAGGATGTTATTCTCAGAAATTCAATTTTGGATTTTCGATAGTAGGGCATGACAGAATACCTTTTGCACTGCATCGATTAGGCTTATGGACCTATTGTTGGCGGGTAGGGACCTATCACCTTTCTTGTAAATGGGTCTTACCTCTGCACCCCTTCAGGAATCAGGAATGGGGGCTCCTCTAACAAGTGCATTGGATAAGAGAAGGATGTACTCAGCCCATTTGTCGGTGGTATGAAGAAAAAGGTCACCAGGAATGTGATTGGGGCCAGTGGCTTTCAGTCAAACTATGTTGTTTATTGCATCTTGAATATCTCCCAAGTTGAACAAACCATCCCCGTGGGTGGTGTTTGGCTGGGGTGGAAATAAAGGGACAGAGGTGGTTTTGAATTGGCGTTCAACATTATAGAGAGAGTTGAAGTGTTGGAACCAGTCTGAGGGCAGGATATTTGGTTTCTTTTGCTTACCCTAAGCCAAAAGGATTTGGAATCCCTGCACTCACATGCAACCTTCAAGAGTCTCCATCTGTCCTCCTCCCAGTCCTTCCTGGCCTTGTTCTGCATCTGCTTGGACAGGTTCCACAGAGTCCTAACTCGGGCAACATCCTTTTGTTTGATTGCACTGATTAGATTTATTCGTACCATCTGGCAGTCTCGATTTTCACAGTTATCTCCCTCACAGGGAGGAACACTACCAGTGTTGTGGGCAGCTGGCAAAGATAATAGCCGTTCCATCTTTTGAAAAACTTGATATCTACATTGATTAGAGAGGAACAATTTCCCACATCTTCTCCCATTGTGGATATCAATGCTACGCAATCTATCAGGTCTAAGTCTAGAGAATGACGTCTCAAAGGATCACCTGCTCCGTCTAAGTCACTGTCTGCTGTTCTCAGCCTGGACCACCTTGGCTACTTTGGCAGTGGTTGTTGCAATGGGCACCCTACCCCACGGTGGCTCTAAACTATGACAGAATGGCTTGTGGTCACTGTTGATTTGGGTCCGGACTACTTTGTCATCTATCAAGTGCCAGTATTTCAGGTCCATCAATAAATAGGGGGTCATTATGAACACAGCGGGAATCTCTGCCGTGTTCATGCTGGCGGTCTTATCACAGACAGCCAACCCCTTGAGACCCCGCCGGCCTAATAAATAACATTCTGCTGGTCAAGGCATTTAGTTGCCACTTCTTGATAGGGAGGAGCTCCAGCCTAGGTATATGCCATATGTTATCTTCTTCCCTGTAATCGCCCATGTGACCCGGACAGAGGGGTTCAAAGGTGGTATTCAAATTCCCTGCTACAATGAGGGCATGTTTGAAGGGTCTTTCACCCAATTGGGTCTCTAGAGACTGCAAGGTGACGGAGTGGTTGGGCCCCCTTGTTCTCCTAGCATAGATGTTGAGAATGTCAGTGACAGTGGATCCTGTTCCCTTGAGACTGATACCAAGAATGTCAGAGCTGTCAGTGGGTATCAGTTTCCCCACAGACTGTAGTGCGATTTTCACCCATATTAGGAGTCCCCCCAATGGACAGCCCGCCTTGCTGGGAACGGCGGGTATGTGGTAGGTTGCATAGCCAGGTTTGTGGGCAGGTTTGATTAGCCAGGTCTCCTGAAAGATACATATGTTGTAGCTGTCAATAAAGGTGTTCAAGTGAGGCAACAGGAGTTTGGATTTGATACCTGCCACATTCCAGGAGACAATCTTTACTTTCCAACCGGTGGTCATGGAGTTGGATGATGGGAGTGGGTTTACCTGGAGATCTAGGGTGGCTGGTGCAATGAAATTTAGGTAAGCGGTGGGGACCATCCCATTTCTCTGGTTGGGAATGTCCACTGGGTGGCTGACAGTGCAGACAATTGTTAGAGCTTGTGCTGCTATCAGGTCAATCGTAGGCAGCCTGCGTCTCGGGCTCTGTTGGTCAATCTATCTTGGAACAGACAGTGGCATGATCTAAAGCCACTTGGGAGGGTGGCACACAAAATGGGGTGGGTGACTCGAGTTTGAACTGTATAGAAGACCCGTACGGGGGGTTAGTTCTTTGGTCTAGGGCTACTAAGTCATAGACTGGCTGCCCGTTTTCTAGAAGAAGCCTGATGGAGTCACAGGATGAGCTCAGAGATTTGTGCTGTCTGGCCCTCAGAATATCTTTCCTAATTACTGAGATCCTCTAATGTGTGGAATCCAGCGGGTGACTTTGTTAATCAAGGAGTCATCCCCTTCCCTCCCCCCTTAGAATTAAATCCAGGCATGTTGGTCATAACGATTTTCTGAAGAGGGAGAGTGGTAGTCTTGGGAACATGTGTACTGCCAAGGTGACAACCTTCCCCTAGTGTGAGAGGTGTGAAGTTGAAACTTTTGTTCTTGGGGTTGATGGAAGGAGATTCAATTTGCACCCTTGCTGGTATACGGGGACCCGATATACGAGCTCTGACCGAAGTCCTAGAGATGGTGTCCTCAAGTGGTAAACCTGGGTGGCCTCTATGATGTTTTGCATGATGGGGCCTGGTGGGGCCACAAAGTAGTCTGGGATATGTAGTCCCTCTGGTCCCGGTTAGCGCGTCCCACGCTGTGGTATGCCCCCTTGCACTCTGTATCGCTCGTTGAATCTGGAAAGTGGGAGCAGGTGATGCACAAGATGGCCGCCTCCTGGGGCCACAAAGCAGTCAGGGATATGTAGTCCCTCTAGTCCCGGTTAGCGTGTCCCGTGCTGCGCTATGCCCTCTTGTGCTTTATAGCACTCATTGGATCTGGCAGGTGGGAGCAGGTGATGCACAAGGTGGCCACCTCTTGCTTGTCTGGCCATATCCTGCAGTCTGCGATATGTAGTCCCCCTGGTCCCGGTTAGCATGTCCCAGTGCACCAGTATATCTTTGTTCTTTCATTTGAGTGTACACATTTTTTATAGTAGGGTGTGTCCTGGAGTTTAAGTATGGACCTAATTGTTATTTATTTTGCATTTCATTGATTTTCCATCTTTTGTAAAGGAAAATTGTTGCATAGCTCAGTACCTTTTCTACATGTTTTTAACATTTGCAAAATTATTTTACTATGTTGCCTAGATTGCCAAAGGTCTATCTAACCAGTTGGCCCAGTACTGGTAGTCATCAGTGCATGAAATAAATGTTTCAGTGGTTTATGTTTTTAAAACTTTATTTAGGGCAGAGATGGCATTGGATGCCTCTAGAAATGTTGGCTTTTGTTTGAATTACATTTCTTTTGCAAAAAGTGCACATGTTGTGGGGTAATGTTTGATGGCATGGGAGGATGTGTGTTGCTGTGAAATTGTTATAGCTCAGTTAATTGTAGTGTCTGCATTGCTAAATTAATGTCAGTGTTTTCTTCAGTGTTACCACCATGCCTACTTATGGGCAGTGTGTGTGTTTGTGTTTGTGTGTGTGTGTATGTGTGTATGTGTATTTGTCATCATCCAAAATTTGTGTTTGTGCTCCATACCGTACGGCCAGGGGCCATTTTGTTTAGTCAATGTCCATAGGCTTGTGTGTGTTCTTTGTTCTCCATGCCTCCCTGTTAACAGTTGTTCTTTGACCATGTGGCTGGTAGCCCTTTTGGGCATCCAGTCAGTGTGTCTTTGCCATAGACTTGCATGTGCTCTTTCCTCTCCTTGTTCCTTGTTGTAGTTGTTTGACCATATGGTTGGCGGCCATTTTGTGCATTCAGCCAGTGTCCCTTTACCATAAGCTTGCATGTGTTCTTTGTTTGCCATGCCTCTTCGCTCCTTATTGTTGTTTGACCAAGACACTGGCCGCCATTTTGTGCATCCAGCCAGTGTCCCTTTGCCATAGGCTTGCATGTGTTCTTTCTTCCCCATGCTTCCATACTCCTTGTTCAAATTGTTTGACCATGTGGCTAGTGGCCATTTTGTGCATCTAGACGGTGTCTCTTTGCCATAGACCTGCGAATGTTCTTTGTTACCCACGCCACCTTGCTCCTTGTTGTTGTTTGACCATGTAGCTGGTGGCCATTTTGTGCTTTTGTTTATCATTCCTCCTTGCAGCCATTTTGTACATACAGCCAGTGTGTCTTTACCATAGGCGTGCTTGTGTTTTCTGTTTCCAATTCAGCCTACTCCTTGTTGTTTGACCATGTGGCTGGTGGCCATTTTGTGCATCCATCCAGTGTCCCTTTGTCATAGGTTTGCATGTGTTCTTTGTTTAACATGTTTCCTTATTCCTTGTTGTTGTTGTTTGACCATGTGGCTGGCAACCATTTAGTACATGCAGCCAGTGTCCCTTTGCCATAGGCTTGCATGTGTTCTTTGTTTGCCAGGCCTCCTTACTACTTATTGTTGTTTGACCATGTGGCTGGCAGCCATTTTGTGCATGCAGCCAGTGTCCCTTTGCCATAGGCTTGCATGTGTTCTTTGTTTGCCAGGCCTCCTTGCTCCTTGTTTTTGTTGTTTAACCACATGACTGGCAGCCATTTTGTGTATGCAGCCAGTGTGCCTTTGCTAATCGATTTCATGTATTCTTTGTTTGCCAGTCCTCCTTGCTCCTTGTTTTTGTTGTTTGACCATGTGGCTGACAGCCATTTTGTGAATTGAGCCGATGTGCCTCTGCCATTGGATTTCATGTGTTTTTTGTTCCCCATGCTGCCTTGCTCCTTGTTGTTGTTGTTTGACCATGTGGCTGGCGGGCATTTTGTGCATCCAGACAGTGTCCCTTTGCCTTAGGCTTGCACGTGTTCTTTGTTTGTCATGCCTCCTTGCTCCTTGTTGTTGTGTAACCAGGAGACTGGCAGCCATTTTGTGCATCTTGCCAGTGCCCCTTTGCCATAGACTTGCATGTGTTAGTTGTTTCCGCTGCCTCCATGCTCCTTGTTATTTTTTGACCATGTGGCTGGTGGCCATTTTGTGTTTTTGTTTGTCATGCCTCATTGCAGCCATTTTGTACATACAGCCAGTGTGTTTTTACCATAGATGTGCATGTGTTTTTTGTTCCCCGTGCCTCCTTGCTCCTTGTTGTTGTTGTTTGACCATGTGGCTGGTGGTAATTTTGTGTATTCAGCCAGTGTGCCTTTGCCAGAGGCTTGCATACAAACATCAGCAATTATTGATCATTTGTTTATTTTAAGATTATATTATATATATATATATATATATATTTATATATATATATATATTTTTTTTTTTTTTTTTTTGCATTTCAATTTGTACTTTTTTTAAATTTCACATTTTTACTTTATTTTTATTTATTTTATTTTATTTTTTTCTAATTTCCTGTTCTTTATTTTTTTTTTTTTTTATTTTATAAATTTTTTATGTTTGTATTTTTTATTTCATTTTACTTAAATCTGCATTTTGCCTTGATCAATCCCTCATCCAACCATTTTTCCTTCCATTTCTCCATGCACCCATCCATCCATCTATACATCCATACATCCACTAAGGGTGTACAGGTGCTACAGAGTTTATTTAGATGTATAATGATTCCATTTCCTCCTGGCCACCCTAGCTGTGGTGCACTGCAAACACACAAGCAAAATAAATCATTTTATTAATGATTTTTCCATTTACCCATGATCACCTTGCCCCATTAGGTTTTTTAAGGATTATTCCATATACCCATGCACCTCTCTCTGACTATCACAGGTGCCTCCTTTACAGATAGAGATAAAGCAAAGAGCTGTATCTATATGTTGTGCTGTCTGATTTGAATTGACATTTTATGGTGTGGTTTGATTTTACAATGTTTGATTAAAGTGGTATTTATGACATAAAAAACAACTGCACTAGTATTGCATTTGTCCATTTTATTTCAACCTGCATCAATGCCACAGTTATCTAACTACATGGTTTTCTTGCTTGGCTGTTTTGAGGTGCAGAAGAGAAGAAATGTCACATCACCTGCAGTATTGCCAAAGTGAAGGCCTGTACAGTTAATCCTCCAATCTGTTTAGCTTGTGCAGCAGTGTGCCACTGCCAACAGAGAGATTTAAGAATGCCCCAGACAAAGTTGCTGCCAAGAAAGTGCCTGAAACACCAACCTCTGGAGAGGAACCTGGGATGTGTGCTTCTGCATCAACAGTACCACCTCAACCTAAGCACAAGACCATGTCTGTCAGTGAGGTAGCCACTGCAATCATGGTGACGCCGATGAGCAGTGACACTGAATTTGATAGTAGATCTTCCTGAATCTGGAACATAACAGGAGGCCCAGCTTCATGCCTAGCAAGAACATCCTCTTTTAAAATCAATGGCTCCCTGATCTCTAGCAAGAAGGGTACTACAGGCATCATCTTCTCCAAGCACAACTTCTGATGACAATGATAGGGACATGGAGTGGACCCCAACAGAGTCCGGGAGATGTCAGGACAAGCAAGGGAAAAGAAAAGTTCCAGAAAGCCTTAGAAACATTGAAGGGGGTGATGGTGAGGAGGATGATAATCATGACCCATTCACTGTGGAAGCTGTCACAAAGGAGTTTGACATTACTATCCAAACTGTTCCAAGAGTTGTGGCACAGGCAGCACCACCAGAACCCATACTTGTATGGCCCCAGCAGAGATCTGCCTTAACCTCTATCTCAGTAGAAGCATGCACTGCAAAGAGGCAATTGGCACATCCACGTACTTCTAGTTCTTCTTCAGGCATTGGCAGTGGCCCAGTAAGAAAGAACTCCTCAGTTTAGGACCTTTTTTACGATTAGCAAACGGGAGGAGAACATTTTGATATGCTGCATTTGCCACCCGAGTGTTTGTCGAGGTAAGCCTGATTCACATTATGGTACTGGAGGCCAGATGACCCATATTAAAAAACAACACACCATACTACAGTGGGAAGAACACCTTAATCAAATGCTGAATGTAGTTGCAGTGGTGAAGAGGAGGAGAGCTGGTAAACATCAGCTACAACTGGTCAAATCATGGCGGGAGTTGAGGAAGGAGAGGGTGACATCCTCATTCAAAGCAGCTCTGTCCCCAGCAGTGCCCCAGAATCACCTGCTTCAGTGATCTTACAATGGCATTTGAAGTCTCAGAGTCAGTTGGAGACACCACGGCATACGTGACTGCACCACAACACCCATTGAGTCTACCACCACCTACATATCAAAATCACCTGCATCAGTGGCACCACATGAAAATCCAGGCTACCATTACGGGCATGTTTAGGCAGGAGGGGCCCTATGACTGCAACCACCCAATGCACTTTTGTACAATGGGAAGTTGTATAAAATGTAATCACTGGACCTCCTCCCTTTTTCTTTTGTGGAAGAAGTGGGATTCTTAGAATTTGAGTCAGTACTCTGCCCAAAATGGAAGGCTCCAAGTCGGACTGATTTTGTCAGATTTGCTGTTCTAGCACTGCATCACGATGTGCTGCAATGGGTTGGACAAGCTTTGCAGTAAAGTGTTGTTGACTCTATCCACCTGACAACAGACATGTGGACCACTTGGCAGACTACTGGTTACATGTGCATCACTGCAAAGTAGATCACTTTTGCAGGGGTAAAGCAAAAGCAATCTACAAGTCTTGGCCCTGAATACATTTTTAAAAGCATTCAGTGGCATGCAACAGCAGCCATGTTCGCTTTCAAGAAATCACATAGAGCTGCAGACATCTTGGATGAATTTAATAGCAAGATGTCAGAATGGCTGTGACCCAGAGGTCTCCAAATTTAATGTGTTTCCACAAACAATGGCAGTAACATAGTCAAGGCCATGGCAGACTGCGGCAATGTCAGGGTTCTGACTGGCTCAACCTGGTTGTGCAATACTTTCTAAAAAATTAAGAAATAGCAACATACTGACCACGTACAGGTGAATCTGCACTCATTTCAGCCATTCTTTTAAAGACCGGAAGCAGATACAGATTATTCAGCATGGTAACAGAGTACCAGTTAAAGCCCTGATAAAGGAGGTGGCAACACATTGGAACTAAACCTATTATATGATACAACGTCTGTTTGAGCTGTACAGACAGAACAATAACTATGGTATTAATTACAACTTTGGCTGTCTTTTTGTAAGACCACAAAAGCCAAGGGTGCCAAAAATCTGAAGACCGCCATATTAAGACGTTGTGCCGATTTCTGCCTCATTCTGGGCGGAAATCTGACACCAACGCCTGGCTGAGGTTGTAATAGAGGCAGTTTCCACTGCTGGCACCACCACACCATATTACAATCCATAATATAGCAAGGCGGTTTTGTGCATGGTGGTGAAAAGCGCAGGGACTCATCCCCTCCGGACGGTCACCTCGCAGAAGCAGGTAAGGCGATCATCCAAAAGGGGAGAGGAGTAGGATGGTGTGGGGTGTTGTGTGAATGTGACTGGTGTCTGCTTGTGTGTATGAATATGGGGGGGAAGGGAGTGTCTGTTTGAGTACGTGCATGCAAGTGAATGTGTATGTCTGAGTGCATGCAAGTGAGTGGGTGTGAGTTTATGGGGGTGTATGTACGTGAATGCGTGGGTGAGTGGGAGTGGGTGTATGTAGGTGTGTGGTTGTGTGGGAGTGTGTCTCCTGGTGACAGGAATGGAGATTCTTGTCGCCGGGTGGATGACCACCAGAATTTTTGTGGCAGTGCCACTGCCACAGAAATGCTGGCGGTCTAAAGAGTCTACTGCCTGGCTGGAGGTACTCACCTCCGGCCCAGCGGTCCGACCGTCCTTGCAGTACGAGCTGCGTTTTGGCAATTAGACTTCGACCAAACCACTGAAGTCGTAATATGGTGGTCTTCACTGCCAGCCCGGTGGCAGTCTTACCGCCACCGTGAGCCTGGCGGTCCCAGGACTGCCAGACGCGTAATGACTACCAATGTCATTCTAAGAGGAGGGGAGGCAATTGGAAAAGCTAGGACCATGGATGCGAACAAATAGGGCCTAGTCAAATGCCTGACACAGAGGCTGTTCCATTTTAAGGTTTTCACGCAGGAAGTAAGCAAAGAAGACAGTACGTGGGCCAAGCTATCCCAGTGTTGCATCTGCTATATGAGCAGATGAAGAAGGTATCTGAAAGGTTCGCAGTCAGAGTTATGAACAAAAACTCCAAAATGCATTCCTTGGTTGAGAGCCTAAGCTATTGTTTGACTTGTAATGCAAGGCTTCAAAATGAAAATATTTAGTTTAAACAGTACATCTCTGCAATTCTACTTGATTCATGCTTAAAAAACATTCTTTCCACTTTCATTCCTTTTTCTGAAGGGGATTTTTCAAAATGCTAGAGGTGGATTGTTGAGCAAGCTGGAAAACTCAAAAAAGTATGGCTGGAGCTTAGAGTCCCACTCTGCAGTTCTGGGGTGCCACCTTCAACTTCCAGAGAGGGCAGTCTTGTCTCACAGCAGCCAATACTTGCAACAAGGACACCAGCAACAACAGCATTAGAAGAATGGAACCCAACCTCTACATTGGCTTGGTTTCAAGTTGCTGGTCTTAAGTACAGTGCAGAGGTGAAGGGAACAGTGGTCGAGCAAGTGACAGTACCAATGATATTTCAGAGGATGTCCCAGGATTTTCTGGATGACTCAAAAGAAATGTATGTGAATCAAAACACATTGGTTCATTGGTATGGGAAGATGCGCCAATGGCCAGAGCTCAGCATACTGGCAATAAAGGCCCATATTTGTACTTTTTTAGCGCTGCATTTGTGCCGCTATTTTACGCAAAAGCAGCGCAAACGTACAAAATACAATTGGCAACTTACAAAATACAATTGTATTTTGTAAGTTTGCACCACTTTTGCATCAAAAATGATACAAATGCTGAGCTAAAAGAGTATAAATATGGCCAAAGTATCTGGCTTATCCTGTAACCAGCATGTCTGCTGAACGTGTATTCAGTGCAACTGGCACAGTTTTTACAGTGAAAAGAATCAGTCTCGCACCTCAAAACATGGAGAGATCAACCGTGATCAAAATGAGCCAGCATTTTATACCCCCTGATTACACTGTTCAAGAAACACCACAGGAGAAGGAAGAGGATGACTGGTCAAAATCAAGTCTGTTTGCTGACCAACCCAAGTTTGAGGACAAACTACTTCCCAGACTGAGTATGCCAGTGCCACCATAGAACTTTTTAAGTAGTTCTCATTCTTACTTTCTTTGTTTGCAAAAAACAAAAAAATAGCTAGTGGAGCATTGCTTATACTGGATTTATGCAGACCCAGCATTTAATAATCAGAAATATGGCCCAATACGAGGTGGACCTGTGTGCAGTGAAGAAGCCCCCCATATTCCCTTCAGGACATTTGAGACAATGTTTGCCTCCCTCACATTCCTTTGCCTACCCTTTTTTAATTTTGTACCATCTAGCCTGGGTGCACTAGAAGATCTTTGATAAAGGACCACCAGTGCCAATGCCAAATTCCAATGTGTTGCTGTCATCAAGGAGGAGATAATATTTTGTATCAACCACTGTGCTTGGATTAGAAGTGGTAACTATTAACTATTGCACCAATAAGTGGTGGTATATTGAGTGCTTGTGAGTGATGATTGGTGATATATGTGGTGGCTGACAATGAGGGAAGGAGTTAAACAAGTTTGTAAACCCGATTTTAATGATTTGCAATGTTTGGGAGCTCATCAGTGACAATTTTTTTCCTAAAAGTGATTGGCCTTTCAAACCTAGAAAAATTTACCTGCAGGGTCCACTCTTATTTTCTGGTTCCTTAGAGACCAGAACAGTCCCTTTAGTTGGGAAACACAAATCTATACAACATACTCCAATTCAGTTTCTCTATTTGCTCTTCAATAGCAGTGCACTACACAGGTCTACCTCGCTCTGTTTGGGACTGGGACAGAGTTACTCAGAATCAGGAGAAGGAGGAGGATGGAAGGACTCAGGGTGGGACTACCCTAATAGCTAGATGGAGAAAGTTATCGACTTCAAAGAGAAACCATGATGATGGCAAAGACTCTGAGGCCTAGTACTCAGCTCTGTTGACTGGAAAGAGGTGGGTTGATTTGGGAAATGCTGCTGAATGTGTGTTTGCTGCATTGCTGACTCAACCATGAAACTCTTCTTTATGTTCTTGCTCTGCCTCTGAGTGTTCCTGGTACACTCCTGACTCCTCATGAAGCTTCCCTTGCTTCCTTTTGCCCTTCTCCCTCTATATAATACAATTACTGTTTTTCAATATGCAGGCCTTCTCCTAGTCCACTCCTGCGTGAACAAAACTTGGTGAACTCCTCAACACTCCAGCATACCTACAAGACAGGTTCAGTCAGGCACCCAAGAGTGATG
Source organism: Pleurodeles waltl (assembly GCF_031143425.1). Taxonomy (NCBI): domain Eukaryota; kingdom Metazoa; phylum Chordata; class Amphibia; order Caudata; family Salamandridae; genus Pleurodeles; species Pleurodeles waltl. The sequence goes on along the minus strand of NC_090442.1, from coordinate 579,158,455 downwards.
GACATTCGAAGAAGAATCGAGATGCACTGCCCAATTTGGTAATACAGTAATATTTTCCATTTAACAATCATAATTATTAGAACAGGGTGGGTTAACTTCGATCCTCACCGTTACATTCTTTTGCCCGAGGAAGACTGGGACGCGAAGTCCCAGGAGGCTGTGGGCCAGTGGACGGCCCACAACACCAGGAGGACGCGCCAGAAGAGAGTGACACTGTTGCACTCTTTTGCATGAGGAAGATGGGGACTGGAAGTCCCAGGAAGTCACAGGCCAGTGGGCAGCCCCAGCACTAGGAGCACATGCCAGAAGAGCACTCTCAAGCGCGGTGGGTCTCCGGCTGCGTGGGACACTGTTACATTCTTTTTCCCTAGAAAGATGAGGACTCAAAGTCCCAGGAGGCCGCAGGCCAGTCGGCGGCCAAAGAATTAGGAGGACACACCGGAAGAGCGCTCTTAAGTGCGGTGGGTCTCTCACAGCATGGGACACACGCGGGTCAGGCCCTGGTAAAGCCCGGGCCAAGAGTGGGTCCTTTTGTGTCACCCATCAACAAAGCATGCACAGCATAGGGGAACTAACAATCCCACAATACATCACGATACACATTCAAAGGTGGCAGGGCAACAGCAACGATAGAGGGGAAGCTAGGGATGTACAGCACAATGATACTCTCCAGTGGGTTGAAGCTTCACTACTGCACTGTGCCACAGCCCCTTTTCCCACAGCAATCTTTCTCCTGCACCCCCTCCTTGCATACAGGGTTGCTGCCACCGCATGGACATAATACAGGCATGAAGCATAATACATCACTTACATCCCCACATGTGCCCCAGCCAATCTCAGTGGAGAGGAGGTACTATCACTCTCCAATCCCCCAACAGAAGATGCCCCCAGTGATGATAGTAACCCTGGACTTCTGGATCTGGATGAACTACCTGGCCCACCCTGTCACTTTGTCCACTTTGAACTGCCTTTGCTCCCCTTCCTTTGGCCCCTTGGACACTGGACCTGTGCTACAAACAGACTGGAACAATACTATGGACTTTTCTCTACCATCACACCATTCCATTGCACTTTTCGGTCAATTAATTACACTACAATAAACACCCTTGAACACAATTTGAGTGACACTGTTTTATGTGTTGTAAATGTGTATTTTTGGGAACACTCACATCTAGTGCAAATGATCTGAACACTGTGATAGCATACAATTAATGACCTGTAACTGTCTGTAGTGATCACATCAGGACATTAATGTCATATCACCAACATCTGGAAAATGAGAAGCCATGGGTGACAGTAAGTTGAGATCAAAGGAAGTGAATGCCATCATGTAACAGTCACACAGATTAAATCAATAATCTGAGCAATGATCAGTTCCATTGTCTCACTTGTGTGTATAACTGATGTTCTGTTGTCCACAACCTCTTCCTCTGCCTCCTACTCCTCATTGTCCTCAGGGCCCACTGCTGCCACAGGGGCATCTCCAGTCTCCTCCTCTTGCAGAAAAGGCACATGTCGTCTGAGGGCCAGGTTGTGCAACAAGCAGCATGCCACTACTATCTGGCAGACCTTTCCGGGTGAGTAGCACAGGGATACGCCTGTCAGATGGAGGCACCTAAACCTGGCCTTCAGGAAGCCAACGCTCCATTTGATTATTCTTCTGGTTTGCCCATGTGCCTCATTATAACATTCCTCAGGAGCCACAATAGGTTTGGGTAGCCAGAGCCACCTGCAAGTATTGATGCCTTACACAATTCTATTGGGGACAACACCTGAAGGCATACACTGACATACAGTCGGTGGGGACTCTGGCTCACCTATTAGCCACACCCTGTGCCTCTGTAGTTGGGTGATCACATTTGGGATGCTGCTATTGCTCAGGACTAAGACGTCATGCACCAACCCAGGATACTTGGCAGTGACGTGGGAGATGTACTGGTCCGCCAGTCACACCATTTGCACATTCAGTGACTGGAAACTCTTACAATTCCTGAACACCTGTTTATTCTGGTGGGGGGGACGACAAACATAATATGTGTACCATCAATTACCCCAATAATATTGGGGATATGCCCCATTGCATAGAATCCTGCCTTCCCAGTGGCCAAATCTTCAACCTGTGGGAAAGCAATGTAGCTGCACATGTGTTTCTCCAAGGCAGACAAAATCCTTGCCTGCACGATTGAGAATATTGGGTGTGACATTCCTGCTGCCAAGTCCACTGTCACTTGGAAAGAACCAGTTGCCAGGAAATGGAGCACTTGCAAAAGAGGGGGGATCCTGGTGGGATGACGGATAGCTGATATCAGGTCAGGCTCCGATTGGGCACACAGCTCTGTGATTGTGGCCCTGTCTAGTCTATAAGTCAGTATAATGTGCCTGTCCACAAGGGGTCTTGCAAATCGAGGCAATGCGTAGTTAAGGTTAATCTGATTGTTGTCCACCACCATGAAATGGTGAACGCCTATCCTGTATGTAGGCACAGGTGGAAGTGAGGTGACTCCGGCAACATTGGGCGTTGTGGCGGAAGGCGGTCTTGCAGAGCTGTGCAATTCCTTATTGGATAATATGAGGCTCTATGGAGTACAGTGGTCAATGGGGATCAGCGCCAGCGGTGATGGTGTACACCCCTGCAGACGTGACTGCCATTGTCTATCTGAATTCTCACATGTTTCCTGACCTTTAACACGAGAAAACATACACTGCATGTGCTGCTGTGACCTGTGTCTGGAACCTACCATGCCCGTGTGACCGGGGAAAGGGCCCCTGCCTTCACTGTGGAGGAGTTGGAGCGATTGATGGATGTTGTCCTACCCCAGTACAGACTGCTATATAGGCCTCCAGACCAACAGGTGAGTACACCTTGGGCAGGATGCATGTGGGAAGGATGCATGGAGATGTGTGTGCAAGCATTGCGTCATCCGGGGGAATGTCTTGTGGTGGTGTACATGGTGGACGCTGGGCGATGTGTGTGCCAATGGTGATGTAAATGGGATTGGTGGGCCGTATATGTGACAGCCTGGATTGTATGTGTAATGGTGTCCTCCCGTCTCTATCGTCTCTGCAGGTCAGTGCTCATCAAAAGAAGGGATTATGGAGTGCCATCGCCAGGGACGTGTGGACACTGGGGATCTATGGCAGCCGGAGCACCCACTGTCGGAAACGGTGGGAGGACCTGAGACGCTGGGCATGGAAGACCACGGAGGCCCAGCTGGGGATGGCCTCCCAATGAGGAAGGGGTGCCTTGCAGAATTTGACCCCACTGATGGCCTGCATACTGGCGGTGGCCTACCCAGAGCTGGATGGCCGTTTGAGGGCATCACACAGCCACAAGGGGGTGAGTACAGTGGCCCTTACAACAATAATTGGGAGGTGCCATGGGATCCGGGTGGTGGGTGTCAGTGAGTGTGTGCCCCTTAATGCCAGGCCAGACATTGCAGTGTAAACCAGCTCAAGGGTAATGGTTGAAAGGGAAATCCAGGTAACCTAGTTAGGTTGCATTCCATGTCAGACAGGGCTTAGTGGGTCCCAGGAGGAGTGCATTTGGCTGTGGTTGTCCCTCATCTTGCTGTGGCATTTAGCCAAATCAATGCAGTGCAATGCATAGTGCTCAATCCTGATCCCTGTGTGTGACGATACTATGTATGCCTTCTGTGGTGTTGGTGCAGTAATTGACCTAGTGCTCCCTTTCTCTCTCCCCCAATTTTTTCTTCTGTCATCCTGTCCATGTGTGCATTAGCATCATCTGGCGGAGGGGTAGGGGCATTGGTGATAGAAGGAGCTGCATCCCACAGGACCCATGAGGCAGAACCCACCGACGCTGAGGTAACCGTGGGATGGAGGGTGAAGGGAGCACCACGGCAGAGACAGGAGGTGACAACACAGACTCAGCTACCTTCTCCAATGGAAACACCTCTGTGACCACCCCAGCTGAAGGTACAGCCACCACCTTCCCGTACCAGCACTGCTCTCCCAATAGCCCATGCACACAAGACATCACACAAGGGTGGCGCAGTCAAACACAGGTACCACACTTCAGCCCATTAACACTCACGCAAACACCAGACAGTTGCAAACACAACCACATCCACTGCCTCCACGGTCCTCTGCCTCTTCTACCTCCCTCACAGTCACGTCCACACCTGCATGAACTGCATCAACATCCACCACCAGCATCACCACACCAGGCAGCACATACACCTCACTAGCATACACCTCCACAATATCCATCCATGCGCCCCCTATGTCCTCTTCCCCCTGTCTTTCTCCCCTTCTAAAGGACACAAACGCAAGCACTCACACACCGAACAGCAATCCACCTCACACACTCACACTGCCCATGCACCTGCACCCAAGTTCAGCAGACATACACCTCCAACAGCCACTCCTTCAACCTCCACTCCCATCCCTCCTCCCTCTTTCCCGCCCCACCATCCCTAAGAAACCTTTCCTTGCCCAACTTGACCTCTTCCCTTCCCCTCCCCTCTCCTGCCAATAAGAGCAAGGTCCCAAGGGCTTCTTCCCCTTCATGGCAGGAGTAGATGGCTTCTTCCCTTTCACGGAAGGAGTTGAGGGCTTCTTCCCCTTCACGGCAGGAGGTGAGAGCTTCTTCCCATTCATGGCAGGAGGTGAGGGCTTCTTCCCCTTCATGGCAGGAGTGAAATGCAATGTGCAGGGAGGGGGTTGATGAATTATGATGGATGTGATACATCTGCCTTGATTAACAAATACAGTGAGTCAAGGCATTAGACAAAAAATGTAACTATAATAAACTATATTTGAACTATAACCTTGATAACCATAATACAAAGTAAGTGAAGTAGGTGAGCAGAAAGTCCCTGTACAGAAGACCTCCCTTGTTTATTCATTTGCACTCAGTCCGACCTGTGCTTAAGGTAGTGACCTCTTTTCAACCGTTACCACATTATTGCTTTTATGGGGGTTTGCAGTTTATATTTTAAATTGGCTGGTGCAATCTGGGAGTTATTTCTACCCTAACTCAGCCCGTTTTTCACATTTCCAGACGTGTTTAGTGCCAATGCCAGTGGTGGGTGCCATTTTGGGTTAGCATTCTAATCTTTTTGAGGTTCACCTATGTATTTAATGTCGCCATCGATGCAGATGCGCAGAGGACGTGCACAGCAGGCACACTGCAGGCACGCCAAAGGCAAGCCCATCTGCGCCAAGTTCGGGACAGGGGCTAGAACACCTGGTCACGAGGGCCTTTAAAGTATACTAGGGATCAGCTGTTGGACACATACAAGTGTAAGTCTCCCTATTGTAGCACTTTTTCCCCCAAGTTGACAATAGATGACATGCATTGCAATTGGACATGTCCGCCAAGTTCAGGTTCTTCTTCTGCAGATAAAGTGGCTTTGGGGTCCCTGACATTACTGTTAGGGAAAATGTCAAGAATTAAGTGTGTAAGGATAAATACATGCTCCCTTATTAAAAGTAGATTTGAATTTTGCAATTATATGGAAGAATACTCTCCAGATATGCCATTTGTTACAGAAACATGGGCAGATGCTTGCTCTGATCTTGACTTATTGGAGGCCCTCCCAGTCGGCTACTCCATTTTGAGGCTAGATAGAGGTGGCAAATGGGGAGGCTTGCCATTGTTTTTCGAGAACCAGTCTCATTAGATGGAGGTGAGGCAATGTTTTTCAGGAGTAAAACCTCTAACTTATTCCAGTGTTATGGTCTGTTGGTGTACAGACCTCTTCGCCCTAAGGCACGCTTTCTGGATAGCTTGGCAGAAGCACTGGAACCACTTATGCAGTACCCAAATTGCATAATTTTAGGTGATTTAAACTTTCACTGTGCAATTTGACTAGTAGTGAGACAAAGTCACTTTTGGGTATTTTAAATTGTTTCCTCAATTGGTGAATTCCTCTACCCATAATGGGAGTCATATCTTGGATGTTAGGTTTGAGGTTTGACAAGACGGTACCAACCTTGTGGTCCAATCACAAGGCACTGAACTTTAGTTTGAAGTTACCTCTTCAGATAAATTCCCAAATATGTCTATATCTTTGACAAACATTAACGTTTTTAACAAAATTTGCATTTGCAGACCTAGTAAATACACTTAGGAAGTCTATTTCTTTTGTTTAAAATGGCACTCCACTTACAGCAGAAACTTTTGCAGAATGGATCAGTATGGCAGTCACTGATCATGTTCCTGTAATATCGGTCAGGAATGGTAGGGAAAGACCCTTGGCTCCATGGTTTTCTTAGGAGCTCAAGGAACTCAAATGTAACTGTAGAAAACAAGAAAGGTTATGGAGGAAGGAATGTAGGCCCTCATTATAAAATTGGCGGTACATACTGCCTACCATCGCAGTGATGGCCACCGCGGCTACCAGCCATCAGCCATATTATGACCACAGCCGGATTTCTGCCAGAAGGATGGTGGAAATGCAGCTGTGGCCATGCCGGCAGATGGCAGTAGACGCTGCAGACCGAATGATAACACATGATACGGGCTGGCGGTGTTCTGCATGTGGACACTGCTACTGGGAGCAGATCCCCATCCTGTCTCCTGCTGGAGGACCCCCCTCACAAAAGGTAAGTCAGGTGCTCCGAAAGGAGAGAGGGGTGTTGTGTGTGTGTGTGTGTGTGTGTGTGTGTGTATGTCTGTGAGTGCTTGAATGCGGGTGTGAGTTGCATGTTGTGTGTGTTTGCATGTATGGATGCGTGGGTGTGTGTATGTTGTGTTGTGTGAATGTGTGTGTGCTTGTATGTATGTGTGTGTGGAAGTGTGTGAATGGATGTCTGCATGTGTGGCTGAATGTGGGTATGAGTGTGTGAATGCATGTGTGCGTGTGTGCATGAAGGTGCATGAATGAAGGTGGGGTCTGGAGAGGGAGGGGGGTTGGGGAAACCTGGGGAGGGGGAAGGGTGCAGAGAAGACCCCTATCAGTGACAGGGAAGTGATTCCTTGTCACTGATAGAGCCTACCGCCATGGTTTTCATGGCGGTAAGGAAGCCACGAAAACCATGGTGTTAGGCAGGATCATAATCCCGCAGGCGGGCTAGTAACAGCCGCCGGGCTGGAGACTTAAGTCTCCAGCCCGGCGGTCATTACTGCTGTGGCGGGCGGTGTGGTACATTGGCGTTTTGGCTTGAGCCAAACCGCCAATGTCTTAATGTGGAGAAAAGTACCCCCAGCCTGCTGGCAGTACTTTCCTCCATTTTAACGCCATCCGCCAGGATCATAATGACCCCCATGATGAGGTAGAGAAAGGGAAGTATAAAAAGTGTATTCAAGATAATAAATGTCATATTATGGATGAAAAAACTATTTTTTCCAAATAATTACAGACAGCTAAGAACTCCACTAAAGAGCATTTAAAAACAGTGGAGTTCTTAACTAGCCTTTCATTAAATTATTTATCTGTCGCTGACTAAGGGTTTTGCAATCAACTTGCTTGTTTTTAAAAAAGTAAAATGGAGGACATCTACAACAAGTTTAAGGACAATCACTAGAAGGTGAATTGCTCCTTTGCTGACAATGGGTGGTTGTCGCCTTGCTCCCCAGTAAGCATTCCTTTACTTACAGAGGTTAATATGGCCAAACTCATCAGTCAGATTAAATCAGGCACTCTGTCGAATCCATGTCCTCTAAAAATGTTGTATGAGATCAAGGAAGTGATTGCACCTCTGCTTACATTGTTATTTAATTCAATTCTGGAGTCTGGATCTTTCTCTCAGGCATGGAAGAAAACATCCATTTTCCCATTGCTGAAAAAGCCTTCTTTGGACACTAAAGATGTGAAAAACTATTGTACAATTTCCTGTCTTCCCCTGGTTGCCAAGATGTTGGAAAAACACATGAATGCCACCCTATCTACATATATAGAAGAACATCAAGGGGGTCATTCTGACCTCGGCGGTAAAAGGCCCTTACCGCCGGTCAGAAGTCCGCCATTCTACCGCCGCGGCCGCAGTAAACCGCCACAGTCATTCTGACCCCAACTGACAAACCTCCAAAAATCCGACATCCACAGCAGGCCGCCACATCAGCGGCCAGTGGTAAACTGGAGATGACCAAACCTCCAACGCCACGCCAACAGAAACACGCCCATGTCATTCTGACCCACAAATCCACGCGGCGGTCTTTCAACCGCGGTATTCCATTGGCGGTACACACCGCTGCGCTCAAAATTCACACACAGCTCCAAAACACAGCCACATTGGACAATTTGAAATACACACACCTGATACACATACACACACCACTCCCACACACCCAACACAATATAAAACACACACCCAAATCACCCACAAACCCCTACGACCAAAGATCAGAGACGAAGGAGAGAGAGACACATCACAGAATAGAGAGCTACATCACACAGAGGCACACTACACCATCACACACACCACATAGAAGCACAAAGCACCACACACCAACACACTCATCACCACATACACCACCCCACACCTCATCCACACCACCCCATGGCACCCCAAAGGCACCCACGCTTTTCGGACCAAGAACTCCGGGTCATGGTGGAGGAAATTATAAGAGTTGAACCCTAGCTCTTCGGCTCACAGGTGCAGCACACCACTATAGCCAGGAAGGCGGAGCTATGGCAGCGGATCGTGGACAGGGTCAACGCGGTGGGACAGCATCCCAGAAATCGGGACGACATCCGCAAACGCTGGAACGACCTACGGGGAAAGGTGCGCTCGATGGTCTCGCGACACAACATCGCAGTGCAGAAGACTGGCGGGGGACCCCCACCCACTCCACCCGAATTCACTGCATGGGAGCAAGAGGTACTAAACATCCTGCATCCTGATGGCCTCGCTGGAGTACACGGAGGAATGGACTCTGGTAAGTACAATCTCAACTACTTCACCCCCCCCCAACACCCTCACAACACCTCCCCCAAGGGAATGGCAGCACTGGGGGACAAGGGCACCCATAAATCGCACGCAATAGCACACACAGAAACAATAACCATACTCTCTTACCCCATGCAGGACCCGAACGCCAACACACCGGTCAGGAGGGTCCAGAAATGTCCATCCCACCCCCGGAAGAGGCCCCCAGTGATGACAGCAGCTCTGTCGACCTGGAACCAGATGACCAGCCCGGACCATCGGGGACCTCTGGACAGTGGGTTCCCCACACACAGACACAGGCCACACCAGACCCAACCCCCTCTGGGACCAACAGCACAGCTCCCACCCAGCGGGCCCATGCCTCTGTCTCTAGGACAGGTCAATCAGCGGTGTGTCTGCCACTACAGGGCACCCAGGCTAACCCACCACCCCAACAACAACAGGGACCTGGGGGCAGTGGTAGTGGGCACACCGTCCAGGGGACAGAGGCCGGGGGAAACCGGGCAACTCGGAGGGCTGCTGTGCGACAGGGGGGGGGAGGAGAGGCCCAGGGAACCCACTCTCCAAGAGGCCCTCACCACCATCATGGCAGCCTACCACCACTCCCAAGAGACGATGGCGACGGTACTGGCCAGGTTGCAGGAGATCCAGGCACAGCAGGAGGAACGCTACATGGGGTTCAGCAATCAACTCACCAACATCTCTACCGCTATGGGGAGCATAGTCCAGGCCCTGAACCGTATAGAAGACACGTTGCGGGACCATGTGGCACCACACAGGGCCCCTGTCACTAGCCCGGACCAGGAACAGCCTACCACCTCCGCCGGCGCTAATGGACAGGAGGCCCCACCACAACGACAGGCCACCAGAACCCCACCTCCTGCTGAAGAACAACCACCCCGCAAGAGGAGCCTGAGATCAAAAAAATAGACAGAGTAGGATGTCAAGACCCCCGCCAGCATGAGATACCCCCTGAAGTCATCCCACTGTCCCACATTGCCACCCTGTCCAACCTTGAACTGCCCCTGCTCCATCCTTCCACAGGCATATGGACAATGCACCTGTGAGACTGAGAACTGGACTCTGCCATGGACATTACTCCACCCCCACCCATCACCGTGTTAATATCATGTACCATTATCTAGCACTACAAATAAATCACTCATTGCACTGAAATCTATCAGGAGTCAGCCTGTATTATTTACAAATGTATAACACATTACAGATCAATTATGTTCGGTTAACTTTGTGTTGAAAACATACCGAGGTCAATAAGCATTAGTCCATGGGCTAACCAACCAGAAGTCACGCAGTGGGTCATACAGCACTGAAAAGGGAAGGGAAAATCAAACATCAGTCTAAAAGAACTGGGGGGAAATAGACAAAGTTGAGATGCAGGAGTCTTCAAGTAAATGTAAAATGGCGTGGGTGATTCTTACCTGTGTGCTACTGAAAATACTGTTGGATAACTCTGTCCCTGTTGTCTGTGTCGTCCTCTGAGTCTTCCTCCTCTTCACTCTCCGCAGGCTCCACAGCTGCTTCAACACCACCATCTGGACCATCCTCCTGCAGGAAAGGCACCTGACGTCGCAATGTCAGATTGTGAAGCATACAGCAGGCCACGATGATCTGGCACACCTTCTTTGGTGAGTACATCAGGGATCCCCCTGTCATATGCAGGCACCTAAACCTGGCCTTCAGGAGGCCAAAGGTCCTTTCTATGATCCTCCTAGTTCGCCCATGGGCCTCATTGTACCGTTCCTCAGCCCTGGTCCGGGGAGTCCTCACTGGGGTCAATAGCCAAGGCAGGTTGGGGTAACCAGAGTCACCTATTAGCCACACACGTTGTCCCTGTAGCTGTTCCATCACATAAGGGATGCTGCTATTACGCATCACATACGCGTCATGCACTGAACCAGGGAACTTGGCATTTACATGGGAGATGTACTGGTCAGCCAAACAGACCACCTGGACGTTCATAGAATGATAATTTTTCCTGTTTCTGTACACCTGCTCATCGTCTTTTGGGGGTACTAAGGCCACATGGGTCCCATCAATGGCACCTATGATGTTGGGGATATGTCCAAAGGCATAAAAATCACCCTTCACAGTGGCCAAATCAACCTCCTCAGGGAATAGAATGTAACTCCGCATGTGTTTCGTCAGGGCAGACAACACTCTAGACAAAACTTTTGAAAACATGGGCTGAGACATTCCAGATGACATGGCCACTGTCGTCTGGAATGAGCCACTTGCAAAAAAATGGAGGACTGACAGAACCTGCACCAGAGGGGGAATTCCTGTGGGTTGGCGGATGGGGGACATCAGGGCTGGCTCCAGCTGGGCACACAGTTCATGTATAGTGGCACGGTCAAGTCGGTATCGTAGTATGATGTGGCGTTCTTCCATTGTCGACAGGTCCACCAGCAGTCGGTACACGCGAGGATTCATCCTTCTCCTCGCAAGTCCCAGCGGACGGTTCCTAGGAAGGACAACATGGAGCACAGAGTCAAGCAAATCACAGGTACGTTCACCACAGCTTGCATAGCACACGGTTATCTATGTATTGAAAGGCGTGTATGTGTGGCAATGCAAGGCCTAGGCCTGTGTGACGCAGTACAAATTATGCCATGTGGGCCCTTGAAATGGCGGCTGCCTGACCTGTGAAGTGGGACAATGGGATGTGAGGTCAATGCGCTGGCGTGACGCACCGTGGCGGTAGGCGGTCGAAGACCGCTATACGAAGCCGCATTGGTTAACATTGAAGCCAAGGGGTTTCAGGAGCCAATGACGAGGTGCGCCGGCAATCGCGGTACGCACCGCCGCGGTATGCACCGCTGCGGGCGTGACCGCTATTTTCTATCTGATTAATCACTCGAGACCTGATCATCCACAGGAGAGGACCTATACTGCAAGTGCTGCTGTGACCTCGGTCTGGAAGTGACAATGGCTGCTGCGACTGGGGAAAGGGCCCCTGCCTTCACGTCTGAAGAGTTGGAGAAGCTCGTGGATGGGGTCCTCCCCCAGTATGCGTTACTCTACGGTACTCCAGACCAACAAGTAAGTACACCGGGTGCACATGGAATGGGCGATGCCTGTGTGGAGTGTGGTGGATGTAAGTTGGTGGGGTGGGGGGCGAATGAGGAGTGCAACGCACAACAGATGAGAGCATGTGCCATTTGCCAAAGTTGGTGAGGGAGGGCCAATCACATCTAACATGCAGTTCATTGATGAATGTTTCCTTCCCACCATGTACATGTCAAATAGGTCAGCACCCATCAGAAAGTCGACATTTGGCGTGCCATCGCCAAGGAAGTCCGGACCCTGGGGGTCCAGAACAGACGGGGCACCCACTGCCGCAAGAGGTTGGAGGACATCCGCCGCGGGACCAGGAAGACCGCCGAGTCACTGCTGGGGATGGCCTCCCAACCTAGGAGGGGTGCCAGTCGTACCATGACCCCCCTGATGTCCCGGATCCTGGCGGTGGCCTACCCTGATTTGGATGGGCGCTTGAGGACATCACAGCAGACACAAGTATCAGCACATTCTCCTATCTTTCTGCGCAGTGGAGGCGTCTGGGTGGGGGAGGAGGGCTGTGGGTGACATTAGGCCAGGGCGCTTTCTGTAGTGTAGTCCCCTCCCTTTGGCCTGGCCCTGTGCTCCCGGCCCCCACCTCTGTAGGGTGACAAGTACAGCTATTGATGGTCCAGCATCACACATGTGCGCGTTTGTCGACTCTAGACCTGTTGTCCTAGTCAGGAGTACTGAGTAGTGTATCCCGAATGCACGGCGTAGTGCATGAGGCTCCTCTGTCTGTCCTCTCCGCCAACGGTGTTGACATTGCATGCACTCAACCTGGTCTTCGTTTTTCTCCCCACACCCTTCTTCTTCATCTTCTTGTGCATGTGTGCATTAGCATCATCAGGCGGAGGAGATTTGGCATCAGAGCACGAGGGAGCTGCCAGTCACAAGGCCCCGGTGGGCCCAGGAACAGACACCGAGGGCACCAGTGATCCGGAGGGCGAGGGGAGCACCACAACGGGGACCGGTGGTGAGATCAGCGACACAGACACGTCATCGGATGGGTGCTCCCTAGCGGTGGCGGCAACATCCGTGCCCCCCGCCTCTACAGGTACAGCCGCCACCCAGCGCACCAGCCCCGCCCTCCCAGCAGCCCCTCAGCCTACGCTCCGTGCCCGCTCGCCCAGGAAGGCGGGCGTCTCCTTCGCCCCAGGCACCTCAGCCACTGCCCCTGTCACCCCTGCTGCCCTCAGTGCGGAGCTCAGTGACCTCCTGAGGACGCTCATTGTTGGGCAGACTACCCTTTTGAATGCCATCCAGGGGGTAGAAAGGGAGGTGCATCGGAGCAATGCCTACCTGGAGGGCATTCATTCGGGTCAGGCTGCCCATCAACGATCGTTCAATGCTCTGGCCTCAGCACTGACGGCAGCCATTGTCCCTGTTTCCAGCCTCCCTCTTCTGACTGCCTCCACCCTGTCTCTGTCTCCTGTTCCTCAGCCTATCCCATCCACACCATCTGACCAGCCTGCACACACCTCAACACCCAAGGGCAGCTCATCCAGACACAAGCACCACAGATCCCACAAACACTCACCCAAGCAACACCCAGATGCAGACATTCCAACAGTCACTACCACCTCTGTGTCCCCCTCCTCCTTGTCTCCCTCCTCCCTCCCTGTGACGTCTACACTCACACCTGCATGCACACCAACATCAGCCAGTGCTTCCATCACCACCACACCCTCCAGTACAGTCCGCACGCGTGCAGTCACCACCCCCACTGCCATTTACACGTCCCCTGTGTCCTCTCCCACTGTGTCTGTCACCCCCTCTTCCAAGACACACAAACGCAGGCAGCCACCCACCCAACAGCCATCCACCTCACGACAGCCTACAGCACCAGCACCTTCACCCAATGACAGCACACCTGACTCTCCTACAACCACATCCTCTTCCTCCACTCCCATCACCATTTCTCCTACCCTTTACCTTGGTCCTAAAAAACTTTTCCTCGCTAATCTTAACCTCTTTCCCTCCGATGACCCACCCCCTCCATCTGCAAAGAGTCCCAAGAGCACCTCAGCCACCACCAGCCCAGCTACGAGTGTCACTGTTGTGCCTGGGTTCTGGAGTCCACCCTTTGCCAGCAGTGACACTTCAATCAGCAGCAAGGACACATCCAGCCCCCCCCCAGGGAAGAGGACCAGCAAACAAAAGGGCCGCCGTGAGAGGACTGACACGGCTGCCCCCAAGGAGAAAAGTTCGCCCACTTCACCTGCCACAACATCTAGGGGAGGCAAGGGCCCGAGAGCCACATCTAAGGAGCGAAAGGGCAGCAGGGCGGAGAAGTCAGGCAGCAGGAGCGCGGAGAAGGTGGGCCCCACATGCCACGTCCCAGCTGTAAGGGAGGACACCCATGGGCCCAGGACTCCGTCACCGAAGGGTCCAGAAACATCACGGTCGGAGGGGGACTGAGCAGGGAGTCCAGCCCAGGTCTGGCTCCCTTGACTTACTGGATGAGCACCGCTGAACAGGGCCCCGCCGTGTAGATAGGCACCGCTGAACAGGGCCCGCCGTGCAGAAGAGCACCGCTGAACAGTGCCCGCCATGCAGAAGAGCACCGCCGAACGGGGCCCCGCCGTGCAGAAGAGCACCGCTGAACAGGGCCCGCCGTGCAGAAGAGCACCGCCGAACAGGGCCCCGCCGTGAAGATAGGCACCGCTGAACAGGGCCCGCCGTGAAGATAGGCACCGCTGAACAGGGCCCGCCGTGCAGAAGAGCACCGCTGAACAGGGCCCGCCGTGCAGAAGAGCACCGCTGAACAGGGCCCCGCCGTGTAGATAGGCACCGCTGAACAGGGCCCGCCGTGAAGATAGGCACCGCTGAACAGGGCCCCGCCGTGAAGATAGGCACCGCTGAACAGGGCCCGCCGTGCAGAAGAGCACCGCTGAACAGGGCCCGTCGTGCAGAAGAGCACCGCCGAACAGGGCCCCGCCGTGAAGATAGGCACCGCTGAACAGGGCCCGCCGTGTAGATAGGCACCACTGAACAGGGACCCGCCATCTCAAGTACCGCTCCGCTGGGCCCTTCCTGTCAAGCACCGCTCCGCTGGGCCCTTCCTGTCAAGCACCGCTCCGCTGGGCCCCGCCGTCTCAAGCAACGCTCCGCTGGGCCCTTCCTGTCAAGCGCCGCTCCGCTGGGCCCCGCCGTCTCAAGCACCGCTCCGCTGGGCCCTTCCTGTCAAGCGCCGCTCCGCTGGGCCCCGCCGTCTCAAGCACCGCTCCGCTGGGCCCTTCCTGTCAAGCGCCGCTCCGCTGGGCCCCGCCGTCTCAAGCACCGCTCCGCTGGGCCCTTCCTGTCAAGCACCGCTCCGCTGGGCCCCGCCGTCTCAAGCACCGCTCCGCTGGGCCCTTCCTGTCAAGCAATGTTAACGGTTCACTGTGCCCACCATGCCTCCTCCTTGACCAGTGGAGACTGTAATCCACCTGATAGACTGTGGCTTTGCACTCCCCAGGATGGCACAGTGGGCAATCCACCCACTGTAGAGACTTGTGAGACTGTGGCTTTGCACTCCCCAGGATGGCACAGTGGGCAATCCACCCACTGTAGAGACTTGTGAGACTGTGGCTTTGCACTCCCCAGGATGGCACAGTGGGCATGGTGGCCCCTTCGTGGATCTGGCGTCGTGGACTCATGTGGCTGTGGTGCCCCCCTCTTCCCTTCCCCCTGAGGTGCCTGTAGTTTTTTCATCCGATGCCCCTGCAGTGTTCTCTCCAAAGGACTCAGGTCTCCTGTGTGGGCTTTGCCCTTGTGTTGTTACACTTTGGCCCACAGACACTTCGATTTACTTCTGATGTACGGAACTAATTGCCTCGGTTATCCATTGCAGTGTATATAGTATTATTTTGGTATGAATAGTTTGCATAGTTGACCTATATTTGTCAGAGCCTATTTATTACATAAATTTTTCTTCACAATTTAATTATGTCTTTGCATTTTTCAGGGGGGTTTGGGTGGTGTCACTGTGACTTGTTGCTCTGCATTGGTGTGTACATAGTTTGGGGGGGTGGGGGTCGCATATGTGTGTGCCCGTAAGCTTTCCTCCTCCCCCCTCCCGTGTGTCGTAGGTGCAGTACTCACCGTTGTCGTCTGCGCCGGCGTTCGTACTCGTGGTAGATGAGCAGGTAGACGAGAGCAGGTAGGATGTTTAATTCGGGTTCCATGCTGTCCTCCATACTCGTGGAGTGTGTTTCGGTGAGCGTTTTCACGTTCGTGGTCTGTTTCCGCCGTGTTTTTATCGGCGGTGCTCCCGTCCCGGAAGAGGTGGCGGATTGGTGAGTTATGATAGTGTGGGCGGTACATTGTCTGCCGCCTGCCTGTTGGCGGTGACCGCCGCGCTGTTTGTCTGTACCGCCGTGGCGGTCGGAGTGTTAATGTGGCGGTCTCTGTTGGCGGTTCCCGCCAGGGTCAGAATTCAATTTTTTGGACCGCCGGCCTGTTGGCGTGTTGGCCGCCGCTTTATCACTGACCGCCAGGGTTAGAATCACCCCCCAAGTGTTAGATACATCATAATTTGGTTATAGGCCCAATCATAGTACAGAATTGGCCCTGGTGGTGGTTACCGATCAAGTGAGAAGTATTCTGAATAATGGAGGGAAGGCAGCTCTGATCTTATTAGATCTGTCCACGGACCATGAGATCCTTATCGCTCGACTGGAAGATACGGGGATTGAAGGATCTGCTCTATTGCTGTTTCGCTACTTCCTTTCGCAGAAGGAACAATTTGTAGCTGTGGGAGATTCAAAATCTAAATATTTTACCCTGCCTTGTGGAGTACCACAAGGTTCACCTTTGAGCCCCACTCTTTTTCATATCTATGTGGTGTCTTTTCACAGCTTATTCACTCATTTGGCTTTTTCCCAATTGCTTATGCTGATGACACTGAGCTTGTTGTCTCTATTGCCAAGAATATAGAAGACACAGCCCAGGGATTCTACAAGTGTATGAAGGCTATTGTAAATTGGATGAGTCAAAGCATTTTGAAGATTAACTCATCCAAAACTGAGGTACTTTTGTTTGGAAAATATCTACCCGCATTGAATGAGGATTGGTGACCTCAGTTCTTGGGTCCTCCTTCTACTCCAGTATCTACTGTGAAAAATGTAGGTATCCTATTTGAGGTGAGTTTGTCCTTTAATGCACACATAAATAAACTTGTATCTTCCAGCTTTTGTCTGTTGCATAAGATTAAGAAAATCCTGAGGTATATTCCCTTTGAATTACAGAAGGTTATGGCATTGATTTTGTCCAAATTGGACTACAGTAATGCCTTATCACTATTCTATAAACAAACCACAATGTCTACAAAACACAGCTGCCAGACTTGTGAAAAAGATACCCAAATCTCAGTCGGTCTCGGACACATTAAATGAGTTTCACTGGCAGACAGTAAGGACAAGGATCGAGTTCAAGGCTCTCTGCCTTGTTTATAAAACTCTGCATGGAACTGCTCCAAAATACTTCAAGGAAAATCTTGTCTGGTACATCCCTAGTAGATCGTTAAAATCCTCTAGTGCCAGATTGGTCAGGCTTTAAAAATTCAGGAAATGTATCTGGGGAGGCAGAAGATTCATGTTACTGTCAGTCCAAGTGTAGAATAGCCTGCACAGGCAACTGAGAGGCCATGCAAATCTCATGGTTTAAAACCTGCCTTTTTTCAATTTCAGCCGATGGGCGCTAGGAGCTGGTTGGTTCTGGTTATGCTCCTTCAGCTTTATGGATCGGTGTTAGTGTTTTTTTTAGCACCACAACGCCTTTGGATAGTTGTGTGCTCTTCAGCGCCTTAAGACCCTCTGGGTGATTAGCAGTGCTTTAGAAATCCAGGATTGATTGATTGAGTGACAAGTAATTATCAATATCTCAATCATCATTTCATTCTTCCTCAGTGTATTTACCCTTAGCTACCATGATTTGAACTTTACTTTCTCTCATCCAGCCTTTCACCAAAATTTCCAATCCATTATCCATTAATTCAGTTTACACCCTTTCATTCAGCCTTCTTTCAAATATCCATTTACCCAACACTCACGCATGCATCCTTTCAACCACCCACACTACCTTTTCTTTCACACATTTCACCCATCCTTTCTTTTAACCTTCTGTTCTTTCCCGTTGCCATCAAGCCATCATTTTTAGCGTACATTAAGTGAGCTTTTGCTGAGTTGCAGATAGAAGGTTATAACTCAACCACCACTGTAGCTGGTAAAGACAGGTCTTGCAACCACGAGTCGACGACGTCCTTGTAGCTAGTGTTTATAATAGAAATTAGAAATAAGCAAGCAATGGGACTTACCACCGCCCGTCCCTGCCACCGCTTCTTCCCCTGCTTCTTCTGCTACTGCAGGGGCACTTGATGAGCTAGTGGCACTCTGTGTGACTAGAAAAAAAATGATACATTTTTTAGATGCCAACCATGCCTTGCCTTAATTTTCTTAATCAAAAAATACAATTGCAATAGCATACTACAGCTAGGTTACCTCTGCTGTATATTCTAGCAAAATTATCACTATGGACATTTTGTTTGTTGACAATGTTAGAAAAGCCAGGTAGTCAAGCCAACCAAAAATGTTTTGTAATGGAGGGGGAGAGCTATAGCCTATAATGATGATGACTTTGAATCAAAGAAGTGCAATGAAGGGGTGAAATAACAATAGTAAATAAAAGATATATGAAGTTGATTGGCAAAAGCAATGGGGCCTCATATTTTCCAGCCATCCTGAAATGTCATGGTAACTGCTGGTGTACTGCATAAATGGATTACAGAGCACAACATTAAGGGTTGGGGGGGTCTATGACCATGGCCACTCTCTTGTTAACTGTTAGAGCCAGAGCAAGATAAAGAAAGCCTTCTCAAGAAACATGCATGATGAATATTGTTAATAATACTAGATTACTCAGGCCTGCAATCTCCACAGTAGACAGTAGAGCTCCAACAATATTTTCTTACTCTTATAGTACCACAAAATATATAAGGAAGAGGGAAACATTACCAATAAAGTAGAATATATCCACAGACTAGTACAGACTCGTAAAAGTCAGCTACCAAGAAAATAACATGACATAAGGTAAAACAGATAATGCAGGGGTAACAGGAATTAAACAAAAATTGGATTGGACAGGGAAGTTGGGAAAAATGAGACAGTATTAAAAAAGTAAACAAGGCAAAATTAAAATTAGTATAATAGTGGGCTGAGGAAAAATTTATGGAAATGCTAATAATTAAATAGTAAGACGTACCAGGGTGAGCAGAGCCCTTAGCGGTGGTGCTGGTGGTCAAAACCTCCTCCTTTCCAACTCTTCCCAGACCCTCCTCTGCATTGCCCCTCTTCTTGCCCTTGGGTGCTGATGTAAGAAATAAAGATGATAAAAAAATGTAGATTAGTGGTACAGTTAATTTCCACAAAATTATTATAACAGGCAAATGCCGTGACATTGTACTTATCTAAATCAGATCACCAATGGTAGTAGAATTGACTAATATTGAGTTAGCTAAACTAATCCTAAAATTCCTATTTCAAATTTCTTTAACAAAAACTAGATTTGGAATTAATGTATTGCAATGAATGATCTTTGATTCTTTTCTCATTTCTCAACCCCCTTGATGGACC
This sequence comes from Pleurodeles waltl, assembly GCF_031143425.1. Lineage (NCBI taxonomy): Eukaryota > Metazoa > Chordata > Amphibia > Caudata > Salamandridae > Pleurodeles > Pleurodeles waltl. The sequence goes on along the minus strand of NC_090442.1, from coordinate 579,138,911 downwards.
AACTCAGTCTCCCTTGTTTGCAATGCTTAGATACATGCTACTACTACACATCACAATGAAATTGCTTAGGACTGTACAAGCTACATAAAGAAAGTCACAGAGAAAGCTAAGTTGCTGATATCACTAATTCACTATGGTGACAGGAAGAAAGAGGAGTCTGCAATGCCCTGGCTTCTTAAATATTCAGCCAATGCAAGCAGTGATGAGTATGATGAGGTAGCACTGGACACCTGCCTAGCTCAAACTTGATCACGTAGGAATATTCTTGACGTAAACTAAACGTAAATTACCTCTGAGTGTGAGCAGCATGCTATTCGGAAAAATCAGCATTGTAGAATACAAATACAACAAATAATATAGTTAGTACTCACTGAGCCCCTGAATTTCAATGCCTACCAGGCTGATCTGATCCCACTCCCCATCAAGGATATCCGCCCAGTGCTGGGAGTTGTGCTGGACCTGGCATGTGTGCTTCACACACATGCGCACCCTCCCCCAATGCATCCGATGCTCCCAAGTGGTACCCGCCTGCTGTCAGCATGGAAGGGGGGTGGTGCTGCAGATAACAAGATAGTGCTGCCATTTCCACCCCACAAAAGATGAGTTGGGGCTGCACCCGTTGGTGGCGTTGCCACCCACAAGGTAGGCAGCTGGTGACTGTTCTGGGGGGACTGGCACCACTGTTCCCCTTTTTGCTTCCCTACTCTGCCAAGGCACTGGGTGGGATGAAGAAAAGAAACAGGAAAAGAAAGAAGGAATTAAGAAGTAACAACTAAAGAAGGAAAGGGAAAAATAAACAAAAATACAAAAGTCACAAAAAGCACAATTAATTTTTTTTTTTTAAATTCACAGACACAAAAACGCACACTAGGGAGGGTGGACAATTGAAAAGAGTATTGAGGGATTCAAAAAACAGGCCTAGCACCATTAACAGAGTAAGAAAACAAGCTGGCCGCCCAATGCGAGCCGTGTGGTGATGTCTTCATGTGATTTTGAATGCAAGAACGTACTCGTGTTGCATTTGATGTAAAACGCAATGTGGACGCACATGCCGAGAAACTCCGCCTGCCTGTGGAACTCCGCGTAGCGTGGCAGGGTTTTTTAACCATTTCACAGAGTTCCGCATAGTTCAACTCCGTCCAGACCTATTCATGATGTAAATTTATGTCACACCTCAATATATATCACACAGTTTGGGGAAAGAGGTTTAAGGATTTGATGACTGGCTGGCAACATGTTGTTGAGGAAAGGTGTGTCAAAGACAAAAACTGCATAACAACAATATACATCACGGCGATGAGCAGCGGATCATCTTCATATCTATTATGGAAGGAAAGCAAGAAATGACAAAGTTCAGTTAATTGCATTTCAAGCAGTCTTTCTGCCCTCTGAGACCCAAGTTATATTTAAATATTTTGTCATCTAGGTTTGAAAAACTACAAATTATTGAGAAGTTCTATAAATTATGATTGTTAGAAGAAAAATAATAATGTGTATAAATGCCAAATTGGGTGGGTGGTGCATCTGCATTATTCTTGGAATGTCTATCTTGGGTGCCTGGCAGAACTGGTCTGGTAAGGTATGCAGAAGGGTTCTAGAGCAGGAGAAGATAAGGCCTGTAGATTATAAAACAGAAACAATATTGTATAGTCAAGGAGAAGGACAGAAGGTAAGCTTCAAGTAGAGTGGGCCAAGAGGCAGAGCAAGAGCATAGACTGCTGCAATAATTCATTATGACCCACGTGTGATTAATTGAGAAGTGAGAACACTTTTATAGCCATCCCAGACAAGTAGCTGCATGTACCTGGCTGATCAATCTCACAACTGTCATAACATTTAGCTGAGTGCATCCACCTTGTGATGTGACAAGACTTGTCTGTCTCCAGTAACAGCCCCACTGACCACAACCACATATCAGAGGATTTTGACATTTGAGCCAGCACACACTACTCAGCAGCATTTCCTAAATAATGCACCTCTCTCCAGGTAACAGGGCTAAGTAGGCCTCTTGGAGTCAACATCATCATCATGTTAGTTTCCCTTTGAAGTGATAATTTCCTTCTTCTGGCTGATGAGTAGTCCCACCCTGAGTTTTGACTCTGTCTAAGAAATCAGTCTGACTCCTGACCCAAATGACATTGAGAGAGATAGACTGGTAAGGCACTGCTGTGATGAACAGGAAGAGAAAAAGAATTTGAGCATTTTCTGTAGATTTGTACTTTCTAACTAAACTGACTAGTGTGGCCTCAACAATGAGTGAACATTGCAGGTAATCCTAGCTAACTGTGAAAGTGCCAATCATCTTCAGGCAAAATCACCCATCAGCCCTCAAATGTTGCAAGTCATCAAAATCAGGTTTATAAATTAGTTCAACACCCTCACTCCTTGTCAGCCACTACTTGAATCATCAATCATCATCACTTGCACTCACTTAATATATCACTCATTGGTGCAATAGTTGACTCTTCTAATCCTAGTACGGTGTTACTCAATTGTCGTGAATCCGCTCTGTCCCTTGGAAGCAACACATTTTTAGTCTTGTAAATTAAATGATCTTTACTGGGACAGCCCTTTTAGGGAATGAAAAAATAGAAGGATACGTATGGGGTGGAGGCAGGCATTGTCTCCAATGTCCTTGAAAGGAATGGTAAGGCTTCTTCACTGCACACTAATCGAGCTCCCAACAAGCCGTACACATGAATAAATAGCAGGGCTGAATAAATCAGACACAAAATAATGTTCCCCTAGCTATAGACTTTATTTTTGGCCGGTTCGACACAACAAACTGAACGTTTTATGGTGCCCTACTCAACCAGATAAGTAAAGTTAATCTTCAAACTCAAGGGGTTCGCCCAGAGGTCTATCAGCAAATGGACTTGAGTCTGACCAATCACTCTCATCCTCCTCCTATAGTGCTTCAGGAACAGTATTATTGTGTGGTATGAACTGTTGGTTCATTTTAATCACAGTCAATTTCTCCACGTTTTGGGGAGGGAGACTGGTCCTTTAAACTATGACAATTGCACCAGCTGCACTGAGGACATGCTCAGCAGCCATATTGGCTACTGGACAAGCCAGATACTTTGTTGCCAGCCTGATGAGCTCAGATCATTGGTGCATCTTCTTATGCCAGTAGACCAACTGATTTTGGGTCAGCCAGATAGTCTTGGACCATACTCCATGGTTACCGTGCTGCCACCTGCTTGGCCTCCGTTAGTTTTGTCTCTGCACTCGACTTAAGCCCTGCCACTTGAAACCAAGCCGTTGCCAAATTTGGGCCTAATTCCTCTTTTGCTGGTGTATTTGCTGGTGCTGTAGCTAGTGTTGGCTACTGTGAGACAACAACACTACCCTCTCTGGAGGTTGAAGGCTGAACACCAGAATTTCTGCGCAGTTCCTCTTCCAGATCTCTCGCTTTCTCAACAATCCACGTCTTGTCTAATGAAACATCTTCTTTTGAAAAGAAAGGAAAACGGGCAGTATTCTTTTGTACTGTGGATCAAGTATTGAGGCATAGGTGTATTCTTTGGAAGGCATGTTCTCTCTCTGTAACCTTGGATTAAGAGCCAAGTGAAGGGCTAAGCTCTCAACAAACTCATGCACTTTTCTGTTGCCGCTCTCACCTGAGAACCTTTGTGACCCTTTTTAACTGGTCCTGTAGCAAATGCAACAACAGGATAGCTTGACTAATCGTACTTTCTTCCTTGCTGACTTCCCATGTGAAAACCTCAAAAGGAAGTAGCATTTGTGTCAGGCATTTCACAAGAGTCCATTTGTCCACCTCTAGAGTCATGCTTTTCCCAGTTGTATCCCCTCCTCTTTCAAGGTCATAGTTGGTGATCGATCTGTACTGCTCAAACACATGTTGCAACATGTAGTAGATCAAGTTGCAAGATATTGGCACCTCTTGTTTGAAGGCTTTAACCTGTGCTCTATTAGTATGCTGAATGATCTTCAACTGCTTCCGGACTTTAGGAGAATGACTGAAATGAGAGCAGATTCTTCTGCAGGTGGTCAGTAAGTTGATGACTGTGGGTCCCATTATGAGTTTGAGTCATGCTGATCATGAGTCCAGGTTCTGCCATCCTTTTCATGGCGGGGACCTGCCATAAAAAGACTGGAGGAAAGTCAGAGCTAGGGGCCACAGCCATTCAAATACCTTGCTGTTTTATGTCTTCTAAGATGGTTACAGCTATATGGGATGGCTTCATGGCAAACAGAACTATTGTTGCATGCTGTGGAACACCTTTAAAAGTGTCTTCAGTGCTGACACCAGTCGATAACTGTTGCCTAACCCCCACAGAAGAGATTCAGTGGCAGATTAAGGAAAAGTGGGGCTGCACCTACTACTTTCCTTGAGCCCCTTAGCACCATGTATGCACCGTATTTAAAATAAGTCGCACCATGGCGCAGGGTAGGAGACAGTAATGTAATATTATTTAACGCTATTGATGTACTCTGCAGGAGTAGTGCCAACATTTTGGTACTACTCTTGCAGAGTACATAGGGGCCCATTATAAATAAGCAGGCGTTAAAAGTGCTGAAAATAATGGCACAAGGAAATCTATTAGATTTCCTCCTGCCATTTTTTCGCCCCCCCCCTAATGGAGGAATGCCCCCTTGGCATACATAATCCCTGGCACAGGCATAATGGATGCATTGCACCACTTTTGTCATCTTAGCGTAAAAAAAAAAGATGCTATTTCGGCACTAAGGTGGCGCTAGGGGCTCTTAAATCTCCCCTCAGTGTGCAGTGATACGCATGTCATCTGTTGCATGAGAATTGGTCCACATGTCAGTATTCTGTTGGATAGTGTGAACAGCACTCTGCTGCAAAGCTTGTCTAACCAATTGCAGCACATTGTGATGGAGCTCTAGAACAGCAACACTGACAAAATAGATCAGGCTGGGAACCTTCCATTTTGGGAAGATGGCCAGCAAAATCACACTCCTTTCAAGAAAGTAAAAGGGAGTACATCTAACACTAACATTTTAGCCAACTTTTCATTGTACAAACATGTTGTTGGGTAGTTGTGTTCGTAGGACCGCTGTTGCCTAACCACGCTGGTAATCGTAGCTTGTATTTTATTCTTTTGTGGTGCCACAGATGCAGACGACTTCCAGAGAAGACCAGGAGGTAGACTCCATGTGCATGTTGGTATAGTCCTCACTTATGTTGTGGTGTCTCCATTGTACCGTTTCAAGGTTGCTGATACGGGTAATGCTGCTGGTGCACTTCTGGGGGCAGGGCTGCTTTGTGTTAAGCTGTCACCTTCTTCTTCCTCATCACCTCACACTGTGATCAGAGCTGATTCCCATCTCTCATTACTACCTCCACCTGCAGCAAATTTCTTAAGGTACTTCTCCCACTGGATTGAGTGGTTCATTTGGCCTCCAGTGCCATAGTGTGAACCATGCTTACTTTGACGAACACTTGTGTGGCTAACAGAGAACATTGCAAAGTTATCCTCCTGCTCGTTAATTGTAAAAAAGCCCCAGACTGGGAAGGTATGTGGGTGTGTTGACGATTGCCTCTCTGCAGTGCCTACTTAGACTGAGGTTGATGCTCAGTTTACTGCAATGATTGTGTACTAGTTTGCGGCTGAGACAACTCCAATTCAGATTCACTGCTCGTTGTCATGATTGCAGTGGCTGCCTCACTGAGAGACATAGGCTTGGGTGGGCTTAGGTAGGGGGTGGTGCCACTGTCGATTCAATAATGCTATTCCCAGTGTGCTGCCCAGAAGACAGTGCAGCAGGGACACAAGTTTTCCTGAAAAAGGAAGAGGGCGGCAAGCAAGTGGTGACACTCTGCTTCTTCTTCTTCTTCTTCTCACTGGCCACTTCATTTGCAGCACCTTTCCTTGGGGCAATCTTCAAGTTCTACTAGTTGGCATTAGCTTCACAAGTGGAAGCAGATGTGTCACATGCTGTGGTCATGTCACTTCGTGCTTACCTTCTGTATGACAGTACTGTGAGTGATGTCTCTTGTGCATCTAAAAGCAAACAAAGAAAAACATTTAGTGAAGCTTGGCATTTTTGCAGTTTGGATAAATCATAGTACATACAATATAATTTAGTGAGGTTATCACAAATAATTAATTAGCAACAATAGTGAATCTATTCCAATCCATGTCATAACATAATATTTCAATCAGAACATACAGAACTGCTAGCTTTCAGTACATCTAAAGGGTGAGTGTGTGTGGACCTAGGGGAGTCAGGGGGTATGGGAAAAATGGTATAAACCCTAAAGAAGGAATGCTGGTGTGTGCCTATGGCAGATGTGTGTCCGGGAAAATAGAATAATCCTTAAAATGAATGCTGGTGTGTGCCTAATGCAGGCACTGAAAATTGAATAATCCTTAAAAGAAATGTTGATGTGCATCTATGTCAGGTAGGGTGTGTGGGTAAAATGGAATAATCCTTAAAAAATTAATGCCCGCATGTGCCTGTGGCAGGCATGGGGTGTGGGGAAAGTTGAATAATCCTTAAAAAATGACTGCTGATGTAGACCTATGGCAGGCAGGTGGTGTGGGGAAAATGAAATAATTCTTAAAATGAATGCTGGTGTGCACCTATGACAGGCAGTGGGTCAGGGGAAAATGGAATAACCCTTAAAAAAGGAATGCATGGGGAAAATGAAACAATCCTCACAATGAATGCTGGTGTGTGTGTATAGCAGGCATGGGGTGTGGAAAAAAAAATATTTATTAAAAAATGAATGCTGGTGTGTGTTTATGGTCTAAGAGAAGAAGGCCTATGGTAGGTGGGGGTGAAGGGATAATGTTAAAAAAAAAACAATACATGCGAGTGTATCATTAGGGACCCTGCAGTGGGACATGAGGCACGGAGGTGCAGAGAAAAATGGAAAAATGCATATAATATTAAAAACACTGTTCACATATATATATATATATATACTACAATGATCCTCAAACACACTAAATAATTATCAGGGAGAAAAAGTAAAAGAATGAAAATGGCATAGATCTCTATCAATGTTCCTAGAAAATGGCATTTTAAACTGGAAAAGGGTGTTATTAATATACTATGTGGATGGCTGAAAATGGCTGCATGCTCAAACAACAAGCACTCACACCAATGCCATGCACAGTTTTTTCATCAAAAATATTGCTACAATATTACCTTGATATTATCAATTATGTTATCAAAGATGCTAGGAGTGCCATAATCTGTGGGGTGATTAGCAGTGAATGTTATAGTAACCTAAAGGTACAAGTTATAGCTACATGAGATATCTCTAACTATAACAGGTGAATTTCTATGCTTTTGTGCACTCAAAATGTGAGCCTAACTATAACATCCCTGAAACATTTGGCTTTTTAAGTGATTTTATTTTCTCTCTATTTCCTAAGTACACATTAATCCAACCAGCCAGCACCCTACAACCACCCAACTTTGCCCTGCACATGGCCAGGCCCTACGGCCAAACCCCCTAACCACTGAACCCCATGCTGTGCACAGCCTTTGGCCAGGTGTAGCAGGACTTGGGGGGAGGTCTGCATGGCCCCCCTCTGCTGGCCAATTTTAGCCCCAGGAACATCAGGGGGTAGCATGGCTCCCTCTCCTGGCAAATGTCGGCCCCAGAAACCCCATCCCCAGGGCTCAGTGTTAATATATATTTTTTTGTGGGAAAGAAGGGCTGCATGCCCTCCTTAAACAATGGGTGATTGAATGGGTGAGTGAATGAATGCAAGAGTGGTTGTATGGGTAAGTGAATGGGTACATGTGTGCCTGTATGGGTGAGTGACTGGGTGTGTAAGTAGCTGTATGGGTGAGTGAGTGGGTGCATGAGTGGCTGTATAGGTGATTGAATGCGTGCATGATTGTCTGTATGGGTGAGTGAATGGGTGCATGAGTGTCTGTGTGGGTGACTACGTGGATGGATGAGAGACTGTATGGGTGGGTGACTGGGTGTATAAGTGCCTCCATTTGTGAATGAATAAGTGCATGAGTGTCTGTATGGGTGAGTGAATGGCTGCATGAGTGCCTGCATGGGTAAGTGATAGTGTGTAAATGGTTGCACACATGAGTGAGTGGGTGCATGAGTGGCTGTATGGGTGAGTGAGTAGGTGCATGAGTGACTGTATGGAGGAGTGGCTGGGTGTCTAAGTGTCTGTATGGGTGAGTGAATGAGTGCATGAGTGGCTGTATGGGTGAGTGAATGGGTGCATGAGTGCCTGTGTGGGTTAGTGAATGGGTGCATAAGTGGTTGTACAGGTGAATGAATGAGTGCATGAGTGACTGTATGGGTGAGTGACTGGAGTGTACGTGTGGTGTGTGGGTGAGTGAATGAGTGCATGAGTGGCTATATGTGTGAGTGAGTTGGTCATCAGGGGTTAATGGGTCATTGAATGGGTGCATGGGTGGCTTTATGGTTGACTGAGTGGGTGCATGAGAGTCTGTGTGGGTGAGTGACTGGCTGCATAGATTTCTGTATGGGGAGTGATAGGATGCATGCGTGGCTGTATGGGTGAATCAGTGGGTGCATAACTGACTGTGTGGGTGAGTGACTGGCTGCTTGAGTAGCTATATGGGTGCGTGACTGGGTGCATGAGTGGCTGTGAGGATGAGTGAGTAGTTAAGTTAGTGGTTATATGGGTGAGTGAATGGGTGCATGAGTGACTGTATGGGTGAGTGACTGTGTGTATATGTGCCTGTGGGGGTGAGTGAATAAGTGCATGAGTAGCTGTATGGGTGAGTGAATTTGTGCATGAGTGACTGTATAGGTGAATGACTAGGTGAGTAAGTGGTTGTATGGGCGAGTTAGTGGATGCATGAGTGGTTGTATAAGACAATGACTAGGTGTGTGAGTGACTATATAGGTTAGTGAGGGTGCGTGTGAGTGGCTGTATAGCTAAGTGACTTAGTGTTAGAGTGGCTGTATAGGTGAATAAAAAAACAGAAGTACATAGCACATTATTTAAAATTAATATTACTATGCATCACTGTTGTAACTTCATAGTATTTCACTCCAAATACATGTTACTGTGAATTGCCGTCACTACAATTTCTAAACATAATGTACTTAACCTACAGTTACTAGACTAAAGAAAAGTATAGATGCTAACATCTTGTTGTTTATTAATATACCTGGTACAAAAGTATAAACATATATGATCCGCATTTAAAAATGTTAATTTCTTTTTTTACATATGACTTCTAGTAGGCTGAATATTGTCTTAAAGAGCTATTATCTATGTACACAGAACGCTGTAAAGGTATTTTCCCATAGAAATAGTATGAACATATTCATCCACAGTTAATTTATCCATAGCTTTTCTTGATATCACCCGAATGATCTCTCAACCAGTGATGATCGACACACAGAGAAGGCTGTATGTTTCCTGAAAACTATTTGAATACATTTCACACGCACAACACTTTTTGACATCTTTTTAAAACCATCACCCTTGTTAGGCTGAATGATGTCTTAAGTAGCAATCATGGACATAGGAAGAAGACAGTATCCAATATTATTCCACTCATCCATCTTAGAACTTTGCTTGAAGAAACAATAAATACGAATTAGGACGTTTTGAGGGTATTTTTTTGTGTGAATTGCAGACTGCTATCATTGCATTCTGTCCATCCACTTTGAGTCTTTATATATACAGTGTAATGTCCAAATGTAATATTTAAGCCTTTATGGAAGATGATACCCAAAGTACAATATGTTCTACCAGAAATTGAAATCTGTCCAGTTATAAAGTTTGTAATCTCGGTGTCCAGTTTTGTTCCGTTGGCTCTGCATTGTTGAAACATTGCTATAATATATTTGCTACTCCACTGTATAACCAATGTAAAGAATACACTTGATTTACAGGTTGGACTAGTCATATTTTGATCACTCTTTTTTACTAATTTATCAAAGGACACACTTTTAGTATCCAGCAGAGATAAGTACAGAAATCGCTCAGATTGGATTTTTAATTGTAGATGAGAAAGAGCAATCTTCACACTCATGGTACCACGTGAACCTCAATCCAAATATGTCATAAATTTTTACATCTTCTTCTTCTAAAACTCCAAGGACCACCATAAGAAATTCCTGTGCATCCCGTTGAGTATTTAGAGTAAATATTACAGATCCACTATATTTACTACTAGTTTTTGAAAACCTGAAGCAGAATGTAGTACTCTTTTCCCATGAGCTAAGCGCTGAAGGCAATGAAATAGTGCTGTGCACAATATGTTCTGTGGCTTTTATTGGATTGCATTTACAACATGTGGTAGATGGAAGAGAACATTGAGAACCACATTAGCATAGTAGTTAACACCACTAGTGTTATCCAACTGGTAACCTGAAATATCTTCATCCTTTTCTCTGGTCTTTTCTTCACATCTTTTTCTTTCTAACTAGTCAACGCCCGACTATCCCACTTCCTCGAAGAAAACAACACTCTTGTCCCCTCACAATCCAGGTTCCGCAAGAACCACAGCACGGAAACCGCCCTCCTCGCATGCACTGACCACATCAGGACCAAAGTCGACAAAGGCGAGACCGTCACACTCATCCTCCTAGACCTCTCTGCTGCCTTTGACACTGTCTGCCACCACACACTCCGCACACACGTCCACAACATAGGAATTTGCCACAAAGCCCTAGACTGGCTGGCCTCCTTCCTCACCGACCAGACCCAGAGAGGCTGCCTTCCTCCTTTCTACTCCACTGCTACCAAGATCATCTGCGGAGTCCCCCAAGGGTCCTTCCTCAGCCCCACACTCTTCAACATTTACATGATCCCCCTAGCCAACATCCTCTGATCACACTGAATCACTATCCTCTCCTATGCAGATGACACCCAACTCATCCTCTCCCTCACCGCAATCCCACCACCGCCAAAACCAACCTACACGCTGCTCTCCTCGACACTGCCAACTGGATGTCAAATAACCACCTCAAGCTTGACTCCAACAAAACTGAGATCATCTTCGGCCCCAACAAAACCATATGGGACGACTCCTGATGGCCCACCGCCCTAGGCCCCGCACCCACCCTCGCAAACCACGCACACAACCTCGGCATCATCCTTGATCCCTCCCTCTCCATGACACAGGAAATCAATGCTCTAACCACCTCCTGCTTTCACACACTCCGCACTCTAAAAAAATCCTTCAAATGGATTCCCCAGAGACCAGGAAGACAGTCACCCATGCACTCATCAGCAGCAGACTAGACTACGGTAACGCCCTCTACGCCGGCACCACACTCAAACTCAAACGTAAACTCCAGAGAATCCAGAACACAGCCGCACGCCTCGTCCTTGGCCTCCCCCGCCACGAACGAATCTCCCCACACCTCAAATCCCTTCACTGGCTCACCCTAGACAAGAGAATCACATTCAAGATCCTCATCCATGCACACAAATCCCTCCACAACACTGGCCCGACCTAACTCAACGACAGAGTGAACTTCCACACTCCCACCCGTAACCTCCGATCAGCCGACCTCGCCCTAGCCACAGTCCCCCGCATCCAACGCACCATCACAGGAGGCAGGTCCTTCTCCTACCTCTCTCCCAAAACCTGGAACTCCCTCCCCACCAACCTCGGCAAAACCAAAGACCTCCTGCTCTTCAGAAAAACCTCAAGACATGGTTGTTCAAACAGTGACCCTCCCTGCCCCCCCTTACCCCATCCCCAGCGCCTTAAGACCCTCACGGGTGAGTAGCGCGGTCTATATATTTTTTGATTGATTGATTGATTTTTGATTGATTGATTGATTGATTGATTCTTTACCTTTGCTCTGTATTTTCGATAATCTTCTTTGATTATTTTGTCTATTTCTGATTAAGACATAATACCCATTTTTCATAAACAGAATACTGTTCTAAATGAGGAGCATATTTACTTCTTAATCTGTTGTACTCTCTCACGAAATTTGAATCTGCACTAAACTTCTCATCAAAATCAACCACAAACAAATCAGATAAAGTTCGAACTCATGACAGTGCCACATATGACATTTCCTTTTTGAAAACTTTACTTACGCAATTAATAATTGCAGAATCAACACTTAACCCTTGAGACCTGTGAATTGTTATGGCATACTGAAAAATGTTTTCATCTGACATACAAATCTTTCACAAGCAAAAAGCGTACAACACATGATTCAATTTGATTCATGCCATCAACCTGATCAAACTTCATAGCTAAGAATTCAACCTCATCACAGTTAGGAACATTTATTAAATCAACAACTTTACCCATGGCACCATTTACCAATCATTCTTCTACCTTTAAATTATGTCTTAAAATTACTCTTAATTTTTTACAGACACAGGAATACTTCTCTAGTCTGGCAGTCCTGGATACAAATTTTTCCAAAGTGTTCAATTTATCTTGTAATGTTTCACTCAGCAATACAGTTACTCCTTGGTGTTCCATGTCAATAGCAGTAATCTCCAAAATGTCTTTATTTTTAAGTTTGAGTAATTCTTCATTAAATGCAGCACACTCTTGAAGTGTGGGCATCAAAGAAACTATGGGGCTGATTTAAGAAAAGTGGTGCTGCACATAGCAGAGCAACATGCTGGCTCTACTCCTGCAGAGTACACAGGGGCCCATTGTATTTAATAGCATGCCTCCTTTTAATGCCTGCTCTGGGCATTGCTCCACTTTGTAAATATGGCGCATGTAAAAAGCCACTTTAGCTCTGCCTTAGCATTAAAAAAAATGATGCTATGGTGGCGCTAAGGTGGCGCTAGGGCCTCCTAAATCAGGCCCTATATGTTTCCCCTCTTTGCAAAAATTATACATTAGCTCTGCTACCGTCTTCTTAGCAGAAAAGTTTCCTAATAAGTCAACTTTCCAACATGAGTTTTCCCTCCTCTGTCTGAACTCCCACCTTAATTCTCTTTAGAATGTTTCCATACCCCATGACAGAAGCTTGATGCATATTTTTCACAAGTTCTTTGTATGGAAAATATTGCCAAATGTTGACATTGCCAATACTTCCCAATGAGTTTTGAGTCTCTTCATGTGAAGGAGTTTTTAAAACAGGCTGTCCTTTTACAGGAGTAAGTTGTAGTAGGTCTCCAAAAACAATCAAATACTTTCCTCCAAACAGGACACCATATTCAGTTTTAAAATCTCTTGCATTCGCAGGTGAACAAAGGCAAGCATTCGATTCGAAACCATGCTTACCTCACAAATAATCAAAATATTCATTTTCTTCAAAAATTCATCAGATAACTTCTGGTATTCCAGTTTATTGTCATGTTCCACTGGTAACATAAGAAGTCTATGCCATGTTATTTGCTTGATATTGTGTGCAGCTAATCCAGTAGGTGTTGTTACTGCACACAATAAGTTTGAAGCTGTAGTTATCTGTGAGTAAGTAAAAATAACTTTGATTAAAAATCTTTTTCTAGTACCAGCCTGACCACTAATAAATAATAATATTGGCTTGAATGATGAGCAATTACATTATTTTTTCTCATGTCACAGTCCATGTTCCATTTTATCTTTTAGATCAATGTAAATCTCTTTCTGTTCATTGCTCAATTGTTCAACTAATGTTTCCTATCTAGCTTGTTCCATGGCAGTTTTCACTTCGTTCATAGCTATTGGAGCTTCATTTTCAATAATAGGTTTCTCTAGAGGAACCTGACTTGAATGTGCTGAACTTTGGTTTGCTTTGAAAACCATCCTTAGCTAGCACAGCTTGTTTCTTCCTGTTGTATATCACCATTTCACATTTGTAAGTAGTTATTGAACATGGGACACTGAATACTATATTTGACAGCATTGAAAGAATCTTTGTAGGAGTCATAGTCTTCAAGTAATTACAATTTAGTACACCAAGGTTTGAACAGCTGAAGAAGTGCTAAATAGAAAAATTCTCCTTTCTCATGAGTTTAACAGCTAAGTTTTCGATGGTTAACTAAATTTTGTTTTTCATATTTCACTGAGCATCCATCACATCCACAAACTGCATACTTTCCTTCTTCTATGTTTTCACTTACATTACTTCTATATCTGTAATTTTTAACACTTGTCTTCTAGATGTGGACTTCTTCTTGGCTAGTACGTATCCAACATATTTGATTTTACAATATCTGTACTTTTTGGGTCAAACTCTGCCAGGTACTGAATTTCAGCAAACAACTTCAATACTGTTTCTTCTAGTAGCTAAACCAAGACTTACCCAGATAATTCCTTTTGATTTTGAAAACAAACTTGTCAAACTCAATCTGTCACAGGCTTCATAGGACCCCATTCCTCCATTGGAAAGTATGTTCAAGCTGAATGGATACAATTTCTTGCTAAGTGTCTTCTCTGCAGAAATCTCCTCCCACATCTCCATCTCGCCAAACGCCAAAGTATAAATATGGAGTTAGTTTTGCGTCAAATTTGCGTCGAAAAAAACGACGCAAATTCGGCGCAAACAGAGTATAAATATGCCCCATTGTTTTCCCCAGTGTCTTCATTCTATTAAGGATCAAAATAAAATGCTTTCTCTTTAAGGCAAATGCCTTAGCAACTACATTCGCAACACCTTCTTTCTGGTTTAGTACACCCTTTCTCCTTTTGTCCTTCATATTTTAAGGAAGATTCTGAATTACCCTGACATGAAACATTCTACCTCTGATTTCTTTGAACTGTTGCTCTCTTCTTTTCAACCTATCTGGTTTCTTCAATGATCTCTTTCTGTTAATGTTACATATTTGTTCTCCTTTCTTTATTGACTTCAATCTTTCCTCTTTATTTACATCGTTTCATAGTTTGCAGTTTCCCACATACATTTTTTTGAAACTTTCTGCTTCTCTTACCAGCAGCTCTTTTCTCTTTAACCAAAATCTCTTCATGCTCTGCATTTTGTTCCTGTGGTGCAAGTACATAGTAGGCTTTCCTCATTTTATTTTCGCTTTCAATTTTTTAGGCATCTTCAGTATATCTTCTTACTAAAAAAGAATATCTGAAATACAAAACAATGTAGAAAAGATTTACATTAACATAACAAACAGTTCAATTATATTTCGTTATAATATATTCTTCATACAATCAATAATATAACAATATTGTAGGCCCTATACATCTATTTTTAATTATTGACCTTTCCATCCCACCATATCTATCAGTGTGTCATTCAATCTGTTTTTGCAGAAACATATTTTTGTACCTATTATTGTGTACATAAGTGTCATAGTAAACCAGACCCTGCATGCATTCCTGTGGACCTGATACTGTTGGTCTGTATACAACAGCAATGATCCCCACAACACAGGTACCCTTCTACCATAATCATAATAAACAATACCTATGTTGCCAGTACCTTTCAATTTCTGCAGCACTGGAGGGGAGACAACTGAAATGCACTGTGTCTTTTACATGCAACACATTTCTCTCCTTTCCTAATACTATCAAGCGCAGCACAATATCACACTTATTACAGGACCCTGTGCCATGAGCCTCATAAATGAGATCCTATAAACCTAACAGTATTAACTTACACCAACCTCCCTATAACAAATATACATTCCACTTCACACATAACATGTACCTAATAAAAAGGTAATTGTTTGGTTCACTAAGTGGATATGAATACTGCCTCAACTAGCACCACAACGTATGCATGTAAAACCTACCCTTCTAAACAAAACAAATGATTCATCTCCTAAAATATTAAGTGGATTGCTATATATATCTATATATATTCAAATAGCTGTCTACGTATAGCCCACTTAATATAGTTTTATGTATTTTATTGCACTTTGATCACTTAAATTAAGAAACTCAACTTGCTTTCAGCTAATACTTTTATTCACATACCTGTTAATAGGTTTTGATGACAGGTAAAATACTATCAAAATATCACTTTTGCTCTTTTCTTTATATCACAATGAAATCTCAGAATAAGAGGGGTACCACAGTCTTAGAACAAGGAACCACTAATGGCAACCTGTTCATCTTTGCTTTCAGCGATACTGTCCTAGTCATCACTTCAGAATCTTGTATTCATCTTTTATTTATCTTATCCCACATCTGAATGGTTAATGACTGTTAAGCCTTTTTCTTTATTTTGTACGCAGACCAATTTGCTACTGTGTGCTGCTGGAGTCACGAGTCAGTCGCAGTGCTCACTGTGGCCCCCTGTGTAACTTAGTGACGGAGATGCGACTCCAGTCGGGGTTTGAAAATATGTTTCCCATATTTATAACTACAGTTTTAGCTACATTTTACCTTTTCTAATAAAACTGAACATGGAAAATATTTTCTTCCCAGATCTTTCTCTACTAAAACATGCCTTATTTAAAAAAGTGTGTGTGCTTTAAAAGTTCCCCTTCCCCCATACTCTTTCTCAATAGCTGCCATAGCAACCTCATCTAGAACAATGTACAGTACCAGTAGTTCAAAGGGTCACAAATTTTTTTCTTAGGAGCAGGCTAGCTTCAATGTGTGTGGTCACAGGTGTTTGACTATAACAGAATGTAAACATATCCAAAATGGGATTACTTCTTTATAAAATATAACAACCAATGGGTGATTCACTGACTTTATATTTTTTATCACAACATATTTTTCCCTACCAATGTAGCTACAGTATCCAATTAAAATTGTGTTTTTATTAAATCCACTGCATTGCAAACACCTCACATTTTGCAAACTCCCTCATTCGGCTGCAGCCTTCTCCAGTGCGCTAATGCTCCTTCCCTTCAAAATGTTCAGAGTGTGGATTGTAGGTCACAGCTATGTTTTTTGGGCTAGTGTATATGCTAGAAAGAGTAGTCTTCACAGGGACTTGTGTTTGCTTATGTGGATGTTACTTGGGTTGGCCAGAGAGGGTTAAAGTGGCAGCAATTGCT
The DNA here is from genome assembly GCF_031143425.1 of Pleurodeles waltl. Taxonomy (NCBI): domain Eukaryota; kingdom Metazoa; phylum Chordata; class Amphibia; order Caudata; family Salamandridae; genus Pleurodeles; species Pleurodeles waltl. The sequence goes on along the minus strand of NC_090442.1, from coordinate 579,122,076 downwards.
TCTATTGGTGAAAGCATTAGAGATAGCCAACCCACTCACCCCATGATTGTGCACTGTGGTGGTAATAACCTAGGCACACTGACTAGGCTACGACTGTAATCTCAATTTCACTCTCTCCATATGTTAAAACACATTTCTAAATACTTCATTGGAAGTCTAATGGAGTCTTTAAGTGGATTCATGACTCTCTGACTGGTTCTGTGAGTGGGTGTGTGAGAGTCTGAGTATTTCTGTTATTGGGTGCATGAGTGTCTGTGTTCGTCTGCCACTAGGGAATGAATGTCTGAGTGTGTCTCTGAGTAGGTAAACAAGTATATGAGTGGCTCTGTGAGTGAGTGTGTCAGTGGCTGAGTGGGTCTGTGAGTGGGTGTGTCAGTGTCTGAGTGGGCCTGTGAGTGGGTGCATGACTGTCTGAGTTGGTCTGTGAGTGGGGCATGAGTGTCTGAGTTGGTTTGTGAGTGGATGCATCTGTGTCCAAGTGGGTTTGTGAGTGGGTGTGTCAGTGTCTGAGTGGATCTGTGAGTGGGTGCATCAGTGTCTGAGTATGTCTCTGAGTGGGTGCATGAGTGTCTCAGTTAGTCTGTAAGTGGGATATGATTTTCTGAGTGGTTCTGTCAGTGGGTGCCTCAGCATCTGAGTGGGTCTATAAGTAGGTGCATGAGTGTCTGAGCGGGTCTATGTGTTGGTGCATGAGTGCCTGAGTGGGTCTGTGACTGTGTATATCAGTGTCTGAGTGGGTCAGTGAGTGGATTGGTCAGTGTCTGAATGGGTCTGTGAGAGGATGCATGATTGTCTGCATCGGTCTGTGAGTGGGGCATGAATGTCTGAGTTGGTTTATGAGTGGGGCATGAGTGTCTGAATGGGTCTGTGAGTAGGTGCATAAGTGTCCAAGGGGATTTGTGACTGGGTACATCAGTGTCTCAGTGGGTTTGTGAGTGTATGCATGAGTGTCTGACTGGGTCTAAGAGTGACTGCATGAGTGTCTCAGTGTGTCTGTGAGTGTGTGCATGAGTGTCTGAGTAGGTCTGAATGGGTGTGTCAGTGTCAAAGTGGATCTGTGATTGGGTGCGTCATTTCTGAGTGTGTCTGTGAGTGGGTGCCTGAGTGTCTGAGTTGGTCTGCGAGTGGGGCATGAGTGTCTGTGTATGTCTTTGAGTGTGTGCATGAGTGTCTGAGTGGGTCTGAATGGGTGTCTCAGTGTCAAAGTGGATCTGTGATAACGCCCATAGGGTCAGGGTACTTCTACCATGACCCCTTCTATTAATGGTTACTCTAACTTCATCCCCCTGGACCTTTGCATGTCGATAAAATGGTGGGAGCAAGTTTCTGAACAGGTTGCAGCCAGCCAATCAATGTACTACTTGTGGTGCATCGAGTCGCAACGCTCCCCAAAGTGGTTGTGATAGATCCGCATCCCAATATATACAAATTTGTTTTCCACTTAATAACTTCAAAACTACAGAATGGATTTACACCATATAAAAAAGGGCTCTTTTTAGAACAAGGCTTAGATTTCTGCCAAATTTGGTGTACTTCCGTTCAGTAGCTTTGTCCTATCGCTATTCAAAATCCCCATAGAAAAATGAATGGGGGAAACGTGCTTTGAGGCCCACACTTTTTCTCAGCCCACAATTGATGGATCACCCCAAAACGTTTTAGACAGCAGCTGACATGAGAGTCAAATTTTTGGGGACAATTTCGTGGAGATTAGTCAAGCAGTGCCAAAGATATAGGCCAGTAAAAAAATGCTTTTTCTATAGAAGCTAAGTCCTAACTATAACCATATAAACTACCACTAGGTAATGAATGTGACTATACACACACATATATATATATATATATATATATATATATATATATATATATATATATATATATATATATATATATATATGTATATATATATATATATATATATATATACATATATATTCCAGTACCACACACTCCCACATCAAGGAGCATGAAATGAACCAAATCCATCCAATGATGTATGACAATCTTTTATTGAGGCAGGCAGTCCAACATAACAAACTTTTACATCAGCAGGCATTCAAACATAACGCATTTTGACCCGACATTGGGCCTTAATCATATGTTGATTTGGGGATGATCAGTTGCTTTTAAAAGTAAGAATTCCTAAACAGATAGGAAAGAGTCACCTTTCAAGGGCCAGGGACTGGATGGGGCACCGCTTGGCAGGCAGGAGTCTCAACAGCGAGTCCAGGTGCTGGCAGAGGAAGTCTTTGATGGCCCTGAGACTTAAAAACAGGAGGCAAGCTCAATCCAAGCTCTTGGAGATTCTCCTCAATCAGGAATATACCACAAAGTCCAGTATTTGTCCCCTTTCACAGGATAAAGCAGCAACTGCAGGATAGCCCAACAAAGCACAGTCACAGGGAGGGGCAGTACTTCTCCTCAGCTCTTCTCCTTGGCAGAGGTTCCTCTTGGTTCCAGAAGTGATCTTGAAGAGATCTGAAGTCTGGGGTTTTGGGTCCAATACTTATATCCCTTTCTCCCTTTGAAGTTGCCCAACTTCAAAGAAAAGTCTCTGTTGTTGACAAGATCCTGCCTTGCCCAGGACTGGCCCCAGACACACACCGGGGGGTTGTGGACTGCATTGTGTGAGGACATGCACAGCCCTTTCAGGTGTAAATGTCAGCTCCTCCCTCCCCACTCTAGCCCAGAAGTCACTGTCTAGAGGGAATTCACAAACAGCCCAACTGTCATTATGACCAACCATTTTGCCATGAAGAGTCAGCACCTACCATGCAGAGCAGTGCCAGTGTCCCACCATGCCCACAATTGGCCCCACATAATCATTAGTGGTGTACATTTCTCACATCACCCACCTTCTAATTGATTGTTTGGGATTAGTTCCTGTGGTCCCTTCCATGGTGGCAGACACCTATGTGCACTCCCCTTCCCACCAGGTCAGCTAGGTGCAATATGGCTTCCTGCAGGGTAAAATAGACATGTCTCCTGCCATGTCCCTATGTGTATATACTTCCCATTGCCCACGCCTACCCCCAGATGAGTTGTTTGTCATGTGACACAACATTCCATTCTGAGGATTTACATCCTACATTAGTGTACATAGAGCCAAGTTAGACTGATTAGCTACATGGTGCACTTTTTAAATGATACAATGTAGAAAGCTGGATGCCTGTGCTGCACTGAGTCATTTGCTCATACATCGGGCACAAATTGAGGTAGACATGGAGTGATGGAGCCCTTTACAAAATGAAGAAAGTGAGGTGATGGTTCTGGAATGAGATATGCTAATTATGGGAGGTCAGTGACCATTACATATATTTGCTGTTTATCCTTGTGTGCCAGCATACTACCCTTTAGACTGCAGACAGTGCATTTTAGCACTGGAAAATGGCTGCCTCCCCTTTTTGACATTGCCTAGTTACCACATTGCCCGACCACTGTGATTTACCCTGTGGTTGTTGTAGTTCATCATGTGCTGCACGGTCCTGTCCTGGGACTCCTGTCACCAACTCCTCATGGTTGACAGCTGCCACCATCTCCTCCAACTCATCCAGCTGCTCCTGGGGAAGCGGACCTCAACCACCAGTGTGCAATGCTGCCTTGCAGTTGCTGGCCAGTTCTCCTTTATTCTGCTCTTGCAACTGTGCCAGCACTTTTCACGGTTGGTGACTCTCCTCTTAACCTCTACCAAACTGGTGACGTTGTCCACAGTGGACTGCTATATGGCCTCTTTCCTCCCTAATGGCAATCTTGAGGTGATGAAGAGCAGATGTTGGTGCTCCGTCACCTCGGTGATCAGGATGGTAGTCTCCTCCTCACTGAACTTGCTCTTCCTCTTCCCCTTCCCCTTCTTCTGGTAGTCTGTCTGGCCATCCTGGCTAGTAATGGGGTTGTTGGGTTTGTCCTGGGGTGTCTGGTCTTCTGGGTTCTCCATATCTGCTTCTGCAGTGTCTCCTGTTAATTCTTTTTAGATGCAGTGTTTTCTGACTGTTTTTTTTATGCTTTTAGCTGCAAAAGTGATGCTAGGACGGGTTGCGTCAGATTACATGCCCAAATCAGGCTAGCGTCACTTTTGCAGCACTAGCGTAATTCTTTTTTTGCGACGCAAAGGCTATAGTCATTCTAAGACACAGCCCAGATCCTAACGTCATGTGTATCGTTTTGTAAATTTGACGCAAGCATGGCGTTAGGATCACTCATACCGCGGCGTTAAAAATGTGATGCATCGCTGTTTTGAAGCAGCAATGCATAATTTCTTGTAAATGAGGGCTTATATTTATTGCAAAGGTGTAGCATGCCTGACGTCATCTTGATGTAATGAAAGCTGTAATAAATAAAGCATTTATTTTAGAAATTATAAAAAAATTAGAGGGTCTTTTTGCCATAGAAATTATGGTTAGTGCTCTAAAAACCTAAAATGAGGACATATTTTCTGAGTTCTCAAATAGCGACAAAGCATTTTTAAATTATTTGCTTTCTTCATGTTTTTTTTTTATCCAGTTGATCACATATATTTGTTACACTTAGGGGAGAGGATGTGCCAAAACAGCCAGAGCTGCAGACTTTGCAACCACGGAACTAGGTTTGAGTATTGGCATCAGCTCAACATCCTGCAATTCAGAGCAAATCACTCACTCTCCTCATGCCTAAAACCAAAATTAATGTGTCCTTGTTTAATGTAACTGATGCTTATGTAAAGCACCCCAATACCTTCGGGTAAAGTATGCGCTATATAAAACTGCAAAAAAAATAAAAAATAAAGTGTGTTTTGCACTTTTGTCATTGGGTTATACTTGGGCTACATTTGAACGATATGTGTGCTAAATTTGGGCTCTTTTTCTCTGGTGGACAGCTTGGGAGACTTCCTTGTTATGAAGTTCCTGTTGAGAGTACATGTTGTACTGAGAATGTCATGTCTGAGAAAGATAGTGCAAATTTACAGAAAATATCATCTTATTTTAGCTTCTGGAGCACTTCCCTTCACCTCTACGGGAAAATCACGAGAAATCAGCTTTCTTCCAGACATGATTTATAAAATCCCACAAGAAGACTTTTTCACAATGTAAAATCATCCCAGAACTCGCCACAATTCCTAAAATTATTATGATACTTATGTGTTAAATTAGTTATATTATAACTACAATCTGTTATCACTCTTTAGATGTTCTCGTTTTTCTGACCCTCAAAACCTTCCATTCACTACAGTGCATTTCACTGGGTTGCTATCATGCATATTGATCACAAGACGCTGCCAACACTTCCTGGTTGACCTGGTTGAAGGGTTGGCAGCCAGTCAGATCTCACCATGAGAACTGTGCTTAGACTCCACCCATGTTTACAAATCTGGTTTTCTTGAACCAGTTCAAAAACTACTGAATGGATTTACACCAAATAACAATAAGGGTGCTTTCCTGCCCAAGAGCTACTTGTCTGCAGAATTTGGTGTAATTTCATTGAGTGTTTCAGGCTGTAGTCATCTCTAAAATCTGTATGGAATTAAGAGGGAAAATGCACTTTTTTGATTCCCCTTTTTCTCAGCCCCTGCTTGAACGATCACCCCGAAACATTCCATGCACAATAAGACCCAACATGACACATTTTTGGAAAATTTCTTGAAGATATATATATATAGTCTCACAATTAACCAGTCGGGAAATGCTGGAAGTTGTTCCTGAGTAGGACTGCATGAACCCAGATAACTTTATCACAAGGTCCAGCTCAACCCATTTTTCAGGGCACCATAAATCTCCAAGATGGAACAATCGAGTATTCTTGCCCATCTACTCACCACTCTTCCTGAGAAAGCCACTGTGCCTGGCTCAGTTCTCTGAAAATAGAGAAAAAACTCTACTTCAAAGTACTGGAAAAGATCATACTGGGCGAATCTCCAGCTCCTGGGTCCTCAGGGCAAGCTTTTGCACACAAGGTTTCACTCTAGCCATATCTCCTACAAGATCCAGTCCTCAGTGGTCTAGTGTGTCTTCTTGTAAGTAGTAGCCCTTCTGCTTCTTGTGTGCCTCTAGCAAGAAAAAACTGGCCAACCACCTGACCCTTTGGGAGCAGTTCTAGCCCCAGGGTGGAGCAGTTCTATTCCCTGTGTGGCACCAGGAGTATTTGATTCTTATTTTTACCAGCTTTCAGGCAGCGTTTTCATTGAAAAATGAGTCCTTCTCAGGTCCAGTGACATTCTGAGATAGTGGTGCTGATGTGCCAGTTTTATCCTATGCACTAGCCAGTGGTTGAAGAATTTCCTACTCACAATCCTATTTTGTTGCAACATTCCTACTTCTTTTTCAGTGATAACGTTCTTTGTTTACTGCAGATGTTCAAAGATGCCCTAAAACAAGATGTATCTTGCCGTTCTATGTCTGGAGTATCTCTTACCTTTCACATAGCCACTCTCCTACAAGATGAGGTGTCATCCCTCTGTGAGGGTCGAAAGCGATTTTCATACATGCTGAAGTAGCCAGTATGTCAATGGTGGTCTTGGGAATCAATGGTGGCAGATTCTGACAGCCACATTAGCACCTCTATGTCAGAGAATATCATTAAAAGCTGCTCTTTTCTCTGCAAACTGTTTGTGTCCCTCTACCAGATAGCTGGCCGCTTTTAAATGTTCCTTATTGATGCAAATGTTACCTTCCTGTTTCCAGAGAGCAAGCTATTGTCTTCCAGGGACAGGGTTGTCACCATGCAAGCGAAGGATGCTTCTTGGACCTCTGAAGTGAGACTAAGAGGCAAACCAATTCCACACTGATTTTATCACAGGTAACGAAAAGTACACTTTAAAAAAAAAAAAAAAAAATTCACTAAATTTATCAACAAATGACTTTCACCATTGAATTCGATTTTTGAAACCAACTTAACTCTAACATTTTCGGTGTTTAGATATTAAAAAGTATTTTATTTTTATCTAGGTCTGTTCTGTAAAATGGAGCTTTACCTATACAGTGAAAACAGGAAGTGAGTATTTGTTCCATGTGAAGGCATACTATTCCCAATGTGTAGAATGCCATATTTCAATGTACCCATCAGCCTGCCACGTGAGCTTACTAGGCACATCTTACGAATAACTTAGTCAGTATGTAAAAACCTTTTTGTACAGGTCACGTGCACTTTATTCTTTGTTCAGGGTTACTGCAGTACTTTTAACCTGCATCCCAACCAAGCTTAGTGGTGCTCCCTGAAGACAGATAGTTTTGCGATATATGTAGGTGGTGTACAGACACTGTAACCACATATAACATCTAACTTCCACACCATTGGTGCATTTCTTGCACCATCTTTCATGACCTTACAGAACAGTCAAGTATTTCAATTTGATTAACTAAACACACAATGCATATTGTAAGGGAAAGCCCACATGCCGTTACGAGTGTACCACTGGCATACCACATTCAGTTTTAAAGCCAAAATAACAGACAGGAAAAGTAGGAGATATGACAAAAGTAATGTCCTTTCTTACCTACGTAAACGTCAGTCAGCCTACTTTATCCACTGGTCTGTTCAACAATCATTCGCTTTTACCAGCACCAACATCAAATGGCATTGGCCATGGGTCAGCCCTCTTCAGCCGTGGGCTCTCTTGCATTGTTACTGACAGCATTTTGTCTGATCACATGTGCACACCCATCTCAAAAGAAGTGCACTTCAGTGCCAAGGCTGGTGGGCCATTACTTCAAGTTGCCAATGGTTTTCTCTTTCCATTATTTACCCTTTTTATTTTAGCCATCCATGTACCTTTAAAGTAAACTATGTCTTCCAGTTACAATAATTTAAAGGAAATAGTATCCTTTCTTTGCACCATTAACAATAATATTTTCCTGTGATGTATATTGAAATTAAACAGTGTTTTTTTTACCTATTGGTACTCCTATACTGCTAAGAAGTACCCATAGTGTGCTATTAAAATGCTATGTAATTGTTATTATTTGATGTAAAAAGCATGTTACAAGCAGATGACGGCTTTTGTGGGTGGCTGCATGTTTTTTTTTTCAATTCTTGTTTTATGGTTTATGCTTGTAATGATAAATAAAATAAGCAATTTCAAAGCAATGGGTCTTGTGTTTGCTCAAGTTAGAGCTATTTGCATTGTAAATTCCTAACTGGACTTTTCTTGCCACTTAAATTGAAAATGAAAAGTAAAACAGTTGACATAAGCGAGCTGAATCAAAGCGCCACGGCTGCCACGAGCATGAGTGTAAAGGAGAGATGCAAATGGAAAAATAGGTTTGCTTGCAGTCAAACGTATAGGCAAACGTGCAATTATCCATGTAACACATCTGTGTCCAAGGCGGTAAACAAAAGTGCCCTAAGGAGGGAGAAATGTAAAGCATTTACCAATGACAACAAAGGATTTTTGAAAGGCAAACCCACAAACAAGTAAAAGTGATGGACATGTAGTGGGCGTGGTTAAAAGCAAAGTTAAATTACAACACGTCATGCACACTCGACCTAAAAAGGCACAATTTCACCTGGCCAGATGTATTTTCTTTTCCGGTGGTTGTTAATTCCTGGACATATTTACACGTGTAAAATGTCTTGTTTATTATTTCACAATCCTAGATACTATAGCAGGAATTCCTAATAACACTTTCATATGGATCAGGAACGCATTCACATTTTATCTCTTTTGAGGCCTTTCTGGCAACTGTCTGTGAGCATACTTCAGCACAGCTGTTCTGTAGTATATCAGGCGTTTCCACCAGCTGAGCCGCAGGACCAGTTTCCCTTGATTAATGAACATGTTTCTCTTGGCTAAAGACTAATGGGGCAAATACACGAATGCATCTGCAAGCTAAACCAAGCAACTTAATAGTCTTGACTCAATTCATCTTTTTTTCCGGGGCGCATCTGCCAACCGAATAGTGGTGAAAAATGTTACAATTATTCTGCCCTGTGCCTTCAATTGAGAAAGTGTCACTGAGTGACACATACATAAAGAAGGCGTAGCATATTTGCCGAACAATTTATAAAACAGTAGATTAAATAAATGAACAACAGATATTGAGTTGCACAAGTATAATACTGGTAGTCACAAACTAAGTCGGAATCACAAGGAAACAGCAGTACTGAGAAGGCCAATTGCTTGTTGTGGGTTCAGGTACCGTTGCTATATGTGCTCCTAGGCACTGACACACATATATAAGGGTTGCATTTGTAATTTTCACATAGCCGCCTAAAACAGCCTATATTTTTGTTATTGTTGAAAAGACAGTGAACTTCAGCTTAATGTGCTTACTGAAAGAATGTTCTACAATGGTGCTTCCAGACACCTTTTTTCAATTCATACGATGAAATATCCACTCAAGTTGTAATTTATGTTTAAGAAAGGCCTGCGAATTAAAACGGATCTTTTTCGGATAATTTTGCATCAGTTGTGTCATGAACAATAAAACAGCAGGGGAATGAGGACTGTAACCAAAAGAAAAAGCAATTAAGGCGCATGAAAAACATTTGCTGATACATTCAAACTGTGCTGTGAAATGTTCTGTCTTTGTTTTAAGGAACGAGTTGCTTTTGTTTCTTACTCTCATTTGTCATCCTTCTTAGTACCGTGTCCCTAATATCAAATGAGCCGTCTGTTTTAAAATCGGAGAAACATATTTTTCTTAGTAATAGTGGCTGCGTCTATGTCTGATAGTGAAGCAAAATGCCACAGGGACCCAAGTATGCAGCACATGGAGTCTGGATGCCACACTGGAACATTCTCTCATTGAAGGATGAGTCACTCCTTACTTTTGAAGGATGTTTCACAAAAACAAAACCACATTATACACTACTTTCAGCTATCCAGATACACACTCCCTGTTCATACAAACCAACATCATTATCCTCTACTTGCCCCTGCCAGACCCCCTTTTATTATGACTATACCTAAACCCAGTCTTCCAAAAACAAATAATTTACAAACACCCTCCCCTGCTCTTTTTCAATTAAACACAACCATACAATCCTTACACTCCACTCCACCACACATATTACCTCATCCAGTGATCAAGGCTAACACCCCTGACACAAATCCACCCCTCTTACACACCTCATACACTCTTCTCCAGAACACATCAACACCCCCTGTAATGTTCTAATTCAACTCACCAGCACTAACACACATACAAATCCTTCACAGAAAACCAATACATCCAATATCTTCTCACTATTCCACAAAAACAAAAGAGACCACACAACTTTCATAATACTTTCCATCACACTCACTCCCACCTTCATGACTACACAAAGAATACAAATCCTGACCAATCTTTACCCCATATTCTCACTCTTCACAAGCATCTACCACAAGCACCCCACAGCTACATTCATTCACCCACCTCTCATCCATTGCACAATTTAGAGCCTTACATTATGATCCACATGCTCCTCCACCACCTCTAACCCATAATCCTACCACATTAAACAGACACAAACAAATATACAATAAGGCTACTCTACAAAAAAGTACACTATTCATGTCTCTCTCAGCTACCAAGTCCACCACCAACACACACACAGACCCAACAAAATGCTTCCTAAGCATGATGGAAGGAAAACACTATATTGAAAAACAGGACTATTGTTACCCTCACACAGTTATCACAACTAACAACACACCTGCTACAAACTCAAAATATACCCTTCTCCAAAACAACACAACACTGGCACAAACACACATTTTCTAAACTGCCTGCTCATAAATGCTCGCTCACTCTTAAAAAAACAAGCTCCACATCTACGACCTGCTCACGGACATGCAACATGACTTACTATTTTTAACAGAATGATAGTTGGGAGATGACAAGGCCCCATTGTTGCATGAAGCTGTTCCTCCGGGCTATCAAACCATCACAATAAACTGTATAGGCAAGAGAGGAGGTGGACTAGCTATTATATTCAACCAAGTAATACATCTCAGTAAAACAGACATTTCAATACAAGATTGTGAGGTCCTCCTCAGCAGATGCAACCCTACACCGACTTTCTTCTGTAACTTTGTCCTCCTTAATATACCTCCACCTAACAACTCAATATCCCCAGACACTTTTCTAGATACAGTCTCAAACCTTATAACATTATGCTCAAACCTATGCATTCTAGGGGACCTAAACATTTAGTTTGACAAACCCAACATGTCCCATCCAAAAGCTATCACCACTGGCCTAGTCGCATTGAACCTACATCAGATTGTACACAATCCCAAGCACATCGCTGGGCACATTCTAGATATCATTTTTGTGAAGCCTGAACTAGTTACCATTCATAGCATCACTTCAATCACATGGTCAGACCACCATTTGCTAACGTTCCAACATAAAATACCACAAATCAACACACCCCGTGGAATCTTACATACATGCATCTATCGACTATGGACCAAACTCAGTTTTGAAGACTTAGAAACACAACTAACAGCCAACACAGATCTAGATGCAATTAATTCTGTTCCAAAATTTTATGAGGGGCTACAGGAAGCTTTCGATATCCTAACACCACTCAGAAAACCTAAGCAGGACAAAATAAAAGCAACACCTAGGAGAAACACAGAACATAAAAAGATAAAGCAACAAATCAGAAGGTTGCAAGGACCTGTCTTAAAACAAACAACATTCAAGACAAACTTCAGCTACACATACTTAACAGAATAATCAAATCAATAATCAAAAAAGCTAAATAAAAAGTACTACTCAGACAGAATTCTAAATGCTAAATCTGCAACTAAAGTATTTTATAAAATTCTCAATGAATTTCAAAAACCTAAATGCCTGGAAGGATATCATCCAACTTCTCAAGATTTTAGAAACAAACTGGCAACTCATTACACAACCAAGGCAGGCACATTGGACTCCTATCTAAAACAGAAGAAAAGCATCCGCACCAACCCTTTTCCTAAAATCCCCTCCAAGAGTAAACCAACCCAGCCTCTACACTCCTTCAAACAAATATCACAAGGTGAAGTTATGGATTTGGTGAAATAAGCAGGCCTTCCCGTTGCCGTTCTGATCCTTGTCCACCACACATCTTCAAGAACATTCTTTTATCTACTTCTGCTGCCACACCTGTAAGAAGAATTATCAATAACTCTTTAACTACAGGAACTTTTCCTGAAGACCTGAAAAAGGCATACATATGTCTGATATTAAAGAATACAAACCTGGACCCACAGGACACCAACAACTACAGACCAATCAAAATTGGACCTTTCCTGGGCAAACTGATAGAAAGAGCAGCTTGCACCCACATGTCACAATTCATTGAAGACAATTCCATACTTTCAGACTCCCAAAAGGGATTCCGTCCAGGAAAGGGCACTGAATCAGCACTCATAGCAATCTGAAATGATCTTAAAAACGCAGTCGACCACAATGGAGTTGCTGCACTCCTTCTCTTGGACCTCTCAGCTGCCTTTGATACTGTTGACCATGACACCCTAATTCAAAGACTCCACGGAGCCGACATAGAAGGGGCTTCTCTTGACTGGATTACATCCAACCTTCAAAACAGAACAAATATTATCTATTCTCCCCCCTTCTCCTCCAAACCCTACCTCACAAAAGCAGGGATTCCCCAAGGATCAATTATTTCACCAATGCTTCTTAACATATACATGATGTCATTACCAGAATTGATAAATGATTTTCAACTCACATGCTAAAACTATGCAGATGACACACAAATACTACTTAAATTGGAATGCCCCAGAGACATTGAAAACTCACAAATCTTCAGTTGCCTCAGAACCGTCGACCAGTGGATGTCTAAATGCTTATGAAACGGAAATATTCACATGTGGCGACTTGAAAAATTATAACCCACTATGCGCCTGGCCTGACGATCTTGGACCACCTCCTCAAGTATACAAGAAGTAAAAGACCTTGGAATTACCATGGCTCCAAGTTAACAATGAATGCCCAAGTGGACAAATGAGCACGTTCAAGTTTCATCAACTTGAAGACTCTGCGATTAATTTTCCCCCACCTTGAATTTCCACACAAGGTGCAGGCTACTGTCTCTCTTGTACTATCCAAACTGGATTATGCCAATGGACTCTACCATGGATCACATCTCTCTAATATGAAAAAGCTACAACATATTCAGAACTCTGCTACCAGGCTACTATTACATGTAAAGCCACTAGCCCACATCCCCCCTGCCTTGAGATCATTACACTGGTTACCCATTACCAGAAGATCCACCTTCAAGATGCTTTGTAAAGCTATACATGGACCAGGACAGGTTTTCATCAGAAACAAAATAACTAAATACATTCAACAAAGAAACCTCCGCTCAAGATTGGCACCCTGCCTTAGAACACCACCATACAAGAAAAAGACAATTGGTGGTACAGCCTTCTCCATTCAAGCAGCGAAACTATGGAATTAATTACCCCCAAATTTAAGATCCATGAATAACTATCTTGCCTTCAGAAGACTACTCAAGATTTGGCTCTTTCCTTCATAACCACCATATTCAAACAGCAATGGACTGCATATGCCTGTGTTGATAAAAATGTATAATCTGATTATGTGTATATTCTATATATTTATAGTTATTTAAGAAATTTGTATTGTTACTATTTCATAATAATAAACTATACACATACTCTTTCAGCCTGTTTAACAAATGTATATTTACTCACAGTTAAATATAAATGTATATATATATATATATATGTGTGTGTGTGTGTGCATGTGTGTATGTATATATGTGTGTGTATATAAATATATATATATGTGTATATTATTCTATGCTTAATTATTCATAGGTCATTGCATAGCTCGTAGATAAGTTATTTTAGATACTTATGACTCCCTGCTTTCGTTTTTATATCACAATGATCAACTTTTTTATTATCCTAAGCATTTTGCTATTTAAAAATTGAGGAAAGATAAATGAATGTTAGAAAAGTACACTTATTAATCAACTTCAAATATTACAAATCTTGAAAGTCTGTGATTATATACAATACTTCTTTTCTTCTCATATTATTATACCCATTATTATATTCTTTGCACATATATTCCCTTGAAAAGTATTTATATGTCTGTTTATGTATTACTCTAGTCCTACTATACTAGAGAATAAATAAATACAAATAAATAAAATAAAATCTATCAATAAAATAATTAAAATAAAGTAAAGAAAAAAAAAACACACACACATATATATTTATATATAAAATAATTATAAATAGATTAAAAAAATATATAAATGTACTCTCTTGTAAGCTTTACTCTGTCTCCCCATCACTCTATCTCTATCAATCTATCCTCCATTCCCACTCTGACTCATCCCAAACCCATTCTACTACTTTGATTTCCAAAATAACCCTGCCTAAGCTCTTCCCTCCTCTACTGCATCTAGCTCACCCCAAACCGCAGTTTACTACCATGATCTTCCAAACAACCCTACTAAATTCTCCCTTATCTATCTCACCTTTGACTCATCCAAAACCCCTCCTGCTACCATGATCTCCCTAGCCTGTTCCACAGACTCTTTCCTCCTTTATCTCTCCTTTACTTATCCCAAGCTTCATCCTATTATTATAAACTCCCAATTAACACTTCTGGACTATCCCCTCTTCTATCCCTCCATTACTCTAGTCAATCCAACTAACAAACTCAACATATCCTCTGCTCAAATTAACTCATAATGTTACTAATACTTTACTTATATTTCCCTATACTCATCCACCACTAATTCCTCTTGGATTCTAGAGTAACATGCTACTTGCCAAAAAGAGCTTTGATGCCCTCTTCAGGGGTAGTAAGCACAATATAAATACAATTTCAGTTACAAGCTAAACCACTGAGGTTTGTACACATAACTAGTACACAATGTTGTGCAGAGCCTCGATCTCTGAGTCTTCTAGGGCATTTTCTTATAATTCAACGTGCATTTAATGAAAGCGACAGAGAGACCCTCAAGGAGTGATCCTCTAGGCACAATACAGTAATGGTACAAACAAACAAAAATCTCTTGTGTTGTTTGTTATCAATCAGATATTGGTTTTAGAGATAATGGCATTGACTTGTTATATTATTATATTGAATGTAGAGCATATATGCTTTCGTTGTTGTGACCTTGTGGCACTAACAGATGTCCAAAGACTTTCTCCATGGTTCTGAATGTGTCCATCCCAGATTGGAGTCTGGATCATGTAATGATGATGAACTACAATTAATATGGTGTAGTCCTAAATACTATTCACAAAAGATGCATTTTGTGATAACCAAAGGGTGATGTATCACTACCCAGCAGCAAAAATAGATAACTCTACCCCATTGCAAGAGGGATAAATGGGTGTGAGGTATTTACTATATCCTGTAAATACCACTATGTCTCGGTGAGACATATAATGGACATGGTAAATATCTCATTCATTATGGAGTGAATGTTCAAGTTTGGCATCCAGACAACATGCTCTGCAGACTTCAGTCCTTGTGGCGCTGCAGTAAATATGAGCTGCTTTGTCTCCGTCTGCCATAATATTGCAGAATGTACCTTGTGCCCATTGGTCGAAGTGGGCAAGAGGCCCGGCGTGCCCATACTTTTATGATTTCTGAAACACCGTTCCCCTACTTTTTGTAAAACGACACCCGTCCTGGGACAGTTAATTCCGATAGTTTAAATGCCTCAGCTGAAGTGTCATGCTTACTACACCAGGAGGTGTTGAAGGGGCAGTAATGTAAACAAATTGCACTATGTACACTAAGATCTATATTTTGGAAGAGGCATGTTCTGTTAAAAAAGTGAGTCGTGCCACCTCGAAAATGACTGGAAGGAGCGCTCCTACAGTTCCCTATGCTACTGGAGCTGTCAAGACCACCATTTCTGTGAACATAACACACCAATGACAGCAGAAAGTGAGCCACTGAGTTGGAGGCCTGCTGTTATTAACCAAGCAGGCCTTCTTGGGACACAGTGCGGCAGCCCTCCTATGGATATGTATCCACCCACCAGTTCAGTAGTTGCGGCTTCCTATCTTCTCAAGCAGTGTCAAGGTAAGGCTTGAGAGCTGGCTCTGGACTGAGTAGATGGACTCCTGCAATGTGGAGAGGTTCCATGCTGCAAACACAAGACTCCAGAGGCTGCTAGCATACACCAATTGAGATACAGAGGGCTGCACTTTCCAACTCCATCCCGCCCATAGGCTCTCTGATTGAGAGATGCTGTGGATTCGGTTCTGCGAAGGCTACATCTGAGGCTCACACAGCCTGTGGCAGGATAAATAGAGGTGGGCAGTGATATTGAATGCCCACCTGGTGAGTACAAGTAGGGCACAAGTCGAGGGTATGAGCGAGTGGACGGTGTCCGCCCACTATTTTCACAGGGTGGACACTGTCCACCCTGCCAAGAGGCTAGGCCCCACTATAAAATAATGAGAACTGCTCCAGGGACTCAATCAGCAATGCCTGCACATTGTTTGCTTTGGATCTGAGAAAAAACGTTAGGCACCTTGGAGTCTTTCTTATTTCAGACTCCAGTTGGGCCCATAACAAAGGCTGAACTTAAGGGGCCATTTCTCCTCCTTTTGTTTTAGCCTCCTGGTTGGAATATGGCAGTAGCCTCACACCCAGATGCAAATATAGTGAAGGGGAAACAAAATCACACAGCTTGTTAACCCTTCACACCTACTTAAGAGACGCAGGCTTTTGACTTTGTTTAGTCCCTGTATTATACATGCCAACATTTTAGAATGGGGAAGACAGCCAACATAAAGCATTTTTTGCTTTAAAAATTGTTAGTCTCTCCTGAATCTGGTCAATTGGCAGGAATGTTGTATGTAGGAAATATGCATGCACTTTAAGATTGTCAGATGTGGTGGCCTTTCACAGTATTTACACAAAATAACAATTTAAACACCACTATTTTGTATTTCTTTTATAGCAATACTTATCCCAATGAAGGGTGTCAGAGCCCTTTACTTTACACGTATACATTATGTTGACAATCAACCATACAAGTTTGTAAACTAATGTACAGTATATGTTACATAAGATAGTGAGGGTTACAAGTTGTAGGAGTCACATATCATCCTCTACTCTGAAGGATTACAAAGCAACTGTGATTAACAAAAGCATCTCTGTGTTAAAAGCAGTAATCCACCTACCTATCTGCATTAAATCAACATCTGCTTTCTGCATGTTACATGATGTGCTTTGCAGGGGACACATTAATCCTCTGTGCTACTTTGTTTCTGAACTGGGGCTAGACAAAGGACAGATCTTTTCAGCAAATGCCTTAACCACCAATGTCATTTTACCATTATTATTATTCCCTCAGATTTACTGGGCGCACAAAGATCTCTGCAGCAACTGCCTTAACCCTGTAAGATATTTGAAAATTCAGATTTTGCAACCAATTAAGCAGAATAGACTTACTGCACTGGGGTTGCATCACTTTACTGGAAAACCCTAATGCAAAATCTGTTTTGGATTTACAGTGCCACACAAATCATGTTTTCATGGCTTGGTGAAAAAAAAAAAAACTATTGCACTGCAGCTCATTGCCCTGCCTTGCAATATGTTGCCTCAGGTAGGTGTTGCATGGGTGGTGCTTGGGCGTTCTCATGCATTCATGCATTCACCCATGTATTTTGATGCAAACCTATATTTACAAAGACTTGCAAACACAGATTTGCACCATACTGGTGAGTCTGATCTTAGGCTGGTGTGACAAGGAGAAATGCCTATATTTCTACTCATTATTTCCTGTTTGCATGTATGCTACGTTCTGCAGCATACATACAAGGAGAAAATAGCCTCAAAGGATCCTTTATGCGTGGATAAAAAAACAAAAAAAAACAAAAGCAAGGCAGGACATTGTGCTTCCTTGCACTACCATGTGTCAAGAAGGCATACATGGGTAGTGCATGGGGACTCTCATAAATCCACCCATGTATTTTGTGTACAAATAATATACACAGTCTTCTGAGGCATACTAGCTTTCCTGGGTTAGCTCTCAAGTCCCACTTCCATGTCAAAATATCATGGCTATTCCTCATTTATGTGTGGCAACATTCCAGCTAGGACTCACTAGTGAATTCAAGTCTTAGAAGTTCCATTATGGCGTTGAGAAAGTTAAAGTGACTCCAAACTGCACTGTTTCAGTCAGCAAAAATTGACTCCCAGGCCTGGTGATCCAGTATACAGTATTACCTGCTCTTACTAGAATGGAGGTTAGGAGTGCCCCAGTGGTGAGCAGAAGTCTGGATGCTCACCACTCAAGCCAGTCCCTGATCTAACTCCTGTGCGCACAGATTCACAATTTAACCCAAAGCTTGTCTACCAGGAACATCAGACCTGACAACTTTGAAAACCTCTTTTCACTGTTTGAGGATAGGTGAAGGAGTCTTGGATGGTGTGAGCCCTGGAGATGGGGTATGATCCTGAGCCCTTTAGTGTTTGACTAGCATTACTAGGGCTTCTGAGGGGCGATGCTATGGAGAGGGGGTTAGTTTTTCACCAATGTCCTTCTGAGTTTGCAAACCACCCATCGACATAAGCTGTAGAGACCCTCCACTGGAATCTATGGAGCATAATCTGTGCAGGCCTAAGCTTTTGTTCAGTCCCAGTGGCGTAGCGTGGGCTGTCAGCACCCGGGGCAAGGCAAGTAATTTGCACCCCATAACCCGTGGATTTTAGCACTCGCGAGTGCGAGCGCGCCCCCCCCCAGATGTTGCGCCCGGTGCGGCCGGCCCCCCCTG
This sequence comes from Pleurodeles waltl, assembly GCF_031143425.1. Classification (NCBI taxonomy): domain Eukaryota; kingdom Metazoa; phylum Chordata; class Amphibia; order Caudata; family Salamandridae; genus Pleurodeles; species Pleurodeles waltl. The sequence goes on along the minus strand of NC_090442.1, from coordinate 579,103,379 downwards.
CACCCTCCACGCTACGCCACTGTTCAGTCCTTCTCCTTGAGTGGAAAATGTGATGTGTGTCTTCATAATTCTGCAAAGTGGAATCAGAACTTTGTAATTGAAAACTACAGATGCAGTCTTTCTATCCCTGTGTTTGAAGAGAGTGACCCCACACAATCTAATAAATACAATCTGGTTAGGTCAAAACACAGTTGTAACAGAATTGCTGATCAACACCTGGTAGCTCTGGCACAAGTAGCAGGCAATCCCCAGAGAAGTGTGAGCTATGATCAAGCAGTACCAACAGCTATAAAGTATAGAACTTAATACAATTAAATTCTCAATGTAATTTAGATAAATGAAGAAAAAAACCAATATAGTCATATATGAAAAAGGGGAACCAGAGAAATTATTTGTTTTAAAAGTGTTAATCCAAACACTGGCTAGAAAAAGTAAAGCATCATTGCTAAATAACAGTTTGTAGTTGACAAGCACCTATGCATGAATTCAGTTTGAAATTGTTTTCATGGAGATCAGATACACTGAGTGTGATGCCTCGGTCAAAGATTTTACCTTGTAAGTTAATGGCAGGTTTATCAACGATATGCACCATAACTGATGCAAAGTGTTGATTTGTTATTTGCTTTCCAATCCAAAACATTATTTGTTTTAGAATGTTGCTTAAGCGTTATAAAAAGTAGGGCTATCTGCTACCTGCTACTTTGCACTAGTTTTCTTCAAGGTCTTATCCCATGGCTGTGTCTATAAACATTTAAAAAGGCAAGTAGGAGAAATATTTTTTTCCCCAAAGTTTTCAAACTTGTGTGCTGCAGTGCACACATACAAGGAGAGGATCGGTTTAAAGTATGTCTGAGCCAACATTTTATACTGTTGTCACATAACGTAATGCAGCAACTTTAATATGTCTGTATTTTGTGACCAAAATTGCAAACCATACATTTTTCCTTGAAGTATAATATTGCTGCAGTTTAAGCAGAGCGCAATAGTGCCCCTGGCAGCCAAATGTTTCTAACATTTGTGAGTGTGTAAATAAATATTGCGGCCCACATATGTCATTTATCTCCCATGGCATTGGTGCATGGTCTTTGCCATCTAGTATAAATTTATGGGAAACCTTAATAGACAAGCGCATTTACCAGATACTGAAAGAGAGGAACAATTGAAGGCATCTGCAGAATACTTCTAATAGACATTGGTAGCTATAGGATTGTCAATGAAGAACAGTGTCATCCTTTCAAAGGTACACTTTAACATGTATTATGTGGCATACTAGATTACTTGAAGTAGATTACGACATTTTTGCAACTTCTGACATTGCTCCACAAACCATCCTTGTATTATTTACATATAATTACAATGGAGTGTTTTGTAACGTGGAACACTGTATGATATGTAGCATACTCATAAGCCTAGAGTTTCTTTGGCTTTATAAATATGGCCATTGTTGTGCTTTCTCTTATTTTGTTGCCTAGCAGCCCCACTGTTGTTACACTGTATGTGGATTTAGCACACACACAGTGCCATTAGAAATTATTGACATATCAAAAGTGTAAAACACTTTGGGCCTGATTGAAATCTTGGCATCGGGGAATACTCCATCACAAACATGACGGATGTATTCCGTCTGAAGTATTACGATCCCATTGTATCCTTGGGAGATGTAATACAGTGGACAAGATATCCTCTACATTTGTGAGAGTATTTCATCCGCTGAGATCTCAATCAGGGTCACGGTCTATATTATACTAGTTATGACTGTTATGGTTGTTTGAAAACACTCAGTATTGTAATGGTAACTTTATAAGTCTCCTGGGGGGCAATTGATCTTATGTTGTCACATCCAGAGTGAGTAAATTGTCAGTATGTTTTGAAAATGATCATAACACTTCAGGTCTTAGTCATCATCTTCGAACAAATGTGTTGATTCAAAATATGCATGATATGCACGTTGTCTTGACTTTGATCTTATTATGATCCTCATTACAATGGGTGTAGACATCCAAAGAGATAATTCTACCTGCAGAAATACCAATATATCATAAATATTTGTAGGAAAAGAAAATAGGCCATGGCAACAACATAAGTATATTAAATAGCTACAAAATGTGGTCTATGTTTTCATATTGGGTCAGTTTTGAACTTGCAACCACCTTACCACTGGCCACACCATACTTACCTCCGGCCCTTCCATTAGTGTGGAGGAACATCACCCCCTGCTGCAAGTGTAGCAAAGGTGAGAAATAAAATGGCAATAAAATTAATGTATTACCATGCTATTTTTCGATACTCCCATCCTGAGCAGTGTTTGAGGGCAGAAACATTGATGCTGATTGGCAGCATGGGACAACTGGTGCTCACTCCAGTTTAAAGTGTGCATGTCACTTTTGCCAGCTGGCTTGCAATGGATAGCCTGATATGCACACTTTAAACCTCTTTAACCCAAGCTATCTTAGACAGCTGGGTGCAGAGCAGACACTAGACCCCAGTGCCTGAGGGATCTTTGTGGCAACCCACTATAACCAAACCTGGTGTTTCTCTCATGCTGCTTAACAATATCAGCAGCACAAAAGCAGCATCCGGATTGGTAGAGGGGAGTTTCTTGAGGAACCAGGAGGACTTGCGCTTGGAATTCAGTCCATAAGAGAACACCGAGGATGAGGAGGCATGGGTATGTAAATATGTAAGCTTCTATTTTTTACTTTTTGACCTACTGATAGGCACTGTGAGAAAATCACATTGCCTTGAGCCTCAACTCGAGCATTCTCAGTCATGGCCCGTTATCAACAAAATCTGTTAGTGAGCTATGATTGACAGCTTTGGCTTTGAGCCTGAAGGTACTGTTGGTTTATCACAGTTCCTGTCACTGGATTAGAATTCAATACGCTCTCAAAGCCCCTCCACTGTTGTCACCGCTCGCCACTACCCATAGGTTATGCTTTTCTCTTGGTCCGGTTTGTGATCCTGCAGCCACGGGAAAACACATTCTGCCTCAAGAATGAAAACCCTCTCTTGAAAATTTAAAGAGGAAGAGATATTTCACTGAGGAGACAACCCTTGCAGTAAAATGTGTGGTCAAACACTGCAAAAGAACTACAGGGGCTATGTCCATTCACCCTCACTGGGGCACAGAAAAATGCCTTGTGATAGGAGGTCACTGAATCAGTAACTGCATTGGGGGTAAAGTTCACACCCCAGGGGACGTAAGGAAAATAAGGCAAGATGAAAGGAGGTGATGAAAGAGAAATTCTCCAGGATTCAATTGGCTGAAGTTCTTCCTGAAGAGCACTTGGTTCCACTGTTTATATTGGAATAACCAATGATGATGAGCACAACAAAAAGACACCTGTATATGCAAACAATACATTTTTATGCACTCAGTGCAGCATCACTTTATATAAATCTGCCCCTAAATGTTTCTAAAAATAACCTATTACTTCCACATCCATGTGTCCTGAATGGGGGCCACCCCCGATGTTTCATAAAAATTCATGGAAAACAGAAACTCCTAACAATTAACTGGCAACATATGGAAAAGTAATGCTTTTTTCTTGCTTTCATGACAACCAAACATGGCTATTGCCCACAGGTCTAAAGTCGAATCATTAATTGACCTTCTACAGTGGATCATCGCCTTCTCAGTTGCCGCACCAGAATCCCCTGCAGAAGCAAGAACCACAGATTATTCCAAAGAACTCTCACATCCAACAGGATAAAGAGCCACAACACACTCTAAGGATCTTTTGCATCCATACCCACCAATGGGATCCCATACCACACTTTGCACCAAATACTTTTTTTTGTAATTCTTTTTATTGCAAACAGAGCTCAGCATTCAACTGGAACCCGTATCAATTACATAGAATAGTAGCTCAGACAAGGTAGACATTATGACCCGGCAATCAATCAACATTGCACAACCACTGTACCTAGACCATCTATTATTCCCTGGCCTGCCACCTCTGCCCTCCCTCGCCTCCAGGGGGCCCAAGCGATCACCACTCCCTCCAGGCTATTCCGTTGCATCTCTGTGCGCAACCCATTTTGACCATATTTTTCCATATTTCTTCTTGCATCCCCTGCTTTTGTATATTACTTGTTCCGCCCTTTGGCACCAATCTAAGTCTCTCTCCAAGTCCTCAGGCCGCAGAGGGTCCCTCGCCCCTCATTCCCGTGCAGTATTTCACTTAGCCACACCAGCCGTCAATTGTAATCAAATTTTCAGATGTCTGGGCCACTCCTCGTCCCCCACAATGCCCAGTATTAGCCATTTCACCTCCCGCTGTATATTCAGCCCGGTTACTCTACTCATTATCTGTACCACCCTTTGCCAGTACTCCTGGATCACTGGGCAGCCCCACAGTATGTGGAAAAAGGATCCCAGTGCGTTGCATCCCCTGGCACACAAGTCGGAGTCAGTACGACCCATCCTATGCAATAGTGTTCTGTAGTAATGTGCTCTGTGGAGAACCCTCAACTGTATGAGGCAGAAGTGGGCCCTTATAGCTATCTCCCTGGGGCACTGCACTGCCTCCATCCAATCCTCATCCTTGAACATTCCTAGATCGTTTTCCCAGGCTGCCCGTAAAGATTTCAGAAGATCTTGGGAGTTGTTCATAATTATCCTGTAGAGCAGAGAGATAGCCCAGCTCGACAAAGGCTCTGTCAGAATTCTATCTGCCAGAGGGGATGACTCTGGCAACTGCCCTCCCTCCAGCATGTGCCTATGTAATGCGTGTCCCAGCTGCAACAGCCTAAATCACTTAGACTTCCCCATCTCATACTCACATTCAAGGTCCTCAAATGTCACTAGTGTTACCCCCTCCACACATCTCACAGGGACTCTGTCCCAATGATCTCCCATTTCCGAAATCCCTGGAGTTTCCCCACCTCCTTCAGCAGTGCAGTGGACCATAGTGGGGTTCTGTTGGTGAGCTTCCCCTCCCAACCTAAATATCTATTGGCCGTCCTCCAAGCTCTAACCACCGATTGTGTATGAAAAGGGAGCTGACAAAGCCGCCCGTGCACCCCAGTGTCCAATTGCCTCTCTGTCCACGATAAATGCTGGGTCCTCCCCGCCCCAATTACTCAGTCATTAATTATGCACAATTGTGCTGCCCAGTAGTATGTACGAATTTCTCTGACCACCAGTCCTACCTCAAAACCCCATCTGGAGTTTAGTTATGGAGATGTGCGAGCTACCTCCAACCCAGAGGAGCTTCCTTAGTTTACTATTTACAGTTTGAAACAGTCCAAGCGGCACCTGGTATGGGGTAATCTGGAGACAGTACAGCGAACACGGCAGGGCCATCATCTTAAAGAGTACAGCTCCAGTGGGAGACATCCTCCTAGAGGCATCTCAGTTGTACCAGCAAATTTTCTTCCAGGAGCCTGGGCACGCTTCGCGTGACATACATATCCACGTAGCCAAACCCCTCCTTTGCCACCACAGCTACACATCGCGCTGGCAGCGCCAGGGTGCCCTCCATGAGCGGATAAACCAATGATTTGTCCCAGTTAATTTGGTATCCAGAATAACTACAAAAAATTTGAAAGATATGGAGCAGCCTATCTACCGTAACTCTCGGTCTTGTAGCGTAGAGCACAATGTCATCGGCGTATAGGGAGATTCGCTCCTCCCAATCCCCTTTCCCTCTTATCCCGTATACCAAGGGGTCCTGACTTATCCATGAGCCAGTGGCTCTAGCATAGTGCCAAAATCATGGGGGAAAAGGGGCATCCTTCACTCATCCCCCTGTACAGCGCAAATGGGCGGGACACCATCCCGTTCATCTGCACCCTAGCCAGGGGGGACGGGTAGAGGATCCGGACTGAGTCGTAGAATCCAGGGCCGAATCCAAGCCTATCCAGGGCTGCAAATAAGTATGGCCATTCTATACTATTGAATGCCATTCTGACATCTAGTGACAGCACTACGCATCCTTATGGTTAGCATCCTTAGTCATATGCAGAACCCCATACAAGTGACAGAGTTTGAGTCTAGTTACCCTCTGGGGCATAAACCCTGCCTGGTCAGGGTGAATTAGTTTTGTAATTACCTTCCTCAACCATTTGGCTAGGATCTTTGCCAAGACCTTAACCTTCACATTCAACAATGAGGGGGGCTTGTACGAATTGCAGGTCTTTGGGTATTTCCTTATCTTTGGGATTACCACTATAGTGGCTATTCTCTGATCCCATGGTAGGATCCCTTCTGTTCTTGCTGCCCTAAACATTTGCAGCATATACTTTGCTGCCTCCTTGACTGCACACTTATACAGCTCGACTGGAATTCCATTTAGCCCAGCGGCCTTTCCGGATTGTAACTCTCGAAGGGCCTGTCCAAGCTCCTCCTCCGAGATTTCCTCCTCCAATGCATCACGGTCTTTAGGAGTGAGGGTCTGAAGGGAAATATCCCCCAGAAGTTCCACGCATTCCACTCAGGTGAACTCAACCCTGGACTCATACAGCCACTCATAGTATTCTGTGAAGGCCTCAGCGATGTCCCCATTGGTTGTGCTCTCCTGCCCCGTCCTCATCTCTAACCGTCACCACCCATGTTCTCCCCCTGTCTCTCCTTTCAAGCAAGACCATTAGTTTGTTGGCCTTATCAACTACCTCATACAGTCGACATTGGGTTGCGTTCGCGTATGCTTTCTCCCTGTCATCTACCAGATCCCTCAACTCCTGCTGAAGAAGCCTAAGCTGATGACATTGTTCAGGACACAGTGAAACGCTCTGCACGGCTGCCATCTCTAGAGCCCTAATTTTGACTTCCAGACAATTTACTTTTACCTGTTGCTCCTTTTTAATTCCACCAATTAGCGTCTGCACATGGCCTCTGATCACTGTTTTGTACGACTTCCATAGGATAATTGGCGATGCCCAAGACCCGTCATTTTCCTGAAAGTACAGAGCTGTCTGTTCCCTAATCTTATCCCTGAAGTTCGGATCAGTGAAGGGCCAGGGGTCTAATCTTGGAGGCAGCCCTCGTTCCCTGCTTGGATTGCTGAGTTTCACCGTCACCAGGGAGTGATCCGAGACCCCCCTTGCCAGATGAGTTGCCCCATAAAGCTGCCCTGCCTGAGGATAGAGCATAAAGATGTAATATATTTGTAAAAAACTATTGTGTGCTGTGGAAAAGTATGTGTATTGGTTCCCACCCTGGTTATGTTCCCTCCAGAGGTCCACCAGACCCATCACCTCCGCAAACATCCTGAGGGGACTCTGATTCCCCCCACCCTAACTTTGGGCCTTGACAGTCTGTCCCTCCCAGCATCCATAACATCGTTCATATCTCCATCCAGGATCAAGATGCCCCTGGGGAGTCCCAGTAGCTCCCCTCCCAGCTCTCGGAGTGTTTCCCCCGTAACCTGGGTGGCACATAGAGTGAGAAAATGTTTATCGCCCGACCCTCCCAGCGTCCTGTCTGTATTATGAATCTGCCCAAGGGTTCTGCACGCGTAGTACCCGGGGTGTATGTCACCTTAGCGCTGACCATTATTCCCGCTCCTCTCAAACCAGTTGTATAACCCACATACGCCACCAGGGAGTAACCCATTCGATCTAGTGCCTTATACCTGTTCCCTTTCAAGTGAGTTTTCTGAAGCAGGATGATGTCTGGTGTGTGTCGCTGGATGTATTGTAGGACTACTGTGTGCTTAATTTTGTTGCCAAGACCATTGACAGTCCAGGTCATTATCTTGATCTCTGTTGTAGCTTGCTTTGACATGTCATATTTGTGTGTGCCACCTCCTCATGCATCGTATCCGTGGCCCCACCCAGCGAGCATCGTGTTGCTGAGCTTCAACAGAATTTTCCAAAAGGGACGGGAACTGTCCCTGGATAACTTTCCCTAGAACACTCCCTCACCATGCTAACCTGCATTGTGGACCTGAACTTGCCCACCTCCCCAACTTGCAGAGCGCCTGTTGCCCTAGAGCCGTCTAACTAGTCAAGGACTGGCTGGTGTCACCAATCAGTGCTTATAAAGCGAATGTGTGTATCCTATACCCTCTTGTCTCTCTCTAGTAACCAAACATCAGTTCTACCAAACTTCCAAATAATCACTGTTTTGTTCAAAGTAGGGTGACTGCAGTCCTTCAACATTGGACATCAGCATTCTGAGTTGAATATGCTTCTCAACTTTCTGCCGTCCGTCTGCTTGTGTTCACTCCGTATCCTCTGATTGTCCCGACTCAGTGTCTGCCGGAATCGCCTCTGCTCCCTGGTGCTTATCTCGGTGATTTTCCCCATCCTCAGTTGGGTTCTGATCTGGTGTGAGTGGTATCGATTCTACCTTTGTGTCCCTAGATTGTCGGTCCGAGGTCCTGAATGGTTTCTCGCTCCTTGGGGTAAGTTTACCCCATGTGCGCCAGCCCTCAATCCAGTCCCATGCCTCGGCTGGCATAGCAAAGAACCATGACTTGCCCTCCGACACCACTCTCAGCCTGGCTGGATAGAGCATCATGTATTTGATATATTTTGCTCTCAGGGCCTTCTTGACCTCATCAAAACTGCGGTGCTGGCGTTGAAATGCAGTGTAAAGTCGGGGAAGAACCTTATTGTAGTGTTCTTATAAAGGAGGTCTCCCTGCCACTGGGCCGCCTGCAGAATGGCATCTCGGTCCCTGTGATTAAACACCCTAGCTATAATAGTCCTCAGCGGGGCCCCCGGTCTCGGCGGCGGCACTGGCACTCTAAGCGCCCGCTCGATAGAGAAAAACGTTGAGAGTCTCTTTGGATGGAGGTGGTTGGTGATCAAGTCTTCCAAGAATAGGTCTACAGCAAGACCCGACACCCCCTCCGGGACCCTCACCATCTGAATATTGTTTCTCCTTGCCCTGCCTTCTTGGTCTTCCAACGGGGCCACCATCTGGGTCTGTTGTTTGGTTAGAGACTGGACCTCATCTTCCAGCTATTTTGTTGTAGATTGCAATAGGTGAATTTGTAATTCCACAGATTGAACTTTTTCTGATATCTTGTGGAAGTCCACTCGCAGGAGATTGACATCGAGCATTACCCAATTTAATTTAGGTTCTAGTGAGTTCTTGAGGTCTCGAATGGCCTCCAGTATGGCTCCGAGAGAGGATTCCGCACTCCCCTGCAGCTTCACCTCGCTCACAGCTGGTTGCTTCACCGCTGTGTACTTGTCCATTTTGTTTAATTGTGCATTTGGGTGGCTCTTTGGTTTCACCATTGTTCTATATGTCCCCCTCCCGTCCACTCTCAGGCTGCTGGCTTCCACCTGCAAATCCTGCTCCTCACACGCACTTGCTTGCTGTCCCCGCCGTCCAGATCGGGCCCCACCGGCCCCTACCACTATTACCTTACCACCTCGGGCACGTTGCTCCTCTATTGGCCCTCTCCCTCCTTATTCTGGCCCAGTCACGTCCTTCTGTTCCTTGCTGCGTGTGTGTGTTCCTTGTTGTGGCCACCTACGCCCCACAGGTCTGCAGTTCGTCCGGGGGCACTGCATGCTGAAGCAAGTCAAGCCTCCCTCCTTTCACGGGCTACTCGCTCTCCTGATGGTCCTTTCGGCTCCTGCGGTGTTCTCTGGGCCCACCGGCCCGTTTACTGGAGCCCAGCTAGGCCGCCAATACTTTCTTCCCCACTTCCCCCCATATCAAGTTGCCCTGGGGGGAGGTTCTGGGGGCCCCCCCTTCCAACACTCACCGGGGAGGCCCCACTACTCCTGCCAGTTACTGAGCCCCTTTCCAGCTGCGTGGATGCGGCTCCCCTCACCAGCCTCCACTGTTTCACCTCGCAGGCTGAGCTACGCGCTCCCAGGCACTTACTCCTTGTCCGCCAACAACAGCAAGTGGGCCGACCCAGACCAGCCGCTGTGCAGTCTTCCTCTTGTCACCCGGTCGGCACACCAACACTCCTTTCCCTCAGGTGCCAGCAACCTGCTGTAGCGAGCTGGTCCTCCCTCCTTCCCCAGCCCACTCGCTCTCTTTATGGTCCTTCCGGCTCCCGGGGCAGTCTCTGTGCCCAGCGGCCCACATACAGGAGCCCAGCTAGGCCAGCCAGCCCGGGCCACCGCGTGGCACTTTCTTCATCCCTTCCCCACTCTATCATGTTGCCCCAGGTAGGGGTTCAGGGGGGCCCCCTCTTCCAACGCTCACCAGAGAGGCCCCACTACTCCTGCCAGCCACTGAGCATCCCTTTGGCCGTGTGAGCACCACGCTCCAAACCGGCCTCCTTTGTTTCACCTTGCAGGCCCAGCTACACGCTCCCAGACCCTTACACCTGGCCTGCCAACAATGGTGAGCGGGCCGAAATGAACCAGCCGCCGTGCAGTCTTTCTCTTACAGCCAGGTCAGCACACCAACACTCATCTCCCTCAGGCGCCCACAACCTCTCTGGCACCTCTCACGGCTTACTCCTTCGTCGTAGCCAGTCTTCGGACTACAGTTCACCAAGGTGTCATTTCTTACTTCATTTAGCCACTTCTCATGCACCAATGTTGTCGGCTTTTGATCGGATGTCAGGGTTAAGATTGTGAAGTTGTCGGAATTCTATTACAGTGCAGCCATCTTGGCTGTTGCCAAGCCAAGCCCCCGCACCAAAGACTTTGCAACCTGTTTTTCTCAACTAAATAACTCCAGTCACCGAGAAAACGGTTTACACCTCAGCCGGCATCACCTCAAGATCAACAATGATGCCTACATTATGTGTTTTCATGCATTTATACACTCTCTAGTTGCTATGGTTGCTACAGCATCCATGTATTTCCAAAAAACAGTCTGATCTAATGGAGTCTATTTAAAAAAGTCACCACATTTACATAGGGACACACACATCACCTTAATTGCACAACACCCAACACTAGCATAGCACATGCACTACACAGCCCTTACAGGGCTCTAGGACATCAGCCGGGTAATGTTATATCTGTTCACTGATACCACATGCAATAGGCACAGATTGATTGTACTTATCCCAAGAGTTAGACCATGAAAAAGCAAAATGTCTACTCCGTCTGTACCAGTGTAAACTTAGGGCCAAGATACAGCCTTAAAGAGTGTAGCCCCGTAGGGTAGTAGTAAATCTGAACCGCTACACGACTAATCCTACAGCATTGTTCATTCTTACTGAGCCTAACAACATCCAAACTGAGTTAGTCAGTTTGCACAAGAAGGGAGTTATAGGGGAGAACACTGTTTGGCCCTGAGATTTTCACGAGAAGAGATTCTTGGAAGTAGCAAAACCACCAAACCAGTACACAAACCTGTCCACTCCTGCTTCCATCTGCAGTGCCAGGGGGTGCCCTTAGCAAGTCTGGGGCTTTCTATGTTAACAACAAATGCACCCCAGACATAGAGTTCCAGTGCAGTGCCATCCACCTCAACGACATGAAGGGAAATGGGTCTTGTGCTAGAGGGTTAAACAACAGCGTAGACACCCCGCATTAGGAGATCTGGGACACTGAGTCAGACAGGTACATGTGGGTAGAAGGGAAGCGGCAACCCTAATTGTACAGAAACTCACATTGTATTCCTTCTGTTTCAGAGGCAAAGTAACTATTCTGCTGGGCATGAACGAAAATTGTGGCACAATACTGCACATTCTGGACATGCAATAGGACGCCTCCATGCTGATGGACACCAAGTGGCAGTGCAGTGAGTTTGCTTACAACCAGTTCAACCCTGGATAGAGTGGCTTCTGCTCCTTCATCACCCTACATACCCCAACCCTGGTCATCCCTAGAGAGAATCTATCTAAACTGTACCAAGACTCGCTGAGGAATAAAACAATGCTGTTGCATCAGGCTCGAAAGAAATAAACTGCTGATTATTTGGGCTGGGCTCAATACAGTGACATTCCAGAGGAGTTCGAACTGTTTGCTGATGCACAATTATGGGGAGGAGGGTCTACACCCTTCTTCAACTTGCAGACAAAAGCGAATGCCCGCTGGTTGTAAATTACTCAAAATGATGAACAGTACTGAGCTCAGACTTAATGAAATAAAGGAGGAACTTAGAGCCAGCCAGCTCATGGTAATGCAACATTGGTATGTCTTGGACTTGATGACCCCAAAGGAGAGTGGGATGTGCACAAAGATTGGTGCATGTTGCTGTACTTTCATACATGGCAATGACATGGAAAATGGAGCTTTGACACTTGCCATTAAAGTGTTGCATCCCTTAGCAGAAGTGGTAAACAAACTGGTTCTCCTGGCTTCCCTGGTAGCTGATCAGTTGTTGCCTGTGGTCATCGTGTTATTTTTGTTTGGTTTTCCAACTGGGGGTTTCCTGCTGTAAAATCGAAGTTCACAAATTGGGTAGGGTACAAGTAGCAAGGGAGGTGGGGCAACAAATTGCAAACTCTCTGACTGCCATGACTTATGGATTTGATGGTGTAGTTGAAAATTCAACTATAGGGGGGAATGTTGATCTTGGATTAACCAATGATGATGCGCACAAGACACCTTTCTACATGAAAGATACATTTTTATACACTGACGGAGTTGCATCACCTCTGCTACATTCCCCCATCATGAACTCTCCATCAACCCCAACACATAGGTATATGGTCAGGCAGGCTCTGTGACCCAGGCCTGAAGGATAAAGGCTGGCAGGTCACAGGTGGGATAACACTTACCCAACAGCCAAAAGCACAATCATGGAGCTTAGATCAGATCCCACAGATAGGCAGCAATACTACAATGGTACCCAGGTATTGTCTCAAATAAAGCACACATGGCCCAAGACACCATAAAGTTAGATGCCACATGTAGTTAGGTCCACTTAGTCAATCAGGGCAATGAACACATAGCACATGCAGTGATCACACATCCCTTAGGATGGACATCTAGACACTCTAGCTGGCCCACATTGTGTCCATGCCAGGCCGAGGGCCCACCTGCATTCCCTATTTGAAATTGTATTTACGACTCCTTGACAACTGTTTGAATTTTTCACCAAGGAAGGAATGTTTTTATGACCTTACTGCATCCAGAGAATTGCATAAAACATGCCTTAACTCAATGTATAGTGAGAGACACTCCTTAGACCCGGTGCTGTAACTGCTCTCCTGGCTGTAATGTTTAATTAAACAAACCTTTTTCTGTTTTGCCAGACATCTCTTGTCTCTTGTTTTTAAGGTAAATTCTCATTCAAATAACACCACTATAATCTCACATCTTAAAGAGATTGTCTTCTCCACAATGCACCCTCAACTCATAAAAAAGCTGTCTGTTGTAGAACACACGAATGTGGTGTAAGGTAAACTGTTAACCCCCCTCTCTGTAGAGTAGTATGTAGTTATAATTTGATTAATTTGCTTTTGCCACTATGCAGAGTAAATTGGTTGCTTCAGCTGGGGCACAAGTAATAACAAGTACAGCAGGCCAACACACAGAGCATGTCTCTCAAGACAACACAATATAGCAGATTTCAGACTAGGCACATGACTGGACACATTTTTTCCGCTCATATGCTTTCGTTAAAATTAAAAACAATTGGGCTCCTTAGCACGCGCTACATCTACCATGTGTACGCCGCATATAAAATATATTGCACCATGATGCAGGGTAGGGGGCATTAGCATCATTTTTCTGATGCTATTGATATACTCTGCAGGACTAGCACCAAAATGTTGGTGATACCCCCGCAGAGTACATAGGGGCCCATTTTAAATAATTGTATGCCCCCTTTTAACACCTGCTCTGAGCAGGCGTTAAAAGTGCTGAAAAAAATGGTGCAAGGAAATCTTTTAGATTGTCTTGCACCATTTTTTCTGCCGGCCTAAAGGGGGAATGCCCGCCATGCATTAATTATGCCTGGTGCAGGCATAATGTGGCAAAAGGGTTTACAAAGTGGTGCACTGTATGCATTGCGCGACTTTGTATATAAGGTGCGGGGAAAATGACACCTTAGCATCGACTTAGCATGAAAAAAATTATGATATGGTGGCACTAAGGTGGCGCTAGGGGCTATTAAATACAGCAGTTCGGGCTGGACTGTTCCCATGGGGAACAGGGTCAAGACTGATTTGCATATGGCTGGGTCCAAACTGGAATGGCATGGGCAGCAAAAAAACGATGGATTAAACCCAGATCTGTGTCTGGGGGTGAGTGTTTGCATTGTCAGCACTCCGTCCATCATCCTTTTTGTGTTGCTAATGTCGCCCTAAGTGGCAAGGGTATGCCCAGACGTGGGTCCCGTGCTTCCCATGCCACTGGATTCAAGCTAGCCTGGCTGATGAGGGGTGAAACCCTGAAACTGGTCCCAGGATGCTTGTTTCCAGTCCAGGGAAGACCTGACCTGGCAGTTCGGGCTGGACTGTTCCCCTGGGGAACAGGTTCAAGACTGATTTTTATATGGCTGGGTCCAAACTGGAATGGCATGGGCAGCAAAAAAACAATGGATTAAACCCAGATCTGTGACTGGGGGTGAGTATTTGCATTGTCAGCACTCCGTCCATCATCCTTTTTGTGTTGCTATTAAATATACCCCATTATATTTACCATCTCTCTGCAGCTTGAACTCATTCAACTAACTGTGGAGGGTTTGTCAGGCTGCTCCCACAACCCTACTGTACAGTGGCATCAACCTGAGATGGTTGAGAATGTGACCAGCAGACCAGGACCTAGACAAGAGTTGAGGCTAAACATGAAGCGCAGAGGCATTCTAAGCTTAGTATGAGGGCATGATCAAAGAAGTGACCTCCTGAATTAGGGCCTGATTTATCTTTTGATGAATGCGATATTCTGTAGCAAACGTGGCAGTTTTTCCATCCACCCTGTTACAAGTGCTTTATAGCCTATGTCACTTGTAATAATGTGGATGATATATCTGTCACATTGTGTTGAATATCCTGCCCACCAACCTGTAAATAAGGCCTTATGGGCATATTTACATGAAAGTGTCACATTTTGTGGAAATGTCCTGCCCACCAAACTGTAAATAAGGCCTTATGGGCATATTTACATGAATGTGGAGCATCATAGATGATGCGCCACTTTTCTTGCACCACTCCCTATCGGCACCTAACAACACTATAGTCGCATCGTATTTACAATATGGTGCACCATGGTGGTTGTTAGCACAATAGCGTCAAACTTTTTGACACTATTGTGGCGCTTTGCTACTTTTCCGCCAAAAATGTTGACATTAGTGCAGCAAAGCACAGGGAGGCCAAATGAATATAATGGGTGCATCATTTTAACGCCTGCTCTGTGCAGGAGTTAGAAATGACAGAAACAATGTTGTATATTTCACGACACCATTTTTTTGACCTCTCTACACTGGAAAGCCCCCTGCATACATTATTCCTGACACAAGCATAATTTGGCGCAAGGGTTTACAAAGTGGCGCAATGCAAGCATCGTGCCACTTTGTAAATATTAGCAGCAGAAGAGCCACCTTAGTGCCTCCTTAGTGTCAAAAACATGACGCTATGGTGGCACAAAGGTTCATCAGGGGCCTTGTAAATATGCCCCTTAGTTTTTTTCTAGAATTTGAATCCTCCAGTGCGTCAAACTTGAAGTCACATACCTTGTGGCTAAGGTTCCCTTGAAGCCAACAGTTTTAAAGAGAATAGCTCTGAGTTCAGAAATGTATATCTCCTCTCTATTGGACAGATACTTTTTTGGACTGTGACCAGAAAAGATGTACTATTCGCAGGACACAAAATCCTTGTGACAGTTATTTTTGCATACAGTAAAAAGAATTAAGAAGCTGCCTACGTACTAATAGGTCAGTTCTTAAAATTCAGAATTGTGGTGGGTCTCAATCTGCCATACTTCATTAATGTTAATGAGGTAGGTCACAATTGTGACTCCCTACGATTAGAGGCCACCAAAGGTATATAAGCCAGCTGGGGTCAGCAGACCAATAATGTGAAAACACAACACAAGGAAAACCGAAACTAACTTAGAAATATGGAGTACATTTTAGTAAATAAAATGATACCAGAATGACAACAATCCATTCAATGGAACTGGAGATATTCAATTTTTAAAGTTCTAGGTAAAAACATCATTCAAAGTAAAAAGAACCTCTCACAGTCATCGGGTTATGCTAGACTGGGGGAAGGTCACCAATTCAGGCAGACTGCAATGGAGCGTGGGTCACATACAGGGACCAGGTTAGCCTTGCTGAAATAGTTACCCTCTCAGAGTCCAGTGTGAAGAGTTTCTTCCTCATTGGAACAGGCCGCAAGAAGCAGGGAGAACATAATGGATGGTCATCACTGTAACACAAAAAGCAGGCGGGGAAAAGCCGGCTGTCAACTCTGTAGTTTGGAGAACTGGTTGGGTATCACAGTCAGTCATCCCTGGAGCTTTGCATTGGCGGTCACAGCTGGTTGTCAGTGCTATAGCACAAAATACAGATATTGCATTGCCGATCATCACTGGCAGTCATTGAGGAGAGAGAGCAGGTCTCCACTGGAGCTTCATGTTGGTAGTCATCACAAGTGGCAGAGTACAGCAAGAAGGGGTCTGTTGTGAAGTACCCAAGCATCAGAATTTCACCTTTTGTTCTTAGGTGGAGATCAGACTAATGCCAAGCATGAGTCCATGACCTGGGAGCACCTCATTGAGATTAGGAAAACACTCCAGCAGAGGCCAGCAGGGCTCAGGCAGGTCCACCTGCAGGTCAAGGCAGGTCCAGTTGCATCAGGTCAGCTGGGCAGGTGCAGGGAGGCATCTGGAGCTTGCTATGGCTCTGCAGCTGAAACAGAAGGTCAACCAACTGACCCTTGGTATCACTCAGGTTAGTCTGGGATGAAGGTAAGCAGGTTCAGTCTCCTTTCTCAGGAAGTCCTCAGCAGCAAGGCAGTTCTCTGGCAGCAAGGCATCCCTTCTTCTGTAATGTCCTCCGGTCAAGGAGCCTGCTGTTGAGTGGCTCTATAGGTCCAACCTTTATTCCTGGTGCCATTCTTTGTGTGGGGGGAATCCCTGTCCTACACCCATATATGGTTCTGGAAAGTCCTTCCCCTTTCAAGGATGACAAAATACAAGGGAGGACTGGTGTCAGGTTTCTTTGTGGGTGCAGGAGGCAAAGCCCTTTGAGGTGGAAATGGGTCTGGATAAGCCTCTCCCCAGTCATCCTGCCAATATGGCCTATCCTGTCCAACCCTAAGCCCCCTTTGTGTTACTCTCTGGAAGCAACACACAAACCCCAACAGTGGAGCTGTTTACAGTCATGTGCTGGAACACACTGGCAGAAGCAGAGATGGTTGGGAGAAGAAAATATCAGCTTTCTAAATGCTGTATTTTCAGAATTGTGACTTAAATCTGACTTTATCACTAAAGAGGATTTTAAATTACAATTCATTTGACTGTAAACAGCATACCCCTATCTGCTCCAATCTAAAATGAACATTTAGTAAATGTACTAAGGTAACCCAGTGTTAGTCAATGGTTGAGGTAGGCCTTGCAATTGATGAATATGCCCCCCAGTATCCCATTTGTTGAGTAAAAATTCCTTTCCACTCGAGAAATCATTGTGTAACATTTAACTCTGTGCTGAGCTGTGCTTTGAATGCACAAAACAAAGTGTGTCAAGTGTAACCCTTGCCTGTTTATTATTCTTTTGACAGTAAATATATCTGCTCAGGGAAATATGACATTTCTATACATGGAAATCAAGTCATTGGTGCATAGTATATAGCATGGCAATCACATGCTTAAGCATCACTGAAGCTGTTATTCCAATTCAGATTAATGTAAATACAGTTGAGCATCATTTGATGTTTAATCAATGCTAAAAGTCTATGGTGGTCATTATGACATTGGCGGTGAGTGATACAGTGGTGGGACTACTGCCAATAGGCTGGCAGTAATTACAGCTAAATTATGACCATGGTGATGAGAACTCCCATACACAGCCAATATACCACACCATCAGCCAGGGCGTTTACACCACAGAAGACCAAAAACTCACCATCAGAGACACTGAGAAGAACAACGCCGCCATGGAATTGGAACTGCAAATCTCCCCAATGCTTTTCTACGCCATGGTCCACCTGGAATACCAACGCCGATGAAGACGGCGATGGTGAGTACAGCCGCTTAGCACACAAGGGAGGGAGGGAGGAAAAGGAGAGTGACACACACACATGCACAACAAACACCAGACACACACACCATAAACACAACCAGCTGCAGACGTAAACCAATGTCACACAACACGCAGCATAATAATACAAGGACTAGAGTTCGGAAGTACTGAAAATGTATTAGCTAGGCAAGAGATATCACATGAATCATATATGTACAATTGTCCACAAAGGGCCAATGCCCAGTCCAAAGTAGTAAGGGCTCAAATGGCCCAGTCCAAGGCCCAACTTGTTTCCTGACGACATCGTCACAGAACTGTGCAGGGGCATCATTATTGAAGTGGGCAGGCACCTGAAGGGGAAGGGGGTGGGAGGTACCTCAGCTGAAATCTGGAACTTGCACACTGGTTCTGGAGGGCGCTCCATGCCCATTTCTCTTTGCTGGGGAGTTCAAGGACACAATCTCTGGGAACTCGCCTACTGCTTCTGGAGGGGGGTTCTTGTACAGTAGTCCCTGGAGGGTGGCCTACATGTCTGCTGCTGGAGGTGATGGCTGCACCGTCTCAGCTGAAGGTGAGGGCTCCATGGCCACTTGTGGTAGTGGTACCCTGCCAGCCTCTGCTGGAGACGAGGGCTGCTGTGTTTCAGCTGTGGAAGGTGCTTCCTGGGCAGCCTCCGTTGGAGGTAAGGGCTTCTGTGTCTCAGCTGAGGAAGGTGCTTCCTGGGCAGCCTCCGATGGAGGCAAGGGCTGCTGTGTCTCAGTTGTGGAAGGTGCCTCCTGGGCAGCCTCCGTTGGAGGTGAGGGCTGCTGTGTCTCAGCTGTGGAAGGTGCCTCTTGGGCAGGCTCCGTTGGAGGCAAAGGATGCGGAGTCGCAGCTCAAGGTGAGGGCTTCTTTAGTTTCATGGCAAGAGGTGAGGGCTTCTTCCCTGTTTTTGCTGTTGGAGTGGGATCCTTCCCTTTCCTGGCAACTTGAGTGGGATCCTTCCCCTTCCTGGCTGTTGGAGTGGGATCCTTCCCCTTCCTAGCTGCTGGAGTGGGATCCTTCCCCTTCCTGGCTGCTGGAGTGGGATCCTTCCCCTTCCTGGCTGCTGGAGTGGGATCCTTCCCCTTCCTGGCTGCTGGAGTGGGATCCTTCACTTTCTTGCCTCCATGACTAGGAGGTGCCTCCAACGTCCCCGTGGACTGTTTGACCGAGGTTCTGGACTGGGTCGTTGGAACCCTGCTCTTATGGCAGGACAAGGGAAGGGGGAGGGAAGAGGTCAAGTTGGGCAAGGAAATGTTGCTTAGAGAGAGTGGGGTGGGATGAGGGAGGAGGAATGGGAGTGGAAGTTGAGAGAGTGGTTGTTGGAGGAAAATGTCTGCTGGACTTGGGTGAAAGGGCATGGGGAGTGTGCAGATGTGAGGTGGATGGCTGTTGGGTGTCTGAGTGCCTGCGTTTGTGTCCTTTAGGAGACAGGGTGGGAGAGGACACAGGGGACGCGTGGATGGATGTTGTGGAGGTGTCTGCAAGTGAGGTGTGTGTGCTGCTTGGTGTGGTGATGCTGGTGGTGGGTATTGAAGCAGCGCATGCAGGAGTGAATGTGGACGTGACTGTGAGGGTGGTAGAAGAAGAGGAGGAGGGGATACAGTGGAGGCAGTGGATGTGGTTGTGAGTGCTTATGGGCTGAAGTGTGTTGCCTGTGTTCGACTGTGACACTCTTGTGTGTTGTCTTGTGTGCATGCTCATCTGTATGTGTGCATGGGATGGGATGGGTTTGAGGAGACTGGAACTGGGAAGTGGTAGTTGGAGGGGAAACGGTAGGAACACGGTCAATGGCTGCCATCAGAGAGGAGGCCAGAGCCTGAATCGATCTCTGTTGGGTCGCCAATCCACTGTGGATGCCCTCCAGGAATGCATTGCATTACTGCATCTGGAATGTCAGCCACTGGATGGCATTCACAATGGTTGACTGCCCAACAGAGATGGATCTCAGGTGGTTAATAGCCTCCTCACTCAGCGCAGCAGGGCTCACTGGGGCAGGGTCTGAGGTGCCTGAGGCAAAGTAGATGCCCACCCTCCTGGGTGAGTAGGCACGGGCAACTCGCTGAGGGGCTACTTGGAGGGCGGTGCTGGTACAGGGTGGAGGCTGTACCTGTAGCTGAGGTGGTCACAGAGGTGTCCGCAACCACCAGGGAGCTTCCATCGGAGGAGGTATCTGAGTCAGTGTTGGCACCTCCTGTCTCTGCTATGGTGCTCCCCTCGCCCTCTGTCCCACTAGTTCCCTCGCCATCTGTGGACTCTGCATCCTGGGACCTGTGGGATACAGCTCCCTCTATCGCCGGTGCTCCTGCTCCTCCGACAGATGATGCTAACGCACAAATGGAGAGGATGACATAATTAAAAAAGGGGGGAGAGTGAGAAGGAACACTGGGTCAATTATTGCACCAACACCACAGTTGGCATACACAGCACCATCACACACAGGGATCAGGATTGAGCACTATGCATTGCCCTGCCATTAATTTGGTTAGACGCCACAGCAAGATAAGGGCCAAACACCGCCAACTGCACACCTCCTGGGACCCACAAAGCCCTGACTGACATGAAATGCAAACAATCTAGGTTACCTGCAATTGCCATACACCCATTACCCTTGAGCTGGATCACGCTGCAATGACTGACCTGGCATTGAGGGGCATCAACTAACTCACAAGCAGCACCTGGATCCCATGCCACCTACCAAATATTGTAGTAATTCCCACTGTACTCACCCCATTGTGGCTGCTTTGATGCCCTCAAGCGCCCATCCAGCTCTGGGTAGGCCACCGCCAGTATGCAGGCCATCAGGGAGTCAGGTTCTCTTTCCACATTGGGAGGTCATCCCCAGCTGGGCCTCCGCAGTCTTCCGTGCCCAGTGTCTCAGGTCCTCCCACCATTTCCTTCAGTGGGTGCACTGCCTGCTGTAGACCCCTAGGGTCTGCACGTCCTTGGCCATGGCATGACACAATCCCTTATTTTGATGGGTGCTGACCTGTAGAGTGAATGCAGACAGAAGGACACCATTACACATGCAATCCATCCTGTCACACATATGGCCCACCAGTCCCGTGTCCATCACCATTGGCACAAACATCGTCCGGCACCCACCATGTACACTACCACCAGACATCCTCCGGATGACAAAATGCTTGCACACATATCCCCATGCATCCTTCCCACATGCATCGTGCCCTGGATGTACTCACCTTTTGGTCTGGAGGCCCATACAGAAGTCAATACTGGGGTAGGACCCCTCCACTAGTCGCTCCAACTCCTCCAAAGTGAAGGCAGGGGCCCTTTCTCCAATCACACGGGCCATGGTAAGTTCCAGACACAGGTCACAGCAGCACAGCAGTGTAGGTGTCGTCCTGTGGAAGTCAGGAAACAAGTGAGGATTTGGATAGAAAATGGTGGTGATGTCCACGGCGGTGTACACTGTCACCACCGGCGCTGATCCTCATTGGCCACTATACTCCATAGAGCCCCATATTAGCCAATGAGAAATTGTATGGCGGTGCAGGATCACCTTCTGTCATGACACCCGACGTCGGCAGAGTTACCTCACTTCCACCTGTCCTAAGATACAGGACAGGCAGTCACCATTTCATGGTGGTGGACAATGATCAGAAAAACCATAACTGCCTCATTGTCTAAAAAAGCACATACATTGCCATTCCCACTGTCCCATCACATTGATGCTGTATGGACACTGAGGTGGTGGTTCCATTATTCAAATTATGACACCTTACTCACCCTTGTGTCCCTTAGATACCTACCACTGCGGATGAATAGGAGGAGGAGACAAACCCCCAAGTACAGACCCCTTGTGGACTTGGCTACGCTGGAGGACAGGCACATTATACTTATCTATAGACTGGACAGGGCCACAATCACAGAGCTGTGTGCCCAATTGGAACCTGACCTGATATCAACCATCCGTCATCCCACTGGGATCTCCCCCTCCTGTGCAATTGCTATTAGTGCTCCATTTCCTGGCAGCTGGTTCTTTCCAAGTGACAGTGGGCTTTGCAGCAGGAATGTCACAGCCTATGTTCTCAATCGTGCTGGCAAGGGTTCTGTCTGCCCTGGTGAAGCACATGTGCAGCTAAATTGTTTCCCCCCAGGTGGAAGATTTGGCCACTGTTAAGGCAGGATTCTATGCAATGGGGCATATACTCAATATTGATGGGGTGATTGATTGTACACATATTGCGTTAGTCCCCCTCACCAGAATGAACAGGTGTTCATGAATCGGAAGAATTTCCACTCAATGAATGTGCAAATGGTGTGCATGGCGGACCAGTACATCTTGCACTTCACTGCCAAGTATCCTGGGTCGGTGCATGATGCCTTTGCCGTGAGGAATAGCAACATCCCAAATGTGATGGCCAAACTGCAGAGGCACAGGGTGTGGCTAATTGGTGAGCCAGAGTCCCTACCCACTGTTTGTCAGTGCATGCTTTCAGGTGTTATCCCCATAGGCTTCTGTAAGGCTAAAGTTTGTCCCTCACTATTTGCAGGTGACACTGGCTACCCACACCTATTGTGGCTCCTGACCCCTGTGAGGAATGCCAGGACAGGGGCTGTGAACCATTACAATGAGGCACAGGGGCGAACCAGAAGAATAAATTAAAGGACCTTCAGCCTCCTGAAGGCCACGTTCAGGTGCCTCCATCTGACAGGTGGATCCCTGTTCTACTCACCCGGGAAGGTCTGCCAGATACTAGTGGCATGTTGCATGTTGCACAACCTGGTCCTCAGATGGCATGTGGCTTTTCTGCAGGAGGAGGAGACTGGAGATGCCCCTGTGGCAGCAGTGGACCCGTAGGACAGTGAGGATGAGGAGGCAGAGGATAAGGATGTGGACAACAGAACATCAGTTATACGTCAATACTTCCAATGACACACAGGTGAGACAGTGGAACTGATCAGTGCTCTGAATATTGATTTCATCTGTGTGACTGTGGCATGATGGCATTCGCTTCCTTTACATCTAAACTTACTGTCACCTATGGCTTCTCATTTAACAGATGTTAGTGATATGACAACAGTGTCCTGATGTGATTACTACAGACAGTTACAGGTCATTAATTGCATGCTATCACAGTGTCCATATCATTTGCACCAGATGTGACTGTTCCCTAAATGCACATTTTCAACACATTAAAATACTATCAGTCAAGTTGTGTTCAAGGGTGTTTATTGTGGTGCTATAAAATTGAGGGTAAAGTGCAATGGAATGGGTCTGTTTGTAGCACAGGTGCAGTAGCCAAGGGGCCATAGAAAGGGAAGCAAAGGCAGTTCAAAGTGGACAAGGTGACAGGGTGGGACACAAGGGGGGCAATCAGGAGAGTCTCTTTTTCTGGTGGTGGTCTTGGGGGACCTAATACAACATACTATAGAAAACACTGTTAAAACAAGCAAATTAATTATTTTGACATTTAAAAAAGTTTTGCCCTCACTTTACCACTGCTAACCAGTTGCTAACCAGTGCTAAAGTGCTTGTGCTCGCTCCCCTAAATATGTCAAAATTGGCTTATACCTCATTGGCATACTTAATTTACTTATAAACTCCTAGTAAAGTAGTATACCATATACCTTGGGAATGTAAACTAAATGCCACTAGTGGGCCTGGGACACTTAGTGTGCCACCCACTTAAGTAGTAGCCCCTGCCATAGCTGCATAAATGCGGTTTTAAACTGCCAATGAACCTTGGCAATACAACCCCCTTGCCATGCCTTAAACTTGCATTTTATTGCATACAAGTTACACCTAAGGTAGGCCCTAGTAGCCCAAAGGGCATTGGCATTGTAATTGAAAGGATGGACATGCACTTTTAAGTTTTAACTGTCTTGGTAGTGAAACTCTCCTAAATGTATTTTTCACTACTGTGAGGCCTTTCTGTCCAATAAGATAACATGTGGTTGCCTTATTGCATTTAATAAGTGCTAACTTTAAATTGGGAACAACTAAACATTTCATGTTTGGTTTCTTTGAAAATGTAATGAAAAAATCCTCTTTAAGGTAAAATCGGATTTTAAATTCAAATTACAATTTTGAAAGTGCCACTTTTAGAAACTTGGCATTTTCCTACCCTTTACCATTTGGTGCCTGCAACCTGCCCTAGGTCACATGACTGGCTGTAGTTGGCACTTAAACTTTGTGAACTCCTTCACCACAGTGACACAATAGAGTGAGTAAGTGTGCCTGAATGAGCAATGTACTGGCAGATTGGGGTGGGGCTGAACAAAGCCCTACTTGCAGCTGAAAAGGCTGTGCTCTGACTTCACACAAAGGGTGTGTCACCACTGCTTTATCTCTGCAGCCAGCTTAGAATCAAAGCAGTCAAGTCAGGAAATTCCAAGCACCTCAATGAATAACCTCTAGAAACCTCTCATACTTCAAAGAATATAATCATAGGGTCCTTAGACCCACTCTTTATTTCACTTTCTGAACCTGCAGAAAGAGTCTCAGAGGACTGCCTGCTTCTGTGGACTGCTTTGCTGCACCTCAAATTACTGCTTTTTGCCTGGACCCTATCTTGAACCCTCAAAGGTGAGACCTGCTACTTGAGCCCTGCTTCTTCACCTGAAATCAGGACTACCAGAGGTACTCCAAGGGTAAGTTTCAAGGCCTCCTGTTCAGAGCCATAGAGACATAGGAGGTCATTCTGACCCTGGCGGTCATGGACCGCCAGGGCCAACAACCGCGGAAGCACCGCCAACAGGCTGGCGGTGCTTCTGGGGACATTCTGACCCCGGCGGTAAAGCAGCGGTCAGAAAAGGGAAACCGGCAGCTTCCCGCCGGTTTCCCGCTGCCCCAGGGAATCCTCCACGGCGGCGCTGCAAGCAGCGCCGCCATGGGGATTCCGACCACCTTCCCGCCATCCTGTTTCTGGCGGTTTTCACCGCCAGAAACAGGATGGCGGGAACGGGTGCCGTGGGGCCCCCTAACAGGGCCCCATTACGATTTTCAGTGTCTGCTTAGCAGACACTGAAAATCGCGACGGTCGCCCGCCAGCCCAGCGGGAAAGTCAGAATGACCGCCGCGGTCTTTTGACCGCGGTACGGTCTTCTGGCGGTTCCCGCCAGGCGGGCGGCTTCTGCCGCCCGCGGGGGTCAGAATGACCCCCATAGACTCCCACAAACCTAAACCCTCACCTGGACCCAGCTTGAGGTGCATCATCAGTTGGCCTGACTTTATGCAGATCCCTCTAAGTTTTTCTCTGCAGTAGCAAATCCTGTTCAAGGTCATCCAGCCTCCTGGAACTCTGATGGGCTACAACCTTCTGCCTTGTTCCACTGGAGATTTTCAACTCCCATAAAAGTGACTAAGTCCAGAAACAGAAATCCTCATCATGGCTTCATCCAGTGGCTCCCTGACAATAACACTTGTTCCTTGGACACCGCTTGCTGCCTTGACCCACTGAACTTTACTCTCTCAGAACATTTTTCTTGAAAATTCACCAACCAGTACCCAATCCACGTCTTGTATTTGATTTGTTCTCCAATGCAGTTGGCCATATTTTTCGACGTTGACCTACAAGTTGATGTCTGCAGTTGGTGCTCTGATCTTTTAGATGCTAAATTTTAATAAAACTTTAAAAATTCATGACTCAGGGTGTATGGAATGGATTTTTGTTGTTTTGGTGTCAAACAATTTACTAAATGTACTCTTTTTTAAAAATAGGTATAGAATTTGTCTTGTGTTGTATTTTCACTTTATTTCTGTCTATATAGTGCATAAATACTTTACACGTTGCCTATAAGTAAAGCCTGACTACATTTTGTACCAAGCTACCCAGGTTAATCACAGGTCAATTTAGTTGCTTTCTGTGTTTCCCCCTGCAAGGGATTGTGGTTGTTTCTTGACTAGGGATAACACCCTAGTCAACCGACAACCATGTTCTCCACAACACCTTTTTTAGCTTGCTAATAACTTTTGTTTGCGCAACTCCTTTCTGGAAAGTTTCAGGTAATCCAGCAAGCTGGGGTTAGCTGCACCTTGCATTGGGTTTTCATTGTATACCGGGTATACAGCAATTCATTTGGTGAAATGTAGAGTGAAAATAGGTATCAAGGAAACCTTTATATTTTCAAAATGGGAACAAGATAAGGTGTTGAGAAGCAGTGGATATTTGCACATCTCTGAATTCCGGGGTCCCCATACTAGCAGGTGAATTACATGCCATTTCTCAAAAAGACTTCTTTTTTACACACTGTCTTACATTTGGAAGGAAAAAATGTAGAGAAGGACAAGGAGCAATAACACTTGTTTTTCTATTCTGTATTTCACCAAGTCTCCTTTTAAAAATGGCACCCGACTTGTGTGGGTAGGCCTACTGCCCACGAAAGGAAATGCAACATGGACTCATCATATTTTTACATTGAAATCTGTCGTCTTTTTTGGGAAGTGCCTAGCTGTGGGTTTTGGCCTCTAGCTCAGCCGGCACCTAGGGAAACCTACCAAACCTGTGCAAAAAGGGAAATCCAGGATGGGGTGACTTATGGAGTTCTCACCAGGTTCTGTTACCCAGAATCCTTTGCAAACCTCAAAATTTGGCAAAAAAACACCTTTCCTTCAGATTTCAGTGCTGCAAAGTTCTGAAATCCGAGAGGAGCCACAAACTTCCTTCCACACAGCATTCACCCAAGTCTCTAAAAAAACTGTATCTCACTTGTGTGGGTACGCCTAGTGCCTGAGACAGGAAATGTTCCAAAACACAACATGGACACATCACATTTTCCAAAAGAACTCTGACCTGTTTTCTGCAAAGTGCCTAACTGTGGATTTTAGCCTCTAGCTCAGCCGGCACCTAAGGAAACCTACCAAACCTGTGCATTTTTTAAAACTAGACACATAGGGGAATCCAAATGGGGTGACTTGTGGGGCACTCACCAGCTTCTGTTATCCAGAATCCTTTGCAAATCTTAAAATTTGGCCAAAATAACACTTTTTCCTCACATTAGGTGACAGAAAGTTTTGGAATCTGAGAGGAGCCACAAATTTCCATCCACCCAGTGTTCCCCCAAGTCTCCCGATAAAAATTATACCTCACTTGTGTGGGTAGGCCTAGTGCCCGCGACAGAAAATGCCCCAAAACCCAACGTGGACACATCATATTTTCCAAAAGAAAGCAGAGCCGTTTTTTGCAAAGTGCCTAGCTGTGGATTTTGGGCTCTAGCTCAGCCAGCACCTCGGGAAACCTACCAAACCTGTGCATTTTTTAAAAGTAGACAAAAAGGGAAATCCAGGATGGGGTGACTTATGGAGTTCTCACCAGGTTCTGTTACCCAGAATACTTTGCAAACCTCAAAATCTGGCAAAAATACACCTTTCCTTCAGATTTCAGTGCTGCAAAGTTGTGAAATCCGAGAAGAGCTACAAACTTCCTTCCACACAGCATTCACCCAAGTCTCTAAAAAAATGGTATCTCACTTGTGTGGGTAGGCCTAGTGCCTGAGACAGGAAATGGTCCAAAACACAACATGGACACATCACATTTTCCAATAGAACTCTGACCTGTTTTCTGCAAAGTGCCTAGCTGTGGATTTTAGCCTCTAGCTCAGCCGGCACCAAAGGAAACCTACCAAACCTGTGCATTTTTTAAAACTAGACACATAGGGGAAGCCAAATGGGGTGACTTGTGGGGCTCTCACCAGCTTCTGTTATCCAGAATCCTTTGCAAATCTTAATATTTGGCCAAAATAACACTTTTTCCTCACATTAGGTGACAGAAAGTTTTGGAATCTGAGAGCAGCCACAAATTTCCATCCACCCAGCGTTCCCCCAAGTCTCCCGATAAAAATGATACCTCACTTGTGTGGGTAGACCTTGTGCTCGCAACAGAAAATGCCCCAAAACCCAACGTGGACACATCACATTTTCCAAAAGAAAGCAGAGCTGGTTTTTGCAAAGTGCCTAGCTGTGGATTTTGGGCTCTAGCTCAGCCAGCACCTTGGGAAACCTACCACACCTGTGCATTTTTTAAAACTAGACACCTAGGGGAATCTAAGATGGGGTGACTTGGTGAGCTTTGAAAATTTGGCTAAACAAACACTTTTTCCTCACATTTTGGTGACAGAAAGTTCAGGAATCTGAGAGGAGCCACAAATTTCCTTTCACCCAGCGTTCCCCCAGGTCTCCTGATAAAAATGGTACCTCACTTGTGTGGGTAGGCATAGTGATCGCGACAAGAAATGCCTCAAAACACAACGTGGACATATCACATTTTCCCAAAGAAAACAGAGCAGTTTTTTGCAAAGTGCCAAGCTATGGATTTTGGACTCTAGCTCAGCCGGCACCTAGGGAAACCTACCAAACCTGTGCATTTTTTTAAAATATGCATCTAGGGGAATCCAAGATGGGATGACTTGTGGGGTCTCACCAGGTTCTGTTTCCCAGAATCCTCAAAATTTGGCTAACAAAACACTTTTTCCTCACATTTCGGTGACAGAAAGCTCTGGAACCTGAGAGGGGCCACAAATTTCTTCCATTGAGCGCTCCCCCAAGTCTCCAGATAAAAACGATACCCCACTTGTGTGGGGGCCCAGGTGCCTGCAAGAGAAAAAGGCCATAAACCTGTAGAGATTGAGGGGATAGCACAGCAAGTTGATAAGCACATATTTTTCTGTTATACATCTTTAGGCTGACTCTGCTTTGGGGACCCACACAAGTGAGGTATCATTTTACTTGGGAGACTGAGGGGAACGCTGGGGAGTAGTAAATATGTGCCGGAGTTGTGATCCTACAAAGAAGAGTGAAGAAAATATGCTCTTTTAAGCGAATTTTGAGGTTTGCAGAGGAGTCTGGGTAGGAAAATGTTGGGGAATCCACTCAAGCCACACATCCCTGGACTCCTTGGGGTGTCTAGTTTTAAAAGATTTCTGGGTTTGGTAGGTTTCCCTAGATGAAGGCCGCGCCCGGGATCAAAAACATAGGTGCCCCCTCCCCCAAACACAGGTAGTTTTGTAATATATCATTTTGATGTGTCCACGTATTTCTGTGATGTTCCAAACACTAAAATTGTGAAAGAAACGCACTTAGGTTATGTTAAAAAGCCCTCTCACCCACCAACCAAGTTGGTGGCATGCTTCGTCATAGGGGTCCCATCTGAGACACCTAGTGTGTCACGGTGTGCTGCGACACCTGATTAAAGCGGAGCAGGTTTTGTCCACACATACTGGTTGGATTTGGCACGAGGGTGAGTGATGGTTCAGTAGATCAAATTTTATTAACAAGGCATTTCACAAAATGAAATGCACTCTTAGTAACTGAAAGGCCAAAAAACTGAACCAATGACTCACAGCTCATGAGCTGTAGAGCTGTGTCAAGGCACCAACCGCTTTACAGTTCATTCACACACGTTTCATACATGACATGCACAAGACCATTCACGCCGCCAGATACGGGCCCAGCACATTACAACACTCGCAGTGACAGATAGCGCCACTCAAAGGCCCATCACTTCCATACGCCCACATGCCTGATACAGCAATCACATTATCTGATAGGAGTGTGAGCTAGCCAAGCGCCACTCCACACACACTGCCAGCCAAGTGCCACCCCACGCACACCGCCAGGAAAGCGCCACCACACGCACACCACCAGCCAAGCGCCACTCCACACACACCGCCATCACTTTTTTTTGTTTATAAACAAAGAAACCACTAACTAATTATAAAATAGCTCTAACTGAAAACAAGACAGAAATGTGAAACTGAACATCTGAAAAAAAAAAAAAAAACAGGCAGTTTACGCTCATTGTATTTCCCCAAAAAACATTTGGTGTGGTAACTCCTGAAACATCCGGCCACACACAGCCCAAGCTTTGAAGGGCAATCGGGGCAGTACATCCGGCTCTCCCTCTGGATACCTCTTTGGGAAAATACTCTACATTTCTTAGTGGGAAAGACTTTTTTGGAAGTGGGAGGAATGTGATCTGGAAAGGTGAACAATCCTTTAACACAATAAAAGCATAAAAAGTTGCCAAATTAAATAAATATATGGCCAACTTTTTATACCACTTGTAAAACTTACGAAGAGCAGTGTAAGGTTCTAACCTCTGATCTACTCAATCAACACCACCCATGTGCTTATTGTAGTTCAAAATGCACACAGGTTTGCGCAATTTGGCAACCTGACCCCAAACAGTCACAGGCGAAGTACTCTCATCATGGATGGTATTTAGCAGGTACACAACCCTCCTGTCTGAATATTTCAGAGCTAGCAGCTTATTATGCCGCAAGGCACTGCACTGTCCCCTCTCAAGTTTTTTACAGAGAAGCTCTCTTGGATAGCCTAACGGATTGTGCCACAAGCAACAGTGTCCACTCTAATCAACTCCTTGAACAACTGCAGTCCATTGTAGAAATTATCTACGTACAAATGGTGACCTTTGTTAAACAGTCGTCTACCAAGTTCCCACACAATTTTCTCAGTAACTCCAAAAGTGAGTGGACAACCATGGGGGGTCATTACTGGAAACCCTACCAATGTAGACCCTGAAATTATACATGTATCCTGTACTACTTTCTGACAGCATATACAATTTAATTCCATATCGTGCCTTCTTGCTAGGAATGTACTGCTTAAAAACCAAATGCCCCTTGAACAGGACCAAAGACTCATCCACACTTATCTCTTTGCCTGGAACACACACCTCTGAAAACCGATCTACAAAATGATCAAGGACTGTCCTAATCTTAAAATGACGGTCACAATCATGGGTGATCTCGTGGCAAGGCTAAAGCATTGTCAACAAAATGCAGCATCCGAAGGAGAAGCAAATAGCGATTACGAGTCATGGTTGCATGAAATATAGCCATTGCCATCAAGAGACTAGTAGTCCAATAAGCAGCCAGTGATGGTTTCCTTACCAAACCTGTCAAAAAAGTCAAACCTAAAAACCTTTTAATCTCTTCCAGATTTGTGGGAACCCACTGGGTAGCTCTAGACTGAGGTCTAATTCTGGCAGCGTTGCTCCACATACAAACTAGTCTGCTCAACAATCTCTTCCAAAAATACATCATCCATAAACAAGTAAAAGAAATTGACTGGGAAAAACCTTTCCGTAGTGACTCTACACCCTGGGAGACCCGTAAATGCAGGTAACTGTGGCTGCTCCATGTTTGGGGCAATCTAGGTGTCAGGTCTGGAAAACCCTTCAGCCCCAGGCTGCTGCACTCTTGGCACATCAATGTCCTCCTACAAAACAGGCCCTTCATCTGCACTGAGAGTGGCTTCCTCATCAGAAGAATCCTCTCGGACAGAAAACTCACTACCAGAATCTCTCCTTCCTCCTCTGCCTCAGATGCAGAGTCATTCTCATAATCATGGTCAGAAGATGACTCAAAAAGCATGCCAACAACTTGCTGAGAGGTCACTCTGCAGCTAGCCATGATCCTTTCTTACAACAAATGGATTGCCAACAACAACCAGCACTGGCTAAAATAAGTAATAAACAAAGTGAAGCTTTATCACAAAGAGTTATGTACTAAACAATTGTACCACTCACTTGCCTGAAAAATCTAGACTCACCAGCAACTACTCTGCACAGGCACAGCAATCACCAATGATATCCCATTAAAAGAAACAAGAACAAAAGCAAATTAGACATAAGACAACACAAATATCATTGTGCACAAATCTAAGGACAATTTCACACACAATCCTGCATTTAGTACACCACCTACAAACATGTCATTCATGCATATCAACAATACTCCTTTGGAGTAAATTGCTTTTATTTACCTAAAACATGCAACTATGCAGACCGCAGGACAACTACTGCCAAAACCGCAAGGATCCACAGCAAAGGAAGCAAAAGCTTTGAACTAGAATAAAAAGAAGAAATAAACTATTATAATCACAAATACAAATACTTCGCCAGTTGACAAACACCTCGCCACCAAAAACGTACACATTATCCCTGGTGCCTAAGTGGCTTCTGCCAACCTTGGGGGCAGATGTGATTTTAAAAAAAGGGTGATCTGCTCCCAATGGGGGCAGAAATGGCCATCAGTAATGTGCCCCCTTTGGGGGTGACCCTTGCCAAAGGTGCCGCCTCCCCATACAAAACACACACACACACCCAAGATCCCTGGTCCCTAAGTGGCTTCTGACCCCCTTGGGGGCATATGGACCTACAAAAATAGGCTGATCTGCCCCCACAGGGGCAGAAATGGCCAACAGTTCTGTGCCCCCTTTGGGGGGGGCGACCCTTGCCAAAGGGGGTTCCCCCAGCATACAAAAACTAAGGGGAACAAAAAATATTTTCCTGATGTCTTGGTGGCTTCTTTCCCCCTTAGGGGCAGATGGGCCTAAACAAATAGGCAGATCTGCCCCAAAGGGGGGCAGAAATGGCCATTAGTAATGTGCCCCCTTTTGGGGGCAACCCTTGCCAAAGGGGCTGCCCTCCAACACAAAACACACACACACAAGATCCCGAAGGGGGGCAGAAATGGCCAACAGCTCTGTGCCCCCTTTGGGAAGCAACCCTTGCCAAAGGTGTGAAAGGGGGCGCCCCCAGCAAAAACAAAACAAGGGGAACAAAAAAGAAGTCCCTGACATCTTGGTGGCTTCTGCCCCCCTTGGAGGCAGATGGGCCTAAAAAAAATAGGCCGATCTGCCTCCAAGGGTGACAGAAATGGCCATCAGTAATGTGCCCCTTTTGGAGTGCAACCCTTGCCAAAGGGGCCGCCCCCACAACACAAAACACACTCACAAGATCCATGGTGCCTAAGTGGATTCTGAGCCTAAAAAATAGGCCGATCTGCCCCCAAGTGGGGCAGAAATGGCCAACAGCTCTGTGCCCCATTTGGGGGTCGACCCTTGCCAAATGGGGTGACCCCAGCACAAAAAAACCCAAAGGGGAACAAAAAAAAGACTCTGACGTCTTGGTGGCTTCTGCCCCCCCTTGGGAACAGATGAGCCTAAAAAAAATAGAAATGGCCATCAGTAATTTACCCTTTGGGGGGGCGACCCTTACCCAAGGAGTGCCCCCAAGTCACAACACACACACACACACACAACACACAATCCCTGGGGCCTAGTGTTTTTCGACTCCCCCGTGGGAGAGATCAGCCAAAAACATGGCCGATCTAGCCTTAGGGGGGGCACAACTTATAAAAAATATTGCCCACAGGGCAGCGACCCTTGTCTAAGAGGTTGCTACCCAAAAATGTCATAAAAATCATAATCCCTGGTTCCTAATGGGTTTTGACCCCTCCCCAGGTGAGCGACCCTTGCCCAAAATAAACAAACATAAGATCCCTGGTGCCTTGTGGTGGATTCCAGCTCCATGACTGTGGGCCTCGCCCACAATTGTGGAGCAGGTGTCCATTTAAAACAGGCACAGAGGGAAAGGAAAAACTCGTGCCAGGACGAGACCAGCTTGCCCCAGGCACCCTGACGGTTAAAGCAATGTTATATTATAGTAATAATATCTTATTTTGCACAAAAAAAAAACACGCCAGAAATTCAATGAAAAACAACAAAGGTTAAAGTGACTTCTTCGTTAGGTGAAAATGCCAGTTTGAACATAATGTGTTAAACTACTAAAAACACTGAAAATCAACAGTTTTAGTTATTTCAAGTAACTGTCATTTGTGCCTTCGGCATGCACTACCTTTGACCACCCATATTACAGCACTCCTGAGTTTATATAACATAATTAATAACACCACTGAAGACAACTGAAGTAACATTCTTAGTAACAACATTATACTTGGTTGGCCAGTAGGGCATTGTGGAAAAAACTGAGGCAGTCTGTAAATAAGGGAAGGTATACAGCACTGCCTAGTATTCAGTTAAATAAATGGGATTTCCAGTTTAAGAATTGCAGTTGCTAGACAATATGTCCCCATGTAATGGAATGCTCTTACTTCAAAGGGCTATGTTAGACCCAAACGTAAATAATTTTTTTGGTGTACATTTTCTGCTTTTCAATATTTTAAGAATGTGTTATGAAATAGGGCAATTGGTGGGAATTTCTTAGTAAAAGAAACTATAACTAATGAGAGGTGTTCCAGGCACTCCAGAATATTTAAAGGATTATTGTTAGCTTCCTCTTCAGACATATGGTATAAACATCTGGCGAGACATGACAATGGTCATGAAGGGTGATGTGAGTTCATATCCCCATTCAGTACTGCCGGACTGTCTTAATCCAAATATCTGCAGAGTACCTCTTGAGAATCTCCTTTCCAACTTGTGGTAACCATTGCCTTTGTGTATCTATGAATATCACCAACTAAATTTAAGTTTAGGAAAGAAGTGTCAAGATGTATGCTCCCAGAGGTCCTAGAATATAAGATGTGTCCTGTGGAACCTGTGTACACAGTGTGTTTGCCGGTGCTGGCTTAGAAGATTAAAAGGAAATATCAATGAATATATCATTGAATATATTCATGAATTTGCTCTATAAAGACATCAGAGAGGCTATATTCATCAGAGAATAGTTATTTTGTACTCCCCAGAATCTATTAAACAAAAGAAATGCACTTTGAGTTCTGGTGTGATGGAGTACTATGTAGGGGTGTATTGGTGGAATTTGGTGACCTTGCGTTACTCTTATAATGCAGAGTTCTGGCCAAAGTCTGCTAATCACTGCATGGCGGAATTCTTTCCCGTGAGAAATGTGAGTGCAAGCAAGATTTTGGTCCCCTAGTAAAAAAAATTAACGCAGACAGTCACCAGTGGTCTAGTTCAGTGGGCTGCTTCTTGAGTAGTTTTGCTGTCACTTGGGTAGATTTTTTTCTCAAGCAACAGTAAAATCAACTTGAATGGCAACAAAAATGTCAGAACGTGAGTACAGTTATCTCCAGTATTTTTGTCCAAGACATTATAGAAACCAACTCCCCTTGATTGAGAGCAGTTCCCAGGTCAGCTGTCCCCTGCTGATGCATCACCCTCTCCTGTGTGCTGTCTCATTTTAACTACCTTCTCCTTCACCCCCAGTTTATTGGAGTGCTTTTTCCTGCTTTCTGTCTCATTTTCACTGCTTTCTCCCTCCTTTCCCTCCTTTTTTTGGAGTGCTTTCTCCTGCTTTTTGCCTTGCTTTCACTGCTTTCTACCTCATTTCCCTTCATGTTTCTAAGTGCTTTCTCCTGCTTTCTGCCTAATTTTCAGTGCTTTCTCACTCCTTTCCCTCCATTTTTCTGAGTATTTTCCCCTGCTTTTTACATCCTTCCTTTATCTGTTCATTCCTTTTTTCTCCATTCCAGCTTCTGCATGCTGCCTGTTTCCTGTCTAGCTTCGCCCCCACTGCCTCCTAGCACCCCTCCTTCCTCCCAGGACCTAATTAATGGAGATGTGACAACGGCAAGCCCATCTGTCCTTGGACCGTGTCCAGCTCCAGGACCCAACGCTCTTCCACCTGAATAAACACCACAGCCGACCTCCGAGCCTTTGATCTCTGATGCACCAACAACCACTGCTGCCCCTCATCCCCACATACCACCAGAGGACTGTTCTCCCGCTGACACTGCACCTCACCTCCAACACTGAAGCAACCATTGCACCAGACACATTGACCGAAACAACTCCAGTACATCTTCCTCAATGCATGTTTACTGGTTAAACACTCCCTGAGGTCTTTGACATGATCTCCTCCCTCATTCCAGATGTCATCTTCCTCACAGAAACCTGGCTCAACCTCACCTCCGCACCAGACATCACCACAGCCATCCCGGAAGGTTACAAGATAGCACACCAGGACCACACCAACAAGCACGAAGGTAGAATCGCCATCATCTACAGTACAATATCCCTGGATGACCGGACACTGGTGTGGAACCCCTCAATTTTCAACTCCACACCGATGGAGTAAGCACCATTGGAGGATCCCTTGCCTACAGATCACCAAGACCGTGCCACAGCTTCCGTAACACCATCTCAGAACTCATTGCCCCACAAGCAATCGACTCCAAGCACTACATATTCATAGGGGACCTCCACTTTTACCTCAACAACCCCAGCGACTCCATCTCTACCGACCTCCTGGAAAGCTTGAGCATTATCGGCCTCAAGCAGCTCATCACTGACCCTACCCACATTGCAGGACACACACTCAACCCCATCTTCACCTCCAGTGACAGAGTAAGGTACATCCACACCACACCACTCACCTGGTACAACCCCCCACCATACACTTCCCTCTCTCCAGACCCACATACACTGGACCTGTTCCCCCAAATCCACATGAAAACACTGGAAAAAAGACCAGTGGAAGTACACTATCCACTCCCACCTCCCAGACTCTACACACAACCTTGAACAAACAGCAAAGAGCTTCTCCTAGTGGATCACAGAATGTGCCAACGCCATCGCCCCCACCAAGACAGCCAAGATCAAAGTACTAAAACTCACATGAGTGGTTCCAAGCTCTCATTTTGGAAAATGCAGCCTATGCAGGCACTTTTTTTGTTCTCCTTCTGTACTAAGAGTAATCAAGACAAGGTACCAGAAATGAGTTCTGCTGTAATTACTCCAGATTCACAACTATAGTCCCACTGCCGCTAGAACAGTGAAAGCAAATTTGACAAGCAAAGCGCAACAATCTCTCACTATGAGCTCTTGGGAATGATTGTGCTGTCACTGGATAGAAGGAAACTTGTCGGAAAGTTCAGGGTAGTTACTAGTCAGAGATCCGTTCAGTGCATAGCTACTAATGTTCAAGGTATCAGGATGTTTTGATAAGTTAACGGATGTCCTGCAATTAGGTACATTTTCCTTTCCATTTTTACGACACGTGTATCAGACACATTAGAATTCAAGGTGGTGAATGTTTAACTTTTTCTCCTGATTTTCTTTTGATGTTTGCATTCTGAATAATTGTTATCTTAATCTCTCTGCAGTAGGAATATGCTAAATAGGTCACAACCGGATGTGGTCGTTTCTAAACATGGAAACTAATTTGCAATTAGAGTGCCCTATGTAAACAAGCTGCAATGTGCTCTTAGAGAACACGTGCTACCCAAAAGTCTAATTCTAAATGTAAGCCTATACAGACACTTACACCCCTTCCCTTAGAGAAAGCCTGCAACATCAGCTTAACCTTTGCCCTGTGGCTTCATGGGACATGTCTGTGGTTTTAAATGTAAAATTAAAGTAGTTTTCAATTTAAAAAAAATTAAATGCCAGGTCAAACACTACAGTATGACAAGTGTAAAATGAAATAAAATGCTATGCATAGCAGCCTGGTGTATACATTTGGAAAGCAACATCAACTCTTACATGGGGTGCTAAGTCATATTTTTGTAAGCTGCACCATTGTCTTGAAATGTATTTCCATTCTCTAGATTGGAAATGCATAGCAATATAATGTATGCAGCACAGAACTAATTTTATTAAAGCATAGCAATACGCGCATTAGAAGCCTATGAACCATATTACTGATATGATTTTCATGAGTTTCTTATACTTCTGCCTTTATGTGCTCCAAAATGTCAGCTCATAGTCGTATTCTGAACTGATTAATGATGACCAAACAACTTCACCTGGTGGCCCATGAAGCAGCACCCTAGTCAGGGGGCCGGGAGATATAGGCAATGCACAGCAGGAACCCTAGGAAAGGCACATGTGGCAGACATGAAGATTGTGCCAATAGCACAAGATCTGAACCCATGCAGTTATGAAACCATTAAATAAAAGGGTGGACCATCGCTCAGCATTCTCATCATTTTTAAGTGCCTGTTCATTATGTTCGTTCTACTCAATCAGTGTAGCACTTTGTCCATTCTCATGCTGGCAACTCTGGCTTATTGTTTCCTCCTGTGAGGGAGCTGCACTTTCATTAGTAGTCCCAGAGCTTCTTCCAAGCACACTAAGGATACCAATGAAAAAAACTCAGACCTCTTACGAGGCTTTCGTTTGGATTCTGTGCGAGTGCCACTTCAGCCCTGCACTGGTTGCCCAACACATGGTGGATTAGGTCTTTCAGTGCAACGTCAGTTGAAATTCTGTTCCATATTCTTGAAGAAAATACAATTCAGGCAGCCTGAACTGTTAGGTTGAACCATTAATGGTAGTTTGACCGCTCTCTAGTATCTCAGGGACGGTTATGTTTTTACTTTACCAGTTCAAAGTATTTTCTTACCAAAGGACTTCCTGTGTAACAGACACCTCTGAAAATTGCATTTCTTTGTCAATAGATACCATGGTACCGCTCTCCTTTTAGAGGAAGAGGATTTATTGGTATAGAGGAGTTTCTGCCCTCAGATGGGGAAGGCAGATGTATCCAAGAGGGTTAGCATTTTTGTTTTTTCATCTGGACTCCATTGTGGCGTCGCTTTGAGAGGGTTTGAGGCCGGAGTGGAAGACTTTGAAGCAAGGCTTACGGCTATCTACCACCCTGTCAACTGTAGCACATGGCATTCCGAGAATATTATTACAGCGGAACATACTCTTGGGACAAAAATTGGGTCAAAGTGCAATACAAGGTTGGAGGAGAACGTGGAGGACATTAGCTGTATTTGCTTAATCATTTTTGTATCCCGTAAGTGAGCTGTTTATGTTTAAAACGGCTGTACATCTCTCAGTGTAAAATGGGAAATTGGACAGAATTAGAGCAAGGTAATGTCCTGAAGTTTTCTGGATAACGTTCAATCTGCCTGTTTAAACACCGTGGTTTCCTCACCTTCACCTTGACATGCTAGACCTGGAGGTTGTTCCAAACGCCTAGGAAGCTGGCATGTGCTACCACTGTTTAATCACAAGGGAGAGAGGGTCCTGGTCCTGACCAGATTTGCCTCCTGATGTATGAGCCTTCTCTTGTAGGCTGAAAGAGTGTGGACTATCTTGGGGACAGATGGAGCAGGGTCCATCAGTGAACAAGCATTTGCAATGCAATAGGTCTTGTGTTTACTCGAGTTAGAGTTATTAGCGTTGTAAACTCCTAACCGGACTTTTTTTGCCACTTAAACTGAAAATCAAAAGCAATACAATTGCACATAAGGGAGCTGATCTAAAGCGCCACGCCATGAGCATGAAGGTGACTGTTGGACCTGGCTTTTTGACAGGGACATCCCCAAACTTTTTGCCTCCTTCCTCCTATTTTTTCTGACCTGTTGTTGTTGGCTTTTGACCTCTGGGCACTTTACCACTGCTAACCAGTGCTAAAGTGCATATGCTCTCTGTGTAAATTGTACCACTGATTGGTTTATCCATGATTGACTATTTAATTTACTTGTAAGTCCATGGTAGAGTGCACTACATGTGCCTAGAGCAGGTAGATTAAATGCTACTAGTGGGCCTGCAGCACTGGTTGTGCCACCCACCTCAGTAGCCCCTTAACCCTGTCTCAGGCCTGCCATTGCAAGGCCTGTGTGTGCAGTTTCACTGCCACTTCGACTTGGCATTTAAAAGTACTTGCCAAGCCTAGAACTCCCCTTTTTCTACATATAAGTCATCCCTAATGTGTGCCCTAGGTAACCCCTAGAGCAGGGTGCTGTGTAGGTAAAAGGCAGGACATGTACCTGTGTAGTTATATGTCCTGGTAGTGTAAAACTCCTAAATTTGTTTTTACACTACTGTGAGGCCTGCTCCTTTCATAGGCTAACATTGGGGCTGCCCTCATACACTGTTGAAGTGGCAGCTGCTGATCTGAAAGGAGCAGGAAGGTCATATTTAGTATGGCCAGAATGGTAATACAAAATCCTGCTGACTGGTGAAGTCGGATTTAATATTACTATTCTAGAAATGCCACTTTTAGAAAGTGAGCATTTCTTTGCACTAAAATCTTGTTGTGCCCTTCAATCCACGTCTGGCTAAGTTTAGCTCCTTGTGCATTCACTCAGACACACCCCAAACATAGGGTACTCAGCCTCACTTGCATACATCTGCATTTTGAATGGGTCTTCCTGGGCTGAGAGGGTGGAGGGCCTGCCCTCACACAAAGGACTGCCACACCCCCTACTGGGACTCTGGCAGACAGGATTGAACTGAAAGGGGGCTTGGTGCATTTCTTAGACACTCTTTGAAGTCACCCCCACTTCAAAGGCACAACTTAGTATAAAACAGGGCCTCTGCCCTACCTCATCAGACACTTGCTGGAGAAGAAACCTGAACCAGAAACTACATCCTGCCAAAAAGAACTGCCTGGCTGCTCAAAGGACTCACCTGTCTGCTTTCTACAAAGGACTGCTGCCTTGCTGTTGGCCTGCTGCCTTGCTGAACTCTTGTCTGGCTGTAAAAGTGCTCTCCAAGGGCTTGGATAGAGCTTGCCTCCTGTTCCCTGAAGTCTCAGGACCAAAAAGACTTCTCTCTTCCTCTTGGACGCTCCGTGCGCCGAACTTTTCGATGCACAGCTTGTTCCGCGGCAAGAAAAACGCCGCACACCGACGCTGATCGACGCGACGTCTTCGGGACGACGAAACTTTGACGCACGGCCTCGCAAGGACAACGCCGCCCGACTTCCCGGGAGAAATCGACGCGACACCTGCCGTGAGATCAAAACTTTGACGCACGGCCTCGCAAGGACAACGTCGCCCGACTCCGCAGGAGAAATCGACGCGACGCCTACCGTGAGATCGAAACTTTGACGCACGGCCTCGCAAGGACAACGCCGCCCGACTTCCCGGGAGAAATCGACGCGACGCCTGCCGTGAGATCAAGACTTTGACGCATGGCTGTACTGCCATTTGATAAGTTTTGTTTTGACCAATGACTTTGTGTTTCACCACTGCGCATATTAGTTGCTCAATGTTCACCAGTAGCACATGGTATGTTTTGTTCAGTTTAGCCGCCTATGGGCTTTGACATTGCATTAGTCATTACATTCTGTATTCTGCCTATTGGCTTTGACATGGCATTAGCCATTACTTTCTGTATTCAGTTGAGCCGCCTATGGGCTTTGACATTGCATTAGCGATTACATTCTGTATTCTGCCTATTGGCTTTGACATGCTGTATCCAGTCTAGCCGCCTATTGGCTTTGACATTGCATTCCTATTGGCTTTGACATGATGTATTCAATTTAGCTGCCTATTGACTTTGACATGCTATTAGATATTCTGCCTATGGGCTTTGACATGATATTATATATTGCATTTTGTATTCAGCTTAACTGCCTATTGGCTTTGACATGATATTATACATTACATTTTGTATTCAGCTCAGCTGCCTATTGGCTTTGACATGATATTATACATTGCATTTTGTATTCAGCTCAGCTGCCTATGGGCTTTGACATGATATAAGACATTGCATTTTGTATTCAGCTTAGATGCTTATTGGCTTTGACATGACACTAGACATTGCATTTGATATTTAGGTTAGCTGCCTATTGCCTTTAACATGACATTGCATTTGATACTTAGGTTAGCTGCCTATTGCCTTTAACGTGGAGTTAGGCATTGCAGTTGAGAATCCAAACTGATCAAGCTGTGTTTTTGCACCAGAGAACCAAGATGTTTTTCTCACAGTAGACTAGACATGATAAGAGAGAGTACATGGGTGTTGTTTTTTCTTCCCTTGAGCTTGGGAACAGGAGTAGTCTTGGAGACCTGGCCAGTCTCCAAAAGGCTTGCTCAGTTTCCTAGGTCTGAGAGGAGGGGGCACACCTTTGTAACAAATGTAACAGGCAGCAGAGAGTCAGATTCGAATCTGCCGGACCTCGTGCTGGAGCTTGGCGCCAGCTGCCAGCAATCCCGTGTGGGTAGATGAATCTCTCTTTCTCGCGGCTGACATGGCAGAGATGAGAGAGATGCACATTCCCCCAGATTTGATAAAAACTGTGCAGCACGCACAAAAGCAATCTGTCATGCAAGCAGTCACAGAGCAGTTGGGGAGAGGAAAGTTACCAGGACAGGAATGGCAAATTGATCAGGTTTTAGGGAGAGTGATTGCTGCAGATTACCAAGGAAAAATCGAAATTATGCTGATACCTAGAAAAGAATCTGATTCATTCAAACAAATTGGAGACAGAATGGCCCAATTGGCAAAAGTGCAGTGAATGGAGGTTTGGTAAAGAATGAGTCTGCCCCAGCCCTTCTGACAGAGCAAGAAAAGGGAAGCTGTGGCGCAGCAGATAAAAACCTCAGTACTGATGTGTGGGCTGAAGCCCCAAGTGATCCTCCAGAACCTGCAGAAAATATAACAAAGGGCCTCAAAAACGTCCTGCTGATCATAAAACAGGGAAAGAAAGAGGAAGGGTGCAGTTTAAATGAAAAATGTTATTTGCAAGAAAAGTCATACTTGTTTCTTTTGCAGATCCTACCACGTTTCGCCACTGTCCCTGAGTATGCTGTGTGGTCCCCCTTCCGGTGTGTGCGTGTGGCGTCGGGGAAGGGACCGAATCCCCAACCTGAACCTGGCTGAGTAAAGTGCCAGCACCATGGATCCATTTTGCGCAAACTGCGCCTTCAGTTCAAGTTCAACTTGTTTGATTGCATTCTTCCACTGGAACTAAGCTGTGTTTTTTTTTTCTTCCCTCTCGTATGGAACTCTGACTTTTGCTTATCTTCCAGCAAACCTTTCAGGTGGACCGTGCCCCATTACATGAGTAGAACTCATGCCACATCAAATTGCTAACACTGTTGAATTAGAGACTCATTCAGAGAAAAAATTGCTCAGTCTTTTCTATGTAGATGTATCTGATGTGAAAGGTTATGAAATCAATGTGTTAATCCACTTCTATTGCTTTACAGGGATTGCTTTGATCTGATGTTTTTTTTGTTTTTGTTTGAAACAAGAGATATGTGAAACAAAAATTCATTGGTCAAAGGGCGGAATGTACTGCCATTTGATAAGTTTTGTTTTGACCAATGACTTTGTGTTTCACCACTGCGCATATTAGTTGCTCAATGTTCACCAGTAGCACATGGTATGTTTTGTTCAGTTTAGCCGCCTATGGGCTTTGACATTGCATTAGTCATTACATTCTGTATTCTGCCTATTGGCTTTGACATGGCATTAGCCATTACTTTCTGTATTCTGGGTGTTGTTTTTTCTTCGCTTGAGCTTGGGAACAGGAGTAGTCTTGGAGACCTGGCCAGTCTCCAAAAGGCTTGCTCAGTTTCCTAGGTCTGAGAGGAGGGGGCACACCTTTGTAACAAATGTAACAGGCTGCAGAGAGTCAGATTCAAATCTGCCGGACCTCGTGCTGGAGCTTGGCGCCAGCTGCCAGCAATCCCGTGTGGGTAGATGAATCTCTCTTTCTCGCGGCTGACAGGGGTCATCAGCTTGCAGACCTTAGAAAGATGAAGCTGTAGATAGTTCCCACACGGTGAAGTATTTGTTTTGCTTTGCATTCAATATCTTATAAATATAACCTGCTGTGTATATTGCAAACTGATATATTTTGTTTGATTAACGCGGACTTGAAAGCTACTAATTCGTCATTCATAAATATTGTGGTTGGGGAAGAATTAACAACAATAAAAGTCTTCTTTGACCTCAGAAGTGCATTTCTGTTGTGTTATGTTAGTGCTTAGAAACTAGATAAGAGGAAAGCACTACAACGGCCTCGCAAGGACAACGCCGCCCGACTCCGCAGGAGAAATCGACGCGACGCCTGCCGTGAGATCGAAACTTCGACGCGCAGCCCCGCAGAATGACGCGCAGCCGGAAAACAAGCAGGAAAATCCACGCACAGACCCGGGACATCTGGTACTCCCCGCAAACCACAGTAAGAGACTGTGCGTGCGCCGGAAGACGACGCCCGACTCCCCGCGTGGAAAATAACGACGCAAGTCCGTGTGTGCTGAGGAGAAATCGACGCACACACCAGTTTTCCATGCATCTCTTCTCCTGTTGCCCTCTGAGGAGATTTTCCACCAGAAACCAGGTACTTTGTGTTTGAAAGAGACTTTGTTAACTTTCTAAAGACATAAGACACTTTCTATCACTTTTCAGTGATATCTTTACAAATTCGTATTGCAACTTTGATCGTTTTGACCTGAAGATACCCAGATAAATATTATATATTTTTTCTAAACACTGTGTGGTGTATTTTTGTGGTGTTATGCTATGGTGTTGTATGATTTATTGCACAAATGCTTTACACATTGCCTTCTAAGTTAAGCCTGACTGCTCGTGCCAAGCTACCGGAGGGTGAGCACAG
The DNA here is from genome assembly GCF_031143425.1 of Pleurodeles waltl. Taxonomy (NCBI): domain Eukaryota; kingdom Metazoa; phylum Chordata; class Amphibia; order Caudata; family Salamandridae; genus Pleurodeles; species Pleurodeles waltl. The sequence goes on along the minus strand of NC_090442.1, from coordinate 579,059,288 downwards.
GCTGATTTGGGATTGTGTGTGACTTGCCCTGACTAGAGTGAGGGTTCTTGCTTGGACAGAGGGCAACCTGACTGCCAACCAAAAACCCCATTTCTAACATTGGTGATCAGCGGTGAGGATAGGACTTGTGTTTGTGCAGTGACATACAGTAGCTAAGTATTTCACTACCTACCCACAGTTGATTTTTCATCTTTTTTGGCTTTTGGTTCTCTGATGTCCTCCTGGATATACTATTGATATTTTTGGACTTGGGATTTTGGTTCTTGCTGGTAAAAATCTTATCAGAATGGGATTGTGTACCTACTCATTCTTTGTTCGTATTGACCACCTCACTAAGGCTGACCTAAGGAAGCTTTGCAGAAAATGGGGCCTTCCTGTAGCAAGGAGATCTACTAAGGCGGAGATGCTACATCACTACATAGTCTGGGGGGAGGAAAGATGGGCAGAGAGAGAGGCAGCAAGAAACCAAATGACTAAGTACCCCTCAGATGAGGAGGAGGACTACGTACCTGAGGAGGAAGACTACTCAGAGTTGGACAGTGACCCAGAAATAGATGAATGGCTCCGAGGTCAAAGGCGACAGGAGCAACAATTAGAGGAGTATCTTGCAGAGGTTGAGGCAAAAAGACTCTTAGCCCTGGAAGAAGAAAAGATTGCAGCTCAAGAGCTGAGCTGTAAAGAGCTGAAACTGGAGGCCGGAAGGGCTGAGTCCAGTTCAGATGGTGGCAGCAAAAATCTTACATCTAGTACTGCTGAAGAAGGGCACAAGCCCAGAGATGTGGTGCCCAACTTGAAGAAGGGAGTTGACACAACCCAGGCGGTTCAAGGGTATGAGGTAGTTCCCCTTATGCACAGGGTCCCTGAGAAGGATTGGGGAACTGGCACAGGGAGTCATATTCCTACTGGGGGGAGGGACACTTTACTGACTCTAGCAGAGAGTGACAGAGAAAAGGGTTCCCCCCTGGTGGACGTCCTGGATATAGAGTGTAGAGACATCCCAGAAGAGTATGGGTTGAGTGTCAGGGACAGACAGATACTGTCTCACCAGTCTCAGAAGGGTGAGGTAGAGTGCTTTTCCAAGGTTGGGTTACTGGGTGGTTGGGTGAAGGGTACTGTGGTTAATACATGTGAAGGGCAGAATGATGTAATTGCTGGAGAGCATATGTCTGGTCCTTATTTTCCAGAGCTACGCCAACACCAGGTGGAGTGTGAGTTCTCTGACCCCAGGGAACTTACAATGGAGGCAGACTTCTGGGTGAGTACCAGAGAGTCTGAAGAGGCATTTGGGGGTGCTCCTGAAGGGAGTGGTCTAGGTGGTTCCCAACCGAGTGAGGTGGGAAAGGATTGTAGTGTCCCAGGTAGGTCCCAGGTCCTAGAGGGTTCCGTGAGGGAACACCAGGAGGGAAGCCTAGCCTGTACCGTAGGGCCACCTTTTGAGGGAAGCCCCGCAGTGTCAGAAGAACTTGGGGGGGTGACTGTAGCCAGCATCCCAACAGTTCTGGTGTCTGGCAGTACCCCTCCTAGTGAGGGGGTGCAGAAGTCCAGACAAAGGGTTGAGAGGGGGTTGCAGACCCCAGTGGAGGACCTTGAGAGTCAGGGGACAGCTCTGAGAGCAGAGCCCCCCAGGAATGATCCAGGTGAAACCGTTTCTGGTTTGGGGGAAACCCAGACTCTGCCAGATGGGCAGAGGTCGGGAGACCTGCGCCAACCAGACTCCTGTGTGGCTGAGGTACTGGGTTTTTCAGAACCGGTACTGATCCAGTAACCCAGTGGTGCCAGGGTACACCCAAAGACCTCAGGTACTTTCCTGATTCAGACCACAGAAACTCAGAGTCTTCTAGGTGAAGTCAAAGATCGAATTTATTGGCTGCAGCCAAGTAACAAGCGTCCTAGAAGTACAACAGCACGGTTTGTATGTTCTCAGGAGACTGTGTTTCAATGCAAAGTCAGGTTTCCTTATATACAGTTTTTTAAGCTTCAGGCAAACATTCTTGACATTTTGGTTGGTCATTCACATGTTTTCACTACAAAGGAAAAAACTGTGTCATGATGAAACCTCATATTTCATGTCATCCAACCCATAATAAATTACCCGGCAAGGCCTAGTATTTTACATCAGATAAGTGTGGACCCCCAATAAAAACGGGCACCTCCCCCTCGTAAAGTAAGAAGAAGAAAAGAGCAGGTGCAGGTGTGAGCAAGATTAGGCAGGGTGTGTGAGCGATAATAAGGGTTTTATGGCATGGTGTGCCTTGATGCTATCTGATTCGGCCACTGGGAGAGGGACTGACCAAACAGGTTTGGCCTGAGGCAATGGTTCCAGCTTGCCTAGGTCAGAGAAAAGTCAATCAAGGTGTACGTGTCCTTGGAATGAAATCTGACTGTATTATAAGCCTATGTGAGGGCAACTTTTAAAAATGGCTGCCGTGTATAAAATGGGAGCCACGAGTGCAGGATGAAAATGGCGATTTCGAGGTGAAAACGCTGCTGGAATTGAGCGAAAATGCTCATGCTTAGTGTACTAGTCATTATCGGTCTTTTGATACTAAAATCGTACTGCTGTGGCAAAGTAAATTACATGGGTCCAGAATTTTTAGAACCACAAACCCTCCTTTTGCCCTTACATAGGCAATAAACCTATTCTCATGCTAATCTGAGTCCAGGTCTATGTTTATAAGGCCATGGAGATGTTGCTGGAGCAAAATTCTAGTACTTGGTAACTCTCTCTGGACAGGTCTCCTCGAACATGAAGTAGCACAAAAGGCCACATATAGGTTAGGTTACCAGCACATGACAGGTAGAGAAATGAAACCTCAAAACAGCTCTGCCATCAACAACAGGAATCCTTCTCTTTAGCTCCTTTACACTGAAACTTTGGTTTTGTGATGTCCAACGCCGTCTGATGGAGCAAGTACGATACCATGCGCTGGTGATCGCTGTCCACCTTTGCTACTTTCTGGGTGCTGAGACTGTAGGGCCAAGACGTCCGTCTTTCATCTGTAGCTGTCACTGATGGGAATTAGGCTTAAATCAATGTCCTGCAGGTTATTATGACTTGATACCCACAGAATCTAGTGACGTAGGAAATGTGCCACAGTTGTTAGTTTCCTTCAATTTAGTAAAAGAAACAGTTCATGGTTTTTAACAAGGGGACTGCAAGCAGGTGGTCTGCAATCTTCAAAGGAGTAGCCATACACCATGGGCATAAAATACAAAGACAAAGGCAGAAGGGCAAAACAGGGTCTCTAGCATCTTTAATTGGGTTCTCTCCATTATTCTCTGCCATCTATAGCTACATGAGAATTCTATCTGAATGGATTTCCTCACACAGTGGCATTGTCTAATGGGGTAAACACATATTTTCCTCAATGATTAAGTCTAGGTGATCCTCCTTACCTTAGAACATCTCAATAGAGAAATCACATGATACCGATTATCAGGGACATGTAGAAACCTTCCTTTAAAAACTGTGCATAAGGTGCACTATGCAATACACAGGCTAATAGTCAAATGTGTAAACAAAAAGACAAGAACTAGAGGGTCCTGATATTTGCATGATTAGGACACATCTGATCCCACCAAAAATTAAAGTAGCAGGAACAGAAGGGAACCGAAAACCAAATTAAAATAGACATTGAAAATTAGTCATGTTCAAAAAGGTAAACATAGGATATCTCCTATTGAAATGGAAAACTTGTCTTACTATAATATTGAGTCAGTTAACCATTCTATCGCTACCCTGACAGTCAGGCTGGAAAACATTGAAGCAGGCCTAAGGCAAATTCTTGAAAACCAGTCTGGTCATACCAAAGGGAATTATACATAACATGGGGGTCCCTGGTACATCACTGCAGTATGGAAATGTGAACCTGAACAATACATCAATAATAATAAAAGGGCTGACTGGTGAAAGGAATTCGAAAAAGAGAAATGGGACTAGGACATAGCTAAAATCTCAATAACTAAGCAGGATGCGACATTGGTCAGGGGAAGTAACAAAAGAAAAAATCTATAGGAAGAACAAAAAAAATTATTTGGGTGATAGTCAGGCATGTGACACAACACCGAGAGTACGGGTGATACACAAAGGCCAAAGTTACACAAATTTTAACTCTACCGTTGGTGACTACACCATATACGGTACTCCTAGCTAATGTTTCAGTTCCTTCTTCAGGAAAAAATGAAAACCTGGTTTTCTTTTAAGGAACGAAAGCCATATGCTACTTAGGAAACAGAACATCATTAACTAATGTAATATAGAAATTAGGCCACCTTGAGTCACAGATCTATAATTTCATCCTTAGGTCCAATCAAGGCTACATAAATGTAGGGCTGCCTGATCCTTTAAGGGAAGGGGCAGTAACGTGACTAACTGCAGGTGACACACTTTGATCCTGTATATCTCTTTTTATTTTCCTTCAATACCATTATAGCCAAATAGACATGCACTGGTGAAGTGTTGTCTTTTATGTTCACAGCATGAAATATCATTATCTGTGGAATTTAGTAACCAGAACAAGTTCAACCAACTGTTGCGTAGCGATGGGCATCGTCATGACCATCCCCTCACAACACAGGGGAGCTTGTAATAGTATCAAAAGCAGCAACAAACATGCAAAAAACAAATAAAAAATAATAAAAACGCACAAAACGTCAAGCCATCAGATATACTTGCTGTGTATCAAGCACAAAAAGCATAGACAAAACAATAGCATGTGTGAATAAGCGGTGACACACCACACCATGTCATGTACTTTATGCACTGTAAACCTGCAGCCCAAAACCCAATATTTGGGCCTGTTTAATTTGTCAGGTTTAAAATCCTTACCCTCCTTTTGACAGTAGATCACCAGGCAATGGAAATCTGCTGTCAAATATAACTTTACTGTTTCTCTTCTAACATACAGGACCAGCAAGAACAATTTGTGATAGGACCAAATACATGAAAATAAATTTCCATTACTTAACTGTTACCCTCTTGTCAGTTACTTCGCAACATCAAGCCACCTTAGTTTTACCTTTCTAAAAGTAAAAATTGTTACACTGACACTCCATATTAATTTGGCACCTACAATTTCCACTGTGAAAAATAAGTCTTAATTGGCAAATCGTTCTCATTAAGGCATGTAGCCTTCAAAATTTTAGAAAAGGGCTGCATCTTATTTTCTGTATAAGACTTAATGCAACACTTCGTTTTCTGTCAAATAAAAGCAACTAGCAGGCATCATTTTATTTTTTTAGAGCGGAGACACAAATGTATCAGTTCTGCAGAGCATTTAACATGATGTTGGGACTTTCGAAGAAACCCCTTTTTTTTATATTTTCCCTTTGGAATTAAGTTCTTTAATTGTATTGATGTTCTTCTGGAGAAACCAGAAATCCCACTTTTAGAGGCCCGTAGGGTCATTCTGCATTTCACAGAGACAAGGCCCTAATTTAAAAGGTTACAAGTGTCAACATGACAGCCTCCTCCATTGTTTATGGGAAAACTAAAGATAGCATCTCAGCAGCGTGACTTGAGCCAGCCTCTGTAGCTCTCCTAGCTTCTGCCACTCTGAATCTGTCAAAGACAATAGGCCTTCCTATTTTCCTTCTAACCTGCAATAATTCACTCTATTTAAAAAAAAAAAAGAAATTCCTTTTTAGGTGCTAAATTTTTTTTATCTCTATTTCCAGATTATTAAACTACATTTACTGTGAATAATTCACAAACCTTAATAACACACATACCAGTTGTTAGAATAAATGCTTGTTGCAATCCCATGCAATGGTACATATTTCATCAACCTCGAATGAATGAACGTCTCAGTAGGCCCAGCTGAAGTTAGAACCTTCAACCTTGATATTAAAACAAGCCTTTGTACTGGCACATTGACTCATTGAATCATAAGAAGGCACAACCTGCAAATATATATCAAACCTAAATGTATGCATTTACTGAAGCCTGAGACACTTTAAAAAGTACTCTGAATGAAAGAAAATGCAGTTTAAACAGTGTTTTTGCCCAAAATCGACTTTGATATTTTAGGCATTAAAAAATCAATATCCTACAATTTTCTTGCATAATATGCATTACCAGAATGTCTATTACACAATCCATGAGTCAGCCATTGAAAATAATAACTTATACTTTATAGAAATGAGCTTGTTTGCTCCTGCGCCAAGGGAAAATTGCACATACAAATGTCATTTTAGCGGTGCAACATAACTTAAATTAAATTTTAATGTTAGGAGGTCATAGTATAGGTATTAAGCTTTATAAATATTAAAAAACGATTTTGAAAGGCACTTATTTTTTAAATAATTTTTCCATAATTAATAATTTTCTTTTAAAAAATAAAATAAAAACCCAATTATTCTTTTTTTTGTGATAATTCCACATATAAAAGCAAGCTGCATCCCTTGCCTATTATTTGGGATACATTAACTCATAAGCCTAAGCGCATAAGCCTAACTTGAAATGCGTCACATTTTTGCGCCACTTTCATTTAAAAGGAAGGTTATGCAAAATTCCACCCATGTTTAACTGGGAAAGTGCTGGCTGAATTGAACATTCCTATCAAATATACTGCAGCTGAAAAGTTTGCCTGTGAACATCTAATACAATGCATCTAAGAAAAATGCTGTAAATGTTTTTTTTTTTTTTTTTGCAAAAATAGATAATTTCGTTTCTTTGGGGCCCTATTTATATCTATTGAATGTGTTTTCTAATTTATTAAGCATTTAACGGCAGTTTTGTATATGTGCACAATTGCTCATTCTATAAATTAAAGAGCAACATATAGCTATGTTAGCACATCACATGGTTCATTTCTGGATTTTTTCTAAGTTTCTACTTAATATTAATTAACCAACATTTTACTTAACAAACTGAAAACATCAAGAAGACCCACAAACACACATTGAGCTCATTTCAGATATAAACAGAAAACACTCAGGACACACAATACAGCACGTTTTAGCCATTTTTCATAAATAGAGCCGTCGCAATTTACTTACAGAACCGTTTGCAGATCCTAGTTGTAAGTCATATTTACAAGAAAAAAAAGAAAACTTTTCTCAATTATTTCCAAGAATAGCGGACCCATACTTTATTAAACGTGATGGGGCCCACTCCGTGCTTCACATATAGTTCATAGGTTGGAGTTCCAATCGGAGGAACCGGACATGAGTCCTCCAACCGGGAGTCCCTTTTACAACCAAGACAAAACAAATTTCCAAGTCTGCTAAGACCAGGCATCTTCGCTCACTAGTCTAGCTTCAAACTTCAAAGGATTATCGTTTACGATAGTCTCGTGAATACACGAGTCCTTCGGCTTTGGTACTTGCAAGTTCCAAATCAAAGTGATCCCAAAGGGATACCAAACCAAATGTCCAACTTAAGGACCAAACCAAGTGTCCAACTAAGGACTGGGAGACGCTCCACTTATACTTAACTGAAAATATCGATGACATCACCAGAAGACTCGTCTTATCGTTTCGCTCTACCAAACATCAAGGGTCCAAATCAGGGCGATAGCCAGGGCAGCAGTCCTTCGTAGCCGTCGGGAAGCAGGGAACCTCGCAGAAAAGACTTTCGGACCACGTCGACATGCAGGGGTCGATGAAGTGGCGGCCTTCCTCCAGAATTTTCACACTAAGCTCCCCACGGACCTCAGGCTTGGACCGGTACCGCTGGTATCGTCCCATGTTGGGCGCCAACTGAGGTACTGGGTTTTTCAGAACCGGTACTGATCCGGTAACCCAGCGGTGCCAGGGTACACCCAAAGACCTCGGGTACTTTCCTGATTCAGACCACAGAAACTCAGAGTCTTCTAGGTGAAGTCAAAGATCGAATTTATTGGCTGCAGCCAAGTAACAAGCGTCCTAGAAGTACAACAGCACGGTTTGTATGTTCTCAGGAGACTGTGTTTCAATGCAAAGTCAGGTTTCCTTATATACAGTTTTTTAAGCTTCAGGCAAACATTCTTGACATTTTGGTTGGCCATTCACATGTTTTCACTACAAAGGAAAAAACAGTGTCATCATGAAACCTCATATTTCATGTCATCCATCCCATAATAAATTACCCGGCAAGGCCTAGTATTTTACATCAGATAAGTGTGGACCCCCAATAAAAACGGGCACCTCCCCCTCGTAAAGTAAGAAGAAGAAAAGAGCAGGTGCAGGTGTGAGCAAGATTAGGCAGGGTGTGTGAGCGATAATAAGGGTTTTATGGCATGGTGTGCCTTGATGCTATCTGATTCGGCCACTGGGAGAGGGACTGACCAAACAGGTTTGGCCTGAGGCAATGGTTCCAGCTTGCCCAGGTCAGAGAAAAGTCAATCAAGGTGTACGTGTCCTTGGAATCAAATCTGACTGTATTATAAGCCTATGTGAGGGCAACTTTTAAAAATGGCTGCCGTGTATAAAATGGGAGCCATGAGTGCAGGACGAAAATGGCGATTTCGAGGTGAAAACGCTGCTGGAATTGAGCGAAAATGCTCATGCTTAGTGTACTAGTCATTATCGGTCTTTTGATACTAAAATCGTACTGCTGTGGCAAAGTAAATTACATGGGTCCAGAATTTTTAGAACCACATGGCCCTTGGGGACGGTGTGTCCCTTGTGGGGGGTGAGAGTGCCCCCCAGGAAGTCCTGGCATGCCAGGCAAAGATTCAACCTCAGGGTGGTGACTCTGGGTTGGATACCCAGGTTCAGAGGTTAAACTCTGACCTGGTGGGAAGTAGATGTGCCTCCCAAGAAGTCCTGCTGTGCCAGGCAATTGTCCAACCTCAGGGTGTTGACTCTGGGTTGGATGACCAAGTTCAGTGGATACGCTCTGACCTGGTGGGAGGCAGATGTGCCTCCCAAGAAGTCCTGCTGTGCCAGGCAATTGTCCAACCTCAGGGTGTCGACTCTGGGTTGGATGACCAGGTTCAGAGGTTAAACTCTGACCTGGTGGGGTGTAGGTGTGCCCCCCAGAAAGTCCTGGCGTGCCAGGCAATTGTTCAACCTCAGGGTGGTGACTCTGGGTTGGATACCCAGGTTCAGAGGTTAAACTCTGACCTGGTGGGAGGTAGATGTGCCTCCCAAGAAGTCCTGGCGTGCCAGGCAATTGTTCAACCTCAGGGTGGTGACTCTGGGTTGGATACCCAGGTTCAGAGGTTAAACTCTGACCTGGTGGGAGGTAGGTGTGCCTCCCAAGAAGTCCTGCTGTGCCAGGCAATTGTCCAACCTCAGGGTGTTGACTCTGGGTTGGATGACCAGGTTCAGAGGTTAAACTCTGACCTGGTGGGGGGTAGGTGTGCCCCCCAGGAAGTCCTGGCGTGCCAGGCAATTGCCCAACCTCAGGGTGGTGACCCTGGGTTGGGGAACCAGGCTCAGAGGTTAAACTCTGACCTGGTGGGAGGTAGGTGTGCCTCCCTGGAAGTCCTGGCCTGCCAGGTAATGGTTCAACCTCAGGGTGTTGACTCTGGGTTGGATAACCGGGTTCAGAGGTTAAACTCTGACCTGGTGGGGGGTAGGTGTGCCCCCCAGAAAGTCCTGGCATGCAAGGCAATTGTTCAAACTCAGGGTGGTGACCCTGGGTTGGAGAACCAGGTTCAGAGGTTAACCTCTGACCTGGTGGGAGGTAAGTGTGCCTCCCGGGAAGTCCTGGTGTGCCAGGCAGTCGCCCAACCTCAGGGTGGTGACCCTGGGTTGGAGAACCAGGTTCAGAGGTTAACCTCTGACCTGGTGGGAGGTAAGTGTGCCTCCCGGGAAGTCCTGGTGTGCCAGGCAGTCGCCCAACCTCAGGGTGGTGACCCTAGGTTGGAGAACCAGGTTCAGAGGTTAAACTCTGACCTGGTGGAGGGTCAGTGTGCCCTCCAGGAAGTCCTGGCGTGCCAGGCAATTGTTCAACTTCAGGGTGGTGACTCTGAGTTGAGTGGTCAGGTGCAGAGGTTAAACTCTGACCTGGTGGGGGGTAGGTGTGCCTCCCAGGAAGTCCTGGTTTGCCAGGCAGTGATCCAGTCTGAGGGTACAGACCCTGGGCTGGAAGAACCAGGTTCAGGGTGTCCCCCCGGACCTGGAGGGAGGGGCTACTGATAACAGTGCCCCTACCATGTTGTCTTCTGAGGAGGCCACTCCTAGTTGGAGGGTGCTGGACCCCAGAAGGGAGGGCAGGGGGAGGGAAGCCTCACCCCGGGCCCTAGTCCAACCTGAAGGTACAGACCCCAGGTTGGAGGGCCAGTTGCAGGTTAACAGCCCTGCACTGGTGGAGGAATGGTACAGGGCGACTTCTGTAAGCACCCTGACCATGTTGGACTCTGGGGGTACCGCTCCAGGAGGGAGGGTACAGAGCCCCAGAGGGGAGGACCAGGTTCAGGCTGTCATCCCTGACCTGGTGGAAGGGAGAGTGGTTAAAGGGTGCCCAGCACCTGTGGCTACCGCCCCCCACTCTCCACAGCCACGGTGGTTGAAGAGCTTTGAGAGGCCTGGGGCCTGGCTCTCATCCCTGGCAGCTGTCAGTAATCACTGTGGCTTGCTGTCCGGGTGGACAGAGTTATCCCTGGGGAGGGGACAAGTGTCACACCCCGGGGGTAGAGTGGGCAACACCACTGTGTTGGTCATGGTGGTACTATCCTGCTCCTGGGATACATCTGTGAGCAAAGTAAGGTTAGGTGCTGCACAGATGGGATCCGCAGGTAAGGAGAAAGGTTCCCCATGGGTTGGCTTAGTGCGCCCTGAGAGTATGGACAGAGGGATCCAATTGGAGTCAGGAAGGCGAAGAACTGGAGCATCCCTCTGCTGTTGTGGGCCTGGGTCCTTGTTCTGTCGCCTCAAACAGGGAAGTACATCAGGATAGTGATTGTTCTCCCCTGGCTTTAGGCTGGTAGGGGGTCATGTTGGACCTGGCTTTTTGACAGGGACATCCCCAAACTTTTTGCCTCCTTCCTCCTATTTTTTCTGACCTGTTGTTGTTGGCTTTTGACCTCTGGGCACTTTACCACTGCTAACCAGTGCTAAAGTGCATATGCTCTCTGTGTAAATTGTACCACTGATTGGTTTATCCATGATTGACTATTTAATTTACTTGTAAGTCCATGGTAGAGTGCACTACATGTGCCTAGAGCAGGTAGATTAAATGCTACTAGTGGGCCTGCAGCACTGGTTGTGCCACCCACCTCAGTAGCCCCTTAACCCTGTCTCAGGCCTGCCATTGCAAGGCCTGTGTGTGCAGTTTCACTGCCACTTCGACTTGGCATTTAAAAGTACTTGCCAAGCCTAGAACTCCCCTTTTTCTACATATAAGTCATCCCTAATGTGTGCCCTAGGTAACCCCTAGAGCAGGGTGCTGTGTAGGTAAAAGGCAGGACATGTACCTGTGTAGTTATATGTCCTGGTAGTGTAAAACTCCTAAATTCGTTTTTACACTACTGTGAGACCTGCTCCTTTCATAGGCTAAACATTGGGGCTGCCCTCATACACTGTTGAAGTGGCAGCTGCTGATCTGAAAGGAGCAGGAAGGTCATATTTAGTATGGCCAGAATGGTAATACAAAATCCTGCTGACTGGTGAAGTCGGATTTAATATTACTATTCTAGAAATGCCACTTTTAGAAAGTGAGCATTTCATTGCACTAAAATCTTGTTGTGCCCTTCAATCCACGTCTGGCTAGGTTTAGTTGACAGCTCCTTGTGCATTCACTCAGACACACCCCAAACACAGGGTACTCAGCCTCACTTGCATACATCTGCATTTTGAATGGGTCTTCCTGGGCTGAGAGGGTGGAGGGCCTGCCCTCACACAAAGGACTGCCACACCCCCTACTGGGACTCTGGCAGACAGGATTGAACTGAAAGGGGGCTTGGTGCATTTCTTAGACACTCTTTGAAGTCACCCCCACTTCAAAGGCACAACTTAGTATAAAACAGGGCCTCTGCCCTACCTCATCAGACACTTGCTGGAGAAGAAACCTGAACCAGAAACTACATCCTGCCAAGAAGAACTGCCTGGCTGCTCAAAGGACTCACCTGTCTGCTTTCTACAAAGGACTGCTGCCTTGCTGTTGGCCTGCTGCCTTGCTGAACTCTTGTCTGGCTGTAAAAGTGCTCTCCAAGGGCTTGGATAGAGCTTGCCTCCTGTTCCCTGAAGTCTCAGGACCAAAAAGACTTCTCTCTTCCTCTTGGAAGCTCCGTGCGCCGAACTTTTCGACGCACAGCTTGTTCCGCGGCAAGAAAAACGCCGCACACCGACGCTGATCGACGCGACGTCTTCGGGACGACGAAACTTTGACGCACGGCCTCGCAAGGACAACGCCGCCCGACTTCCCGGGAGAAATCGACGCGACGCCTGCCGAGAGATCAAAACTTTGACGCACGGCCTCGCAAGGACAACGCCGCCCGACTCCGCAGGAGAAATCGACGCGACGCCTACCGTGAGATCGAAACTTTGACGCACGGCCTCGCAAGGACAACGCCGCCCGACTTCCCGGGAGAAATCGTTGTGACGCCTGCCGTGAGATCAAAACTTTGATGCACGGCCTCGCAAGGACAACGCCGCCCGACTCCGCAGGAGAAATCGACGCGATGCCTGCCGTGAGATCGAAACTTCGACGCGCAGCCCCGCAGAACGACGCGCAGCCGGAAAACAAGCAGGAAAATCCACGCACAGACCCGGGACATCTGGTACTCCCCGCAAACCACAGTAAGAGACTGTCCGCGCGCCGGAAGACGACGCCCGACTCCCCGCGTGGAAAATAACGACGCAAGTCCGTGTGTGCTGATGAGAAATCGACGCACACACCAGTTTTCCACGCATCTCTTCTCCTGTGGCCCTCTGAGGAGATTTTCCACCAGAAACCAGGTACTTTGTGTTTGAAAGAGACTTTGTTTACTTTCTAAAGACTTAAGACACTTTCTATCACTTTTCAGTGATATCTTTACAAATTCGTATTGCAACTTTGATCGTTTTGACCTGAAGATACCCAGATAAATATTATATATTTTTTCTAAACACTGTGTGGTGTATTTTTGTGGTGTTATGCTATGGTGTTGTATGATTTATTGCACAAATGCTTTACACATTGCCTTCTAAGTTAAGCCTGACTGCTCGTGCCAAGCTACCGGAGGGTGAGCACAGGCTGATTTTGGATTGTGTGTGACTTACCCTGACTAGAGTGAGGGTCCTTGCTTGGACAGAGGGCAACCTGACTGCCAACCAAAAACCCCATTTCTAACATTGGTGATCAGCGGTGAGGATAGGACTTGTGTTTGTGCAGTGACATACAGTAGCTAAGTATTTCACTACCTACCCACAGTTGATTTTTCATCTTTTTTGGCTTTTGGTTCTCTGATGTCCTCCTGGATATACTATTGATATTTTTGGACTTGGGATTTTGGTTCTTGCTGGTAAAAATCTTATCAGAATGGGATTGTGTACCTATTCATTCTTTGTTCGTACTGACCACCTCACTAAGGCTGACCTAAGGAAGCTTTGCAGAAAATGGGGCCTTCCTGTAGCAAGGAGATCTACTAAGGCGGAGATGGTACATCACTACATAGTCTGGGAGGAGGAAAGATGGGCAGAGAGAGAGGCAGCAAGAAACCAAATGACTAAGTACCCCTCAGATGAGGAGGAGGACTACGTACCTGAGGAGGAAGACTACTCAGAGTTGGACAGTGACCCAGAAATAGATGAATGGCTCCGAGGTCAAAGGCGACAGGAGCAACAATTAGAGGAGTATCTTGCAGAGGTTGAGGCAAAAAGACTCTTAGCCCTGGAAGAAGAAAAGATTGCAGCTCAAGAGCTGAGCTGTAAAGAGCTGAAACTGGAGGCCGGAAGGGCTGAGTCCAGTTCAGATGGTGGCAGTAAAAATCTTACATCTAGTACTGCTGAAGAAGGGCACAAGCCCAGAGATGTGGTGCCCAACTTGAAGAAGGGAGTTGACACAACCCAGGCGGTTCAAGGGTATGAGGTAGTTCCCGTTATGCACAGGGTCCCTGAGAAGGATTGGGGAACTGGCACAGGGAGTCATATTCCTACTGGGGGGAGGGACACTTTACTGACTCTAGCAGAGAGTGACAGAGAAAAGGGTTCCCCCCTGGTGGACGTCCTGGATATAGAGTGTAGAGACATCCCAGAAGAGTATGGGTTGAGTGTCAGGGACAGACAGATACTGTCTCACCAGTCTCAGAAGGGTGAGGTAGAGTGCTTTTCCAAGGTTGGGTTACTGGGTGGTTGGGTGAAGGGTACTGTGGTTAATACATGTGAAGGGCAGAATGATGTAATTGCTGGAGAGCATATGTCTGGTCCTTATTTTCCAGAGCTACGCCAACACCAGGTGGAGTGTGAGTTCTCTGACCCCAGGGAACTTACAATGGAGACAGACTTCTGGGTGAGTACCAGAGAGTCTGAAGAGGCATTTGGGGGTGCTCCTGAAGGGAGTGGTCTAGGTGGTTCCCAACCGAGTGAGGTGGGAAAGGATTGTAGTGTCCCAGGTAGGTCCCAGGTCCTAGTGGGTTCCATGAGGGAACACCAGGAGGGAAGCCTAGCCTGTACCGTAGGGCCACCTTTTGAGGGAAGCCCCGCAGTGTCAGAAGAACTTGGGGGGGTGACTGTAGCTAGCATCCCAACAGTTCTGGTGTCTGGCAGTACCCCTCCTAGTGAGGGGGTGCAGAAGTCCAGACAAAGGGTTGAGAGGGGGTTGCAGACCCCAGTGGAGGACCTTGAGAGTCAGGGGACAGCTCTGAGAGCAGAGCCCCCCAGGAATGACCCAGGTGAAACCGTTTCTGGTTTGGGGGAAACCCAGACTCTGCCAGATGGGCAGAGGTCGGGAGACCTGCGCCAACCAGACTCCTGTGTGGCTGAGGTACTGGGTTTTTCAGAACCGGTACTGATCCGGTAACCCAGCGGTGCCAGGGTACACCCAAAGACCACGGGTACTTTCCTGATTCAGACCACAGAAACTCAGAGTCTTCTAGGTGAAGTCAAAGATCGAATTTATTGGCTGCAGCCAAGTAACAAGCGTCCTAGAAGTACAACAGCACGGTTTGTATGTTCTCAGGAGACTGTGTTTCAATGCAAAGTCAGGTTTCCTTATATACAGTTTTTTAAGCTTCAGGCAAACATTCTTGACATTTTGGTTGGTCATTCACATGTTTTCACTACAAAGGAAAAAACAGTGTCATGATGAAACCTCATATTTCATGTCATCCAACCCATAATAAATTACCCGGCAAGGCCTAGTATTTTACATCAGATAAGTGTGGACCCCGAATAAAAACGGGCACCTCCCCCTCGTAAAGTAAGAAGAAGAAAAGAGCAGGTGCAGGTGTGAGCAAGATTAGGCAGGGTGTGTGAGCGATAATAAGGGTTTTATGGCATGGTGTGCCTTGATGCTATCTGATTCGGCCACTGGGAGAGGGACTGACCAAACAGGTTTGGCCTGAGGCAATGGTTCCAGCTTGCCCAGGTCAGAGAAAAGTCAATCAAGGTGTACGTGTCCTTGGAATGAAATCTGACTGTATTATAAGCCTATGTGAGGGCAACTTTTAAAAATGGCTGCCGTGTATAAAATGGGAGCCACGAGTGCAGGACGAAAATGGCGATTTCGAGGTGAAAACGCTGCTGGAATTGAGCGAAAATGCTCATGCTTAGTGTACTAGTCATTATCGGTCTTTTGATACTAAAATCGTACTGCTGTGGCAAAGTAAATTACATGGGTCCAGAATTTTTAGAACCACAAACCCTCCTTTTGCCCTTACATAGGCAATAAACCTATTCTCATGCTAATCTGAGTCCAGGTCTATGTTTATAAGGCCATGGAGATGTTGCTGGAGCAAAATTCTAGTACTTGGTAACTCTCTCTGGACAGGTCTCCTCGAACATGAAGTAGCACAAAAGGCCACATATGGCAGGACAAAATAAGGAATACCTCTATCTGCAGTAGGTTGGCATAAGATCACACACCCAACAATTAGTGATGTTCACTACTAACTAGTGTTGATGCAGAAGCTGTACAAAAGAATTGCTTACGAATTCTGATCTTCTAACCTGCTCATGTTCAGGAAAAGGGTGAAAAGAGTGCAAAGAAACAATAGTAGGAAAAGACATAGGTTGGGAAGTGGGTGCAGAAGTCAATTGAGTAGAGAAAAAGAATCCCACCCATAAATGACAACGTCATGTTTAAAAGGCACTACAAAACACGTTATTAAGAACATATAGACAACGGGAGAAAGTAGTGACCACTATTACAAATGAAATAATAATTTTTCACAACCCTAACCAAAAAGCAAATCCTAAAATTATCTAGTAACATTTTTATGGCTCCTCTGCATTTCAGTAATTTTTGTATGTTCAGGTGGAACAGTGGTGACTCTCATCAATGCTCTAAGGTGAAAAGGGCGTACTCTTTCCACAGAAAATGGACTTTATTCTGCTTTTACTAAACAGAATAGTACTTTAAAACAATGCCAGCAAAACAATCAGTCTCCTAACACCTAGTCTATACAATCACACGGAAAACCTCTTGTGAAACCAACTATGCCCAGAGTCCGTTCAAAAAGCCTCTCTGGCAGGCTTCTATTGTCCATCAAATTTTCTTTTGTTGTTTTCTTTCGCATGGGCCTCTCAATTCAGGCCTCTTCGTGAGAAAAGTACTGCTTAGTTGGAGTGCCCTCCTGGCAAACACCCACAGCTCACTCGAAAGTCTCAATGTCTTAAAGCAATGCACCAGTGTCTCTCCTCTGTGGCAGACACTACAAACAATGTGCTCTTCATTGATCAAGGGCACAAATCATCTCGTGCAGACCCAAGCACCATTAATTGGGAAATAGCTCAAGCTCAGCAGCACTTTCAGAATCCAACACTCATTATTTAGTGTCAGAGGACGCTCAAGCTGCTCTTTCATGGGCACCACAATGTAGTGCCTTTTTCCAAACTTGAAATCTCCGGTGCACTGCCCTTCTTCCGTTGGAGCAAAGAAAAGGGGGTGTGTGGCCAAAACTCAGGCCAAGGGGCTCAAGGGATTGCACACTGTCAGAGGTTACCAGCACATGACAGGTAGAGAAATGAAACCTCAAAACAGCTCTGCCATCAACAACAGGAATCCTTCTCTTTAGCTCCTTTACACTGAAACTTTGGTTTTGTGATGTCCAACGCCGTCTGATGGAGCAAGTACGATACCATGCGCTGGTGATCGCTGTCCACCTTTGCTACTTTCTGGGTGCTGAGACTGTAGGGCCAAGACGTCCGTCTTTCATCTGTAGCTGTCACTGATGGGAATTAGGCTTAAATCAATGTCCTGCAGGTTATTATGACTTGATACCCGCAGAATCTAGTGACGTAGGAAATGTGCCACAGTTGTTAGTTTCCTTCAATTTAGTAAAAGAAACAGTTCATGGTTTTTAACAAGGGGACTGCAAGCAGGTGGTCTGCAATCTTCAAAGGAGTAGCCATACACCATGGGCATAAAATACAAAGACAAAGGCAGAAGGGCAAAACAGGGTCTCTAGCATCTTTAATTGGGTTCTCTCCATTATTCTCTGCCATCTATAGCTACATGAGAATTCTATCTGAATGGATTTCCTCACACAGTGGCATTGTCTAATGGGGTAAACACATATTTTCCTCAATGATTAAGTCTAGGTGTTCCTCCTTACCTTAGAACATCTCAATAGAGAAATCACATGATACCGATTATCAGGGACATGTAGAAACCTTCCTTTAAAAACTGTGCATCAGGTGCACTATGCAATACACAGGCTAATAGTCAAATGTGTAAACAAAAAGACAAGAACTAGAGGGTCCTGATATTTGCATGATTAGGACACATCTGATCCCACCAAAAATTAAAGTAGCAGGAACAGAAGGGAACCGAAAACCAAATTAAAATAGACATTGAAAATTAGTCATGTTCAAAAAGGTAAACATAGGATATCTCCTATTGAAATGGAAAACTTGTCTTACTATAATATTGAGTCAGTTAACCAGTCTATCGCTACCCTGACAGTCAGGCTGGAAAACATTGAAGCAGGCCTAAGGCAAATTCTTGAAAACCAGTCTGGTCATACCAAAGGGAATTATACATAACATGGGGGTCCCTGGTACATCACTGCAGTATGGAAATGTGAACCTGAACAATACATCAATAATAATAAAAGGGCTGACTGGTGAAAGGAATTCGAAAAAGAGAAATGGGACTAGGACATAGCTAAAATCTCAATAACTAAGCAGGATGCGACATTGGTCAGGGGAAGTAACAAAAGAAAAAATCTATAGGAAGAACAAAAAAAATTATTTGGGTGATAGTCAGGCATGTGACACAACACCGAGAGTGCGGGTGATACACAAAGGCCAAAGTTACACAAATTTTAACTCTACCGTTGGTGACTACACCATATACGGTACTCCTAGCTAATGTTTCAGTTCCTTCTTCAGGAAAAAATGAAAACCTGGTTTTCTTTTAAGGAACGAAAGCCATATGCTACTTAGGAAACAGAACATCATTAACTAATGTAATATAGAAATTAGGCCACCTTGAGTCACAGATCTATAATTTCATCCTTAGGTCCAATCAAGGCTACATAAATGTAGGGCTGCCTGTTCCTTTAAGGGAAGGGGCAGTAACGTGACTAACTGCAGGTGACACACTTTGATCCTGTATATCTCTTTTTATTTTCCTTCAATACCATTATAGCCAAATAGACATGCACTGGTGAAGTGTTGTCTTTTATGTTCACAGCATGAAATATCATTATCTGTGGAATTTAGTAACCAGAACAAGTTCAACCAACTGTTGCGTAGCGATGGGCATCGTCATGACCATCCCCTCACAACACAGGGGAGCTTGTAATAGTATCAAAAGCAGCAACAAACATGCAAAAAACAAATAAAAAATAATAAAAACACACAAAACGTCAAGCCATCAGATATACTTGCTGTGTATCAAGCACAAAAAGCATAGACAAAACAATAGCATGTGTGAATAAGCGGTGACACACAACACCATGTCATGTACTTTATGCACTGTAAACCTGCAGCCCAAAACCCAATATTTGGGCCTGTTTAATTTGTCAGGTTTAAAATCCTTACCCTCCTTTTGACAGTAGATCACCAGGCAATGGAAATCTGCTGTCAAATATAACTTTACTGTTTCTCTTCTAACATACAGGACCAGCAAGAACAATTTGTGATAGGACCAAATACATGAAAATAAATTTCCATTACTTAACTGTTACCCTCTTGTCAGTTACTTCGCAACATCAAGCCACCTTAGTTTTACCTTTCTAAAAGTAAAAATTGTTACACTGACACTCCATATTAATTTGGCACCTACAATTTCCACTGTGAAAAATAAGTCTTAATTGGCAAATCGTTCTCATTAAGGCATGTAGCTTTCAAAATTTTAGAAAAGGGCTGCATCTTATTTTCTGTCTAAGACTTAATGCAACACTTCGTTTTCTGTCAAATAAAAGCAACTAGCAGGCATCATTTTATTTTTTTAGAGCGGAGACACAAATGTATCAGTTCTGCAGAGCATTTAACATGATGTTGGGACTTTCGAAGAAACCCCTTTTTTTTATATTTTCCCTTTGGAATTAAGTTCTTTAATTGTATTGATGTTCTTCTGGAGAAACCAGAAATCCCACTTTTAGAGGCCCGTAGGGTCATTCTGCATTTCACAGAGACAAGGCCCTAATTTAAAAGGTCACAAGTGTCAACATGACAGCCTCCTCCATTGTTTATGGGAAAACTAAAGATAGCATCTCAGCAGCGTGACTTGAGCCAGCCTCTGTAGCTCTCCTAGCTTCTGCCACTCTGAATCTGTCAAAGACAATAGGCCTTCATATTTTCCTTCTAACCTGCAATAATTCACTCTATTTAAAAAAAAAAAAAAATCCTTTTTAGGTGCTAAATTTTTTTTATCTCTATTTCCAGATTATTAAACTACATTTACTGTGAATAATTCACAAACCTTAATAACACACATACCAGTTGTTAGAATAAATGCTTGTTGCAATCCCATGCAATGGTACATATTTCATCAACCTCGAATGAATGAACGTCTCAGTAGGCCCAGCTGAAGTTAGAACCTTCAACCTTGATATTAAAACAAGCCTTTGTACTGGCACATTGACTCATTGAATCATAAGAAGGCACAACCTGCAAATATATATCAAACCTAAATGTATGCATTTACTGAAGCCTGAGACACTTTAAAAAGTACTCTGAATGAAAGAAAATGCAGTTTAAACAGTGCTTTTGCCCAAAATCGACTTTGATATTTTAGGCATTAAAAAATCAATATCCTACAATTTTCTTGCATAATATGCATTACCAGAATGTCTATTACACAATCCATGAGTCAGCCATTGAAAATATTAACTTATACTTTATAGAAATGAGCTTGTTTGCTCCTGCGCCAAGGGAAAATTGCACATACAAATGTCATTTTAGCGGTGCAACATAACTTAAATTAAATTTTAATGTTAGGAGGTCATAGTATAGGTATTAAGCTTTATAAATATTAAAAAAACGATTTTGAAAGGCACTTATTTTTTAAATAATTTTTCCATAATTAATAATTTTCTTTAAAAAAATAAAATAAAAACCCAATTATTCTTTTTTTTGTGATAATTCCACATATAAAAGCAAGCTGCATCCCTTGCCTATTATTTGGGATACATTAACTCATAAGCCTAACTTGAAATGCGTCACATTTTTGCGCCACTTTCATTTAAAAGGAAGGTTATGCAAAATTCCACCCATGTTTAACTGGGAAAGTGCTGGCTGAATTGAACATTCCTATCAAATATACTGCAGCTGAAAAGTTTGCCTGTGAACATCTAATACAATGCATCTAAGAAAAATGCTGTAAATGTATTTATTTATTTTTTTGCAAAAATAGATAATTTCGTTTTTTGGGGCCCTATTTATATCTATTGAATGTGTTTTCTAATTTATTAAGCATTTAACGGCAGTTTTGTATATGTGCACAATTGCTCATTCTATAAATTAAAGAGCAACATATAGCTATGTTAGCACATCACATGGTTCATTTCTGGATTTTTTCTAAGTTTCTACTTAATATTAATTAACCAACATTTTACTTAACAAACTGAAAACATCAAGAAGACCCACAAACACACATTGAGCTCATTTCAGATATAAACAGAAAACACTCAGGACACACAATACAGCGCGTTTTAGCCATTTTTCATAAATAGCGCCGTCGCAATTTACTTACAGAACCGTTTGCAGATCCTAGTTGTAAGTCATATTTACAAGAAAAAAAAGAAAACTTTTCTCAATTATTTCCAAGAATAGCGGACCCATACTTTATTAAACGTGATGGGGCCCACTCCGTGCTTCACATATAGTTCATAGGTTGGAGTTCCAATCGGAGGAACCGGACATGAGTCCTCCAACCGGGAGTCCCTTTTACAACCAAGACAAAACAAATTTCCAAGTCTGCTAAGACCAGGCATCTTCGCTCACTAGTCTAGCTTCAAACTTCAAAGGATTATCGTTTACGTAGTCTCGTGAATACACGAGTCCTTCGGCTTTGGTACTTGCAAGTTCCAAATCAAAGTGATCCCAAAGGGATACCAAACCAAATGTCCAACTTAAGGACCAAACCAAGTGTCCAACTAAGGACTGGGAGACGCTCCACTTATACTTAACTGAAAATATCGATGACATCACCAGAAGACTCGTCTTATCGTTTCGCTCTACCAAACATCAAGGGTCCAAATCAGGGCGATAGCCAGGGCAGCAGTCCTTCGTAGCCGTCGGGAAGCGGGGAACCTCGCAGAAAAGACTTTCGGACCACGTCGACATGCAGGGGTCGATGAAGTGGCGGCCTTCCTCCAGAACTTTCACACGAAGCTCCCCACGGACCTCAGGCTTGGACCGGTACCGCTGGTATCGCCCCATGTTGGGCGCCAACTGAGGTACTGGGTTTTTCAGAACCGTTACTGATCCGGTAACCCAGCGGTGCCAGGGTACACCCAAAGACCTCGGGTACTTTCCTGATTCAGACCACAGAAACTCAGAGTCTTCTAGGTGAAGTCAAAGATCGAATTTATTGGCTGCAGCCAAGTAACAAGCGTCCTAGAAGTACAACAGCACGGTTTGTATGTTCTCAGGAGACTGTGTTTCAATGCAAAGTCAGGTTTCCTTATATACAGTTTTTTAAGCTTCAGGCAAACATTCTTGACATTTTGGTTGGTCATTCACATGTTTTCACTACAAAGGAAAAAACAGTGTCATCATGAAACCTCATATTTCATGTCATCCATCCCATAATAAATTACCCGGCAAGGCCTAGTATTTTACATCAGATAAGTGTGGACCCCCAATAAAAACGGGCACCTCCCCCTCGTAAAGTAAGAAGAAGAAAAGAGCAGGTGCAGGTGTGAGCAAGATTAGGCAGGGTGTGTGAGCGATAATAAGGGTTTTATGGCATGGTGTGCCTTGATGCTATCTGATTCGGCCACTGGGAGAGGGACTGACCAAACAGGTTTGGCCTGAGGCAATGGTTCCAGCTTGCCCAGGTCAGAGAAAAGTCAATCAAGGTGTACGTGTCCTTGGAATCAAATCTGACTGTATTATAAGCCTATGTGAGGGCAACTTTTAAAAATGGCTGCCGTGTATAAAATGGGAGCCACGAGTGCAGGACGAAAATGGCGATTTCGAGGTGAAAACGCTGCTGGAATTGAGCGAAAATGCTCATGCTTAGTGTACTAGTCATTATCGGTCTTTTGATACTAAAATCGTACTGCTGTGGCAAAGTAAATTACATGGGTCCAGAATTTTTAGAACCACATGGCCCTTGGGGACGGTGTGTCCCTTGTGGGGGGTGAGAGTGCCCCCCAGGAAGTCCTGGCATACCAGGCAAAGATTCAACCTCAGGGTGGTGACTCTGGGTTGGATACCCAGGTTCAGAGGTTAAACTCTGACCTGGTGGGAAGTAGATGTGCCTCCCAAGAAGTCCTGCTGTGCCAGGCAATTGTCCAACCTCAGGGTGTTGACTCTGGGTTGGATGACCAAGTTCAGGGGATAAACTCTGACCTGGTGGGAGGTAGATGTGCCTCCCAAGAAGTCCTGCTGTGCCAGGCAATTGTCCAACCTCAGGGTGTCAACTCTGGGTTGGATGACCAGGTTCAGAGGTTAAACTCTGACCTGGTGGGGTGTAGGTGTGCCCCCCAGAAAGTCCTGGCGTGCCAGGCAATTGTTCAACCTCAGGGTGGTGACTCTGGGTTGGATACCCAGGTTCAGAGGTTAAACTCTGACCTGGTGGGAGGTAGATGTGCCTCCCAAGAAGTCCTGGCGTGCCAGGCAATTGTTCAACCTCAGGGTGGTGACTCTGGGTTGGATACCCAGGTTCAGAGGTTAAACTCTGACCTGGTGGGAGGTAGGTGTGCCTCCCAAGAAGTCCTGCTGTGCCAGGCAATTGTCCAACCTCAGGGTGTTGACTCTGGGTTGGATGACCAGGTTCAGAGGTTAAACTCTGACCTGGTGGGGGGTAGGTGTACCCCCCAGGAAGTCCTGGCGTGCCAGGCAATTGCCCAACCTCAGGGTGGTGACCCTGGGTTGGGGAACCAGGCTCAGAGGTTAAACTCTGACCTGGTGGGAGGTAGGTGTGCCTCCCTGGAAGTCCTGGCCTGCCAGGCAATGGTTCAACCTCAGGGTGTTGACTCTGGGTTGGATAACCGGGTTCAGAGGTTAAACTCTGACCTGGTGGGGGGTAGGTGTGCCCCCCAGAAAGTCCTGGCGTGCAAGGCAATTGTTCAAACTCAGGGTGGTGACCCTGGGTTGGAGAACCAGGTTCAGAGGTTAACCTCTGACCTGGTGGGAGGTAAGTGTGCCTCCCGGGAAGTCCTGGTGTGCCAGGCAGTCGCCCAACCTCAGGGTGGTGACCCTAGGTTGGAGAACCAGGTTCAGAGGTTAAACTCTGACCTGGTGGAGGGTAAGTGTGCCCTCCAGGAAGTCCTGGCGTGCCAGGCAATTGTTCAACTTCAGGGTGGTGACTCTGAGTTGAGTGGTCAGGTGCAGAGGTTAAACTCTGACCTGGTGGGGGGTAGGTGTGCCTCCCAGGAAGTCCTGGTTTGCCAGGCAGTGATCCAGTCTGAGGGTACAGACCCTGGGCTGAAAGACCAGGTTCAGGGTGTCCCCCCGGACCTGGAGGGAGGGGCTACTGATAACAGTGCCCCTACCATGTTGTCTTCTGAGGAGGCCACTCCTAGTTGGAGGGTGTTGGACCCCAGAAGGGAGGGCAGGGGGAGGGAAGCCTCACCCCGGGCCCTAGTCCAACCTGAAGGTACAGACCCCAGGTTGGAGGGCCAGTTGCAGGTTAACAGCCCTGCACTGGTGGAGGAATGGTACAGGGCGACTTCTGTAAGCACCCTGACCATGTTGGACTCTGGGGGTACCGCTCCAGGAGGGATGGTACAGAGCCCCAGAGGGGAGGACCAGGTTCAGGCTGTCATCCCTGACCTGTGGAAGGGAGAGTGGTTAAAGGGTGCCCAGCACCTGGGGCTACCGCCCCCCACTCTCCACAGCCACAGTGGTTTGAGAGCTTTGAGAGGCCTGGGGCCTGGCTCTCATCCCTGGCAGCTGTCAGTAATCACTGTGGCTTGCTGTCCGGGTGGACAGAGTTATCCCTGGGGAGGGGACAAGTGTCACACCCCGGGGGTAGAGTGGGCAACACCACTGTGTTGGTCATGGTGGTACTATCCTGCTCGTGGGATACATCTGTGAGCAAAGTAAGGTTAGGTGCTGCACAGATGGGATCCGCAGCTAAGGAGAAAGGTTCCCCATGGGTTGGCTTAGTGCGCCCTGAGAGTATGGACAGAGGGATCCAATTGGAGTCAGGAAGGCGAAGAACTGGAGCATGCCCCTGCTGTTGTGGGCCTGGGTCCTTGTTCTGTCGCCTCAAACAGGGAAGTACATCAGGATAGTGATTGTTCTCCCCTGGCTTTAGGCTGGTAGGGGGTCATGTTGGACCTGGCTTTTTGACAGGGACATCCCCAAACTTTTTGCCTCCTTCCTCCTATTTTTTCTGACCTGTTGTTGTTGGCTTTTGACCTCTGGGCACTTTACCACTGCTAACCACTGCTAAAGTGCATATGCTCTCTGTGTAAATTGTACCACTGATTGGTTTATCCATGATTGACTATTTAATTTACTTGTAAGTCCATGGTAGAGTGCACTACATGTGCCTAGAGCAGGTAGATTAAATGCTACTAGTGGGCCTGCAGCACTGGTTGTGCCACCCACCTCAGTAGCCCCTTAACCCTGTCTCAGGCCTGCCATTGCAAGGCCTGTGTGTGCAGTTTCACTGCCACTTCGACTTGGCATTTAAAAGTACTTGCCAAGCCTAGAACTCCCCTTTTTCTACATATAAGTCATCCCTAATGTGTGCCCTAGGTAACCCCTAGAGCAGGGTGCTGTGTAGGTAAAAGGCAGGACATGTACCTGTGTAGTTATATGTCCTGGTAGTGTAAAACTTCTAAATTTGTTTTTACACTACTGTGAGACCTGCTCCTTTCATAGGCTAAACATTGGGGCTGCCCTCATACACTGTTGAAGTGGCAGCTGCTGATCTGAAAGGAGCAGGAAGGTCATATTTAGTATGGCCAGAATGGTAATACAAAATCCTGCTGACTGGTGAAGTCGGATTTAATATTACTATTCTAGAAATGCCACTTTTAGAAAGTGAGCATTTCATTGCACTAAAATCTTGTTGTGCCCTTCAATCCACGTCTGGCAAGGTTTAGTTGACAGCTCCTTGTGCATTCACTCAGACACACCCCAAACACAGGGTACTCAGCCTCACTTGCATACATCTGCATTTTGAATGGGTCTTCCTGGGCTGAGAGGGTGGAGGGCCTGCCCTCACACAAAGGACTGCCACACCGCCTACTGGGACTCTGGCAGACAGGATTGAACTGAAAGGGGGCTTGGTGCATTTCTTAGACACTCTTTGAAGTCACCCCCACTTCAAAGGCACAACTTAGTATAAAACAGGGCCTCTGCCCTACCTCATCAGACACTTGCTGGAGAAGAAACCTGAACCAGAAACTACATCCTGCCAAGAAGAACTGCCTGGCTGCTCAAAGGACTCACCTGTCTGCTTTCTACAAAGGACTGCTGCCTTGCTGTTGGCCTGCTGCCTTGCTGAACTCTTGTCTGGCTGTAAAAGTGCTCTCCAAGGGCTTGGATAGAGCTTGCCTCCTGTTCCCTGAAGTCTCAGGACCAAAAAGACTTCTCTCTTCCTCTTGGACGCTCCGTGCGCCGAACTTTTCGACACACAGCTTGTTCCGCGGCAAGAAAAACGCCGCACACCGACGCTGATCGACGCGACGTCTTCGGGACGACGAAACTTTGACGCACGGCCTCGCAAGGACAACGCCGCCCGACTTCCCGGGAGAAATCGACGCGACGCCTGCCGTGAGATCAAAACTTTGACGCACGGCCTCGCAAGGACAACGCCGCCCGACTCCGCAGGAGAAAACGACGCGGCACCTACCGTGAGATCGAAACTTTGACGCACGGCCTCGCAATGACAACGCCGCCCGACTTCCCGGGAGAAATCGTCGCGACGCCTGCCGTGAGATCAAAACTTTGACGCACGGCCTCGCAAGGACAACGCCGCCCGACTCCGCAGGAGAAATCGACGCGATGCCTGCCGTGAGATCTAAACTTCGACGCGCAGCCCCGCAGAACGACGCGCAGCCGGAAAACAAGCAGGAAAATCCACGCACAGACCCGGGACATCTGGTACTCCCCGCAAACCACAGTAAGAGACTGTCCGCGCGCCGGAAGACGACGCCCGACTCCCCGCGTGGAAAATAACAACGCAAGTCCGTGTGTGCTGAGGTGAAATCGACGCACACACCAGTTTTCCACGCATCTCTTCTCCTGTGGCCCTCTGAGGAGATTTTCCACCAGAAACCAGGTACTTTGTGTTTGAAAGAGACTTTGTTTACTTTCTAAAGACTTAAGACACTTTCTATCACTTTTCAGTGATATCTTTACAAATTCGTATTGCAACTTTGATCGTTTTGACCTGAAGATACCCAGATAAATATTATATATTTTTTCTAAACACTGTGTGGTGTATTTTTGTGGTGTTATGCTATGGTGTTGTATGATTTATTGCACAAATGCTTTACACATTGCCTTCTAAGTTAAGCCTGACTGCTCGTGCCAAGCTACCGGAGGGTGAGCACAGGCTGATTTTGGATTGTGTGTGACTTACCCTGACTAGAGTGAGGGTTCTTGCTTGGACAGAGGGCAACCTGACTGCCAACCAAAAACCCCATTTCTAACAGTGACTAATCAGAACAAAAAGACTGGTCCGGTTTCGCCTTTGCATAGTAATTGAAAAAAAAAAAACAAGCGTGATCGCACTGTGTAAACAATTGAATTCGCAATGGAGTGCTAGGATAAACAATAGAATGAAACTAGTAGTAATGAAAAGTGCTCTATTAGTGCCCAGAGAGATTGTGCTGCCTACAAAATAAAGAGAAAAAGTAGTCCAGAAACCATACGGATAACATGGAGCCTCGTATGCTTTCAGTAGTTAGCCGGTGCTCTTGAGGAGGGCTGAACGAACACGGGAAAAGGCATGATGTATGCATGCCTTTTACTAATGAAGTCAAGCAAATTTTAAAAGGCAAGCCCATGAACTAATGAAATTGATGGGTGTGACATCGGCATGGTTAAAATCACACAGAGAGATTACAACAAGGACAAAACGCTTGCGTGCTCGACCCTAACAAACAGCTAAGCAGCTGTAAATGGATAGCTGGCTCCAGATGTGAGTGGAAATTGTGAGAGACCTCCCATAAGTTTAACCCAAGGTCTGCTTCCCAAGAAATCATCCCTAAATGTTGGGGATGTTTCAAGCACACGGGAAACAGTTACAGCACAATGGGTTTCGTTGTTAGGTGCACCTGCAACTAGAAATCGAGATCTGATAACTGAAAAATCTCTCCTGAATATCTGGACATATTTTCTTCAGCTACGTGAAAAGAAGTACATTTACGTCTACAAGTGTTCAACTGCTTTACAGGACAAAATACCAAAAAAATATTTTGTTTGAACTGTGGTGGGGGACATTGTTCTATTTCAGTGGCAAAAATGGATACACCAGCTGCCCCAAAAATCCTGTTTTTGAGAATCCCAGCTAACACGGTGGACTGTTTAATTTCACTTTCAAAGATTGCCTTTCAACTAGAACACTGTGCAAGTGTCTTATTTTTTAAAAGTCATGATCAGTACACCTGATGTACTTTACTTTTTGAGTACATTTTATATGTACATTTTGCTCATTTTAACTCAATTGATCTGGAATGTTTTGAATGTTTTTATTCCTTCGTTGTAATGTTGTGTTGCTCTTCTTGTACCACTTTGAATGTTCTTCAAAGACGCATTTGCTGCTTGACCTTCGGTAAGGTTGGTATTTGGAACCTTTTTCATTAATAGTAGTTACATTGTTCTAACTGCGGCATTTAGCACCCAGACTCTTCATTTCTAGGACTTCGCTTAGCAGTCATGATTTCTACACAAAGATACCTTAAAGAATATTATGCATTCTTCGTTTGCTTTGGAAGCAACACTCGCAACAGAACCCCCCAAATTCTGACAGGTTTGTATCATGTTAGCAGACAGGTCGATTTTCCTTTATCTTTTGTGTTTTGCCAACATGATCCAGCGAAAGCAAAATGTAAATCCTTTCCATGAGACTCCCTCTTTCTCTAATGTTTCTTCCCTTTCTCCAGGGATCTGGTTACCCCAGTTCAGTGGTCTGAACAACCACTTTTCCATTCAGGATTTCAGCAGTGGTTGACTGTTCACAGGAATCCAGGTGGACATATTGCTGAAGTGGCAGAGACTTGTTGATGTGAATGGTAGTACCAGCAATGCTGGGATAGAAATGGTCAAAGGAAAAGATAGTGCAGCTGAAACCGAGGGTGCAACTGGCAGAAACAGCATAAATAATGGAAACAGCATAGTCACTGGTGACAGTGATTTACAAATGTCAATAATAGTGCAAGCAGTATAGTTCGTGGAGATAACACATCAGACATGGATGTTTGGGTCATAAGAAACAACAGATAATGGGTGCTAATGTGTTAAACACCTAGAAATAGCATGACGTGCTACATAAATATGTTCATTCATAATTAATCAATATATTTGTAGTTAATCGAAGGACTGTGACAAAAACATTTCAATTCACCTGAAGAAGCATCACGCTACAGCCAAGCAAGAACTAGGCACCAGCCACCACCGCGTAACAACAACAGACCAAGGGGCATATTTATACTTTTTTTGTGCCGCATTTGCATCATTTATTTTACGCAAATTCGGTAGAAACCTAACTCCATAATTATATTTTGATGTTAGACACATCTAACGTCAAAATATAGGAGTCTGCACCATTCTTTGGATGTGCGGACCTACCTTGCATCAATGATATGCAAGGTCAGCGTTCCCATCTAAAAAATGGTGCTATCCCCATAGCCCCATATGTATCCCCTGTGCTAAAATGACATACAGGTGGGAGGAGGGGCTAAATAATGGTGCAAAGCTTGCTTTGCATCATAATTTAATGTCTGGGTCAGACCAGGCATTAGGGGACATGTGTACCCATTTCCATGCTTAAACACAATGGAATGGTTCTACAGGTGCCCTCTCCAAGCCCCAGGAATATCCCCTCCCCCACCAGAGGGACAAAGGAGGATGTGGGACCCCATCCTAGGTAAGTAGGGTAAGTATTTTTTTAAGTCATTTGTTTTGTCATTGGGGGCCCTAACTTGGGGCCCCCTGCATGGCACAGGGTGCAATGGCCATGCCCAGTGGACACCTGTCCCCTGTGCTGGCCATTGGGGTGGTGGGCATGACTCCTGTCTTCCCTAAGACAGGAGTCATGTGTTTGGTGGTTGTGCACCAGAAAATGGCGCTAGTCTGGTTAGAGACATTTCTTTTTCCTCTAACCAGGCTAGCGTCATTTTATGATGCACAACCCCTTCCTTCGCTATCGCCTCCCCCAACCAGCTAGTGTCTTTTGTTAAGTTTAGCACCAACTTCCGCCATTCCATTATTATGGCGCCCGGCTGGCCCTGTGGAATAGTGAATGCCGGCGCTATACTTTTTGCCACAAAACTGCATTTGTGCAGTTTTGCAGAAAAAAGCATCAATCTGGGCCCAAGTCCCCAAAGCCGGAGAAAGAATATAAGCGAACCCAGGACCAGGAACAGCAGGAGAAATCGATGGACTAAGTACAGGAGAAGAGCCAGTGCCTTACTTTCTTGAGTCCAACATGGTCAACTATTACTTGTCCCTTATTCTTCTCAGCAGAAAACACCTTTCTAACAGGAACTAACTCACTTGGCTTTAGTGGTGCTACTGTTTGTGAGAATGCTTGATCGTTGAAGTCATGTGTGCTACTGTTTCATGATCTTGTGCTCTTCTCAGAGAGCCCGAACTGACATTTTAACTGATTGCTTCGTTCATGGTCAAAAACATGACCAATATGCAAAGTCTGAGAACTGCGTATTTGAATCTTCTTGGGTACCCTTCTGGGAATTCTCATCACTCTAGGTGCCATTGTAATCAGTCAAAGTGGTGAGGTCCTTGTTATGACGGCAATGCTAACGCATCAATGAATGTTTTCTACTGTTTTCCATATTATACCAGGTTGCAGTCAAAAAGTCAAAGTATCATTAGGGGCTGTGGAAGAAAACAGGCATTGGAATCTCAAGGCAGTCTTTACCGTTCTCCACATTCTGAGAAACCTTAACACTACAATTTTGGTCTTGAAAATGAATGTATTTGCTCTAGCCATACGAAGCATCGTAACCTTAATGTAGTAATTGAAAAGTGCACATATATTGTGCATCGAGTGGAGTATATTTTAGACACTAGATGCACAAAAGGAAATTGCATTTCCTAAGGGACCGAATCACAATTTCGGTCCATTAAGAAATGCAATGCTACCTTTCCACATGTACAAAGGCCTAAACGTGTTCGCAAAATGTGTTTTCTACTTAGTAGAAATCACATTTTGTGATTCCCTAACTAGGAAATCACAAATAGGGGTTTCCTATGTGCGATTCCCCAGGCACATGTACAAAGCATTTCCTAAATGAAAAATTGGCATTTTTGAAATGCTATTATCGTTAATGATGGTAACCATGTACAATCTTAAAAAATACACCCAAAGGGCATTTGTGCGCTTTACATGTGCACCAGTTTTTTTGATTGCACCACGGGGGCGTCGTGGGCCCATAGACATCTTTGGTTTTGTATCTCCTATTAGCGATTGCCACAGAGTAGGAATCGCTATTAGAAAATCTCTGCTTTTGTACATTTCCTAAATAGCGATTTTGTAGGATTCACTATTTTGGAAATGCAAAAACAGAATTCCATACATTTGGCGGTAAGGGCCTTATATTCAAAACATTAGCGACTCACAAACCAATTGCAAACTGATTTGCAACCATTGAAAAGTTGAATGAGTATGTTCAAACATTCAATTTGTATAGGTTTCTTAAATGCATTGCCATTGAAATGGATGCAAAATTGCTATTTTATGAGTTCAACATTTATTGATTGCAAATTGGTATTCCTATGTTCAAAGCATATATAGTTTGCAAATTGTGACTAAACAGTTCATTTTTGGTTGGAATTCACTACTAAATAGATGCAGATGGTAACCAGCTGCAAACTAAAGGAAGGATCCCAAAATGCTTCGGCTTCTTTCACGATAGCTGCATTATATGCATTGAGAAGGCAAGGGTACCTATTGGCTGAAGTGCAGAGGACATGTTCCAGGCAACGGACGATGTATAGGGTCAGAGTAACACCCATTGACCAGACAAGTGAGGAGAGTTACATTAAGTACAGACTAATAGTAATGTTATTTTTGATTTAATACAATAACTACATCATTTACTACAAAGAGACACACTTCAAACCCTGGCCAACCCCGCACATATATTAAGTGCTGTGCTCTTTGCATTTATTGGCATCAGGTAACTATAGACCTCTTGTGACTAAGGCAGGATGCATTTTACAGAGTGCTCCTTCTAGGGCTTTTAGGAATTTGCTTGAAGCCTTGTTCCTCAAGATACTTATATTGCATTTCATGATATACCACTGGAGCTTCATGACATCAACATTACATTTTTTTTAGAGTTCTCCAGTTTCATTGGTGCATTGATGAGACACATGTTGCAATTTATCCCCTGTCAAGAAATATATTTCTTTGCAGAAATAAGAAAAAATACCCCTCCTTAAATATATAGGTAGTATTTAATAGTAAGTGTGTAATGACAGACTTTATAGCATGTACGTTGGCAGCTCTTGTGATTTGTATGTTACGGCACAGTGGTCTGTACAGCTTTCTGACTAGAGCACAGCTTGGATGTCAAGAAAGCCATAAAAAAGGGTTTTCAGAACACAAACCATTAATAACTACTATTAAATTAGGATTTTTATTTTTGTCTTAGTTTCAGCTCGCTCAATGGAGGTGACAAATTCTGAACAACATTTTTGATCTGGGCATATAAGAAAAATGGTAATAATCCCAACATGTCTCACTGTCTTTGTTTTAATTGCAGTGACAACAAACACACATGTATTGACTATTATTTGATTTAAAAATAATATTTTTCTGCCTTTCAGTCATCTCACTCTCTCACTAGACCTAGAGGTAGAGGTTTCTTGCTCGGCTGTGGTTTGCGTAGCACTGTATAATAACATACCCTGTTCTGGCACAGGTAAACTTCTGTGACTTGATGCTTCTTCACTCTTTTCCGCAGCACCACCATCATCCCATTCAGCATGTGTCATTTACATCTCCTCTGAGACATTTTCTAGGGCTTTTGCAACATCCCCACTGAAATGTCCTAACTATATTTGTACATTAATGGATCTACTAAATATGAGAATTGTAGCACTAGCAAGATGATCTACAAATCTACCAGAGCCTTCCAATTTATTTGTTAAATGTGAGTGACATCATTGGTGTCAGACTTGACCCTCTCTGCAGGGCACCACCAAATGTTTTGCCTTCACTCCTCCTGTTTTCTGAATTTACTTTTGTTGGCATTGGGACTCTGTGCACTTTACCACTGCTAAGCAGTGCTGAATGTGCATGTTCTCACTCTAAAAAATTGTAATATTTTCCCACTCCTGATTGGCACATTTAAGTTACGGCGGAGTTCGCAGAGTCGCTCTATGTGGATCCCTGTGAAGGATAAAAACAGCTCTGCCGCACTACGTGTAGTTCCATGGGTGGGCAGAGTTTCCCTGTTGTTCAAGTTGCATCTCACATCAAACACCACGCAGAGTGCATTCTCACATTCAAAATCGCATGAGAACAGCACCATGTGGGTCGCAAGGACACGGCCATCTTGTTTTCTTACTCTGTTCATGGTGCTGGGCCTGTTTTTTTAATCCCTTCCTAATCGGTTCAATCTTCCTCGCTCCTAATTAATCTACCCTTCATTGTTATTTATTGTATTAGTGTGTGTTTTTGTCTCTGTATATTTTAAATTTCTTCATTTTTTTGTAATTTTTCACGCTTTTCGTCACTTTTTATATTTTTGTTTATTTTTATCTTTACTTCCTTATTTCTTCCTCCCTATTTCCTTCCTTTTTCCTTCCTTCTGTCCTTCCTTCCTTCCTTCTCCTCTTTAATTTCTTTATCCCGCCCGGTGCCATGGCAGAGCAGGGTGGTGACCAGGGGAGTACCGGCACCTGCCCCCCCCCCAAATCAGCCAACAGCAGCCATTTACCTTGTGGGCACCAGCACCACCACAGGGTGCCACCGTAGCCAATCTTTTGTGAGGTGGAGGTGGCAGCATTGTTTTTTTTATGTGCAGTGCCACCTTTCCTCCATGCTGGCAGCAGGGGGTAGGCCTGGTAGCAGGTACCCAGCGGGATCATCAGCTGCATTGGGGGATGGTGTGCAGCTGTTTCGGATGCACTATCCAGGTCCAGCGCACCACCCAGCAGCTGTCGCACTGCTGGGCAAAAATCTTCGACCGGGGACTTGACCTGCTCAACCTGCTAGGCATCGAGATTCCGGGGCTCGGTGAGTATTAATTATATTATTTGTTGTGTTTCTATTCTAAAATGTTTTGTTTCCAAATAGAATGCTGCTCACACTCAGAGGTAAGTTACTTTTAGTTTATGTTAAGAATATCATTATGTGATCCAGTATGAGCTAGGCAGGTACTGGGCGCTACCTAATCGGCTCCACTTTGGCCGATTATTCAAGAAGTCACTGCAATGCAGGCTATTCTGTCCTCCTATCACCACAGTGAATTAGTGATATTAGTAAGTTAGCGTTCTGTGTGTGTGTTATGTAGCTCCGACAGTCCCAAGCAATTTCACAGTGATGTGTAGTACTGGTATGCATCTAGGCATTGCAAAAAAGGTAGACTGAGTTGGTCCATCAAGGGGGTTGAGACAATAGAATCAAAGATCATTCATTCCAATGCATCAGTTACAAATGTAGTTTTTGTTAAGGAAATTTGGAATCGTGATTTTAGGATTAGTATAGCCTCTACAATCGTCAATACTAGTACTATAGGCAAATCTGATTTAGATAAGTACAATGTTACTGCATTTGCCTGTTATAATAATTTTGTGGATATTAACTGTATCAATCTATTTTTTATCCTTTTTTATTCTGACATCAGCACCCAAGGGCAAGAAGAGGAACAGCCCTGAGGTGGGTCCTTGAAGAGCTAGAGGGGAGGAGGTGCGACCACTAGCACCACTGCTGAGGGCTCTACTCACCCAGTACATCCTATTATTTATTATTAATATTTCCCTAACTTTTACCTCTGCCCACTAATATAATACTTGTAATTTTACCTTGTTTCTTTTTTATACTGTCTTCTTTTTTCCAACTCCCCTATTCAATTTTTGTTTAATTTCTGCTATCCCTGCATTATTTTCTTTTCCTTATTTCATGGGGTTGTTTGGTAGCTGACTTTTTCAAATCTGTAGATTTCTTCTGCTTTGATGGTAATCTTGCCCTCTCCTCCATATATCTTTTGGTACTGTAAGACTAAGAACAGATTTTTAGTATTCTGCTGTCTACTGTGAAGATTGCAGGCCCAAGTAAGCTAGTGATATCAATATTATTCACCATGTATGTTTGTTGAGAAGGCTTTCTTGTTCTTTCTCATGCTTTAGCAGTTAACAAGAGAGTGGCCATGGTGTTGGACCACCCAAACCTCAATGTCGTGCTGTGTAATTAATTTATACAGTATACCAGCAGTTCACATTACAGTGCAGCATGGCTGAAAAGTATGAGGTCACATTGCATTTGCCAACAAATGCCATGTCTTTCACTGGCCATTATTATTCCACCCCTTCATTGTGCTTCAATGATTTAGTCATCATCATCATAGAATATAGCTCTGCCTTCCATTTTGAAACATTTTTGGTTGGCTTGACTGCCTGGCTTGTCCTACAGGGTGAATCAACAAAATGTCCAGAGTGATATTTTTGATAGAAGATACTGCAGTGCAATCAAACTGGAGGAATGTATTGCAGTTGTACTTTTTTATTAAAAAATTTAGAGGGCAGCCTATCTCGCATTTAAAAAATGTATAATTTTTCTTCTAGCCACACAGAGTGCCCTTGGCTGATGTTTCGCTACAAGAGGAGAATCAGTTGGAGGGGGAGAAGCGGCAGCAGGGACAGTCAATGGTAAGTCACATTGATTGCATATTGACAATTACCCTTATAATCACTAGCTACAAGCGTGGCATAATGACTTGTGATCATGAAACCCCACTTTACCAGCTACAGTGGTGGTTGAGTTATGGCCTCTTCTATCTCCAACTCAGCAAAAGCTCACATGTTGTACGCAACAAATTATGGCTTGATGGAAAATGGGAAAGAACATAAGTTTAAAAGAAAGGATGGGTGAAATGAGGGAAAGGAAAGGATGTGTGGATGAATCTAGGATAAATGTTTAGATGGGTAAAAGGATGATTGAAAGAACAGGTTGATACTGAATGGATGGATAATTTATTTGAAAGTTTGGTAAAAGACTGGATGAGAGAAGGTAAAGCTTAAATCATGGTGGATATGGGTGAATATAGTAGGAAGAATGAAAAGATGATCTAATAATTGCTTAGATGAATAAACTAGGAAGCTCTTCTGGAGAGAGGCATGCTGCCCACCTACTTTACTTACTTTGTTTTATCGTTATCAAAGATACAATTCAAAGAAGGGGGTATTTTAATTTTTGATCTAATCCCTTGACTCGCTGTATTTGTGAAGCGAGGCAGATATATATCCCACCCGTTATCATTCATCAACTCCCTCTCTGAGCATTGGCATTTCCCCACCCATGACTGAAGAAGTGCAGTATGGTTCAATTTGTGATTGCAGTGTCGGCTGTGCAATGTGCATCTGTTTCAGTTAATGCAACAGTTACAACGCTTTTAATGCATTGCAAACAGAACACTCAAGGTGTGTTCCCTTTGGATACTCAGTCTCCTCTTAAAACTTTACTCCTTTATTCCTTCCTAAGTTCTTCCACTGCAGACTATCAAAAAAATTTAAAAATCCATTCTTGGCATGCACCACATTTGTATGGCCATATGACGTTATTCCAAAATGTTTCATGGTTTCCCAGAACAGATTTATTTTTTGCATGTTCAGATTTGTCCCTTTAAACTTTCATCTCACTTTAGTGACTGAATAAGCCTAAGCTTAGGCATGTGACGAATCAATGATTAATGACACTGTCTATTCTATAGCAAAAGTTCTACCTACCCACCTAATCCTTCTATCTTACCCTGCAGTAGAGTAAGTCAAGTTACCTTTCCTTACTGGCCAACAAATGAATTTGTTGGAAATAATTAGTGGTGGTGAGCAAGATAATTGAGTAAAGAGGGACTAGTAAGCACCTGATTTGATTTCAAATTTGGCTTAGTGGATGTTCTGTGATTAACGCACCAAATGCAAATTATATTTCCATGTAGTGTAGTGCATTTTTCTCCATGTCTACTTACGGCAGACAAGATCATAATATTCGCATTGTATATATGATGTGTGTATTGTAGTATCTTATTTAATATTCATCTGCCTCTTTGGAGTCAGGGTAGAAAGGGAAACGCATTATGTAAGGCATATGTGGTTGAACAAATGAAATTGGCCCTATGACTCTCCTAACCATAATCACATCCAATTCCAATGTCCCTAGGGGACCAGCAGTTTACTGCTACTGAGCTACCCCTACTTAGTTTAGACAAGTGTTTGCACTGAGCACTGTATACAATTTGTCTTTTTTATTTTTGCTTTTCTCAATGTAGCTCCTCCTGTTGGTCCACCAGTATCACCTACCAGGCAGGGGATAACAGCCTTTCTGCAGTGGCAGAGGCTGAAGACTATCCAGGAAAAATACCAGCAGCTGGTAGTCCTGGAGGATAAAGAGGCAAAAATAGCTGCCTCTAACCCGGGCCCCAGTTCAACAGAACACCAACCCCAGTATCCAACCTCCTGTGCATCACATAGCTGGTACTGCAGCCAGCTGTCAGGGGCGCTGACTACAACTGCTGCTGCCCCCTCTCTCTCTGACAGGGCATTGCTGCATCTCATCCTGCAGTGGATGGGCAGTATGAGGAAGCCGGCTCTGTAGGATAGAGCAGAGCCTGGACCAGCTCTGGACCCAAATAGAGCACTTTGTTTACATTTATTTTTTTAGTAGGAGGTACTTGTGGGTGGAGAGAGTGGGAAGGTAGTTGTGACCAGGTTTCACTTTAGTTTCATTTGGCTTTTGGGGGCCAGGCCATTTGTTTGGTGAGAGGGGTGGGCCTGTTGTGGGTGCAAAGGGTGAGTTTTGTTTTTGTGAAAAATAAAAGGAGATATTTTATTTTACTTCATTTATGCCTCAAATGTTTATTTTGGTGTTTTAGCTTGCACTGTTGTCTTTTACTACAGCTTGTTCTTTAAATTCTTTAAATTTGCTAAACAATGTGTATGTCATTTACTTATACCTTTGCTCTACTGCCCTCTGTAAATATATTGGCCACTATGGGATGATTGCTATTGCTTATTTTGCCTACAGAGGCCTGGATGCACACAAGCAACATTTTCTTCAGTAGAAGTTAATTACTAACTAAACAAGTGTACTTTAATTTACAGTTCTTCTCTTACCTGAATAGATGAAGTGAGTGCTGATACCTCAGTCTCCTTAATGCAGAGTTTTCCCAAGGTAGCATCTTATCTTTAGGGTGTGGTAGTAGTAGTGGCAGGCTAACACATAAACAGGGAAAACACAAGGTGCTACTTCCATCTATGCAAACTCCAACTGCAGGATTAATCAAAGGGTTATCCATCACTGTCAACTAGAGTGAAAGAAAACAGAGACATAGTGGGTCATATATTATATCATAATTTTAGGAAGACTGAGATCAGACAATCACAATGATAATATATGACACACAACAAAGAAGACATGAGAATAAAAATTATCAGCAATATCAACTTCTCCTGGGCAATGGGGAGCTTGTGTGAAAACTAAACTTAGGAAATTAAATGCTTGAGTCAGGAGAAGGGTGTTCAGAGTCAGGAGTGGTTGGATAAAGTCAAGCGTTTATGCATCTCAAGGCCTTAATGATGATGTTGATGGGGCCAGTGTGGAATATTGCTCAGGTAATAGAAGGTCATGCAGTGAGTTGGTGTTGCTTTCACCACATCCACTCCAGCAAATGTGTCATCCATTTATGGTGTAAAATTAAGTTACACCTCAATAAACAAAACAGCCCAGGGGAAGAGAGTTAGGGGCTCCATGAATGGATGGTATAAGGGATTTGGGGAAAGGTGTGGCAAAGACAAACACTACACAAACTAAACCAAGACAATACTCCTTGGGGTGCTGTGCAGTACACCACCATCAATCTGTTGTGGAACGAAACAATGAAGGAATAAGTATGACAATGTCCAGTTAAATGCATTGCAAACAGTCCTTCTGCCCCAGAGAAACCTAAGACAGTATGGCCTTTATTACAACCCTGGCAGTAAATTCTGCCTACCGCCGTGCCCACGGCGGTATTCCGCTACAGGTATTATGACCCACACTGAGAAATCCACCACAATACAGACACCCACACAAGTCTGGCAGACCAAAGATCAGTGATAAACTGGCGGTACCAAAACCCACACTGTTACACCAACAGGAATATGCCCAGTATCAGGACCCACGAATCAAGCAGTGGTCTTTCAACCGAGGTAAACCATTGGCGGTACACACCGCCGTGCTCAAAATATATACATACTTACAAAACTAAACCACATTGGACAATTCAAACTACACACACCTGACAAACATACACACACCACACCCACACACTCAGACCACTATAAAAAACACACACCCACATTACCCACAACCCTTTCAACGAAAAAAAAGATTGCCAACAGAGAGAGACACAAGCCAGGAGCAGCCACTCAATCAGAGCCAGAGATCACCATCACCCATACACCATCCACGCACCTCACAGCACACACCACAACACATCAGCCCACATATCACTCCACACCTCCTCACACATATCACTCACACCACATCCATGGCACCCCAAAGACACCCCAGGTTTTCAGAGGAGGAGCTAAGGGTCATGG
The DNA here is from genome assembly GCF_031143425.1 of Pleurodeles waltl. NCBI lineage: Eukaryota > Metazoa > Chordata > Amphibia > Caudata > Salamandridae > Pleurodeles > Pleurodeles waltl. Next base: position 579,019,652 of record NC_090442.1, on the reverse strand, counting down.
TGGAGGAAATCATCTGTGTAGGGCCATAGCTATTCGGATCACAGGTGCCACGGACATACATTGCAAGGAAGATGGAGCTATGGCAGAGAGTCGTGGACAGGGTCAACGCTGTGGGACAGCATCCAAGAACAACAGATGACATCAGGAAGAGGTGGAACGACCTACAGAGGAAGGTACGTTCTGTGGTTGCAAGACACCAGGTAGCTGTACAGAGGACTGGCGGTGGACCCCTACCTCCTACCCTACAACTAACAACATGGGAGGAGCAAGTCTTGGCGATCATGCATCCTAAGGCCCTTGCAGGAGTATCAGGAGGACTGGACTCTGGTAAGTCATATATTTACTACTATATCCCCCACCCTACCTGCATGTCATCACAAACTCGAACCCCTACTGTAGGAAGTTGGCTCTGTATGTGCTATTTCAAAGTAAGGAATAGCCTGCACAGAGTCCAAGGGTTCCCCTTAGAGGTAAAATAGTGGTAAAAAGAGATAATACTAATGCTCTATTTTTGTGGTAGTGTGGTCGAGCAGTAGGCTTATCCAAGGAGTAGTGTTAAGCATTTGTTGTACATACACATAGACAATAAATGAGGTACACACACTCAGAGACAAATCCAGCCAATAGGTTTTGTATAGAAAAATATCTTTTCTTAGTTTATTTTAAGAACCACAGGTTCAAATTTAACATGTAATATCTTGTTTGAAAGGTATTGCAGGTAAGTACATTAGGAACTTTGAATCATTTCAATTGCATGTATACTTTTCAAGTTATTCACAAATAGCTATTTTAAAAGTGGACACAGTGCAATTTTCACAGTTCCTGGGGGAGGTAAGTTTTTGTTAGTTTTACCAGGTAAGTAAGACACTTACAGGGTTCAGTTCTTGGTCCAAGGTAGCCCACCGTTGGGGGTTCAGAGCAACCCCAAAGTTACCACACCAGCAGCTCAGGGCCGGTCAGGTGCAGAGTTCAAAGTGGTGCCCAAAACGCATAGGCTTCAATGGAGAGAAGGGGGTGCCCCGGTTCCAGTCTGCCAGCAGGTAAGTACCCGCGTCTTCGGAGGGCAGACCAGGGGGGGTTTGTAGGGCACCGGGGGGGACACAAGCCCACACAGAAATTTCACCCTCAGCGGCGCGGGGGCGGCCGGGTGCAGTGTTAGAACAAGCGTCGGGTTCGCAATGGAAGTCAATGAGAGATCAAGGGATCTCTTCGAGCAGGCAGGCAAGGGGGGGCTTCCTCGGGGAAACCTCCACTTGGGCAAGGGAGAGGGACTCCTTGGGGTCACTTCTGCAGTGAAAGTCCGGTCCTTCAGGTCCTGGGGGCTGCGGGTGCAGGGTCTTTTCCAGGCGTCGGGACTTAGGTTTCAGAGAGTCGCGGTCAGGGGAAGTCTCGGGATTCCCTCTGCAGGCGGCGCTGTGGGGGCTCAGGGGGACAGGTTTTGGTACTCACAGTCGTAGAGTAGTCCGGGGGTCCTCCCTGAGGTGTTGGTTCTCCACCAGCCGAGTCGGGGTCGCCGGGTGCAGTGTTGCAAGTCTCACGCTTCTTGCGGGGAGATTGCAGGGTTCTTTAAAGCTGCTCCTTTGGATAAAGTTGCAGTCTTTTTGGAGCAGGTCCGCTGTCCTCAGGAGTTTCTTGTCGTCGTCGAAGCAGGGCAGTCCTCAGAGGAGTCAGAGGTCGCTGGTCCCTTTGGAAGGCGTCGCTAGAGCAGAGTTCTTTGGAAGGCAGGAGACAGGCCGGTGAGTTTCTGGAGCCAAGGCAGTTGTTGTCTTCTGGTCTTCCTCTGCAGGGGTTTTCAGCTAGGCAGTCCTTCTTCTTGTTGTTGCAGGAATCTAATTTCTAGGTTCAGGGAGAGCCCTTAAATACTAAATTTAAGGGCGTGTTTAGGTCTGGGGGGTTAGTAGCCAATGGCTACTAGCCCTGAGGGTGGGTACACCCTCTTTGTGCCTCCTCCCAAGGGGAGGGGGTCACATCCCTAATCCTATTGGGGGAATCCTCCATCTGCAAGATGGAGGATTTCTAAAAGTTAGAGTCACCTCAGCTCAGGACACCTTAGGGGCTGTCCTGACTGGCCAGTGACTCCTCCTTGTTATTCTCATTATTTTCTCCGGCCTTGCCGCCAAAAGTGGGGGCCGGGGCCGGAGGGGGCGGGCAACTCCACTAGCTGGAGTGTCCTGCGGTGCTGTGACAAAGGGGTGAGCCTTTGAGGCTCACCGCCAGGTGTTACAGCTCCTGCCTGGGGGAGGTGTTAGCATCTCCACCCAGTGCAGGCTTTGTTACTGGCCTCAGAGTGACAAAGGCACTCTCCCCATGGGGCCAGCAACATGTCTCTAGTGTGGCAGGCTGCTGGAACCAGTCAGCCTACACAGATAGTCGGTTAAGTTTCAGGGGGCACCTCTAAGGTGCCCTCTGTGGTGTATTTTACAATAAAATGTACACTGGCATCAGTGTGCATTTATTGTGCTGAGAAGTTTGATACCAAACTTCCCAGTTTTCAGTGTAGCCATTATGGTGCTGTGGAGTTCGTGTTTGACAGACTCCCAGACCATATACTCTTATGGCTACCCTGCACTTACAATGTCTAAGGTTTTGCTTAGGCACTGTAGGGGCACAGTGCTCATGCACTGGTGCCCTCACCTATGGTATAGTGCACCCTGCCTTAGGGCTGTAAGGCCTGCTAGAGGGGTGTCTTACCTATACTGCATAGGCAGTGAGAGGCTGGCATGGCACCCTGAGGGGAGTGCCATGTCGACTTACTCTGTTTGTTCTCACTAGCACACACACAAGCTGGTAAGCAGTGTGTCTGTGCTGAGTGAGGGGTCTCTAGGGTGGCATAATACATGCTGCAGCCCTTAGAGACCTTCCCTGGCATCGGGGCCCTTGGTACCAGAGGTACCAGTTACAAGGGACTTATCTGGAGGCAAGGGTGTGCCAATTGTGGAATCAATGGTACATTTTAGGTGAAAGAACACTGGTGCTGGGGCCTGGTTAGCAGGGTCCCAGCACACTTCTCAGTCAAGTCAGCATCAGTATCAGGCAAAAAGTGGGGGGTAACTGCAACAGGGAGCCATTTCTTTACACCTACCCTCAACCCATCACTCCACCACCTCACATATACCCCACTATCACAACCCACCAATCCCAAAACCAAACCCTGCATGTAACACCAATCCAGGGACCCCCATCACAGACCTGCCTGGACACCCATCACCACACCATGGCCATTAGCGAGAATCACCTAGCCCACAAAATCACCACGCACACAAGGCAAAGCTGACAGGGCTATCTCAACCATACTGGTAAACACACCCAGGAACAAGATTGCAAATGCAGATACAATAAGACTGCATTTACATCCCCACAGGAACCTTACTCAATGTCACCGGAGAGGAGTTGCCAGCAACATCAAGTCCCCCCCAGAGGAGGCCCACCATGATGACAGCAGCTCTGCACGCCTGGATCACGATGACCAACCTGGCCCATCAGGGACCTCTGGACAGCAGGTATCCTGCCACAGTCCCAACCTACCACAGAGCCTCCTCCCTCAGGAAATACCACCACAGCACCCACCCAGCAGGCCCATGCCACTGTCCCCAGGACATGTCAATCAGCGTTGTGTCCACCACTACAGGGACCCCAGGCAACCCTACAAACACAGGACGATCAGGAACCTGGGGTCAGTGGCAGTGGGCACATGGTTCAGGGGACAGAGGCACAGGACAACAGGGAAGCTGGGAGGACTGCTGTGCGACAGGGGAGGACAGGCCCAGGGAACCCATGCTCCAGGAGGCCCTCATCTACATCCTGGGAGCATACCACCATTCCCAGGAGACCAATGGCCAGATACTGTACAAGTTGCAGGATACCCAGTGGCTGCAAGAGGGACAGCACCTGGGGATCAAGGAGGACCTCAAAAACATCTACACCATCCTGGTCACCATTGCAGGGGTGCTGGCTGACATGGGCAAGACTATGAGGGAAGTAGTGGCACAACAACAATCCCCTGACACTAGCCACACCGAGGAACAGCCCTCCATCTTCGACCAGTGCTAGTGGACAGGAAGCCCGCCACTGGAACAACAGGCCACCAGCACCCCACCCCCTGCAGAAGGAGAACCACCTCGCAAACAGTCCCTGCAGAACCCAGAGAAACATTGCCAAGACCCCCGCCAGGAAATAGGACTCTCCTGATTGTCACCCTTCTGTCCCACTCTGTCACCCTGTCCACCTTGAACTGCCATTACTCCCCTTCCTATGCCCCATTGGACAATGCACTTGTGATACCAAGAGACTGGACTCGAAATGAACATTCCTCCACCATCACCCCAGCCCATTGCACATCCCCCTCTACGTTTGAGCACTTAAATAAACACCCTTGGAACAAATACAAATCTGGAGTCTGTCAAATGATTGGAATATGTATTAGTACATCATTCTGAAAACATTGCAAGTCATATGTACAGTTATATATACATAGGTATGACCTTTAGTGGACAGCAGTGAATATACCAGGAGCCAGAGTGGGCCACAGGGATCTGAAAATAGAGATGCCAAAAGGTACTGTAAGTGGCCATAGACATAGGGAAATCAGGCTACCATGTACAATGTCCAACCGAAAACTGAAAAGGAAAGTGAAGTTACAGTGTCTTATCTGTGTGTCACTGGAAGTACTGCTGTATTATATTACTTCTGTTGTCACCATGTTCTTCCTCCCCCTTCTTTTCCTCACTGTCCACAGGCTCCACCGCTGCTACAAGATCATCTCCAGGCTCATCCTCCTGCAGAAAAGGCACCTGGCGACTCAAGGCCAGGTTGTGCAACATGCAACATGCAACGATGATCTGGCACACCTTCTTGGGTGAGTAGTACAGGGATCCACCTATCAGATGGAGGCACCGGAACCTGGCCTTCAGGAGGCCAAACGTTCTTTCAATTATCCTCCTTGTTCGCCCATGTGCCTCATTGTTTCATTCCTCTGCCCTTGTCCTGGCATTCCTCACTGGGGTCAGTAGCCATGAGAGGTTGGGGTAACCAGAGTCACCTGCAAATATCGAGGGATAACTGTTAGACACACACTAACCCTTAGGGACAACCCCATACCCAGACACCAACTTTTACTGGGTGGGGACCTTGGGCTCACCTATTAGCCACAACCGGTGCCTCTGGAGTTGGCCAATCACATAGGCGATGCTGCTTTTCCTCAAGGTAAAGGCATCATGCACAGAGCCAGGATACTTGGCATTCACATGGGAGATGTACTGGTCCGCCATCTGCACATTCATAGAGTGATAGCTTTTTGTATTCCTGAACACTTGTTCATTTGTCCAGGGGATGTGGGGGGGACAAATGATGTTGGGATATGTCCCAGGGCATAAAAGTCAGCTTTCACTGTGGCCAAATACTCCACCTGGGGGAATACAATGTAGCTGCACATGTGTTTCAGCAGGGCTGACAACACTCTGGTCAACACGTTTGAGAACATTGGCTGAGACATCCCTGATGCCATTGACACTGTTGTTTGGAAGGAACCCCTTGCCAGGAAATGCGGCACTGACAGGACCTGCAATAGAGGGGCGATACCTGTGGGCTGGAAGATAGCTGACATCAGGACTGGCTCCAATTGGACACACAGTTCTTGTATTGTGGCCCGATCAAGTCTGTATGTTAGGATGATGTGTCTGTCCTTCATTGTCGCAAGGTCCACCAGGGGTCTGTACACCGGAGGATGTCGCCATCTTATATTCATCCTCACCGGTTGAAGCCTATGGGGGAAAACGGTGAGGAGAGGGTCATATTCACACATCAATTGAAATAATGATGCATCTTTACCTTTACCAAACCTGTATGTGAATCCGAGGGTCAGTTGCTGTGCCAATGTCTGCTGTGACACAGTTAGGTGCCATGGCCAGTGCCCTGAAATGCTGGCTGCCTGACCTGTTAGGAGGGACAAGTGGAAATGAGGTAATTCCGCTGGCATTGTGCGCTGTTGCAGTAGGTGGTCGATGACCGCCGTGCAACTTCACATTGGTTATCATAGGGCCCTATGGGTTCCAGGAGCCAATGGCGATGTACGCAGGTGGTGACAGTACGCACCGCCTCGGAAGTGACCGCCTTTTTCTATCTATTTACTCACTTGCTACCTGACCTTAAACAGGAGAGGACCTACACTGCAAGTGCTGCTGTGACCTATGTCTGGAAGCGACAATGGCTCATGTGTCTGGGGAAAGGGCCCCTGCCTTTACTGCAGAGGAGTTGGAGAAACTGGTGGATGGGGGTCCTACCCCAGTACACGTTACTCTACGGTCCTCCAGACAAACAGGTGAGTACACTGTGAGCATGATGCGTGGGCCATGAATGTATGGATTGCTGTGTGTGTAAGCCACATGTGGGAGGGGCTGAGGCGTCCTGGCCAGAGTGCTGCATGTATGGTGGTCAATGTATGTGCGTCAGGGGATGGGAGGGATCTGGTGGGCCATGAGTGTGACGGTATGGACGGTTAACTAATTCCCTTTTCTGCTGTCTTTTCCATGCAGGTCAGCGCCCATCAGAAAAAGGGTATTTGGCGTGCCATCGCCAAGGAGGTGCGGACCCTGAGGGTCTTTGACAGACTGAGCACCCACTGCTGCAAATGGTGGGAGGACCTGCCCCGCTGGGCAAGGAAGACGGCGGAGGCCCAGCTGGGGCTGGCCTCCCAACGAGTAAGGGGTGCCCATCCTACCCTGACCCCCCTGATGTTCTGCATCCTTGCGGTGGCTTAACTGGAGTTGGAGGGGCGCTTGAAGGCATCACAGCAGCCACAAGGGGGTGAGTACAGATTCATGACCGTGCGCCCATCAAGGTTTACCTGGGTGGGGGCTCTGGGCTGTGGGTGCCTCTAGGCCAGGCCACACCACCATCTGCCAAGGTGAGGAAGGGGCAGAAAACACCAGGCAAGGTACTTCAGCCGTCCGAGGCTGCAGGTGAAGGCCTGGTGGCTACCAGCATAACTGCCAGCACCGCCACCTGTACCGCAGCCAGCACCGCCAGCAGCACCGCCAGCAGCCCTGCCGCTTGCACCGCCGCAAGCACCGCCACCTGCACCGCCACCTGCACCGCCTCAAGCACCATTACTGTCAGCAGCAGCAGCCCCAGTGGGCAGCCGTCCGAGGCTGCAGGAGAAGGGCTGGAGCCTCCCTCCACCACTGGCAGCACCCCCAATAGCTCCGGCACTACCACCAGTTTGCAGCCGTAGCTGCCGCAGGATGGAGTCTAGCCCTGCCTCCATGTACTATCATGCAACCTGGTCCGTGCATTTCTTGTGCCTCAGACACCCAGGTGAGGTACTGTGAACTGCCACACTCCAAGTGTTGCATCACTGGGCACAAAGCCCCCTCCAGAACCAGTGGAGATATGCATCCACTCACCTCCTCCTTGGCAGGATGAAGCACACTGGGCACAAAGCCACCCCCAGAACCAGTGGAGAAAGGCATCCACTCGCCCTATCCTTGGCAGAATGAAGCACACTGGGCACAAAGCCCCCTCCAGGACCAGTGGAAGAGGCCATCCACTTGAGAGACTGGGGCCTTGCAGTCCCCAGGAAGAACTACAGGAGAAGGACTGCCCTGCTGGACCCCTGACCTACACCTGGACACTGCACTCTGGAGGGCTGCACCAGCTGCACTCTTGGGCTTCACCACTAAAAGGACTTTACCTGTCTTCTACTGCTTCAAAAAGGGACTCCCTGTTTGCTACAGATACAAAGGAGCTGCCCAGAGTCCCCTGCATCAAGTCCTACAAGCGGAGCCCAGCTGACCAGCGTCCAGTGGCCATTTGAGGATTCTGACTAGGTGCATTCTGGGAATTGTAGTCCCAACTCCCAAGGAGCAACTCAGAGCTTCTGGAACCTTGGATCAAGTTGTGGACACTTCAAGGACACAAAAAGGACCTCTGAAAGAAGATCCAGAAGTTTGGAGACGTTTGGAGCAACTCCATAAGTTGAAGAGGTGCATTGTGGGAGTTGTCCCAGACCTCAAGAGGAACACCAGAGCCTCTGAACCCTTGGCTGGTGCTGTGGACCACTTTCCTGAATCAAACACTTCTGAAAGTAAGTGCAACAGTGTTACCTCGTGGGTGGCCTAAACTCTGGACTTTGTTCCTTTCCAGTGTGACCTTTTTTAACTCTTTGAGCGCTTGTTGCTTCTATGCGCTAGAAAGCATTAATTCTTTAAAGATTCATATCTCCGGTTCCCCTTATCCGATTGTATTCGATTTGGTGTCATTTTAAAGATAAAAATATAATCTTGAAATTGATTTAGGATTTTTAAACAGTTTCCTGTGTTTTATTTAATTACTGTTTCCTGTGTTTCATTTAATTACTCTTTTGTGATATTTGAATGCTTTACGCTTTGTCTCCTAAGTTAAGCCTTGTCGCTCATTGCCAAGCTACCAAGGGTTGAGCTAGGTTTAATTTATTGAAACCTAACTGGACCTAAGTGGAGGTCAGTGGCCTATTGCTAAGTGTAGGTGCTTACCTGCCCTTACCAATAACCAATTTTCCAAGAGTGGACTGCTGTTGAAGCACAAATAGAGGACCAGAATTGAAGTAATTTCTCTAGATTTCTATTTTGTAAGTAAAATGACTGGTCTGGTCTCTGAGGATCCCCAAAAAAGAAGTGGACCCTGCAGATTATTTTTGCTAAGTTTGAAAGACCAATCACTTTCAGGAAATATTGATCACTCATAAACCCCCCTCCAAATATTACAAATCATCCTAATTAACTTCACAATTTTTGTTAATCAAACAGTTTCTATTTACAAATGATGCTTCAGGAAAACAGACTTCAAGCACCTGTATTCCTCAAAATCCCCAAACTCCCAAAGAAATCCAGATACGAACTCCCTAATGTCCTATCCTAAATATTTATACGCATACATGATAGATACAACTTTCTACTAACACATTCCCAAATTCTTTAAAAAAATGCTAGGATTGTTGATTTGAATCTGCCAGCAAATACAGTTAAGGCATGGGCCAGCTCGCGGTATCATAAGCTGGAGAATTTTCATTATGTGGAACAAATCAAAACTTGGCAACAATTAACAACAGGCCAGGATAGGGTTCTGATTGCTCTTAGATTTTCATATCTACAGATAACACAACACCTATCTAGATATAAAACAATCAGCAGGGGAATTTCTGATCACATTAATAACGCACACTGTTAAAAATGCCATTGGACTATGAAATGTGTACTGAACATTACATACACATACACAGGAGACTACCACACGTTAGCTTTTGATTCCATTTCTTGATATATCGATGGGTGGTTAGATATGATGGGCTTAGCTAGATTTAGCCGTATGGAATATATAGCCCTTCAGGGAGCTAATTTCAAATGAATGCCCTTTTTTTGAAGTGGGATTTATATTCCACTCCATATGACATACACCAGATGTATCTAGCAGCATTGGTGAGATGCCCTAAGTGTAATCACACTTGAGTAGATTGGACCCATTTGGGCTTTCTTTGCCCTAAATTAGTTGACTATTGGGAACACATCTACATCATTTTGAGCAATAATCTACAAGTATGGATGGAACCTGACTTATGTGAAGCCTTACTGGGGATCTTCCCAGCTAGCTGTCAGCTTGGTGTGCATGAACAACAATTCTTCTTTATTAGCTCTCTAGTAGCCAAATCACTGATTCTGCAAAGATGAAACCCCCCTAATACTACCACGTATGAGGCCTGGATTATCAAGATGTGCCAGGTTCAGAGATTAGAAGAAGCATATGCACAAAGGTAGGGGCAAGGAGAAAAGCTGAAGTGATTTGAAAATATATGGAGGCAAGGGAGTCAGTAGAGGATGCTTCATCAATGAATTATGAGGGAGGGGGATATAGGAATGGTGAGATACTATTTGTAATTCCCTTTGTGCTTATTTTCCATGTATAGTATCCTGGAGACAAAATACGGGTACCCAGGTTTGACAATGAATTTGTGAAATGTATAATCCAGAAATGCATTTTTTTTTTAAATGTTTACAAATTTGTTGAAATCCCTCCTCACTGTCAGCCAGCCACCACATACATCATCAATCATCACTCACAATAATTCAATATATCTCCTCTCATTGGTGCAATAGTTAGTAGTTACCTCTTCTAATCCAATGACAGTGGTTGATACAAAATATTATCTCCTCTTTGATGGTAGCAACACATTGAAATTTGGCATTGGCACTGACAGTCTTTGAATCAATGATATTCTGGGGAAGCCCTGCTAAGTAATGTAAAAAAGGATAGGCAATGGCATGTGAGGGAGGAAGGCATTGTCTCCAATATCATGAATGGAATGTGGAGGCTTCCTTACACTGAAAATGGGTCTTACTCCAATCCGGCAACATATGTGAGTGTGACTATAAATTGGTGGGGCAGCATAAATCTGACACAAACAGAATGTTCCACTAGCTATTTTCTTTTTGTTTTTGCAAAGAAAGGAAGTAAGACAGAAGTTCAATGAGAGACCTCTGGGTCGCAGCCGTTCAGACACCTCGCTATTAAATTCATCCAAAAAGTTTGCAGCTGTGTATGATTACTCCAAGCCAAACATGGCCACTGTTGCATGCCACCAAATGCTCTTAAACATTTCTTGTGGGCAAAGTTCTGTAGATAGCTTTTGCTTTACCCCCACAAAAGAGATCCAGTGTGCAGTGATGCACATATAATCATTCATTGGACAACAGGTCCACATGTCTGTTATTAGGTGGATAGTATGGACAAGACTTTGCTGCAAAACGTGTCCAACCAAATGCAGCACATCATGATGAAGCACTGGAACAGCTACTCCTGCAGAATAAGTCTGACTTGGAACCTTCCAATTCAGGCAGATGGCTGCCTAAAATTATAAGAATCCCACTCCTTTCACAAAAGAAAAAGGGAGGAGGTCAAGCGCTAACAATTTTTCCTTCCTCCCATTGTATAAACATGCCATTGAGTGGCTGCAGTCGTAGGGTCCATACTGCATGAACATGCCTAAACATGTCTGTAATAGTAACTTGGATTTTCTTCTTTTCTGGAGCTACAGACACAAGTGACTTTTGAGAAGTAGGTGGTGTTGGATTCAATGTGCGTTGTGGGGCATTTCCTGTATGCTGTGGTACCTTCATCTGACTCTGAGTCTTTCTTGAAAAGAGGAGTTTCTAGCTCAGCAGGAAGCCTGATCTCCTGGTCTGTTTAAACTTTGGTAGATCTACTATCGCTGGCTGTGGCTTCTGTCCACTTTCCTTGTTTCCTGAAAAAATTGTGTTATACTTTGCAAAAGGGACAAATCCAATTCAACGTCAATGCTCATCAATGTCATCATGATTGCAGTGGGCTTAGGTTGGTGCTGTTGAAGCAGGAGTGCTGTTTCCAGCTTCCTCCCTGGAGGCCGGTGTGGCAGGCACATGTCTCCCGAAAAAGGTTGTGGTCTGCACACCACTGGTGGAAACTTTCTTCTTCTCACTGACAGTTTTCTTCAGAGCAATTTTCTTTAGGGCCATATTAAAGCTCAGTTGGCAGTGGCACCAAGCTACACAAGCAGAAAGGATTGGAAGACTGAAATAACTATACAGGCCTTCTCTTTGGTAATACTGCATGTAATGTGGCATCTCTTCTCTTGTGCACCTAAAAGCAACTAAGCAAATAAAACATGTAGTTAGTAAAACATGGCATTGTTGCAGGTTAAAATAGTACAGACAAATGCAATATTAGTGCAGTCAGTTAGTTATGTATTAAATACCAATTTAATCAAACATTGTAAAGTCAAACCACATCACCACCCTATTTCATTTAAAATCAATCAGGCAACACAACATGCAACTATAACACTTTGCTTTATCTTCATCTATTTTAAAGGTGACATCTGTGTTAGTCATAGAGAAGTGAATGGGTAAATGGAATAATCCTTTAAAAAAGGAATCTCAACTCATCTCCCGCCCCACAGGATTTCTGTATTTCAAGTGCAAATCAAGCAATGTGGCGCAGGCAATTCCGTTCGATGGTTATGAGGTCATGAAATGAAGTCTGTGTACCATTCTAAATTAGCAATTCTCTACTTGTGTCTACTTCCGAATCAATAATATAAATTGTACGTTTTGAGTGGTAGTCACAAATTGAGAAATGTAAATGTTCAAACATATGACTTACCAATTGTATATTTGCAATTCGATATTCATCATAAGTAACAAATCAATAAATAAAAAATTTGAACCTAAAGGCCCTTTATCCCCAAACAAAACAATTACTCCATTAATTCTCAGTTTCTGTTAAATGCCACATCCATAACTTATCCTCAGGCTGTCTTCACCTCCGTGCCCTGCTGCAGTGATGCCTGATGCTCCATGCGCACTCTGTGGCTGTGCTTCTGCCAGTTCATTTTTTGTCTGCTTGCTTGCTTATTGTGTGCCAGAATGCTGCATCTTCATTGGTTCTTAATTGGTCCCTCAATGGAGCTCGGTGCCTGCTAGCAGTTAAAGATGTCTTTTCTTCCTTTTGAGGGAGCTGCTACTTAATTACAATAACTACTGATCAATAGAATTTTGGTTACCTACAAATTCTCATTCTTGGTGAAATATTTTCTTGTCTCATTTTCAGATTTATATTACAGGGCAATAAATCTGCATTGAAATCCAGATGCATCCCTTTGAATCCTTGGTCATGATAATCAAGAAACAATCAGAACACTTTTGACCAGTACCATCCTCTGGCAATATAATTTCCCTCTGTAATCAATCCCAAACCAGTGTTGTCCTAGACAAAATGTTGAATAAAGAGGTAAAGAGTGGACATTGACTACTGGAAGACTTATGAAACTATTTAATAAATGACCATACTACATTGTTTAAAAATGACTGGCATTCTGGTGGCCTGGAATGAATTATTAAGTGAAATATTAGAATAAGTCTTGTTTTATAAATTTAAAGGCCCCACGTACAAGATTGCCACTGCTGAACAGCTAACTTGAAGAAAAACATATTGTTGTTATTGACTACATACTTAACCTGGTTTAGCCACATATTCAGTGTCAATATAGCACGAAAGCAATATGTGAGCGTTAACACAAAAATTATGCTGTGCTAAATAATATGCGTATATTCATTGTTTTTTACATCTGGAACAAATCACAAATTATTGCTCCTTCCTGTAAAGCTCTTAAATTGCTGTTGTAGTTACATAGTGGTCAGTATTTGTAAGAAACAGAGTTTTAGGTAGCATGTATTTCACCCAGTAACAGCATGCTAGTAAGGGCTTTTTTCAAAGCTAAAAAAATAAATTAAATGTACAGTATTAATAAAACATTCAGATAGTAAATTATCATCGTGTTAAATGCATACATTTTGTATTACCTTCACTTTGGTTGACATACTTTTTTGTGAGGTACAACTAACGTGAAAACCCTCAAATAAGAGAGTAAAATATGTAAAACAGAGTGTTAGAACTGGGGTTTCTGGTGGTCAGAGTATGCACCCTGTATAAGCAGGAACCACCATTTCTAATCAGGGTAAGCTAGATACACACTAAGAGATAACCTGTGCTCACACTCTGGTAGCTTCGCACAGAGCACTCAGGGCTATCTAAAGAGGCAATGTGTAGAGTATTTGTGTAACACCCACAAAGTAACTCAATGAAAACACCACACAAAACACCACATAAGTTGGGAAAAATAGACAATATTTATCTGAATAAAATGAGTCCAGAATGTAAAAAATCCAATCAGTAGAAGTCGAGATGTGAATTTTTAAAGAATAAACCCCAAGTTAGTAGCGCTAAAAGGTTACTTGAGGATGTGCTAGACCGCGATGGGAAAGTACCTTGGATGAAACAAGCGTAGACATCAAGGAGTAATACAAAGGTGATGCATCGGTTCCGATCCATGCAGTGTGGAAAGGGTATGCCCAGACGTGGGTCTCGGTCTCACTGTGCCACCAAACTCAAGCTAGCCTGGCTGATGAAGGGCGATGCCCTGAAACCAGTCCCAGGATGCTTGTTTCCGGTCCAAGGAGGACCTGGCTTGGCAGTTCAGGCTGGAATGTTCCCATGAGAAACAGGGTCAAGATTGATTTACATATGGCTGGGTCCAAACTGGGGTGGCATAGTGAGCAAAAAAATGATGGATTAAACGCAAATCTTTGCGGCTGGGGATGAATGTTTGCATTGCTCAGCATTCTGTCTACCATCTGCTCTTTTTGCTTTTGTCGCTCTTAGTGCGCTGGGTATGCCCAGACGTGAGTCCCGGTCTCAATATGCCACTGGAATCAAGCTAGCATAGCTGATGAAGGGTGATACCCTGCAACCCTACATGTGGGATATAAAGTGCAATCTACAACAAATTGAATTTCTATGTATGAGATGAACCTGTAGGATGTAGTTAGTACCAATAATATAATCACAGGCATAAAATGTCAAGGTTGAAAACAAGTTTAAAGTCAATCACCAAACACAGATGGACTTCCCTAAATACTTCCCTGAGTTCAGGGATCAACTTACTGGCTATCTTTGTCTTCCTCTTCATAGGCCGGGACCACTTTCAGTTACTGATACGTGAGGGGTTGGGCAGGACCGGACACCACCTAAAGATGTGGCTGCACTAGGGTATGGACAAAGTGGGAAGAAATACTGCAGAACGCTGGTAGTAGAGGGACAGAATATGTTGAAATGTCTGTTGTTCAGGAGGACAGAAAGCAGCAAACCTTTTTATGCTGGTAAGCATATCCCTCTCATAGTGCCTTTTCCTCTGCCACTGTCTCTTGAAGGACCGGTGAGAGTGCCTGCTGGTCTGTAATCATCTGCTTAACGACTTCCAGGAAAGTAACCATAATAATATATAGTGGTCTTATCACAGAGAGATCAGTGCCTTAGAAACCACAAATGTTAGTTCTCGTTGGCCAGGAGGAGCCTCATCATGTGCCTCCTCCTGGCTTGTGATGTCTAGGTTGACTATCATTTCAGTGGTCTCCATAGCCCCGATGTATCTTGGCTTGTGACCGTATTCCTCTTCAGGTGGGTGAACCCCTTTGTTAGATGCTGCTCCCTCTTCCTCTGTGTTAGTACTTGGTATTTTCTCCCTGTATCCACCTAACATCTGAAGTCCTCCTTCTTCACTGTTGGTCTCACTCTTTCTTACTTTCTCCTTGACTGCCCCTGAAAAGGAAACTGAAGGAAGAAACAGTCATGAGAGTGTATGCCCACTAGGTCATATACATTCCATATTATAGTGTTATATTTTATAATGAATAACAATTTCACAAAAACCACTGCTCTTTGATATGCACATTTCAGAGACATTGTTGAGTTTGCTCCAGAATGCAGAGTTCAGTTTTCTAGACCCCTAGTACTAACGGTTCAATCAGTGTGCAAATCCAAGGCAGAAAAACAGTTTGACTGCAACCACCCCACAAACCAGTGAGCAATGTCAGTCAGATGTGTATCGGGTAACAAGCAAAACAATAAGACATTACAAAAATATTTAGGGGAATCCCAAACACTCTCTGATTAATGAATAACATGCTCAAGAACACTAGAAAATAAGGAATGCATTTATTTTAAAATGAAAACCCTGTTTTAGTGCACACAATATGTTCTGTAAAGACAATAAAGACAAATAATGTAGTAGCAGCAACATTTCCCAAAAGTCTGAATGAAATAAAAACATCCAACATAATTGCTGTGATACATTTATAGAATTTCTACTTCCATTTGGATACTAAGCTAACCCTATCATAGCAGAAAAACACTTTTACGTTTCAGAGATGGCCCGAACCCTCACACCTATTTAAACAATAAGATTTATGTTCACAAGACCAGCTATTCTTGTAACACTTCTGCCAACTGAACAGATAAGTTCAGCAAACAAAGGCTAAGTGCTTCCCTTCCGGGTAGCCTTCAGTTAGAATTGTTGATATGATTCTGTACTGCTTGCCCCACTGTCAACTGGTGTAAAAATTCCCTTCTCATCTTTTACTCTTTGCACTCAGCGTTCCTAATATTATCTCACTGTTCTTAAATTTCTCAAAATAAACAATGTTTGACCTAAAACCATTTTACTTATTTTCATTCTGTGATAATGTGATTTTTTTAAATAATAACAGTAAAAAAAACACGTGATTATCAACCTTTTAGAAACTGTTCAGAAATCAATAACAAATAATGCAAAGCCTTTCGATTAAAAACTACAAATATCTTCAAGCGAACTTAATACTCAGACTGCAGAATACGTACAGCACCTATTCTGTTTTGATTGATTGATTGATTAGCACATGTAACTCAAACAGGGAGCACTCAAAGGAGAAAAGACATAGGCAGTCATTACAACATTGGCGGTAAAAGCCACTTACCGCCGTTCAGAAGACCGCCAACACACTGCTGCGGCAGCAGAAATCCGCCACAGCTATTATGACCCACAGCACGGAATCCGCCAAAATTCAGACACCCACACAAGTCCGCCACACCAAAGGTCAGTGATAAACTGGCGAAAACAAAACCTCCACCGTCACGCCAACAGAAATGCGCCCACACTATCACGACACACGAATGGCAGTACACACCGCTGCGCTCAAAATACACACACATATACAAAACACTACCACATTGGACAATTCAAAATACACACCTGATACATATACACACACCACTCCCACACACCCAATACAATATAAAACACAGACCCACATCACCCACAAACCCCTACGACCACAATTACTGAGAGAAGGCCAGAGAGAGACACCACCACCAACAATACTAGCATCCACAGTCACACAACACCATCACCCACATAACTTCTATGCACCTCACACTACACACCACTACATATCAGCACACTTATCACCCTGCACACCACCCCACACGTCACCTACACCACCCCATGGCACAGCAAAGACACCCCAGGTTCTCGGAGGAGGAGCTGAGGGTCATGGTGGAGGAAATCGTCCGGGTAGAGCCACAGCTATTCGGAGCACAGGTGCAGCACACCTCCATAGCTAGGAAGATGGAGCTATGGCGAAGAATAGTGGACAGGGTCAATGCAGTGGGACAGCACCCAAGAAATTGGGAGGACACCAGGAAGAGGTGGAACGACCTACGGGGGAAGGTGCGTTCCGTGGTCTCAAGACACCACCTTGCTGTTTAGCGGACTGGCGGCGGACCCCCACCTCCTCCCCCACAACTAACAACATGGGAGGAGCAGGTCTTGGAGATTCTGCATCCTAAGGACCTCGCAGGAGTAGGTGGAGGAATGGACTCTGGTAAGTCAAATCTTAACTATTACATCCCCCACCCTGCCTGCATGCCAGCACATACCCCCACCCTCACCCTCACCCCATCACTCTAACTCCTCACAAATGTCCCAACATCGCAAACCACACATCCTAACACCAAGCCCTGCATGCAACAACAAAGCATGGACACCCATCACTAAAGCATGCCCACTGCACATACCCATACACACCCCTAAACCATCATCACATAAGGTCCCACACAGGAATGCAAGCACTGGGGTACACAGTCACCCACCTATTGCACACCATGGCACGCACAGATGTAATAAACATCCTTTTATACCCCTGCAAGACCCCTTCCCAACATCACCGGACAGGAGGGTCCACAAATGTCCACACCACCAACAGAAGAGGCCCACAGTGATGACAGCACCTCTGTCCAACTGGATCTAGATGACCAGTCCGGCCCATTGGGGACCTCGGGACAGTTGGTTCCCCTCACCCAGTCACAGGCCACCACAGACCTTCCCCCCTCTGGAAACACCAGCACAGCACCCACCCAGTGGGCCCATACCTCCGTACCCAGGACATGGCAATCAGCAGTGTGTCCACCACTACAGGGAACCCAGGCTAACCCACCACCCCAACAACAACAGGGACCTGGGGGCAGTGGTAGTTGGCACACGGTCCAGGGGACGGAGGCCCAGGAACACACGGGAACTGGGAGGGCTGCTGTGCGACAGGGGGCGGACAGGCCCAGGGAACCCACTCTCCACGAGGCCATCTCCAACATCATGGGAGCCTACCACCACTCCCAGGAGACGATGGCAACGGTACTGGCCAAGTTTCAGGAGACCCAGCGACTGCAGGAGGAACAGTATTCGTGCTTCAGGGAAAAACTCAGAGCCATCAATTCCACCCTGGGCACCATCGTAGGGGTGCTGAAGGAAGAACTCAACACCAGGAGCGACACTGTGGTGCTACAAGGGGCCCCTGACACTAGCATGGATGATGAACTGCCCACCACCTCTGCCGGCGCTAGTGGACAGGTGGCACCGCCACAGGACCACCACACCAGCACCCCAACCCCTGCAGAGGGAGAACCACCCCGCAAGCGGTCCCTGAGATCCAGGACAAAGACAGAGAACAATCCCAAGAACCCCGCCAAGAAATGAGACCACCCTGAATGTCATCCTTCTGTCCCACTTTGTCACCCTGTCCATACTTAAACTGCCCCAGCTCCACTTCCTATGCCCATTAGGGCAATGCACCTGTGAGACTAATAGACTAGACTCTGCCATGGACATTCCTCCACCATCACCCCTCACCATTTTGCTACCCCCTCCAATATTGAGCACTTAAATAAACACCCTTAAAGCACAAAACAATGTGGAGTCTGTCTGTGATTTCGGAATAGTGTATTAGCAATAACTGTGGCAAAAAGCTCTTTCATTTGTAATGTCAACATACTTATGTCACACAGCTGTAGTCCATGAGGAATCAAAGCAGATGTCACACATTGGGACCCACATCTGTGAAATCGTAAGGGAAAGTGACAACTCAGTGACCTTACACTGGGTGAAAACGACAGTTGAGAGGTAGTAGTGTTAAAGTACATGTAGTAGGCAGGTTTGTAGTCTTACCTGTGTTTCACTGGAAATATTGCTGGATCACTGAGTCCCTGTTGTCCATGTCTTCTTCTTCTGCTTCCTCGTCTTCACCGTCCATAGGCTCCACAGCTGCAACAACACCGCCATCTGGACCATCCTCCTGCAGAAAAGGCACCTGTTGTCGCAAAGCCAAGTTGTGAAGCACACTGCAGGCCACGATGATCTGGCACACCTTCTTTGGTGAGTAGAATAGGGGTCCACCTGTCATATGGAGGCACCGGAACCTGGCCTTCAGGAGGCCGAAGTTCCGCTCGATCACCTTCCTAGTTCGCCCATGGGCCTCATTGTAGCGTTCCTCTGCCCTTGTCCTGGGATTCCTCACTGGGGTCAGTAGCCATGAGAGGTTGGGGTAACGAGAGTCACCTGCAAATGGCGAGGTACAACTGTTAGACACACACTAACCTGTAGGGATATCCCCAGACCCAGACAACCATTCCCACTGTCTTGCTTCCAGGTGCTCACCTAATAGCCACACACAGTGCCTCTGGAGTTGACCCATCACATAAGGGATGCTGCTATTCCACAGGATGTAGGCGTCATGCACTGAGCCAGGGAACTTGGCATTCACATGGGAGATGTACTGGTCTGCCAAACATACCATCTGTACATTCATTGAATGGTAACTCTTCTGGTTTCTGTACACCTGTTCACTCCTGTGGGGGGGGGAGGCAAAGCAACATGTGTCCCTTCAATGGCATCTATGATGTTGGGGATATGTCCCGGGGCATAGAAATCACCTTTCACTGTAGGCACATCCTCCACCTGAGGAAAACGATGTAGCTCCTCATGTGTTTCAGCAGGGCAGACAATACTCTGGACAACACGTTGAAACATAGGCTGGGACATCCTTGATGCTATGGCCACTGTTGTTTGAAATTACCAACTTGCAAGGAAATGGAGCACTGACAGCACCTGCACTTGAGGGGGGATTCCTGTGGGATGGCGGATAGCTGACATCAGGTCTGGCTCCAACTGGGTACACAGTTCCTGGATTGTGGCACGGTCAAGCCTGTATGTGATTTTCACATGTCTTTCCTCCAACCCTCCTACCCACTCTAAGAACTAAATCCACCCCTAAAAACTACCTCCGCAAACCCTGGCACAGCCCCTCTTACCTCACCGGGACCTCTCCCGATCCTTCCTCCCGCCCTATCTTAAACCTTCCCCTAAAAAATAAACTCCACCACCCCTAAAAAATAAACTACCCTGACCCCTCACCCCTGTCCCTAAAAAATAAACTACTTCAAACCCCCACCCACCCTAAGCCAATAAAAATAAACTTCCCCAACCCCTCCACCCAGCCCCTATAAAAAACTACCCCAGACTCCTACCCACCCTAAGCCCTTAATCCAACCCCACCCCTAAAAACTGCCGCTATCCCTGCCCCAGCACCACTTCCCCACTGAGTCCTCTCCCAATCCAGTAAACTGCACTCTTCCTTTTCTCTGTCTTAACCACGCATATGCATGGTTTTGCACATGCGTGGTTAAGGCTGATAAAAAGGCAGTCGTTGTTCAGGCAAGCGTTGTTTTGTTTGCGTGATTACAGCCTGCATGACTCTGGGCATGTTGTAAAGGTTGTTTCCCTTTGTTGACTGTGTGCTGGACTTCGTTTTTGCTGGTATTTGGTGATCTGGGCACTCTCCCAATGCTGACCAGTGCTAACGTGCGAGTGCTCCCTGAATAAATTGTGATTGTGATTGGTTATCCCTGATTGGCATATTTGATTTGCTAGTAAGTCCCTAGTAAAGTGCAGTAGGGGTACCCATGTCCTGTAAATCAAATGCTACTAGTGGGCCTGCAGCACTGATTGTGCCACCCACATGAGCAGCCCTGTAAATATGTCTCAGACCTGCACTCCAGTGACTGTATGGGCCGTTTTGCACTGTCAATTCGACCTGACAAGTGTACCTACTTGCCAGGCCCAAACCTTACCTTTTACTACATGTAAGTCATCCCTAAGGTGGGCCCTAGATAGCCCCATATGCAGTGGGTAGTATTTTTAAAAGGTAGGACATGTACCGGTGTTTTTTACATGTCATGATAATTAAATACTACCAAATTTGTTTTCCACTATTGCAAAGCCTCTCCCTCCCATAGGTTAACATGAGGACTGCCTTTAAATATCTTTTAAGTGCAGTTTTCCATTGAGAGCAGATAGGGATATGGAGTTTGGGGTATCTGAACTTACAATTTAAAAATACATCTTCTGGTAGAGTTGGTTTTTCGATTGCCTGTTTGAAAATGCCATTTTTAGTAAGTGGGCATTTTCTTGTTTAACTATTCAGTGCCTCTGCCTGCCTGTGGAATCTATGTCTGGTCAGACTGACAGTTGGGCTGTTTCTCAATTCCCTAGACAGTGACACAAAGGTACCCGAGGTGTGTCCTGCATATCCTACTGGGTCTTCCTGGGCTAGAGGTGGGGTGGAGGGAGGAGCTGACACCTGCACCTGAAAGGGATGTGCCTGTCCTCACACAATGTAGTCTCCAACCAACTGGAGGGTTTCTGGGGCCAGGCCTAGTCAAGGCATGATATTGTGAACAAGAGACTTTCCTTTGAAGTTTGCCTACTTCAAAGGCAGAAATGAGTATAGGTAGTGGACTTAAAACCTCAGGTCTTTCGACGACTTCTGGATCAAGAAGAGTCTCTGCCAAGGAGAAGAGCTGAACAGCTGGAGGAGGAGTACTGCCCCTTTGCTGTGTGTGCTTTACTAGGTTGGCCTGCACTTGCAGCTTCTGCCTTAAAGAAGACAAAGAGTGGACTTCGCTGTGTTTCCTGCTTGTGAAGGTTCTCCAAGGGCTTTGAGTGAGCTTGCCACCTGTTAAGAAGTCTCAGGGACATAAAAGACTTCATATGCCTGCACCTGGGCTCTCTTGCTGAAACCACTTGACTTGACAAGTAGTACCACATCCAGTCTCTGGGCCCCTGGAAGGAGAAGTTGGCAGAACCAGAGAGAAAATCCACACACCATAGCAGAGTGGAAGAAAAATCGACACAGTGCCTGCACCACAGCTGAAAAATCAATGAAGCACTGTTAAAATCAACGCATTACCACCTCAGCACAGATTCATCGCTGTTGTACCTCAGGATTTTCCATGCATCGTCCCTGGGCACCAAAACCTTCGACATCTCTGCACGGACCTGGGGCTGCTGGTCCAGAAACTGATGCATCGCTTACCCGGAGAAGAAAGAATCGACGCATGACCTCAGTTGTGAGTAAGCAATCAAGGAATTACTTGCTTTTTTGACGGACGCTCGCCCATGTGGCTTTATTTTTCATGCATACCAGGTACTTTGTGCTAAAACAATGCATCCATTGATTTCTATGCATTAACACTCTTTTAACTTTAAAAATTCATATCTTTGCTTCTGTATGTTGGATTTTTGTTGTTTTGGTCTTATTTGATTTAGATAAATATTGGCAGTTTTTCTAAGCTGGTGCAGATTCGTTTTGGGGTGTTTTCACTGTTACTGTGTGTGTCTCTGAGACAAGCCTGACTGCTTGTGCCAAGCTACCATGAGGGTGAGCAGGGGTCATCTGAGCTGTGTATCTCCCTTACGATGACTAGTGTGAGGGTCCCTATTCTACAGGGTGTAAACTGACTGCCAACTAGGCAGATATGTTAGCGGAAACCACACCAAGGATGCTCTAGCAAGAAGAATGTGTCTAAATATAGCTTTAAAGCCATTTTCTAAGACACATCCATTGTTTTTTAAAACTTGAGTTATACCCATTGTATTTGATGAGCTGCAGATGGTGTGTAACAAGTAAGCAAAATTTTTTTTAAATTATGTCTGCAAGAATCTCTGAATTTCAAAAGCAGAATGGGTTGCTTATGGGGTAAACACTGCTGCAAAGGGTGAGGACACCTCTGTTTGCATTAATTTTGCAACAATCTTATTTAGCTTATAAAATGCATATTTGTCATCTCTATTTTCTTCCATGAAACACTTTTGAATAATTTCCTTGGAAGAGGATACATAGTAATTCCACAAAAATTAAACAAATGTGAAAAGTTACCAAGAAGATGAGACATCCCACAACAGCTATCTGTAGTCCTTATTAAATAAGATACATTGCCTAGGAGCACATGATAAGAAGGAATGAATTGACCAGGTGTTGCTAGCATTGTGCAGGTGAAACCAGCTATCTAAGGGTTACATGTCCCATGCAGAGTGATAGATTCATAGAGAAGTGAATGTCCTAGTGGATTGGTGCATTCATATTTAAATATACATGCTGGTTTGACTTTTGTCCAACAGTGGAATGAACACAGAAACTTCAATTCATGATAAACAAAGGCCGTGTTTGTTTTTCATACCACCCTAAGAATGTGTGTTTTTGAAAGTCATAGAAATTAAAGGCAGTAATTGGTAAGACGATTAGTCCATTAGGGAGCCATATCGTATGTCGGTCTTTGGCGACACAAAATGGGGCACTTTCTATTTCTCCATACTTAAAACAGTTTATGAAATGTCCTTTTTGGTAAACTTTCTCTGTGTTGAGGTTAAATTATGACCTGCAGACTATACATTTACATTATAAATTGGTTACAGAACTTTACTGGACTTCAAAGTTTGTAATTTTATTGCATCATTACTCACATCTGAGTCTGTACGTATTGCAAAAGACATAGGCACTCATTACAACCCTGGAGGTTGGTGTAAAAGTGGCGGTACTACGGCCAACAGGCTGGCGATAATTCCTGCCAAATTATGACCAAGGCAGATAGATCTCAGATAGACAGCCACTTTACCACACCGACCGCCAGGGCGGAAGCAACAGGCACCACGGCAGTATCTGCCTATAGCCAGGTGGAAATCAATGCTCCGCCCACTGTATTAAGACATGCCAATCTGCCACCTTTTCCGGGGCTCAGAAGGGAAAGGACTCACCAATGGAGACACAGGGAACAACCACGCCGCTATGGCGCCCGAGCTGCATGACTTCCCCATGCTCTTCTACGTGCTGCTCCACCATGAACACCAACAACGGTGAAGACGATGACGGTGAGTACAGCCACCTAGTACACAAGGGAGGGGGAGGAAAAAGAGAGTGACACACACATGCACAACACACACCTGACATACACACACCATACACACAACCAGATGGAGAAGAAAACAAGTTATTCCCCCTAAATCAGCTGAATAATGCAAGGACAAAATTAATTTACTAAAGTGAGTGTAATAATATCAACACAGTATAAAAATAACTTAGTCAATGTTACAGATATTTACAATTGTACAGTTCAACGGACACTGCCCAGTCCTCAGTTTGCGTGGGCCACATGGCCACAGGCCATAGTCCAAGGCCCCGCTTGCACCAACACGTAGACAACAGTGCAGGGGCATCAGTTGGTAAATAGGCAGGCAGGTCAGGGGGATGGGTGATGGGGAGGAGCACATCAGCTGGGAGATGGAACAAGACCACTGGTTCTGGAGGGGGCAACATGCCCTGTGCTTGGTCCTGGGGAGTGCAAGGCCACAGTCTCTCGAGTGGGTGACTTGCCGACATGCTCTGGACGGGGTGACATGCCCTGTGCTTGGTCCTGGGGAGTGCAAGGTCACAGTCTCTCAGGTGGGTGACTTGCCCACATGTCTGGAGGGGCCATCGTGCCCTGTCCTCTTAATCCTGGGGAGGCTGGGGTTGGTGGGTGTCTCACCCACTGGTTCTGGAGGGGTCATTGTGCCCTGTGCTTTTGATCCTGGGGAGGCTGGGGTTGGTGGGCGTCTTACCCACTGGTTCTGGAGGGGGGTTGTGCCCTGTGCTCTTGATCTTGGGGAGGCTGGGGTAGGTGGGTGTCTTACCCACTGGTTCTGGAGGGGACATTGTGCCCTGTGCTTGGTCCTGTGGAGGCTGGTGTACGTGGGTGTTTTACCCACTGGTTCTGGAGGGGGGCATCGTGCCCTGTGATCTTGATCCTGGGGAGTCTTGGCTATGTGGGTGTCTTACCCACTGGTTCTGGAGGGGTATCGTGCCCTGTGCTCTTGATCCTGGGTAGTGCAAGGTCTCACTCTATCAGGTGGGTGTTATACCCACTGGATTTCCTAGGGCCAGGCCGCACAGCAGCCCATGAAGGCAGGACTACATACCATCGCTCCTGATGACGGCTCCTCAGTGGTGGTAGTGGTGGTGCTGCAGCCGCTGGTGGGGGAGGTTCCAGCCCACCCCCTGCAGCCTCAGATGGCTCCCCACTGGTGGTGGTGGTGCTGCTGCTAGTGGGGGAGGCTCCAGCCCATCCCCAGCAGCTTTGGATGGCTGCACAATCATGGTTGGTGGTGGGGGCTCCGTCAGAGTTCCTGCCCCAGGCCCCATGTCCTTCCTGCCTGCTGGTGCTGGCTCCTTGTTATTCCTGGCAGCGGCTGGGGCAGGCTCCTTGGTCTTCCTGGCAGCAGCTGGGGCAGGATATTTGGTCTTCCTAGCAGCAGCTGGTTCAGACTCCTTACCCTTGAGGCTGCCTGGTGCAGGCTCCTTCACCTTCAGGACATGTACCCTGGATCCTTTCCCACCATGAATGAGGGTTGTGACTACTGGGACCATGGACTGGGTGGCTGAGGTGCTTGGCTGTTTTTTTTTCACCCTGGCCAGATGTGCAGGACGGGGGGAGGGGTAGGGAGGAGGTCAATGGTGGATAGGAATAATGTTTTAGAGACATTGGGGCAGGAAGAGGGAGAAGGTTTGGGAGTGGAGAAAGAGGGAGTGGTTGTAGGAGGTGTCTGTCTGATGATTTTGGGTGCAGGTGCAAGGGCTGGATGCTGTTGTGAGGTGGATGGCTGTTGGGTGTCTGAGTGCTTGCGTTTGTGTACTTTAGGAGGGGGGAAAGACACAGTTGGAGAGGACACCGGGGACGTGTGCATGGCTGTTGTGGAGGTGTCTGCCATTGAGGTGTGTGTTCTGCTAGGTGTGGTGGTGATGCTGGCAGTGGATGAGGATGTAGTGCATACAGGTGTGACTGTAGACGCACCTGGGAGGGAGGTGGAGGAGGAAGAGGAGGGGAAGACAGTGGAAATTGTGGATGTTGGTATGTCTGCATCTGGATTGTGTTTGTGTGAGTGCCTGCGGGATAATGTGTGGTGCTTGTGATTGCCTGTGCCACTCTTGTGTGTTGTCTTGTGTGCATGCTCGTCTGCCTGTGTACTCGGGATAGGTTGGGGTTGAGGGGAATGGGATTGGGAAGAGGAAGTTGGAGGGGTAGGGAGGAAACAGGGCAAATGGCTCCCATCAGAGAGGAGGCCAGTGCCTGGTTTGATCTCTGTTGGGCTACCAAGCCAATGTGAATGCCCTCCAGAAAGGCATTAGTCTGTTGCATCTGGGCTGCCAGCCCCTGGATGGCATACATAATGGGTGACTGCCCTACAGAGATGGATCTCAGGAGCTCAATAACCTCCTCACTCAGGGCAGCAGGGCTCACTGGGGCAGGGCCTGAGGTGCCTGGGGCAAAGGAGATGTCCACCCTCCTGGTGAGCTAGCATTGGCAACTCGATGAGGGGCTGCTGGGAGGGCGGTGCTGCTACAGGGGTGGCTGCTGTACCTGTAGTTGGGATGGTCACAGAGGTGTCCGCCATGACCAGGGAGCTTCCATCAGAGGAGGTATCTGTGTCTGAACTATCCCCTCCAGTCCACGCTGTGGTGCTCCCCTCGCCCTCTGTCTCACTGGTTCCCTCAGCATTGGTGGACTCTGCTTCCTAGGTCCTGTGGGATGCAGCTCCCTCCATTGCCGGTGGCTCTGCTCCTCCACCAGATGATGCTAATGCACATAAGCACAAGGTGACAAAACAAGAAGGGGGAGAGAGACAAAGAATACACTTGGTCAATGGCTGCACCAACACCACTGTTGGCGTACAAAGCACACTCACGCACAGGGTACAGACCTACCTACTATGCATTGCACTGCCAGTGATATTGAAAGCCACCAAGGCTTGGGAAGGGGCACACACTGGCAAATCCAGCACACCTGGGACCCACGCAGACTCGACCAGCAGTGGATGCCTACGAGCTAGGTAGCAGGATTATCCCTTCTGGACCCTTGCCACTAGGGGACCTATGCTGCAATGTCAGGCCTGGCCTAGTTGCACCCACTGACACACATCCCCCACCCGGATACCACCCTACCATGCATAAGTTGTAATGATGGGCACTGTAATTACCCCCTTGTGGCTGCTGTGATGCCCTCAAGTGCCCATCCAGCTCAGGTTAGGCCACCGCCAGTATGCGGGCCATCAGGGGGGTCAGGGTTTGAGTGGCACCCCTTCCTCGTCAGGAGGAAATCCCCATCTGGGCCTCCACGGTCTTCCGTGTCCAGTGTCTCAGGTCCTCCCACTGTTTCCGACAGTGGGAGATCTGGCTGCCATAGACCCCAGGGTCCGCACATCCTTGGCAATGACACACCATATACCCTTCTTTTGTTTGGCACTGACCTGCAGAGGGAATACACACAGGAAAATAGTATTAGTCAGACAGTTCTGCCTGTCACACTTATGGCCCACTTACCCCTTCACATCACCATTTACACTCACATGGCCCAGTACACAACCTGTACGCCGCCCAGGGGACATCCACCCACCCCCCTTACAGGATGCCTTCTCACACCACTCCATGCATTCATGCCACATGCAGCGTGCCAACAGTGTACTCACCTGTTGTTCTGGAGGCCCATACAGCAGTCCGTACTGGGGTAGGACCCCATCCACCAGTCTCTCCAACTCCACCGAAGTGAAGGCAGGGGCCATGGTAGGTTCCAGACACAGGTCACAGCAGCACATGCAGTGTACGTCCTCTCCTGTTGAAGGTCATGTAGCAAGTGAGGAATATGATAGAAAATTGCGGTCACGTCTGAGGCAGTGCATACCGTCACCGCCGGCGTACATCATCATTGGGCACTGTAACCCATAGGGACCAATGTTAACCAAAGAGGAGTTGCATGGCGGTTCCTCCTGCAACGGTGCACAACGTCAGCAGAATTACCTCAGTTCCACCTGTCCCTTCACACAGGACAGACAGACACTATTTCAGAGGGGGGAGGGCAAACCCTGGATAATTACTGTGTCACTGTTTACATTTGGACACAGGACAATTCTCACTGACCCATTAAAATTTGACAGCATGAATCATACTGTTGTTGCCCCATTGTTCAGTTTGTGACCGGCTCCTCACTCTTATGTCCCTTAGAGTGCTACCGCTGCAGATAAATAGGAGATGGAGAAATACCCCAGTGTACAGACCCCTGGTGGACTTGGCAACAATGGAGGACAGGCACATCATCCTCACCTATAGACTTGACAGGGCCACAATCATAGAGCTGTGTGCCCAATTGGAGCCTGACCTGATATCTGCTATTCGTCACCCCACTGGGATCCACCCTCTTGTGCAAGTTATATCAGTGCTTCATTTGCTGGCAACTGGTTCTTTCTAAGTGACAGTGGGCTTGGCAGCAGGAATGTCACAGCCAATGTTCTCAATTGTGCTGACCAGAGTGTTGTCTTCCCTGATTAAACACATAAGCAGCTACATTGTATTTCCCCAGGTGGAAGATTTGGCCACAGTGAAGGCTGACTTCCATGCAATTGGACATATCCCCAACATAATTGGTGTGATTGATGGAACACATATTACATTTGTCCCCCCATCAAAATGAACAGGTGTACAGAAATCGTAAGAGTTTGCACTCTATGAATGTACAGGTGGTGTGCTTGGCGGACCAGTACATCTCACATGTCAATGCTAGGTATCCTTGGTCAGCGCATGATGTCTTTCTCCTGAGGAATTGCAGCATCCCAAATGAGATGTCCCAACTACAGAGGCACAGGGTGTGCTTAATAGGTGAGCCCTGGTCCCCACCCAGTATATGTTGGTATGGGTATGGCGTGGGTCATATGGTATAGTTTGTGGCTATACATAAATAAGTCCTCCTGCTACTCCTGCCAGGCCCTCAGGATGCATGATCGCCAAGACTTGCTCCTCCCATGTTGTTAGTTGTGGGGGAGGAGGTGGGGGTCCACCGCCAGTGCTCTGTACAGCTATCTGGTGTCTTGCAACCACGGTACGTACCTTCCCCCATAGGTTGTTCCACCTCTTCCTAATGTCATCCCTTGTTCTTGGGTGCTGTTCCATGGTGTTGACGCTGTCTACGACTCTCCGCCATAGCTCCATCTTTCTTGCAATAGATGTCTGCTGCACCTGTGATCCGAATAGCTGTGGCTCTACCCGGATGATTTCCTTCACCATGACCCTTAGCTCCTCCTCTGAGAACCTGGGTTGTCTTTGTGCTGCCATGGATGTAGTGCGAGTGGGATGTGTGAGGGTGTGTGGGGTGATGTGTTGGGGTGTGTGTTGTGAGGTGCGTGTATGGTGTATGGGTGATGGTGTTTTGTGGCTCAGATTCAGTGGGTGCTCCTGGCTTGTCTCTCTCTCACTTGCCAAAATCTTTGAGTCGTAAAGGGTTGTGGGTAGTGTGGGTGTGTGTTTTATATTAGTGTGGGTGTGTGGGTGTTGTGTGTGTATGTGTGTCAGGTGTGTGTAGTTTGAATTGTCCAATGTGGTGTAGTTTTGTATGTGTGTGTGTATTTTGAGCTCGGCGGTCTGTACCGCCAATTGTTTACCGTGGTTGAATGGCCACTGCAGTGATTCATGGGTCAAGATGCTGTGGGCGTATTTCTGTTGGCGTAACAGTGTGGGTTTTGGTACCACCACTTTATCACTGACCTTTGGTGTGGAGGACTTGTATGTTTGTCTGTATAGTGGCGGATTTCTATGTGTGGGTCATAGCGCGGTATGTTGGCAGCTGTCAGCATGGGGGTAAGCGGCACTTACCGCCATAGTGTATAATGCATAAAAATATTACATCAATATGCTCATTTTCTACCTGGCCCCACTGCAAATAAAAACGTCCATCGTTTTTAACAAGTCAAAATTATTTGTCAATGCTAGTAGACCTCCTTTGATAGGGAAGCCTAGCTGATGTAAATTTGAAAAGCTGTGGATCGATTGAAATGATAGCATTCTCTTCCAGTGCAGAATATGCAGATTCAGCTATTCTGTTTCATGTTCTGTTGTACTATATTTATAAACATAAAGTCGACCGCATGTGTTTTAGGATTTTCGTTAAACGTTAATGTCCAAAAGAAGTTGTTTGGGCCTTACTGGTAGTGTAAGCATTTTCAGAGCAACTTCGTTTTAATTCCAGATTTGAAACCAATTGCTAATTTACGATAATCAGATCTCTGAAATGGGTACAATAAGGGAAATATTATTCATGTACTACAGACTCGAAAACATGATGTACAAAGGCCGCATTAAAGGTTTGATAGAACAGCGGACTCTTTCAGAGGACAGCAAGTAGCAAAACAAACATCGAAACATCAGGGCAGATTACTAGCTTCTGTGTAAATACAAAAATCATATCAATCATACTCGATGATACTTACATTTTTAAAGGCCTTTAGAGAAAAAGAGTATTATTTATTGTTCTACTTTATTGTGACTGATGAAATATTGTACGTGTACACTGAATCTTCTTTTATTCTGGAATCTCAGATAAACTATTTCTAAATTCTGAGAAAGCTTTTAAAGAGAACCAAATAAAATATGCTCACTAAAACACTCTAAATGTTTCCAGATAACAATTCGATAAGAATAGGGTTGATTTATGACTTTCTAAAGTTTTCTCTTTAACAATTGATTTTCCATTTTGCAAAAGAATGAGAAAATATACAGTGACATTTTGCACCTGGCTGAACTATGTTATACTAGCACCGGGCCTAATAAATAAAATGTCACCTTTGATGCAATCATAATTTTTCATTTATTTCCCCAAGAAGCTGAATAACTCGAAGGCAAACAGTAAAAACATTGCAGGGTTTATCGCTCGAGTTTTATGGAAGCATGCAGTTGTTTTATAGGCCATCAAAACAATTGCCCACCTCAGCAACAATGAAATGTCAGCGCTATTTTAGTGTATGAATAATGAGGAAGCGCACGTTGACCATCAGTCAAGATTGACATGAAACTCACGTTGTTAAAAATCATGTTGCAGCGCCTCTTGTCCCCTCCCCCTTACCTAGCATTTCTGACCCTAAAAATATCCCTTGTAATACTTAGTTTACATTTGAGGTTCATTACTGTTTTTGAAGTTTTTTTTAGGAAGATTTATAACAAAGGGACACAGAAGCCCTGTACTTCATTACAAGAATAACATACCAACAGGTAATAAAATGATGTCATTTTATAGGGCGTAGCAGACGTTACTAATACCCAAATTAAAGATACTCGGGCATATTTATATGCCCTATCACCACCTTGTGTCACATTAGTGTCATTTGTTTTACGCTGATAGGGCCTAATGAGGCCAAAATCCTCGCACCACGTTTTCAGTGGTGCAATTCATGGATAGTGCCACTTTATAACTTGCTGTGCTACATTATGGCTGCTCCAGGCATAATGTATGCAAAGAGGGCATTCTCCCATTAGGGGAGGCGAAAAAATGGCACAATGAAATCGAACAGATTCCCTTGTGTCATTTTGTACAACACTTTTAATGCCTGCTCAGAGCAGGTGTTAAAAGGGGGCTCCTATTTTTTATAATGGGCCGCTATATACTCTGCAGGAGTAACGCCAATATTTTGGCACTATACTCCTGCAGAGTACATCAATAGCGTCATGAAAAATGACACTATTGCCCCTTACCCTGCGCCATGGTGCGCCATATCCTTGATATGGTGCACACATGGTAGAGGTAGGGGGCTCTAAGGACGCAAGGAAAGGGGTGCTGCACTAGGTGCAGCGCCACTTTCCTTAAATATGCCCCTCAGTTTATTAACCTCGTATTAAATAAAAGCTGTTGGTCCTTACAACATTGCATCTCCTGCATGCAGATCGCACCAGATATCAACAGTAAGCATTAAAATCAGTAAGAAATTATGCCTGAATCTGTGTTTAGCTAGAGCTCTTAGCTTAAGAAGGAGATTTTTTGTTGTAGCTTCTTTTAGATTGTCTGCTATTAATTAAGAAATCAAGGTTCAGTTTTACTAATACTCATGCAGGGCTGTGTTGCATAGGGTTGCGTGAGAATTCGAGAATGAGTTGACCCCCATGGAGGAGCAGGAGACATCACTCATTTCAAAAGAGTTGACTGCCGGGTTTGAGGGTGCAGACACCACAAACCTGGAGAGAATACCTACTGCTTTATGGCAAGTGTTAAACGAAGACATTCACTACAAGTAAACATTGTTTTCTACCTACTGGTACCCTGGCAATATGTTCAATACTTGTTTTCCTTAACGCAACCTTGAAAATATCTGTCATAATGATAGGTGTTTTTAGTACACTGTGTTGGAGATTATCAAAACATCTTTTACGAAATGCGGAACAGCAAACGAGTAGTTTCTGTACTGCATTGTGTCAAAGGTAGAGAGCGGAACTGGCCCTTCTATGCAAAAATATGGTGCAGTTCTTTAGTCTTTTAAAAATCATGCATTTGTTATTTCGTATGGCTAATTATGAGTTGGGTGGTTGGACCGCCAAGGGTCTTTATTTTATTCACTGTCAAGCCCAAACACCAATTTTTTATGATTTATTTCAAAATTCTAGGTAGGTATTCATATTTAACTGGCCAATATAGTCAGACTGTAGTTTAAAATCATTGTATTACTTAAATTGTTTTCACAAACACAAAAGAAAGTTCTATACATAAATGTTCTTTTGTTTTCAGAGGAAAAAAATATTGTGCTAATGGCCTGCCAAACTGTATTAATATCAACATATCATCAATACTCTTTTGGGGTTAACATATATTCATGTATGTTCCTGCGTTTTATCTAAAAATTATCTTATAATAACAATATAATCAATTTCAAACTACATATCCAGACTTCAATTTAAACATCCATTATGAAATAGCACATTTTGAAGGCAATCAACAAAACATGTTTATTTTATATTAATCAGTACTTGAATGCGTGAGCTGTATCTTTACTTGTTTGCACATTATTAAACCCGTGTTTGCCATTTTTGAATGCTCTATACTTCAAGTATACATTTGTCATTTTTTTGGCTGGGCCTGTAATTTAAGTACATATATACAGCGTCAGGCCTTGGGCAACTAACTGCTGTTGCTTGTAAAATATGTATCCTGCCATAATATAGTTTGTGGCATTAGCTGGGGGAGTGGAGTCTTGTAAGTTACAACACAACAACTATCACACATCTTCAGTGTCCTGTATATGCACACCTCACCTTTTGCCACTGTATTGTTCATCTTCTTTCCCAACATGTAATACCCAAAGTAGGACAAATGAAAGCTTGTCAATGTGCATTGTCCTACATAACATCGCATTCCATGCCATAAGTTTGAATGTGATCTCTAAGTGTTTTAATATTAAACGTTCATCCCAGAACCAATGGTATGTGACAACTTGTAAATGTATGGTCCAACCTAACTTCAATGTGCAGTATATATGTAAGTCTAATCATTTGTCAAGTGTTGGGGAGTACAGATAGTGACATGACTACAACTATTAGGAGGCCTTGTTTGTGTACCTCAAACCAACAGGCCTTTCTGCAATTGTTCAACTATACCTGTGTTTCATCTCTCAAATGATGTACCCTCCCCTGGGAGATTAGCATATGCGTAGTGTGGGGAGTTACATATTACACATCAAAACTGTCCCCATGGCTGTCTAGACATGTGTCCAGAACATATATGTGCACATAACACAAGCATCAGCGCCTCGTGTACCCATTGATATTGTGAAGTATGTTCAGACCACCAAATACACAGTTTGTAGCTAGGTACATTGCACCGAGGCTACATAGCATTTGTGACCAGCAACGCTGTACACTGATGATTATTTAAGAGAATCTACATATCAAGGGAGTTTTACTTCTGTTGGGATGTTACTGCACATTAATAGATGTTGTGGCACATTTAGCAGTCACTAAAGCTGTAGTTTCAACTGCAAAAATGGCAGATGCCTGACCATGTTCATTGGACTTTAGGAACCTTCCTCCACCAGCGGAAATTGACCATGCGGTGAAAGGTGTCGACCGGGGCAGACACACCCATAGACTAATGTTGTTGACTGTGATAGTCACAGCCCAATGGCCATCAATGGTGATGACTGAATATGTGGCATACATGTACTCCGCAGTTTGGAAAATGACTACCTTGCCTCCTGACTGCTGCTATCAACACCTCCACCACTTCAGCTGTTGTGTGTCGCCTTTGCGAACAATCATGCCAGGCCAAGCAGGTGAAAAGGCCCCTTCCCTTTCTCTAGAGGAGCTGGATAAACATGTTGAAGAGGTCCTTCCCCTATGTGGTAAGCTCTTTGGCTCATCAGAGGAACAGGTAAATATCTCATATACGTATTTGACTATGTTCAAAACCATCCTTTCCTTTCTCATAGGCTAAAATATGACTCTGAGTCCCAGTGAAATCTTTGGCTGTCTCTTGTCACAATCTGTGGTCCATACATAGGATATACATGTTGTGGATTGTGGAGCCCTGTACTCTGAGTAATTCAAATAACCATTGTGTGATATGTGATAAGCCCTAGATCCTCCTTGCGTTGTATTCAAATATATATGCAAATAAACTGTACAGCGAAACAATGATATATCTGATGATCTGATGACGGTAAATAGCACAGAAAAATAGTTGCATTGCAGCATGAAATGTGTATGTATACTGTTTGAGACAGTTCAGGATGTTGTTAGCAATGTGTAAAGTCCCAGAAATCACTCAACCCAGATCAGGCCTCGGTAAACTGTGGTATCAGACACATTTGAAACTCACTGAGCCCTTCAGAGTGGCACACAGCCCCAAACCCACATATAGGATGGCTGAAGGATGTGCTGTCATGCAAAAAAATGATGGAATTGTGCTGTTCATGTAGGTTCTGTATGCTCAGCCTGCAGAGAGCAAGGCTGGTCAAAGCCTTTTCACAATATGGGACATAGCCCAAGCTGGTGCACAGTAACTGTGGCTATGCAACAAAGGCACTGGGCCAACTCCATGTACAATTTCTTTCCCTTGGATGCGGCCAAAGTGAGTGATCAGAAGCAAGATTTGACCTGAATGCTTTTACATTGACTCAAAATGTCGACTGAGGAAACCACATGACCTGGAACTTATTTCCATTGACCCTCATTGCCAATGTGTGTCAGCCTAATGACAAGCCCCTTACTCCAATATGTCTTTTCTCACCTTTCCAGAAGTCATGTTTTTCACAGAACAGGCCTATTGCACAAGTGACAATCCCACAGTGCAGATACTTGGTTAATATAGGGGAAATTATGATATGTGAATCGCTAGCTTTGTGACACAACCAATCAGACCAAACATACCATGGTGTGTTGAATTTAATCTCTGTAGGAGTGCCACTTATGGTAAGAGGTGTCTCCTGTGATAGCAGTACATACCTCACAAGCACACCCAAAAGCGGTATGAGATTTCATTATATAGATCACATTTCTACACATCCACAGAGAAGACGTTTTGACCCCAATGCCAGCCCTTTTATTGTCACCTAACTCTTATACTGTAGTCTGTACCATGGTAGTTGCCTGTATGGACTGTATGCAGCAAGTCAATGTTTCTGGATGTAAAGGTGTCTGTACAGTCATGCACAAGTAGTTTACCCTTCAGAAGGTTGCAGTGGTGTGTTGTGTTTCCTGGTGGGTCACATCACTGTACATGTTGCTTGGCTCTAGGCTACATGATGTCAGTGGGCTTGCCTAGTCAGCGTAAGCCATGATCAGGCTTGTGGATAGTCAGCAGATGACTCCAAATGTGTGTATATAGGTCCATGTACCCATTACAATGTGTGCTTTACACATGTTGTGTGTTGACAATTACAAAAGGCGTGTGCTAGGTGCTCCCTAATGTGTGTTAAACAACCAGTTACCCTTAAAAAGTGGATTTGTGACCTCTTTGTTTGTTTATTGCATCCATACAGGCCAACCCCCTTCAGAGGCAAGGGATTTGGAGAGCCATCACATGAAAGGTGCAGACCTTGAGGGGTCTATTGCTGGTGAAGCGTCCATTGTCGAAAAAGGTGGGGGGGACCTGAGACCCTGGCCCTGAAAGATCGTGGAGGTAAAGCTGAGGCTGCCTTCCCAGTGTGAGGGGGGCGTATGCCAGACCCTGACCCCCTGATGGCCCGCACACTGGCAGTGGCCTCCCCTGAGCTTGATGGGCATTTGAGGGGAGAACAGCAGCTACAAGAGGGTAAGTCCTAGGCAGATTCATCCCTATTAAATTGCCAGGTTGATGTGTTAGAGGCAGCCATCTCCTTATGAATGTTGGAGATGGCCAATGTGGGATACATAAGATGAGTTCTTTTTTGTGGAGGTACGGTAGTTGGTACCTTGCCTCTTGTCCTGGTGACCGCAGACAGAACAGAGTACAATCCACTACCAATATAGTCTCTTGGGCAGACACAGGGCTGAGGGCAGTGGTAAATTATCTCATGTCAGTGGCCCAGAGGGTGAGGGGAGTGCTGCGGAGGAGACAGGGTCCACATCATCTTCTTCTGACTTGACCTCCAGGAGACACTCCCTAGTGGTGGTGTGTTAGACCTGACAGACTTAGAGTGGTCTTCCTCTAGTTATTTTGGCTGCCTCCCTCCATTTTTCTGATCTCCTTTTTGCTGGTTTTTAGGACTCTGCACCCTTTACTACTGCTGACCAGTGCTAAAGTACTTGTGCTCTCTCCCCTAAACACAGTAACATTGGTACACACCCAATTGGCATAATTAATTTACCTGTAAGTCCCTAGTAAAGTACAATAGGTGTGCCCAGGGCCTGTTAATTAAATGCTACTAGTGGTTTTGAGCACTGATTGTGCTACCCACATAAGTAGCCATTTAACCATGTCTTAGGTCTGCCATTGCTAGGCCTGTGTGTGCAGTTTCACTGCCACTTCGACTTGGTATCTAAAACTACTTGCCAAGCCTTAAATTCTCCTTTTCGTCCTTACACATCACCTCTAAGGTAGGCCCTAGGTAACCTATAGGGCCGGGTGCTATGTAAGTAAAAGGCAGGACATGTACTTATACATTTTACATGTCCTGGTACTGAAAAACTCCCAACTTTCTTTTGACCACTGTGAAGCCTCATCCTCTCATAGGCCAGCATTAGACATTCCCTTAATGCTTTTAAGTGGTAATTTCTGATCTGAGAGGAATAGACGTCATATTTGGTATGGTTGGAATGGCAGTAAGAAATCCTACTTAATGGTGAAGTTGGATTCTACATTACTCTTTCAGAAATGCCCCATTTAGAAAGTAGGCATTTCTCTGCACTTACTGCCCTCTTTGCCTTACAGCCTCTCTCCAATCCATGTCTGGTCTGTGCTTGCCACCCAGACAGCCATAAACATGGGAAACGCAGCTGCATCTGCATTTATCTGCACACAGAGGGGTTTACCTGGGCAAGAAAGGTAGAGGGGCTCTTTCCTACACTTCAAAGACCAGGGGCCTGCCCTCATACAAAGGACTGATAACCCTCTGCAGGGATCCAGGCAGACAGGGCTGGGTTGGAAGGGGAACTTGTGCACTTCAGAATCACTCTTTGAAGTTAACTCCACTTCAAAGGCACTTTTAGGTGTATATCTACAATACAATACAATACAAGCTTTATTTCGACTTTTCACCAAGTCATGAAAGCAGCACATAAAACAAATTTCACAATATAAGATACCCATAATCAATATATAAAAAATCACATAATTTAAAAGCGTAACAATAAATACAAAAGGTTAAAATGCAATGACAGATTAGTCAGTCCATTGTACATATTTTGGTGGCCAAATTATCCTGTTGCCAGTCCACCCAAGGACTTTCTTACAGTAATTATAGAACTTAAAAAGTGTACTAAGATGCTACATATTTCAATAGAAGGTAACGTCTGTAAATAAAGATATGCGGGGCGACATTGTCGCATGTGGGTAGATCTTAAAAGAGGCATTAAAAAGCACTTTCTCTGTTTTCCATACAATTTACAGAAGAGAACCACATGTATTGTACTTTGAGCTGACTTTGTATCACAAGGACAGACCCCTAGTGTTGTACTCCAATCATTCATGGTCGGAAAAGTTACCAGACGGTGGAACGTGTCTAACCTTAGCCTAGTGAGAACGAAACGATGTTGAGATTTTACTATGTCTATCAAATAAGGCTGTATGCCCTCAGTGGACAGCATCAGTTGATTAGACATGACACTATGGCCCTCATTACAACATTGGCGGCAAAAGCTGCTTACCTCCGTGCAGAAGACTGCCAACACACCGCCGCGGCCGCAGAAATCCAAAACAGCTATTATGACCCACAGCACGGAATCCGCCAAAATTCAGACACCCACACAAGTCCACCACACCAAAGGTCAGTGATAAACTGGTGAAAACAAAACCTCCACCGTCACCCCGCCAGAAATACGCCCGCTCTATCACGACACACGAATCCACGCGGCGGTCTTTCAACTGCGGTATTCCATTGGCGGTAAACACCACTGCGCTCAAAATACACACACACACATACAAAACACAGCCACATTGGACAAATCGAAATACACACACCTGATACACATACACACACCACTCCCACACACCCA
Organism: Pleurodeles waltl; assembly: GCF_031143425.1. Classification (NCBI taxonomy): domain Eukaryota; kingdom Metazoa; phylum Chordata; class Amphibia; order Caudata; family Salamandridae; genus Pleurodeles; species Pleurodeles waltl. Next base: position 578,981,142 of record NC_090442.1, on the reverse strand, counting down.
ATACAATATAAAACACACACCCACATCACCCACAAACCCCTACGACAACAATTGAGAAAGAATCACCCACATAACTTCCACACACCTCACACAACACCTCACTACATATCAGCACACTTATCACCACACACACCACCCCACACATCACCCACACCACCCCATGGCACGGAAAAGACACCCCAGGTTCTCGGAGGAGGAGCTCAGGGTCATGGTGGAGGAAATCGTCCGGGTAGAGCCACAGCTATTCGGATCACAGGTGCAGCACACCTCCATTGCAAGGAAGATGGAGCTATGGCAAAGAATAGTGGATAGGGTCAACACAGTGGGACAGCACCCTAGAAATCGGGATGACATCAGGAAGAGGTGGAACGACCTACGTGGGAAGGTGCGTTCCGTGGTCTCAAGACACCACCTTGAGGTTCAGCGGACTGGCGGCGGGCCCCTGCTTCCTCCCCCACAACTAACAACATGGGAGGAGCAGGTCTTGGCGATTCTGCATTCTGAGGGCCTCACAGGAGTAAATGGCGGACTGGACTCTGGTAAGTCAAATCTTAACTTTTACATCCCCCACCCTACCTGCATGCCATCACATACCCCCACCCTCACCCTCACCCCCATCACTCCAACTTCTCACAGATGTCCCACCATCACAAACCACACATCCCAACACCAAGCCCTGCATGCAACACCAAAGCATGGACACCCATCACCAAAGCATGCCCTCTGCACAAACCCATACACCCCCCTAAACCATCATCACACAAAGTCCCACACAGGAATGCAAGCACTGGGGTACACGGTCACCCACCCATTGCACACCATGCCACACACAGATGTAATAAACACCCCTGCAGGAACCCTACCCAACATCACCGGACAGGAGGGTCCACACATGTCCACACCACCAACAGAAGAGACCCACAGTGATGACAGCAGCTCTGTCCAACTGAATCTAGATGACCAGCCCGGCCCATCTGGGACCTCGGGACAGTCAGTTCCCCTGACACAGTCACAGGCCACCACAGAGCTTCCCCCCTCTGGAAACACCAGCACAGCACCCACCCAGCAGGCCCATACCTCTGTCCCCAGGACACTTCAATCAGCAGTGAGTCCACCACTACAGGGAACCCAGGCTAACCCACCACCCCAACAACAACAACAGGGACCTGGGGGCAGTGGCAGTGGGCACACGGTCCAGGGGACAGAGGCCCAGGAACACAGGGGAACTGGGAGGGCTGCTGTGCGACAGGGGGAGGACAGGCCAAGGGAACCCACGCTCCAGGAGGCCCTCTCCTCCATCATGGGAGCCTACCACCACTCCCAGGAGACGATGGCAACGGTACTGGCCAAGTTTCAGGAGACCCAGCGCCTGCAGGAGGAACAGTATTTGGGCTTCAGGGAGGAACTCAGATCCATCAATTCCACCCTGGGCACCATCGTAGGGGTACTGAAGGAAGTACTCAACACCAGGAGGGACACTGTGGCACAACAAGGGGCCCCTGACACTAGCATTGATGATGAACTGCCCACCACCTCCGCCGGCGCTAGTGGACAGGAGGCACTGCCACAGGACCACCACACCAGCACCCCACCCCCTGCAGAGGGAGAACCACCCCGCAAACGGTTCCTGAGATCCAGGACAAAGACAGAGAACGATGCCAAGAACCCCCGCCAAGAAATGTGACCACCCTGAATGTCATCCTTCTGTCCCACTTTGTCACCCTGTCCATCCTTAAACTGCCCCAGCTCCACTTCCTATGCCCATTTGGGCAATGCACCTGTGAGACTAATGGACTGGACACTCCTCCACCATCACCCCTCACCATTTTGCAACCCCCCCCCAATATTTTTCACTTAAATAAACACCCATGAAGCACAAAACAATCTGGTGTCAGTCTGTGATTTCGGAATAGTGTATTAGCAATTACTGTGGCAAAAAGTTCTTTCAACTGTAATGTCAACATACCTATGTCACACAGCTCTAATCCATGAGGAATCTAAGCAGATGTCGCACAGTGGGACCCACATCTGTGAAATTGTAAGATAAAGTGACAACTCAGTGACCATACACTGGGTGAAAACGACAGACAGTAGAGAGGTAGTAGTGTTAAAGTACATGTAGTAGGCAGGTTTGTATTCTTACCTGTGTCTCACTGGAAATATTGCTGGGTCACCGAGTCCCTGTTGTCCATGTCCTCTTCTTCTGCTTCCTCGTCTTCACTGTCCACAGGCTCCACAGTTGCAACAACTCCGCCATCTGGACCATCCTCCTGCAGAAAAGGCACCTGTTGTCGCAAAGCCAAGTTGTGAAGCATACAGCAGGCCACGATGATCTGGCACACCTTCTTTGGTGAGTAGAAAAGGGATCCACCTGTCATATGGAGGCACCTGAACCTGGCCTTCAGGAGGCCGAAGGTCCGCTTGATTATCCGCTGTGTTCACCCATGGGCCTCATTCTAGCGTTCCTCTGCCCTTGTCCTGGGATTCCTCACTGGGGTCAGTAGCCATGACACGTTGGGGTAACTAGAGTCACCTGCAAATGGCGAGGGACAACTGTTAGACACACACTAACCTGTAGGGATAACCCCAGACAACCATTCCCACTGTCTTGCTTCCAGGTGCTCACCTAATAGCCACACACGGTGCCTCTGGAGTTGACCTATCACATAAGGGATGCTGCTATTCTGCAGGATGTAGGCGTCATGCACTGAGCCAGGGAACTTGGCATTCACATGGGAGATGTACTGGTCTGCCAAACACACCATCTGCACATTCATGGAATGATAGCTCTTCCGGTTTCTGTACACCTGTTCACTCCTTCGGGGGGGACCAAAGCCACATGTGTCCCATCAATGGCACCTATGATATTGGGGATATGTCCCAGGGCATAGAAATCACCTTTCACTGTAGGCAAATCCTCCACCTGAGGGAAAACGATGTAGTTCCACATGTGTTTCAGCAGGGCAGACAACACTCTGGACAACACGTTTGAAAACATAGGCTGGGACATCCCTGATGCTATAGCCACTGTTGTTTGAAATGACCCACTTGCAAGGAAATGGAGCACCGACAGCACCTGCACTTGAGGGGGGATTCCTGTGGGATGGTGGATAGCTGACATCAGGTCTGGTTCCAGCTGGGTACACAGTTCCTGGATTGTGGCATGGTCAAGCCTGTATGTGATGATCACATGTCTTTCCTCCATTGTCGCCAGGTCCACCAGCGGTCAGTACACCGGAGGATGCCACCATCTCCTCACATGTCCCAGCGGACGGTGCCTATAAAGGACAACAGCGAGCACAGAGTCAAACAACTCGGAGGTACGTACCCACAGTTTACACAGAACACGAATCCTAATCCGAAAAGTGGCCTGTATGTGTGTTGAGGCTAGGCTTAGGTATGTGTGATGCACTTAAAAATTAAGCCATGTGGGACCCTGAAATGGCGGCTGCCTGACCTCTAAAGTGGGACAATGGAATGTGAGGTAACTGCGCTGGCGTTGTACACCGTTGCGGTAGGCGGTCAAAGACCGCGGCGCAATGCTGCATTGGTTAACATTGGACCCTATGGGTCCCAGGAGCCAATGATGATGTACGCCGGTGGTGACGGTACGCACCGCCGTGGACGTGACCACCATTTTCTATCTGTTCAATCACCGGATACCTGATCTTCAACAGGAGAGGACCTACACTGCAAGTGCTGCTGTGACCTTGGTCTGGAAGAGACAATGGCTCGAGTGTCTGGGGAAAGGGCCCCTGCCTTCATATCGGAGGAGTTGGAGAAACTCATGGACGGGGTCCTCCCCCAGTACACGCTACTCTACGGTCCTCCAGACAAACAGGTAAGTACACTGGGAGCATGCTGTATGGGCTATGCCTGTGTGGAGTGGGGTGGATGTAAGAAGGGGGGAGATTGCGGCGTGCATGAAACGACGGTGAGTGCATGTGCCACATGGCAAGGGTAGGGATGGGGGCCAATGCCTGTGACGGTGCAGTTGGTAATAACTTTTTTTTTCCCCATGTACAATTCATGTAGGTCAGCTCCCACCAGAAAAAATATATTTGGTGTGCCATCGCCAAGGACGTCCGGACCCTGGGGGTCTACTACAGACGGAGCACCCACTGCCGGAAAAGATGGGAGGACATTCGCCGTTGGAGCAAGAAGACGGTGGAGGCTCAGCTGGGGATGGCCTCCCAACGTGGGAAGGGTGCCCTTCGCACCATGACCCCCTGATGTTCAAGATCCTGGCGGTGTCGTACCCGGAGTTGGATGGCCCTTGAGGGCATCACAGCAGCCACAAGGGGGTGAGTACACTGTCATCCTGCTGATTTTGCACGCAGTGGAGGTGTCTGGGTGGGGGAGGTGGGCTGTGGGTTTCCCTAGGCCAGGGCGAGTTTAGTAGGCAAGGTCCCTCCGCAAGGCAGCCCATGTGGCACCACACCCCACCTCTGTAGAGAGCCAAGTCATGCCCCTGTGTCATCCTTGTGTGCAGATGTCATCCATAGCCTAGTAGGCCATTTCCCAGGGATTGAACAGTGGAGCCCAAGAGCGCGGCATAGTGCAGGGGGCTTCTGTGTCTGTCCTGTCCGCCAACGGTAGCGGTAATGCAGGCACTGAACATGTCTTTCTTCTGTCGTCCCCCCTTTTTGTGGTCTCCCTGTTCTTGTGTGCATTAGCATCATCAGGCGGAGGAGCAGTGGCACCGGAGCACAATGGAGCTGCATCCCACATGGACCCGGAGGGCAACACTACGGAGTCTGAATTCACCAGTGGGACAGAGGCCGAGGGGAGCTCCACGGCAGGGACAGGAGCTGAGACCAGTGACACGGATTTGTCCTCTGATGGGAGGTCCCTTGTGGTGGCAGCAACATCTGTGCCCCCGCATCTACAGGTACAGCCGCCACCCCCCTACCATCACCGCCCTCCCAGCAGCCCCTAAGCCTTTGCCCCGTGCCCGCTCACCCAGGAGGGTGGGCATCACCTTCGCCCCAGGCACCTCAGCCCCTGCCCTAGTCAACCCTGCTGCCCTCAGTGAGGAGGCCATTGACCTCCTCAGGTCTCTCACTGTTGGGCAGTCTACCATTTTGAATGCCATCCAGGGTGTCGAAAGGCTGTTGCAACAAACCAATGCATTCCTGGAGGGCATTCATTCTTGTCAGGCAGCCCTTCAGTGAGCTTTTCAGACTCTGGCCTCAGCACTGATGGCAGCCATTGTCCCTGTCTCTAGCCTCCCCCTCTGACTTCCTCCACCCAGACCCAATCCCCTGTATCTCAGCCTATCCCAAGCACACCATCAGACCAGCATGCACACACGTCAACACACAAGGGAAGCTCAGGCAAACATAAGCACCACACATCCCACAGGCACTCACGCAAGCATCACACACATGCAGACACACCAACATCCACTGCTTCCACTGTGTCCCCCTCCTCCTCGTCTCCCTCCTCCCTCCCAGTCTCGTCTACACTCACACCTGCATGCACTACATCTAAAGCCACTACTGCCATCACCAGCACATCCACCACCACACCCCGCTCACGCGCAGTCACCACCCCAATACCATTCACACGTCCCCTGTGTCCTCTCCCAGTGTGTCTGTGACGCCACCTCCCAAGATACACAAACGCAGGCACACACCCACCCAACAGCCATCCACCTCACGACAGCCTCCAGTGCATGCACCTTCACCCAAAGTCACCAAACGAACACCTCCTACAACCACAACCTCTTCCTCCACTCCCAAACCCCCTCCAGCTACCCGTCCCAGTGTCTCCAAAAAACTTTTCCTGTCCAACCTTGCAACCTTGACCTCTTTCCCACACCTCTCCCACCCCATCCGTGTCCTAGGGCCCGACTCTCCAGGTCCCAACCTAGCACCTCAGCCTTAACATCTCCGGGACCAGTGGTGCCTGTAGTCACCGGAATCTGGAGTGCACCGGCCACCAGGGCAGCCAGTGTGGCACAGAGCCACAGCACGTACAGTACCCCACCTGTAAAGCATAAAAAGTTGGCCAGTGCCCAGCGGGAGAGGGGGAAGACTCCAGCCACCAAAGCTGCTCCCAGGGGTCCCGGTGGGAGTGTGGTGTCAGCTGCGACACCTTCCAAGGTGGGGAAGGGCCCCAAGAAACCCAGAAAGTCTGGGAAGAGCAGCACGGCGGAGGAGATAGCCATCATCCCCGCTGCCGAGGAGGCCACCACCATCATCCCCGCTGCCCAGGAGGCCACCGCCAGCACCTGCCCTGCTGCCCAGGAGGCCACCGCCAGCACAAGCCCCGCTGCCCAGGAGGCCACCAGCAGCACCTGCCCTGCTGCCCAGGAGGCCACCGCCAGCACAAGCCCCACTGGGCTAGAGAGGACCGCCAGCACAAGCCCCGTTGGGACAGAGAGGACTGCCAGCACAAGCCCCGCTGGGACAGAGGACCGCCAGCACAAGCCCAGCTGGGACAGAGAGGACCGCCAGCACAAGCCCCGCTGGGACAGAGAGGACCGCCCGCAGCTGAGTCACTGCAAAGGAGGCCGCCGCCTCAAGCACCACTGAACAGGGCACCGCTGCTACAAGCACCGCTGAACAGAGCACCGTCGCCTCATGCACTGCTGAAAAGGGCACTGCCGTCTCATGCACCACTGAACAGGGCACCGCCGCTACAAGCACCGCTGAACACAGCACTGCCGCTACAAGCACCCCTGAACAGGGCACTGCCACCTCATGCACTGCTGAACAGGGCACCGCCGCCTCATGCACCGTTGAACAGGGCACCGCCGCTACAAGCACCGCTGAACAGGGCACCACCACTACAAGCACTGCTGCCCCAAGGGCACTGACGCTACTGAGTCCGTCACGAGCAGGATGAAGCACTCTGGGCACAGAGCCCCCTCCAGAACCAGTGAATATTCCCATCCACTACCTCTGTCCTTAGCAGGATGAAGCACTCTGGGCACCATGCCCTCTCCAGAACCAGTGGAGACTGTCATCCACTACCTCTGTCCTTAGCAGGATGAAGCACTCTGGGCAGAAAGCCCCCTCCAGAACCAGTGGAGACTGTCATCCACTACCTCTGTCCTTAGCAGGATGAAGCACTCTGGGCAGAAAGCCCCCTCCAGAACCAGTGGAGACTGTCATCCACTACCTCTGTCCTTAGCAGGATGAAGCACTCTGGGCACCATGCCCCCTCCAGAACCAGTGGAGACTGTCATCCACTACCTCTGTGCTTAGCAGGATGAAGCACTCTGGGCACCATTCCCACCCCAGAACCAGTGGAGAAAGGCATCCACTACCTCTGTCCTTAGCAGGATGAAGCACTCTGGGCACAGAGCCCCCTCCAGAACCAGTGGATATTCCCATCCACTATCTCTGTGCTTAGCAGGATGAAGCACTCTGGGCACCATGCCCCCTACAGTGTCTCCACTGGCTTTGCACTCCCCAGGATGGAACAGTGGGCAACACACCCACTGTAGAGACTTGAGAGACTGTGGCTTTGCACTCCCCAGGATTGAACAGTGAGCAACCCACCCACTGTATAGACTTGAGAGACTGTGGCTTTGCACTCCCCAGCTTGGAACAGTGGGCATGTGGCCCCCTGGTGGATTTGGCGTTGTGCACTCAACCGGCTGAGGTGTCCCCCTTTCCCTCCCCCTGGGGTGCCTGTTTTCTTGCTCTCTGATGACCCTGCAGTGTTCTCTCCATCATGGTCGGGGATCTTGTTTGGGCCTCTCCCATACCGTGTGGGCCCAGTGTTCCACGGACTTCATTGGAGCACTACCTGGACTACTAAGCTTGGTGTATATTTTGTTTATGTTGTATATATATATTTTTGCTCACTAGGTTTTAATATATTACAATGGTTACACTCATTTCCTTTTGTCTTTGCTTTCTTCCAGGGGTTGGGGGGTGTAACTATAATGTATAAATATGTGTTAGTGTGTGTGTTGTAGTGAGTGAGGGTGGGGGTGGAGGTGTTGCGTGTGTGTGTGTCCCTGTTTTTCCTTCCCCTTCTCATGTGTCGTAGGTGCAGTACTCACCGTTGTCTTCTCCGCCGGCGTTCGTGCTCCTGGTAGAGGAGCAAGAAGATAAGGGCTGGCAGGATGTGCTGCTCGGTTCCATGTCGTCCGGATTCCTCATGGGGTGTGTAGAGGTGAGCGTTTTCCCTTCGAAGTCCTGTTTCCGCCGTGTTTTTGTCCGCGGGGAATCCGCCCTGAAAAAGGTGGCGGATTGGTAGGTTGTGATACTGTGGTCGGTACATTGTCTTCCGCCTGTCTGTTGGTGGTGACCGACAAGCTGTTTGTCTGTACCACCATGGCGGTCGGTGTGTTAAAGTGGCTATCTTTGTCGTAATTCAATTTTTTTTACCGCCGGCCTGTTGGCGGTCTTACCGCGCTTTAACACCGTCGGCCAGGGTTATAATGACCACCTATGTTTTTTTGCCTCTGCTATCCACCTCTGATCTTCTAAGTGCTTCAGGAACAGGGACCTCAATTCTGTCATGTATGTAATACAAGTTGTTAAAAGTCTTTGGAGGGCTAGCGGAGTCCGGGCCATAAGTGCAGCATCATCTGCATAGAGTAGGGCGGAATCGGGCGATGGCCTATTTGAGGGAGGTCTTTACATTTACTTGTTAATTCTAGTTCCAACTTATTTATATATATTGAAGACAAGAATGGGGCTAATACACAGCCTTGACGTACTCCCCTGTATATTCTAAAAGGTCTACTACAATACCCTCTTATCCCATATCTCACCCTCTCTCTACTCCCTAAATACAGTTCCCATATGAACTGGATTATTGTCACTTCTACCCCTATGCTACTTAGAATTTCCCATAGTTTCTCATGAACTACACAATCAAATGCTGAAGGTAAATCTATAAAGGCCAGATGCAAGTTACCCTCCCTAATCTTTGTATATTTTCCAATTATATTACTTAAATTCAGTCCTTGTTCCACTGTGCCTTTTGCTGTGCGGAAACCGTACTGTAGTTCGGATAAGATGTTATTTTCCTCAGCCCAGCCCTGTAATCTATTCAAAATAACTCTCCAGCTATTTCAGCTAATGTGTCAAGTAGTGAGATAGGTCTATAACAGGCTGGGTTAAGATGGTCACCTTTTTTGTATATGGGGACAATAATGGAGTCTAGCCAAGAGGGCAAAGGTCCTTGCATACTGCAAGCCCTCAATACCTGCGTCAATAAGGGGCCCCATACTTGTACATTTGCCTTTTATAAGTCTACCGGGGCACCATCGGGTCCCGGTGCTTTTCCTACTTTACTTGAGTTTATAGCTTCTACTAATTCCTCCAAACTGAACTGAGGTGTTATAATCATACGTGGAGTTTTTTGGGTGGAATTACTCATTGGAGGATCAAGTAACTCTGTGTCAGAAGCCGGGTTACATATCTTGGAGAAGTAACCAATCCAGTCTTCTTCTGTTAATGCAATTTCCATTGTAGGATTATGTCTATCCCATGACATAGGAGTATTTATTATTTTCCAAAAGCGGATATTATCTTTTATAAGGCTAGCTTTGTGTAAGAATACCCAGGTATTTTCTTTCAGGGTAATTTTCCTTTTTTTAACAGCTGTCTTATATTCCTGCCTCTGTACACGCATCTCAGTCATACATCTTATTGGGGCACTTTGGGCCTTTTTTAATCTCTAATGTGCTTTTGTGCAATCAAGGTCAAACCACCCCATTTTTCCCCTCTGTCCCATCTTTCCCATTTTGTTAGTGAGAGCTTTTTTCACACCTTGCACTATTGAAGAAAAGGCACTTAGGCATTTTACTTGGTCTATGTCATCACTGAGGCAATCTGCAAAAGCTTGCTTATGTTCACAAATTAGCTGCTTGAGAAGGTCCTTTGGCTCTATTGGGGACCATAATAATGAGTACCCATTATGCAAGGCTAATTCAATATCATTTACCAAGACGGCTTTACCCTGCTGTGTGAAGGTGGGAGATGTTAGTGAGATCTTTAAACTCTGCAGAAAATGGTCACTTAATGCGATATCATGAAGTAAATATTTGGAGAGGTAGTGTGCGAAGTGAGTAGACATTAAAACATAATCAATTACTATATCTGCGCCCCTTCCATTAAAAGTTGGGTTAAACTGTGGAACATCAAAATGAATTTAATTTATGAAGGAGATATTAAATTTATGCGCCAACGTATTCATCACATCACCTTGAGTGTTATGTGTAAAATAAGGCCTCAAACCGATATCTTCCTCATACAGACCGCAGACCTTCTCAGAAGTTTCTTTGCAGAGATGGACATTAAAATCGCCACCCCACAGAATGAGACTTTCTCGCCTTGATTTTGTGCAGATTCTCTCTAGTTCCTCACCTAACTGTGTTAAAATAATGGAGACCTCACCCGCTGGTGTATTGTTATAAAAATTAATAACCACTAGCTGGGTCTTCTGATCTAGGTCACTCACTATCACTTGGTAATGTATCTTCGAAATTTGCATGATTAAATTTGTTAGGGAAAGCTTGTTTGATATATATGTACATAAGCCCCCTTTTGGCCTGCCATGTCCTGTAGATACTGCTGGAGTATGGCATGTTTTAAATCCATTTATATGGATAGGATTTAGGAGACAAGTTTCCTGAAGGCATATAAAGAGAAAGTCTACAATAAAATTCATCCAGTCCACATTACTAAACTTATTACTTATGCCTACCACATTCCAATAAAGTAAAGCTATTTCAAATTTATGTTGTGCATTATTTAAAATCAGGGGAGTGTACCACTATGAGTTATAAGGGTTGGTGTCCTGGGTATATCTCCCTGCCTTGTCTGACCCCCTTGTATATTCATTTCCAGTGCCATCTTATTAGATGTCTCTTTCTTCGCCCTACTAAGTCAATCTAAATCTTCTATCGTTGAGAGGGCTTGGAATCTATTACAAGAAAAAATTGAGTTAGGGCTAGGTAAAGCTGTTGTGTAGGGTGGTCGAACAATGTTAGGATTTTTCCCCAAGAAACTTTGATAAAAATATCCCAACGGTAGTAATGGGATGCCCTAGCGAGTAACATGCCTTACCCCGACTTCACAAATAACTCTCTCCACTAGGTCTGGGGATTTAAATGAAAGAACCACACAGTCTTCCTCCAATGCTTTCCGGCTGCTTCCTAACCATTTAATTCTCCTTACCATTTTTATATCATCAAAAAGGGGCCCCACCATCCCGGGATCTAAGCGTGATCCTATCCAATTAAGGGACTTGTTCCTCAGGGCTGTCCATGTTTACTGATGCTGGTTAGTCACAAGAGGAACATTAGCTAGGACCACTATGTATGGTGTTGCCTCTGGGGGGAGATGTAAATAATCACTTGGTGTGTGTGAAGGCTCAAATGTTCTCCTTCTTGTGTATTGTTCCCGTGCGGGGTTTGTGGAAGGCTGAATTTTCCTATCTATGGACGGGACACTGTTCAGTATCTTTACGTATGTCTGTCTGGTAATTGGTGGTAATGTTGAAGGTTGTGAATTACTCGTAAGATTTAGAGTCGGGTAAGGTTCAGTTGGAGTTTTTACTCATTTGTATTACAGGTTGTGAGTTACACGTAATGTTTGAAGTTTAAAATGATATGCTAGGATCTTTTCTCGGGGGATGTTGGTTCTTGGGCTGTAAAGACTTCATAATTACTAGGCCTGCCTCCAGATTGCTCTCTACCACTCTTAAATGTTCTGAAAGGGAGTCCAATGAGGCCCAGACTGATGATTTCAGGGCAATTATAGATTTGTGGATATTAACAAGAAGATTTTGAATTGTGTCCACTGGTTTATTTAGAGCTTTCCTCCGGATCCCTTTTTTAGGTGGCTGTCTTCCAGGAATAGTTGTTATCTCTTTCTTTAAGTTTTTATTAGTGGGGTTATCTACCCCACCTATCAAGAGTTTCCTTGGGCGCCTAGATTAGGTCAGAGGTGTTTTGAATACACCTATTTGTATCATTTTTGCTTTCCTGGTTCTCTCTTACCTCCGCCCTAGTACCTCTATTATTGCAATCAACCTGATTCTCTAGGTTCCTTGACGGGGGAATAGTATAATCGCTAGAAGTCAGCAGTTTTTCTTCGACATTGGAGATTTGCTTATCTATCACCCCCATCGCTCCTGAAATATATTTTAATATGGAGGTACTATCTTTTATGTTTGGGGGAGGATTCGGGATTGAATGCTTCCTTTCACCCATAATTTAAATAAATATGGGTAAGCCTATTTAAGAGGAAAAATAAATATATCGACTATTAGAGCTTTGAGATTTCCCTTTATACAGGATAGCAATCAAAAGGGTGTACAAGTTAAGTTAATTAAATTAATTAATTTACCAGTCACCAAACCCCTTGTGTAATGTTACACAAAACCCAGCCCAGCCCCCAATAGCTGCCTGGTTAGACCAACTGTATATACACAGACTCCATCAAAACAATCACTGCAGGCCACCTTACCCATAAGATTCAGTCATATGTTATATGAACGACACTCTCACTTGTAAATCCTGTTCCTTTATCCAAGGGGCAGTTGTCTCCTGTATTGTTTATTAGGGGGGTGGCCAAGCCCGGCCTCCTTTGGACTCTGACGGGCGTGGACGGGCCCGTCCTTGGCCCGGGCTTTGCCTGGGCACGGGGAACCGGCTTTCACGCACTGAGCAGGTGTCTGGCCACGCCCCTTGGCCTCCTCAGTGTCCTCTGGGACCTGAAGTCCATGTAGCAGCAGTAGCGGCAGGAGAGCGTCCCTGGGTGTATATATACTGGACTGTGACCCCACCAAATCAGACACTTCCAGACCTACAACTGGACTGCCTGGCTGCCCAAAGGACTCATCTGGACTGCGTTGCTTGAAGAACTGTTGGCCTGCTTGTTTCCCTGCTGCCTGCTGACCCCTGACTCTGCTGGAAGGACTCCACTTTTCTCCTCAAGTGCTCTTCAAGGGCTTGGATTGAGCTTGCCTCCTCTTCTGAGGTCTCAGGGCCAGCAAACACTTCACCAAAGAAAAGAAAATTCAGTGCGTCGTAAAATATGAGCAATGCCTGAAAAATTCAATGGAGCGCCTGCCGGATCAATGCATCATCTGCCTCGCACCTGAATAATCACTGCATCGCCTGCAGGATCAACGCAGAACCTGTTGCCTCTGTTCAATACGTTCTGGGTTTTCCACTCATCGTCCCTTGCCTTCAAAATATTGTAGTGGGGAACCAAGGCTGCACTCTTGGAACTGATACATTACCTTGCAGTGTGGAAAGAAATTATGGATTGCCTTTGTCACACCAGAAAAATCAACGCATCGCTTTACTTTTCGATGCATCTCCTCCTCCGCAGCCTCTGTGTCGTTATTTCTGATGCATCTCACATATTGTGTGTTAAAATGGTACAGCCACTGAATCCTAAGGAAAGCAACTGATCTAACGCTTTAAAAAATTATATCTTGACTTCTACATGTTGGATTTTTGCCATTTGGCCTTATGTTATTCAGATAAGTATCAATTTTCCTAAACCAGTGTTGACTACTTTTTGTAGAGTTTTCACTGTGTTACTGTATCAGTTTTTGCACACTTACTTTCCACATTTCCTTCGAAGTTAAGGCTGCATGCTCTGTGCCAAGCTACCATAGGGTGAGCAGAGGAAAATTTAGGTTGTGTTGTGGCTTACCCTGACTAAGATTTGGTCCCTACTTGGACAGGGTGCATACCTCTGCCAACTAGAGACTCAATTTCTAACATAGTGGGACACCCAGGACCTAGACCTGCTCCATTCTTGTCCGCCATCCCCAGTTCCATCTCCACCCTCGCTGGTGTTCACCACCCAGTTGGCCATGGCCACTCATACAAGAGGGTAGCCATTCCTTTTGTGCCAGGTACCCCACCCTTTGCCCCTAATGTTGCCCAGATAGATAACACTTCTTGTACAGAAATGCAGACTGGAGACAAGTTGGACAAAATGTCAGAGATATATATCTACAAAATCCACACCAAAATGAATCAGGTAACCCCAGGGATATCACCCCTCTTGATTGGTTCTCCAGACAATATCATACTCTGATTGCATCAGTAGAAGCCAATAGTCAATTGAATGTTGTAGAGGTCCAGGGATCCACAAGTACCTGTAGAAGTCTCTCAACATGTTGCTCAATGGAAAGGCATATCACTGTATCTTTTTGTCATGCAAACAAAGATTTCCTTGGATGAATGGTTGTGCACAACCGCATATGATTCCCCCAATACTGCTAGTCACTCCTTGATGCATGTCAACACTTAGGTAATGAACCTTTATCATTTAACATGTACGAAGCATGTTGCTAAATTAATCTACATCAATAACATGGAAAATCATGTTGTGGGTAAACATTGTAGCCCTGCCTGTCATGTCCTTCATTGCTACTGCAGTTGTACATGCCACATTAGATGGAATGATGAGTAAGGGTTAGTGTGAGCCACCAATCAATGGTGACATACTCTTGTCTATGGCACCACATGCACTGTAGCCTCTTCACATATGTCCAATTCCAAACAAATGCTAGCATGCACACATATGTGAGGGAATCAGGGATCATCCCATGAAGACAGGTAGACTATGCATGAAACAGCAGTAAAAACGATATGGCTAACGTTAAAGGTACACATGCTAACACGTAGCCATAAGCAATGATGGCAGCAGTGACATCACCAAAATCTTGTCACTGGACAATCACTACTTACTTTAAGGAAAAGTATTGATCTGAGACTGCACAAAAAGGGGTCTTGATAAATGCATCACAAAACCAATATATGTGTCACAGCATCTGAAACATTCTAAAGCAGCCTTGTGTAGGTTCTACGGCACAATTACCAGCGTAGTGTGATGCTGGGCACAGATCAAATAGTACGGCGATACACTGCCCACCCCCGCTGATAGTATTTTTGGCGGTTGGAACAGACTGTTAAATTTCGAGGAATATTTGAGCTGCAGATAGTTGAGTGTTGCTCATATCCACGTTGTGGACACATGTGTTGACATCCATGGGAGGTCAGATTTGACCCTTGTGTTTCCAGTTCTGGGGGAAGGTACCAGTGTTGATGGAGCAGTTGATTGTTTTCCAGAGCTTGACCTTTGGCAAACCAATCAGAACTAAGGAATTTCCGTCCCATCTCATTGCTACCCTACCCTGCCAAAGTACTGGAGAAAGCAATCAATGTACAACTACGGAATTTCATTGAGGCCAACAACTCCCTGGGCAGCTTCCAGTCTGGCTTCCGCAGCAACCACGCACAGAGACAGCCCTCCTGGCAGCAACCAACAACATCATATTTACTCCTAGACTGCGGCCATACCAAGGCGCTCATACTCCTTGACCTCTCAGCAGCTTTCGACACGGTCTCGGACAGCACTCTGCGCACCAGGCTCCACCACATAGAAATTTCAGAGGAGCCCTGGAATGGATCCTCTCCTTCCTCTCTGGGAGGATGCAGAGAGTCAGACTTCCACCCTACACTTCCAGGCCCACAGGAGTCAACTGCGGAGTCCCCCATGAATCCTCACTGAGTCCCACACTGTTCAACGTATGCATGGCCCCTCTTGCTGCCATCATCAGAAACCACAGTATGAACATTGTGTCATATGCAAATGACAGCCAACCCATAATTTCCCTCACCGAAGACCCGACACGTCCAAAAGGAACTTCCACTCAGGAATGGAAGCCGTCACCACCTGGATAAGAGAAAGGTGCCTCAAGCTCAACTCTGGCAAGACTGAGCTCATCATCTTCAGAAACACCATCATAACTTGGGACAACTCCTGGTGGCCCATATCCCTTAGTGCCCCCCCTTCAATGACTGAGCACGCCCGCAACCTAGGACTCATCCTCATCTTCAGATGGATCCCAGCAGACTGTCGCAAGACAGTCACCCACACCTTAGTCACTAGCAAGCTCGACTGCGGCAATACCCTCTATGCCGGCACCTCAACTAAAAACATCAAAAAACTACAACTCATCCAGAACACCACCACCAGACTCATTCTGGACCTCCCTCGCTGAGAACACATCTCCCAACACCTGAGGACCCTCCACTTGCTACCAGTCGAGAAGCGAATCACCTTCAAGCTACTCACCCACATATACAAGGCCATCCACAACGCAGGACCAGCCTACCTGAACCACCGCGTCTTCACCTACATTGCAGCAAAAAGCTGGAACAACCTCCCCCTGCGCCTCAGACAAAGCCCGTCGCTCACCATTTTCAGGAAGAACCTCAAAATGAGGCTCTTCGGATGAGGGCCCTCCCCTCCCCCCCCAGCACCTTGAGATCCTCACGGTGAGTAGCCCCGTTTTACAAAAACTGATTGACAGACTGATTTATTGCTTGTGTAGTTGACAGCTGTGATGTGTACTTCCTGTCAGAAATGCTTGGTCACATGGTTTTGCTGCCATACATCAGACAGGCTGATTTGGACACAGTGACTAATGCTCCAACTCATGTATTTTCACAAATAGGTACCCTGGGAGAGGGAGGAGGCGACCACTTCCAAGGTATCGTCCATTGCTAGATCTTCAAACCATGGACATCACATCATCAAACAGTACCATCTGAATAGGCAAACACTTTTATATTTATGTTGTCAGTTGGAGCCAGTTCTGATACCTGAAAACACTATTCCAACATGCATACCACCCATTGTTCAACTCATGGCAGTATTGCACTTCCTGTCCACCGTGTTCTTCCAATATACAGTGGCCATAACTGGTGGTATGTCCTAACCTATGTTCAGTGTTGTGTTAAGAGATGTGCCATCAGCAATGATGAAACACATTAAAATCTATTTCAGGTTTCCCAGATATGAGGATTTAGCCAATGTGAAGGCTGACTTAGGTCACCTCCCACATGTGGTGGGAGCCATTAATGGCAAACATATTGCCTTGGTGCCACTGCAGGCCAATGAACAAGTCTACCGCAACAGGAAACACTACCATTCTATCAACATGCAAGTTATCTGTTTGTTGGATCTGTACATCTCTAACGTCTGTGCCCGGTTCCCAGGTTCAGCCCATGATTCCTTTGTAATGTGGAACAGCACCATACCCTAGATGATGTCACAACTGCAACCAGAGAGGACCTGGCAAGCTGTACTGATTTTGTGTGAGCAATGTCAGGTGCTACAATCATGAAGTGAGTGACTCATTGTTGCTCTTCTGTCTCTTTCCTAAACATGTGACTCATCATATCCAAACTGTTCTTGGGTATTGATGCTGCAGAGGATTCCAGCCATGCCAAGGGAAGTCTGCTTCAATGAGGCCAATGAAAGAACACAGGGGGCAATGATGAGGGCTTTTGGGCCCCTGAAGGCCAAATTTTGCTGCCTGAACAGGACTGGTGGAGCTCTCCTCTACCCACCCAGGCATGTGTGTCAGAGCACTGTGGCATGCTGCATGCTCCTGTATAGAAATATCCCTTACAGGGAGGGAGTCTGCTGTGCAACTTTCTGACAATCCGGAAATGCCAAATGAAGATGATATTGATGAAGTGAAAGGAGCTGACTTGAGACAAGATTTCATCAAGAGCTTCTTGTCATGAGTGTAAGTATGTCATATGATGTCATGGCTTGGATGGTACGATGAACTGTAGTTGTGATAATGTGTGTAATACATTCTTGGTAATAGTTAGGGAGGTGATGCTCAGGCAAAATCACCCAAAGAGATTTTGATGAGGCAGCTTTTCACACATCCACATCTTGATGATATTGATTAGTTTGTGTTGAATTTGTTGTAATGTACTTTGTTCTCCGGATGCTTGCTATGTGACTTGTGTCATATGTATGGTTTCATACCTATACTCCTTGTACTGTTTTTTGTTCAGGTACCTTCACCATGACATCTTCATGTGGGCATTTCAGAGTTGCGACACTGGCAGGTCTGTGATACTGTTCAGTCATGCGAAGTGGGCATGGATTGTTCCAGGGATTGTAGGTCACAGACTTTGAGTGTACAAGACCTGTGCCAAGACAGCTTGCACAGTTATAGGATGGAAGTGCAGAACACTCCAGTGGACTTGCTCCTTATCGTGTGGTGGCCCTGATGCATCATGTGTGTTGTCATATGGTCAGAAAATATGTAGTCTTTGCACAAATTCATGTTATCATGTTACTGATGTCAGCCCTGTCTCCTCTGCTTGCCTGTGATGATGCTGAAATGACAAAGACAAATTAGGTCATTTTATGTTCCTAAACACACTTGAACAGCAGATTTGATTTCAAAACATTACCATATTGTACAGTAGCCTCCAGCCACAAGGTCCTCCAAAGTGCCTTCAACATTGTAACACTACATGCATTATGCTGTATTGAACTGCAAACAATCGCCCATAGGAAAATCAGAATCACAGACAACTTCAAAGGCATGAGTGAAGTTGTCCACTCACAATACCCATGTATCATATAGTAGACTTTGGGGGTCATTCCGACCCCGGCGGTCAAGGACCGCCAGGGCCGGGGTCGGCGGGAGCACCGCCAACAGGCTGGCGGTGCTCCGCAGGGCATTCTGACCGCGGCGGTATGGCCGCGGTCAGAACAGGAAAACCGGCGGTGTCCCGCCGGTTTTCCGCTGCCCTGAGGAATCCCCCATGGCGGCGCAGCTTGCTGCGCCGCCATGGGGGATTCCGACCCCCTCACCGCCATCCTGTTCCTGGCGGTTCTGACCGCCAGGAACAGGATGGCGGTGAGGGGTGTCGTGGGGCCCCTGGGGGCCCCTGCAGTGCCCATGCCAATGGCATGGGCACTGCAGGGGCCCCCGTAAGAGGGCCCCACTTTGAATTTCAGTGTCTGCTCAGCAGACACTGAAATTCGCGACGGGTGCTACTGCACCCGTCGCACCCTTCCCACTCCGCCGGCTCCATTCGGAGCCGGCTTCCTCGTGGGAAGGGGTTTCCCGCTGGGCTGGCGGGCGGCCTTCTGGCGGTCGCCCGCCAGCCCAGCGGGAAAGCCAGAATGGCCTCCGCGGTCTTTCGACCGTGGAGCGGCCATATGGCGGTTCCCGTCAGGCGGGCGGCGA
Source organism: Pleurodeles waltl (assembly GCF_031143425.1). Classification (NCBI taxonomy): domain Eukaryota; kingdom Metazoa; phylum Chordata; class Amphibia; order Caudata; family Salamandridae; genus Pleurodeles; species Pleurodeles waltl. Next base: position 578,962,131 of record NC_090442.1, on the reverse strand, counting down.
CCGCCGCCCGCCGGCCTCAGAATGAGGCCCTTTGTGTCCTTGAATGGTTTGGCTCTTGTAGCACCCCTCAGTAACCTGTTGCCATCAAATCTTATGACAATGCCAAGTTCAGTCTCACAGATTCCACGGAAGGTCTTATAATTAGCAAATGTTCATATTCACAATATCACATCATGATGAAATGATGGGCAAATAATCAAGCCATGTTGCAGTAAGAAGTACAGTAGCAGAAGGACGGTGACATGGAAACACCCATGCCACACTCTAAAAACTCACCAATGGTCACTTAGATAGTACATCTTGAACAGAAAAATACACTGGAGACATTCTGGTCAAAATGTCTGGGAGATTTCTCTACAATTAATCAGCTAGTCCTAGGAAATTCATCTGTCTCAATTGGTACTGCTGAGACCACCCTTCTAACGTTGCATAGCTGACAGGTAATAGTCCGTTGAATGTTGTTGTGGCTCAGGGAATCTCCAATATCTGAAGAGGGCCTTTAAAATGTTTCTCAATAGGAAGGCACATCACTATACCTTTTTGTCAAGCAAACATATATTCTATTGGATTACTGATTGTACACACTCACATATGATTCCAACATTTCTGCATGTCAACAGTCAGGTAATTAACCTTCACCAATTAACATGTGCAAAACGCTTATCAAAATGATTCAACATCAATGGCATGTAGATGTACATTGTGAGCAATTATGTCCTTCATTGCTTTCACTATTGTTCATGATAAATTACATGAAGTACCGGGCTAGGGTATGAGTGACCGAACAAACAATGTTGAGCCACCCCTGCCTGTGATACCACATGTACTTTATACCTATCATATAAAACTATTTTGCCAGAGATTTTGGCATGCACACATATGTGAAGGAATCAGACATCATCCCATGAAGACAGGTAGATCATGTATGAAACAGAAGGTGAAATGATACCACAAAAGTGCAAGGTACATATGCTAACATGTAGACACAAATACGGATGCCAACAGTGAGTCCAATTCACAAAGATACACTTAGGCCATAAGTTCAAGTTTTGACCAAAAGTCTAAACTTAGACCTAAAGTCTAACTTTACTCTCAGTAAAGTTCGACTTTATGTCTAAACCTAAACATGTGGTCTAAGTTTACTTTTGTAAATCCAGCCCAAAAATGTTACCCAAATCATATAACTGCACCATCCCTTCTTACCAAGGGCAGGTATTGCTCAGTGACTGCACACAAAGGACAATGTATGACATGTCACTTGTATGATGGCCATTCTCACATGAGAGACAGTAGTGACACATCAGTACTCTTGACACAGTAAAGACAAGTGGCCTGTTGGATACAGATGCCAATATACTTTTTGGAACAGACACACGGCTGAGTAGAGTGATCAATTACCTCATGTTGTTTGATGTTGGAGCTGACACACTAAAGGTAAGTGGACTGTTGGGTATAAATGATACACATAACATGAAAAAAACATGGGATAATTGACCACTGTACTGGGTTATTGGTAAGGGCAGGTAAATACCTACACTTAGCAATAGGCCACTAACCTCCACTTACGTCCAGTTAGGTCTCAGTAAATTAAACCCAGCTCAACCCTTGGTAGCTTGTCAACGAGCGACAAGGCTTAACTTAGGAGACAGAGTGTAAAGCATTCAAATATCACAAAACAGTAATAAAATAAAACACAGGAAACAGTTTAAAAATCATACATCAATTTATAAAAATAGATTATATTTTTATCTTTAAAATGACAGAAAAATGAATAAAATCGGATAAGGGGAACCGGAGATATGAATTTTTAAAGAATGATTGTTTTCTAGCGCCTAAAAACAAAAAGTGCCAATCTGGTCATCTGGTCGCACCTCGACTGAGGCAAAGCCAAAGTTTAAGGCTGACCGCGATGGAGCCCGGCCCGGTTACAGCCTGTGGGAGGCCTCGGTCAAAAGTTTACCTTAGGACTTATTTGTTTTTCTGAAGATTTTCTTCAGCGGGACGAACCTGCCAGTCCAATCTGACCTCCTGGAACTCTTCTTCGGATATGCGTTGCGGGAGCCCTCGGTGGAGATTTTTACCTTCAGTCGTAGTCTTTTTTGGAGGAGAAAATCCTTCGACCAGGGCAAACCTGGATCTTGATCCGACGTCCTTGGAGCCCTCCTCGGATACGCTGGCTGGGAGGTCCCGGTCAACTTCCTACGTTCAAACTTAGTTTCTTTTTTGGAGATTTTTTTCACTGGGATGAACCTGCAGGTCAGGCCGGGTCACGGTTGAGGCAAGCCAGCTAGAGTTGCCACTGCGGGTCTGTCCCTCTATGGAGCTTTTTTCCAAAAGTTCTCCAAAGTTCTCCAAACTTCTGGATCTTCTTCCAGATGTTCCTTTAAGGTTCTTTTGGGGTCCACAGCTCACCCCAAGTTTCCAGAAGCTCTGAGATGGTCCTTGGGGGTGTGGACTAAAACTCCCAGAATGCACCTGGCTCAAACTCCTTTTTGGCCACTGGACAGAAGTCAGCTGGTTGGTTTCTTCAGGAGTTGGTGCAGGGGACTCTGTTAGCAATTTTTCACCTGTAGCAAACAGGGAGTCCCTCCTTGAACCAGTTGAAGTCAGGCAAAGTCCTTCTTGTGGTGAAGCCCAAGTGTGCAGCTGGTGCAGTCCTTCAGAGTGCAGGGTCCAGGTGCAGGCCAGGGGTCCAGCAGGGCAATTCTTCTTCTTCTGTAGTTCTTCCTGGTATGGATCTGGTAGGGAACTGAGGTGTGGGTGCAGGTCGGCCAGTTTTATCCCTGCTCCTGGGTGAAAAACAGGGAGGTCCTGGTTCTCCAATCAGGTGCAGGGTCCTTCCCCTTGTGATGACCACTTCCTGGGAAGTGTGGCAAAAATCAATCCCAGGGAACAACATTCCCCAAAAATCATCATGGCTGAAAGTGATTTTTGGAGGTTACATCTGGCTGAGCCCACCCACTGGTGGGGCTAAAAATCCTAAACACACCCCTCTCCTGCCCTCTCCTAAACTAATCAAGGGGGCACCTAATTGTTGGGTTTGCAGGATGTGAGGGTGTTGCTGGGTTGCGCCAAATGTCCTTCTCTGCCTTTGAAGACCAGTTTGGCAGCCCTCCCCCTTCCTGCCTCACCATCTGCTGAGGGGAGATCTCCTCCCACAGGCACATCTCTTTGTGTGGCGCCAAGCCACTTCACACCTCATCAAGGCAGCCTGGCCAGGCTGCCAGAGGCTGGCAAATCAGAGCACAGCAGCAAAAACACTGTAGGGCTGAAGTTGGCAAATTTTCAGGTAAAGTTTAAAACTCCTTACCTGAACAAGTTATATTAAATTCCACAACTGGAAGTTGTGGGATTTATTATAAAATGTATTTGATACCAAACTTCTGGTATCTGTTACTTAAAGGGACTTTAAAAATTAAAATAAAGTTTCCCCATTGTAGCCTATGGAGGCCATTCACCACAATGAGGGAAAAACAAATTTGGCTGTTTTACCTCACCAGGGCTTATAAATCTATTTCTATAAGGTCCCTGCTTATAGTTATATGGCACCCAGGCCTAGGGGCCCATAGGGCACACCTTCGGGTGACTTATATGTAAAACTAAGGTAGTCTAAGACTTTGGAATTTGCTTTTAAAATGACACTGGGCACCTCAGCAGTGCACCTATGGGTGCACTACCTATGCTGGGGTCCCTAAACCTACATGCCCTACCATATACTAGGGACTTATAGGTAGGGTGACTTAGCCAATTATAATTAGCCTAATTTGCATAATGATTTTACACAGAGCACATGCCCTGGGACTGGTTAGCAATACCTAGGGCACCATCAGAGTCAGGAAAACACCAGCAAAAAGTGGAAAATGGGGGCAAAAAGTTAGGTGGGCTCTGCAATCAACCCTGTTCTCTCACATCATCCATGTGTCTGCACAATGGAGTTTATTGGTTGTGGACTGTACTCTATTGTGTCCCTCGTCACTAGAACAATAGGCAAAGGGCATCAGAATGCACCAACTACCATACCTGCACAAACTATAACACATCTTGTGTAATACATATGGGCCATCTCCAAAATTCATGGAGAGATGGCTGCCTCCAATACCTGGCAATGTAACATGTAGGAATCTAACCGTGACTCACCCCCTTGTAGCAGTTGTGCTCCCCTCAAATGCCATCAAGCTTGGGGTAGGCTATCACCAGTATGTGGGCCAATAGTGAGGTCAGAGTCCGCCAAGAACCCCGCCCACATTGGGAGGATAGCCCAAGCAGGACCTCCACAATTTTCTGGGCCCACTGTCTCAGGTCCTCCCATCTTTTGCTACAGTGTATGCTCCACCAGCGATAGACCCCCAGGGTCTGCACCTTCCAGGCAATGCCCTCCAAATCTCTTGCTTCTGATGGGTGATGACCTGGGCGGATGCAATAGACAAATAAAGAGGTCACAATTGCACTTTTATTTTAGTGTAACTGGTTGTTTAACACAAGTTTTAGGTACACCTAGCACAAGCATTTTGTAATTGTCAACACTCTACATGTGTAAAACACGCATGGTGATAAGTACAGGGGCATAAATACACAGTTTTAGAGCAATCTGCTGACTATGCACAATCCAGGCATGGCCTACACTGACTAAAAAAGCCCACTGACATCATATAGCCCAGGACCAAACAACATGCACTGTGATGTGAGACACTATGAAACACAACACACCACTGTGATCTCTTGAAGTGTACACTTCTTGTGCATGACTGTATAGGCACCTTTACATCGAGTCACATTGACTTGCTGCATACGGTCCATATAGGCAACCGCCATGGTACAGACTACTCCCTAAGACTTACGTGACAATGAAAGGGCTGGCATGGGTGTCACTGAAAGCTTCTTCTCTGTGGTTGTCTGGACATGTGGTCTACCCATTGGATTCTCATACCACTTCTGAGTGGGTTTGTATGGTATGTACTGGCATCACAGGACACACCCTTTAAAGTATGTGGCACTCCTACATAGATGTCATGCAACATAACAAGGTATGTTTGGTCTGTTGGTTGCATGTAACAAAGCTAGTGATTCATGTCATGATCTCCAATGAATTAACCAACTATCTGCACTCTTGGGCCCATATTTATACTTTTTTAGCGCTGCATTTGCATCATTTGTTGACGCAAAAGCAGCGCAAACTTACAAAATATTGTTTCTAATGTAGTCAATGTAAAACACTCAGGGCAAATTTTGCTTCTGAAGACTCATTTTGGCCACATCCAAGGATCTGCAGGTCGACAGGGAGTGAGCATGGTGCCTCAGTTGCATAGCTACAGTTGCTGTGCACGAGCCTGGGCTGTTTCCACTGTCAAAAGGCTTTGCCATGCCTTGTCCTCTGCACGCTCAGCATACAGAACCTACATGAACATAATATTTCCATCACTTCTATGCAACACAGTACCTCCTGTGGCCATCCTATGTAGGGGTTCATGGTTGTGTGGCCCTCTGAAGGGCTCAGTGAGTTTAACATTGTTCTCATGTGACAGTTTGTCAAAGCCTGATCTGGGCTGACTAATCTGTGGGACTTTGCGCATTGCTTACAACATCCTCAACTGACTCAAAATGTATCATACATAGCTCATGCTCTAATACAAATACTTTTACTGTGTCATTTACCGTCATCAGATATATCATTGTTTGGCTGTAAAGTTTCTTGCATATATGTATGAATGCAACAAAAGTAGGATCTAGGCCTTATCACACGTCACACAACTCAATGGTCATTTGAAATACACAGAGTAGAGGACTCCATAATCCACAAACTGTACATTTTAAGTATGGACCACAGATTGCGACAACAGTCACCCAAATAACTCACTGGGACTCAAAGACACATTGTAGCTGGTGAGGAAGCAAAGGATGGTGTTGAACAGAGTCAAATATGCCAATGAGGTAGCACCCTTCTCCTCCAGTGAGCCATAGAGCTGCCCATACAGGAGAAGGACCTTTTCCATAAGCCTCTCCTGCTCCACTTGAGGGAAGGCTGGGGCCTTTTCACCTGCTTGGCCTGGCATGATTCCTCCCAAAGGCAGCACACAGCAGCTGAAGTGGTGAAGATGTTGATGGCTGCAGTTTCAGTAGGCAAGTGAGATATTTTCTAAACCCCAGGATACATGTATGCCATGCAGGCGGGCATCACCATTGACGGGCCCAGCCATTAGACAGTGACTGTTAGAGTCAACAATGTTAGAAGTGTGTCCATTGTGATTAAAACTGCCCACCTCACGGTCGACTTCCTCCAGCACCAGGAGGTTCTTAAAGTCCAATGAACGAGGTCAGGCATCTGACATTTTGGCAGTTGAAACTACAGTTTTGGTATTCCGTTAAATGCGTCACAACATCTATAAATGTGTAGTAACATATCAGCATATGTAAAGCTCCCTTGATATGTATATTCTCCTACACAATCATCAGTGTATAGCGTTGCTGGTCACAGATGCCAGGTAGCCTCGGTGCACTGTACCCCACCGGTGACAGTGTTTTTAGCGGTCTGATCATTCTTTATAATATCAAGGGGCAGTAGAGGAGCAGATATATGTGTTATGTGCACATATATGGTCTAGACACATCTAGACAACCATGAGGACCATAGCTGGACCTTGAGTAGGAGACAGTTTTGCTGTGTAATCTATTTCCAGTCAGTAATGTTTTGTCTCCTGACTTTGGGTTTACTCATCAGATATGTTGGTCTGGACATAGTGACTAACGGTCCAACTCATTTCATTCCATAAATAGGTACCCTGGGAGAGGGAGAATGACACAACTTCCAGTCAACCGTCCATTTCCAGACCTCCAGACCTTGGAAGAAGGTGACATAATAAAGCAGTTCCATCTGAATAGGCAAACAAACTAAGATTTATTTTGTCATTTGGATCCACATCTGATGCCTTAAAAAATATTTCTAACATGTATACCACCCATTGTGAGACTCATGGCAATATTACACTTCCTGACCAAAGGGTCATTTTAATATACGGTGGCTATCTTAAGTGGTGTTTTAAAAGACATGTTATCAGCAATGATGAAACACATTGACAGCTATATCAGGTTCCCTGGACGTGAGGATTTAGCCAATATGAAGGTCGACTTCTATGGATTTGGTCACCTCCCACATGGAGTGGGAGCCATTAATGGCACCCATGTTACATAGGTGCCACTGCATGCCAATGAACAAGTCTATCTCAACAGGAAGCACTTCTATTCCATCAATGTGCAAGTAGTCTGTTTGACAGATCTGTACATTTCAAATGTATGTTGACGGTTCCCAGGTTCAGCCCATGATTCCTTGTTATGTGGAACAGCACCATACTTCATCTGATGTCACAACTGCAACCGGAGAGGGCTTGGCTTGTTGGTAAGTTACATCTGTCCTGTTCTTATGAGTGCAATGTCAGGTGCTACAATGAAGAAGTATGTGACTCATTGTGGCCCTTATGTCTCATTACAAAACAGGGGAGAGTCAGCATATCCAAACCGTCCTAGGTTGATAACACTGCTGAGGAATCCAACTACATCAGGGGAAGACCGCTTTATTGAGGCTCATGGAAGAAAATGGCAGACAGTTGAGCGGGCTTTAGGGCTCCTGAAGGTCAGATTTTGCTGTCTGAACAAGACTGTGGGAGCCCTCTTCTACTCACGTGGGAACGTGTGTCAAACACAATGGCGTGCAGCATACTCCATAACATTGCCCTACGAAGGAACATCCCTTACATCGCAGAGGAGGGGGAGCCTGCAGAGCTTAGGGGTGAGAATCCAGAAATGCCAAATGAAAACGATAGTTTTGAGGAGGAAGGAACTTACTTGCGACAAGATCTCATCAACAGCTTCTTCTTGTGAGGGTATGTATGTCTTTAGATGTCACAACTTTGAACATACAATGAACTGTTGTTATGATGATGTGAGAAGTATATTTCTTTTAAAAGTTTGGAAGCTGATGCTCTGGCAAATACTGGCAAAGTGTGTCTGATAAAGAAGCTTTTGACACAAGCACATGTTGGAGATTTTGCTTTGTTTGTGTGAGATTTATAAAATGGACTGCATTTTCCAGATGTCTGCTGTGTGAATTGTGTCATATGTATGGTTTCATAACGGTAGTCCTTGTTTTTGCATTTGATCAGGTACCTTCACCATGCCATCTTCATTGGGTTTTCAGAGTTGTGAAATTGGCATGTATATGATGCTGTTCGGACACATGCAGTGGACATGGATTGTTCATGAGAATGAATGTCGCAGACATTTAGTGTACAAGACCTGTGCCAAGACAACTTGCACAGTGATAGGATGGAAGTTTAGAATACCCCATTGGACTTGTTCTTTGTCGTGTGGTGTCCCTGATGCATCATGTGTGTCATCATGTGGTCAGAAAATATATAGTACTAGACTAAAGTCATGTTAATTTCTCTTCACATAGGCTAAACACTCTTTTTGTATGAAACTTATGTAGCTGTTGATGTGTTCCATTGTTGTAGGCCAAAGTTCCAATGGCACATCACTGTCATTTATTTGTGTCATAGCACCAGATGTAGAAGCATTTGATTGTAATGACCCTGTGATCAGAAACTGATGTACTGCCACCTATTTGAGTTGCATTATATGATTTGGATTCCTTTTGTGAGGTAGACGATATGGCTTCCAATTTCATGTTTGCCTATTCTACAGGACAATGTCTGACATATCCCTTCCTTCCATGTTCTGGAGGTCTGTACCTGTATATTTGATTATTTACCAGTATAATTCAATCATGTATGATTTCCTATGTTTCAGACATAATGACAGCCTATGAGCTGAACAATGTAATAACATTTGTTCTTTGACAAAACACTTGTCCGTATGCGTTTGTGGTGAATGGTTGTAATCCTGCACTGGACACTGTGTAGATGCAGTGTATCCCTGCTTCCACAAATAGTTTCTTTCTTCCTTGTGTAGTTCAGATGTTCTTACATATCTACATTGCTAAACTTGGAATTTAAGACAGCAGACAGTGAGTTTGTGACTGGTAAATATATTATAGTGCTAAGGGTGAAAACAAGCTTGTGGCAAAAAGTAACATAAATGAAAAGCGAAGGGGTCAGTCATGGTAAACAAAATCATAGGAGCAGATGCCACACCATCAAAAGTCCAAAGACCAGAATACTCCTCCCATCAGAAATGAAATGGGTTTCAGGATCAGTCCACAGAGTGAATGTGTGACACACAAAGGAGTGTATTAAGGATTATGTTGCTGCTGGCAGCTGTGCCATCCGCCCCTCTTGGATTTTTACATGGATGTCTCTGCTTGCAAGGGTGGGGGGGGTTCAGCTGCTGCAAAGGTAGTGGTGTCTGAAGGTGGTTGTTCTTCCTGCAGATACTCCCTTACTGTGTCTGCTGCAGATGTACTTGGGCTTGATGTAGTTGGCCCACAGGAAGGGTAGATATTGTGAGTAAAGCCCTGCTCAGGGTTGTATGGATGTCCCTCAAAACCCCTGTTAGAGTGGCCATGGTAAAATTTTGGTCCTCCATTTGTTGGGTCACGTCCACCTGCAGCCCCTTGACTTCCTGGAGTTTGGTTAGCACATGGCCCATCACGCCTTGGAACTCCTGATAGACCCCCAAGACTTGGCTTATGGTTTTTTGGTCGTGAGTGGCCCCAGTGGCTTCACTCTGCTGGCCCACAACATCCCTCCCATGGACCTTACCCCCACGAGCCTGTGCATACGCACAGGGTGCCCATTCCCACTGGGTCCCTGACCCTCAGTGTTAGGATTGTTTATTTGCACCTCAGGATCCAGGACTGGGGTGCGCAAGATGGTAGCATCTGTGCTACACAGGTTGGTTGGCACATTGTTGTCTGTGATGTATAAGCAACTGGGGAGGGAGGTGTTGTTGTAGGCACAGTGAGACTCCACTGTTGCTGTCTTACTGGTGTGCCAGATGGGTCAGGACCTTCATTTATGTCCACATGTCCAGTACTATTGTCATTACTGAGGGTTTCATCCAAAGGTGGGTTGGGGGTCATGTTGATGGACAATGTCTGGCTAGGTGTTTTGCCAGCTCAACCTGTTGAGTAATAGAGTACATTGTTATTAGTTGAAGTGTGGAATAAACATCCAAAGGTTTTGTGTGACTCTAGGTAGAGACCTTGGCCAATCTTAATTGGTAGGTCGACTTCCTCCAGCACCAGGAGGTTCTTAATGTCCAATGAACGAGGTCAGGCATCCGCCATTTTGGCAGTTGAAACTACAGTTTTGGTATTCCGTTAAATGCGTCACAACATCTATAAATGTGTAGTAACATATCAGCATATGTAAAGCTCCCTTGATATGTATATTCTCCTACACAATCATCAATGTATAGCGTTGCTGGTCACAGATGCCAGGTAGCCTCGGTGCACTGTACCCCACCGGTGACAGTTTTTTTAGCGGTCTGATCATTCTTTATAATATCAAGGGGCAGTAGAGGAGCAGATATATGTGTTATTTGCACATATATGTTCTAGACACATCTAGACAACCATGAGGACCATAGCTGGACCTTGAGTAGGAGACAGTTTTGCTGTGTAATCTATTTCCAGTCAGTAATGTTTTGTCTTCTGACTTTGGGTTTACTCATCAGATATGTTGGTCTGGACATAGTGACTAACAGTCCAACTCATTTCATTCCATAAATAGGTACCCTGGGAGAGGGAGAATGACACAACTTCCAGTCAACGTCCATTTCCAGACCTCCAGACCTTGGAAGAAGGTGACATAATAAAGCAGTTCCATCTGAATAGGCAAACAAAGATTTATTTTGTCATTTGGATCCACATCTGATGCATTAAAAAAAAATCCTAACATGTATACCACCCATTGTGAGACTCATGGCAATATTTCACATCCTGACCAAAGGGTCATTTTAATATACGGTGGCTATATCTGGTGGTATGTCACAACATATCTTAAGTGGTGTTTTAAAAGACATGCTATCAGCAATGATGAAACACATTGACAGCTATATAAGGTTCCCTAGACGTGAGGATTTAGCCAATATGAAGGTCGACTTCTATGGATTTGGTCACCTCCCATATGGAGTGGGAGCCATTAATGGCACCCATGTTACATAGGTGCCACTGCATGCCAATGAACAAGTCTATTTCAACAGGAAGCACTTCCATTCCATCAATGTGCAAGTAGTCTACTTGTCAGATCTGTACATTTCGAATGTATGTTCACGGTTCACAGGTTCAGCCCATGATTCCTTGTTATGTGGAACAGCACCATACCTCATCTGATGTCACAACTGCAACCGGAGAGGGCCTGGCTTGTTGGTAAGTTACATCTGTCCTGTTCTTATGAGTGCAATGTCAGGTGCTACAATGAAGAAGTATGTGACTCATTGTGGCCCTTATGTCTCATTACAAAACAGGGGAGAGTCAGCATATCCAAACCGTCCTAGGTTGATAACACTGCTGAGGAATCCAACTACACCAAGGGGAGGACCGCTTCTTTGAGGCTCATGGAAGAAAATGGCAGACAGTTGAGTGGGCTTTAGGGCTCCTGAAGGTCAGATTTTGCTGTCTGAACAAGACTGTGGGAGCCCTCTTCTACTCATGTGGGAAAGTGTGTCAAACACAATGGCGTGCAGCATACTCCATAACATTACCCTGCGAAGGAACATCCCTTACATCCCAGAGGAGGGGGAGCCTGCAGAGCTTCGGGGTGAGAATGCAGAAATGCCAAATGAAAACGATAGTTTTGAGGAGGAAGGAACTTACTTGCGACAAGATCTCATCAACAGCTTCTTCTTGTGAGGGTATGTATGTCTTTAGATGTCACAACTTTGAACAAACAATGAACTGTTGTTATGAAGATGTGAGAAGTATATTTATTTTAAAAGTTTGGAAGCTGAGGCTCTGGCAAATACTGGCAAAGTGTGTCTGATAAAGAAGCTTTTGACACAAACACATTTTGGAGATTTTGCTTTGTTTGTGTGAGATTTATAAAATGGACTGCATTTTCCAGATGTCTGCTGTGTGAATTGTGTCATATGTATGGTTTCATAACGGTAGCCCTTGTTTTTGCATTTGATCAGGTACCTTCACCATGCCATCTTCATTGGGTTTTCAGAGTTGTGAAATTGGCATGTATATGATGCTGTTCGGACACATGCAGTGGACATGGATTGTTCTTGAGAATGAATGTCGCAGACATTTAGTGTACAAGACCTGTGCCAAGACAACTTGCACAGTGATAGGATGGAAGTTTAGAATACCCCATTGGACTTGTTCTTTGTCGTGTGGTGTCCCTGATGCATCATGTGTGTCATCATGTGGTCAGAAAATATATAGTACTAGACTAAAGTCATGTTAATTTCTCTTCACATAGGCTAAACACTCTTTTTGTATGAAACTTATGTAGCTGTTGATGTGTTCCATTGTTGTAGGCCAAAGTTCCAATGGCACATCACTGTCATTTGTTTGTGTCATAGCACCAGATGTAGAAGCATTTAATTGTAATGACCCTGTGATCAGAAATTGTTGTACTGCCATCTCTTCGAGTCTTGCATTATATGATTTGGATTCCTTTTGTGAGGTAGACAATATGGCTTCCAATTTCATGTTTGCCTATTCTACAGGACAATGTCTGACATATCCCTTCCTTCCATGTTCTGGAGGTCTGTACCTGTATATTTGATTATTTACCAGTATAATTCAATCATGTATGATTTCCTATGTTTCAGACATAATGACAGCCTATGAGCTGAACAATGTAATAAAATTTGTTCTTTGACAAAACACTTGTACGTATGCGTTTGTGGTGAATGGTTTTAATCCTGTACTGGACACTGTGTAGATGCAGTATATCCCTGCTTCCACAAATAGTTTCTTTCTTCCTTGTGTAGTTCAGATGTTCTTACATATCTGCATTGCTAAACTTGGAATTTAAGATAGCAGACAGTGAGTTTGTGACTGGTAAATATATTATAGTGCTAAGGGTGAAAACAAGCTTGTGGCAAAAAGTAACATAAATGAAAAGCGAAGGGGTCAGTCATGGTAAACAAAATCATAGGAGCAGATGCCACACCATCAAAAGTCCAAAGACCAGAGTACTCCTCCCATCAGAAATGAAATGGGTTTCAGGATCAGTCCACAGAGTGAATGTGTGACACTCAAAGGAGTGTATTAAGGATTACGTTGCTGCTGGCAGCTGTGCCCTCCGCCCCTCTTTGATTTTTACATGGATGTCTCTGCTTGCAAGGGTGGGTAGGGTTCAGCTGCTGCAAAGGTAGTGGTGTCTGAAGGTGGTTGTTCTTCCTGCAGATACTCCCTTACTGTGTCTGCTGCAGATGTACTTGGGCTTGATGTAGTTGGCCCACAGGAAGGGTAGATATTGGGAGTAAAGCCCTGCTCAGGGTTGTATGGATGTCCCTCAAAACCCCTGTTAGAGTGGCCATGTTAAAATTTTGGTCCTCCATTTGTTGGGTCATGTCCACCTGCAGCCGCTTGATTTCCTGGACTTTGAGCACATGGCCCATCACGCCTTGGAACTCCTGATAGACCCCCAAGACTTGGCTTATGGTTTTTTGGTCGTGAGTGGCCCCAGTGGCTTCACTCTGCTGGCCCACAACATCCCTCCCATGGACCCTACCCCCAGGAGCCTGTGCATAGGCACAGGGTGTCCATTCCCACTGGATCCCTGACCCTCAGTGTTAGGATTGTTTATTTGCACCTCAGGAACCAGGACTGGGGTGCGCAAGATGGTAGCAACTGTGCTACACAGGTTGGTTGGCACATTGTTGTCTGTGATGTATAAGCAACTGGGGAGGGAGGTGTTGTTGTAGGCACAGTGAGACTCCACTGTTGCTGTCTGACTGGTGTGCCAGATGGGTCAGGACCTTCATTTATGTCCACATGTCCTGTACTATTGTCATTACTGAGGGTTTCATCCAAAGGTGGGTTGGGAGTCATGTTGAGGGACAATGTCTGGCTAGGTGTTTTGCCAGCTCAACCTGTTGAATAATAGAGTACATTGTTATTAGTTGAAGTGTGGAATCAACATCCAAAGGTTTTGTGTGACTCTAGGTAGAGACCTTGGCCAATCTTAATTGGTAGGTTTGCTGATTGTGCTATTTAACCATGGTATTGAAGTTGCTGACATGATGTATGAACCTTGCAGAAACTATTAGACTCGAGCAGCTCACTAGATGTGGTGTTTAGTTGCACTTTAGATGAGGGAATGAATAGGACATCTTACCAACAGATAAGCCAAGACAGTGGTGAGGAAACATGTGTATTTGAGATGTGAGCATGCAGGGCATTTAAGATTTGTGTTATGTGTTATCAGACTCCAGTCCTCCAGGTATTCCTGTCAAGCCCTCTGGATGCAGGATGACCAAGACCTTCTCCTCCCAGGGAAGGAATTCTAATGGGGCACTGGGAGGATCACTGTCAGTCTTCAGGGCCTCCATGTGTTGCCTGGAGGCCATGGAATGCACCTTCACCCTCAAGTCATTCCACCACTTCCTAATGTCCTACTTTGTGTGCAGGGTGGTGCCTACAGCACTCACTCTGTCGACTATCCTTTTCCACATTTCGAATTTCCTGCTGAGAGGAGTATGCTCCAATACAATTGTGGCTCTAATCTTATGATTTCATCCACCATTACTTCATCTTCAGAAAAACAGGGGGTTTTGTGACAAGACATGGATGTTAAATTGAAGTGAGTAACAGTGACTTACTTAACAAGAAAAGTAATATAGGGAGTACATTGACAGAAGTGTGTAAAAGGTATTAAATGGATGGTGACAAAAAGGGGTGCCTTATTTATCAATAAAAAAAACTGTGGTCTCTGGTCTCTTTCTTGCAGTGCTGTAGTGGAGAGACAAAAGATCATGGTCTGGGAAGGGTGTGTTTTGTAGTGTGATTTGCAGGTGTGTCCACTCGACCAATAAATGTCAGCTGTGTTGTTTTTTAATCAATCTGATGGGTACTTGTGTGCTGCTTTGCTAAATGCGTAATGCGGCGGCTGACCACCGTCAGCCAACCACTGCAAGGAGAAAACCACGTCGACTGTGTTTTTGTAAAAGGCTCTGCAGTTCCCTGTGGCCATGTCAGTTATGGAGTGCTCACTGCCAAGATTGTAGGCCACTGAGCAGCTGGCCGGCTGCCATTTGTCTTTGCCGGCTAGTGGTTCAGCCTGCATACATAGTAATATGGCAATCTGTAGACCGCCGCTGCAGCGGTCTTTCTGGAACCACCACTACGGCAGTTTGACAGTCCAGCCAACAAACTCTTAATTGGGCCCTCAGTCCCACGCATCACTACTTTTTAATTACCTGAAAAGGGCCCTCTATGTTAAAAGTTGTACTCCTCCTGCTTGGGCAAGTCCTCAAATCATTGGAGATGCTAATCCTAAAGCTGCGTCTGAGGGTGTCCAGGACAAACTCACTCCAGTTTGCCTTCAAAGCTCTTTTTGCAACCTGACTGACTTTATCATTCCACCGTCATGTCAGATATTGTGCGTACAACTTCACCATTTTGGTGATTTTCATACACAACCTCCAACAGTGTCAACCTATCACCTACTGTCACTAGTCACAAGACAAATGGGACAGCCACAATGCTTCTAAATACCAGAGATACCAAAAGGCAGTCATCATCATTACCTAAAATACAAGCCAACTTCCCAACTTCTCCATAAAACATTACGGAGATAACCACAGCAAGGGAATAATCATGATTTGAGCCTATTTATAGTTGGGCTAGTCATTCTTCCAAAGAAAAGTAATTTTTACAATGTCTGGCCCACATCAGTTGAGGTGTGATGCAAAGATGGGAAAACTGTTAGGGTGGGAACACAATTCAGGATTTGCCTTGGATAGAATCCCAAAGTTATACAATGTGCTGCTTTTCATTAGTTTTAGTCAAGGGACATTCCATGGTTGGTGCCTGCACATTCCTAAGCAACCACCCATTGGTTCTGATATCAATCTTTCACTACAAACATTGTTAGACAGGTATTCGTACCTAAACCGTATGTCTCCTTGAGGCAGGTGTACCGAGGAGAAATGTTTTCATTGCTCCTCATTTTTGCTACTTTGCATGGTTGCTGCAATGTACAGCTGACATAAAAAGCAGGTAAGGCCTTCAAGCATAGGTTATGTACTGGAAGAGATGTGGCTATATTATGTTGTATCAAAATGTGTATATATATATATATATATATATATATACATATATATATATATATATATATATGTATATTGTAACATATTGTGATTGTATGATCCATTTTTGGAACCAGAAACAAGTATTAATGTTCAAGTTATTGATTTCATTGTTTTTTATTCTTCATAAACGATCTAAATTGCTTACAAACAAATAATAAATGATGCATTTGTTTAATGTATTATTTTGTAATTATATTTGAAATGACAAACAGTATTTGTGAACAGCTAATTTAAATGAGCAAGCAAAAACGTTCATGCCTTGGGGAAGTCTCATTATAAATACTTAAAGCCATTGCCAGGGTATTCAGGCAGATAGGGAAACCTTACAAACGTAAAAACACAAAACAAGACCAATAACATTACAACAACAAGGGCAACAAAGTGGAAACACTATTGGACCACAAACAGGTATCCCAACATCATAACAAGGGAGGCAACAAATGCAGATACATTCGGAAACAAAATTATAAAATGCTGAGTAACATATGCAAATATAGCATATCTATAAACAAACATCTGAACAATATATATATATATATATCTTCTTTTACATGGATGCCATAGGACCCTCTACACCACTGCAAAAAAATAATGGTGGACCAAAACACAATCATTTTTACAAATATTACCTTTGAAATTGTATTTTGTTTATTGTAGGGAAGTGCAGTATTATGTGATGTGAGATTAGTCGTCACTGTGAAATAGTCTCAGAATATCCATAAGATGGTCTTTGTGTTCACATTCATATATCCTTAGCTCAGTCCCGGTAGTCCAACAGAGAGCAGTCAGGCTTTACTAGAGCAACATCTGTTAAGTATTTCAGAGCACCAACATGGACAATAAGTAATTGACTTGAATCAAAAGCAATTTAACACTAAGTTAGAAAACATTAACTTATTTATTGTCTTAATTTAGACACCAAAACAAACAGGATTGCATCAGTACAACTGGAGTTATAGATTTTAGAAGCAAAATTAAATCACAGCAAAAATGGGCATTTATACTTAATGTTAAAGTCAATGGAGAAAAACCACTGGTCACTTTGAGGTTTAGTTACGTGGATCCCTTGCAGGGTTAAGATAGTGCGGCTCCTACGACCAGGCCACAACAGTCAGTTCAGTTTTAACTGGCCCATGGATTCTGGGTGCAGAGTTGTCCTGGCTGTCAGGTGTGCAAAACGGGTCCCACTTACTCGGTTCTGACAGAAACAAGATGCAAAAACACAGCAGAAGCTGAGTTGTCGATGTTGAGTGAGACTGCACAGTGTGCCCTGCAGATGTAGTGTTAAGTGTCGGGTCAGTTACAGGTCTGGCAATTAACAAGCCTTTGCAGGGGTAGGCACAACTAAAAGCTTTGGGAACTTTACAGGGTCCTGGAGAGTGATGTAGCAGCCTGAAACGTTATGGTATGTGAGACTGCAACTCCCAGAAGACAGAGTACCACCTTGATTTGGGTGATCCCACAGAGGGTTTGATGGCCAGTGCATCTTTCAATCCTGTGAGCGTTTATACCTTCAGTTTGCAGGGGACTAGTGCCATTAGTCCAAGGAAGACTGAGGGTGCTTCTGGCATCCACAGGGGTGCCTCTGGTTAGGGGTGCTGAGTTTGAGCCAAGGGTGAGAGTCATTCACACAATTCCAAGTCTGCTGCCATTGGGAAGAGTATCCCTCTTTTACTTTGTGCAGTGGGCAAAGTCCTGTTGCCAGAGATGTGGGGCTCTCCTTGGTCCTTCCTTGAAGTCAGTTGTTCAGATATGAGATTCTACTGTCAGGGGAGTCCTTTAATTCCTGGATTTATGGAAGTTAGGGTTGTGGAGGCTAGTGACCAATGGGCAGCTTTTCCGCCCTAAGGTGACCACATCCGTTGGAATGGGTCACCTTTCTACTAACCAGAACTCTCTATTCTGACACTCCTAGCATGGCAGAAATCAAAATTTAGGGCCTCTTTTACAAGAAATGATGCATCGCTGCCACAACGCAGCAATGCATCAACAATGTTGATTCCCAGTATGAAAAATCCTAACTCCATGCTAGTGTTGAATTATAAATCTGCGCATCACAGCATTAGGATTCAGACTGTGTCAAAATAAATGACGATAGCCTGTGCACCGCTTTGGAAGTAAAAATGATGCTTCTGCTTGAAAATATGAGATTGGTGGAATTGTGGCACATAATTTGATGCAAGCCCTCCTACAGTTACCTTTGAGCACTGAAAACATACAGAAAAGTAAAAACAAACCACATTCGAAAAACAAACATACCGGGAAACTCTCCAGAATCAAACATGGAGAACCGAGAACACCGGAGACCCCAGGACAACTCCAACAACCCCAGTAACAGCCAGGTTGTCAAGACAGACTCCTAGGAAAAGGGTAAGAAGAAGTTCAAATTCAGTGAGGAGGAGATTACCATCTTGATAACTGAGGTGACAAAGCACCAACACCAGCTCTTCGTCACCTCAAAATTGCCAGTAGGGAGGAGAGAGGCCATATGGCAGTCCTTTGTGGACAAAGTCAACAGTGTGGCAGAGGTCAAAAGGACAGTCATTGATTGTAAGAAACTATCACATGGTCTGGCAAAAGGTTCAGTAGATGGATAACAAAATGCATTGCACGCCTAAGTTATTTGCTTATTAGTCTCTTTATTATTCTCTATATGTCTTGCATTTTCCTCCTTTGGCTTATGTTTCATCACAGTCATCTTTGTTTTCCTCTTCCCTCTACGATCGACTGGACCAGACCACAGTCGCACCCTCAGATAGAAGAGGAAAGAACCACAAGTAAGGGGATGTTCCTTAATGTTAGCTATAGTATGGGGGTGGGTAAGAGGGATATAATCACCAACTTGCCCTATCCATCACCGTGTTGTTGCGCATTCCTTTCTTTTCTTTCTATTGTTTACAAGTGGGGTATGCAACTCTCATTCCTATCTCCTAAACAAGGTGGCGAATCCACTGCATAGATAGGTGGCCAACTCCGGTCAAAACTTCCCTGTCCCTGCAGCAACCTTTTCCCACCCATCAGTTAGTCCCAGTAGATACCCACATACCTGGGCTAGCCACCATCTGCTTGGAGTGTGGTGGGGTGATACAAGGAAATGATCGCCTCCCCGCTTACTCTGTCGACTCTCGTCAGAGTCCGGGGAGATCATAGACGAAAGTCTGTGGCTTGAGTAGTCCTGCCCCAGTTGGTGTTGTTCTGGGTCTATTTACCCTGGAGTCTTCCTCTGGTACTTCTCTCTCTCTTGCGCTCAACAGTACTCCTTGCTTCTGTGTGAGTCCTGCCTCCTATTTCAGGCCACCTTTTATCAGGCGGCTGATCGGCATCACAGACAATACTACACCCCTCCACCTCCTGTATCCCTGTAAAGGCTTTAAAGGGACAGGTGTCCCAGGTAGTCTGCAAAAAAACAGAGGTGCATCTTGGGGTGCAGAAAGTGAAGGGCAGGGCCAGGGTAATGCCCCATCAATACTGTCGTCCTCATCACAGAAGAGCTGGTACGATTGCAAGTGCAGAACAAAGGAGAAAATGCCCAGCAACCGCAAGGCAGCAGTGCAGACTGGAGGTGGAAGTTCAGAGTCCCAGGGTCAACTGGATGAGTTGGAGGAGATGGTGGCACCCATCCTCCCTGAGGAGTTGGTAGCAGGAGTCCCAGGACATGACAGTGTGGCATATGACAAACAAAAATAACCACAGGATAAGTTGCAGTGGGGGACAATGCAGCAATTAGGCAATGTCATAAGGTGCATACAGCTATGTCCCAGCACAAAAGAACACTGACTGCAGGCCAAAGGGTAGTTTGCTGGGACACTCATGTATGGTTAAAAGACATGTAATGCATACTGACCTCTCACAACTTGCACAGCCCAGTCCTGAATCGTCATCTCACTCTCCTTCTTGTGTGAAGTGCAGCATCAGCCCACGTTTATCTTTGTATTCTGGCACTTGCAAGGCAATGTACAACAGTACTCACCACAACTTCAAATCCCACAGTACACTGCAAAAAACATGGACTCGAACAATACACCAAGCATGCACACTGATACCTTACACAACCTGACTGTCACAATGCAGGAACACTTGCACCATGTAGTTATTCAGTCTCACTTGGGCCTATGCCCACTTATCTAGAATTTGAATCCTCTGAATGGATGGCTGTGTCACAGGAGAAACAACTCATCTGGGGGGGGCAGGTGTTGGAAATGGGAAGTATCTATACATAGGGACATGGCAAGAGACATGTCTATAGTACCCTGCATTAAACCATATTGCTCACTCTTGACATAGTGGGCAAGGTGAGTACACACAGGTGTGAGCTACCATGGAAGGGACCATTGCAAATAATGTATTGGGGGGAATGTAAGAGATGCACACCACAGGACCATGTACATACAAACTAATCATGATGTGTGTGCATGGTGGCCCACTGTTACTGTTATACATGGTAGGTTCTAACTGTGCGCATCAAAATTACATTTGCTTTGAATAGGGATACTGTGCATACTGGGGAGGTGGGAATGGACATGTATACTATATTGTAGCTACACAAATACACATGCACTACTTGGTCTGACTGTGCAACCCTTGTGGCACACTTGGGATGGGATGGCAGATGACAGCCCATCAGGGGAATACAGCCTACATGTCATGTGGACCAGGGGAACATGTAACACATGCCAGGAGGGAGTCTGATGTAACATTGTCTTGCGGTGCCACATGTAAAGGTTGGAGGTGTCAAACAGGGACTACACAAGGGATACCAAGAACCACTTAACCATTACAAATGATAGGGCCTAAGAAAGAATCCATGATGCAGTTGGTGGGCCTACTGGTGTGGGATTCATATGTAGGTACTTGCCACTAATTACACCACATCTACCATGTGAGGTGAGGCAACAATAGCATTATATAACAAAGCAACATGTATGACTGCTGGATATGGTCATGCATAATACACATGTTGTAGACATTTGAGAATTAATGTATGATCTATGTAGGATCTCTGTGTGATAGTCACCTGTGTACCAGGACCCAAAAGTGGGTAATCAGAGGAGGCATGTACATATACAATGGCATGGGCCTGAGTCACATGATGTGTGACTCTCTGCAGATAAACAACTATGATCATGTTGACAGAGGGGAATGGCAGTGAGCTAAACTACCCAGTAGGACTTGGCCATCCCCTCAGTGTAGGCACAGAGCGTTTGTGAACAATGCAGAGATACTGCAATAGAAATACTGTGAAACTGCTCATCAAAACCCATGCCTAACAGATGAACTACACGTCGGTGTTGAAATGAGGGTCTCAAGTATAAGGAAGTGACGCAGTGTGGCGCTGCAAGGCAGCTTGCTGTGCTACACTGCGTAATTTTGAAAGTGCAGGGATGCATTGTATATACTGGAATACAACGCATCCCCATTTTCCCTCAGCGATGGTGGACAAACTGCTGCCTAGCATCAACAGAGGCACCCTTGTACCATGGTGCAAGAGTGCCTGCTTTGCAGGGATGATTGCTTATGTGCAGAAAGAGACACCTCCCTGAATATAAACAAGCATTAATGGTGTCTTCCTCGTCCTATGTGTGCTGCAAATTACAGCACACCTAGATATAGGAAAAAACTAGGAGAACACTTTTATTTTGCACTGTTGTACCACTTAAACACCACCCCTCATGTGGTGTAGGAATCTGACGCATTACCAGACTTGTAAATCTGGGAATGTGTCAGATTCTGTATGATTCAATGGGTATTGGGTGGGAACACCCCCAGCAACACCCATGAAATGCACTTTTACTCAGTGTCATGCGTGAAAGGGGGCTGTATTTACAGGGCCATGAAAAACCATACAAGGTTGCTTTGCATAGCCTTGTAAATATGGGCTGGCACACTGTGCCACTGAAGCATAAAAAACAATGACACTCTGGTTGTGCAGTGTGCTGCTAGTGCCTCGTAAATGAGGCACTGAAAGTGCTATATCTGAATCCATGAATGTCTAAATGATTACTCATGTCAACACCTAGCAAAGATCAACATTAACATATCTCCATCCCATTTCAGAGGATGAACCCATACCTCCTGGCCAGCTGACTGCCCTGATGTTTCCGATGATGAGGATGACCAACTGCACACTATACGTCCTGACACCCTCCAGAAAATCCTGGGCACCATACAGACACCATCTCCGTTTACAGGGAGGCTTGACAATGTTGCGAGTTCTCCAGATGATCTGCCGAACATCAAACATGTACCACCTGCCAGCCCATCCACAGCCCTGGTCTACCAGGACCCACAACTTAAATTCCAACAAACTGAGGTAGGAGTCAGCAGGAGTTAGCAGATTAGGTGCAGGGATGAAGACCAATGCAGGCACTGTTGAGGCAGTCCATAGGTGCCTGAATCTGAATAAGGACAATTTTGGCCACCATACAAGGCACCTACTCTCTGCTCTGTCGCCTCCAGAAGTCCCTTGCTGGCATTGCTGGAGTCATGAGGCAGAGGCATGAGCAAATGCCCTGCAAATGCCCTGCCAAAGTGGGATCAGCCTGGTTGCTAACAGGCTGGGGGCTACCCAAAATATCTTGGTGCCAATGGAGCAGAAGCAGGACTCTCTGATTGCTACCCTTGGTGCCTACCTCCATAACATTGCTGTATTGGAAAATCAGCAGTTACTCATTGCTGCTGTTCTGCTTTATGTGTTGCCATAGATGAGAACTGCCGTGGACATGGGATCCACATCTTCTGCCCCTGATGTGTGTGTGCGTCCCTCTACTTCAACACCTACCACAATTCTGTCATGTCAGGCACCACATACATCAGAGGCAGAAGATGTGGAACAAACATTTTTTACCAGAAAAACTGCCTGGTATCATTTCTCTGTGGCACATGCCCGCTTTCTCCTTTGCTCTGTGCGTAAGATTGTGCCAGTGTACAAACACCTGCCACTGTCCTCAATTTGGCTCTCCCTCTGTTGACCTCTAACATTTGTGGACTGTCATTGTGATCAATTTAAACTGCTGGCAATGTGGTCCTTCTCCTCACTGAAGCACTCAGCTCCTACACATGTCCCATGACATGTTCTCCCCGTGGGCTATGTCTGGACATCCAATGACTTGATACATCTGTGAGAGTTGTTGTCTCATGAAATGTACATTAGTTTTTCACGTAAGTTTGCATCTCAAAATAAGACCACTAACTACAACCTGTGTTTCGTATGTGTGTCAGAAGAATTACAAGTTTAGACATGCTGCATTGTGTGAAGCAAATACCCTCAATCAATCAATCAGTGATTTCTAAAGCGTGGCTAATCACCTGTAGGGTCTCAAGAGACTGTTTGCAGGTGTGCTGGTCAATCGAAGAGCCAGATCTTGAGATCTTTCCTGAACTGCTTCAGAGATGCAGTCTACCTGAGTTTGAGAGATAGCATGTTGGCTGCGAGATAAGAGAAGGATCTTCCTCCTGCTGTGCTTTTCTGGATCTTGGGAACAGCTTTAAGGGCAAGCTGAGAAGAATGAAGTTGTCTGTTGGGTACGTAGAAGCCGATTCAGTGCTTGAGGTATGCAGGTCCTATGTTGTGTAGTAACTTGTAGGTATGGATCAGGAGTTTCTTATGTGATGCGCTTGTTGACTGGGAGCCAGTGTAGGACCGTGAGGTGGGAGGAGGTGTGACTGTGTTGGGGGATGTCCAGGATGGCTGATGCATTGTGAATTCTTTGTAGTTTCATGGTGATGCTGGTATAGAACGTGTTGCGATAGTCCAGGTTGCAACTAATGAGTGCATGGGTGACTGTCTTCCTCGTGTCAGATGGGATCCACTTAAATATCTTTCAAAGGATTCAGAGGGTGTGGAAGCATGCCGACGAGACGGCGTTGACTTGGTGGGTCATGGATAGAGAGGAGTCCAGGATGATGCTCAGATTGCGTGTGTGGGCTATGGGAACAGGAGTGTTTCCCAGTGCTGTGGGCCACCAGGAAGGGGTGGAACTGATTACCAGGATCTCCATCTTGTCCGAGTTAAGTTTGAGGCAGCTGGCTTCCATCCAGACAACAACTGCTCTCATCCTGTTGTGGAAATTTCTCTTGTCCTTTACAGGGTCATCGGAAAGGATCAGTTGGGTATCATCTGCGTAGGAGACTATGGTTAGCCCATGTTTTTTGATGATCTTGGCTAGCGGGCCATGTAGATATTGAAAATAATCATGCTGAGTGATGATCCTTGGGGCACTCCGCAGCATGTGTCTTTGGGCTCTGATGTGAACGGCAGTCATCTGACATTCTGTGTTCTACCGGTGAGGAAGGATCTGATACATTCCAGTGCTTTATCTCAGATGCGTTGTGTAGTGTAATGCAGAGGGTGGAGTGGGACACATTGTCAAATGCAGCGGAAAGGACGTGGAGGATGAGTGTGGCTGTGCCTCCATGGTCTAGTATGATGCATATTTCATCAGTGGCTGCTAGGAATGCCGTTTCGGTGCAGTGGTTGCTTTTGAATCCGGATTGGGATGGGTCTAAGATTTGGTATGTCTCGAGGAATTTGGTGAGTTGCTGGTTGATGGCCTTTTCCTTTACTTTGGCTGAGAAAGGGAGCAGAGAGATGCGTCTGTAGTTTTTCAGCTCCCTTGGGTCAGTGGTGGGTTTCTTGAGCAGCTGGTTTGATCTTGGTGTGTTTCCAGTCTGATGGGAAGGTGGCAGTCTCAAAGGATTGGTTGATAGTTTGGGAAGTTCAGGTGCTATGGTGGTGCTGGCTAGGCTGAAGATAGGGCACGGATCTGAGGTGCTCTATAGTGGATGGAGTTCATGAGTCTTTGGGTGTCCTCTTTGGTGATGGGTGTCCAGGAGTTCAGGATCTGGTGTGCTGCTGGGTCCATGGTGGTGTCTGAGGGTGGTGCGGGTATGTTTTGGTTTTTGAAGCCTTTGTGAATGTCCTGGATTTTTCAGTGAAAAAGGGTGGTGAGATTGTGTCACGGTCTATCCTTCGCTTACGGCCTTTGTCAGCTGGAACTGGAGGACGACCTTAACTCTTGCAGGTCCTGCTCTGGCCAAGGTAAGGACATCCCTTTCCGGTAGCCACGGTGGTACGTCAATGGCAGTCCGTGCCCTCCAGAAGGAGTCCCAGAGGAAAAAACCTCTATGACAGGAACTTACTGGAACAGAAGAAATTGCATGTGAATAAATATCAGACTTCCAAAAAAATAATTGGAAGAAAGTGGGAACCAACAGGAAAAAAGGCTGGGATCAGAAGAAAACAACTGGAGCCTAATCACCACCGAAGGAAGTGTTGCAGCACAAGGAGAACAAGAATCCAACTCCTTAAATACCCCTGAACAGGAAGTGACATGCAGGGAAAAAGCAAGAACGCCATGTTAGATTGGGAAAGGGCTAAAGAATGAGATAGATGAGGACGCCATTTTAGAAAGGGAACCAGATGCATGTAGGGAAGAAGACAAGAAGAAAGGCATGCTGGGAGAAAGAGAAAATGGCCCCACTTGAGAAAAAGAAAAAAGGAAAAAGAAAGAACAAGGAAGAAGAAACAGGCGAGGGTTGGGGGGCGCCCACACTTAATGCTGAGGCTGCGCCGCATACGGAACATAACAAGGTCCGACGCTAATTTCTGGGCCTCAGATGATTTGCGGCTGGAAAAAGGGGCTGGAATGAGCCCTGCAGCTGGGAAAACGGACCGTGACTCCAACCACAGCCTGAACCGGTTCCTCTGCCCGGGCCGCGGAGGCCTGCGGCACATCAGGTTGTTGCAGAGGTTTTGGGAGGGAGGGTTGGATAAGTTGTCTGTCCCAGGGTTTGTGAACTCTGACTATGGCAAATAGGTCTTTGCTGTTCTGAGTGCTGGTGCTGAGGTGTTCTTGAATGAGGCTTTTTTTGGTGGCTCTGATATCCTTGTGGTGCATGGTGACTGTGTCCTTGTAGGATATGGGGTATTCAGTTAATTTGCTGATCCTCCATTTCCGTTCCAGTCGTCTGCTGGAGTGTTTGAATCCTTGCATGTCTTCCATTAACATTTTAGTGTTTTGCTATGTTGAATTCCGGCCTGTTTCCTTAGGGGACCTACGTTGTTGGGGCATTCCGAAAACCAGCGGTGTAGATTGCGTTTGGCTTCATTAGCATTCACTGCATCCGGTGGGTGGGGTGGCTGAGAGCTTGGGTGAGTTCTGCTTCTGTAACTTTGCCCCAGCGTCTGCCAAGGCGGTGGGGGAATAGTGGCGTGTAGTGTTCTTTGTGAAGGTAAACTGGACACACTTGTTGTCGGTCCAATGGTGTTTGGAGGGGTGAAAGATGGAGATATTGTTCCCTGCTGAGAAAACGGGGTCGAGGATGTGTCTGGCTCTGTGGGTGGGGACGTTGACAAGTTGTTTGAGGATGAGTGTTGCAAGGTTGTCCAAAAGGTTTGTTTTTTTGGGGTCATCATGGATATCAAGGTGGAAGTTGAGGTTGCCAAGTAGGATGTAGTCAAAAGAGGTGAGTGCTTGGGGGGTGACAGGGTCATCAATGTCTTTGTAGAATTGAGGTCGGGGTCTGGGGCGGCCTGTAGATTAGTGTGCCATGGAGGGAGAGGTTGGGGTTGGTCTGTATCTGGAAGTGTAGGTGTTCAGGGGTTGGCTTAGCCTGTGACCCATTGGTGATTGTCAGGTGGAGGGTGTTCTTCTTGACTGTGGCAATGCATCCTCCAGGCCTGTTGGCTCTGTCCTGAATGATTTTGTAGTTGCACAGGATGGCTGTGGCGATGTGTGAGGCTGAGGTGGGCCTGTGAAGAAGGCAACATCCAGGGCGGTCGAGTCGAGGAGGTCCCAAACTTGGATTGCGTGCTTGATGAGGGAGCATGTGTTGAGGAGTATTCACTTGAGGTGTTCATCCATGCCCGGTATGGGATCATTTGGCAGTCCTGTGAGGGTGTGGAGCATGTGTGGCATAAAAAACGGTCTATGAGTGTTCCTCTGTCATCTAGATGGCAGGAAGAGGATCTTCTTGGGTTGAGGGCATGTAGTGTGTTTGAGTCGAACTAGCGGATGGAGCGAGCACCAGGATCCATGGTGCTGGGCGTGGTCTAGGCACTGCTGGGTGCAGATTGACTTGCCTTTGGCCAGGCGCACCTGCTGCATGTGGCCACGCAGTGGCTGGCATTAAAAAGGGGATTGAGGTGGGTGGTCTGGTAAGCTGGAACGCAGGAGGGTGGGAAAAGCACTTCACAGGGGTGCAGGGAAAACACGGGGAGAGTGAAGGGAGCGAGAAAGAGACAAGAAGGAAAGAGAATCAAAAAGGAATAAAAGACGGAAAAATAAAGCAGAAGTAAATCAGAAGTAAAATCAGAAGTAAAGAGGGACAGAATATACTTACATGTAGATGGCCACTCGGCCACCAGCGATGAGGCACAGATAAGAGTCTGCGTGTGGAGGTGGGCCTCAAATTGAGAGTCAGGCATGCTCTCAGTTTGATTGAGGCAGAGACAGCTGCAGCAGCAGCAACAGGTGGAGCTGCACAGAGGAGGGCAACAGACACTGACCAGGAGGTCAGAGAAGTCACCCTCTCAGTGGCCACCATTAAGAAGGGGAGGGATGCAGGGGGTCCAGTCAGCTGGAAGGCAGGAGGGAAGGAAAAGTGCTTGGCAGGGAGGGAGAGGGCAGGGCCACAGGAGCAGCAGCAGTGCGAGTAAAATGTGGGGAGAGTGAAGGGAGAAAGTAAGAGACAAGAAGGAAAAAGAATCAAGAAAGGAATAAAATACAGAAAAATAAAACAGAAGTAAAAAAACAAGTAAATCAGAACTAAAAGCAGAAGTAAAAAGAGACAGACAATCATTACATGCAGAAGGCCACTAGGCCACAAGGGAGGAGGCACAGACGGGTGTCTGCGGGTGGAGGTGGGATTTCAAACTGAGAGTCAGACATGCCCTTTAGTTTGCTCGAGGCAGAGGCAGCTGCAGCAGTGGCAACAGGTGCATAGAGGAGGGCAACAGATGCTGACTAGGAGGTCAGAGAAGTCACCCTCTCAGTGCCCACTGGCCGCCATTAAGAAGGGGAGGGATGCAGGGGGTCCAGTCAGCTGGAAAGCAGGAGGAAAGGAAAAGAGCTCCGCAGGGAGGAAGGGGGTTGGGCCTCAGGAGCAGTAGCGATGTGGGTAAAACGCGGGGAGAGTGAAGGGAGAGAGAAAGAGACAAGAAGGAAAGAGAATCAAAAAAGGAATAAAATAGATAAAAATAAAATAGTAGCAAAAAAACCTGAAGAAAATCAGAAGTAAAAGCACGAGTAAAGAGAGACAGAAGATACTTACATGAAGATGGCCACTTGGCTACCAGGAATGAGGCACAGACAGGAGCCTAGGGGTGGAGATGGGCCTCAAACTGAGAGTCAGGCATGCTCTCAGTTTGCTCAAGGCAGAGGCAGCAGCAGTTGCAAAAGGTAGAGCTGCACAGAGGAGGGCAACAGACGCTGACCAGGAGGTCAGAGGAGTCACCCTCTCAGTGCGCAGTGACCATCATGAAGAAGGGGAGTGATGCGGGGGGTCCGATCAGCTAGGAGGTGGGGGGGAAGCGGTTTGCAGGGAGGGAAGGGTCGGGGCCCAGGCGCTGCAGAGGTTCGGGGAAAACACAGGGAGAGTGAAAGGAGAGAGAAAGAGACAAAAAAGAAAGAGAATCAAACAGAAATAAAATACAGAAAAAAAAAAAAAGTTGTAAAACAACAGAAGTAAATCAGAAGTAAAAACACGAGTAAAGAGAGACTGAAGATACTTACATGAAGATGGCCACTTGGCCACCAGGAATGAGGCGCAAATAGAAGCCTGCGGGTGGAGGTGATCCTCGAAATGAGACTCAGTAAGGGTCTCAGTTTGCTCAAGGCAGAGGCAACAGTAACAGGTGGAGCTGCACAGAGGAGGCCAACAGACGCTGACCAGGAGGTCAGAGGAGTTGCCCTCTCAGTGTGTAGCGGTGCCATTTAGAAGGGGAAGACGGAGGCAGGGTGTCCTGTCAGCTTGGAGGCAGGAGGGCGGAAAAATGCTTCACAGGTGAGGGGGGGAGTGGGCCACAGGGGCAGCAGTGGCATGGGGAAAACACAGTGAGAGTGAAGGGTGAAAGAAAGAGACAAAAAGGAAAGCGAAACAAAAAGTAATAAAAGACTAAAAAAACAGAAGTTAAAAACAGAAGTAAATCAGAATTAAAAGTAGGAGTAAAGAGAGATGGAAGATATTTACATGCAGCTGGCCACTAGGCCACCAGGGATGAGGTGCAGGTGGGAGCCTGTGGGTGGCAATGGGCCGCGAACTGAGAGGCAGGCAGGCTCTCAGTTTGCTCAAGGCAGTGACAGCAGCCACAAGTGGAGCAGCACAGAAGAGGGCAACAGACGCGGGCCAGGAAGTCACTGACTACTTGCCAAAGGCACATCTGTAGATTGTAGCCACAGACAAAGCCACGCAGACTGAGTGAAACATAGTTGATGAATATGATATGTATATTGACTATCAAGCAGTTCACGAGGCTCTCAAACATGTAGTGCAACAGGTATCATGCAGTCATTGTGAAAGTTGATGTGAGTCACACCACAGGTGGCTGGTCTAAGTATGAATCATCGCAACAAAACCACATTGCTGTGAGAACCAAATTTTTCCAGCATGAATGCATGTGAGGGACAGGCATATGTATGTGACTAACAAACCCTAGGTTTAGGGTGAGTACAATGACAACAACATTCCACCAATGCATTTCCCATGACTTACACAGATCAATTTCACATGAATACCTGTTTTGGGATGTGTATCCATTCACATCCAGATTGTCATATGCACTGCTCAAGGATGTTTGTAGATAGATTATATGATTCCATTGCCGATCTGGCAGTTACATGCCCATAAGGAATTCACCTAGTCACACATGTTGCCAAATACTGCCAGCAAAGCCAAAGGCATGTACCTAACAATACCCTCAGCAGACATGCTAACTTGTCAAGAACCCTCTGAGATGCATTGTCCTGACTTCGTCTGAGCATAAAAGAAAGACTAAGTTTGTGAAAGTCAAGAAGTATCCGCAATAGAGGAGGCAATGCTCTTCTTGGAGAATTGTGCGTTGAGTCTTACTACAGAGATTGCAAGGAAAAGACTGTGAGAGAGATCCAAGATGGCCACCAGAATGTGCAGATGCTAGACACCTGGTCTAGTGTTCGCATCTTCAAGAACCAAGACAATTGTCCATGTGCATGCGCAAATTCTATGCTACGCACTTCAACAGTGTCCTGACAAGAACCGGATACTGTTTTGAGAGCGCACGTGTTCGTGAAGAGAAATTCGAGTCAGAACATTCAATTTGAGAAGCGCAAGTGGAGAATTCAAGTAAGGCAACATAATTTTGTTTGTTTGAAGGACATAAGATAAATTAGCGAGCAGAGAGTGAAGGAGGAGAATTACAACTACTAGAGAGTTACGAGTTCGGTATCTCCTATCAGTACATGACTTTAATAGACTCAGTGAGTAGCGTTTTTTCCTCAGCACAAGCGCAGTGATTCAGAGACTCAGAGAACAGTGTACTATTTTAGCTCAGGGTAAATATTCCAATGTCCAGAGAGCGGTATCTTTCCTTGCATTGTGTTAAAACTCAATAACTCAGAAAATAACACCTTGTAAGCTCAGAACAAATATTCAGAGAGTCAGTGAATAGAGACTTTCTGTAGCACAGTGGAAACATTCAAAGACTCAGGAAATAGTCATAGCGCTATGTAAACGCACAGAGAAATGGAGAATTGCAATTTAAGTCAGAAAGGATCGTAAATGAGAAAAGAGAAGGAGCAACATCAATAATTACATACGATCACTTAAATGAATATGTCAGCAATCCCCATTAGGGAGTGAATCAGAAGAATTTCATCATATTCAAACTACTATTAACAAAAGCAACACGAGAAACTACTGAGCACCTATACTATCCACTATTATGAGTGAACCTCAGCAATTAAGAGAGTGGTAATTCCTCAGATGAATCTTAGGTAAAGGTATATAAGAATAAATAAGTAACTATAGTGATCATTTAATTGGATATGGGCTGGAATAAAAAAGTTTTGTCCCTAGTAATTATTGTTGTAATCTTTTTAGGTTCCGCTCCAAAGGGATTAGAGGAGGGCCAGACAGGTCAAGCCCAAGACGAACCATACATCTGAGGCAGTCTCTCTTTTCCCATTCCCCTTTCCTCCTCTGTGGGTGTTGGGAACAGAGGAATAGATCAGTTGTGTGTAGTCCTGGTGGGGACTGAGGACTAATCATCAGCTCCTGAGGGAATCAAACTAGGTAATTGTAAAATGCTTGACAGATTGAACTGCCCCCCAGTTGTTACTGGGAAAATTAGATTACCTCCTGAGCAGAATGACCAAGGGTATTGATGTAAAGGCGTTAGCTACCATTTTGGAAGGGTTGCAAAAGCAGTTAAACAACACTGTAGAAGAAAACAAGGTATTGAGGGAGGAGTTGAGGACGGCAAATCAAGAAGCAGTTCAGATCAAATAAAAAATTAATGAGTTAGCAGCTACCTCCAAGCCCAATGACCAAGTATTTGCAGAATCCCGTAGAACTTCATCAGCAACTGGGGTATTCAGACAAGTAATTCATGCAATTTCCCCCATAATTCCCTAAGCCCAGCCGGAGCATTTTAATGGGGACCCGCATAAGGCGCAAATTTTTTTGACACAATGTTCTTTGCATTTTTTTGTGTAGGCCAGTAATTTGTTCAGAATACCAGTCCAAGGTGGCATTTATATTGTCTTATCTGACCGGTGATGCAGCAGCCTGGTCCATGCCTATAGTGTCAAGGAATGACCAAATTCTGTACCATTTTCCAGAGTTTAAAGAAGGGTTTCTATGAATATTTGATCGGCGATCTGCAGCTCAAGCCACTGATAATGAACTATTAGATTTGAAGCAGGGCAATAAGGAATTAATAGCTTATTGGACACATTTAATAAACTCATTGTGGACACCAATTGAACAGAATCAAAAAGGTCCGCTATTTTCTACTGTGGCCTAAAAGATTAATTGAAAGCTGCTTTAGTTCCAAAAAGGCCCTCAGAAATATCAGAATTAATTGATCTAGTATTACAGATTGACCATCGATTATCTGAAAGAAAAGCAGAGATGACAAGAGAATTTGGTCTACTCCCATCATGGTTCGATAGAATTAAGAATGACCATACAAAGTCTGGTGATGGAACAGAATTAGAGAAACCCATGCAGATTGACTCAATACGTGGACCATTGTCCAAGGAAGAAAAAGAAAAGTGAAGAGCTAACCACCTGTGTTTATATTGTGGAAAATCGGGGCATTTTGTTAAGGAATGTCCCAAGAAGCCTAAAGTAGGGCAGTCAGAAAAAGACAAGCTTCATCAGTAAGAGGAGTTGCCCTGATGAAAGCAGAAATCAAGTCAACTCCCACAGCACAGCAAGTGGCAAACACCTTACAGGCATCTGCCCCACATTTGGTACAATCAGTTCCTGCCAGGATTTGTGTTAAAATCACTCCGGGAATTTCAGTCATGATTGATTCTGGGGTGACAGGCAATTTTTGTGATATTAAATACGCCCGGTGGGTGGGAATAGGATTTGTGAAGAAAACCACACTGGAAGCAGTAAGAGCTGTTGACGGCACCAATCTCTCTTCAGGCCCAATTACTCATGAAACTGAACCAGTGCAGTTATTGGGATTCAAGGGTCACCAGGAGCAGATAATCTTTAATTTGATAGATGCAGCACAATTTAAATTGATCTTGGGGTTGCCTTCGCTCACTGAACATAATTCTTGGATAGATTGGAGTAAAAGAACAATAGAAATGGACCGCCCCTATTGTAAAGAAAATTGCTTCCAGGATCAAGTGAAGGCATCCAACGAAACTCAAGCAGGCTGTTTGGCAACTTATTCCCCCATGATTTGCATTCTTGATACCACAGAATTTCCAAAGGAATATGAGGATTTAGCCACGGTTTTGATGAAAAAGAGGCAGAGAAACTACTGCCACATCGACCGTATGATTGTAAGATTGAGTTGGAGCCGAGAGCAATCCTGCCATGTAGTCAGATCTACGCCTTAACTGACGCAGAGAATCGTCATCTGAAAGAATATTTAGATCTGCACTTGGCCAATGGATTTATTCGCCCCTCCCATTGTCCAGTCTCTTCCCCATTATTTTTCATAAACAAGAAGAATGGGGATCTTCAATCCTGTATAGACTAACAAGCACTCAATCAGGTTACAGTTAAAAACAGATATCCATTACCCTTGGTGTCAGTACTTTTGGACCAAGTAAAAAATGCTAAAATATATACAAAATTAGATTTATGGGGTGAATATCATTTGATTTGAGTGGCATCAGGGGATGAGTGGAAGACAGCCTTCCGAACTCGATATGGATTGTTTGAGTATCAAGTGATACCATATGGTTAATGCAACACCCCTGCGGCAGCATTTCATAAATAATGTGTTACGAGAATACCTTGACAGATTCACAGTGATTTACATAGACAACATTTTATTTTTTTCTGATTCCATGCAAGAACATGTGCCACATGTTTGATCAGTCCTCAAAAAAATTGCAAGAAAATCATTTCTATGTAAAGTTGGAAAAGTGTGTGTTTCATGTGGAGCAAGTGGAGTTCCTAGGATTTATCTTGTCTTCAGATCGGGTCAGTATGGATCCAGCTAAAGTAAAGGCCGTTCAAGGCTGGCCATCTCCTCACAGTGTTAAGGAAATCCAAAGTTTTTGGGGATTTGCCAATTTTTATCGAGATTCATTTTCAGCTTTTTGCAAACGGTCAGCCCAATCACTAATTTGCTAAAACAAGGCGTGAAGTTTGAGTG
This sequence comes from Pleurodeles waltl, assembly GCF_031143425.1. Taxonomy (NCBI): domain Eukaryota; kingdom Metazoa; phylum Chordata; class Amphibia; order Caudata; family Salamandridae; genus Pleurodeles; species Pleurodeles waltl. Next base: position 578,928,086 of record NC_090442.1, on the reverse strand, counting down.
GTCAAAACAAGCAAATTCTGGCTTCAATTTCCTGAAGAATTTCTTCACCATGGCTCCAATATTGATACACCCGAATTCCGAAGAACCATACTATGTGGAAGCGGACACCGCAGGAGCAGCAATTGGAGGTATTCTTTTTCAGAGACATACAGATATGGGGCAATTACATCTGGTTGCCTTCTTCTCTCGTAAATTGACCCCACCAGAAATATATATTCCATTGCTGATAAAGAGCTTTTGGCAGTCAAAGAGGCTTTTTATGAATGGAGACATTACCTGTTGGGGGCCCGTGTTTACTGACCATCGAAACCTGCAATTTTAAAAATCGTCCCGTACCCTTACAGCAAGACAATTACGTTGGTCACTTTATTTTGCAGACTTCAATTTTGTAATCACCTTTTGACCTGGAGTGTCCAATGGAAATGCAGATGCGCTGTCTCAGATTGATACCAAACCATCAGATGAGATTCTGAAAAAGAGTCTAATAATCCCAAAAGAGAAGTTTTTGTGTACTGTTCAGTATGCAGATTTGACCTTAGGAATTCACAAGGCATTAACAAGAGAAGAAATGTTAAAGTGGTCAAGTGAAGCTCCTGAAAGAGAAATCTAGAACAAATTTCCGTATCATAAGGACGCATTGTGTATATACCAACCACAGGGTTACAAAAAAATCTGTCAACCCTGTCAAGATGATCAATTAGCTGGTCACAAGGGAGTTCCAAAGACCTAAGAATTAATTAAGAGAAATTCCTTGTGGCCAAAGATGAAAGCTCAGATAAGACAATATGGCCCTCATTACAACCCTGGCGGTCGGTGTTAAAGCGGCGGCAATAGCGCCAACAGGCCGGCGGTTAAAAAAATGGAATCACGACCACAGTGGAAAACGTCAACATAGACAGCCACTTTAACACTCTGACCGCCACGGTGGTAGCAACAAACACCGCGGCGGTCACCTCCAACAGACAGGTGGAAGTCAATGTACCGCCCACCGTATTAAAAGATACCAATTTGCCAGCTTTTCTGGGGCAGTGCCAACGACATCAAAAGCACGGTGGAAACTGAACAACGAAGGAGAACCACTCACCTCTCGACACTCCATGAAGAACCAGGACGCCATGGAGCCCGAATTGCAGATCCTACCAATGTTGGTGTATCTACTAATACACCACAAAGTAGAAAGAAGGTGGTGGCCGTGGTGGCGACGACGGTGAGTACTGCACCAAGCACACAGGGGAGGGGAGGAGGGAAAAGAGAGTGACACACACACACGGCACACAACACCCCACCTTCACCCACAACTCCATGCACACAAACACATCCAACAACAATACTGATACACTCCGTCACCCCTTGGAAGAACGCAAGGACAAAAGGAAATGAGTCTAACCAGTGTTATGTTGGAACATTCAGATATAGCAAGAGAAAAGCAAATAATCAGTATATACAAATATTTACATTAAGTACACAAGGCCGTACACTGTCCCTTGTAAATGTCCGTGGACCAGTGGTCCCAAAAAGCATGGGCGAAGCCCACACATGACACCTGCCTCAAAACGGAGAGAACACAGCAGGGGCATCAGTTTGAAAAAACTCAGGCACCTCAGGGGGAAGGGGAGGGAGGCACCTCAGCCGGAAGATGGTACAACGTCACTGCTCCTCGAGGGGGGAGTCCTGGGGAGTGCAAAGCCACTGTCTCTCAAGTGGGTGACATGTTCTGGACGGGGCTTTGTGCCCAGAGTGCTTCATCCTGTCAAGGACTGGGTGAGTGGATGTATCTCTCCACTGGTTCTGGAGGGGGCTTTCTGCCCAGAGTGCTTCATCCTGCCAAGGATTGGGTGAGTGGATGTATCTCTCTACGGGTTCTGGAGGGGGCTTTCTGCCCAGTGATGCTGCACCTGGGGTGTGGCAGTTAAAATCCTCTTACCTGGGTGTCTGAGCCATGAAATGTACATGGAACAGGTAGCATGATGCTCCATGGAGGCAGAGCCACACTCCATCCTGTGGTGACTTAGGCTGCCATCTGCTTGTCGTGCCAGTGCTGGAGGTGGTGCCTCAAGTGGCATGTCCAGGGTTCAGGACGTCAACCTGCAGCCTCAGACGGCTGCCCACTGGTGATGCTGCTGACGTCCAACAGAGTGGTACCGGCAGGGCACGTGTCATTGCAGAAGGTGGTGCAGGTGGCGGTGGTGGCGGCAGAGATGCTGCCGGTGCTGGCTGTGGTGCAAGTATCTGATGTGGTGGAGGGAGACACCATACCATCTCTGGCAGCCTCGGATGGCTGATCCTTGGGGAGGATGCTGCAGACTGACATTGTGGCAGCGGCAGTGCAGGTGGCGGCGCAGGTGGCGGTCGTTGCGGTGGTGGTGACTGTGGTACGGTTCGCTGCCATCCCTGATGAAATGGTGGTCACCAGCCCCTCACCAGGAGGCATCGTGCCCTGAGGTGACTTTCCCTTTGTCTTGTGGCCCTTCTCCATCTTGGCAGTCACTGCAGGGACCTTGGCACTGTTCTCTCTGTGTTTAGTCGAGGCCTTGCTGGGCGGGTGGTGTGACTTTCCCCTGCTGGAAGACGGGCCCTTTTTGACCTTTGCAGGTGGCGGAATAGGGTGGTCCTTCATGTCTGTAGGTGGCACACTGGCAGCTCTGATGGGAGCCCCCTTCGATCCACCCTGACTTGCATGGATCACAGCAGACGCAGATGTGGTGGCTGAGGTGCTGGCCTGGGATCTAGACATCCTGGCCCTAGGGGACGGATGGGGGGAGGTGTAGGGAGGAGGTTCAAGTTAGCTAGGAAACATTTTTTTGACACACTGGGATGGGAAGATGGAGTGGGTGTGGGAGTGGAGGAAGAGGTATTTGTTATAGGAGGTGTACGTCTGCTGAGTTTGGGTGAAGGTGCATGGGCTGGAGGCTGTTGTGAGGTGGATGGCTGTTGAGTGGGTGTGTGCCTGCGTTTGTGTACTTTGGGAGGAGGGCTCACAGACACACTGGGAGAAGACACAGGGGATGTGTGAATGGTAGTGGGGGTGGTGATTGCACTTGAGTGGTGTGTTGTGATGGGCGTGCTGGTGATGGAGGCAGTGGTTGATGATGTAGTGCATGCAGGTGTGAGTGGAGACAAGACTGGGAGGGAGGTGGAGGATGTGGAGGAGGGGGACACAGTGGAGGAAGTGGATGTTGGTATGTGTGCATGGGTATGGTGCTTGTGTGAGTGCCTGTGGGATGTGTGGTGCTTATGTTTTCCTGAGCCACTTTTGTCTGTTGATGTGCGTGCATGCTGGTCTGATGGTGTTCATAGGATAGGCTGAGGAAGAGGGGATTGGGTCTGGGTAGTGGAAGTTGGAGGGGGGAGGCTGGACACAGGGACAATGGCTGCCATCAATGTTGAGGCCAGAGCCTGAAATGCTCTCTGTTGGGCCGCCACACCAGAATGAATGCCCTCCAGGTATCCATTTGTTTGCTGCAAATACCTCTCGACACCCTGGATGACATTCAGAATGGTTGACTGCGCAACAGCGAGGGATCTCAGGAGGTCAATAGTCTCCTTAACGAGGGCAGCAGGGCTAACTAGGGTAGGGCCTGAGGTGCCTGGGGCAAAGGAGATGCCCACCCTCCTCGGTGAGCGGGCACGGGAAACACGTTGAGGGGCTGCTGGGAGGGCGGTGCTGGTAGAGGGGGTGGCGGCTGTATCAGTTGTTGGGGTGGGCACAGAGGTGTCCACCACCTCCAGGGAGCTTCCATCGGAGGAGGAATCGATGTCACTGGTCTCCCCCCTGTCCCCGTCGCTCCCCTCACCCTCCGTCCCACTGGTGCCTTCACCCTCCGTGGATTCACCCTCCTGGCCCATGTGGGATGCAGCTCCCTCTGTCGCCAGTGCCTCTGCTCCTCCATCAGTTGATGCTAATGCTCACAAGGACAGGGTGACAAAACAAGAAGGGGGGGAGGACAGAGGACACACATGGTCAATGCCAGCAACACCACTACTGTTGGCGTACACAAAAACACACAGAGCTGCCCTGTGCACTAGGCCTTGCCCAACCAGTCACTATGGTAGTCACCACCCCATGGGGTACAATGCCTAATGCCAGCATGTGCACATCTGACACCCACAGGACCCTGCACACTAGTAGCTGCCCAATTGTAGCATTGGGGTAGGGTGCTTGTGAGCCTTCAAACAAGGGAGCTACCCTGGCATGACCGCCCTGGCCTAGGGGCACCCACAGCGCACCCCCCATACCCAGATCCCTCCTAAACCGTGCAGAGTCAGTTTTATGACACTGTACTCACCCCCTTGTGGCTGCTGTGATTCACTCAAGTGCCCATCCAACTCTGGATAGGCCACCGCCAGGATGCGAAACATCAGGGGGGTCATGGTGCGATGGGCACCCCTTCCACATTGGCAGGCCAGCCCCAGCTGGGCCTCAGCTGTCTTCTTGCTCCAGCAGCCCAGGTCCTCCCATCTCTTGCGGCAGTGGGTGCTCCGTCTGTGATAGGCCCCCAGGGTCCACACTTCCTTGGCGATGGCACGCCAAATACCCTTCTTCTGGTGGACCCTGACCTAGAGGAAAAGTACAGGAGGAAAAGGAATTACTCACCCGTCTGGACCATCATACTCATTGGCCAACAGTTCCCACCCATGCCCTGACGCACATACACTGACCATCCTAACATGCATCCTTCAGCCCCCCCCAACATGTGGCTTCCATCCACATCACTCCAAACAGGCATTGCCCACGCATCATGCTCACAGTGTACTCACCTGTTTGTACAGAGGACCGCAGAGTAGCATGTACTAGGGGAGGACCCCATCCACCAGTTTCTCCAACTCCTCTGCAGTGAAGGCAGGAGCCCTTTCCTCAGACCCTGTAGCCACGGTTGCTTCCAGACTCAGGTCACAGCAGCACTTTCAGTGTAGGTCCTCTCCTGTTGATGGTCAGGTATCAAGTGAGTGAACAGATAGAAAATGGTGGTCACGTCCACAGTGGTGCGTACTGTCACCACCGGCGTACATGGCCATTGGCTCCTGGAACCCATAGGGCCCAATGATAACCAATGCTGAGTTGCACGGCATTCTCCGATCGCCTTCTGTGACATTGCACAATGCAGGCGCAGTTACCTCATTTCCCCTTGTCCCTCCTCACAAATCAGGCAGCCGCCATTTCAGTGGTGCACATGGCATGGCACCTAACTGCATCACAGCACATTTTGGCACATATACGGACTAACTATTGCATACACGGATTTACTAATAATACTGCAGACACAGTTGTGCAACCTATGTGGTAAATGACCCTCTGCTCACCGTTCTCCTCCATAGGCTACAACCGCTGTGGCAGATGATGAGATGGCGGCACCCTCTGGTGTACAGACCCCTGGTGGACCTGTCGACAATGGAAGACAGACACATCATAATCACATACAGACTTGATTGTGCCACAATCCAAGACCTGTGTGCCCAATTGGAGCCAGACCTGATGTCATCTATCCACCAGCCCAGAGGAATACCCCCTCTAGTGCAAGTCCTGTCAGTGCTCCATTTCCTAGCAAGTGGCTCCTTTCAAACTACAGTGGCCTTGCATTAGGGATGTCTCAGCCAATGTTTTCTAACTGTTGACCAGAGTTGGGTCTGCCCTGCTGAAACACCTGCACAGCTACACCGTGTTCCCCCAGGTGGAGGATTTGCCCATAGTGAAAGCTGACTTCTGTGCCCTGGGACATATCCCCATCATTGGGGGCATTGATGGTACACATGTGGCATTTGTCCCCTCCCGCAGTGTACAGAAATAGAAAAAACTACCATTCGATGAATGTGCAAATGGTGTTTTTGGCAGACCGTACATCTCCCATGTGAATGCCAAGTATCCTGGCTCTGAGCATGATGCCTATATTTTGAGGAATAGCAGTATCCCTTACTCCAGAGACACCGGGTGTGACTAATAGGTGAGCCCAAGGTCCCCACATAGTATGAATAGGTGTCTGGGTATGGGGTAGTCCCTAAGGGTTTGTGTGTCTAACACGTATCCCTCGACATTTGCAGGTGACTCTGGTTACCCCAACCTCTCATGGCTACTGACCCCAGTGAGGAATGCCAGGAGAAGGGCAGAGGACTGCTACAATGAGGCACATGGGCGAACTAGGCATCTTATTGAGAGGACGTTCGGCCTCCTGAAGGCCGGTTTCCGGTGCCTCCATCTCACAGATGGCTCCCTATACTACTCACCGAAGAAGGTGTGCCAGATAATCGTGGCATGCTACATGTTACACAACCTGGCCTTGAGACACCAGGTACCTTTTCTGCTGGAGGATGAGCCTGGTGATGGTCTTGTGGCAGCAGTGGAGCCTGTGGACAGTGAGGAAGAGGTGGCAGAGGAAGAATATATTGACAACAGAAAAAACATCATCATGCAGTACTTCCAGTGACACACAGGTAAGAGACTGTAACTCCTCATCACATTTCAGAACACTGTAGGACACTGTACATGTCAGACCCTTCACCTCTGTCTCTGGACACTGACTGTTCCCTTTGGATTTACTTTTTACAAATCTGGGTACTACAATCTGCCTTCTGCTATATGTACTGCTGGCCAACAACTGTCATACATTGGTATGAGTAAATTAACATTTACATTGATATTTATTGCTAATGTTGTAATAATACATTTGTGAAAGATCAGACTGACTCCAGATTGCTTTTTGATTAAAGGGTGTTTATTTAGGTGGTAATGAGTATAGGGGTATGTGCAAGGGGTTGGGGTAATGGCGGAGGAAGGTCCATAGTAGTGTCCATTCTCTTGGTATCACAGGTGCATTGTTCAATGGGGCATAGGAAGGGGAGTAATGGCAGTTCTAGGTGGACAGGGTGACAGAGGGGGACAGAAGGTTGACAATCAGGAGAGTCTTATTTCCTGGCGGGGGTCTTGGCAATGTTCTCTGTCTTCTGCCTGGATCGCAGAGACCGTTTGTGGTGTGGTTCTCCTTCTGCAGAGGGTGGGGTGATGGTGGCCTGTTGTCCACTAGCACCGATGGAGGTGGAAGGATGTTCATCGGTTTGGCTAGTCTCAGGGGTCCTTTGTTGTGCCACTGCCTCCCTTGTGGTCTTGCCAATGTCAGCCAGCACCCCTGCTATGGTGACCAGGATGGTGTATATTTTGGTGAGGTAATCCCTGATGCCCATGTAGTGTCCCTCCTGCAGCCGCTGGGTCTGCTGAAACTTGTACCAGTACCGTGCCCATGGTCTCCTGGGAATGGTGGTATGCTCCCATGATGCTGGAGAGTGTCTCGTGGAGAGTGGGTTCCCTGGACCTGTCCTCCCCTTGTCACACAGCAGTCCTCCCAGTTTTCCTGTTGTCCTGTGCCTCTGTCCCCTGAACCGTGTGCCCACTGCCACTGACCCCAGGTCCCTGATCGTCCTGGGTTAGTGGGTTTGCCTGGGGTCCCTGTAGTGGTGGACAGTGGCATGGGACTGCTGGGTGGGTGCTGTGCTGGTGTTTCCTGAGGGGGGAGGTTCTGTGGTGGTATGGGACTGTGGCAGGGGAACCAACTGTCCAGAGGTCCCAGATGGCCTCTTCTGTGAGGGGACTTGATATGGCTGGCACCTCCTGTCTGGTGATGTTGGGTAGGGGTCCTGTTGGGATGTAAATGCATTGTTATTGTATCTGTGTGTGCCATCTTGTGCAATGGGTGTCTTCCCCTGTATTAATGTGCTTGCACTGTCACCTTGGCCTTGTGTGATTGGTGATTATGTGGGTTGCGTGAGTCTCTCTACTGGGTATGCTGTGGTGATAGGTGTCCATGCAGGTCGGTGATGGGAGTCCATGCATTGTTGTTGCATGCAGGGCTTGGTATTGGGTTGGGTGGGTTCTGATGGTGGGGTATATGTGAGGTGTCGGAGTGATAGGTGTGAGGGTAGGGGTTTGTGATGGCATGTAGGTAGGGTGGGGGATGAAGTAGTAAAGATTTGCCTTACCAGACTCCAGTCCTCCTGCTATCCCTTCGAGGCCCTCAGGATGCATGATCGCCAAGACTTTCTCCTCCCATGTTGTTAGTTTTAGGGGAGGAGGTGGGGGTCCACCGCCAGTCCTCTGTACAGCAATCTGGTGTCTTGATACCACGGAACATACCTTCCCCCGTAGGTCGTTCCCCCTCTTCCTGATGTCATCTCTGGTTCTGGGATGCTGTCCCACCGCGTTGACACTGTTGACGATTCTCCGCCATAGCTCCATCTTCCTTGCAATGGAGGTCTGCTGCACCTGTGATCCAAATAGCTGTGGCTCTACCCGGATGATTTCCTCCACCATGACCCTGAGCTCCTTCTCAGAGCCTGGGGTGTCTTTGACGTGCGAGTGATGTGTGAGGTGATGTGTGGCGGTGATGTGTTGTGGTGTGTGCTGTGAGGTGCGTGGATGGTGTATGTGTGATGGTGTTCTGTGCCTCTGGATGATGGTGTGGGCTTTGCTTTTCTCTCTCTCTGCTTCTTCAAATGTTTTCGCTGTAAGGGGTTGTGTGTAATATGGGTGTGTCTTTTATGGTGGTGTGGGTGTGTGGGTGTGGTGTGTGTATGTGTGTCAGGTGTGTGTATTTTGAATTGTCCAATGTGGTGTGGTTTTGTAAGTTTGTGTGTATTTTTAGCGCAGCGGTGTGTACCGCCAATGGTTTACTGTGGTTGAGAGACCGCTGCGGTGATTCGTGGGTCGTGATACTGTGGCCGTATTCCTGTTGGCATGACGGTGTGGGTTTTGCTATCACCAGTTTATCACTGACCTTTGGTGTGGCAGACTTGTGTGGGTGTCTGTATAGTGGCAGATTTCTCTGTGTGGATCATAATACCGGTAGTGTAATACCGCCGCAGTCACGGTATGTTGGCAGCCATCGATACGGCGGTAAGCAGGATTTTCTGCCAGAGTTGTAATGAGGGCCTATGTGTCAACTTACGAACAGTGTCAAAAAGGAAAATCAAGTTGGTCCGCCCAACAAGGCCTTTTAAGACCATTACCCACAGCTGCTTACCCTAGGCATACAGTTACCATGGATCTCATTGTTGATCTTCCTAATAGCCAAGGCTATAACACCATATCACAACATGTAGTACGAGCCCATGGAATTCCAAAGATTTTAGTTTCTGATCAGGGGTCTCAATTTATTTCCCATTTTTGGAGGGCCTTCACTAAGAGGTTAGGTATAGGGTCATGTTTCTCTACCAGCTATCATCTGAAACAGAGGGGTAGACAGAGAGGGTAAATCCTGAGTTAGAAACATACTTACGACTCTATCTTTTCGAACAAGATAAAGAATGGCAAGAACTAGTTTGGACAGCCGAATTTGCATATAATGACGCTGTACATTCCACCACCAGTTTTACACCCTTTTACCTTAATCACAGCAGACATCCTAATGTGGTTTTGGGTAAAGAAGGTCACACAGATACAGCAGTTGAGGATTTAGTAAAAAAATTACAGGCCTAGTGAGGGCAGAGAAAAAGATCGCTCATCCAAAAACTTCATATAAGGCCCAAGCAGATAAAAAGAGACGGGAAAGTCCAATTCTTAAAAAGGAGATAGAGTCTGGTTGTCCACACGTTATTTACATCTCAAAGGAAATCATAAGTTTCAGCCTAGATTCATAGGTCCATTTAAAGTGGACAAAATGATAAATCCAGTGGCAGTTAAATTGCACCTTCCCACTCACTTAAAAATGTATACAGTGTTACACATCTCATTTTTAAAAAACAGTCCTTAAGAATTATGATTAAATACCCCACCAGTTCCAATCCAGGTTAACTCCGCAGATGAGTTTGAGATGAATCAGATTCTGGACTCTAAAATTAGGAAAGGCCGACTGTATTACTTGATTGACTGGAAAGGATTTGGTCGTGAAGAAAGATCTTGGGAACTTCATAGTAATGTGCACGCATCAAGATTGATAAATACATTTCACAGAACCCACCCAAACAAACCAAAGATGGAGAGCCGTTTTTTGAGGGGGGTTCTGTCAAGAACCCTCTGAGATGCAATGTCCTGACTTTGTCTGAGCATAAAAGAAAGACTAAGTATGTGAAAGTCAAGAAGTATTTGCCATGGTGGAGGCAATGTCCTTCTTGGAGAATTGTGCTTTGAGTCTTACTACAGAGATTACAAGGAAAAGACTGTGAGAGAGATCCAAGATGGCCGCTGGAATGTGCAGATGCTAGACACCTGGTCTAGTGTTCACATCTTCAAGAACCAAGACAATTGCCAATGCGCATGCGCAAATTCTGTGCTACGCATTTCAGCTGTGTCCTGACAAGAATCCGGTAGTGTTTTGAGAGCGCACGTCTTCGTGTAGAGAAATTCCAGTCAGGCCATTCAATTTGAGAAGAGCAAGTGGAGAATTCAAGTAAGCCAACATAATTTCGATTGTTTGGAAGACATAAGATAGATTAGCGAGCTGAGAGTGAAGTAGGAGAATTACAACTACTAGAGAGTTACGAGTTCAGTATCTACTTTCAGTACATGACTTTAATAGGCTCAGTGAGTAGTGTTTTTTCCTCAGCACAAGCGCAGTAATTCAGAGACTCAGAGAACAGTGTACTACTTCAACTCAGGGTAAATATTCTGATGTCCAAAGAGTGGTATCTTTCCTTGCATTGTGTTAAAACTCAATAGCTCAGAAAATAATGCCTTGCTGGCTCAGAGCAAATATTCAGAGAGTTAGTGAATTGAGACTTTTTATAGAACAGTGGAAATATTCAAAGACTCTGGAAATAGTCATAGCGCTATGTAAATACACAGAGAAACAGAGAATTGCAATTTAAGTCGGAAGAGATCGCAAATGAGAAAAGACTGTAATTAAACTCTTATGACTACAAAAAAGAGAAGAAGCAACACTGATGTTACATACAATCACATAAATGAATATGTCAGCAATCCCCATTAGGGAGTGAATCAGAAGAATCTCATCCTATTTAAACTACTATTAACAAAAGCAACACGAGAAACTACTGAGCACCTATACTATCCACTATTATGAGTGAAGCTCAGCAATTAAGAGAGAGGCAATTCCTCAGATAAATCTCAGGTAAAGGTTTATAAGAATAAATAAGTAACTATAGTGATCATTTAATTGGATGTGGGGTGGAATAAGAAAGTTGTGTGTCCCTAGTAAGTATTGTTGTAATCTGTTTAGGTTCCACTCCAAAGGGACTCGAGAAGGGCCAGGCAGGTCAAGCCCTAGAAGAACCATACATCTGAGGCAGTCTCTCTTTTCCCATTCCCCTTTCCCCCGCTGCGGGTGCTCGGAACAGAGGAATAGATGCATTGCGGGCAGTCCAGGTGGGGAATGAGGACTAATCATCTGCTCCTGAGGGAATCTAACTAGGTAATCGTAAAAAACTTGACATAACTCCTAGACAGTAAATCATGTTGGAGACTCTAATGAGGAAACAACAAACTTTAATGAAACCATAAATATGTCACTAAATCTATCTAAACTACCAAACCCAACTATCCTAACCTCACCTTCACTACCTAATACTAATGAATACCTACAACTATCTCATTGTTACCTAACTTATACTATACATTTAACTCTATCATGAGCAACAACCCCTCCCTGACCACCTTAAAACCAATCTGCAGACAAGGACAACAGTAACTACAGTTACACATGAACTAACAAAACATCTAGGCCTAAACAAAGATATATATTTTTTCAGTTTTTATATTTCTGTATTTTTTGTATTTATTATTTTCCTGGATACACATACCTTAAATATCAACCCCTACCCACTACAAACACCTAATTAAAAGAAAAATGTATCCACCCCTAGGAAAACTACAATACACTTCAACTAACCTACACTGCACTAACTTCTGTAAACTAAGCTTTCTAAATCCTGAACAATAAATGCAACTATCTACAAGGGAATGGATGAAAGGGTCCATTTGACTCATCCTGCTCCTCATGGTTTGAGTCCCACTTGCTTTATTTCCTGCAGCAGGATGAGTATGGTGTCCATTTTATGCTCAAGGCTGGTGACACAGTATTTCAAATCAGCCACTTCCACATGTCCCGCTCAAAGTCATTTGACAGTACATGTTGGGTGCCATGGGATACAGGTTGAGCTGTGTGACTGTTGGTGGAGGTTGATGGAACTTCTTCCTCAGACCCACCCTTGTAGGCCCGAGCCTTGCCGGTGGTTGCTGATCCCAACATGGGAACCCCTTGTGGAAAGTCACTCCAGGACCCAGATGCTTTATCCTTTTCAAAGGTCTTTGCCATCCTCCTATAGGCCTTGTACACCTATAGGATTTTGCAATACCTTTCTTCCTTCAGCTCATGGTTTTTCTGATGGTCAGGGGTCATGTTCCTTGTGTAATCTTGAAAACAGGGAAATTGTTGGTCTCTGAGGTGGGAGGAGATGTGGATGTGTCAAAGAATGTCCAGGATGAGTCTAGCGGCTACATTCTGGATTCTTTGTAGTCTTGATTGTAGTTTCTTGGTGATGCCGGCATAGAGTGCATTTGTGTAGTCCAGTTTGCTAGAGACGAGTGCATGGGTGACTGCCTTCCTCATGTCAGAGGTGAGCCACTTGAAGATCTTTCAAAGGAGTCAGAGGGTGTGGAAGCATGACGATGAGACGGTGTTGATTTGTCGGGTCATGATTAGAGAGGAGTCTAGGATGATGCCTGGATTGCATGAGTGGTCTGTGGAAGTGGGGGTTTCTCCCAGTGTGCTGGGCAACCTGGAGTCATTCCAGTCAGAAGTAGTGGAGCAGAATACGAATATCTCTGTCTTGTCTGATTTGAGTTTGAAACAGCTGGCTTCCATCCAGGTAGCGACTGCTCTCATCCCATTGTGGAAATTACCCTTGGCTTTTACAGGGTCATCGAACAGGGAGAGGATCAGTTGCATATCATCGGTGTAGGACACTATGTTTAGCCCATGTTGTTTGATGATTTTGGGTAGCGGGGCCATGTAGATGTTGAAAAGCGTTGGGATGAGGGATGATCCTCACCCCAGGATTTGACGGGGGCTCGTGGAAAGGCAATTCAATGACGTTACATTGAAATCGACTTGCTGATCTGCCTCTACTTTTGACTTTGCTGCAGTCGAAGAAAATATCTAAGAAACTTTCTAAGTGTGAAGATAAAACTTTAACCAAGGCCTCTGGTTCAGAGTGTCTGAGCAGGGCTCCATTGCGGTCATCCTCAAATTTTGACTTTGCCCCAGTGGAGTGCGGCCAGGTGTCCCTAGTCGGCGCTTTTGGTTTTAAGGTGCTAGAAAGCATTTTTTCATTTAATCTTCAAAAATCCATGTCTCCAGTTCCCTACATTGGATGCTTGTCATTTTGGTGTCATTTTAAATTTACTGTTTTGTGGAAATTAAATGCTTTACACACCAGTCTCCTAAATTAAGCCTAATTTTTTGTGGGCCAAGCTACCAAGGGTTGAACAGGATTAATTTATTGAGTACTTGACTGGACATAGTGATAGTACCTACCTGACCTTAACAATAATGCACTTTCCAACAGAATCACATGAGCATGGGCACCCACACAACTGCACAAGAGGATGCACCCTCTGTTGCTGTTACAGCCAGTATGTGTCCGCACACTACAGATTTGTAATGAATGTCAGCACATACAGACAGGCATTTGCCAGGGCCAAGGGGGACCACAAAGTGTGTGTAAGGGGCCATCTGCATTACTTATACCACACAGAGTGTGGTGAGGATACTGTTGCACTTAAGGTAACATTTCCAAATGGGATAGCTTGTGAAGGTGCCTTGACTAGTCCATTTCAAATGATTTGTAGTGCACATGATTTTCACTCATGCTGAGGTTGAAATGTTACCACTCCATGCATGCCTTTACGTGACCTCTGATATACTAAGTACAGCAAGGTGGCGTACATCGAAACGTGACTACAGTCTGCATGAAGGTGGTGTTGCTTGTGCATAGCAGTAGGTGTACACATGCAATGATCATGTATTTTAACATTGTGACAGGTAAAGGGACTCATGTGCCAAACTTGTCAGACATCCCCAGTAGAGCATAGACAAGGATGAATCAATTGACGTGCCCTTGTATCATCTGCTTCAATGTGCCCTGCATTATGTAGCTCACATTGTCCATGTTGGACTGGGCCATGGATAACACATGTGCATACAGGTGTTGAATGAAGTGTGATGCCAAATGACAGAAGATTATGTGGATATGGGAGCCCCTTATATAGCCCCATGTTGTCATCCACATGTTTACATTGGTCATGCAGGTTATCCATGTGGGTTGTCCAATAATGATGCGCCAACAATGTTCCTACAGTACACTCATTACACTGAGGGACACCAGTGAGCTTCTTGGGGTGCATTCTGTTACGCAATGTTTAAGAGTCCATGTTGTGCCATACAGTGCATAACCCAATGGATATTTTTGAGAGGCTTGTGCCACCAGATGGTCCATGGGAGAGATGACACTAGTGCCATTGGTCTGTGTGCCTAGGGTCAAATCTATATGACTTGCTATCCTAGAAGAGCCTGCTAGCAGCTTAGTTTTGGCTTACAGGAGAGGAAGTCTTATTATTTATTTCTGGAATTCGTTATGATAAAGTCAATTGTGGCGGTTTGTTGGATTTCTCATTGTCAAGCTTTGGAGTCCTGTTATGACACATTTAGCTCCTTCCTAGCACTATTTGGGCTTAATTTATATATTTTCATGTAGGCAGAGGGAGCTATGTTTCTACTGTGTGAATAAACTTTGATATGCAGTCTTCACCTCACCAGGGCATATCACACATCTTTTGAAATGTTCCTGCTTATACTTACATGGCACACCATCCCTCGGGCACCTAGAGGAGACCTTAGGTGTGAAGTTTATATAGGAAGTATATTTTCCGTCTAAGTCAATTTTGCACACTTTAAATTGTTTGGAGACAGTCTGCAGGGCTGACTTAAAAAATGGCAGCAGGCAACAGAGCAGTGCACACTGCAGTGCAGGAAACCTACTTGGCCTCTAAACCTCCCTGCCCTAGTATATACTTATTACTTATAGATAGTTTGATTCCCTCTTGCCCTACTATCTATTAGGTACTTACAGGAGTCTGTCATTGGCCATTGTAACTGTACCACTTTACAATATACCTTTTATTCAGAGGAGTGGCCCTGGGCCTGGTTAGTAGACCCAGTGTACAGCCAGTGTCAGTCACCACCAGCATCAGTCATATAAAATTGGGTGAACATACTAAAAGGCTTTCTCACACTGTGACTGGGCAAGTAAATTTCCTGCACACTGGTTGTGCTTATACTGTATGTGTCGTTTCGCATAGGCACAGTGATTCTTATTCTCATAATCTCCTGACATGGTAAGAGTAATTCACACATGTACCACAAATATTACTAGTATATGGTACATCAGCAATGTTGCTGCTAGTTACAGTGCATTTTGTGCTTGTTCCACATCATCCCCATACTCATCGTCCAGTTCTTCCTGCTCCTCAGTATCATTGGTTCAAGGAAGGTTATGCCCTGCACCTATATTCTGCAATATGCAGCACACTAGTATTAGTTAAGCTGCCATTGCTGGTGAGTAGAGTAGAGTAATTGGCCACCCAAACATATCCTGACTCCTGATTTAGTACTTGTATACTCTGGAAGTCCCCGCAACAATGTTTCAGATCCAGTTTAGGACATGAATGTGGCTCAGCTGGGCTTCCATATAGGTGTGTTTGTGAGAGGGACTCACCCACAGCTGCAGTCAATATCCTTTGTCAGCTGCACAGTGAGTAGAGGTGAATTGGGGGAACAATCATTTCAGATAATTATTCTGTGTCTTGATTGACTCATAACTTTTGCCAACAGTATGAGGTGTGCTATGACATTGTTTGGCATACATGCAAGATGATCGCTGATTTGGCTGACACTGTGCTACACATACAGGCATACTGTCCTCTGTCATACACTTAGGCCCACATTTATACTTTTTTAGTGCCACATTTGTATCATTTTATGACGCAAAAGCGTTGCAAACTTACAAAATACAATTGTATTTTGTAAGTTTGTGCCACTTTTGCGTCGAAAAGCAGCGCAAATGCGGTGCTAAAAAAGTATAAATACGGGCCTAACTATTTGTCATAAATAAGTGCAAATGACGTATATGTGGTGAGTTGTCACCAGTGAAATGATTGTTTCAGTCATTGAGTTGTCATATATCTCACACTGATCTATTGTTGCAGTTTGTGACTACTATTTTCAGGCATTAGCATTTAGTTTGGGCCTAATGCATCATGTAGTGATTTTGATCTGTCTGTTTTTCATTTATACCAACAGTTATTTGGCTGAAATGAGTGTTTTCAGTTCAACATGTTTGTTCAACAGCCAATGCAAACATTACACAACACACTTTTCCGAGGATGAGGATGATGACTCCGTTCACACTTAATTGATGACTGTTGTGGCCTACTTATGGTTTCCTGAATGTGGATGAGTTGTTTTATATTGGGACTTACATAAACTCCAAGACTTTCTTATCACTCAGATTATGTCAAACCATTGCTTGTGTCTAAATATTTAAATTTCAGTGTGATTACCAATATACGATCGCCATTCACTGTGAGTTAGTTTCCATGTCCAAAATGATGTATGAATAACTTTGTGCACCTAGATGTTTTTTAATTCATTATTTAATACTCACTTTGTAAGTTACAGCTCTGGTGGCACTTATTGTTTTGTCTGTAAATCTGATTTGTGTTCTACCAATAGTGTTAACGTTGTGCTATACATTATCCTCATATATTAGTGTGGGATCCATTATCACCTTCAACGTGACTATGTGCAGATGAATCCCAACACATTTATGTTACTCGTTGGGTCATAGACCTTCTCTTCTAGTATCTTTCTGAAAACCCTACAGCACACAGCTGATTTTTGCATATGACAATCTGAGTGAAGCATGATTTACTATGAGGGACAAATGTTTGATAGTCAACATGGGCACTTAAAATAGACACATGTCACTCTTTGGCAAAGTGTATGTCATTGTTCATTCATTTTGCAGTGTGAAGTGAAATGATAGAAATGGTACTTGTATGGTAAAGCATTGACAACTAAACAGTCATAGTGATGTTGTGGGATTATATTTTATGTTCAATAAGTAATTGTAGAATTTTGTTAATTGAGGTCATGTATTTATATGGGCTCATAAATATACCATTTCAATCAGTATTTGTTGATAGTGGAGCTGATGTCACCCATACCTTATTCTGGAATTCAGAATATTGTTGGACCAAAATTTCTGTATTATATGCCTTCACATTTTTTATGACTGTTGCAGTGAAAAAGTCCACTATTATAACACATTTGAAATAAACAAACAAGATGATAGTTTGACCTGTGAAAAAATATTTATTGTTAGCTCACTCAATTAAAAAAGCAGTGGCAAATGATGTTATTAATATTTCGTACAAAAATTGGCTACTATTCAGTCTCGTCTGCCATGACCTGCCAATGTGTGCTCAATATTAGCTCCAGATTTGTCATCTTTATCATGTTCAGTTGATTGCACAATGATACTACCCATGTGACATGTGTCTTCAGACATATGTTGTGCAATAATGTACAAACCAACAGGATTTTACAATCCATTGGTGGTGACTACAGTAGTCTAACTCCTGATTGATCAAGGCTAAAACTGAACTTTAGGGCCCCAAACATGCAATACACAATATTTCAAATTTTTCTCAGAGCAGAATTATATGTTTTCTTTTCATCCGTCTGGGGGAATATTGATAGGGAGTCATGATCCATGCTACAAACCATATCCTTGGTCACCTGAAATGAGAACAAAAGCATTTAAATAACTGATTTGTTGTTGTTGTTCTGTCCATTATGTATGTTGGCTAATTCCTACCCATTGTAGTAATTTTAAGTTGATAAGTCTTAGATATTGTTAAACATTGCTTTACACATGAATGTTCATTATATATGTTTCATTGCACATATTGTACAGAGTGTTAGACATACAACACATCAGCATGATAATATTGTTGGTTATGCAGAAAATTAGTATGATGAGTAAGAGTGTGTGTATCAGCTATATCAGAATTGTACTGAATACGTATGCAATGTTTCCAACTTTGGACAATGTGATCTTGCATACCTTATGAGCTATTTAGGTAGGGACAGTGACTGCAACTTAAAGACTCAGAAATAAATGTATCCCAAATTCACCTTTGAAGTCCTTGCTTGTCTACATAAGTATTGTACTGTAGGAGATTAGTTGGCAAATCTTTCCATGAATAGCTGTAAATTTAGCCTTTATTCAGAATGTGAATTGGAAATGTTAATTGGGATTCGTCATACTTCAAATATTGCTTTTTTTCGCAGTGAGTTGCCTTGATGAACTTAGAATGATACATGGGTATTGCAATGTGGCCTTTTGTTGTATCGAGCCAAATGTTGTTGAAATAAGTAACATTGTTCTACAGACATGTCCAAACATATACACATGTATGTATGTGATTTTTCCTTGTTTGTGAGTAGATAATCATATGTCTTAATTCTTACACCATTTCTTTAGCATGAGAAGGTTTTATTTTTATTATAAATGCTGTGATACCTTACCTTGGCTAAATTTCACCTAGGTTATTTCTCAGTTTATCACATCTTTATAAGTCTATATATTCATTATGGGGGTCATTACAACCCTGGTGGTCTTTGACTGCCACAGCTGTTTTGTCAGAAGCACCGCCGACAGGCTAGCGGTGCTTCCTTGGGAATTACGACTGCGGCAGAAGCTCCGCGGTCACACCGCCGGACCGGCCGTTTCCCACCACTTTTGTCCCTGTGGTTTAATTCCCCCAGGACAGCGCTGCAGGGGGATTACGAGTCCCCCTCCCGCCAGCCTTTTCATGGTGGTTTGAACCGCCAAGAAAAGGCTGGCAGAAAGGGGAGTCGCAGCGCCCCTGCCACGGCCCCATGCAGCTTTTCACTGTCAGCATAGCATACAGTGAAAAGTGTGACGGGTGCAACTGCACCCGTCGCACAGCCGCAACACCGCCGGCTCCATTTGGAGCCAGCTTCCGTGTTGCGGCCGAGATCCCCGCTGGGCCAGCAGGGATCTCCAAATAACCACCAAGGTTGAAATGAGTGCCTATGTCTCTATTATTTTGGTAAACTTGAGAAGCAGCAAATGTAGGCAACGTGAGGCACACAATTTCGTATTTATCCTATTAATGAAGTATGTCAATGTGACTTATTATCTATGTACATATTAAGACTTTAAACATTGTAATAGTTGGAAACTTGCTGCCCTTTGCTCCTTTGACATCACATATGTACCTAGAGTACAGATTAATTTCACAATTTGATCCTAATCTTTCAGTGCCTGACAGATATTAATAATTGATGTTCATTTTCCATTTGTGCTCATACTACTTTCATCAGCCTATATATATACTGCCACACTTTGATCAGCCTATATGTATATTGCCATGTGTAACACATATGTTTAGGATAATAAGATTTGTTCAACCACATTATTGTTTTTTTAACTTTTCTACTATTACTGACTTGCACAATGTTGCCCATACACACATTTATATGATTTATCCTTTTTTTCTTAGATAGAAAAAAATCACTGACTACTACATTTGTCAGTTGATATCTATGACATTGCAGTTATTGTGATACTGTCCACTCACAATGTGTGACATCATGCAACACTTCTCACTGTGAGCATTTTTCAACTTTCAATGAGGTAATTCCACAATAGTACATTATTTGTTATATTTATTATATGTTTTTGAGTGAAATACTACCACTATGTGCACATGACACAAGGTCCAAATAAAAACAAAGAGCTAAATATATTACGACATACTTTACAATTTAGTATGTATTTTGAATAATCTGCTTTTTTTATTAAGCATAATCATTTAGAGTCAACAACACAATATAAAAAAAAAAAATACATTCACCAGACAAGGGTTTCCCATAGCAGATCAAAATGGACATAGACTCAGTGACAGATGGTGTCTTTTCAAAGTGGTGGGGCGAAAATGTCCAATTTTTGCCCAATCGCCAGTACGCTTTGCCTTTTACAAGAGGTGAAGCCAGCCAGCCAGCGTGGTTAGAGTGAGGGCCGTGGGCACATTTCATAAAATAAACTTTCTCCTGCTGTAGTGCAGAGAGAGAGAGAGAAAGAGAGCATGAGAGAAGGAGAGAGAGTGCGAGGGGAGAGTAGGGGTGTATGGGGAGCTCCACTGGCAGAGCTAGCTGAGTTTTTGGAACTCTGTGCTCTGCTTGGAATGTGGAGTTATCCAAAAAACTTTGCTAGCCCTGCCAGCGGAGCTCACCCGGTGCACGCTGCAGCCCAGTGTAAGCTGCACAGCACAAGTGCAGACACTCTGTGCTTGGGCTGTGCAGCCCATAACTGGGCTCCAGCATGCACCGAAGCAGACCAGAGGAAGGCAGCCATGCTGAGGCTCATTGCAGTCAAATGACAAGGAGAGGAGAACCCCCAGGTATTCCCAGGTAAGTTCTTGTCTCTTTTGTTGTTGTTATTTGAGCACACTGGTGTACAAACAAGGACTGAAACAGCAGCTTTCGCTGTCCGTGGCCCTGGCCTGAATTCAGGATGGGCCATTGGCAATTAAAGCTCCTGTTTCAGGCCTCTTGTGCACCGGCCTGTCCTGTGTGCACTACACACACGGCAGGATGATGCACAAGAGGCCTGGCAGCTTTTGCTGCCTACGGCCTGGCCTGAATTCAGGCCAGGCTATAGGCTGCGAAAGTAGGCTGTTGTTTCAGGCCTCTTTTGCACCATCCTGCCCCTGTGCACTACACACGACACAGGCCGGTGCACAAGAGGCCTGAAATGGCAGCTTTCACTGACTACAGCCATCCTGAATGTGCCCATCTCGGAAGCGTGAAGCAGGTTCCCTGCCTAGCACTTCTGAGATGGGCGAATTCAGGAGATCTCCGAGGGGCACAGAACTCAGGCTCTGCTGAATTCCACAGAGTTTTTTTCAACTGTGTAGATTTCCACAAAGCTGAACTCTGTTCACTTTGCCAGGGCCTAGAGGAGAGAGAGAGTGAGAGAAATCGAGGGGAGAGAGGAGAGAGAGAGAAAGCTTGATCGGTTATTACATGCCCTGAGTTATACTGTTACGGTGTGATATAATTTCGGTAGGGTTCCTCCCATTGCCCTAAACATTTCCTGAAATAACCAAGACCGAGGCTGATGTAAGTGAACACACCAGACACATGCAGCATACACTTATACTAGTGCAGACTATATAACACTGCGTGCATACACACTGATACAGACAAAACAGTAACTTCACTTAACTTTTACTTTTCAATCTTACCTTGTGCTGTACAGGCTTCGTTCCTCGACTTATAGCTGACAGACAACTGGACAGGATTGCCTTTCTCCCATGTGTACTGCTCAATCTCTGAGGCTGCTGTCTACTGCTGATGCCAGCGCGAACCTCAGGATTGGATGGAGCAGGCTAACTCAGCACTCCTTATGCAACTGGGGGCCTGTGTCTGCAATCCCCAGCTAACACAGCTGCTGGACTGGTGTGGGCAGAAGTGTGCATTTCGGGTTAGCTGTTGCAAGACAGACGGCCAATCCAACATGTGCACTGAACGTTTTTCGTGTGAGTCCTGCTTCTGCCAATCAGTTAGCACAGCAGGAATCGCCCCATCCTGAAGCTCAACAGTGCACACATAATTAAAATGATAATGACATTGTTATTAAAATATAAGTTGTTTATAAAGGTTTATTGCTGCACTTCCAGGAGGGGGGCGACGTTCTTCTACCCTAAAGGAGAAACTGCCCCTGCATAGACTGACAAACAATCACATACTTCCAAGCCTGGCGTACCCCAAATATAGATTAACCCACCTATTTAAACCTTTACTATAAATAGGCAGATTGACATAAATGCAAAGAGATTACCAAAGTGCAAAATTATTCAGTGCAAAATAAGCTGTTTGGTGCATAAGTGCTGCAGAGCTACTGTACTGATCTAAAAGTAATCATGATCATTCCAGTCAACAAAATTTAACGGACATCTAAAAGTTAAACAACTTAACATTCATAGTTTGATACTGAACCCTTCATCAGAACAATAAAGTGCAACAGTGCAATGCAGAATTCAACATAGGGACCTAGAACACAGTTTGAAATGCAGAAATTCATAAAGTGCTTTTATACATTGTGAAGCTCACGTTCTGAACCAAACCTAATTTTTCACACCTCTTACAGCTTTATAAAAGTATTGCATTATGCTGGAGCGACTTCTTCATGCTACATAATAGTATTGCATAGCCCCTTTGGGTTCCCGGAGCCCACTATACCTTAGCCATTGAACCTGTAGGGCGAATTTATCGCCTTACTGCTGAATACATGGTCATCACTTCCAGTGGGGCCCACACAGTACGATATTTCTCCAGGCTACCCATTCTCCTAGTGTATATCTCCTCAAATCACCCTGTCCTCTGTAGCTTCATGAGCCACTCCTTAGAAGTAGGAGCTATGATTGCACGCCAACCCTGTAAAATCAATGACCTCACAACGGCTAATGATGATAAGACAAAAATCTGACAATTATTATCTAGCCAGGAAATTTGGCTTGATAGCTCAAAAAGTACCAGCTTCCATTCCGGCTTTAACTTTACCTGGATTCCTTGACTCAATTCTTCAAAAACCAGATCCCAAAACTGTGACAGCTTGGAACACTCGAAAATAATTTATAGCCTATGCCCTTTTTCCTCTTGGGCACACCTGAAGCATTTATTGATAAAAGATGGATACATTTTATGAACAGCTTTAGGTGTATAATTTGTGAATACACAGGATAAACAACTCATGATTTTAAAATTAGTCACCATAAGAGATGTATATGCTTATATCAAGATGCGCTCCCATTCTCTGATTGTCAATTGGCTTCCTGTCTCCTGCTCCACCTTCCTCAGATGCCTTTAGATCAATAACAAGTCTGTATATTTCCCAAGAGTCCTATACCAATTAACTATTTTAACCAGTTAACTTTTATACCACAGTGTCATAATTGCTTCTGAGGAATGGCACATCTCTTATAGACTGTTATTTATCCAGCATTTAAATTAGACAAAGCTGTACCATAACTTGCCCACCTCCCCCCTACTCGTAAGTTTATCTTCGCCCAGTTAGCAAGCCATGTGCCTAAGAAAAACTCACCCAGTGTCGAATAACCTTTAGAGTTCCAAATCCTACAAATAGTTTCTGAGGTGACAAAATCCAACCCTTGGCAGTCCTGTAGCCTTACCAACTGATGACATGGTGGAATATGCCTAGATCTAAAAAACACATGCACAAAACAAACAATTGCACCTAGCACCTTGTACCGTTTTTTTCAGCAATCTTGTCATCTTTAAATAAACGGCAGGCTGCTTCTACTATCCTTTACCCCTTTTCTGATGAAGAAAATGTCAAAACTCACGTTCGCCATACCCATTTTTAGCATTGTGTCCAACCATGCAGCCTGGTAATACAGAAAGAAGTCAGGCAAAGCCAATCCTCCTTGTTCCTTATGTAACTGAAGAACAGAGTATTCCACTCTAGGATGTTTTCCTTTCCATAGGAACTTGATTGTAAGGGAATCTAGATCTTTAAAAAAACCTTTATTAACTTTTATGTGGAGATTTGTGAAAAGGAATAAAAACAATGGCACGACCGACATTTTAACTAAGGACACTCTCCCTATTAATGTGAGTGGCATCATGGACCATTTTTCAAGAAGCCCTTTCACTTTCACCATTTTTGTTTTATAATTTAATTGAAATAAATCTGTGTAAGTATTTGTCATCAGGATCCCAAGACAGCGTAAATGATGATTATTACTTAAATTTCACATAAATGCTGACGGCAATCCTGATGAGCAAGAATTAAAAAGTAATGTTTCACTTTTATCCTGGTCCACCTTATACCCCCCACATTAGTATTAGTGTAGTATTGAATGATATTGAATCCCCCCTTAATATTAGCCTTGTCAGCCTTCAGATATAACACCAGGTCATCCACAAATAGCTCGAGTTTGGACATCCCTGGTGTGGGCGACAATACTATTGACACTCTGCATTTGCACAGCTAATGGTTCAATAAAAAGAGCAAACAGTACAATGGACATTGGGCGTCCCTGCCACGCTTTATCTGCAAGCACCTGCAAGCTTTGCATTAATTATTACCACCGATTTTGTCCCCTGATATAATCTTTTAAATATTGAGACCATTTGATCTGGGAATCCAATTTTCTCTATCGCAAAGAAAAGAGTATCCCAGTTAACAAGATCAAACTCCTTCTCATTGTTGATCATTGCAATAGCAGCCCTATCTTGAGTGCAGGGAAAAAAATCTATAGCCTGGGCCAAATACTGCATGTTTGCTGCCATTGTTCACTTTGACAAAAATCCAGACTGATTTTTATGAACCTGGGTCTGCCCAACCTCAATCATGCTTGAAGCCTAGATCTTGGCAAATAATTTATAATCTTCATTGAGTAGACTTATTGGTCGATAAGAATTTACACTCAAAGGATCCTTTTCTTTTTGCAAGAAGCTTACTATTACTGACTCTTTAAATGTTGGGGGGATATCTAAACTATTGCTCATTTTATTAAATAAAAGTACCAAATACGGTAATATAGGTCTTTCTGAAACATCTTATGCATATTTCAGTTGTAAATCCATCTATACCCATTGCTTTGGTATTGGGCATCCTTTGAAGTGCAGAAAATGCCTCCTGCAAAGAAATATCTAATAATAGTGCCTCTACCTGCCTCCCTGACAAGCATGGAAGCCTAAATAATGTATAAAACTCCCCAAGACTAGATCTAGAAATTACCTAGTTGCAGCCATAAATATTATCATAATGCTGCAAGAATATCTGGGCAATTTTGATATCATCATTATAACTCAGATTGGAGACGGGATCTTTAATCTCCCTAATAGCCAAAGCATAATTTATTCTGCATGCAGACCAGTTTAGCAGTTTGCGCACTAACTGACTCTCTTCATACTGTTTCTGCTGAAAGGTTTTTGAGCTAGTGATCTCTTCAGCAACATAAAAATAGTGAAGCATCTGTTTGGCCTGATCATACTTAGCTTTTAGACCCCCTCTGCACTCAGCCCCCTCTATTTAAAGCTTTTTGAGCATGATCAAGAGCATCTTGCAGTGCCTTAAAGCAGATTTCCCTCACTTTCCTCTGGGCTGATTTTTAGGCAATCACCTGACCTCTGATTGCAGCATTACATGATTCCTATACAGAAAATGGGGAGGCAGTGCCCTGATTGATCTCAAAGAATTCCTGAATATATTTATGCACACTATCTAACCATTCTTGGTTCTCCAGGAGTGACCAATCAAACTGCCAGTATTTCCTCTAGTTTTTAGTGCCCTCGACCTCCAAAGTGACCCCTACCACAGAATGGTCCCAAATGCATTGGCACAAATTCTTGTCCCCTTCCATTTTACTGATTTTTAAACTAAAAAATACTCCAGCCAAGAAACTGTATTACACTGGCTCGAGAAACAGGTACATTGCACTTGCCCATAATGATTAAGGCACCACTGGTCAATTTAATTAAACTAGATTTAATTGTATCCATCACCTTAACTGTTTTAATCTTCAACTTTAAATTTATTTGAGGTGTCTAACTTCTAAGATCCTGAATAAAATTAAAATCAACTCCCCAAATTAATGGGCCCATTGCACCTAATGCCAGAGAAAATATTGCCATTAAAGGAGCATTCTCATTCTGAACTCAGCTATAATAGTTAAGGAGGTTAAGAGAAACTCCTTAGACCCAACTTGTAGCCAAATCCATTAATCATCCTTGTCCCTGATAACTTCCTTGCTATCCCAGTCAATTGATCTAGAGAAAGAGATCGCCACCCCTGTACTGCAAGCCCGACTGAGGAAAAAATGCATGGGAATAGGCGCTAGGGATAAAAAATGTAAGGGTTCTCACTTTGAGATGGGTCTCCTGCAGAAAAATTACTTCAGGATTGAACGTAATTAACCACTTCATTACAGAGTGATATTTCACCTATTCAGAATCCCATTAACATTGCATAAAAGAGCCATAACATTACACATTGTGTTTAGTTTGACTTAACTTTATCACCCCCAAACTCAATACCAGCTGGAACTGGACCCGTCTCTCCGTCTTCTCTACACTTTTCCCAGTTTGCATTTCCCTTAAAAGACTGTTACTGCACAAAATCTCTTACTGACATATATGATGTAGCTGACATATCTGCTCATTTTTATTTTCCCCCAAGCCACCATCCATGCACCACCACCAACAAATCCACCAAACCTGCCACCCCCAAAGTACCCTTTGGGGAGGGGACATAGCCTGCACTACCCCTTCCATCCTTTGCTACTACTTAGGCACTCTGGAATAGCACCAAAGCATGCTTGTGAGGGAAACCTGATCCTCCACCCTCACCCTTGACCAAGCCCTGAACCTTAGCTGTGCCACACACTTGGCCACATTCACCCTTTGCTTACCCCACCTTTGCCTCATATCCTTTTTACATTCTTGCCAACAGACCATAGCAACTTGCCACCACTCAGGGCATCTTTAGTTAATATACCCAAAAATGGGAACACTACACCGACTTTGCCTTCCCAAAACATCATGGGCCTCTTCAAGCATCGTGCAGTAATAAAATTGGCGTTTAAGCAAAGCTTTTAAATTATATTGCTGTGTTATAGAGGCCTGGGCCCCTGCCGCCTTAAATTGGCTGATCATGCCAGTCAGTTCTCTTCTTCTTGGGCTGAGGCTGCTGACATCATCAACACATTGCTTTATTTGGTTAATTTAAACCATCAAAGCATAAATCACACAATACAAGAATAAAATTTTAAATCATAAATATCTGGTATTCCAAAAAATACATAAAAAGATAAAACATAAATACTAAAATCAAGAGATATTCCTCTTCACACAGTGCATAACTGCCTAGACCTTATTCCTCAGGATAGCCAAAATATCATTCAACGAGCTAATACCCTAATCATAGGCCTCATAATGATCGAGAAGAGTTTTTTAACTGGCAAATTCGTATATGCCATGCAGCCGCAAGGAACTTGCTAATTGCACAGAACAGGGTGCAGGATGTGTCCCTCATCATAATCCTTAAAGCATCTATAGAGCATCTGATCCCCATGTTCTTACAAACTGGACGTAGCCACCTCTGACGAGCAATCCTATATGCTGGGCATATGAACATAAAATGCACAATGGTTTCCAGAGAAATACTACAACTCGGGCATAGATCAGTTCTCAGAGCAGAATCCCGCCAATTGCCAAAAGATTTAAGAGGTAGGCATCCATATCTGAACTGAATATACAAACTCTTGCTTAATGGATCAGTAATAAGATCCATAAACAGTTCAAAACACGGATGCCACTTGGTGTCAAGAAATTGAGAAGTCAATCTGCCATGAGACAAATGAAGTAAGTAGTTTCCCCTGACATACGCCCAATAAGCATTTTTTAGATGCTTCTTCTGCCCTTTCCTTAAATTATGAGGATGGCTCCAGTAATTACTAAGACCCAGAATGCAAAACCATTTAGATATGTGTTTAAACCAAGGGATAGTAAGCACGTTAGGTCTATCCAAGATATCTTGGATGGATTCGTTATATGTGAGTAGCTCAGGAGTAGACCAAACACGTACCCAGAAAAGCAGCGGTCTTAGAGCAATAATGTCTGAGATATGTGCAAGTCCGAGGTCCCAAAACATTGGTAACAAAGGAGTATTAAGTGGACAAGCCAAGAGTGATCTTACAAAGTTGTTTTCACCTATTGAAAGTTTACCAGCATTTGAGTATCCCCAGATTTCAGCCCCATAAGCCACAGCACTCTGGGCCTTTGCCCGATAAATTTTTAGTGCTGGAGTGACTACTCTCTCGACGGTCGACTTGTGGAAGCACAAAATTGCCCCAGATCTATGTGCCAGAAGGGCTGAGCTTTTATTAATCTGGGCCTCCCACTGCATGTCCTTACTAATTCTGACCCCCAGTTAATCGATGGAACAAACCTAGCTCAACGGAGTCCCTTTATAAAGGATGGTATATCCTTTAGAGGGACCACATCCCATGGTCATGATTTTAGTTTTGGTATGATTAAGTTCCAGCCCAAAGTCGTCACAAAACAAGCTAAACCTATCCATTAAGACCTGTATGCCCATCGGTGTTAGGGAGATCAAGAGAGAATCGTCTGCGAATAGCAGGATCGTGATTTTTGTATTATTCAGAGAGGGCGCATCATTTTGGCAATTGGTAATAACTTGCACTACCTTGTTGATAAACAAGATGAAAAGAGTCGGAGCAAGGACGCAACCCTGTCGTACCCCTCTCCTGATCTCTATTCTGTCAGTGAGTTCCCCTTGGTTACCCCATCTTACTTGAGCGTAAGTATTCTCGTGCAATCTTTGGATTAGGTGTACTAAGTTCTCTGGGGTACCAATTTTCCTCAGAACTCCCCACAGTTTCTCTCTAGGCACAAGATCAAAAGCAGATCTCAGGTCTACAAAGGCCACATATAATTTCTGTCTGGCTAAAGTGATGTACTTCCAGAATAATAGTGACAACCTAAAGACTTGGTTCATAGTATTAGTTTTTGAACGAAATCCAGCCTGTAGAGGAGATAATATCTGATTCTTCAAAACCCATTCCATAAGTCTGGCCAAAATTTGTTTTGCAAAGATCTTTTGAAGAATATCAATAATGCTAATAGGTCGATAGTTCGCTGGCAGACCTACATCGCCTTTCTTGAAAACAGGGATTATTTCTGCACCATGCCAAGAATCAGGAATGGGACCACCTGCTGCTATGGCATTGGACAATAAATTGATATACCTTGCCCATATAGTGGGCTCAGATTTAAACAGATCCCCAGGTATCTTATCGGGCCAGGGGCTTTAGCTGGGCTCAGAGAATTAGTAGCATCAGTAGTTTCAGCTATAGAAAAAACAATGCTCTCAACAGTGCTGTTTGTAGAAGCTACATCATCAACATGTCTGATAACCTTAGGGTCGTGCAA
Organism: Pleurodeles waltl; assembly: GCF_031143425.1. NCBI lineage: Eukaryota > Metazoa > Chordata > Amphibia > Caudata > Salamandridae > Pleurodeles > Pleurodeles waltl. The sequence continues at coordinate 578,899,014 of NC_090442.1, read as the reverse complement.
TACAGGAAGGGCATAAATTTCAGAAAAATGGGTCACCCATCTATCGGGTTGAATATAAGAGCCGATGGAGTCATTACCCCCTCTCGATCTGCAGGCAAGTAATCTCCAAAAAGAACCATCATCCTTATTTTTCACTGCAACCAATAACCTCTGCCAGATTCCTTCTTCCCAGCTTTTTTTTGCTTGCTTCAGGACCTTAGCATATTTAGATCTAGCATCCACAATGTCTTCTTGAATGAGGTTTTTTACTGCTTCTTTTAAATTAGAACTTGCTAGAGCGCAATCCTCGTTATACCACTCATTAGAAGGGATGAAATCAGATGACGCTTTAGGCGGGTTTCTTTATAAAAAAATACCTCGGATGGTGTCCACCAATTCTGTATGAATTGTCAGAATAGGTATAGTAGCAACCTCTTGTTCCCCAAAAACCGAAAAGAGATTTAGAAATGATAAATAGATATCTCTAATCTGATATGGATTTGCTGCCACATTTTGCCAGCTAACACGAGTTCGTCTAAGATTCAATCGAGGGATTGAAACATTAGTAATTTCTTTGTGTCTTGTTTAAAAAAAAGCTTGGTTAATTAACACAAGACACAAGGGATTATGATCACTGTCATGGCGAGAAATGATTTCCATATCTAGTGTACTTGACCAAAGCCTGATATCCACCAGAATGTAATCGATAGTGCTAAAGGAAAGCCCTCGCTTAAATGTAGGAGCACGATTTAGATCAGATCTAGTGCGACCGTTACATTGTCTCAAACCATATGTTAAACAAAGTGAGACCAACTGCATAGATACACACGAAGCAGGAGATGTAACCATTTCCTTAGTTTGAGGGATGCCCCATAGTTCATCTTCATCACTAGTTAGGGTACTAATAGTGTCATCAGGTACAAAATAACAGTTAAAATCACCTGCAATCATCAAAAAACCTGAAGGATCTAAAGACTCTACAAACTCTGACAGATGTGTAAGTATCTCAGATTCAATAGTACGTGGAACAGACCTTACAAATGCATTTAGTACAGTTAACCTAAAGCCAGGACAAAATGTAAGCTGAATACCCAACAAATCACGAGAGTTAAATTCAATCACAGAGTGTTCACAATCTAGCCTATTACTCAATGAGATCATAAGGCCTCCTATACATCTGCCAAATCCTCTAGTGGCCGGTTGAGCGGGAGAAAAATACGAAGTGAAACCCTCTAGATGGTATGATTCCACGGCCCAAGTTTCCTGAAATAAGCAAACATCGTAGTTGCTGACAAAGCCCAACCATTCTGGATCATCTAGCTTTGATTCTATTCCTGCAATATTCCAAGACATGACATTAAGTTTTGGTAGTGAAATCACCAGTTGAGATCTTGTTTGGGATACAGTCATTAAACTCCCTTTATGTTCTTACTGACATTCTCGGCTGCTGACATATCTGAGAACATCTGCACCTGTTCCTTCCTTGTCAGAAAGAAGATTTTTGTTAGAATGCTTTTGTGAGAATCTGCTCTTTAATTCTATAGTCTGCAAAATTCACAATAATAGTATGAGGATACTTTGCACTTAGCTTCTTTTGGGAATGGATCTGGTGCACTTACATGATTGTACGGTCAGCTTGATGGTTTTTCAGGATATGGGTCTTAATCAGGGTGTCCAAGAGTTGCAACATATCCTGATGATTGCCCTGCTTCTCTGCCCCCTCCTGTGCCCCTACAAATTGGGGGTTTGTCCTCCTTGCATAGTTCTCCATTTCCTCAATTTTATTTTAGGCCACACAGCTTTTTCTGAACCCTATCCACCTTGTTAACCCAAGCTAAGGAGCAATCTTCAAGATCTGATATTTTCTGCTCCAGTTCCCAGAAGGGTGCTGGAACCAGCCACAATGCTTCCTCAATATTATCAAGCCTTTGATTTATTGCAGCTGTCTCCTTTCATTGTGAATCCTTTAATTCTCGTAGTTCCTTCAAAATTATTTCAAGCAATATTCGTGACTGTACTTGAGCTTGATCAGCTGTGTCTTGCTGATCAAGCTCAAGATGATGAATTGCTCAGTTTGACTGCTCACTGATCCAACCTGTGAGGAAGTCTGATTGTCACCATTATTTCTTAGCTACTGGTTTAACATTTTGCAGCCCACCACTGATGAATCTCTTGGTAATGGCCCCTTAAATATTGCCTTACTTGCCAGTTTCTCAATTAAACTGTCTGATACCAGTTCAGTTGTGAATTTAGACGCAGGTGTTCTGCCTGTGCTGCCACCTCCCTCCTGGATCTCCTGCACTGCAACACCTTCTGCCACAGCATGTGCTGAAGCATTCACTGGGTTCCTGGTATTGGTAGTCTTAAAAAATAAAGGACAGTTTCTTCTACCGCCAACACCATATAGCTATTCCCTGGAGTCAGAGTAGCCATTAATACCTGAGCCTGAGGGTAATCATGAGGAGAAATAGACACTGCCTGTCTGTATTGTGTCCTTACATGCAGAAACAGGATGAGTGAGACACTTCTTGCCCTTTTGAATACGTGGAGATGAATCAGTGACAGCAGAGCTAGAGTTAGAGCCTCCGCTAGTTAGCTGCTTCACTTCTTATTTTAAAAAACAGCACTTTTGATCAGTGATCTGTGCCAGACCAGTCTGTTTTTCTTTCCCTCCTCTATAGCAGGAGGTCAGACATGCCTACGCTTGAAAAGAAACCTGACCCAGCAACCCTCTACCATCAGCAAATGTGCACTTCCTTACAATCAGCAAGTGTTTACCGCTATGGGGAGAAACCTGGCGGCTTTTGAGAAACGTCTTAGATGAAGTCTTTGTGTACCGTCGCAGGTTGCAGCTGAGCCCATAATCCCGATCCTACATTGATGGTGGTTAAGCCATCTGTTGTATTTGGGTATGGAATCTTGTTGTCGCTTTAAAGTGGATGACATGTCTTTTCTTCAAACTACCTAATAATGTAAAATAAAATGAGAAGTTATCGAATTAATAAACAGTTTGGCCACAATAAAACTTGATTTTTGTGACCTATCATTTGAATTCATTTTCAATAGTGCCAGTGTAGGTTTTCTTTTCTTATAATTATGTTTTTTCTTATTAGCCTACATTGAAAGTGGCAGCTGCGCTTCAAAGGAAAACTCCAACCTCCTTGTGGCCACCCACCTGCTCGGTCTCCTGCTCCACTCCGGCTTCCTAAACAGAAGCATCTAATGTGCTGGCTCCTCACATGTCTGAGGTCACAGCTGAGCCCATATTTAACAATACGAGAGTAGGGGCAGTGGCAGCCACACTTCAAAGAGAGGCATCATTCTCCTCTCGGCTGCCCAATCCATCTCTGCTCAGGGCTTCCAGCTCAGCCATCAGCACCGCATGCATTGAGGGGGAGGTCCCAAGTGTGCCTGCCTAGAGATCATGTGGGACGTATCTGTGAGCTCAACGTCATCAACATCAAAGGATGTTGAGTTGTGCTAGATCCAGACCAATAATAACCTGCTTTCTTTACCAATGAGTAGTCCCTTCCTATATCTGCCATTCTCAAACTACTTGTTAAGGGTACTGTGGTGAAATATGTGCACTTCCAGAATACTTGTAAAGAACATTAATGAACAGTCCATTATGATGTAGTATTGTTTAGTGATTGATTGAGCATTGTTTTTGCGGTTTCTGTAACGGTGTAAAGTGGCTGCAGGTGGCACAAATTGCACATGTGTACAATCAATGGCAACAAGCACTCAAGGGAATCCATCAACCCTTACATGGCATCTATTTGTTGTTGACTTGTATTTGGGAAGAGAAGATACTGGGGTGTAAGTTTTATGATGGCAGTCAACACCAATGGGACAAAGGATGAAAATGTTCCCTAAGAAATGCCAGCCAATCTTTCGGAAGTGATTTGAAAAGATAATGAGGCCAACATGTGCAGCACAGACATCAGTTTCACCTGTGGTGGGATGGCACTGGTCCTTTCAGTTGCTGGCCGGGAGAGTTGGCACTAACTTCTCCCACCATTCCATGATGGATTCCCTCCTCAGCCTGTATAAATAGATGACCTCCTCCTCTCGGAGGTCAATGGGGATATGAGCTGAAGCAAAACAACTTTTCTTGCATACGTTTTTGTCTCCTGACTACTCCCAACTGCGATATGACAACCTCCATGGCAGAGTTGAGCTTGCCAAAGTGCACTGTGATTATGCAATTGTTATTATAGATCCACTGCATCACTTACTATTCCTGCATTGTCGATGCACATCAATCTAATGCATTTCTATCATTGTGTTACAGTACACCACGATGCATGAGGCATTGAAATTATGATAAATATCACTGTGCTATGTTTGCATTGAAAGTTGCACAGGAACACCTACATTGCATACATTTATTGATTAATGACACAGCCAGATGCAATGCATTTGGGTGTTACATGAAGAAATGTAACATGTTGCTTGGTACGTGATGCAGGCCGACGCAAGCACTTCATAAATTTGGCCAGGAGTATCTACTATATTCTTTATCATATTCATTATTTCCAACCACACCAACTGGGAGCATCAGTCTACATTGCCCAGGATGACACCAATATCCTCAACTCACAGGCAGATCACTATGCATGACACGTTAGGCCATAGAATCTTACAAGCCATTTTGTAGAGTGCATATTCACCCATAAGGTCCTCTCTTGGTGCTACTAACAGATGGACAGCTATTGGTACCTGTTTCAATGGGTCTTCATATATTGACATTGGAACAGTTAAATTTTGAGTGGTTTGCCAAGATTCAAAACTTGCCATGAGGTTAAATATAGATGCCTTTGGTTAATGTATTAGTCCACTGAGCCACCAGAGCCTACTTGCAGAGATACATTTACAGTGTAACCTACTTCGAATCCATGCTCCCAATTATTAACAATCTCTTTCTCCGTAGCACTTCTGCTCAGGACACTCTTCAAACTTATCCTTGTCCATTATTTTACAATTCACCTGTTCTTCAAAGGAGATTTGTGCTCTGTAGCTATGTAACAGTTTACTTGAATCTTCTGCTTAGATTGGGTGGTCTAATTAGTTCACAAATATCCACACTTTTTCTAAGATACCCAGAGAGATTTGAATTTTCTCAACCTCTTCTTTGAAACAGGAAAACAATAAAAGACAAATACTTTAGGGCTATATATGCCGTAAGCATTCCATTAGCAAGCGGCAGTCTGATTCATGATTGACAAGTCAGGAGCTCTTGATAAAAGCATTATTTTGATCAATGCACATTTGTTCCTTTTTTCATAATTCCTCAGTCATCGGGGAATGTTATGCGAGGAGTACAAGGATTCAAGCACAGGTGAGTATGGGGGAGGGAAGCTGGTGATGAGCAGTCATCATAGTGCAGCTCATAGCATTAAAAGCTATGCTCTCCACCTTATAGGACCCACAGCTTTATGCATGCAGCACTCACAAAAAAGCTTCATGCTTATGCTTTCTTTTCATCAGAACTATTCATGAGTATCAGAACTGACATACTTTTTTTCTTATAGCATGTAATCCTTATTTATTTAGAACAGGGATTTTTTTTGTTCTAGGGAACATGTTTGTTGTATTAAAATTGTATTGATTACACCATTAATGACTTTGAACAATAGGTAATAGACTTTGAAAAATAAAATCGTTAAACAATGATGAAATAACAAACTAAAATGAAACAATGTATTCACATCAGCTCTCCTTATTGATTAAACAATAAGAAATGTTACTTGACTATATTGAGTAATGACTTCAGCTATCCACTCCCCTGTCGACATCAAAGATCCGTCAACTTGTATGCAGGGTACTAATTAAGAAACTTAAAAGAATTTCCTCATGCTCCTGCAAGTACATGAACGTCAATGTTCTTTGAACTTAACACTCAGGCACCTGTTCAGAGGATTTGTGCTGAGGATGCCTACGGTCCTGTCCTTAAATATTTTTGCTGGTCTCAGCTTCTTCAGGAGGAAATAGGTGCTGACCATCAACGAACATGCCATAATGTCTGAAACAGATGCTATAAGATATATTATGCACTGGAGCTTTATAAAGGAAATACATTTCCAGTTCAGCTTCTTCACTTCTTTTGCTTTGTACATGAGGTACTTGCTCCAATTGCATCATAATGTCATTATAATGGCAATCCCCATACCTCTTTGCAGAGCAGTATAATTGTTAGAACAAATAGAATTATTCACCGTAAAGTAACAAATGATAAGGCATAGCTATGTCAATTATGCATTGAAAATGTAGATCAGTCAACACATTCTCTGTCAGTATTAGTGTTATCCAATATAGGCAGAAATAGAACTTTTTGTAAAAATGTGTGAAATAACACAAATTGTGTGGAAAATGTGGTAAATTCATAAGTATATGGTAGAATTGCAGAATTAGGTAAATTCATTGTACATAAACATCCTAATTTGAGACAATGCCTCCTGCTTGCTGCAAGTTGAGGAAACAGAGTTTTTTGAGGCAACTCCACCAAATAAACATATAACATGAAACAGCATATAAGTGAAAATACTTTAACATATGTGTCCTATATGGTCCACTATTGGTCCAATATTGCAATCGCAGAGTTTTGGTGACATTAACCAACCACTCAACATGTGATATTGTGGTTTACAATGTCACAAAAACACTTTGATGGCAATATTGGACTATTGTACATTACTGCTTGTTATGTATCCTTAAAGTTTACATACATATGCCATGCCAATTAAAATAAACATGGTCCAATAATACATGTGACTGTACTAATAAACAAACATTCATAACATTGGCACTACAGGGGATAGACTGAATTCGATATTATTAAAATACTACTGAAACATTTGCAAGAGAAAATTATTCTTTCACAGATGGGATGTTATAATGACTTTAGCCAGGGAAGCAACGCTCCCAATAGTCCCGAGGTCTCCTCATAGTGATTTAACATCACTGCACAAATTTAACCATGGATTTCGTTAAATGCCATTATATGGCACTGTTGGAAAGTAGATTATTGGCAAGGGCAGGTAAGCAGCTACACCTAGCAATAGGCCACTAATTCCCACCTTCAGCTCCTTAGTCACTCCAGTATTAAGATGAATTATCCTTCCATTTGATAGGGAGGTAACATGTTCTCTCTGGAGCCTAAATGTCTGTCAGGGTCCAAGAAATGAATGTCAAGGGTCCTCATTAACATCTTCAAATCAAAAAGGTGGTGCTAAAGCTGCCCTTTGTTCAGTCAACTCTTGCTTTCTATTCCCATATAGTTAACCCCCGATACGTGGCTAGCAGTTAACATCCATCTACTATTCCTGGGTTCAGATTCAGGCTATTGTCTTTTGATCCAAAGTGGTAACTCTCCCAGCCGAGGGTGAACATAAAACCTTTCGAGTTGTGATGATTATTAAAAAGTCAGTCATAGCCTATACAGCAAAACAATTGACCTTTTCAGAATGTATTGTTTTAAGGAATAAGTTCATTTATATAATTCGTTGATGGAGATGCATGAACAACTCGAGAAGGTAAAGAAACAATGATTCTTTACATATAAAAACCCACCAGGCATTATTGTTCATGTAGACGTATATTTTTGTCAAATAAATGGGAAATGCAAATACACACTGCAGCACACCCAATAACATAGATGCATTTTCTGTGCCATCCATAATGATCTGTTAAATAAACTAGTTGGCTGAAACAGGTATTTTCAATACCACTTTAGGTCTAGAGCAGATGCACTGTAGCACTGATAATTAGTGTCATATGCACAGAGTCCTAATACCAGCACAAATAATGTCCAGAGAAAGGTAAAAAATCAAGAGTGAATATACACAAAAGGCAAATTAGCTTTAGACCCTCTTTTATAGTCCACAGTCTTATGCAAACTACTGGTATAATTTGGGTGTGAAGTATTTATGGTACCAAATTTAAGACTCAACCTGCCTACCAACATGATCAGAACATTTGTTGTCTTCTGCTCAATTCCAAATTCTTTTGGGTGTTTTTTAGAGACTGTAGGCTTCTAATTGGTTAAATGTTGCTATGAATGTTGATATATCAATCCACCAGTTGAAAAGTGGCAGTCTACACTGACATGGCTGAAGGAGACTGTGTACAAAGTAAATTGACTGCTAGTGGTGAAATTGGTCCAGTGTAGTCAACCCATGTATAGCCTTTTATACTAAGGAATAACATGTTCTCAGTACTGGAAAGACCAGGGGGTGAGTGAAAGAAGATTAAAGGAGTCTAATGTGTGTTGTTTTTTATCATATCCCCATGGAGAAAACACCTGTTTGACCAAAGGATCACATGAAATCAGTGGACCAAAATTTAAGTAACTGGCAGAGAGGACGGTACTTGTAAGAAATTGTAGTTATTGATTGAGGGGGGTGGAAGTCCCACTCAGGCAACAACCACAGTCATTATCAGAGTGAGCGACAAAAAGTCAATAAATTAATCTGCGCTTAACCTTCTGGTATCTTGGCACAAAAACAGTCAGGCTTAACTTATAGGCAATATGTAAAGTATTAATACAGCACTCAAACAGTAATAAAGCGAAACCAGCACAAGACAAATCCCATATGAATATAGAAAAATAGAGTACATTTTAATAAACATAATAACACCAAACAAATTAAATCCAATAAGTAGAACAGAAGTTATTGAGTTTTTAAGTCTCAATGGAATATAGCATATAGGAGCACAAAACAACAGATATCTGGTTGCAGCTGACCAGGACAAAGTCACAAGTTCAGGTCCACTACGATGGACCACGGTTTGGGTAGAGGACCAAGTTTGACACGTTGGAAGGTGCCCTGGTCTACCTGGGGCTGAGATGTGAAGTCCTATGTCACTTGCTGCATTGCAATGCATGGTTCTGATGAGGCAGTCGTTCAGGAGCTGCTAGGTTCCTGTAATGAGAGGTCTTGTATCAGGTTGTGTCATGCTGCATCGGTCTGGACAGCTGGCAGGTGCTGGGCACATCTCTGGAGCTTGTTGTGTCTCTGTACCTCCCAAAGGAGGCCAGAGAGCTAGCCGTTGGAATCACTCTGTGAACAAGTCTAGGTATCCTTCCTCAGGCAGACGGGCAGCAGGACAATCCTTCCAGCATCAGAGAAACAGAACAGTCCTTTTCTGACTCTTCCACAGGTCCATTAGTTATCTAATGAGTGGCTCTGGAGTTCCAATAATTATACCTGATGCTAGCCTTTTATATGAAGAGATGGGATTATTTATACTAACCCCACATCTGGTTCTGAAAGGTCCTTCCCCTCCCCTATCAAGGATCACAAGGGTGCAAGAAAAAAATAGACAGCGCAGGCTTGGTGCCAGATTCCTTGGTGTGAGTAGGAGGGAAAGGCCTTTGAAATGCAAGTGGGGAAGGACACAGTTCCATCCCCAGCCATCCCGGAAGGATGGCCTATCCTTCTCACGCTTAGTCGCCTTTGTGTCACTGTGACAAATAAGGAAACCACAGAGCTATTCATACTCATGGGATCCAGGATACTGACAGAAGGCACAAATAGGTAGGACAAGAAAATGCCACATGTCTACCAAAATTTATATTTTCTGAATTGTGACTTTAAATCTGAAGATTTTAGATCACAATTCATTTGAGTGCAACTAAGCCATCACTTATTAAGTGTAATAATGCACCCCAATGTTATCTTATGGGAGAGATTGGCTGTGCAATAGTGAAAAACATCTTTGGGAGTTTTTCAGTACCAGGACATGTAAAACCTAAATCTGAATGTTCTACTTTCTAAATACCATGTACCCTAACCTAGGACAGTTTAGGACCTCCATAAGGGTTGACTTATAAGTATTAAAAGGAATGTTTAGACCTGACAAACAGTGTATTTGTCCAGGTTGAAATGGCAGTTTAAAACTGCCCTACAGGATTTAGTTGCAGGCCTGAAACACCTTTGAAAGGGCTACGTTAGTGGGTGGCATAGTGAGTGCTGCAGGCCTACTGGTAGCATTTAATTTACAGGTCTGGGTATATGGGGTACCACTTACCAGGGATTTGCAATGAAATTAAAAGCACCAGTTACAGGACAATTGCACCATGTTTTAGGGAGAGAGCACAACCACTTTAGCACTGGTTATTCTAAAGCCAACAAAAACTAATTCAGCAAAACAGCAGGAGTGAAGGCAGGGATGTTTGTGGGACTACCACCCAAAGGTCTAACAGTAGCCATTGGGGATTTTGGCAATGAGAGGATATCTAAAGCAGATGTACATAAAGGAGTCTCAAATGTTCCCATATAAACATCCACAAGGAAAGAAGAAGAGCAGAAAACAGAAAAAAAGAAAAATATTTAGTGCTGGAAGATGAATAAAGTGGTCACCCACTAGTGTGCACGTCTTGTGTGAAAGTTATGGTTTGATATATTTTATATGGCTAATAAAACAAAGAAACATATCATGCAAACTATAACTCACACCTCAAATTACTTTTGATGATATCACGTGTGAGGTTACAATGTCACATATTAACTTAATGTTGACATTATCAATGACTTTGGTATGGATAAAGTTTCATTTCTCTATATGGGTATGTGTTGTTATCTTTTGATGTGTTGTTAAGTCCTGTTATTCATTGGATTAAATACTGTAGGCCTGCAAGAAATTCTGACCTGTTACCTCTTCGGATAAGAACAGAGATAGCAAAGAATGAGTATCTTGATTCATTTGATTTTATGATTGTTCCCTAGGGCAGAGGAATTACCCCAGAGATGGTCCTTTGAGTCATACTAGTAAGTACTTAGCTCAGGCATGGTAGTGTGGCAAGGAGCAGTCAGGCTTTACTTAGAGAAACATGTGTTAAGCATTTCACAGCACAAATATGGACACTAAGTAATTGACACCACTAATAGAAATCTGACACCATTTTATAAAAATATAGCTTATTGTTATATAAATGTAGACACCAAAACAAACAGGTTCAAATAAATACAACCAGAGTCATAGATTTTAGAAGCAATATTAAATCACAGCAGAACTGACATTTAAAAGTTGCATTGAAGTGTATGGGAGAAATATCACTGGTTGTACAAATGCACTTAGAAAGAAAGTTGCGTGGAACCCTTTTGGGGTTAAGGTTGTGCAGTCCCTAGGACCAGATCACAACAGTCAGTGCAGTTTTACCTGGCCCAAGAACTCCCGTTGCAGAGTTGTCCTGGCTGGCCGTGGTGCTGATCGGGGCTTGTATTGAAGACATTAGCAAGGAGAGGGAGCTGATTAGGTGCTAAGACATGATGCACCTTTTGGCATAAGTTTGACTACAAAGGTCCCTTTCCTTGACCAGGAAGCTGACAAACCCCATGACTAGGGTGGCTTAAGAACTTCTTTGCACTCACTCAGGTAGGATAGACCAGCACTTATTTTCCTTGCACAGAATAAGATACAATAGGGCAGAATAGCCAGCAAGGATGAATAGGGGCCCATGGCCCTGAAGAATGCCTGAGACCCACTAGGGCTTAGACAAAATGGGCAAACAAATGTTGTCCATATACTAGGTGACTCAAGTCATAATTCTTGAGGTATCACCGCTACTGTTTGTAATATCACCTGTATTTCCCATTAACAAATGTGGCAAACCAGAAGGTATTTTTAGTTTAGTGCTCTGGATCCAAGTTTTTATCCAGTATTTAGCTTATGTAAGAACTCCCTCCTGCACTGAGTCCATCAGGAGGTTGAGTTCACCCAGGTGGCACTGTCCTACAATGGTAGAGAGAGGAGGCCGATGATGAAGCATGACACTACTATATATAGTGAGAAAACAGGCTGATTACAGAGGCCCCCCTGTCCCAGGGCCTGTGCTCTGTATAAAGTGAGTATGCAAATTAGACAAATTATAATTGGCTAAGTCAACCTACTCATAAGTCCCTAGTATATGGTAGGGAATGTAGGTTTAGGGAACCCAGCATAGGTTGTGCACCCATAGGTGCACTGCTGAGGTGCCCAATGTCAGTTTAAAGGCCGATCTGCCTTGCTGCCTGCTTTTAAATTAAAGTTACATGCAAATTTGACTTTGGAATTAAAAGTACTTCCAAAGTCTTAAAATACCTTATTATTTACAAATAAGTCACCCCTAAGGTGTGCCCTATGTGCCCCTAGGGTTGGGTGCCATGCAACTATAAGAAGGGACCTTATAAAAATAGTTTTATAAGCCCTGGTGAGATAACATAGCCAAATTAGTTTTTCCCTCTTTGTAGTGAATTGCGTCCATAGGCTCAAATGGGGAGACCTTATTTTTATTTGCAAAGTCCCCTTAAGTGTGAAATACCTCAGGTTTGATATACAATCAATTGTTATAATCAATTCCACAACTTACAATTGTTGGATTTAATGTAACTTGTTCAGGTAAAGAGTTTTAAACTCTACCTACAAAGTTGCCAACTTTATCCCTGTAGTGCTCTGCTCTGATTGGTCAGCCTCTGGCAGCCTGGTCATGCTTCTTGATGAGGTGTGAAGTAGCTTGGGCTGAACACAAAGGAATGTCCCTGGGGGAGGAGAACTCCCCTCAGCAGATGGAGAAGCAGGAAGGGGGGAGATCTTCCAAACTGGTCTTGAAAGAAAATTAAAGGACATTTGGAGCAACCCAGCACCTTCCTCATATCCTGCAAACCCAGACAATTAGGTGCCCTCTTGATTAGATTAGGAGAGGGCAGGTGAGGGGTGTGTTTAAGATTTTTAGCTACACCAGTGGCTGGGCTCAGCCAGATGTAACCTCTAAAAATCAGTTTCAGCCATGATGGATTTTTGAAGAATTTTGCTCCCTGGGATTGATTTTTGCCACACTTCCCCGGGAAGTGGTCATCACAGGGGGAAGGACCCAGCATATGATTGGAGAACCAGGATCTCCCTGTTTTTCACCCAGGAGCAAGGATAAAACTGGCAGAGCTGCACCCACACCTCAGATCCCTGCCATATCTCTACAAGGAAGAACTACAGGAGAAGAAGAACTGCCATGCTGGACCACTGACCTGCACCTGGATACTGCACTCTGGAGGACTGCACCAGCTGCACACTTGGGCTTCACCACAAGAAGGGCTTTGCTTGGCTTCAACTGGTTCAAGGACGGAATCCCTGTTTGCTACAGGTGAATAATTGCTAACCAGAATCCCCTGCTCCAACTCCTGAAGAAACTGACCAGCTGACCACTATCCAGTGGCCAATTTGGAGTTTGTGCAAGGTGCATTTTGGGAGTTGTAGTCTGCGCCCCCAAGGAGCATCTCAGAGCTTCTGGAACCTTGGGGCAGCTCTAGCCAGCTTACCTCAATTGCAACCCGGCCTGACTTGCAGATTTGTCCCAGTGAGGAAAACGTCCAAAAAAGTGACTAAGTCTGAACATAGAAAGTTGACCAGGACCTCTGAAGCAGTGTATCCCGTGATATGTATCTGAGGAAGAGTTCCTGGAGGTTGGATTGGACTCGCGATTTGGTCTCACTGAAGAAAATCTTCAAAAAAACTTCTCAGTCCGACGACCGAGGCCTCCTGCGGGCTGTAGCCGAGCAGGGCTCCATCGTGGTCGGGCTTAAACTTTGACTTTGCCCCGATCGAGGTGCGACCAGGTGACCAGATTGGCACTATTCGATTCTAAGCGCTAAAAAGCATTAGCTATTTAAACATTCACATCTCCGCTTCCCCTTATCGAATTTAAATCATTTTGGTTTAATTTTAAAGATAAAAATATAATCTATTTCTAGAAATTGGTGTTGGATTTTTATGGTGTTTTGTGTTTTATTTATTCAATGTTTTGTGATTTTTAAATGCCTACATTAAGCCTTGTCGCTCGTTGCCAAGCTACCAATTGTTGAGCTGGGTTTAATTTATTTCCAATAACCCATTTTCCAACATATATATATATATATATATATATATATATATATATATATATATATAATTGTTGGACTTACGCAGGGTCATCCCCAGTCTTTTTGCCTCCTTCCTCCTGGTTTTTCTGACCTCTCGCTGTTGGCTCTAGGACTCTGAGCACTTTATCACTGCTGACCAGTGCTAAAGTGCAGGCGCTCTCCCATCTAAAGTTGGTATGATTGGCTTATACCTAATTGCCATATTTAATTTACCTATAAGTCCCTTGTACAGTGGTATCTCTATACCCAGGGCCTGTAAATTAAATACTACGAGTGGGCCTGCAGCGCTGCTTGCGCCACCCACTGAAGTAGACTTTCAAACCTGTCTCAGGCCTGCTAGCGCAGGGCCTGTGTGCACAGTTTTCTGCCACAGGGACCTGGCATCTAAATTTACTTGCCAGGCCCAGAACTCCCCTTTTACTACATGTAAGTCACCCCTCAGGTACGCCCTAGCTAACCTTATGGGCAGGGTGCCATGTATATAGAAAGGCAGGACATGTGCCATATTGCATGGCCTGTCCTGGTAGTGACAAACAGCCTAACTTGGTGTCTCACTGCTGTGAGTGCTGCCTTCTCATAGGATTGCATTAGAAATGCCCTGCCTTATGTGTAAGGGGTATTGTCTGATTTATGAGGGGTAGCGTAGGCGTGTTTGGTATGGTTCTGATGGTGATAATAAATACTGCTTACTGGTGTGGGTGTATTTTTTAATATTATCACAGAAATGCCACTTCTAGAAAGTGCGCATTTATATGTACTTATGACTCTGGTGTTTTGCAGCTTGACTCCAATCCACGTCTGGGTAGAGTGACAGTTGGGGCTTTGTGCATACTTTTCAGACAGCCTGTACACAGGGAGTGTGGAGGTGTCACAGAGGTGAATCTGCATACTGAATAGTCTTACTGGGCTGAGAGAAGGGAGAGGCGGGGCACACCTACATTTGTAAAGGCTGTGCCCTGGCCTCACACAATAGGATTGTTAACCCCCCACTGACGTTTGGACCCTGTGCTGAAAGGAGAGAGGGGGCACTCCCAGAACCAGTTGTAACTGGCTGGAACCTCCTCTCCCCACTATTGTAAAACACTGTAAGAACTGACTATAAGTACAGGGGAATTTTCCCCACAATTTGAACACTCTTGGAAATTGAACCTGGACACAAGACGCTGCTGAATGGACTGACCAGGAAACCGCCTTGGACTGCTGCTGTGCTAACCTGTGACCTGCCTGGTTACTAGGAGGAACTGCCATCATCTGCACCCCTTGTGCTGGCCCGTAGCTGGACCCAGCAGCCTTGTGCTCCTTCCTGCTTGCTTGTTCCCAGGGGCAGGGTGCCGTGGCCCCTGACCCCTGTAACTTTTCCCTGCACGAGGAGTGCTGCCTTTGCGCTGAGAGAGCGCTCTTCTGTGCCCTCAGGCACTTCAAGGCACCGGATTCTGGCTAAAAAGATCACCGCCGAAGCCTGGGCTTTAGATGTGCCCTAGCGCTTTGAAAAGCGCTTTAATTCTGCCAAAAGTCACCGCCGCAGCCTGGGTTTATAAAAGGGCCGTCACGCTTCCCTAAAGCGCTCTGCCTTCATATAGAACCCCAAGGATCACCACCGCAGCCCCGGGGAAGCTGTTGGTCAAATCGCTAGTGTTACGTGTTTGTTAGTGTCCCCAGGGCACAGGGAAAACAAAGTCGGAGAGTCCGGAGCAAGCGTGCTCCTAGCGGTGACCCCCTGGGTAGGGATCGCTCCGAGGAGCGCCCCCGGGGTACCGACAGGCCCAGGCTTGGGCCAGAGCGTCATCTGAGCAGGAGGGAGAGGAGGACGCCTCTCCCTAGCCTGCCCAAGCCCTCGAGGGCTCTTCTTTGATTTGGGGGCTGGGCGGCAGCCTCACCGGAGGTTCGCCCGTGCTGCCGGCTCCCTTGTTGGCCCCCTTGTGGACCAGTGGTATTTTTTTGGGGAGTCTCCCCCCGTGTGAGGGCCGGTAGAGGCCCGGGGAGACCCCAGGAGCTTGCGGGTCCCTGGAGGGGCCCGTTTTCAACTTGGAGGGGGTGTGTGGCGCCCCCCTCCCCTGTTAAAGATTTCCCTGACCTGGGCCCCCCTCGAGAGGGCCGGTGGAGGCCTAGGGGGGCCCCCAGTGTTTACGGTCCCCAGCAGGCCCGTTCATGAACAAGAGGAGGTGCGTGTCGCCCTCCTCTGACCCCAGAAGATCAGGGAGGCCCCCTTTTTACGCAGAGGAGCGCCGGGGGCCACATTGTTCGTTCTAGGCACTGGAAGTGCCTCTGCATCAAGCCAGGTACTTTTAAAAAGGACCAATATAATTATAATTGAAGTTCTTTCTAAAGACTTTACTGATTGTTATATATTGCCTACCTGTTCCATGATGCTTTTACATATATGTGCAAATGTTCCTTTTATGGGTATGACTTGCTAATATGTTTCCCTAACTTGCCATATGTTTTCTAATGTTCCTACTATGGGCGTTTTATGATATTCTTATGACAAGTGTTCTAATGTGATAACGTGTTCCCTGACTACTGCTTATGTTGCAGAATACTGAGTAACCTGTGTGTTATGTGTGACTACTGCTAATTTGCACAGTAACTAATGTGTAACATTCTGACAACTGCTAAGGTAGCAGGATAGTACTGATATGTGATGTTTGGTCTGATAATTGCGTTGTGTACAATACAGTATATTTTCATATAATCTGGTGTTGTGTTTCCTTTGTGGTGGGGATATTGTGTCACATGTGTGTGTGTGTTGTGCAAACACTTAACACATTGCCTCCAGGTTAAGCCTGACTGCTCGTGCCAAGCTACCCAGGGGGTGAGCAGGGGTTATCTTGGACGTGTAACTCCCTTGCCCTGACTAGAGTGGGTAAGTTCTGCCTGGCTGAGGTGCATACCCTAGCCAACCAGAAACCCCATTTCTAACAATAATATATATATACACATATATATATATATATATATACATATATATGTATATAAATGGGGTTTCTGTTTGGCTGGGGTAGGTACGTCAGCCAGGCAGGGACCGCCACGCTATTCAGAGCAAGGGAGTTACACACCCAGGATAACCCCTGCTCACCCACTTGGTATCTTGGAACAAGCAGTCAGGCTTATACCAGAGGCAATGTGTATAGCGTTTGAACACACATACACAACACATTTGACACAATGAATACACTACAAAGGAAACACAACAACAAGTCATATAAAAATAAACTGTATTGTATAACACATCATTAGACCAAACACAACATGTATCAGTAATACCCTGCTATACAAGCAGTTGTCAGAACATCACACAGGTTACTAGTACTCTGCGAAAATAAGCAGTAGCCAAATAAACATATAGGTTACTGGTACACTGCAGCACAAGAAGTAGTCAGGTTGTCATTAAAAAATGCACATGTCAAAATAAACACATTATCAGGAATGACAGGACATACTCATGAACGCACATGAAATGAAACATTTCCCAAATGGGAAGTCATCAGTATCACTAACATTATGCACATAACAGAATAATCATATTCTCAGAGATGCCAAGACATCATCAGGAATGCAAACATATCCTCACCGTTTGCATATGTCACAAAGCCTTCTCTCCCAATGCATATACTGCAGACCAAGGAAGGATCCCCATTACAACACAGAAAAAAGGGCCTGGCAACCCACTCCAGGTCATAACCATACAGAGTACCATAATTATGGGGACAAAGGACATGCTATGGACATGTAGACTGTTCAGGGCTACTCCCCGTACCGTCCTCCTGAAGGTCACAGAATGTCTGTCCTCCATTTAAAGGCAATGGGGTACATGTGGGCTTCCAATGAAGGGCACTGGAGCTCCTGCACCCATGATTACAAAAACAAAAGTGGCTGGGCAGGCACTGGACCTCTGTTCTAATTCTCCCTCCATCCTGCCAGCCATACTATGCCGTCCAAAAATAACACTGCCTCGGGCCGATCTTTCCCCAGAGTCAAAGCCCCCACCCCCGCTACGGCATACCTAGGGGCAGGAACCAGGACCCATGCCCTTACTTTTTTGGTCCGGGAGGACCTCTCCTGGTCTCCCCACAGCAGGCTCAATTGGGGCTCTTCCACGAGGCCCCCTCACCCCACCCATGACTCTCATGGACGCAGGGCAGCCTTTCAGTGTTCTCTGGCCCTACGTGAGGTGGGTGGGGCAGCTCCTATCTGCTCTACCATTCCTCACACACCACACCTCGGCTGAACAAGCCTCCTGGCTCAGGGGCACAAAGCTGAGCCCTCCCACCCTGCAGTATTCTCCTTGGTGTCCCAGGAGACCAGGCATCTCTTATTGTTGTGGCTTGGGCCATAGCGATGTGTCCTGGGAGCACCACAAGGAGTGCGTTTGTCCAAGCTAGTTCCCCCGCTCCTCGCTACCTCTCCCATATCAGAGAGAGGAGAGGCCCTAAAATACACCTCAAGTGCTTATTCACAAGATGAAGTGCTCCTCACGCTCAGGCAGAGAAGGAACACATTGCTTCCATGCTTTGGGAAAAAGAGGGCATGGGAAAAGGGAGGGAATCCACCTAGCCCCTGGTGATAGCTGGGGGTGGGTGTCCAAGCAAGCAGGCCAGCACAAAGAGTCCTGATGAGCGAAGAGTACCAGTCCTTCTTCGTGACCTCGCAGGCCACAGGTCAGTCCTACAGCAGAATAGTCCTAAGGCGGTTCCTGGTGAGTCCTTTCAGCATCTAGTGCCCAGTTCTGTAGTCCAGTAGTGTCTGAAAATTTTGGGGAAAACCCCCTATACTTATACTCATTTTATTCAGCCTCCATAAAAGGGGGAGAAGGGGTTCCAAATAGCACTAACTGGTTCGAGGAGTGTCCCCTCTCTCCACCAGCACTGGCTCCAGATATCAGCAGGGGGTAAACAAGCCCTTTGTGTAAGGCAATTGCATAGCCTTTACAAATGCAGGTGTGCCCCACCTCTACCTCTCCCAGCCCAGAAAGACCATTCATTAAGCAGATGGACTCTTATGACACCTTCACTCCCTCTGTGTACTAGCTGTCTGAAATTTATGCCCAGGTGTCACTCTGTCCAAAACTCTAAAATGATAAGCATAGAGAAATGCCCACTTTCTAAAAGTGCCATCTCTCTAAAGGTAATAAAAATCCACCTACACCAATAATCACTACCATTACAACCATACCAAAATACGCCACCCCTCATAGATTAGACAATACCACTTAGTCCTATGTTAGGGTATTTCCAATACAATCCTATGAGGGAGGCAGCACCCACAGTAGTGAGAAACTACATAGGATGTGTTAGAAATAGGGTATTTGGTTGGCAGTCAGGTTACCCCCTGTCCAAGCAAGGACCCTCACTCTAGTCAGGGTAAGTCACACACAATCCAAACTATCCTGTGCCCACCCTCTGGTAGCTTGGCACTGAGCAGTCAGGCTTAACTTAGAAGGCAATGTGTAAAGTATTTGTGCAATAAATCATACAATAACACAATATAGCACCACAAAAATACACCACACAGTGTTTGGAAAAATATATAGTATTTATCTGGATATTTGCAGGACAAAACGATAAAAGATGCAATAAGAAATTGTAGAGATATCACTGAAAAGTGATATGAAGTGTCTTTAGTCTTTAAAAAGCAAACAAAGTCTCTTTCAAGCACAAAATACCTGGATTGGAGTGAAAAATCTCCGCAGAGGGCCGCAGAGGAGGAGATGCGTGGAAAATGGTGTGTGCGTCGGTTTCGCCCCTTCACACACGGACTTACGTCATTATTTTTCACGTGGGGAAGACGTTGCATCGATTTCCAGCACGCGGACAGTCTCCTCTCTGGGTCCCGGGGTTTTCAGACGCCCCGAGGTCTGTGCTTGGAATCCTGGGCTTGTTGTCCGGCTGCGCGTCGTTCCAGTGGGCTGTGCGTGGAATTTTGTCCCTCACGGCAGGTGCTGCGTCGATTTCCTCTCTGGAAGTCAGGTGGCGTTGTCCAGGCAGGCCGTGCGTTGAGGTTCTGGTTGCACCGCAGACGCCGCGTCGATCTTTTCCTTGCGGAGTCGAGCGCCGTTGTCCCGGGTCGGCGTGCGTGAATTTTTCACCGCGGAGCAATGTGTGCGTCAAATTTTGCGCCGCCCAAGAAGTCCAGTTGAAAGAAAGAAGTCTTTTTGGTCCTGAGACTTCAGGGGACAGGAGACAAGCTCTATCCAAGCCCTTGGAGAGCACTTCTGCAGCAAGGCAAGAGTTCAGCAAGGCAGCAGGGCAACACCAAGGCAGCAGTCCTCTGTAGAAAGCAGTCAGGTGAGTCCTTTGGGCAGCAGGCAGTTCTTCATGGTAGGATGCAGGTTCTGGTTCAGGTTTCTTCTCCAGCAAGTGTCTGAAGTGGTAGGGCAGAGTCCCTGTTTTATACCCAAATGTGCCTTTGAAGTGGGGGAGACTTCAAAGAGTGGCTTAGAAGTGCACCAGGTCCCCTTTCAGTTCAGTCCTGTCTGCCAGGGTCCCAGTAAGGTGTCTGGCAGTCCTTTGTGTGAGGGCCGGCCCTCTACCCTCCCAGCCAGGGAAGACCCATACAAATGCAGATGTATTCAAGTGAGGCTGAGTGCCCTGTGTTTGGGGTGTGTCTGAGTGAATGCACAAGGAGCTGTCAACTAAACCCAGCCAGACGTGGATTGTAAGGCACAGAAAGATTTCAGTGCAAAGAAATGCTCCTCACTTTCTAAAAGTGGCATTTCTACAATAGTAATATTAAATCCAACTTCACCAGTCAGCAGGATTTTGTATTACCATTCTGGCCATACTAAATATGATCTTCCTACTCCTTTCAGATCAGCAGCTACCACTTCAGTAATGTATGAGGGCAGTCCCAATGTTAGCCTATGAAGGGAGCAGGCCTCACAGTAGTGTAAAAACGAATTTAGGAGTTTTACACTACCAGGACATGTAAACTACACAGGTACATGTCCTTCCTTTTACCCACACAGCACCCTGCTCTAGGGGTTACCTAGGGCACACATTAGAGGTGACTTATATGTAGAGTAAGGGGAGGTTTAGGCTTGGCAAGTACTTTTAAATGCCAAGTCGAAGTGGCAGTGAAACTGCACACACAGGTCTTGCAATGGCAGGCCTGAGACAAGGTCAAGGGGCTACTTGAGTGGGTGGCACAACCAGTGCTGCAGGCCCACTAGTAGCATTTATTCTACAGGCCCTAGGTACATACAGTGCACATCACTAAGTAAATTAAATAGTCCAATTGGGTATAATCCAAAGTTACCATGTTTAAAGGGAGAGAGCATATGCACTTTATCACTGGTTAGCAGTGGTAAAGTGTGCAGAGTCTAAAAGCCAGTAAAAACAGTGTCCAAAAAGTGGAGGGAGGCAGGCAAAAGGTTAGGGGTGACCACCCTAAGGCTGTCAGGTCTAACAGGATGTTTGTCACTACTAGGACGTATACTACATACAGATATATGTCCTACCTTTTATGTACACAGCACCCTGCCCATAGGGCTAGGCAGGGCCTGCCTTAGGGGTGATTTATAAGTAGTGAAAGGGGAGTTCCAGGCCTGGCAAGTAAATTTAGGTGCCAGGTCCATGTTGCAGTAAACTATGCATGCAGGCCCTGCGGTAGCAGGCCTGAGACAGGATTGAAAGGCTACTTCTGTGGGGGTGGCAAACTGCGCTGCAGGCCCACTAGTAGTGTTTAATTTACAGGCCCTGATTATAAGTGATACCACTGTACAAGGGACTTATAGGTAAATGAAATGTGTCAATCAGGTGTGAGTCAATCATATCAAGTTTAGAAGGGAAAGCACATGCACTTTAGCACTGATCAGAAGTGATCAAGTGCTCAGAGTCCTAGGGCCAACAAAAAGAGGTCAGAAAAATAGGAGGAGGAAGGCAAAAAGTTGGGGATGAGTCTACAAAAAGGAATGGCAGGCCTCTCACTAGCAATTTGGGGGGATTACCTAGGTTGGCACAAGCTCGCACTGCAGCACTGGGGACTCTGTTACCTCCTATGCCCTGGGTACCATCTACAAGGGCCTTAAAAGGGGGTCAAGTCTTGCCAATCAGGAATTTACTATGTTAACATAACAATTTAGGGAGAGAGCACAGGCTGTGGGGCCTGGTTAGTTGGCTTCCAGTGAACAGAGTCATACACATCAGCATTGGGGGCAAAAAGTGGGGGGTTACAATACATGAAGGGGCACTTTCCCTCAGTTCCTAAAACTAAGATAAAATAGAGTATTCCCCTGTGATGTTGCTTCCTGTTTGAATCATAAATGAACACCTTTCCAAGTGAAGGATCTGTTGTGACTCCCTGGTCCCCTAATGTTGGTGGAATTCTTCAGCTCTCTTGCTACTTTTTTAACTTGACTTTTGTTCATAGTAGTTGGAACTCCTACTGGTCTACCTGTGGATAATCCTGAATGGCTTATGCCTCTTTCCTGAAGGCAGGAGGAGTTTGGTGCTTTGCAATAACTTGTCAATCAAGAGCTGCAAGACTGACATTGAATTTGTTTATCCTTTTTGTTTTTCCCCTTAACTGGAATACTATTAAGGAAACACTTGACAACTTTCACGTGTAATATTTAGGGCAGGGTGCCACTGTGGATAGGGGGAGGTCGGAGTCATTTCTTTAGACAATCAAATAGAAGATGATCTTATCACTAAGGTGTTTCTGATATAAGTGCTTAATATTTTCATGAGGTTTTTAAACTATGTTGCATGTACTTTTACCAATAAACACTCAAATATAATATTCCACCACCTACTGTTCCTACGTCCTCTTAAAATGGTGGTCTCTGAATTTGCTATGAAAATGCATATTCTATAATGAGACTAATGCTGCCATAGTTGATGTCCACTCTTCAACAGAGGGTAACATTTATTTTCTTTGGGAATATTTTTTACCCACTAAAAATAGTCTCCAGATCCAAGCAGAGAGATTCTTGACACTGATAAAATTATTCTCACTGAAGAGAATGACTTTGATTCTTAGGAAGACAGGAGGCCAATGAGAGAAAGATTATTTTCTTAACATAATTCAGAAATCTAAGTCTGCATCAAATTGTGTAAAAATATTCATATAATTCCACCTCCTTAATGCCGCATTACTGCATGTATAAAGGTCAGGCAGTTTATTTAAATCTGAAATGGGTGGTGTGTACAGTGTATGGTAGATTGAGAACAGACAATTTTATAACTATGTTGTATACTCATATGTCTGGACATGCAGGGGAATGAATTCTGCAAACCACACATGCTGTGCTTCCATGTTGTATGCAGTGGTATTATTGCATCGCTTGAGAATTTGTCTTGCACATTTTGAAAAATTCTGGTCCTCATTACGAGTGTGGCGGCCTCAAGACCGCCACACTTGCGATGGTGGTCAGACCACCGCAGACAGGGGAGTCCGACCGCCCTATTATGACCGTGGCAAATGTCTAACCGTCGGCACCACCAGGCTGCCGCCTGTCGACAGTGTGGCTGTCTCGGCGCTCGCAATCCGCCAGGGCTGCGCTGCAAGAAGCTCTGCCCTGGGGAATACGAGTCCCCTTTCTGCCAGCCTTTGCATGGCGGTCTCACTGGCATGCAAAGGCTGGCTGAAAGAGGGTGTTGGGGGCCCCATGAGGGCTCCTGCACTGCCCATGTACTTGGCATGGGCAGTGCAGAGGCCCCCATGGACAGCCCGTCGCACATTTCACTGCCCGAATTACGGCAGTGAAATGCGCAACGGGTGCTGTCGCACCTGACGCACCACAACATTGCAGCTAGCTCGGTTATGAGCCAGTGTCAACGTTGTGGTATGTTTTCCGCTGGGTCAGTGGGCGGAAACCCTGTTTTTGCCCACTGGCCCAGCGGAGAACTCCTAATATGGCAGGCAAAAGACCTCCATTTCTGATGGTCTTTGCCTGCAGAGGCTTCGGCGATCCTGTGAAAAGGCCGCCAAAGTCGTAATGAGACCCACAGTCTCACTGTTGATTAGGTACCAAAGTGATAGCTAGGAAAGTGCAGTCCTAAGTGGTGTGCTGAGTGTACACATTCTGCACCTTAGGATGAGCATGAACTGAGAAACACACATGACAATACTCTTAAGAACTAAACAGTGACATAAAAAAATGAAGTTCACAAGTAGACGAGTCACTCAAGAAGGAAAGGTTGTGCTGATCGTTTGTGGGTTCTAAATATGATGGGTACGCACTAGCCAACATTGGTTTACCAGCCCATCGATGAGTGAACCGCTCATGGCTAATTCCTGATTATCTGCAAGCAGAGGGTAAAGGACTTCAATATACACTGGAAAATGAAGGGGCATATTGAAGAGCCTCTAGCGCCATTGCAATGCCACATAAGAGTCATTTTTTATGCTAATGTGGCGTTAGAAGGTCACAAACACCGCGCCATATTTACAAAATGGTGCAATGCATCCCTAATGTATGCAAAGGGAGCGTTCCCCCATAAGGGGGAGCTGCAAAAATGGCGCAAAGAAATCTAACAGATTTCTTTTTGTGTCATTTTTTCCAGCGCTTTTAACGCCTGCTCAGAGCAGGTGTTAAAAAGAGGCATCCATTGGTTACAATCGGCCTCTGGGTGCTTTGCAGGATTTGTGTCAACATTTTTTTCACTAATAATGCAAAGCGCCAGACTAGCGTAAAAAAATTCTGACGATTGTCCCCAAACTACTGCCATGGAGCACCATATTTTAAATACAGCGCACACATGGTGGCATTAGTTGGGGCTAAATGGCACAAGAAAACTGGTGCTGCACTATGTGGAACATAATTTTTCTTAAATATGCTCCTAAATCTCTTAAGTTTGAGAAAGATGTTGTGGTGTCCCATCAAAACGTGCAGCCAGTGCAAAGACCATGGTTTCAAAGGGCACATAGATTGAAAATAAATATGATTACACCACAAAAATCTAAAAAGTGAATGTCTGCCATTCGGTAGCGAAGAAGACTAAGGAACACCAGAAGAATTGTAGTCACATATTATGTTAGTCCTGATACTATAACTGAAGACCATGGGGAATATTTATACTTTTTCGTGCAAAACTGCGCTAACCTAGTTTAGCATGAAAAAGTATACCGCCGGCTAGCGCCATTCCAAGACGCCGGCCGGGTGTCATATTTGAGGAATTAAGGTAGCTGGCATTAAGGCTCAGCTAGCATCATGAAAAAGGACTCTAGCCGGGTGGGGGAGGCATAAGGGGAACAGGAAGTTGTGCGTCAAAAGATTACACTAGCATGGGCAGAGGCATAAAAATGCCTCTAACCAGACTAGCGTAATCCTTTGACACATAACCCCAATGGACATTACTCCTGTCTTAATAAAGACAGAAGTCATGCGCACCACCCCAATGGCCATGCCCAGGGTACATATGCCCCCTGGACATGGCCATTGGGCCCAGTGCCATGTAGGGGAGCCCAAGTTAGGCCCCCCACAGCACTTTTTACCTTACCTTACTTTACCTGTACTTACCTTACTCAGCAGAGGATTGGATCCCCCCAAACCTCTGCCATCCCTCTGGAGTTGGCAGGGTGTCCCTGGGGCTAGGGGAGGGCACCTGTGGGCCCATTCCATGGTCTCTGACCATGGAAATAGGCTCACAGGTCCCCTTTTGCCTGCCCTGACCCAGGCGTTAAATAATGGCGCTAAGTAAGCTTAGCGCCATTATTTAAGTCCTCCTTTCCCCCATGCTTGATTTTAGCATGGCGAGATAGATATGGCACTAAGGCCATATCATAAATCTCATTGATGCAAGGTAGTTTCCAGCTAGCAAAACAAATATTTTAACTTCAAAACTTTGGCCCTAGACGGGTCTAGGCCCAAAGTTTAAATTTGAAGTTAGATTTGCGCAGAATTTGCGACAAAAAAAATAACACAAATTCGTCAAAAAGCAAGTATAAATCTGAGCCTCTATATGCAAAAGTGTGGACCGTAATCACATAGGGGATATAGGAAATAAAAAGCCAAGTTGGCGAGCATGAGAATGTCAGCACACTTTACCTATTAAAGAAAATAAAATAAGGAAAGGCGTAAATACAATTACCAGGTAACTCATTTGTTAGCGCGTTACTGTTGACTCTGGTAGTGAATGGATAACAAGCAGCACTGTAAGAATTACTAATGTAAAACAATGATAGTCAGTTCTACAAATTATGCAATGTGGTTTCTGACCCATACATTTTATTTTAATTCAACCAATTAGGTTTTAAATGCATGCTTTTGATGCATGAGCCAAACTCACTTTCTGCACATTTGTGGTGCTCTTTGGAATGCTTTTAGTCATATCATCTTGCTATTACTATGTATGATTGCTCATAATAATACTGATTCAGCTCGCCCGGGACTAAAACGGAGGTTATACGCGGGGTCAAACGAACATGACTCTGAAGGTATTGAAACAAGCAAAATCTCCAGGATGTGAGCAATATATTGCCTGCAGAGATAGCAAGCATGGCAAATTATTAAATCAAGCTCTTACTGGGGTGCTTTCTACCTTACTAGCAACTTATCATATTAACAAGGACACACTGTTTTTCAATGATTTGCATACTTACTGTATAGAAATGTTAAGAATGAATACCTGTGAAAGCCTAAGTCTCTAATTTTAAGGCACAGGGTGCTTGACAAAGCAAATCTCATGCATTTTAAGTATCACATTAAGATGTTGGCCGCACACACAGAACTAGCAAATTCATTTGTTTCTGCTTCGTAAACACAGCGGGGTATCTAAATTTTGCAATAACAGAAAAGTCTTGTCTCAGATTGTTGTTTACCTCGACATGAGATAAAATGAAGGTGATACTTTCTCTCGAAGAAGGCCTTTTCTTTCTCCCTGATATTATCAGACTTTTTTTAGATGCCCCGACATTTTCTAGAGACACATCATCAGTTTATTGAAAGTAAAAACAACTTCCGGTGATTTATTCATTATTTATAGAGCTCCCTTTGCAGACCGAGCATCATAGAGGGTTTAAGTAAACCAGTGATGCGCTACAAAATCAGATAGGTCAGGTTCACACAGAGCCAATTAAGAGCTTTCATAAGGCAAGCAAGGAATGTTCCCTTCGAACATGTAAAGACAGTCTAATCAAGAGTTTATTTACCGATACTGAGACACTCTGATTAACTCTGAATTTATAACTAGTTTGAAGAACCACAAGGTGTATAAACATCAGTAATTTGCAGCAGAGTTTGTGCATCTGTAGAGATGTCATCAACAATGTCAAAGGTGAATTGATGTTGGATGTCAGCAGTGATGTTATCAATGATGTCAATTGTAATGTCATCTGTGATGTCATGAGTGAGGGCTTGAGCAGTCTATTGATGGCAAGTCATGGTGTGCGTAGAGTTAGAAATTGGGTCTCCAGTTGGAAGAGGTATACACCCTGTCCAAGTAGGGCGCACAATCCAAGTCAGGGTAAGTCAAATACACACCCTAACTTAACCTGTGCTCACCCTCTGGTGGCTTGGCACAGAGCAGTCAGGCTTAACTTAAGAGGCAATGTGTAAAGTATTTGTAAGGGGAGGGCGATGAGCTTCACTCTGATGGTGGAGCTAATAGAGTTTTTGGCACTCCAAGGTGCCACTAGAGAAGGCAGTACTCCGTTGCTCATGGAACTCTGCAGAATTCCACAAAGTTTTAAACCAACTCTTTGGAATTCCGTGGAGTAGAACTCCATGAGCTCCTCCTACCCCTAGGATTTGTGCAACACTTAATTACAGTAACACAGTAAAAACACCACAAAAAGAACTCCACACCAGTTTAGAAAAATAGAGAATATTGATCTGAGTAAAACAAGATCAAAATTACAAAAATCCAATTAGTCGAAGTTGAGATTTAAAAGTGCCTAGTGCCATATATCGTCACATTAGTGTCATTATTTTGATGCTAATGTGGCAATTTTATGGCAAAAATGTCCACCATATTTACAAAGTGACGCAATGCATGCATTGCGCCACTTTATAACCCCTTGCGCCACATTATACCTGTGTCAGGCATAATGTATGCAAGAGGCGTCCCCCCGTTAGAGGGGCCGAAAAAATGGCACTATTAAATCTAAAAGATTTATTGGTGCCAGTTTTAGCGGCATTTTTAATGCCTGCACAAAGCAGGCGTTAAAAGGAGGCACACCATTTTGTAAAATGGGCCTCAATGTGCTTTTTTGGTGCTAATCCTCCAAAGCGCCAAACTAGCGTAAAAAATGTTCACACTAGTTCCCTAACTACCACCAATGTGCTCCATATGTTAAATACAGTTCCCACATGGTGGTGTTAGTGGGGCAGTAAGGGGCACAAGAAATGTAGCACTGCATTGGATGCAGTGCCACTTTTCTTAAATTTGGCCATAAATGTGTAAACAGTGCTTAGAAAGCACCAGTAGTCAAAAGGTTACTTGAGGTCGCAAGGAACCGTACAAATTCAAAATCAAGGCTGACCGCTATGGAGGGTACGCCACCTACAGAACCCAAGCAGGGTCTGCTGAAACAATATCTTTGCTGGAGCAAGGCGTTGATGTCTAGGGCTCAATTGAGCAGTATTTCCCATGCAGTCGGGTCACTGCGTTGTCGTCGGACTACACTGGAGTGGATGTGATATGGCGTTGTTGAGCTGTGCAGATCATCGTCTTCGGGCCTCGCTGGCTGTAAATCCACTGTCGGTGAACAGCCTCTGCGTCCAGTCCTTCTCACTCTCGGCAAGAAGCAGCAGGCAGCAGGCCAACACAGCAAACTGGAAGTCCCTCCTACAGCAAAGCACACAGCAAAGAGTGGGTCAACACAGCAATACAGATACAGAATGACAGTACCTCCTGGCAGCACAGCAGTCCCTCTTCCTGGCAAAATGTCCTTGGTTCCAGTAGAGTACTTATTTGGTGGGGTTTGAGGTCCAATACTTAAACCCAGTTGAGCCTTTGAAGTGGGGGAGGCTTCAAAGAGAGGCCTTTGAATTATACATGGCCCCTGCCCTTCATTCCCTGACTCCAGACACTCTACATAGGTTTATGCAGCTCTTTGTGTGTGGAGAGGCACACCCCTATTCAGGTGTAAGTGTCTGCCCTTCCCTCGCATATACCCCAGGAAGACCCACCATACCGGTGATGGGCTATCAGAATCCAAATGTCACACCCAAGCTCCCTTTGTGTCTGACTGTCTAGAGAGAATTCACAAAGTCCAGCTGTCATCTACCCCAGACATGTACTCAGAGACAGTCAGAGGCACAGAATGGTTGAAGTAATAAAATAGCAACTTTCTACACATGGCTTTTTCAGACTTACAATTCAAAATCCAACTTCACCATATCAATCAATCAGTATTTGTATAGCACAGAACTATCACCCCTAAGGATCTCTGGGTGCTGAGGATGCTGTGTCTCCATCAAAAAGCCTGGTCTTGAGTTTCTTTCTGAAGTCGACCAGGGAGGGTGCTGTTCGGAGGTGTAGGGCAGATCGTTCCAGGTCCTGGAGGCGGTGTAAGAGAAGAAACGACATCTGCTGCTGCTGCGACTGATGCGGGGTGTGTGTGCAAGGGCGAGCGATGAGAAGCACAGGTGTCTTGAGGGCTGGTAGAAGTTCAGTCATTGTTTTATGATTGATGGTCCTTCCGAGTAGGGCTTTGTATGCATGCATGAGGATCATGAACTGGGATCTCTTCTGGATGGGGAGTCAGTAGAGGTTACTGAGATGAAGGGCGATGCATGGTCATTTGGGGCTGTCCAAGATAAGTCTGGCAGCAGTGTTCTGGTCTAGAGTCTTTAACGGAACTGGGTGGGGATTCCGTTGTAGAGAGCATTGCCATAGTCGAGGCGGCTGGTGACAAGGGCCTACGTGATGGTCTTTCTGGTGTTGATAGGGATCCATTTGAAGAGTCTGTGGAGCAGGCAGAGGGTGTGGAAGCAGGAGGAGGTGACTGCATTGACTTGTTATTCCATTTTGCATAAGCAGTGATTTTAAATACTAAGGTCAGGGACACCAAGGGGCTCATTCTGAGCCCGGGGGGCGGCGGGAGCCGCCCGCCTGGAGGGAGCCGTCCGCCTGGAGGGAGCCGCCAAATGACCGCACCGCGGCCATTCAGACATTTCCTCTCCAAAAGAGCGCCCGCCGGCCCAGAGGAAATGCCCCTGCAACGAGGACGCCGGCTCAGAATTGAGCCGGCGTAGTTGCAGGGGTGCGACGGGAGCAGGTTGCACCTGTCGCGTATTTCAGTGTCTGCATTGCAGACACTGAAATACACAGTGGGGCCCTCTTACGGGGGCCCCTGCAGTGCCCATGCCATTGGCATGGGCACTGCAGGGGCCCCCAGGGGCCCCGCGGCACCCCCTACTGCCATCCTGTTCCTGGCGGGCGAACCGCCAGGAACAGGATGGCGGTAGGGGGTGTCAGAATCCCCCATGGCGGCGCAGCAAGCTGCGCCGCAATGGGGGATTCCAAGGGCAGCGGAAAACCGTCGGGAGACCGCCGGTTTTCCTTGTCTGACCGCGGCCGAACTGCCGCGGTCAGAATGCCCTGCGGGGCACCGCCGGTCTGTCGGCGGTGCTCCCGCCCGCCTGGAGGGAGCCGCCCGCCTGGAGCGAGCCGCCAAATGACCGCACCGCGGTCAAAAGACCGCGGTGGCCATTCAGATATTTCCTCTGGGCCGGCGGGCGCTCTCCAAAAGAGCGCCCGCCGGCCCAGAGGAAATGCCCCTGCAACGAGGACGCCGGCTCAGAATTGAGCCGGCGTAGTTGCAGGGGTGCGACGGGAGCAGTTTGCACCCGTCGCGTATTTCAGTGTCTGCATTGCAGACACTGAAATACACAGTGGGGCCCTCTTACGGGGGCCCCTGCAGTGCCCATGCCATTGGCATGGGCACTGCAGGGGCCCCCAGGGGCCCCGCAGCACCCCCTACCGCCATCCTGTTCCTGGCGGGCGAACCGCCAGGAACAGGATGGCAGTAGGGGGTGTCAGAATCCCCCATGGCGGCGCAGCAAGCTGCGCCGCAATGGGGGATTCCAAGGGCAGCGGAAAACCGGCGGGAGACCGCCGGTTTTCCTTGTCTGACCGCGGCCGAACCGCCGCGGTCAGAATGCCCTGCGGGGCACCGCCGGTCTGTCGGCGGTGCTCCCGCCGACCCTGGCCCCGGCGGTCTGAGACCGCCGGAGTCAGAATGACCCCCCAAATGTCATATTTCTATCTTTCCCCAGTAGGGAGTAATATTTAAAGGGTGCTTTAAGGTAACTCTAATGTTAACCTGTGGGAGAGATAGAGCTTGCAGTAGTGAAAACAACTTTAGCAGTTTTTCATTGCCGGGACAAGTTAACTTAAAAGTACATGTCCAACTTTTTGAATGCGCTGCACCCTGCCCTTGGGGCTAACTAGGGCCAACTCTAGGGGTGACATATGTAATAAAAGGACAGTTTGGGCCTGGCAAGTAGGTGCATTTGCCAGGTGGAAATAGCAGTTTAAAACTACACACACAGGCTCTCCAGTGGCAGACCGGAGACATGTTTGGAGGGCTACTGTAGTGGGTGGCACAATCAGTGCTACAAGCCCACTAGTAGCATTTAATTTACAAACCCTGGGCACATATAGTGCACTTTACTACAGATGTAGAAGTACATTAAATATGCCAATTGTGGATAAGCTAATGTTACCATGTTTAGAGTACAAAGCACCTGCACTTTAGAATGGGCTAGCAGTGCAAAAGTGCTCAAGGTCCTTAAGCCAAGAAAAACGAGTTCTAAAAAGAGGAAGGAGAAGGACAAAAAGTTGGGATTGATTCTGCAGAAAGGGTTATTTCCAACATATAAATACCTATAACTGACAAAGCAGATTGTTTTTTGGGCTTTCTTTTCAAGTAATTAAACCAATTGAACTTTTTTTTTCAGGGAGATGCGGATTTTTCTTAGTGAGGTAGGACCACCAAAAAAGACGTTACTAGTGATAATGATGTAATAGTGACTATATGTATGTGTGCATGGCTGTGTATTTATATTAGTCCAATATTGCCTTCAAGGGATTTTGTTGACAGCATAATCCATGATGCCAAAGCCAAGTGGTTTATAACTATTACTAGAAACCCAAGGTGACAATACACATGATAATACATTTGCCACATAATTGGGACAATTGAACCAAAAAATATATTTCTATCTCCAAAGGTTGAATGGTTTGACTGATTTTCCTTTGTTGCTGCAAAATATTGATAACATTATCACATCATTTGGTCCTACGTGCTTCACATTCATAGAAGCCTTAACAATAGTACAGTGCTGCAGATTAACTTGAAGGTTGTCATTTTGAGGAGGATATCCATATTTTACAAAGGACCATGAAACAATTTCCATATTTCACTGTTCCAAAGAAATATGGGCTTTATATCACTACATTACAATAAGATTTTGTCTCAACTGTAGCCTTTCTCGTTTTTTTCCAAATCACAGTTCATGAAAACAATGGCACCTTTTTTTTTTTTTTTTTACAAAATGGTTGGTACTAGATTGTGATTTTGATGATTTTACACATGGGCTAATTATTCTCATTTTTCCATGCTTGTGCCTCCCAGCACTCCTTTAGGATTGGAAACCTCCCATGCTGCATACCTTTGCTGCAAAACCAGTTTTTTCGGTGTAAAGTGCAGCTGCACCCTAACAACATTCTGGTGACTTCAACTGTGTACAAATATTAACAAATGCAATGCCCATGACCTCATCCTTTATGTTAAAGATGCAATTATGTAAGTTGAATCTCCTACCATTTTCCGTATTAGGAATGCGGATGGTGTGCAGGTTACAAATCGTCCGGATATCTTTTGGGTCTTAGTGGAGCATTTGCAGGCCGTGTCCAGTGCTGGTGCATCAGTCCGAGATGTTGACTTAGGAGAGTTTCTGGGGGAGGGATGAGACTTCCGAGGCTGGAGCTGGAGAGTATGGGGAGTATAGAGGCTAAGATAACTTTATGTAGAGGAAGTGAGTGCTGCAGTGGAGGCATTGTCAAAATTTAAATCACCAGGTAGGGATGGATTCCCGATTGAGTTGTATCAAACATTTTCACTTCATTCGCAAGAGAAGCTGTTGGCAGTGTTTGAGGAGGCCCGGGAGCAGGGTATCTTGCCAGACACCATGTGTCAGGGAGTCTTCTGCTTAATGCTTAAGACTGGGGGGATCCTGGTGACCCCTCCTCTTATTACCCGCTTACCATGCTGAACAGTGATGTCAAGATTCTGTGTAAAATATTGGCTACTTGGCTACATGGAGTGATTTGGGGCTTGGTGCATGACGATCAATGTGGTTTTATACCTGGTCATAGTATGACTTATAACTTACGTCGTTTGGCACATGTTTTGCATGAAACCATGGGGTAGGAAGACGATGTGGTGCTAGTGTCATTGGACCTAGAGAAGGCTTTTGATACAGTGGAGTGGGGCTACTTACTGGCGGTGCTGTGGGGAATGAGGTTTTGCCCCCATTTTTGTGCTTGTGTTAGTATGTTGTACACTGCTCCTTCCGCACACGTTCGGGTGGGCGGGGAGCTTTCGGAATCCTGGGTGATTGGCAGGGTAACCAGGCAGGGGTGCCCACTGTCACCGCTTCTTTTCACCTTAGCGGTGTAGCCACTTTCGGTCTGGCTTTGTGAGGAGGTGGTGTCCTGGGGTGTTCAGGTGGGAAAGGTTACCCATATTGTCTCTCTATACATGGATGACGTGTTGATATACCTTGGAGAGCCATGTGTTTCGTGCCTTTGTTGTTGCGGTTGCTGGAGGACTTTGGGGCGATTTCTGGTCTTCAGGTAAATAGGAAGAAGTTGCTTCTGTTTCCTTTAGGGTCATTATGTAGTGCCCCGTTGGAGGATTTGCCGGTGGTGGGGGTCAGGTTTGAGCTCAAAAGTTTTAGATACCTGGGTATCTGGGTCACTCATACTGTGGCGGCGCATGTGACTCATAATGTAGAACGGGTGATGACTGGTCGGGAGTGCTCAGTTTCGTTTTTGGAATAAGTTACCTCTTTCAGCGATGGAGAGGGCGGTTGTGGCTAAGATGGTGTTCTTGCTGCGGTATCTTTACCTTGTACAGAATACTTTGTTTCCGTTGGCTGCTTGGCTCTTTGATCGTTTGGACAGTTTGTTTATTTTATTGGTTTGGGCTGGGTGTCGTAGTAGGGTGGCGTTGACCACGCTGCAGATTGACATGGTAGACGGAGGATTGCCTATCCCTAATATTATTATGCAGCACACATGCAACATGCTGCAAAATGGATGACTCAGTCGGATAACTGGGAGAAGCAACTATTTGCAGGCATTCTGGAAGAGAGGTGTTGGTGCATGTATTGATGACGGGTGGTTGGTCGGATACTGCTGTTTCCTATCTGGTCAAAACTATTACATCGATTTGGGAGCAAGCCATTAAGAAAGTGATTTGACATGCCCCATTTGATACAGAATTGAAGATTTGGGATTTAGCCCCCTTTCGGAATATGGATACTTTAATGTCAATGGATGCTTGGAGAGTGGGAGGCTGTTTAGTGGCAGGTGACTTATACTCTAACAGGGAGTTTATCTCCTTTCAGGAGGCATGGTATACGTTTGGATTGAGTACTGGTCAATTCTTGCAGTATGCCAAGATGGAGAGCGTGGTTCGAGAAGTTTGGTGTGGATTCCCGGTGGCTCCACCGACATCAAAGGTGTTGAATGGGCTGATAAATTGGGATAAGGAGTCTCACTTGATTACCATGTTCTATAAAGCACTTTAGGGGGGATCAACCAGGTGTGGTGTGTGCAGCGCCTAGGGCCTGGGATCGAGAATTAGAGGATCCCTTAGAAGATGTGGCCTGGGATGTGGCGCTGTCGCTGGTCCACACGGTTTCTTGTAACAACAGGTTTAAGCTACTGCATTTTAATTTCGTACACCGTGTGTATCTTACATCTGCTCATCTTAATAAGATTGACCCGACAAGAGAGGCTGGGTGTCCTAGAAGTGGGGAGATAAGTGCCTCCTTTCTTCACTTGGCTTGGTCCTGTAGGCAGGTGCAGTGATTTTGGTGGGAGGTGGTTTGAAGGGTAGAAGGGATCACGGTCTTGGGACTTGAAGCAACACCTCTTACCTGCCTTTTAGGTGCAGTGCGGAAACCACGGGGTAGGCCCATCCCATATAGACTTGCACAACTCACTCTGGTGCTGGCTAAGCATAGGGTGGCTGTAGGCTGGATGAGTACCTGGAGCCCATCCATTTCTTACTGGATCCATGATGTACTGGAATGGGGTGTTGCTGAAGAGCAATCCACGAGGATGACACACAGGGAAGAGGGGACACTGGCGGACTGAATTGCCTGGGGAACACTATTGGAATGCGTAACAGGTGTGGAGGAGTGTAGTTTTGACTGGAGCACTGACGATGATGGCTGACTATTGGAATGATATGTTGGTCACAAAAGGTGACAACCAACTGTGGGGATGTAGCAATGCTGGTAAACACTGTATATAAACAAATTGGTTACATGTCCTTGGATAGGAGAGGCTGGGGGTATCTACTGCTGGAATGCTTGGTTTTGCTTAATATTTCGTCTGTATGTGTACTCTGTCCACCACTCACGGGACAAACAGATACTGTGATATCTCGCAATGATAGGCACTGCGCTCTTTTATTTTAATTTTTTTTTGTTATTCTTATTAAACTCAATAAAATAGAGTTATAGAAAAAAGATGCAATTATATCTGACATTAATAATATTACAACTGAGATTAAATGAAATTAATATCATATAATCCTTACCACTGTGAGAGGGACAAATATGAATGTAGTCATATTTATTGAGTATGTAATGCTAAATACATTATGTTAAGCTTCTAGGCATGAATCTTTTGGGCTGTTGTGGCCCCCCACCTAAGCAAGGTCTTCCCTGAACCATCCATCTGTTGTATTATGGCTTTGTTACATTTTTTATTCATGACACATGTACCATGTCACTGCATCCTGTGATTGTTGGTGCAATATATTTCCAAGTTGTGACCAGCGAAATCAGACTGTTCCGGATGCAGGTTTGCAGAACCAAATGGATGATGGGAGATAATGTTCCCTCGTCCAATCAGATTTGAATATTTCTCAAATGCCAGAACCAAGCAGGTTTTTATACCTATTCGGGTATCTCTGGAATTAACCTGTTTGTATCAATCCAGAAACAATTTTAAATGCTAATTGCTCGAAAACTACCAAACATAGTTGAAACTAACCAAGTAAACACTCTTCCTTCAGTAAAGATCTACCTTCATGCAAAGTTTGCTTTAAATTCACTCAACTGTTTTTCTGTAGTGGAGAGAAAGGATTACAATGTGAAATGAAATAGGCAATATGACTTTTTTGACTCTCCCCTATATTTGACTCCCAATTGATGGGTCTGTCCAAACCTTGTCATGCTAGCTCCAAAGTAGATAGATTTTTTATTTATTATTTATTCATTTGTATATAATAAGTAGTCTCCCAAGTAATAGATGCATATATTTTGTGACTGAGTTGCATGCCTTTTGTGTGAGTTATGTATTGCAGACCTAACCATAACTTGAGAATTGCAGATGTTTATCATTTTTAATTCATAACCAAAACTGTACTTTAACTATGTTTTAAGTGAATTTCTGAGTATTTTTTTTAAATACACTGAGGTGCTATAGCCAAAGCTAACCATAACTTCACTTTTGTCACATTCACAAATTACAGAGTGAACCAGTTTATAATGTTGGTCTTCCTTAACCCTGTCCAGAGCAAAGTAGAAACACTCCAACCAGCATTTAGAGAAAACAGGAGAAGATATAGAGATTAAGAAACAGCAGCCTGTCACATTAGTTAGTTCAGCACTCTACCTCAGGCTAGAGGCACCACAGTACATTTGCAAACAGGAACAATAGCTTAAGGGGTACAGGAATCAAAACATTTCACAATGAAACTTGCATAAGTAAGTATGTCAGAATAACTAATCTATCTTTAAGTGATAGTATGATGTAAGGAGCTCCGCAACCAACCAAGGTACAGGCATGAAACTCAGGAAATCCCAGGGACTGGAGGAACTGTAGCTGAAGAAGAAAGCAGGGAAATAACAAAACAAACCACAAGAGCATAGACATAAGAACTAACCATGAACCCACAGCCAAGGGAACCAGAATAGGAAGGTACAATAAAGGTACATTGTTAAAATTGGATTCTGCCCATTCAATACACCTGGATTTTTGCTTTTTAGATCACATAGTTTTGGGCATTTTACTGCGGGTGAGTCTCACTTCAAGTGTCTCACCCACAGTAAACACATGCGGAGGCGCTGAACCCCTGCCAGTAATGGTGGGGTTAACACAAAGCATTGCTTGACTCAGGGCAAGGGTGACTCTAGTCCTGCTCAGTCCATGCAGGTAGTAAGTTTCATGGATGCATCCTATCTAGAACCGGAAGGGTTTCCTACTGCAAGCTGGGTTTCCTGTAAGTCTAGGTGACCCCATGGTTGAGTTAAGTGAGTGTTCTTAACAAAGGAAGGCAAGTGGAAGTTCTCAGTGCTAGAGGACAGTCGACAAATTATCTGTCTGTTAATAACCCATTGCCAAATGTTACCACTGAGTAGGTAAGAGCACCCCTGAGTGATGACTATCCCTTCCCTACTTTCAGCTGGTGGCGGCGTGTGTTGCAATTGGGTCACACCCTTTCAGTACACCTGTTTTTTTGTTTTTTGGTTTTGGACATTTCACTGTAGGTTAGTCTCACGTTATGCGTCTCACCCACAGTAATCACATGGCAATGGACTATGGGGCTCATTCTGACCGCGGCGGACGGCGGTCGCCGCCCGCCACGCGGTTCCCGCCGAAAGACCGCTCCGCGGTCAAAAGACCGCGGCGGTCATTCTGGCTTTCCCACTGGGCTGGCGGGCGACCGCTGAAAGTCCGCCCGCCAGCCCAGCGGGAAACACCCTTCCCACGAGGACACCGGCTCAGAATTGAGCCGGCGGAGTGGGAAGGTGCGACGGGTGCAGTTGCACCCGTCGCAAATTTACTGAAATTCTTTTTTGGGCCCTCTTACGGGGGCCCCTGCAGTGCCCATGCCATTGGCATGGGCACTGCAGGGGCCCCCAGGGGCCCCGCGGCACCCCCTACCGCCATCCTGTTCCCGGCGGGAGAACCGCCAGGAACTGGATGGCGGTAGGGGGTGTCAGAATCCCCATGGCGGCGGAGCGCGCTCCGCCGCCATGGAGGATTCTCAAGGGCAGCGGAAAGTCGGCGGGACACCGCCGACTTTCCGTTTCTGGCCGCGGCTGAACCGCCGCGGTCAGAATGCCCAGCGGTGCACCGCCAGCCTGTTGGCGGTGCTACCGCCGACCTCCGCCATGGCGGTAATTACCGCCAGGGTCAGAATGACCCCCTATGTGTGTTTATTATCAGTGTTCAGTTTTTAAGATGTAGCAAGGGTAAGGGGCACTTGAGTAGTTACATGTGAATACGTGTGCAAATGCATGTGCATTCATACGCGGGCTATGCGTCGGAGGCTACTGTCATATGCAGCTCAGTAATTGTGCACAGATAACCTGCCACGGGTGGGGTGTCTACAGGGTTTGATATTGAACTGGGGTAGCTTTATAATGTTAATGTACACCACTAATAGGGAAAGCCAGTGTGATTTACTGTTTTGTCTGTAGTGACACTTTATTACACATAGGGTGAAAACTGCCTTAGAGTACAGTGTTGCTTTTCTTTGGCCTACCAAGACCAGTGACATATTGAATTGTGATGTAACCTGTATGAGAATTCTGCAAATTCAAAAAAGATATCTGTACAACTTATGGACCATCCAAAATTGTCATATTTCTCTGGTTCAGGTCAGATTCAGAACCCACATCCTTTTGTCTCTCAGATGTGCCAGGTAAATTACATTTCTCTCCAGCAGCAGGAACAACAGCCTCCTGAGACAAGGGGAGCAATTAAGAGTCTTTCACTCAGTTCCTGAGTAGGAAAGGGTGCAGCAAAAGGATCTGCAAATCAGCTGTCAGACCATACAAGGGTTGGGCCTGCCCAAGCCTACTGAACAAAGAAGGGAGCCCAGACATCTGAAACCAACACCGGAGGAGACTCCCCCTTGAAACTCTAGTGAGGAAAGCTCTGGCAGTGATGTCAATGAGGGGCGGAGCTGAGGCCCCTAGAGGGGATCTGACTAGTGATTCTTGAATGATGTCATCTTGAACTGTCTCAGCATGCTCTCAGGAGCGTTGGGACAGGGGTGGAGAGGTGATGTGGCAACCTAGAATTGGCCAGGGATGCCTGGCTTTTGGAACCTTCCTCTCCCCTTTATAAACACTTGTACAAGTGTCAGACTCCCTCTTGCCTAGTGATTTGTCTGAGCTTTGCAGCTGGATCCTAGGGCCACAACGGATAACTGGAAATAAGAATACCCTGATGCCCAGAAACGTTTCTAACCAGCTGACCCCAGGACCAGTGGGTCTCCCTAAGGGCAGTGAGGCTGGCACACTTGCACTCTTTGAGGACCAGTTGGGGAAAAAGGCCTGGATTTCTACACTCAGAAACCAAGACCAGGAGGAAAGGCTGGCACAGATAGCTGGCTTGCTGAGCTTGCTTGCTGAATAGGGACCCAGCCAGAGCTGCCTGAGGTGGGCTCCCCAAGCTCCCTCCAACAAATACTGTCATGTGGGGAAAAAGACAACAAACAAAATTGTGGTGCAAGGCCACCTAAAGCAGCACAGCTCTCCTAAAAGGAAAGGGAGAGCTGATAATATACTATTCACTGCTCCCCATAATATACTGCAGAACTCTTCAATTTTGTATCTGTTCTCTGCTCGTGGTGGCCTCAGGAAGCATGGGCACCACCAAAAAAATAATGCAGGCTTGAGGGAGGTGGGCTACAGGAGTGCACCATCCATCCCCTCAAAAGTTACCCTATGTTTGCAGGGTCCTTAAAATCCAGGACCCCTCTGAAATTTCTCTAATGTTTCAAAAGGACTTTAAAGGCTGGAACTTTAGCTCTAAAGCTGGGAGTGTTGCACCCTCTAGAGTTTGAGTTTATGGCTGCAGGTATTGTGGCCTGAAAGTGTATCAAGTTGAAACTTGAACAAAAACACCCTCTAGGAGCTAAATCTATGGCTGTTTGTTAATATACTCAAAATGGGATGCACTTTAGGGTCTGTTTTTATGAATTAATTTTCATTGTTGGAAAGTTTATAAAAAATGCATGGACACATTTTGCTCATTTTAAAGGTTTTATTGAGATAATAATGCTGACAATGATTATTGAACACAGTGTATATAAACAAACACCCATAAGTGCATTTAAACATGATTATTATTATTGATGGCTATTTGGTTTGTTGATCTTGAACCTTCTACCAAACCAATGGATTTACATGACATGTTTGCAAGATCACTTTAGGTGGTCAAAGATGATTAGGCATAGTCGTCTATGATATTTTCCACCCACCAATGTATATACTTGTAAATTACTAAGTAGTAGCTAGTAGTGTGTGTAATAAATGTGCTTCTCCTTTTTCTAAAGTACTTACTGGATAAAGATATTGAGAATTATTGTGTTTCAGTGAACAGCAATTGCTAGCCTTCACCACCTTCCCTGAATAAGTCTTGGACTGCTCTGCATCGCTACAATCAGCGAATCAAGCGCTTCAATGGGGTGCTTGATTCCCAGTAACGACACTTTTGGACCTATTTCTTGTGCAGGCCTTACAATGAATAACCCATGTTCCTACATGCAGGAACGTAAAGCCAGGTGAAGAACTACACTGGATAGAAATGTTGACAGAAATTCATGAATGTTGTCAGGTCAAGGTGTTTCTTTTGGTACTGACTATTTTGCTTAGAAAATAAAACAATGACTGTATGTCTCTGACAAGCTAGCCTCCACAGGCGCATTTACAACAATTTCTGGCTACTGATCTAATAATCCTAGTGATCCTGAGCATCTAACGCAGTAATGAGTTGGTGTTGTAGATAGTGATCAATGTGATTTAGTATGTACCTTTATGTTCCTTGCTATACCCTGAGTTTCAGACCTGACATTGTTAACCTTTGTTTGTTTCAGCATTTTTTTTTATCATATACCAAATCCAACAGTTGGTTGAAGGGCTTGGCCAGTGCCCAGGCTTTTCAACCAACCTGTTGTTCAACGTTCTCTGCACACAGTCTTTGGCCATGCACTACGGAATTTGGAAGCAGCGATTGAACTTAGGCAAGGTGGTAGCCTAAGCCTATTGGTAGCCATACTCAGCTGCACAGGACCAAAGTCCATGTGCCTCATCAGTTAGTCAAACGCAGCTTTGCTGTACTCAACTATTTTTAAAAAACAAAGATATAGGATTCTCAAGTCATGTACCAGATTCATGTATCAACAGGACTAAAAGAGAATGCAGCATTAATGGATCTGGCACAGGATTCATACATTCCACAATGAAAATATATTTTTTAAACAAGTCCTAGTGTCAGGCCCACATGGACCTGGGTTTCAAAGTAGGCTCACCCTGTCCACTTATAACCTTTCTCTTTTTCTTTTTCCCAGAATGGTGTTCAGTGCACATAATTGATTAATGGTGGTGCATTGATGTTGTTAAAGAGAACACAGAAGGCAGTTACTTAGAACAGTTAAGTTTACTCCAAGATGCAAGTTAGAACAGGCATTAACATTTCAATATTGCATTCTACCTTTCACTATTATGACATCAGCATCCCCATTCCAACCCTTCATTCCACATTCTCTTGAAATAAACCCAACACATCCCCTTTTACAAATATTGAACAAAAGAACAACAAAATCTCCTACCTAAAAATGTATTACTCAAAATGAAAAGATGACTTCCCGGTACATCCTCACGTAAACACCCTGATGGTTTCTTCCCAATAGAGGTTCTCGTATATGGCTTTTTCATTTTCCTTGTTTTTTTCATTTCCATGGAGGCTCTTGTGCTAAATTCCCATATGATTGGAGCATTACCCATCATTGAATCCCTTCTGCTTTGCTCCTCAGAAGCCATTCATTTGCACAGAAGTTTACTTTACTCCACCACTTGCCATTCTTAAGTTCTACCTCACATTTGTTCACACATTTCACTCTTTTAGGGTCTGAAAATGTTGACTGTAAGTCTATACTGTCAGAAAGAGTGTTGAGGTGTTTCTTAACCGCTGTTAACGTATTTGTCTGCACCCATTGTTGGCACAGCTTACCCACATGGTATGTTGTAATTATACCTGTATGTTGACCTGATAGAAAGCGAGGGTCAGGCCTGCTAATTGGAAAACCTTCTGACACTCATCAGTGTCGGTGGGCCATACCAACCACCCGCCGGGACGGGAAAGTGAAGAATTATAGGTACCAGCCTTAACCATTGCATCTAGCCTGTCTTTTGAGACATTAAGAAAGTGTTGCCAATCTCTAAATTTTGTCGGAGTAGGGATACTGGGCGTGTTCAGGCCTTTAATTTTTGCTAACCCCAGACAGGATGTCTGCTCAATAGTGTCATTTAAGAAAATCATTTGCACAGGAATCAGGCATGCCCAAAACAAAGCCTCCTTACCCTGTATCTGCCAATCTTGTGTTCCCCATACACTTTTCAAATCAATAGTGTTTTTCCAATATTCGTAACCCTTAAGCAAGAGCCGGGAAACAAAGGGATCTGAATAAATCAGTTTCGTATCTGTTAGCAAAAGTTTTCTAATTTGTGCCGGAGGTATTTTAAAATAATACGACTCTGCTTTTTTTGTATCATGCCCGGAAAAGTATGTAAATTTATTGCTGTAATACTTTGGACTCCCCTCCTGTAGTGTCGAACAGTGTTCCCACTGTGTGTAGTTCAAGAGAGGCCTATATCTAGTGGCACGGTGTAGGTAGCGATGTCCCCAATTGTTATAGCAGAACATTTCCCCATAATTCGTTGTATAATCATATACATCATCACTTCCAAAAGCGGAATAGTCCTTCATTTCAGCTAGCATGGAATTAACTGTTTGGACATCCCAATCATCAGAGACAACATTAGGTGTAATAACATCAGACATTGAAATTTTGAACACGTATGGTATCTGAATAATCTCTGTAGGTCCGTATATATCGAATGGAACTTTGTCCCACACAATCCCATCAGTAATTGGTATAGCTGTAATATTTACAGGGGACAAATCTCTTTGGATCTTATGTGAAGAATGATATGGTGTTAAAATTTCATCAACAGGCTCCACTGAGGAGCGATCAGGAATATAGTGACCATTAATTAGCAAAAAGAAAACAGCCACAAAACCAATCCATAAAAATAATGCAATAAATGTCAAACAGAATCATAGATAGTTCCATGGGTAGATCAAATAGTTCTTTTTGAGCCATCGATACAGCTTACTACTTTTCGAAAGTTTGTCAGTCACAGTTGAGGATGAATCCGAAGAAAAATCATCAATGTCAATGAAATAGCCAGAGGAAGTCTCTGCAAACACAGGACCCGCTGAATTCTGATCCACCGCTCGTGGAAGTTCTTGATAGACAACGTCATTAGTCGTGGAACTGTTCGTGTAAAATACAGCCAAATCTTGAAGCGGGGTGGTCACTGAAGATGTTACTGGAACCAACAAAAGTGCATTTTCCACCCTCCCCATGATCGAGGAAGTGTCTGGAACAGCAGTTGACATAGTTGCATAGTCTGTAGCAGTGATGTTCATCCTACTATGTAGATGGATGTCCTGTTGGGTAGTGAGAGGGGATCGGGAACCACCCAAGGGACCTCCTGGTCTACTGTGGACAATCGGTCACATGGTGCAATTTGATGTCATCAATGGAGATGAATCTATTCGATTTAGAACCAGACAATGGTGGTAGGATGACAGTCCTGGTGCCTTTTATTCCCAAGACTGGTACAGGTGCTCTGTATGATGGACTGAACTCCTTTTTCACAGCGATCTTCTCACAAACCAGATCCCCAACGTTAGGAATCCAGCCAGTCGAAGTTTTCGCCAATTCCCTTATTCCTAAGGTGGCACCACTTGCAGATGATTTATCATGACGAAATTGTTGAAGCTCCTGTAAAACAGTGAGACGTTCTTTTATGTCAAATGGTGTTTCTGCTGCCACCATACCAGGGGCATCAAGATCGGGGACATACATAGGTATCCCAAAGAGAACCTCATATGGAGACTTTACCCCCAAGGACCGTCTTGGCAGATTATTCAGTGCTCTCTGGACCCCATATAGGTGATGTAACCTACTGCAGCCTGAACCTAATACTCGAGCTGTTAAGGACTGCTTTAGATCACGATTCCGCCTCTCCACGACCGAATTTCCCTCAGATGGTATGGTGAGGAGTAATGGAGTTCAACACCCATCGACCCCATGGTGTCCCTAAATGCCTTAGAGGCAAATGCTGGGCCCTGGTCCAAATGGAATGCTGCAACCGCATATGTACCGATAAAGATCAGCAAATCTTTTATAACAGTCCGGGCGTCAGCCGACCGCTGTGGCCATACCCACAGGAATGTAGAACAGGAATCCACAGCCACTAGAATGTATTTGTATGCACCATCAGGCTGTAAGGGACCACAATGGTCTAGGTACACACACTGAAGTGGCTTGTCTGACACTAAGAGGGATGTCTGCGGAGGGCGTCTGATATTAGAGCCCTTAATCTGCTGGCAAATGTCACAGCAAAGGACATACTGCTTAGTTCGTCTGCATAGCCCAGGCCACCAGTATCGTTGCTGTAGAATTGTTATTGTGGCCTGTATACCAGCATGTGCAGAAGCGACACCCTCATGTGCGGCTGTAATCAGCTCTAATCTCTGGTCTTCATTGGGGATCACCCGATCTCCAACCCCAGGAATTGATGTATAAGCAACATTCTGTGCACTGAGTATAGTTTGTAGGGTATCCTTTCGGAAGGGTCTTGCCTGCAGCCGAAGCTTTAACGGCAATC
Source organism: Pleurodeles waltl (assembly GCF_031143425.1). NCBI lineage: Eukaryota > Metazoa > Chordata > Amphibia > Caudata > Salamandridae > Pleurodeles > Pleurodeles waltl. The sequence continues at coordinate 578,854,251 of NC_090442.1, read as the reverse complement.
AGTATTTCATTATCCAATCTCATCCAAGAACGAGTCACTGCAGCCACAGAAGCCGTAGCTACTGATGTTTTGGCCGCTTCATCAGCCAATGTATTGCCGGCAACGTGTATTCCTACACGATGGTGTCCTAATGTATGGACTACATGGACACATGGTAGCTTATCCTTAAGATCAGCCACCCTTCCCCACAACATTTTGTGTTTAATGGTGTTCCCTTTAGAATCCCTAAACCCATTCAGCTTCCAATGATTGAGATATTCATTGTATGACTGTACGCAGTAATATGAATCACAGACTATCAAAGTCTGGCTTCCTGCCTCAGTATGTTCGAGCGCTAGTAGAAGAGCCTTAAGCTCAGCCAACTGGGCTGTGCAGTCCCCTAAGGTCTGGGTGTAGGTATTGTGAGGGTGGAAAACTCCATCTTCCATCACTCCACACATGGCTGCGCAAGCTGCCGAGTACTGATGTTTAGTATCTACAGCCGGTTGTGCTGATCCGTCAGTAAATGATAGTATTATAACTGTCTAGTGGCAAGATATTTAGAGGAGCGGGGTACTCCTGTTCATACTGGAGAAATTCTTGTGTCTGAAGCCTTGGATCGAATACATAATCGACATCAGTGGCTGTCAGAGACATTGCCATGGAATCCAGCGTGGATGTAATGCCTTAGCGTTCGGAACGCTCGCTTTAGTGACAGCCTCTAAGGCCGGCACCGGGGAGACAACAATAATGCGTTTCCCCTGGGCAAGTGGCCTCTCTTTTATCACGGCCATCTGAACTGCTGTCAGAATCTTTTCTGTAGGTGCAAAACGTTTTTCAGCATTTGAATATAAATGTGATTTATATGCTATCGGCACTGTGTCATCCTCATTAAAGGTGACATAAGCAAATTCAAGGGCACCAGCAATTATTCTGATGACCAAATTTGTTTTATTGTCACGTGTGTGTAAGTGTTTCGCTTCTAGCATGTCCCGTTGCATGTCTCTAAGGATGTGTGTGCGTTCAATCGTCCATCGCCTGCTAGAAAAACTGGGCTCAATTAAGTCATAAAGTGGCTTGATGCGCTCTCCATAATACGGAATGTATGTTCTGCCAAAATTGAAGAAACCCAGTAATGACTGTAATTTCTTAAGTGTGTTTGGAGGCTGTAGTTGAGCACACTTTATTAGAAAGTGCAGGGCCAGGCTCTTCCCTTCGTTTGATAGCTCATATCCCAGGAACAACACACTAAGAAAGGCTATTTTGCTTTTCTTAAAATTAAATTTCTAACCTAGGTCTGCAAATCCCAAAATGATTCGATCGACCCTCGCAAGATGAATGTCGAGGGCGTCGTCAGTGAGATAGATATCATCCACATAGGACAACGCATCAGAATCAATCTTGTGCAAAATTGATGTTACACGGGCAGAAAACAGGCCTGGGCTATTTTTTTATAGCCTTGAGGTAAACGACAAAAGCGTTTCTGGGAGCCAAATGAAAATGCACTTAGGTCCCTACTTTCATGCGCTAAATTCTGGCAGAAAAATCCATTAGATATATCCAATGTAGTTTTATATTTTTTACGCACTATGGGCCAGATGTAGGTAGGCTTTTGCGCCTCGCAAACGGCGAAAAACGCCGTTTGCGAGGCGCAAAAGCCCTCACGTGATGCAGAAACACATTTTGCGAGTCGGAACCGACTCGCAAAATGTGTTTCCGACTCGCAAATAGGAAGGGGTGTTCCCTTCCTATTTGCGACTCACACCGCGATGTAAGTTGATTTGCGACCGCAAAAGCGGTCGCAAATCAACTCGAAGTTACCATCCACTTGAAGTGGATGGTAACTCATTCGCAAACGGGAAGGGGTCCCCATGGGACCCCCTTCCCCTTTGTGAATGCTCACAAAATTACTTTTTCAGAGCAGGCAGTGGACCTATGGACCACTGCTTACTCTGAAAAAAACCAAAACAAAAGGGTTCGGTATTTTTTTCTATTTGCAGCTCGTTTTCCTTTAAGTCTGTCTCCAGCAGGCCACCATCCATGTGAGTGCCTAGACTCGCTATGGGGTCACAAACTGCGACCCACCTCATAAATATTTATGAGGTGGGTCTTTGCGACCCCATAGCGAATCGCAGAAGGTGTCTGAGACACCTTTCTGCATACCAATTTGCGAGTTGCAAATTGCGAGTCGGAAGGACTCGCAATTTGCAACTCGCAAATTGCTTTCTACCTACCTCTGGCCCTATATTGTTTATCAGTGCTGTGCTGTGTGAGGTTTGTATAGCATATGTGCGTGTATGACTATTTAAGTATCTATAATCAACCACTATTCTATATGAATGATCTGGCTTTGCAACGGGGAATAGTGGATTATTCATTGCAGATGTACAGGGCTCAATTACTCCCTGGTACTCAAGTTGTGATAGTATCTCCTTCACCGGAGCTTTTGCTTCATGTTTAACAGGGTATTGTGGCTGCGGTTGGGGTGTAGACCTAATGGGAATAATATGACAAGGAGACTCCTTGTCCAAACCTACATGATTACGGTATAATACAGGTGCCTGTGCTAAAGCCCAGTCAGCAGCATTGGCTTCTTTGGCTGCTTCTGGAACAAGATTGGAGAAAGAAGGCAAAATTACATCTTCCCCATGCGGGAGTTTGCGGACTTGTTCAGATGGCCAGTCTCTCTCGGCCAACAGGATATCACTAGTAAGTTCATCCCAAAATATTACACTAATAATTCGTACCACGTCTCCCTCTATCTGAATTGTTAAATCATAAACCCTATCGGGGGGAGAACGCGGCCATCCGCTGTCTCAACTGCGATGTAATCGCTAGTTGCTGTCGCATCCAGATGATCTTTCAGACTCTGGCGACATATCGTGACCTCTGCTGCGCTGTCCAGCAGAGTCACGGCCCACTTCTTGTTCCTCAACAGTGTTCTCAATACCACTGGCATTTTTAACTGTCAGTGTTGCCACTTTCTTCTTTTTAAACTGCGGTTTTTGCTGAGGAGTCTTTTCTTCTTTTTTAATGGCTGTGGTGAGTCTTTCTTTTCTTTCACGTATTCCGGACGTCGATCTTGACGGCCCCCTCTCTCGCTACATTTATCCGGTGCGTCCTGAAAGGAACGAGAGGGACGTGAATCAGTATATCTGTCCGGAGTTCTAATGTGCTCCCTATTTCTGAGATTATACCTCCTTTCGGTGTACTCCGGATGTGGAGAATCAGCTCTCTTATTTCTTTTTTCTTTGAAATCTTTTTGTTTGTCCCAGCGCTTTTTAGAGCCCTCTTGTGCCTGCTTTGTACCTTCCTTATGGGTGGTACATGGTAATTCCAATTTTTTAGGTTTGGCTCCCAAACTATCCCGTCCTATACTAGTATTATTTTCGGTAGCTGTCTCTCTTGTTCCATATTTGGAGTTTCCCAGAGATGCTGACGTATTGCCAGTGCCACCGCTTCCCCTTTAATATTACTCAGTATTATTGAGGAGACGGCGTCAATGTTACGCATCAATTTCATCCCCAGATCCAGGGCCGGTGCAGCCCCATGTTCATTTTGTATGTGTTTTAACACTTCTGGTAAATTGGCAAGTGTCGGGGTACCATGTGTGGTAGTATAAACGGCAGCGAAGACTGTACCCCAGGTGGCACAGTCTTCCACCGAGGGAACCATCCCAAACGGCAAGCACATAGTGAGCAATCTATGTTTTTCCTGTGGTCCCGTATGGGGAAACACAGCTTCCAGCTGATTAGTTTTCTGGGCTATCCAGAACGGTATCTTTTCCCGTTCTGCGGGCACTTTACCCATAATAGTATGCACTGTCTGTGGATTAATCCCAGTAGCCAATTGATAACCACCAGCTACTGGCAGTGCTGGACGCACTGGTGTAGTGTTCAATGTTCGCAATACGAACTGAACCAATCGTTTATATAATGCCACTAATTCATTATATCATACTCCTAAATCTGCGATGGGCATATTCTGTATGCCTGGGTGAGGTGTATATGTGGCAAACATAGGCCATGTAGGTCCCTCATTACTTAAAGGACCCAGCCTCACTCTTCGTAGTACATGTTGTAGGGCGCCTTCAAACCAGTTCTGATGCTCTTGATATGTGAGCGATATTTCATGATACTGGTATGCTTTGTACCGTACAGGTACGTTCGCAACTTCATATGTGTGAAATGTGTGTGGTCTTTGGTCAACCTCAGGAAAGGTGACTCAACATTAAAATGTTTCTGTTTGGTATGCTTCAGTTGCCTCTATTATCAGAGTAACATCCCCGCCCTCTTCTGTAAGGCCATGCGCTAATAAATGTTGTGTAAGTGCATGTCTAGCATTCGCAGGAATGTCTATGGTATTAGCCATAGTTGTTTAGAGAAACGGAACACCAAATAGGGGAAGTTTTTTCCTTTTTATGAGTTCGAGCTTGAACAACCTACAGCTTAATTAGGTGTTACCTGTTCAGCTGAGGAGGATTCTCCCAAAGACCACAGACGTCTCCGTATAACGGTACTTAGGGTACCTGTTGTCTGTGAGACAGTGATAGTCAGGGTATCCGTAAATTAGTGCCTAAACACCATCGTTGGTGGCGCCATGTCGTAGTTTGGACTCTTGCTCTGAGCAAGACTGCTGGTCTAAGGATGACAGTACTTTCGTTTGTAGGTGACTAAGGTGGTCATTCTGACCGTGGCGGTCGGCGGTCGCCGCCAGCCAAGCGGTTCCCGCCGAAGACCGCTGGCCGGCCCAGCGGGAAAGCCCCTTCAACAATGAAGCCGGCTCGGAATGGAGCCGGCGGAGTTGCAGGGGTGCGACGGGTGCAGTGGCACCCGTCGCGATTTTCACTGTCTGCAAAGCAGACAGTGAAAATCTTTGTGGGGCCCTGTTAGGGGGCCCCTGCACTGCCCATGCCAGTGGCATGGGCGGTGCAGGGGCCCCCAGGGGCCCCACGGCACCCGTTCCCACCATCCTGGTTCTGGCGGTGGACACCGCCAGAAACAGGCTGGCGGGAAGGCGGTTGGAATCCCCATGGCGGTGCTGCAAGCAGAGCCGCCATGGCGGATACCCTGGGCCAGCGGGAAACCGGCGGGAAACCGGTGGGAAACCGCCGGCTCCCCTTTTCTGACCGCGGCTTTACCGCCGCGGTCAGAATCGCCCAGGAAGCACCACCAGCCTGTTGGCGGTGCTTCCGCGGCCCTCCGCCATGGCGGTCATGGACCGCCAGGGTCAGAATGACCCCCTAAGTCTTTCCTACAACTATTTGCAACTGTTGTCCAAACCTTACCGCCTCACTAGCAGTACCTCACCAGAAACACTATAGTAAAAGGTGATTTATGGCAGTCGTTTACGCATGGACTCAAAAATAAGATATCTCAGGGAATGTCGTGGTTAAACGGAGATTACCCTTTTCTCACAGATATATTATATCTCATACAAACACAGGCAATGACACAGATGCAGTAAAGTTATAATAGCTTTTTATTTAACATAACTGCAATTTGCGATAAGTTGCATGGACTGCAATGATTAGGATATTGAATATAGCAAGTAACAGTATTGTGAAGAAGAGAGTCATTGTTGTGAAGACCCCCACCATTTTGCAAGATATGAAAGAAATATATATATATGTGTATATAAGATGGAATATGCCCTAATACCCTCATGAGAATAGGCCTAACCTCCTACCTAAAGGAGAGCTGGGTTTGCTAAACCTAGTCTGCCAAAGCCGTGTCCATGAGAGTAGCCCCCAACCCTCGTTACCTTGGAATGAGGTCTCTATCTCAGACTCCGCAGGGACACGAAGACTGGTTCAGCATCAAGATGACTGCAGCATCGGTATCAGCGATGGTGTTGATGCCCTCTGGTCAGAATCCCTCTGATTATATGTCTAAAGTGTGATGTATTTATACAGATCTACAAGGTCCCCTGACGTAGGTGTATTCCAAAACAATAGATAACAGGCATGCTTAGGACGGCAATTAATATCAACAATCCCTTGAAAGTATAGAGAGGGAAAATCACTAAGTTTGAACACCTACTGTTTGTTTGTCTTTGGTGCTTGATCTTGACGCCTTGGCACGGTGAAACTGATAATGTAACTCATAACAAGTGGCCTAACTATAAACAAGGCAGCCATTTTAGAAGAAATAAATAATTAAATGGGCTAAGACAGAGCAAGCTAAGTAGGTTAAAAGTCACTAGGTGACGGGGGCACGAGTCTACAAGCCAGCGGCTAAGCTAACTCCTGCTATCCCATTAAAACGAACTAGGATTCACTACAATGTATTATGAAGGCCTTTTGTGATTCGGAATTAGCGATTTTTAAGAAATCGCTATTTCCGACTCGCAAAATGCCATGTATCACATTTGCGAATCGGTAATAGCGGTTTCTTAAAAATCACAAATTGCAATACCGGCCCCATTCGCACCTATGGGCCTGTTGGACCATATCTGCAAATTTTTTGTATTTCCAAAATTGCAATTTCTTAACTAGAAATCGCAATTTTGGAAATGCAAAACCCCGGGGTGCTGGGGGCCTTAGGCCCCCTCTGCTGCACCCCAAAATTATTTTTTGCACCACGTAAAGTGCACACATGCCAAAAGGGCAAGTGTGCTTTACATGTAAATTTTAAAAATGCATTTTAGATGCATTTTTAAAATTTGCACATGGTTACCACCAAGTTCAACTTGGTGGTAAATAGCGATTCCTAAGTGCCCAAATCGCATTTAGGAATTGCTTCATACATGTGCTAAGGAATCGCAAATAAGGAATCCTTATTTGTGATTTCTTATTTAGAGAGTCGCAATTTGCGACTCTCTAAACAGGGTCGCAATTTTAAGGAATCACTATTTTAGCGATTCCTTAAAATTGAGTTCAGAATGCCTTTCATACATTCTGAAATAGATTTTTGCAGTCGCAAACGGGCATTCGTACCGTTTGCTAATGCAAAAAACCTTGATACATCTGGCCCTAATTTCCTTATTTCCTATTTGCTGCTCTTAGTTGCTCTTCATTTACCATGAATACCACATTATTCTCCTCGAAATCAAATTGACTTGTAATATCATGACTACTCACTACAGCATTCACACCTTTTGTTGATTTTGACTCCTTGTTCCAATGTGCTTTACAGACTTTCATGAAATGTCCTTTCTTGTTATATTTCCCACATAATTTCTCCACATTCAGCCAATTGAGAGAATTACCCAAATGGTTTTCACTGCCACATCCATAAAATGCTAGTATTTTATTTTTATATCGTCAAATTTTGGCCACTTTTTCTTTGTTTTCGCCTCCACCTGCAGTGTGTGTGCTTGCATACTCAAGGACATCGGTTACATGAACTCAGTGGTTGACTCAATTACACTTACAGTTTCAATAGCTTTGTCAAGTGTCAGATTCTTCACCATGAATTACTTTTCCCGCGCCATTTTACTATTGGACTCGTCCACAATTTGATCATGAATTGCTTCTTCCTCAAAACTCTTAAAATCACATGTAGACACCAAAATTCTCAGATCACCCAAAGTTTTCAACTGACTCTCCAAGAAGTTGATGCTTCTATAAAATTTGTGGCATGCCATTATGACACTTGTTTTTATTTAAAACGTAAATCTGACATTTTAATTTCAGATTCACACTCCACATCATCTTCCCCCAACACAACTGAAGCTAGTAGATTTTTCAACACCTTTCTTCCCTCATTCCCAAAGAATGCCACAATATAGCAAATTTCTTCTTTTCCATAAATAATTCACCCTATATGTCATCCAAATAGGCTTCAAACCCTTCTTTCCATAGTTCCCACTCTAATAGAGGAGAGTTTGGTGGAGCTAAAAATGCTGGTGGCGGCATGACCTTTGTTATATTTGTTTCTTTTTTTTGTTTCAATTTTGGAAAACAAAAATAAATAAATAACGAAAACTGTTCAGTTGTAGAACAACTAAACTTAGAATGCTGTACTGCAGCTTCTTTAAAGTCTGTTGGATGTAGTCCACTTTGATGCCTACTTCTGTGAAATGAGCTACATGATCCACACTATTGAGAGGTGTGAAGAACACCAATAGTTTTCCAGTTCACACAATGGCTGCACTGAGTGGGGTGTGCAGATCACTGTGATTCTCCACTTTGACACATTTACAAATCACTGATTGCACCTAAGCATTAAACTCTTACTTCACCTTTTTCTTCAACATTAACCATGCTAATAGTTCACTGGACTGACTGTGGCATTCTGCAGAATCATACTTGTATGGTTGTATACTTGTATGGTTGCTTGAGTCCAATATAGGTGTCCCCCTTAGTGCTCCTATGTGTTTTACCAATGCAGACTAAGAGGGGTTGCCCACCCTTTGTGACCAGGGAACCTCTCAGCATCATCACATTGGGACATCTTTAGCTCTTCTTCTTGTGTTCCATGGACACTGCGATGCAGGAAAATACTCTGCGTCCCCATGTCTGGAAAGCACAGCAATGTCAGAGCTGCAGAACACAAGCCTCCTTTGCATTTCAGCCTGTCTACGAAGGCCAAACTGCTTTCCAATGACCCCTTGAGGAATCACGCCTCTGTTAAGATTGTGTCTTCTCCAAAAGCGGACTTAAGGCTCAGCGAGGGTGCGTCAAAGCAATGTGCTTTCCATTTTTCTTTTTTACACCACTGTAAATTCTGTTGATGCTCCACACTGTTGATTCAGAGACACAAGGTCATCCCTTCGCTAGTTGCCAGTGCAGGGATACCATTAAAGAGGAGACAAGTGACAGTTACTTGGAATGTGAAGGTTTACTGCAAGATGCAAGATACAACTGGCAGGGTAGAAGGGGACCTTCAAATGATTTCTCCAAATCTTAACATTTTAATATTGCATTCCACCTTCCACCTTTCACTATTATGGCATCCCCAATCTAACCCTTCATTCAATATTTCCCCGAGCTAAACCCAACAGGTCACTGCAACAGAAACCTTTCCTTGACAGCTAATCAAAGAATTTGCCAATTTGCTGCCATTTTTGCTAAACTGTAATGGACTGTGAGAAAACAGGGCTGATTGCAGAGGCCCCATAACTTTTTGCCCCCATTTTCCTCTTTTTGCTGGTGTTTTCCTGACTTTGATGGTGCCCTGGGTACTGCTAACCAGTCCCAGGGCCTGTACTCTGTGTAAAATGGATATGCAAATTAGGCTAATTATAATTGGCTAAGTTAACCTACCTATAAGTCCCTAGTATATGGTAGGGCATGTAGGTTTAGGGACCACAGCATAGGTGGTGCACACCTAGGTGCACTGCTGAGGTGCCCAGTGTCATTTTAAAAGCAAGCCTGCCTTGCTGGCTGTTTTTAAATTAAAGTTATATGCAAATTCGACTTTGGAATTAAAGGTACTTCCAAAGTCTTAAACTACCTTATTTTTACATATAAGTCACCCCTAAGGTGTGCCCTATGTGCCCCTAGGGCTGGGTGCCATGTAACTATAAGCAGGGACTTTATAAAAATAGATTTATAAGCCCTGGTGAGGTAAAAACAGCCAAATTCGTTTTTCCCTCATTGAAGTAAATGGCCTTCATAGGCTAGAATGGGCAGACTTTATTAAAAATTTTAAAGTCTCCTTAAATGTTACATACCAAGAATTTGGTATCAAATTAATTGTTGTAATAAATCCCACAACTTCCAGTTGTTGGATTTAATATAACTTGTTCAGGTAAAAAGTTTTGACTTTACCTAAAAAGTTGCCAATTTCAGCTCTGCATTGTTTTTGCTGCTGTGCTCTGATTGGCCAGCCTGCAGCAGCTTCTCCCAGGCTGCCTTGATGAGGTGTGAAGTGGCCAGGCTTCACACAAAGGAATGTGCTTGGGGGAGAGAATCTCCCCTCAGCCGATGGTGAGGCAGGAAGGGGGAGGGCTGCCAAACTGGTCTTCAAAGGCAGAGAAGGACATTTGCAGCACCCAGCAACACCCCCACATCCTGCAACCCCAGAAAATTAGGTGCCCCCTTGATTAGATTAGGAGAGGGCAGGAGAGGGGTGTGTTTATGATTTTTAGCCACACCAGTGGGTGGGCTCAGCCAGATGTAACCTCCAAAAATCAGATTCATCCATGTTGGATTTTTAGAGACTGTTGCCTTCTGGGATGGATTTTTGCCACACTTCCCAGGAAGTGGTCATCACAGGGGGACGACCCTGTCCCTGATTGGAGAACCAGGGCCCCCCTGCTTTTCACCCAGGAGCAAGGATAAAACTGGCAGACCTGCACCCACACCTCAGATCCCCTCCAGAATTCAACAAGAAAGGAACTAAGGAAGAAGAAGGACTGCCCTGCTGGACCCCTGGCCTGCACCTGGACCCTGCACTCAGAAGGACTGCACCAGCTGCACACTTGGGCTTCACCACAAGAAGGACTTTGCCTGGCTTCAACTGGTTCAAGGAGGGACTCCCTGTTTGCTACAGGTGAAAAATTGCTAACCAGAGTCCCCTGCACCAACTCCTGAAGAAAGCGACCAGCTGACCACTGTCCAGTGGCCAAAAAGGAGTTTGCGCCAGGTGCATTCTGGGAGTTGAAGTCCGCACCCCCCAAGGACCATCACAGAACTTCTGGACCCTTGGGGTGAGCTGTGGACCCCAAAAGAACCTTAAAAGAACATCTGGGTGAAGCCCAGAAGTTTGGAAAAGATTTGAGAATTTTTGGAAAAAAGCTCCAGAGAGGGACCGACCCGCCGCGGAAATTCTAGCCGGCTTGCCTCAACCGCGACCCGGCCTGACTTCGTGGTTCGTCCCGGTAAAGAAAAACATCCAAAAAAGAGACTAAGTCCGAACGTAAAAAGTTGACCGGGACCTCCCAGCCATCGTATCCGAGAAGGGCTCCATGGACGTCAGATCAAGATCCAGGTTTACCCCGGTCGAAGGATTTTCATCTCGAAAAAACGACTAAGTCCGAAGGTAAAAGTCTCCACCGAGGAAACCCACATCGCGTATCTGGACAAGGGCTCCAGGAGGTCGGATTCAACTGGCAGGTTCGTCCCGGTGAAGAAAAACTTCAAAATAAAGACTAAGTCAGAAGGTAACTTTTTAACCGAGGCCTCCTGCGACCTGTAGCCGAGCAGGGCTCCATCGCGGTCGGCCTGAAAGTTTGACTTTGCCCCGGTCGAGGTGCAACCAGATGACCCGATTGGCGCTTTTTGTTTCTAAGCGCTAGAAAAGTAATAATTCTTTAAAAATTCATATCTCCGGTTCCCCCGAACCGATTTTAATCGTTTTTGTGTCATTTTAAAGATAAAAATATAAACTATTTTTATAAATTGGTTTTGGATTTTTAAACTGTTTCCTGTGTTTTATTTAATTACTGTTTTGTGATATTTGAATGCTTTACACTTTGTCTCCTAAGTTAAGCCATGACGCTCGATGCCAAGCTACCAAGGGTTGAGCTGGGATTAATTTACTGAGACCCAACTGTACCTATGTGGAGGTTGGTGGCTTGTTGCTAGGTGTAGGTACCTACCTGCCCTACCAATAACCCATTTTCCAACATAATTGGAAGCAGCGACGGGATCCTGTACTTGTGTTCAATATCACGTTACAGTTTTAGGTAAAACAAATTAAAAATCCTTTAAATTGTCCTAGTGCAAAAATTGTTTTTAATTTTTAATTTGGATTAATTTCAAATATTGAATTTTTGTAATTTTTCTAAATTCTTGTTTCCAATTTTTGCAAAAAGTTTTTGTTGACACAAAACTAGGGAACCATGGAGCTTGATCTGGCTAGCCTACCCACACTGACAGTAGTCCAGCTTAGGGGGTTGTGTATTGAAAGAGGGTTGCCTGCAACCACTGTTCTCAGGAAGCAAATCCTGATCACATCCCTGACAGCATGGGCTGAGGCCCAAGAGGTAGAGTCAGAAGAAGCTCCAGAGGAGGGAGAAAGAAGGGAGGATGCAAGCTCTAACCACTCAGGGGAGGGAAGGCATCTGACCCTAAGTGAGGACGAGGAAGAACGGTCCTCAGTAAATACAGTCACTAGGGGCAGATCCAAAGCTAGTGGTGGGAAGGGGGTCCTTTCAGGAGGAGAGAACCCATCCATCAGAGAAAGAGAGCTGGAGGCCCAGCTAGCATACATAGCTTTGGAAGCAGAGAAGCTGGCCCTAGAAAAGAAAAAGTGGGCATACAAAGAGAAAAGAGATGGAAGCAGCGATAAAGAAGCTGAGGTGTCCATGGGTGGGGGAGTTTGCCCCAGATTACCCAAGGGGGTAGTTCCTGCTTATGTAGAGGGGGATGACATAGATAAGTGGCTGGGGGCCTTTGAGAGGGCACTCCAAATGAGAAGGGTTAGGCCTCAATACTGGGGTTCCCTTTTGTGGGAGTTGGTCCCCAACTCAGGGAGGGATAGGCTTCTGACCTTAAGGGGGGAGGAGGCAGATTCATACCCTAGTATTAAGAGGTGCTTAGCCAAGAAGTTTGGTCTGACCCCAGAGCAATATAGAATGAAGTTCAGGGACACCCAGAAGGTCAGTACCCAGTCTTGGGTTGACTTTGTGGACATTTCACTAAAGGCACTAGAGGGCTGGATTATTGGTAACAAAGTAGATACTTATGAGGGGTTATACAATCTGATCATGGGAGAGCACATCTTGACCAATTGTACCCAAGAAAGGTTACGCCAGCATCTAGTGGACTCTAAGCAGACCAACCCTAGAGAGCTAGGGGAGGCAGCTGATGAGTGGTTGAGAACCAGGGTGGTTGTGAAGTCCCAGGGGGGAGACTCCAAGAAGGGGGGGACAGGTCCCCAAAAACCTAAGGAGGGAGGTGGTAAGCCCACCACAGAGACTCCCTCTGTACCCAAGAACCCTAAGAAGGAGGAGAGTAAATCCCACTCTGACCAGCAGAGACAGTTAGACCCAGGGTTAAAAAAGCTCTTGGACAGTAGGGCTTGCTTTGACTGTCAGCAGACAGGTCACTTCAGAGGAGATGCAGCCTGTCCAAGGAAGGTGGTTAGCACTGGGCTGTCCAGTGTAGCCATAGAGGAGGATTCCTCAGATGATGAAGTCCTCCTAGCATTGTGCTGGGAGACAGGACCAGATGGTAAGCTGGTGATCCCTGAGGGTGGGAGTAGGCACTTCCACCACATTCAAGTGAATGGGAACCCTACCACTGGCCTGAGGGACACCTGTGCCAGTCACACTATAGTGAGTGACCGGTTAGTGACGCCAGACATGTATGTCCCAGGAAAGACAAAGAAAGTCAGGATAGCCACAGGGGAGGTCACCTCCAAACCTGTAGCCATAGTGCCCCTAGAGAGGGAGGGTATCCTTGACTGGATTAGGGTGGTAGTCAGTGCTGACCTCCCCCTAGATTGTCTCCTGGGCAATGACCTCCCAGAGGTGAGTCTGGTCACAGATGGGGTGGTCGCCCAGGGCGCCCCCCCAACCCAAAGTCCTGGGGAGTCAGTCCCTACAGTTAAGAGACAGGGGTCCCCAAGAAAAGGAAAGAAGAAAAGGAAGGGTAGGCCACTCTTAAAGAGAGTTCCAGGGAGCCAAGGGCCTTCTGCCCCAGTAGGGGGGGAGCACAGAGTTGGCACTGGTGAGGCCTCACCTGACCCCAAGGAAGTCCTGAGTAGTCAGGCAGCTGTCCAGATGCAAGGTGTTGCCCCTGCACTGACAGAAGGGAGAGTGGAAGGAGGGTGTCTGCCCCAGGAGGTGGTAGCCCCCCACTCTAGACAGCAAGAGGGGTGCCAGGACCCCAAAGATGCCCCTAAAGCAGCTCAGCCACCTGTCAGTGGAGAGCTTAGGGTGTGGTTCTGGGTACTGACAGCTGTCAGTAGCCTCTGCTGGGTGCTAGCCTTCCTGGCAGTAATGTACTTGGCCTGGGAGGCAGACCCCAGGGCCAAAAGCAGAGTAGGCCCCCTGACCCTATTGGTCATGGTGGGGTTGCTCAAGTGTTGGGTGACCTCTTTGGGTAAGCTAGGTGTTGCCCTAGCAAAGTTTGGAGTAGGGGAGGTGGGCACCTCACTACCCAAGTTGGCAGAGAGAAAGGAGGAAGACCCCCCTAGAGGAAAGTTTCAGTTTGAGTTGGGTCCTTTTACTGTTGGGATGGCTTCACTACCCATAGGGAGTGACCCTGACAGGAGGATATAAGGCAGAGTAGGCCCTGCAGAGGGACAGCCAGTTTTCTTCACTGTCTTCCTCGCCTAACAAGCCAGGAAGACTCCCCCAGGGTTGGGCTGAGTCTCCTGGGCGTGTGGGCTGGGGGGGGGGGGGTTGTGTGAGAAAACAGGGCTGATTGCAGAGGCCCCATAACTTTTCGCCCCCATTTTCCTCTTTTTGCTGGTGTTTTCCTGACTTTGATGGTGCCCTGGGTACTGCTAACCAGTCCCAGGGCCTGTGCTCTGTGTAAAATGGATATGCAAATTAGGCTAATTATAATTGGCTAAGTTAACCTACCTATAAGTCCCTAGTATATGGTAGGGCATGTAGGTTTAGGGACCACAGCATAGGTGGTGCACACCTAGGTGCACTGTTGAGGTGCCCAGTGTCATTTTAAAAGCAAGCCTGCCTTGCTGGCTGCTTTTAAATTAAAGTTATATGCAAATTCGACTTTGGAATTAAAGGTACTTCCAAAGTCTTAAACTACCTTATTTTTACATATAAGTCACCCCTAAGGTGTGCCCTATGTGCCCCTAAGTCTGGGTGCCATGTAACTATAAGCAGGGACTTTATAAAAATAGATTTATAAGCCCTGGTGAGGTAAAAACAGCCAAATTCGTTTTTCCCTCATTGAAGTAAATGGCCTTCATAGGCTAGAATGGGCAGACTTTATTTTAAATTTTAAAGTCTCCTTAAATGTTACATACCAAGAATTTGGTATCAAATTAATTGTTGTAATAAATCCCACAACTTCCAGTTGTTGGATTTAATATAACTTGTTCAGGTAAAAAGTTTAGACTTTACCTAAAAAGTTGCCAATTTCAGCTCTGCATTGTTTTTGCTGCTGTGCTCTGATTGGCCAGCCTGCAGCAGCTTCTGCCAGGCTGCCTTGATGAGGTGTGAAGTGGCCAGGCTTCACACAAAGGAATGTGCTTGGGGGAGAGAATCTCCCCTCAGCCGATGGTGAGGCAGGAAGGGGGAGGGCTGCCAAACTGGTCTTCAAAGGCAGAGAAGGACATTTGCAGCACCCAGCAACACCCCCACATCCTGCAACCCCAGAAAATTAGGTGCCCCCTTGATTAGATTAGGAGAGGGCAGGAGAGGGGTGTGTTTATGATTTTTAGCCACACCAGTGGGTGGGCTCAGCCAGATGTAACCTCCAAAAATCAGATTCATCCATGTTGGATTTTTAGAGACTGTTGCCTTCTGGGATGGATTTTTGCCACACTTCCCACGAAGTGGTCATCACAGGGGGACGACCCTGTCCCTGATTGGAGAACCAGGGCCCCCCTGCTTTTCACCCAGGAGCAAGGATAAAACTGGCAGACCTGCACCCACACCTCAGATCCCCTCCAGAATTCAACAAGAAAGGAACTAAGGAAGAAGAAGGACTGCCCTGCTGGACCCCTGGCCTGCACCTGGACCCTGCACTCAGAAGGACTGCACCAGCTGCACACTTGGGCTTCACCACAAGAAGGACTTTGCCTGGCTTCAACTGGTTCAAGGAGGGACTCCCTGTTTGCTACAGGTGAAAAATTGCTAACCAGAGTCCCCTGCACCAACTTCTGAAGAAAGCGACCAGCTGACCACTGTCCAGTGGCCAAAAAGGAGTTTGCGCCAGGTGCATTCTGGGAGTTGAAGTCCGCACCCCCCAAGGACCATCACAGAACTTCTGGACCCTTGGGGTGAGCTGTGGACCCCAAAAGAACCTTAAAAGAACATCTGGGTGAAGCCCCAGAAGTTTGGAAAAGATTTGAGAATTTTTGGAAAAAAGCTCCAGAAAGGGACAGACCCGCCGCTGAAATTCTAGCCGGCTTGCCTCAACCGCGACCCGGCCTGACTTCGTGGTTCGTCCCGGTAAAGAAAAACATCCAAAAAAGAGACTAAGTCCGAACGTAAAAAGTTGACCGGGACCTCCAAGCCATCGTATCCGAGAAGGGCTCCATGGACGTCGGATCAAGATCCAGGTTTACCCCGGTCGAAGGATTTTCATCTCGAAAAAACGACTAAGTCCGAAGGTAAAAGTCTCCACCGAGGAAACCCACATCGCGTATCTGGACAAGGGCTCCAGGAGGTCGGATTCAACTGGCAGATTCGTCTCGGTGAAGAAAAACTTCAAAATAAAGACTAAGTCAGAAGGTAACTTTTTAACCGAGGCCTCCCGCGACCTGTAGCCGAGCAGGGCTCCATCGCGGTCGGCCGGAAAGTTTGACTTTGCCCCGGTCGAGGTGCAACCAGATGACCCGATTGGCGCTTTTTGTTTCTAAGCGCTAGAAAAGTAATAATTCTTTAAAAATTCATATCTCCGGTTCCCCTGAACCGATTTTAATCGTTTTTGTGTCATTTTAAAGATAAAAATATAAACTATTTTTATAAATTGTTTTTGGATTTTTCAACTGTTTCCTGTGTTTTATTTAATTACTGTTTTGTGATATTTGAATGCTTTACACTTTGTCTCCTAAGTTAAGCCTTGACGCTCGATGCCAAGCTACCAAGGGTTGAGCTGGGATTAATTTACTGAGACCCAACTGTACCTATGTGGAGGTTGGTGGCTTGTTGCTAGGTGTAGGTACCTACCTGCCCTACCAATAACCCATTTTCCAACATGGACAATAGTAGAAAGAGCTATGTAATCCAACAGAGTGCCTTCATTTTTTAATTATGATTCACAAATCTGCAGTGGATCCAAGGTTTATTAGTTCTGATATCTCTAAAATGTAACCTGCTCATGTCTAGACCAAAACACGTTTGAAAGTTCAACTATCGTGCCATCTTTGGTGTAATTCAGTTCAGCTACTTTATTATTGAGGAGCAAAGAATCCTATGGCAGTTAAAATGGGAAAAGTCACTCTTGAAACCCTCCACCTGATCATTTTTGGCCTCCGCTTGATGGATCTGCCTGAAATTTGCTATGAGGACCACAAAGTGGTTGAACATTCAGCTGGAAAGTTTCATGCAGATTCATCGAATGGCACCAAAGTTAATAGTAAAAACTACAAATATTTTTTCCCTCATTTACGTTTTCTTTCAGTTACCTTGATTAACTACTTCTAATGCACTAGATATGAGAGATGTAGCTTCCAAACCCACTGAAACAGTATCTGTGTACATTTCACATTGTACATTTAGGCACAAAGAGGTGTCCTAAAACCTATGAAAATCTTCAAGCATAGGCTCAGATTTCATTAATAGGTTTAGTCATAGTTTTTCAGCTGTTGTGAAAAATATATGTTATATAGTTTGTATCATGTACAGATTGCTGCTATTAGGTGAAACAATTAACTTTCCATGACCATACATCTGATGCTTTGGCTTTTCTACACTATTGGACAGTTTCAAAGTGGCTTAAGTGTAAAGCTCCTTGCCCTCTGCTTGACATTTGCCTGGTAAAATCCACTACATAAGCTTAGATGAGCAAATTTCTCTCTCCTTCTAAATCCCAGCGATTTAAAGGATACACACCTGAGGACAGCCATTTTCTATTACTGGGGCATCACTGTGTAACACAAAGATGTTGCCACTGAGTGACTGATGATTCAGGTAATGCCTTAGATCCTGGCAGTAGTCTTACTAATTGGTCACTATCCCATAGCTCATTGACACCTTTTTTACGATCTCTAGTTTCATCATGTACTCCCATTCAGGCTCTTCATTCTGCCGTTTAATTCCTTTTATGAGTTACAAGACCTCTATATGCTCCATCAAGCTTTAATTCATTTGCCCTCGTAGCTCCTAAACTACACTGGGGAAGTAATTCACTGTTCATTGCTAATTGCCTGTCTCATTAACTGTTCCGTTTCCCAGCCCCTGATCTCTGTGACTCATTCACTGGACCCGTTGCCTTAAAAATTGATATTTTGCCTCACTCCTAGCTTACTGTTTTGTTCACAGATGTCTGCCCTATTATCATCTCACTTTTACGGCTTGAGCTGATGCTTTTAGAATCCTATGTAGGTCAAACTTTAGAGCAAAGAGTTCTAGAGCTCATCTGTTCTAGAGATTTGATATGACCTGATTGTCAGATGCTATCTTGATGCTGCGGACGTTAGTTGGCGGTCTGATGCTGTATATCACTGTAAATAAATGTAAAGGAAAACTTACTTTAGAGTTGTCCTTCATGTTGAAGAGCCTAACACTCACACTGTATCTTTCTCATCTTGCTGCAATCTTTAATGGCCACCCTGAAACATTGACAGGTAACCCTGCTCTATAGTCACGACTGCCATGTCCCCAATGTGTTGATGCTGGCAGGCTAATTGTTAGAAATGGGATCTTTGGTTGGCAGTCAGGTTACCCCCTTTCCAACCAAGGACCCTCACTCTAGTCAGGGTAAAGGAGACTCACCCTCAGTTAACCCCCATTTACCCTATTGGTAGTTGGCACAAGCAGGCAGGCTTAACTTCAGAGTCTAGGTGTAAAGTATTTGTACCAACACACACAGTAACTCAGTGAAAACACTACAAAATGACACAACACAGGTTTAGACAAATAGGTAATATTTACCTAAACAAAACAAGACCAAAACGACCAAAATCCATCATACACAAGTCAAGTTATGAATTAAAAAACAAAAAGAGTCTTAAATCCTTAGAAAACAGTGCTAACACTGTTAGTGTGAAAAAGTACCTGGGTGCGTGTGCGTTGGAAAAGGCCAATGATGCGTCGATTTTGACTCACAAGCGAGACCATGCATCATTCCTCCTCCGGTCGGGTCTGCGTTTGTTGTTTTTCCTCTCTGCAGAAGAGCGATGTGTTGATCCGGATGGGCACTACGGGTCTGGACAGGCTTTGCATTGGTTTTCCAAGCCCAGCAAGATTTGCATCAAAAAACCATTTGCACGGTACCAAAAAGAACAACGCTATGTGGGGTTGCAAGATTAACAGCCTCCGTCAGCGGGTGTTTCGCGTCGTTTCTCCAGCCGCGTGCATCGATCTTCCATCCGCATCTCAAGTGGAGCGTAGATTTCAGCTGCGAAGCCGGTGGTGCGTCGTTTCTCAGCCATGTCTCGGAAGGTGCGTCAAAAATTTCCCTGCATGCCGGTCTGTGCATTGACTTTCAGTCTCTGGCTGCCAGCTTCACCTTTCAAGGGCTTAGGAACTGGATAGGGAACCACTTGGCAGGGCAGGAGTCTCAGCAGAGAGTCCAGGTGCTGGCAGGGGAAGTCTTTGATGGCCCTGAGACTTCAACAACAGGAGGCAAGCTCAGCCCTTGGAGATTTCTTCACAAGCAGGAATGCACAACAAAGTCCAGTCTTTGTGCCCTTTCACAGGCAGAAGCAGCAACTTCAGGATAGCTCCACAAAGCACTGTCACAAGCAGGACAGCACTTCTCCTCAGCTCGTCAGCTCTTCTCCTTGGCAGAGGTTCCTCTTGATGTCCAGAAGTGATCTAGTTTTCAGGGGGTTGGGTGCCCTTCTGATATCCATTTCTTCCTCTGAAGTATGCCTACTTCAAAGGAAAGTCTCTTTTGTTTGAGAGATCCTGCCATGCCCAGGCCAGGCCCCAGACATACACCAGGGGGTTGGAGACTCCATTCTGTGAGGGGAGGCACAACCCTTTTAGGTCTAAGTGACCACTTCTCCTCT
Organism: Pleurodeles waltl; assembly: GCF_031143425.1. Taxonomy (NCBI): domain Eukaryota; kingdom Metazoa; phylum Chordata; class Amphibia; order Caudata; family Salamandridae; genus Pleurodeles; species Pleurodeles waltl. The sequence goes on along the minus strand of NC_090442.1, from coordinate 578,834,563 downwards.
CCCTCCTAGCACATATGGTTCATCAGGATATGCAGGCTACACCCCAGTTCCTTTTGTGTCACTGTCTAGAGAAAGGTGCAAACAGCCCATCTGTCAAACTGACCCAGACAGGGAATCCACAAACAGGCAGATCACAGAATGGTTTAAGCAAGAAAATGCCTACTTTCTAAAAGTGGCATTTTCAAACACACAATCACAAAACCAGCTTTACTAAAAGATGTACTTTTAAATTGTGAGTTCACACACCCCAAACTCCACATGTCTATCTGCTCCCAAAGGGAATCTACACTTAAATCATATTTAAAGGCAGCCCCCATGTTAACCTCTGAGATAGACTGGCCTTGCAACAGTGAAAACCGGATTTGGCAGTATTTCACTGTCAGGACATATAAAACACATTAGAATATGCCCTACCTTAAACATACACTGCACCCTGCCCAAGGGGCTTCCTAGGGCCTACCTGGGGGGTGTCATATATGTGAGAAAAGGAAAGGTTTAGGCCTGGCAAGTTGGTACACTTGCCAAGTCGAATTGGCAGCTTGAAACTGCACACACAGACACTGCAGTGGCACGTCTGAGCCATATTTACAGGGCTACTAATGTGGGTGGCACAGCCAGTGCTGCAGGCGCACTAGTAGCATTTGCTTTACAGGCCCTGTGCACCTCTAGTGCACTGTACTAGGAACTTAACAGTAAATCAAATATGCCAATCATGGAAAGCCAATTACATCTAATTTTATATAGGAGCACTTGCACCTTAGCACTGGATGGCAGTGGTAAAGTGCCCAGAGTAACAAAAAAGGCAAAAACAGAGTCCAGCACACATCAACAACCTGGGAAACAGAGGCAAAAAGTTAGGGGAGACCACACCAAGGATGCCAAGACTAACACTAATCAACCTCATAACTGATTACATTTTATCTTACTTTGTAAGTTTCAGGTTTTCACGAGGCCTTACAGTACTAGTCATGTCCCCTTTCTGATTACTTTGTTTGGGTGGGGGCATTGGGGTCTCTATCATGGCATATTAATTAATAAATAATAAACTAATTGTGTGTAATAAAGTGGGACAGAGACCATGTTAAGTTTACGTTCTACACAACAGTTATATATCATCGTCATGCCTTCCTTGGCTCACAGACATTTCAATGTTTAGATTGTTTAAAAGCATCTACATCAATATATCACCAATGGCCCTGGATTATTTACCTCCCACTCCCCTGCACCCTTTTGGAATTCTTCCCCAACCCACATACAAAGACCTCTATGTATTTCAGTTCAAAATTTGCTGATTATTTGGGTCACAACCCAATATTTTTGGTGGCACTCTTATCTAATAAAGACAAACGAATAGCCTGGAAAATGAAAGATTCGCCAGGGCATTTCATCAGTATTTCCAAACATCCTCTACATGTCCATGACACATTTTATCTGCAACAGACATATTAAGTAGCGCAAGGTGATGCTTTCACATGAAGATTAACCAATCAACTTTTTACACTATGTAATAATGTGTCATTTTAGAATCAAGTACAATGAATGCCCGTTTTACTGTAGATTGAGTATAACTTCAATAAAAACCTGTTGACAAGGAATTAAACTGCATTGATGATACCAAGCTGTAGGAAGCTGGCCTAGTTTGTGGTTGGTACCTAGGGTACTTACACCTTATACCAGGTCCAGGTATCCCCTCTTAGTGAAGTGTAGGCAGTGTCTAGAAGCCGGGTTCACTAGATGTAGCTGTGGATGAGCAGCCATGGCTTATCGTGCAATACCTCTGTAGTCACACAGAACTTACACACATGAAAGAAATAACACTATGTTACAAAAATAAAGGTACTTTATTATTGTAACACAATACCAAAATTACTTTAGAGGCAATACTCCCTTAGGAGGTAAGTAATACAAAAGTTATATACACTAGTTGTCAGAAATAGCCATAGAAATAGTTAGAAAACTGTGGAAATAGTATAAACCACAATAGGGAATAGTGGATTTAGGGGGAGCACAAACCAAATACTAAAAAAATGAAGTGCAAGAGTGTCACCCCCACCCAGGTAAGTGGAGGGTGTAGAGGGTCGCTGAGGGTACCAGGAAAGCACAAAGGTAAGTACCACAACACTCCCTAACAACCAGGAAAGCAGAAGTAAATTACTAGAATTTCCCCAGAACACCCACTTAGAAGAATGCGCAATGGCAGTTTAATTCATACTGATCCCGGCAGAGCTTGCAAGCATGTGAACACTTGCACAATGGTGATTTCAAACATACTCAGCCTGGTACGGCTCTCAAGTATGTGAAGATTTGCACAATGGTGTTTTCATATAGAACTTGAGCCCGGCCCAGCTTGCCAGTATATGCACCTTTGCACATTGGTGTTTTCATATATATACTGAGACTAGCACAGCTTCCTAGTATGTTCCCATGTGCAAAGACTTCAGGTAAATCAAGGAGTCTGGAGACAATATTGTGTTACTCACTCGGGTCAGCAGTTGTGACTAATCACACCCACCGTCGCCCACCTTTTATTTAGCTGCATCGGAGAGCCTGCACTAGGTGGGAAAGGAAGATACCCCCATAGTCGCCAATTTTGTGTCCTCAACTGACAGCATGTCAGAGGAGACCTACATGCTTTCACTCACACCCTGAGGCCTTGCGATGTGTGAAGACATTGAATAAATCAAAGAGTAGGGATACAATTTGGCTAATGCTCACTCGGGTCAGCAGAAATTACAACCACCATCCCCCACCTTTTATTTAGAACCCATTTCATGGGGTAGGACGTACAAAAAATACTAAGAGTCCCAGGGGTATAGAGAGAGAACTTCCCTCATATTAGCTTTGATGTGGTGCACGCTAGTGTGCCACACTTACATTAGCTATACAACATTACATTCCTCCTTTAGTTTGAGGAAAAAAAAGAAAAAATGCAAAAGAAACTAGCCAGAACATGAACACATTATTCAAAACAAATGCCACTTGTGCTTATGTGAGATGCTGATGAATCTTCTACTCGCTCAGTGTCACAATCACAGTACATGACCCCTCAAGCGGGATGATAGCCCTGGGTTGCTGCTTAGGCTGTACCTCATATGAGTGTCTCGGCAGATGGTAGCAGTATTGGGTGCTTTCTCAGCTTCTTCTACTGCACCAGGCCGAGAATCAGTAGTGCTGCCGTGGCAGCTCTCTGAGATGGGGCTCAGCTTATCTCCTCTAGACACATCTGCTAGCTTAAGGGGGTTATCATCTTCATTGTCTTGAATCTCGTCAGGTGGGGGAATATTCCTATGGGATTGCTTGAACTTGGAAAGGTTCCCAGTGATCTCTTCACTTCTTATCTGGACAGTCACTCTGGTGCCTTTAATGTTGGTGATTACCCAAGGGTGACGTTCAAACTATGGGCAAAATTTACTGCCCCAAAACCAGTCTTGAATTAGTCCCCAACCTGAAGACTAGACTATCTCGCATTGTAACGCTTGTTGACATGGTCATTACTTGCCCTCCTCCTGGAGATCACTTGCTAATCATCAATTGGAATGAAGTCTTGAATCACTCTTTCCATCATGAGGTTCCAGGGGCCTGTCCAGTAGTTGAGTGGGGTGTTTGACGCTTTCTCATAGAATGAAGTAAATGGTCCATTCACACGGTTGGTATGTGTGATCCATATCTCTTTGTTGAGGGTTCTTATGAACCTTTCCTCCTCATCATTGGCTTGGGGCTTCTGTCAGTGAGACCGGATCCTTGGGGTTTGCGCCTGTTCCCAATATGTCCACCTCTTGGCAGCTCCAAACTCTACTACCCGTTATAGCACAGAGTTAAAGAATGGCTCTGGGATGGGATGGGGTTTAGGTTGGGAACAGCGAGGAAGGAGACCTGTGGAAACAAAAGTTAAGAACACAATAGAAAAGTAATTCACATTAATCTTCATGAACTTTGGTACAATTATCTATACTCTGATAACATGAAAGATCAAGAGCTTTTCAATAACATGACTTTTTAGTTCTGGATATCTGGAAGTAAAAGAAATATTACGCAGACTTCCATGTAAGCATTTCCAGAATAACATCTTATGCACTGAACATGGAACTCTCTCAAGTTAGTTCTTGGAATAGCAACTATGTCATAACAAGAATCAATTAACAAATTAATTACCAAACCATGAACTGCGAAAGACTCATGAATGATACTGTAAAGTCACACACTGCTGCCGATTCAACCATCAAGATTAAAATGCCAGGAAATGATTGCGCACTCTGCCGATCTGAATTGCAAGTGTTAATTGTCAAGAAACAATCGCACACGCAATTTAATCAAAAGACCCAAAACTCGAAAATCTCTGGAAACTGAGTCCGGGGACCTACACCGACCTCCGCCTTACTGCCCTGCTTGAGGATCACCAAGGTAATGAGGACAGGGCCTGGAAATATCCAAGTAGGCCTCTGGAACAGGAGTCCTGGAAAATTCTGCTGCTCTGTACCGGGACCTCTGAATAGTGAGCACGTGGAGCTGGGCTGGGTTCCTTAAATAAACCCAAGCCCGCCCTCCTGCCACACCCTGCCACACCCAGCCAGGCTGCAGGAAAGGCTTGAAAATGAACAATACATTGCAAACAGTATTAAAGACATTTCAAGATAAATACATGCAATGCAAAAAAGTTAATATGCAATATCAGCACACAATTCATGAATTATTACATTGCAGAAGGCTTGTCTCTTTGCATTATGTTGCTCATAGAGTGCGCACTGACCTGGTGTTGACAGTACTCCCCCTCCCGAACGCGCTCTAGGGCCTGGTTTGTCTTGGTTTAGGTAGTGAAAACGTCACACTAGTCGTGGAGCATGAATGTCAGATGTTGAGACCCATGAGTCGTTCTCTGGACCTTACCCTTTCCAGGATATTAGATACCAGAGAGTACGACCTCTAAATTTTGAATACAAAACCTGTTTTACTTCGTATTCCAGTTCTCCTTGTACCAGTACTGGATTTGGTTGAGAGCGAGTTTTCTGGAAAGCTCTTTTTAGGAGATAAGTATGGAACACGGGATGAATACGTAGTGATTTTGGTAACTGAATTTTGTAGGATACTGGATTGATCTGTTGAAGAACTGTGTAAGGATCTATATATTTCGGATTAAACATATGTCTTTTCTTGAAGTCAATGTGACGTGTGGAAAGCCACACTCTGTCTCCTGGCTTATATTGTGGTCCCTCACAATGTTTTTTGTCATAATGTTTTTTATACTTTTGTTTTGCTTTGTTCAGATGTTGCTGGATTTGTTTCTGGGTTTGATGGAGTTGTCGTATTGTTTCTGACACTGCTGGTGTGAGTGAACTTTCTTGTGGAATTGGGATTGGCAAAGTATCTGAATGGTAACCAAATAGACCAAAAAAGGGTGTCGCTCCAGTAGAAGAATGATACGAGTTACTGTAGGCCAGTTCAGCTAACCAAAGCATTGATACAGAGGAATGAAGTGCTTTTTCAGCATAAGCACGCAAATATTGTTTCAATGTTTGATTGAATCTCTCAGTTTGGCCATCTGTTTGAGGATGGTGACTGGTAGATAATGTAGATGCAACTTGTAGTGTTTTGCACCATGTTTTCCAGAAGTTAGAGGCAAATTGTGAACCTCGATCTGAAAGAATTATTTTTGGTAATCCATGATAACGGACAACTCGATTTAAAAGTATTGTTGCCAATTCACTGGAGGTAGGGAATTTCCTGCAAGCAATGAAATGTGCATATTTTGTTGGACTATCTACCACTACAAGAATTACTGAGTGATGTTGAACAACTGGCAGTCCTTTAATAAAGTCTATTGATATGTCTTCCCAAGGTCGGAGCGGAGTTGGGAGAGGATGTAACAATCCTTTTGGTTTTGAATAACTTGTCTTGATACAGGCACAAACTTCACAGTTAGTTACCATTTGCTTTACATCTTTTGTCAAAGTAGGCCACCAAAAATATCATTGGATTAGTTCAAGTGTTTTAGGAATACCTGGATGACCTGCCGTAGGTATAACGTGCAACCAATGAAACACTAATTTGCGCAACTTGGTAGTAGGAACAAATAAACATGCATCATGAAAAGGTAGACCTTGTTTGATTGATCATTTGGGGTTTGCTTGAGCCCATTTCTGCCTTTTTTCGATGGTAAAAGAATTACGAATACTTTCAAAAAAATCTTCAATTTTGAGGATACAAAGGATTTTATCTCGGGCAATGATAGCTCGTGGGGGCTGGATTGTGGGTAACATGGTAGAGTCTTGTCTGGACAAGGCATCTGCTTTGAGATTATCTTTGCCGGGACGAAAGGTTACCACAAAATCAAACTCGGCAAAAAACAGCATCCATCGTAATTGTCGAGGAGTCAAAAGTCTAGCTGAACTCATGAACTGGAGATTACAATAATCTGTGTATACTGTAAGAGTGTATCTGGCGCCTAGCAAATAGTGTCTCCACTCTTTAAATGCATCACGGATTAGTAAGAGTTCTTTCTCCGTGCTTGATTTTAGCATGGAGGGATAGATATGGCACTAAGGCCATATCGTAAATTTTGCCTGGGAACGCCTATTTTGCATCTCATTGGTGCAAGGTTGTTTCCCGCGAGCAAAAAATGTTTTTAACTCCAAAACTTTGGCCATAGACTGGTCTAGGCCCAAAGTTTAAATTTGAAGTTAGATTTGCGCAGAATTTGTGACCAAAAAATAACACAAATTTGGCACAAAGCAAGTATAAATCTGGGCCTATGTATGCAAAAGTTTGGACCGTAATTAGATAAGGGATATAGGAAATAAAAAGCCAAGTTGGCGAGCGTGAGAATGTCAGCACCTATTAAAGAAAATAAAATAAGGAAAGGCGTAAATACAATTGCCAGGTAACTCATTTGTTAGCGCGTTCCTGTTGACTCTGGTAGTGAATGGATAACAAGCAGCACTGTAAGAATTACTAATGTAAAACAATGATATTCAGTTCTACAAATTATGGAATGTAGTTTCTGACCCATACGTTTTCTTTTAATTCAACCAATTAGGTTTTAAATGCATGCTTTTGATGCATGAGCCAAACTCACTTTCTGCACATTCGTGGTGCTCTTTGGAATGCTTTTAGTCATATCATCTTGCTATTACTACTGTATGTATGATTGCTCATAATAATACTGATTCAACTCGACCGGGACCAAAACGGAGGTAATACGCGGGGTCAAACGAACAAGACTCTGAAGGTATTGAAACAAGCAAAATCTCCAGGATGTGAGCAATATATTGCCTGCAGAGATAGCAAGCATGGCAAGTTATCAAGTCAAGCTCTTACTGGGGTGCTTTCTACCTTACTAGCAACTTATCATATTAACAAGGACACACTGTTTTTCAATGATTTGCATACTTACTGTATAGAAATGTTAAGAATGAATACCTGTGAAAGCCTAAGTCTCTAATTTTAAGGCACAGGGTGCTTGACAAAGCAAATCTCATGCATTTTAAGAATCACATTAAAATGTTGGCCGCATACACAGAACTAGCAAATTCATTTGTTTCTGCTTCGTTAACACAGCAGGGTATCTAGATTTTGCAATAACAGAAAAGTATTATCTCAGATTGCTGTTTGGCTCGACATGAGATCAAATGAAGGTGATTCTTTCTCTCGAAGAAGGCCTTTTCTCTCTCCCTGATATTATCTGACTTTTTTGAGATGCCCCGACATTTCCTAGAGACACATCTCTTGAGTTTATTGAAAGTAAAAACAACTTCCGGTGATTTATTCATTATTTATAGAGCTCCCTTTGCAGACCGAGCATCATAGAGGGTTTAAGTAAACCAGTGATGCGCTACAACATCAGATAGGTCAGGTTCACAGAGAGCCAATTAAGAGCTTTCATAAGGCAAGCAAGGAATGTTCCCTTCGAACATGTAAAGACAGTGGGCCTGATTCTAACTTTGGAGGACGGTGTTAAACCGTCCCAAAAGTGGCGGATATACCACCTACCGTATTACGAGTTCCATAGGATATAATGGACTCGTAATACGGTAGGTGGTATATCCGCCACTTTTGGGACGGTTTAACACCGTCCTCCAAAGTTAGAATCAGGCCCAGTCTAATCAAGAGTTTATGTACCGATACTGAGACACTCTGATTAACTCTGAATTTATAACTAGTTTGAAGAACCACAAGGTGTATAAACATCAGTAATTTGCAGCAGAGTTTGTGCATCTGTAGAGATGTCATCAACAATGTCAAAGGTGAATTGATGTTGGATGTCAGCAGTGATGTTATCAATGATGTCAATTGTAATGTCATCTGTGATGTCATGAGTGAGGGCTTGAGCAGTCTATTGATGGCAAGTCATGGTGTGCGTAGAGTTAGAAATTGGGTCTCCAGTTGGAAGAGGTATACACCCTGTCCAAGTAGGGAGCACAATCCAAGTCAGGGTAAGTCAAATACACACCCTAAATTAACCTGTGCTCACCCTCTGGTAGCTTGGCACAGAGCAGTCAGGCTTAACTTAAAAGGCAATGTGTAAAGTATTTGTAAGGGGAGGGCGATGAGCTTTGCTCTGCTGGTGGAGCTAATGGAGTTTTTGGCACTCCAAGGTGCCACTAGAGAGGGCGGCACGCCGTTGCTCATGGAACTCTGCAGACTTCCACAAAGTGTTAATCCAACTCTTTGGAATTCCCTGGAGTAGAACTCCGTGAGCTCCACCTACTCCTAGGATTTGTGCAACACTTAATTACAGTAACACAGTAAAAACACCCCAAAAGGGACTCAACACCAGTTTAGAAAAATAGAGAATATTGATCTGAGTAATTCAAGACCAAAATGACAAAAATCCAATTAGTAGAAGTTGAGATTTAAAAGTGCCTAGTGCCATCTATGGTCACATTAGCGTCATTATTTTGATGCTTATGTGGCAATTTTATGGTAAAAATGTCCACCATTTTTACAAAGTGGCGCAATGCATGCATTGCACCACTTTATAACCCCTTGCACCACATTATACCTGTGTCAGGCATAATGTATGCAAGGGGGCGTCTCCCCGTTAGAGGGGCTGAACAAATGGCACAATTAGATCTAAAAGATTTATTTGTGCCATTTTAAGCAGCATTTTTAATGCCTGCACAGTGCAGCCGTTAAAAGGAGGCACACCATTTTTTTTAAATGGGCCTCAATGTGCTTTGCAGGGTTAGCATAACAATTTTTGGTACTAATCCTCCAAAGCAACAAACTAGCGTCATAAATGTTCACGCTAGTTCTCTAACTACCACCAATGTGCTCCATATGTTAAATACAGCTCACACATGTTGGTGTTAGTGGGGCAGTAAGGGGCACAAGAAAAGTAGCACTGCATTGGATGCAGTGCCACTTTTCTTACATTTGGCCATAAATGTGTGAACAGTGCTTAGAAGTCACTAGTAGTCAAAAGGTTACTTGAGGTCACAAGGAACCGTGCAAATTTAAAATCAAGGCTGACCGCTATGGAGGGTAGGCCACCTACAGAACCCAAGCAGGGTCTGCTGAAACAGTTCCTTTGATGGAGCAAGGCGTTGATGTTGAGGGCTCAATTCAGCAGTATTTCCCATGTAGTCGGGTCACTGAGTTGTCGTCGGGCTCCACTGGAGAGGGTGTGATATGCCATTGTTGAGCTGTGCAGATCATCCTCTTCGGGCCTCGCTGGCTGTGAATCCAGTGTCGGTGAACAGCCTCTGCCTCCAGTCCTTCTCACTCTCGGCAAGAAGCAGCAGGCAGCAGGCCAACACAGCAAACAGGAAGTCCCTCCTACAGCAAAGCTCACAGCAAAGAGTGGGTCAACACAGCACTACAGTTACATAATGACAGTTCCTCCTGGCAGCACAGCAGTCCTTCTTCCTAGCAAAGTGTCCTTGGTTCCAGTAGAGTACTTATTTGGTGGGGTTTGAGGTCCACTACTTAAACCCAGTTGAGTCTTTGAAGTGGGGGAGGCTTCAAAGAGAGGTCTTTGAATTATACATGGTCCCTGCCCTTCATTCCCTGACTTCAGACACTCTACATAGGTTTATGCAGCCCTTTGTGTGTGGAGAAGCACAACCCATTCAGGTGTAAGTGTCTGCTCTTCCCTCCCATATACCGCAGGAAGACCCACCATACCGGTGATGGGCCATCAGAATGCAAATGTCACACCCAAGCTCCCTTTGTGTGTGACTGTCTAGAGAGAATGCACAAAGTCCAGCTGTCATCTACCCCAGACATGTATTCAGAGACAGTCAGAGGCACAGAATGGTCGAAGTAAGAAAATGGCAACTTTCGACACATGGCTTTTTCAGACTTACAATTCAAAATCCAACTCCACCATATCAATCAATCAGTATTTGTATAGCACAGCACTATCACCCCTAAGAATCTCTGGGTGCTGAGGATGCTGTGTCTCCATCGAAAGGCCTGGTCTTGAGTTCCTTTCTGAAGTCCATCATGGAGGGTGCTGTTCGGAGGTGTAGGGCAGATCGTTCCAGGTCCTGGAGGCGATGTAAGAGAAGGAACAACATCTGCTGCTGCTGCGACTGATGAGGGGTGCGTGTGCAAGGGTGAGCGATGAGAAGCACAGGTGTCTTGAGGGCTGGTAGAAGTTCAGTTGTTGTTTCATGTTTGATGGTCCTTCCGAGTAGGGCTTTGTATGCATGCATGAGGATCTTCAACTGGGATCTCTTCTGGATGGGGAGTCAGTAGAGGTCCCTGAGATGAAGGGCGATGCATGATCTTTTGGGGATGTCCAAGATAAGTCTGGCAGCAGTGTTCTGGTCTAGAGTCTTTAACGGAACTGGGTGGGGATTCCGTTGTAGAGAGCATTGCCATAGTCGAGGCGGCTGGCGACAAGGGCCTACTTGATGGTCTTTCTGGTGTTGATAGGGATCCATTTGAAGAATCTGTGGAGCAGGCAGAGGGTGTGGAAGCATGAGGAGGTGACTGCATTGACTTGTTATTCCATTTTGCATAAGCAGTGATTTTAAATACTAAGGTCAGGGACACCCAATGTCATATTTCTATCTTTCTCCAAAAGGGAGTAATATTTAAAGGGTGCTTTAAGGTAACTCTAATGTTAACCTGTGGGAGAGATAGACCTTTCAGTAGTGAAAACAACTTTAGCAGTTTTTCATTGCCGGGACAAGTTAACTTAAAAGTACATGTCCAACTTTCTAAATGCGCTGCACCCTGCCCTTGGGGCTAACTAGGCCAACTCTATGGTTGACATTTATAATAAAAGGACAGCTTGGGCCTGGCAGGTAGGTGCACTTGCCAGGTGGAAATGGCAGTTTAAAACTACACACACAGGCTCTCCAGTGGCAGACCTGAGACATTTTTGGAGGGCTACTATGGTGGGTGGCACAATCAGTGCTACAAGCCCACTAGTAGCATTTAATTTACAAGCCCGGGGCACATAGAGTGCACTTTACTATAGACGTAGAAGTACATTAAATATGCCAATTGTGGATAAGCTAATGTTACCATGTTTAGAGTACAAAGCACCTGCACTTTAGAATGGGCTAGCAGTGCAAAAGTGCTCAGAGTCCTTAAGCCAAGAAAAACGAGTTCTAAAAAGAGGAAGGAGAAAGGCAAAAAGTTGGGATTGACTCTGCAGAAAGGGTTATTTCCAACATATACATACCCATAACTGACAAAGCAGATTGTTTTTTGGGCTTTCTTTTCAAGTCATAAAACCAATTGAACTTTTTTTTCAGGGAGCTGCTGATTTTTCTTAAACATATATTAGTGAGGCAGGACCACCAAAAAAGACTTTACTAGTGATAATGATGTAATAGTGACTATATGTATGTGTGAATAGCTGTGTATTTATATTAGTCCATTATTGCCTTCAAGGGATTTTGTTGACAGCATAATCCATGAGGCCAAAGCCAAGTGGTTTATAACTATTACTAGAAACCCAAGGTGACAATACACATGTTAATACATTTACCACATAATTGGGACAATTTAACAAAAAAATATATTTCTATCTGCAAAGGTTGAATGGTTTGACTGATTTGCCTTTGTTGCTGCAAAATATTGATGGTCCTGTGTGCTTCACATTCGTAGAAGCCTTAACAATAGTACAGTGCTGCAGATTAACTTGAAGGTTGTCATTTTGAGGATGAGATCCTTATTTTACAAAGGACCATGAAACTATTTCCATATTTCACTGTTCCAGAGAAATATGGGCTTTATATCACTGCATTACAATAAGATTTTGTCTCAACTGTAGCCTTTCTCGTTTTTTCAAAATCACAATTCATGAAAACAACAGCACCTTTTTTTTTATTACAAAATGGTTGGTACTAGATTGTGATTTTGATGATTTTACACATGGGCTAATTATTCTAATTTTTCCATGCTTGTGCTTCCCAGCACTCCTTTAGGACTGGAAACCTCTCATGCTGCATACTTTTGCTGCAAAACCTGTTTTTTTGGTGTAAAGTGCAGCTGCACCCTAACAACATTCTCGTGACTTCAACTGTGTACAAACATTAACAAATGCAATGCCCATGACCTCACCCTTTATGTTAAAGATGCAATTATATAAGTTGAATCTCCTCCCATTTTACGTATTAGGAATGCGGATGGTGTGCAGATTACCAATCGTCGGGATATCTTTTGGGTCTTAGTGGAGCATTTGCAGGCCTTGTCCAGTGCTGGTGCATCAGTCCGAGATGTTGACTTAGGAGAGTTTTTGGTGAGGGGGATGAGACTTTCAAGGCTGGAGCTGGAGAGTATGGAGAGCCTAGAGGCTGAGATAACTTTATGTAGAGGAAGTGAGTGCTGCAGTGGAGGCATTGTCAAAATTTAAATCACCAGCTAGGGATGGATTCCTAATTGAGTTGTATCAAACATTTTCTCTTCATTTGCAAGAGAAGCTGTTGGCAGTGTTTAAGGAGGCCCGGGAGCAGGGTATCTTGTCAGAGACCATGTGTCAGGGAGTCATCTGCTTAATGCTTAATACTGGGGGGGATCCTGGTGACCCCTCCTCTTATTACCCGCTTACCATGCTGAACAGTGATGTCAAGATTCTGTGTAAAATATTGGCTACTCGGCTACGTGGAGTGATTTGGGGCTTGGTGCATGACGATCAATGTGGTTTTATACCTGGTCGTACTATGACTTATAACTTACTTCGTTTGGTACATGTTTTGCATGAAACCATGGGGGCGGAAGACGACTTGGTGCTAGTGTCATTGGACCTAGAGAAGGCTTTTGATACAGTGGAGTGGGGCTACTTACTGGCGGTGCTGTGGGGAATGAGGTTTGGCCCCCATTTTTGTGCTTGGGTTCATTTGCTGTACACTGCTCCTTAAGGCACGCGTTCATGTGGGCGGGGAGCTTTTGGAATCCTGAGTGATTGGCAGGGTAACCAGCCAGGGGTGCCCACTGTCACCGCTTCTTTTCACCTTAGCGGTGGAGCCACTGGCGGTCTGGCTTTGTGAGGAGGTGGTGTTCTGGGGTGTTCAGGTGGGACAGGTTACCCATATTGTCTCTCTATACATGGATGACGTGTTGATACACCTTAGAGAGCCATGTGTTTTGTGCCTTTGTTGTTGCGGTTGCTGGAGCACTTTGGGCCTATATCTGGTCTTCAGGTAAATAGGAAGAAGTTGCTTCTGTTTCCTTTAGGGTCCTTATGTAGTGCCCCGTTGGAGGATTTGCCTGTGTTGGGGCTCAGGTGGGAGCTCAAAAGTTTTAGATACCTGGGTATCTGGGTCACTCATACTGTGGCAGCGCATGTGACTCATAATGTAGAACGGGTGATGACTGGTCAGAAGTGCTCGGTTTCGTTTTGGAATAAGTTACCTTAAGGTGGCTGTGGCGAAGATGGTGTTCTTGCCGCGGTGTCTTTACCTTGTGCAGAATACTTTGTTTCCGTTGGCTGCTCGGTTCTTTGATCGTTTGGACAGTTTGTTGATTTTATTGGTTTGGGCTGGGTGTTGCAGTAGGGTGGTGTTGTCCACGCTGCAGATTGACATGGTAGATGGAGGATTGGCTATCCCTAATATCATTATGCAGCACACATGCAACATGCTGCAAAATGGATGACTCAGTCGGATAACTGGGAGAAGCAACTATTTGCAGGCATTCTGGAAGGAGAGGCGTTGGTGCATGTATTGATGACGGGGGGTCAGTCGGAGACTGCTGTTTCCTATCTGGTCAAAACTACTGCATGGATTTGGGAGCAAGCCATTAGGAAAGTGATTTGACATGCCCCATTTGATACAGAATTGAAGATTTGGGATTTAGTCCCTTTTCGGAATATGGATACTTTAATGTCAATGGATGCTTGGAGAGTGGGAGGCTGTTCAGTGGCAGGTAACTTATACCCTAACGGGGAGTTTATCTCCTTTCAGGATACGTTTGGATTGAGTACTGGTCAATTCTTGCAGTATGCCAAGACGGAGAGCGTGGTTCGAGAAGTTTGGTGTGGATTCCCGGTGGCTCCACTGACATCAAAGGTGTTAAATGGGCTGATAAATTGGTGTGAGAAGTCTCACTTGATTACCCTGTTCTATAAAGCACTTTAGGGGGAATCAACCAGGTGTGGTGTGTGCAGCATTTAGGGCCTGGGATCGAGAATTAGAGGATCCCTTAGAAGATGTGGCCTGGGATATGGCGCTGTCGCTGGTCCACATGGTTTCTTGTAAGCTACTGCATTTTAATTTCGTACACCGTGTGTATCTTACACCTGCTCGTCTTAATATGATTCACCCGACAAGAGAGGCTGGGTGTCCCAGAAGTGGGGAGATAAGTGCCTCCTTTCTTCACTTGGCTTGGTCCTGTAGGCAGGTGCAGTGATTTTGGTGGGAGGTGGTTTGAAGGGTAGAAGGGATCACAGGTTTGGGGCTCGAAGTGACACCTCTGACCTGCCTTTTAGTTGAGTGCGGAAACCACGGGGTAGGCCCATCCCATATAGACTTGCACAACTCACTCTGGTGCTTGCTAAGCATAGGGTGGCTGTAGGCTGGATGAGTACCTGGAGCCCATCCATTCCTTACTGGATCCGTGATGTACTGGAATGTGGTGTTGCTGAAGAGCAATACATGAGGATGACGAGCAGGGAAGAGGGGACACTGGCAGACTTAATAGCCAGGGAACACTATTGGAACACGTCACATGTGTACTGGAGCACTGAAGATGATGGCTGACTATTGGAATGTTATATTGGTTACAAAAGGTGACAACCAACTGAGGGGATGTAGCAATGCTGGTAACCACTGTATATAAACAAATTGGTTACATAAGGATGTCCTTGGATAGGGGAGGCTGGGGGTAGCTACTGATGGAATGCTTGGTTTTGCTTCATGTTTCTGTCTGTATGTCCTCTGTCCTCCACTCACGAGACAAACAGATACTGTGATATCTCGCAATGATATGCGCTGCACTCTTTCTTTTATTTTGTTGTTGTTATTCTTATTAAACTCAATAAAATAGTTATAGAAAAAAAGATGCAATTATATCTGACATAAATAATATTACAACTGAGATTAAATGAGATTAATATCATATTATACTTACCACTGTGAGAGAGACAAATATGAATGTAGTAATATTTATTGAGTATGTAATGCTAAATACATTATGTTAAGCTTCTAGGCATGAATCTTTTGGGATGTTTTGGCCCTCCACCTAAACAAGGTCTTCCCCGAACCATCCATCTGTTGTATTATGGCTTTGTTTAATTTTTTATTCATGACACATGTACCATGTCACTGCATCCTGTGATTGTTGGTGCAACATATTTCCAAGTTGTGACCAGCGAAATTAGACTGTTCCGGTTGCAGGTTTGCAGAACCAAATGGATGATGGGAGATAAAGCTCCCTCATCCAATCAGATTTGAATATTTCTCAAATGCCAGAACCAAGCAGGTCTGTATACCTTTTCGGATATCTCTGGAATTAACCTGTTTGTATCAATCCAGAAACTATTTTAAATGCTAATTGCTCGAAAACTACCAAACATAATTGAAACAAACCAAGGAAACACTCTTTCTTCAGTAAAGATCTACCTTCATGCAAAGTTTGCTTTAAATTCACACAACTGTTTTTCTGTAGTGGAGAGAAAGGATTACAATGTGAAATGAAATAGGAAATGTGACTTTTTTAAGTTTCCCCTATATTTGACTCCCAATTGATGGGTCTGTCCTAACCTTGTCATGCTAGCTCCAAAGTAGATAGATTTTGTATTTATTATTTATTCATTTGTATATAATAAGTAGTCTCCCGTGTAATAGATGCATATATTTTGTGAATGAGTTCGCATGACTTTTGTGTGAGTTATGTATTGCAGAACTAACCATAACTTGAGAATTGCAGATGTTTATTATTTTTAATTCATAACCAAAACTGTATTTAACTGTGTTTTAAGTGCATTTCTGAGTATTTTTTTTAAATACACTGAGATGCTATAGCCAAAGCTAACCATAACTTCACTTTTGTCACATTCACAAATTACAGAGTGAACCAGTTTATAATGCTGGTCTTCCTTAACCCCTTCTGTGCCCAGGACGTAATGGTTACGTCCTGAGGCACAGTGCTGCTGTGCCCAGGACGTAACCATTACGTCCTGTGCACAGAGCCCAGAGGGAGCTCTAGCGCTCCGTCTGTGGGGTTCCCCCCCACCCCCCCAAGTCAGGGATGGAAGGGGAAGCCCTTCCCCTCCCATCCCCGACCCCCCCAACCCCCGCTGTGACGTCAGCGCGCGAGCGCGCGCTGATTAGTCACAGGGTCTCCCCCATCGTGCTGGAAGCAGAGCTTCCAGCGCGATTGAAAGAGAAATGCTTTGCATTTCTCTTTCAATCCCATGGGGGAGGCCCCGAAAGGCTTCAAAGGGAAGGAAATGTATTTCCTTCCCTTTGAAGTCTCTCACAGGGTTTCAAAAGCCGGATTGCTTGCAATCCGGCTTTTGAAACCCCACTAGACACCAGGGATTTTTTCAATGAAACTGTCAAAAGGGAGCGACCCCTTGGGCAAGGGTCACTCCCAGGGGGGGCATTTTTATAGGAAGGCCTTTTCTGCCCCCCGTGGGGGCAGATTGGCCTATTTTGATGATGCCAATCTGCCCCCAAGGGGGGCAGAAACCATTAGACACCAGGGAGGTTTTTTTTTGGCGCAAATTTCACGCAACGGGAGCGATCCCTTGGTCAAGGGTCGCTCCCAGGGGGGGCATTTTTTTGGGAAGGCCTTTTGTTATGTTTTCTTTTTTTTTTAGGTGGGGAGCGACCCCTTAGGCAAGGGTCACTCCCCTAGGGGGCAAATTATATTTAGACCATTTCTGCCCCCCTTGGGGGCAGATTGGCCTATTTTGATGAGGCCAATCTGCCCCCAAGGGGGGCAGAAAAAATTAGACACCAGGGATTTTTTTTTTTTTTGCGTGAATTTCACGCAAGGGGAGCGACCCCTTAGGCAAGGGTCGCTCCCTGGGGGGGGGGGGATTATTTTAGGCCATTTCTGCCCCCCTGGGGGGTAGATCAGCCTATTTTGATTCGGCTGATCTGCCCCCAAGGCGGTCAGAAACCACTAGGCACCAGGGATTTTTTTGTTTTTTTGTTTTACAGATGGGGAGCGACCCCTTGGACAAGGGACGCTCCCCTGGAGGGGCAAAATTTATTTCGCCCATTTCTGCCCGCTTTGGGGGCAGATCGGCCGATTTTAGGTCAATCTGCCCCCACGGGGGGCAGAAACCACTAGGCACCAGGGATCTTTTTTTGCACCGTCACGCAAGGGGAGCGACCTTGTAGGCAAGGGTCGCTCCCCGGGGGGGGGTAGGGGGGGCAAAATTATTTTAGGCCATCTCTGCCCCCATGGGGGCAGATCGGCCTATTGGTATAAGGCCGATCTACCCCCAGGGGGGGCAGAAACCTCTAGGCGCCAGGGCAAATTTTTTTTTTGTGTTTTTTTTTTTGTTTGTTTGTTTTTTTAGAGATGGGGAGCGACCCTTGTCTGATGGGGCAAACTGTATTTAGAGCATTTCTGCCCCCCTTGGGGGCAGATTGGTCGATTGTAGGTCAATCTGCCCCCAAGGGGGCAGAAACCACTAGGCACCGGGGATTTGTTTTTTGGCGCCAATGTCACGCAGGGGGAGCGACCCCGTAGGCAAGGGTCGCTCCGAGGGGGGGGAGGGGGCTGGGGGGGCAAATTTATTTTAGGGCATTTCTGCCCCCAGGGGGGGCAGAAACCTCTAGGCGCCAGGGCAATTTTTTTGTTGTTGTTTTTTTTTGTTTTTTTAGAGATGGGGAGCGTGCTAGAGGTCAAAATCCACAGGTAGGCACGTTGCAAAAAACACCTCTGTTTTCTGTGAAAAAATATGTTGTGTCCACGTTGTGTTTTGGGTCATTTCCTTTCGTGGGCGCTAGGCCTACCCACACAAGTGAGGTACCATTTTTATGGAGAGACGTAGGGGAACGCTGGGTGGAAGGAAATTTGTGGCTCCTCTCAGATTCCAGAACTTTCTGTCACCGAAATGAGAGGAAAAAGTGTTTTTTGGCCAAATTTTGATGTTTGCAAAGGATTCTGGGTAACAGAACCTGATCAGAGCCCCGCAAATCACCCTATCTTGGATTCCCCTAGGTCTCTAGTTTTCAAAAATGCACTGGTTTGCTAGGTTTCCCCAGGTGCCGGCTGAGCTAGAGGCCAAAAACCACAGGTAGGCACTGTTTTCTATGAAAAAATGTGATGTATCCACGTTGTGTTTTGGGGCGTTTCCTGTCGCGGGCGCTAGGCCTACCCACACAAGTGAGGTATCATTTTTATCGGGAGACGTGGGGGAACGCTGGGTGGAAGGATATTTGTGGCTCCCCTCAGATTCCAGAACTTTCTGCCACAGAAATGTGAGGAACATGTGTTTTTTTAGCCAAATTTTGAGGTTTGCAAAGGATTCTGGGTAACAGAACCTGGTCCAAGCCACACAAGTCACCCCATCTTGGATTCCCCTAGGTCTCTAGTTTTCAGAAATGAACAGATTTGGTAGGTTTCCCTAGGTGACGGATGAGCTACAGGCCAAAATCGACAGGTAGGCACTTTGCAAAAAACACCTCTGTTTTCCTTCAAAAATTTGGCTGTGTCCACGTTGCGCTTTGGGGCGTTTCCTGTCGCGGGCGCTAGGCTTACCCACACAAGTGAGGTATCATTTTTATCGGGAGACGTGGGGGAACGCTGGGTTGAAGGAAATTTGTGGCTCCTCTCAGATTCCAGAACTTTCTGCCACAGAAATGTGAGGAACATGTGTTTTTTTAGCCAAATTTTGAGGTTTGCAAAGGATTCTGGGTAACAGAAACTGGTCCGATCCACACAAGTCACCCCATCTTGGATTCCCCTAGGTCTCTAGTTTTCAGAAATGCACAGGTTTAGTAGGTTTCCCTAGGTGGAGGCTGAGCTACAGGCCAAACTCTACAGGTAGGCACTTTGCAAAAAACACCTCTGTTTTCCTTCAAAAATGTGGCTGTGTCCACGTTGCGCTTTGGGGCGTTTCCTGTCGCGGGCGCTAGGCCTACCCACACAAGTGAGGTATCATTTTTATCGGGAGACGTGGGGGAACGCTGGGTGGAAGGAAATTTGTGGCTCCTCTCAGATTCCAGAACTTTCTGCCACAGAAATCTGAGGAACATGTGTTTTTTTAGCCAAATTTTGAGGTTTGCAAAGGATTCTGGGTAACAGAAACTGGTCCGAGCCACACAAGTCACCCCATCTTGGATTCCCCTAGGTCTCTAGTTTTCAGAAATGTACAGGTTTAGTAGGTTTCCCTAGGTGGCGGCTGAGCTACAGGCCAAACTCTACAGGTAGGCACTTTGCAAAAAACACCTCTGTTTTCCTTCAAAAATGTGGCTGTGTCCACGTTGCGCTTTGGGGCGTTTCCTGTCGCGGGCGCTAGGCCTACCCACACAAGTGAGGTATCATTTTTATCGGGAGGCGTTGGGGAACGCTGGGTAGAAGGAAATTTGTGGCTCCTCTCAGATTCCAGAACTTTCTGCCACAGAAATGTGAGGAACATGTGTTTTTTTAGCCACATTTTGAGGTTTGCAAAGGATTCTGGGTAACAGAACCTCGTCCAAGCCACACAAGTCACCTCATCTTGGATTCCCCTAGGTCTCTAGTTTTCAGAAATGCACAGGTTTGGTAGGTTTCCCTAGGTGGCGGCTGAGCTACAGGCCAAAATCTACAGGTAGGCACTTTGTAAAAACACCTCTGTTTTCCTTCAAAAATATGGCTGTGTCCACGTTGCGCTTTGGGGCGTTTCCTGTCGCGGGAGCTAGGCCTACCCACACAGGTGAGGTATCATTTTTATCGGGAGACGTGGGGGAACGCTGGGTGGAAGGAAATTTGTGGCTCCTCTCAGATTCCAGAACTTTCTGCCACAGAAATATGAGGAACATGTGTTTTTGTAGCCAAATTTTGAGGTTTGCAAAGGATTCTGGGTAACAGAACCTGGTCCGAACCACACAAGTCACCCTGTCTTGGATTCCCCTAGGTCTCTAGTTTTCAGAAATGAACAGGTTTGGTAGGTTTCCCTAGGTGGCGGCTCAGCTACATGCCAAAATCTACAGGTAGGCACTTTGGAAAAAACACCTCTGTTTTCCTTAAAAAATGTGGCTGTGTCCACGTTGCGCTTTGGGGCGTTTCCTGTTGCGGGCGCTAGGCCTACCCACACAAGTGAGGTATCATTTTTATCAGGAGACGTGGGGGAACGCTGGGTGGAAGGAAATTTGTGGTTCCTCTCAGATTCCAGAACTTTCTGCCACAGAAATGTGAGGAACATGTGTTTTTTTAGCCACATTTTGAGGTTTGCAAAGGATTCTGGGTAACAGAACCTCGTCCAAGCCACACAAGTCACCCCATCTTGGATTCCCCTAGGTCTCTAGTTTTCAGAAATGCACAGGTTTGGTAGGTTTCCCTAGGTGGCGGCTGAGCTACAGGCCAAAATCTACAGGTAGGCACTTTGTAAAAACACCTCTGTTTTCCTTCAAAAATATGGCTGTGTCCACGTTGCGCTTTGGGGCGTTTCCTGTCGCGGGCGCTAGGCCTACCCACACAGGTGAGGTATCATTTTTATCGGGAGACGTGGGGGAACGCTGGGTGGAAGGAAATTTGTGGCTCCTCTCAGATTCCAGAACTTTCTGCCACAGAAATATGAGGAACATGTGTTTTTGTAGCCAAATTTTGAGGTTTGCAAAGGATTCTGGGTAACAGAACCTGGTCCGAACCACACAAGTCACCCCGTCTTGGATTCCCCTAGGTCTCTAGTTTTCAGAAATGAACAGGTTTGGTAGGTTTCCCTAGGTGGCGGCTCAGCTACATGCCAAAATCTACAGGTAGGCACTTTGGAAAAAACACCTCTGTTTTCCTTAAAAAATGTGGCTGTGTCCACGTTGCGCTTTGGGGCGTTTCCTGTTGCGGGCGCTAGGCCTACCCACACAAGTGAGGTATCATTTTTATCAGGAGACGTGGGGGAACGCTGGGTGGAAGGAAATTTGTGGTTCCTCTCAGATTCCAGAACTTTCTGCCACAGAAATGTGAGGAACATGTGTTTTTTTAGCCAAATTTTGAGGTTTGCAAAGGATTCTGGGTAACAGAACCTGGTCCGAGCCACACAAGTCACCCCATCTTGGATTCCCCTAGGTCTCTAGTTTTCAGAAATGCACAGGTTTGGTAGGTTTCCCTAGGTGGCGGCTGAGGTACAGGCCAAAATCTACAGGTAGGCACTTTGCAAAAAACACCTCTGTTTTCCTTAAAAAATGTGGCTGTGTCCACGTTGCGCTTTGGGGCGTTTCCTGTCGCGGGCGCTAGGCCTACCCACACAAGTGAGGTATCATTTTTATCGGGAGACGTGGGGGAACGATGGGTGGAAGGAAATTTGTGGTTCCTCTCAGATTCCAGAACTTTCTGCCACAGAAATGTGAGGAACATGTGTTTTTTTAGCCAAATTTTGAGGTTTACAAAGGATTCTGGGTAACAGAACCTGGTCCGAGCCACACAAGTCACCCCATCTTGGATTCCCCTAGGTCTCTAGTTTTCAGAAATGCACAGGTTTGGTAGGTTTCCCTAGGTGGCGGCTGAGCTACAGGCCAATATCTACAGGTAGGCACTTTGCAAAAAACACCTCTGTTTTCCTTCAAAAGTTTGGCTTTGTCCACGTTGCGCTTTGGGGCGTTTCCTGTCGCGGGCGCTAGGCCTACCCACACAAGTGAGGTATCATTTTTATCGGGAGACGTGGGGGAAAGCTGGGTGGAAGAAAATTTGTGGTTCCTCTCAGATTCCAGAACTTTCTGCCACAGAAATGTGAGGAACATGTGTTTTTTTAGCCAAATTTTGAGGTTTACAAAGGATTCTGGGTAACAGAACCTGTTCTGAGCCACACAAGTCACCCCATCTTGGATTCCCCTAGGTCTCTAGTTTTCAGAAATGCACAGGTTTGGTAGGTTTCCCCAGGTGGCGGCTGAGCTACAGGCCAAAATCTACAGGTAGGCACTTTGCAAAAAACACCTCTGTTTTCCTTCAAAAATTTGGCTTTGTCCACGTTGCGCTTTGGGGCGTTTCCTGTCGCGGGCGCTAGGCCTACCCACACAAGTGAGGTATCATTTTTATCGGGAGACGTGGGGGAACGCTGGCTGGAAGGAGATTTGTGGCTCCACTCAGCTTCCAGAACTTTCTGCCACAGAAATGTGAGGAACATGTGTTTCTTTAGCCAAATTTTGAGGTTTGCAAAGGATTCTGGGTAACAGAACCTGGTCCGAGACACACAAGTCACCCCATCTTGGATTCCCCTAGGTGTCTAGTTTTCAGAAATGCACAGGTTTGGTAGGTTTCCCTAGGTGGCGGCTGAGATACAGGCCAAAATCTACAGGTAGGCACTTTGCAAAAAACATCTCTGTTTTCCTTCAAAAATTTGGCTGTGTCCACGTTGCGCTTTGGGGTGTTTCCTGTCGCGGGCGCTAGGCCTACCCACACAAGTGAGGTATCATTTTTATCGGGAGACGTGGGGGAACGCTGGGTGGAAGGAAATTTGTGGCTCCTCTCAGATTCCAGAACTTTCTGCCACAGAAATGTGAGGAACATGTGTTTTTTTAGCCAAATTTTGAGGTTTGCAAAGGATTCTGGGTAACAGAACCTGGTCAGAACCACACAAGTCACCCCATCTTGGATTCCCCTAGGTCTCTAGTTTTCAGAAATGCACAGGTTTGGTAGGTTTCCCTAGGTGGTGGCTGAGCTACATGCCAAAATCTACAGGTAGGCACTTTGCAAAAAACACCTGTTTTCCTTCAAAAATTTGGCTGTGTCCACGTTGCGCTTTGGGGCGTTTCCTGTCGCGGGCGCTAGGCCTACCCACACAAGTGAGGTATCATTTTTATCAGGAGACGTGGGGGAACGCTGGGTGGAAGGAAATTTGTGGTTCCTCTCAGATTCCAGAACTTTCTGCCACAGAAATGTGAGGAACATGTGTTTTTTTAGCCAAATTTTGAGGTTTACAAAGGATTCTGGGTAACAGAACCTGTTCTGAGCCACACAAGTCACCCCATCTTGGATTCCCCTAGGTCTCTAATTTTCAGAAATGCACAGGTTTGGTAGGTTTCCCCAGGTGGCGGCTGAGCTACAGGCCAAAATCTACAGGTAGGCACTTTGCAAAAAACACCTATGTTTTCCTTCAAAAATTTGGCTTTGTCCACGTTGCGCTTTGGGGCGTTTCCTGTCGCGGGCGCTAGGCCTACCCACACAAGTGAGGTATCATTTTTATCGGGAGACGTGGGGGAACGCTGGCTGGAAGGAGATTTGTGGCTCCTCTCAGCTTCCAGAACTTTCTGCCACAGAAATGTGAGGAACATGTGTTTCTTTAGCCAAATTTTGAGGTTTGCAAAGGATTCTGGGTAACAGAACCTGGTCCGAGACACTCAAGTCACCCCATCTTGGATTCCCCTAGGTCTCTAGTTTTCAGAAATGCACAGGTTTGGTAGGTTTCCCTAGGTGGCGGCTGAGCTACAGGCCAAAATCTACAGGTAGGCACTTTGCAACAAACATCTCTGTTTTCCTTCAAAAATTTGGCTGTGTCCACGTTGCGCTTTGGGGTGTTTCCTGTCGCGGGCGCTAGGCCTACCCACACAAGTGAGGTATCATTTTTATCGGGAGACGTGGGGGAA
The DNA here is from genome assembly GCF_031143425.1 of Pleurodeles waltl. Taxonomy (NCBI): domain Eukaryota; kingdom Metazoa; phylum Chordata; class Amphibia; order Caudata; family Salamandridae; genus Pleurodeles; species Pleurodeles waltl. The sequence continues at coordinate 578,810,432 of NC_090442.1, read as the reverse complement.
CGCTGGGTGGAAGGAAATTTGTGGCTCCTCTCAGATTCCAGAACTTTCTGCCACAGAAATGTGAGGAACATGTGTTTTTTTAGCCAAATTTTGAGGTTTGCAAAGGATTCTGGGTAACAGAACCTGGTCAGAACCACACAAGTCACCCCATCTTGGATTCCCCTAGGTCTCTAGTTTTCAGAAATGCACAGGTTTGGTAGGTTTCCCTAGGTGGTGGCTGAGCTACATGCGAAAATCTACAGGTAGGCACTTTGCAAAAAACACCTGTTTTCCTTCAAAAATTTGGCTGTGTCCACGTTGCGCTTTGGGGCGTTTCCTGTCGCGGGCGCTAGGCCTACCCACACAAGTGAGGTATCATTTTTATCAGGAGACGTGGGGGAACGCTGGGTGGAAGGAAATTTGTGGTTCCTCTCAGATTCCAGAACTTTCTGCCACAGAAATGTGAGGAACATGTGTTTTTTTAGCCAAATTTTGAGGTTTACAAAGGATTCTGGGTAACAGAACCTGGTCCGAGCCACACAAGTCACCCCATCTTGGATTCCCCTAGGTCTCTAGTTTTCAGAAATGCACAGGTTTGGTAGGTTTCCCCAGGTGGCGGCTGGGCTACAGGCCAAATTCTACAGGTAGGCACTTTGCAAAAAACACCTCTGTTTTCCTTCAAAAGTTTGGCTTTGTCCACGTTGCGCTTTGGGGCGTTTCCTGTCGCGGTCGCTAGGCCTACCCACACAAGTGAGGTATCATTTTTATCGGGAGACGTGGGGGAACGCTGGGTGGAAGGAAATTTGTGGTTCCTCTCATATTCCAGAACTTTCTGCCACAGAAATGTGAGGAACATGTGTTTTTTTAGCCAAATTTTGAGGTTTACAAAGGATTCTGGGTAACAGAACCTGGTCCGAGCCACACAAGTCACCCCATCTTGGATTCCCCTAGGTCTCTAGTTTTCAGAAATGCACAGGTTTGGTAGGTTTCCCTAGGTGGCGGCTGAGCTACAGGCCAAAATCTACAGGTAGGCACTTTGCAAAAAACACCTCTGTTTTCCTTCAAAAATTTGGCTTTGTCCACGTTGCGCTTTGGGGCGTTTCCTGTCGTGGGCGCTAGGCCTACCCACACAAGTGAGGTATCATTTTTATCGGGAGACGTGGGGGAACGCTGGGTGGAAGGAAATTTGTGGCTCCTCTCAGATTCCAGAACTTTCTGCCACAGAAATGTGAGGAACATGTGTTTTTTTAGCCAAATTTTGAGGTTTGCAAAGGATTCTGGGTAACAGAACCTGGTCCAAGCCATACAAGTCACCCCATCTTGGATTCCCCTAGGTCTCTAGTTTTCAGAAATGCACAGGTTTGGTAGGTTTCCCTAGATGGTGGCTGAGCTACATGCCAAAATCTACAGGTAGGCACTTTGCAAAAAACACCTCTGTTTTCCTTCAAAAATTTGGCTGTGTCCACGTTGCGCTTTGGGGCGTTTCCTGTCGCGGGCGCTAGGCCTACCCACACAAGTGAGGTATCATTTTTATCGGGAGACGTGGGGGAACGCTGGGTGGAAGGAAATTTGTGGTTCCTCTCAGATTCCAGAACTTTCTGCCACAGAAATGTGAGGAACATGTGTTTTTTTAGCCAAATTTTGAGGTTTACAAAGGATTCTGGGTAACAGAACCTGGTCCGAGCCATACAAGTCACCCCATCTTGGATTCCCCTAGGTCTCTAGTTTTCAGAAATGCACAGGTTTGGTAGGTTTCCCCAGGTGGCGGCTGAGCTACAGGCCAAAATCTACAGGTAGGCACTTTGCAAAAAACACCTCTGTTTTCCTTCAAAAATTTGGCTTTGTCCACGTTGCGCTTTGGGGCGTTTCCTGTCGCGGGCGCTAGGCCTACCCACACAAGTGAGGTATCATTTTTATCGGGAGACGTGGAGGAACGCTGGCTGGAAGGAAATTTGTGGTTCCTCTCAGCTTCCAGAACTTTCTGCCACAGAAATGTGAGGAACATGTGTTTATTTAGCCAAATTTTGAGGTTTGCAAAGGATTCTGGGTAACAGAACCTGGTCCAAGCCACACAAGTCACCCCATCTTGGATTCCCCTAGGTCTCTAGTTTTCAGAAATGCACAGGTTTGGTAGGTTTCCCTAGGTGGTGGCTGAGCTACATGCCAAAATCTACAGGTATGCACTTTGCAAAAAACACCTCTGTTTTCCTTCAAAAATTTGGCTGTGTCCACGTTGCGCTTTGGGGCGTTTCCTGTCGCGGGCGCTGGGCCTACCCACACAAGTGAGGTATCATTTTTATCGGGAGGCGTTGGGGAACGCTGGGTAGAAGGAAATTTGTGGCTCCTCTCAGATTCCAGAACTTTCTGCCACAGAAATGTGAGGAACATGTGTTTTTTTAGCCACATTTTGAGGTTTGCAAAGGATTCTGGGTAACAGAACCTCGTCCAAGCCACACAAGTCACCCCATCTTGGATTCCCCTAGGTCTCTAGTTTTCAGAAATGCACAGGTTTGGTAGGTTTCCCTAGGTGGCGGCTGAGCTACAGGCCAAAATCTACAGGTAGGCACTTTGTAAAAACACCTCTGTTTTCCTTCAAAAATATGGCTGTGTCCACGTTGCGCTTTGGGGCGTTTCCTGTCGCGGGAGCTAGGCCTACCCACACAGGTGAGGTATCATTTTTATCGGGAGACGTGGGGGAACGCTGGGTGGAAGGAAATTTGTGGCTCCTCTCAGATTCCAGAACTTTCTGCCACAGAAATATGAGGAACATGTGTTTTTGTAGCCAAATTTTGAGGTTTGCAAAGGATTCTGGGTAACAGAACCTGGTCCGAACCACACAAGTCACCCTGTCTTGGATTCCCCTAGGTCTCTAGTTTTCAGAAATGAACAGGTTTGGTAGGTTTCCCTAGGTGGCGGCTCAGCTACATGCCAAAATCTACAGGTAGGCACTTTGGAAAAAACACCTCTGTTTTCCTTAAAAAATGTGGCTGTGTCCACGTTGCGCTTTGGGGCGTTTCCTGTTGCGGGCGCTAGGCCTACCCACACAAGTGAGGTATCATTTTTATCAGGAGACGTGGGGGAACGCTGGGTGGAAGGAAATTTGTGGTTCCTCTCAGATTCCAGAACTTTCTGCCACAGAAATGTGAGGAACATGTGTTTTTTTAGCCACATTTTGAGGTTTGCAAAGGATTCTGGGTAACAGAACCTCGTCCAAGCCACACAAGTCACCCCATCTTGGATTCCCCTAGGTCTCTAGTTTTCAGAAATGCACAGGTTTGGTAGGTTTCCCTAGGTGGCGGCTGAGCTACAGGCCAAAATCTACAGGTAGGCACTTTGTAAAAACACCTCTGTTTTCCTTCAAAAATATGGCTGTGTCCACGTTGCGCTTTGGGGCGTTTCCTGTCGCGGGCGCTAGGCCTACCCACACAGGTGAGGTATCATTTTTATCGGGAGACGTGGGGGAACGCTGGGTGGAAGGAAATTTGTGGCTCCTCTCAGATTCCAGAACTTTCTGCCACAGAAATATGAGGAACATGTGTTTTTGTAGCCAAATTTTGAGGTTTGCAAAGGATTCTGGGTAACAGAACCTGGTCCGAACCACACAAGTCACCCCGTCTTGGATTCCCCTAGGTCTCTAGTTTTCAGAAATGAACAGGTTTGGTAGGTTTCCCTAGGTGGCGGCTCAGCTACATGCCAAAATCTACAGGTAGGCACTTTGGAAAAAACACCTCTGTTTTCCTTAAAAAATGTGGCTGTGTCCACGTTGCGCTTTGGGGCGTTTCCTGTTGCGGGCGCTAGGCCTACCCACACAAGTGAGGTATCATTTTTATCAGGAGACGTGGGGGAACGCTGGGTGGAAGGAAATTTGTGGTTCCTCTCAGATTCCAGAACTTTCTGCCACAGAAATGTGAGGAACATGTGTTTTTTTAGCCAAATTTTGAGGTTTGCAAAGGATTCTGGGTAACAGAACCTGGTCCGAGCCACACAAGTCACCCCATCTTGGATTCCCCTAGGTCTCTAGTTTTCAGAAATGCACAGGTTTGGTAGGTTTCCCTAGGTGGCGGCTGAGGTACAGGCCAAAATCTACAGGTAGGCACTTTGCAAAAAACACCTCTGTTTTCCTTAAAAAATGTGGCTGTGTCCACGTTGCGCTTTGGGGCGTTTCCTGTCGCGGGCGCTAGGCCTACCCACACAAGTGAGGTATCATTTTTATCGGGAGACGTGGGGGAACGATGGGTGGAAGGAAATTTGTGGTTCCTCTCAGATTCCAGAACTTTCTGCCACAGAAATGTGAGGAACATGTGTTTTTTTAGCCAAATTTTGAGGTTTACAAAGGATTCTGGGTAACAGAACCTGGTCCGAGCCACACAAGTCACCCCATCTTGGATTCCCCTAGGTCTCTAGTTTTCAGAAATGCACAGGTTTGGTAGGTTTCCCTAGGTGGCGGCTGAGCTACAGGCCAATATCTACAGGTAGGCACTTTGCAAAAAACACCTCTGTTTTCCTTCAAAAGTTTGGCTTTGTCCACGTTGCGCTTTGGGGCGTTTCCTGTCGCGGGCGCTAGGCCTACCCACACAAGTGAGGTATCATTTTTATCGGGAGACGTGGGGGAAAGCTGGGTGGAAGAAAATTTGTGGTTCCTCTCAGATTCCAGAACTTTCTGCCACAGAAATGTGAGGAACATGTGTTTTTTTAGCCAAATTTTGAGGTTTACAAAGGATTCTGGGTAACAGAACCTGTTCTGAGCCACACAAGTCACCCCATCTTGGATTCCCCTAGGTCTCTAGTTTTCAGAAATGCACAGGTTTGGTAGGTTTCCCCAGGTGGCGGCTGAGCTACAGGCCAAAATCTACAGGTAGGCACTTTGCAAAAAACACCTCTGTTTTCCTTCAAAAATTTGGCTTTGTCCACGTTGCGCTTTGGGGCGTTTCCTGTCGCGGGCGCTAGGCCTACCCACACAAGTGAGGTATCATTTTTATCGGGAGACGTGGGGGAACGCTGGCTGGAAGGAGATTTGTGGCTCCACTCAGCTTCCAGAACTTTCTGCCACAGAAATGTGAGGAACATGTGTTTCTTTAGCCAAATTTTGAGGTTTGCAAAGGATTCTGGGTAACAGAACCTGGTCCGAGACACACAAGTCACCCCATCTTGGATTCCCCTAGGTGTCTAGTTTTCAGAAATGCACAGGTTTGGTAGGTTTCCCTAGGTGGCGGCTGAGATACAGGCCAAAATCTACAGGTAGGCACTTTGCAAAAAACATCTCTGTTTTCCTTCAAAAATTTGGCTGTGTCCACGTTGCGCTTTGGGGTGTTTCCTGTCGCGGGCGCTAGGCCTACCCACACAAGTGAGGTATCATTTTTATCGGGAGACGTGGGGGAACGCTGGGTGGAAGGAAATTTGTGGCTCCTCTCAGATTCCAGAACTTTCTGCCACAGAAATGTGAGGAACATGTGTTTTTTTAGCCAAATTTTGAGGTTTGCAAAGGATTCTGGGTAACAGAACCTGGTCAGAACCACACAAGTCACCCCATCTTGGATTCCCCTAGGTCTCTAGTTTTCAGAAATGCACAGGTTTGGTAGGTTTCCCTAGGTGGTGGCTGAGCTACATGCCAAAATCTACAGGTAGGCACTTTGCAAAAAACACCTGTTTTCCTTCAAAAATTTGGCTGTGTCCACGTTGCGCTTTGGGGCGTTTCCTGTCGCGGGCGCTAGGCCTACCCACACAAGTGAGGTATCATTTTTATCAGGAGACGTGGGGGAACGCTGGGTGGAAGGAAATTTGTGGTTCCTCTCAGATTCCAGAACTTTCTGCCACAGAAATGTGAGGAACATGTGTTTTTTTAGCCAAATTTTGAGGTTTACAAAGGATTCTGGGTAACAGAACCTGTTCTGAGCCACACAAGTCACCCCATCTTGGATTCCCCTAGGTCTCTAATTTTCAGAAATGCACAGGTTTGGTAGGTTTCCCCAGGTGGCGGCTGAGCTACAGGCCAAAATCTACAGGTAGGCACTTTGCAAAAAACACCTATGTTTTCCTTCAAAAATTTGGCTTTGTCCACGTTGCGCTTTGGGGCGTTTCCTGTCGCGGGCGCTAGGCCTACCCACACAAGTGAGGTATCATTTTTATCGGGAGACGTGGGGGAACGCTGGCTGGAAGGAGATTTGTGGCTCCTCTCAGCTTCCAGAACTTTCTGCCACAGAAATGTGAGGAACATGTGTTTCTTTAGCCAAATTTTGAGGTTTGCAAAGGATTCTGGGTAACAGAACCTGGTCCGAGACACTCAAGTCACCCCATCTTGGATTCCCCTAGGTCTCTAGTTTTCAGAAATGCACAGGTTTGGTAGGTTTCCCTAGGTGGCGGCTGAGCTACAGGCCAAAATCTACAGGTAGGCACTTTGCAACAAACATCTCTGTTTTCCTTCAAAAATTTGGCTGTGTCCACGTTGCGCTTTGGGGTGTTTCCTGTCGCGGGCGCTAGGCCTACCCACACAAGTGAGGTATCATTTTTATCGGGAGACGTGGGGGAACGCTGGGTGGAAGGAAATTTGTGGCTCCTCTCAGATTCCAGAACTTTCTGCCACAGAAATGTGAGGAACATGTGTTTTTTTAGCCAAATTTTGAGGTTTGCAAAGGATTCTGGGTAACAGAACCTGGTCAGAACCACACAAGTCACCCCATCTTGGATTCCCCTAGGTCTCTAGTTTTCAGAAATGCACAGGTTTGGTAGGTTTCCCTAGGTGGTGGCTGAGCTACATGCGAAAATCTACAGGTAGGCACTTTGCAAAAAACACCTGTTTTCCTTCAAAAATTTGGCTGTGTCCACGTTGCGCTTTGGGGCGTTTCCTGTCGCGGGCGCTAGGCCTACCCACACAAGTGAGGTATCATTTTTATCAGGAGACGTGGGGGAACGCTGGGTGGAAGGAAATTTGTGGTTCCTCTCAGATTCCAGAACTTTCTGCCACAGAAATGTGAGGAACATGTGTTTTTTTAGCCAAATTTTGAGGTTTACAAAGGATTCTGGGTAACAGAACCTGGTCCGAGCCACACAAGTCACCCCATCTTGGATTCCCCTAGGTCTCTAGTTTTCAGAAATGCACAGGTTTGGTAGGTTTCCCCAGGTGGCGGCTGGGCTACAGGCCAAATTCTACAGGTAGGCACTTTGCAAAAAACACCTCTGTTTTCCTTCAAAAGTTTGGCTTTGTCCACGTTGCGCTTTGGGGCGTTTCCTGTCGCGGTCGCTAGGCCTACCCACACAAGTGAGGTATCATTTTTATCGGGAGACGTGGGGGAACGCTGGGTGGAAGGAAATTTGTGGTTCCTCTCATATTCCAGAACTTTCTGCCACAGAAATGTGAGGAACATGTGTTTTTTTAGCCAAATTTTGAGGTTTACAAAGGATTCTGGGTAACAGAACCTGGTCCGAGCCACACAAGTCACCCCATCTTGGATTCCCCTAGGTCTCTAGTTTTCAGAAATGCACAGGTTTGGTAGGTTTCCCTAGGTGGCGGCTGAGCTACAGGCCAAAATCTACAGGTAGGCACTTTGCAAAAAACACCTCTGTTTTCCTTCAAAAATTTGGCTTTGTCCACGTTGCGCTTTGGGGCGTTTCCTGTCGTGGGCGCTAGGCCTACCCACACAAGTGAGGTATCATTTTTATCGGGAGACGTGGGGGAACGCTGGGTGGAAGGAAATTTGTGGCTCCTCTCAGATTCCAGAACTTTCTGCCACAGAAATGTGAGGAACATGTGTTTTTTTAGCCAAATTTTGAGGTTTGCAAAGGATTCTGGGTAACAGAACCTGGTCCAAGCCATACAAGTCACCCCATCTTGGATTCCCCTAGGTCTCTAGTTTTCAGAAATGCACAGGTTTGGTAGGTTTCCCTAGATGGTGGCTGAGCTACATGCCAAAATCTACAGGTAGGCACTTTGCAAAAAACACCTCTGTTTTCCTTCAAAAATTTGGCTGTGTCCACGTTGCGCTTTGGGGCGTTTCCTGTCGCGGGCGCTAGGCCTACCCACACAAGTGAGGTATCATTTTTATCGGGAGACGTGGGGGAACGCTGGGTGGAAGGAAATTTGTGGTTCCTCTCAGATTCCAGAACTTTCTGCCACAGAAATGTGAGGAACATGTGTTTTTTTAGCCAAATTTTGAGGTTTACAAAGGATTCTGGGTAACAGAACCTGGTCCGAGCCATACAAGTCACCCCATCTTGGATTCCCCTAGGTCTCTAGTTTTCAGAAATGCACAGGTTTGGTAGGTTTCCCCAGGTGGCGGCTGAGCTACAGGCCAAAATCTACAGGTAGGCACTTTGCAAAAAACACCTCTGTTTTCCTTCAAAAATTTGGCTTTGTCCACGTTGCGCTTTGGGGCGTTTCCTGTCGCGGGCGCTAGGCCTACCCACACAAGTGAGGTATCATTTTTATCGGGAGACGTGGAGGAACGCTGGCTGGAAGGAAATTTGTGGTTCCTCTCAGCTTCCAGAACTTTCTGCCACAGAAATGTGAGGAACATGTGTTTATTTAGCCAAATTTTGAGGTTTGCAAAGGATTCTGGGTAACAGAACCTGGTCCAAGCCACACAAGTCACCCCATCTTGGATTCCCCTAGGTCTCTAGTTTTCAGAAATGCACAGGTTTGGTAGGTTTCCCTAGGTGGTGGCTGAGCTACATGCCAAAATCTACAGGTATGCACTTTGCAAAAAACACCTCTGTTTTCCTTCAAAAATTTGGCTGTGTCCACGTTGCGCTTTGGGGCGTTTCCTGTCGCGGGCGCTGGGCCTACCCACACAAGTGAGGTATCATTTTTATCGGGAGACGTGGGGGAACGCTGGGTGGAAGGAAATTTGTGGTTCCTCTCATATTCCAGAACTTTCTGCCACAGAAATGTGAGGAACATGTGTTTTTTTTAGCCAAATTTTGAGGTTTACAAAGGATTCTGGGTAACAGAACCTGGTCCGAGCCACACATGTCACCCCATCTTGGATTCCCCTAGGTCTCTAGTTTTCAGAAATGCACAGGTTTGGTAGGTTTCCCTAGGTGGCGGCTGAGCTACAGGCCAAAATCTACAGGTAAGCACTTTGCAAAAAACACCTCTGTTTTCCTTCAAAAGTTTGGCTTTGTCCACGTTGTGCTTTGGGGCGTTTCCTGTCGCGGGCGCTAGGCCTACCCACACAAGTGAGGTATCATTTTTATCGGGAGACGTGGGGGAACGCTGGGTGGAAGGAAATTTGTGGTTCCTCTCAGATTCCAGAACTTTCTGCCACAGAAATGTGAGGAACATGTGTTTTTTTAGCCAAATTTGGAGGTTTACAAAGGATTCTGGGTAACAGAACCTGGTTCAAGCCACACAAGTCACCCCATCTTGGATTCCCCTAGGTCTCTAGTTTTCAGAAATGCACAGGTTTGGTAGGTTTCCCCAGGTGGCGGCTGAGCTACAGGCCAAAATCTACAGGTAGGCACGTTGCAAAAAACACCTCTGTTTTCCTTCAAAAATTTGGCTTTGTCCACATTGCGCTTTGGGGCGTTTCCTGTCGCGGGCGCTAGGCCTACCCACACAAGTGAGGTATCATTTTTATCGGGAGATGTGGGGGAACGCTGGCTGGAAGGAAATTTGTGGTTCCTCTCAGCTTCCAGAACTTTCTGCCACAGAAATGTGAGGAACATGTGTTTATTTAGCCAAATTTTGAGGTTTGCAAAGGATTCTGGGTAACAGAACCTGGTCCGAGCCACACAAGTCACCCCATCTTGGATTCCCCTAGGTCTCTAGTTTTCAGAAATGCACAGGTTTGGTAGGTTTCCCTAGGTGGCGGCTGAGCTACAGGCCAAAATCTACAGGTAGGCACTTTGCAAAAAACACCTCTGTTTTCCTTCAAAAATTTGGCTGTGTCCACGTTGCGCTTTGGGGCATTTCCTGTCGCGGGCGCTAGGCCTACCCACACAAGTGAGGTATCATTTTTATCGGGAGACGTGGGGGAACGCTGGGTGGAAGGAAATTTGTGGCTCCTCTCAGATTCCAGAACTTTCTGCCACAGAAATGTGAGGAACATGTGTTTTTTTAGCCAAATTTTGAGGTTTGCAAAGGATTCTGGGTAACAGAACCAGGTCTGAGCCACACAAGTCACCCCATCTTGGATTCCCCTAGGTCTCTAGTTTTCAGAAATGCACAGGTTTGGTAGGTTTCCCCAGGTGGCGGCTGAGCTACAGGCCAAAATCTACAGGTAGGCACTTTACAAAAAACACCTCTGTTTTCCTTCAAAAATTTGGCTTTGTCCACGTTGCGCTTTGGGGCGTTTCCTGTCGCGGGCGCTATGCCTACCCACACAAGTGAGGTATCATTTTTATCGGGAGACGTGGGGGAACGCTGGCTGGAAGGAAATTTGTGGCTCCTCTCAGCTTCCAGAACTTTCTGCCACAGAAATGTGAGGGACATGTGTTTTTTTAGCCAAATTTTGAGGTTTGCAAAGGATTCTGGGTAACAGAACCTGGTCCGAGCCACACAAGTCACCCCATCTTGGATTCCCCTAGGTCTCTAGTTTTCAGAAATGCACAGGTTTGGTAGGTTTCCCTAGGTGGCGGCTGAGCTACAGGCCAAAATCTACAGGTAGGCACTTTGCAAAAAACACCTCTGTTTTCCTTCAAAAATTTGGCTGTGTCCACGTTGCGCTTTGGGGCGTTTCCTGTCGCGGGCGCTAGGCCTACCCACACAAGTGAGGTATCATTTTTATTGGGAGACGTAGGGGAACGCTGGGTGGAAGGAAATTTGTGGCTCCTCTCAGATTCCAGAACTTTCTGCCACAGAAATGTGAGGAACATGTATTTTTTTAGCCAAATTTTGAGGTTTGCAAAGGATTCTGGGTAACAGAACCTGGTCCAAGCCACACAAGTCACCCCATCTTGGATTCCCCTAGGTCTCTAGTTTTCAGAAATGCACAGGTTTGGTAGGTTTCCCTAGGTGGTGGCTGAGCTACATGCCAAAATCTACAGGTAGGCACTTTGCAAAAAACACCTCTGTTTTCCTTCAAAAATTTGGCTGTGTCCACGTTGCGCTTTGGGGCGTTTCCTGTCGCGGGCGCTAGGCCTACCCACACAAGTGAGGTATCATTTTTATCGGGAGACGTGGGGGAACGCTGGGTGGAAGGAAATTTGTGGTTCCTCTCAGATTCCAAAACTTTCTGCCACAGAAATTTGAGGAACATGTGTTTTTTTAGCCAAATTTTGAGGTTTACAAAGGATTCTGGGTAACAGAACCTGGTCCGAGCCACACAAGTCACCCCATCTTGGATTCCCGTAGGTCTCTAGTTTTCAGAAATGCACAGGTTTGGTAGGTTTCCCTAGGTGGCGGCTGAGCTACAGGCCAAAATCTACAGGTAGGCACTTTGCAAAAAACACCTCTGTTTTCCTTCAAAAGTTTGGCTTTGTCCACGTTGCGCTTTGGGGCGTTTCCTGTCGCGGGCGCTAGGCCTACCCACACAAGTGAGGTATCATTTTTATCGGGAGACGTGGGGGAACGCTGGGTGGAAGGAAATTTGTGGTTCCTCTCAGATTCCAAAACTTTCTGCCACAGAAATGTGAGGAACATGTGTTTTTTTTAGCCAAATTTTGAGGTTTACAAAGGATTCTGGGTAACAGAACCTGGTCCGAGCCACACAAGTCACCCCATCTTGGATTCCCCTAGGTCTCTAGTTTTCAGAAATGCACAGGTTTGGTAGGTTTCCCGAGGTGGCGGCTGAGCTACAGGCCAAAATCTACAGGTAGGCACTTTACAAATAACACCTCTGTTTTCCTTCAAAAATTTGGCTTTGTCCACGTTGCGCTTTGGGGCGTTTCCTGTCGCGGGCGCTAGGCCTACCCACACAAGTGAGGTATCATTTTTATCGGGAGACGTGGGGGAACGCTGGCTGGAAGGAAATTTGTGGCTCCTCTCAGCTTCCAGAACTTTCTGCCACAGAAATGTGAGGGACATGTGTTTTTTTAGCCAAATTTTGAGGTTTGCAAAGGATTCTGGGTAACAGAACCTGGTCCGAGCCACACAAGTCACCCCATCTTGGATTCCCCTAGGTCTCTAGTTTTCAGAAATGCACAGGTTTGGTAGGTTTCCCTAGGTGGCGGCTGAGCTACAGGCCAAAATCTACAGGTAGGCACTTTGCAAAAAACACCTCTGTTTTCCTTCAAAAATTTGGCTGTGTCCACGTTGCGCTTTGGGGCGTTTCCTGTCGCGGGCGCTAGGCCTACCCACACAAGTGAGGTATCATTTTTATCGGGAGACGTGGGGGAACGCTGGGTGGAAGGAAATTTGTGGCTCCTCTCAGATTCCAGAACTTTCTGCCACAGAAATGTGAGGAACATGTATTTTTTTAGCCAAATTTTGAGGTTTGCAAAGGATTCTGGGTAACAGAACCTGGTCCAAGCCACACAAGTCACCCCATCTTGGATTCCCCTAGGTCTCTAGTTTTCAGAAATGCACAGGTTTGGTAGGATTCCCTAGGTGGTGGCTGAGCTACATGCCAAAATCTACAGGTAGGCACTTTGCAAAAAACACCTCTGTTTTCCTTCAAAAATTTGGCTGTGTCCACGTTGCGCTTTGGGGCGTTTCCTGTCGCGGGCGCTAGGCCTACCCACACAAGTCAGGTATCATTTTTATCGGGAGACGTGGGGGAACGCTGGGTGGAAGGAAATTTGTGGCTCCTCTCAGATTCCAGAACTTTCTGCCACAGAAATGTGAGGAACATGTATTTTTTTAGCCAAATTTTGAGGTTTGCAAAGGATTCTGGGTAACAGAACCTGGTCCAAGCCACACAAGTCACCCCATCTTGGATTCCCCTAGGTCTCTAGTTTTCAGAAATGCACAGGTTTGGTAGGTTTCCCTAGGTGGTGGCTGAGCTACATGCCAAAATCTACAGGTAGGCACTTTGCAAAAAACACCTCTGTTTTCCTTCAAAAATTTGGCTGTGTCCACGTTGCGCTTTGGGGCGTTTCCTGTCGCGGGCGCTAGGCCTACCCACACAAGTGAGGTATCATATTTATCGGGAGACGTGGGGGAACGCTGGGTGGAAGGAAATTTGTGGTTCCTCTCAGATTCCAGAACTTTCTGCCACAGAAATGTGAGGAACATGTGTTTTTTTAGCCAAATTTTGAGGTTTACAAAGGATTCTGGGTAACAGAACCTGGTCCGAGCCACACAAGTCACCCCATCTTGGATTCCCCTAGGTCTCTAGTTTTCAGAAATGCACAGGTTTGGTAGGTTTCCCTAGGTGGCGGCTGAGCTACAGGCCAAAATCTACAGGTAGGCACTTTGCAAAAAACACCTCTGTTTTCCTTCAAAAGTTTGGCTTTGTCCACGTTGCGCTTTGGGGCGTTTCCTGTCGCGGGCGCTAGGCCTACCCACACAAGTGAGGTATCATTTTTATCGGGAGACGTGGGGGAACGCTGGGTGGAAGGAAATTTGTGGTTCCTCTCAGATTCCAGAACTTTCTGCCACAGAAATGTGAGGAACATGTGTTTTTTTAGCCAAATTTTGAGGTTTACAAAGGATTCTGGGTAACAGAACCTGGTCCGAGCCACACAAGTCACCCCATCTTGGATTCCCCTAGGGCTCTAGTTTTCAGAAATGCACAGGTTTGGTAGATTTCCCTAGGTGGCGGCTGGGCTACAGGCCAAAATCTACAGGTAGGCACTTTGCAAAAAACACCTCTGTTTTCCTTCAAAAATTTGGCTTTGTCCACGTTGCGCTTTGGGGCGTTTCCTGTCGCGGGCGCTAGGCCTACCCACACAAGTGAGGTATCATTTTTATCGGGAGACGTGGGGGAACGCTGGGTGGAAGGAAATTTGTGGTTCCTATCAGATTCCAGAACTTTCTGCCACAGAAATGTGAGGAACATGTGTTTTTTTAGCCAAATTTTGAGGTTTGCAAAGGATTCTGGGTAACAGAACCTTGTCCAAGCCACACAAGTCACCCCATCTTGGATTCCCCTAGGTCTCTAGTTTTCAGAAATGCACAGGTTTGGTAGGTTTCCCTAGGTGGTGGCTGAGCTACATGCCAAAATCTACAGGTAGGCACTTTGCAAAAAACACCTCTGTTTTCATTCAAAAATTTGGCTGTGTCCACGTTGCGCTTTGGGGCGTTTCCTGTCGCGGGCGCTAGGCCTACCCACACAAGTGAGGTATCATTTTTATCGGGAGACGTGGGGGAACGCTGGGTGGAAGGAAATTTGTGGTTCCTCTCAGATTCCAAAACTTTCTGCCACAGAAATGTGAGGAACATGTGTTTTTTTAGCCAAATTTTGAGGTTTACAAAGGATTCAGGGTAACAGAACCTGGTCTGAGCCACACAACTCACCCCATCTTGGATTCCCCTAGGTCTCTAGTTTTCAGAAATGCACAGGTTTGGTAGGTTTCCCTAGGTGGCGGCTGAGCTAAAGGCCAAAATCTACAGGTAGGCACTTTGCAAAAAACACCTCTGTTTTCCTTCAAAAGTTTGGCTTTGTCCACGTTGCGCTTTGGGGCGTTTCCTGTCGCGGGCGCTAGGCCTACCCACACAAGTGAGGTATCATTTTTATTGGGAGACGTGGGGGAACGCTGGGTGGAAGGAAATTTGTGGTTCCTCTCAGATTCCAAAACTTTCTGCCACAGAAATGTGAGGAACATGTGTTTTTTTAGCCAAATTTTGAGGTTTACAAAGGATTCTGGGTAACAGAACCTGGTCCGAGCCACACAAGTCACCCCATCTTGGATTCCCCTAGGTCTCTAGTTTTCAGAAATGCACAGGTTTGGTAGGTTTCCCGAGGTGGCGGCTGAGCTACAGGCCAAAATCTACAGGTAGGCACTTTACAAAAAACACCTCTGTTTTCCTTCAAAAATTTGGCTTTGTCTACGTTGCGCTTTGGGGCGTTTCCTGTCGCGGGCGCTAGGTCTACCCACACAAGTGAGGTATCATTTTTATCGGGAGACGTGGGGGAACGCTGGCTGGAAGGAAATTTGTGGCTCCTCTCAGCTTCCAGAACTTTCTGCCACAGAAATGTGAGGGACATGTGTTTTTTTAGCCAGATTTTGAGGTTTGCAAAGGATTCTGGGTAACAGAACCTGGTCCGAGCCACACAAGTCACCCCATCTTGGATTCCCCTAGGTCTCTAGTTTTCAGAAATGCACAGGTTTGGTAGGTTTCCCTAGGTGGCGGCTGAGCTACAGGCCAAAATCTACAGGTAGGCACTTTGCAAAAAACACCTCTGTTTTCCTTCAAAAATTTGGCTGTGTCCACGTTGCGCTTTGGGGCGTTTCCTGTCGTGGGCGCTGGCCTACCCACACAAGTGAGGTATCATTTTTATCGGGAGACGTGGGGGAACGCTGGGTGGAAGGAAATTTGTGGCTCCTCTCAGATTCCAGAACTTTCTGCCACAGAAATGTGAGGAACATGTATTTTTTTAGCCAAATTTTGAGGTTTGCAAAGGATTCTGGGTAACAGAACCTGGTCCAAGCCACACAAGTCACCCCATCTTGAATTCCCCTAGGTCTCTAGTTTTCAGAAATGCACAGGTTTGGTAGGATTCCCTAGGTGGTGGCTGAGCTACATGCCAAAATCTACAGGTAGGCACTTTGCAAAAAACACCTCTGTTTTCCTTCAAAAATTTGGCTGTGTCCACGTTGCGCTTTGGGGCGTTTCCTGTCGCGGGCGCTAGGCCTACCCACACAAGTGAGGTATCATTTTTATCGGGAGACGTGGGGGAACGCTGGGTGGAAGGAAATTTGTGGTTCCTCTCAGATTCCAGAACTTTCTGCCACAGAAATGTGAGGAACATGTGTTTTTTTAGCCAAATTTTGAGGTTTACAAAGGATTCTGGGTAACAGAACCTGGTCCGAGCCACACAAGTCACCCCATCTTGGATTCCCCTAGGGCTCTAGTTTTCAGAAATGCACAGGTTTGGTAGGTTTCCCTAGGTGGCGGCTGGGCTACAGGCCAAAATCTACAGGTAGGCACTTTGCAAAAAACACCTCTGTTTTCCTTCAAAAATTTGGCTTTGTCCACGTTGCGCTTTGGGGCGTTTCCTGTCGCGGGCGCTAGGCCTACCCACACAAGTGAGGTATCATTTTTATCGGGAGACGTGGGGGAACGCTGGGTGGAAGGAAATTTGTGGTTCCTCTCAGATTCCAGAACTTTCTGCCACAGAAATGTGAGGAACATGTGTTTTTTTAGCCAAATTTTGAGGTTTGCAAAGGATTCTGGGTAACAGAACCTTGTCCAAGCCACACAAGTCACCCCATCTTGGATTCCCCTAGGTCTCTTGTTTTCAGAAATGCACAGGTTTGGTAGGTTTCCCTAGGTGGTGGCTGAGCTACATGCCAAAATCTACAGGTAGGCACTTAGCAAAAAACACCTCTGTTTTCATTCAAAAATTTGGCTGTGTCCACGTTGCGCTTTGGGGCGTTTCCTGTCGCGGGCGCTAGGCCTACCCACACAAGTGAGGTATCATTTTTATCGGGAGACGTGGGGGAACGCTGGGTGGAAGGAAATTTGTGGTTCCTCTCAGATTCCAAAACTTTCTGCCACAGAAATGTGAGGAACATGTGTTTTTTTAGCCAAATTTTGAGGTTTACAAAGGATTCAGGGTAACAGAACCTGGTCCGAGCCACACAACTCACCCCATCTTGGATTCCCCTAGGTCTCTAGTTTTCAGAAATGCACAGGTTTGGTAGGTTTCCCTAGGTGGCGGCTGAGCTAAAGGCCAAAATCTACAGGTAGGCACTTTGCAAAAAACACCTCTGTTTTCCTTCAAAAGTTTGGCTTTGTCCACGTTGCGCTTTGGGGCGTTTCCTGTCGCGGGCGCTAGGCCTACCCACACAAGTGAGGTATCATTTTTATCAGGAGACGTGGGGGAACGCTGGGTGGAAGGAAATTTGTGGTTCCTCTCAGATTCCAAAACTTTCTGCCACAGAAATGTGAGGAACATGTGTTTTTTTAGCCAAATTTTGAGGTTTACAAAGGATTCTGGGTAACAGAACCTGGTCCGAGCCACACAAGTCACCCCATCTTGGATTCCCCTAGGTCTCTAGTTTTCAGAAATGCACAGGTTTGGTAGGTTTCCCTAGGTGGCGGCTGAGCTACAGGCCAAAATCTACAGGTAGGCACTTTGCAAAAAACACCTCTGTTTTCCTTCAAAAATTTGGCTGTGTCCACGTTGCGCTTTGGGGCGTTTCCTGTCACGGGCGCTAGGCCTACCCACACAAGTGAGGTATCATTTTTATCGGGAGACGTGGGGGAACGCTGAGTGGAAGGAAATTTGTGGCTCCTCTCAGATTCCAGAACTTTCTGCCACAGAAATGTGAGGAACATGTGTTTTTTTATCGAAATTTTGAGGTTTGCAAAGGATTCTGGGTAACAGAACCTTGTCCAAGCCACACAAGTCACCCCATCTTGGATTCCCCTAGGTCTCTAGTTTTCAGAAATGCACAGGTTTGGTAGGTTTCCCTAGGTGGTGGCTGAGCTACATGCCAAAATCTACAGGTAGGCACTTTGCAAAAAACACCTCTGTTTTCCTTCAAAAATTTGGCTGTGTCCACGTTGCGCTTTGGGGCGTTTCCTGTCGCGGGCGCTAGGCCTACCCACACAAGTGAGGTATCATTTTTATCGGGAGACGTGGGGGAACGCTGGGTGGAAGGAAATTTGTGGTTCCTCTCAGATTCCAGAACTTTCTGCCACAGAAATGTGAGGAACATGTGTTTTTTTAGCCAAATTTTGAGGTTTACAAAGGATTCTGGGTAACAGAACCTGGTCCGAGCCACACAAGTCACCCCATCTTGGATTCCCCTAGGGCTCTAGTTTTCAGAAATGCACAGGTTTGGTAGGTTTCCCTAGGTGGCGGCTGGGCTACAGGCCAAAATCTACAGGTAGGCACTTTGCAAAAAACACCTCTGTTTTCCTTCAAAAATTTGGCTTTGTCCACGTTGCGCTTTGGGGCGTTTCCTGTCGCGGGCGCTAGGCCTACCCACACAAGTGAGGTATCATTTTTATCGGGAGACGTGGGGGAACGCTGGGTGGAAGGAAATTTGTGGTTCCTCTCAGATTCCAGAACTTTCTGCCACAGAAATGTGAGGAACATGTGTTTTTTTAGCCAAATTTTGAGGTTTGCAAAGGATTCTGGGTAACAGAACCTTGTCCAAGCCACACAAGTCACCCCATCTTGGATTCCCCTAGGTCTCTAGTTTTCAGAAATGCACAGGTTTGGTAGGTTTCCCTAGGTGGTGGCTGAGCTACATGCCAAAATCTACAGGTAGGCACTTAGCAAAAAACACCTCTGTTTTCATTCAAAAATTTGGCTGTGTCCACGTTGCGCTTTGGGGCGTTTCCTGTCGCGGGCGCTAGGCCTACCCACACAAGTGAGGTATCATTTTTATCGGGAGACGTGGGGGAACGCTGGGTGGAAGGAAATTTGTGGTTCCTCTCAGATTCCAAAACTTTCTGCCACAGAAATGTGAGGAACATGTGTTTTTTTAGCCAAATTTTGAGGTTTACAAAGGATTCAGGGTAACAGAACCTGGTCCGAGCCACACAACTCACCCCATCTTGGATTCCCCTAGGTCTCTAGTTTTCAGAAATGCACAGGTTTGGTAGGTTTCCCTAGGTGGCGGCTGAGCTAAAGGCCAAAATCTACAGGTAGGCACTTTGCAAAAAACACCTCTGTTTTCCTTCAAAAGTTTGGCTTTGTCCACGTTGCGCTTTGGGGCGTTTCCTGTCGCGGGCGCTAGGCCTACCCACACAAGTGAGGTATCATTTTTATCAGGAGACGTGGGGGAACGCTGGGTGGAAGGAAATTTGTGGTTCCTCTCAGATTCCAAAACTTTCTGCCACAGAAATGTGAGGAACATGTGTTTTTTTAGCCAAATTTTGAGGTTTACAAAGGATTCTGGGTAACAGAACCTGGTCCGAGCCACACAAGTCACCCCATCTTGGATTCCCCTAGGTCTCTAGTTTTCAGAAATGCACAGGTTTGGTAGGTTTCCCTAGGTGGCGGCTGAGCTACAGGCCAAAATCTACAGGTAGGCACTTTGCAAAAAACACCTCTGTTTTCCTTCAAAAATTTGGCTGTGTCCACGTTGCGCTTTGGGGCGTTTCCTGTCACGGGCGCTAGGCCTACCCACACAAGTGAGGTATCATTTTTATCGGGAGACGTGGGGGAACGCTGAGTGGAAGGAAATTTGTGGCTCCTCTCAGATTCCAGAACTTTCTGCCACAGAAATGTGAGGAACATGTGTTTTTTTATCGAAATTTTGAGGTTTGCAAAGGATTCTGGGTAACAGAACCTTGTCCAAGCCACACAAGTCACCCCATCTTGGATTCCCCTAGGTCTCTAGTTTTCAGAAATGCACAGGTTTGGTAGGTTTCCCTAGGTGGTGGCTGAGCTACATGCCAAAATCTACAGGTAGGCACTTTGCAAAAAACACCTCTGTTTTCCTTCAAAAATTTGGCTGTGTCCACGTTGCGCTTTGGGGCGTTTCCTGTCGCGGGCGCTAGGCCTACCCACACAAGTGAGGTATCATTTTTATCGGGAGACGTGGGGGAACGCTGGGTGGAAGGAAATTTGTGGTTCCTCTCAGATTCCAGAACTTTCTGCCACAGAAATGTGAGGAACATGTGTTTTTTTAGCCAAATTTTGAGGTTTACAAAGGATTCTGGGTAACAGAACCTGGTCGGAGCCACACAAGTCACCCCATCTTGGATTCCCCTAGGTCTCTAGTTTTCAGAAATGCACAGGTTTGGTAGGTTTCCCTAGGTGGCGGCTGAGCTACAGGTCAAAATCTACAGGTAGGCACTTTGCAAAAAACACCTCTGTTTTCCTTCAAAAGTTTGGCTTTGTCCACGTTGCGCTTTGGGGCGTTTCCTGTCGCGGGCGCTAGGCCTACCCACACAAGTGAGGTATCATTTTTATCGGGAGACGTGGGGGAACGCTGGCTGGAAGGAAATTTGTGGCTCCTCTCAGCTTCCAGAACTTTCTGCCACAGAAATGTGAGGGACATGTGTTTTTTTAGCCAAATTTTGAGGTTTGCAAAGGATTCTGGGTAACAGAACCTGGTCCGAGCCACACAAGTCACCCCATCTTGGATTCCCCTAGGTCTCTAGTTTTCAGAAATGCACAGGTTTGGTAGGTTTCCCTAGGTGGCGGCTGAGCTACAGGCCAAAATCTACAGGTAGGCACTTTGCAAAAAACACCTCTGTTTTCCTTCAAAAATTTGGCTGTGTCCACGTTGCGCTTTGGGGCGTTACCTGTCGCGGGCGCTAGGCCTACCCACACAAGTGAGGTATCATTTTTATCGGGAGACGTGGGGGAACGCTGGGTGGAAGGAAATTTGTGGCTCCTCTCAGATTCCAGAACTTTCTGCCACAGAAATGTGAGGAACATGTATTTTTTTAGCCAAATTTTGAGGTTTGCAAAGGATTCTGGGTAACAGAACCTGGTCCGAGCCACACAAGTCACCCCATCTTGGATTCCCCTAGGTCTCTAGTTTTCAGAAATGCACAGGTTTGGTAGGTTTCCCTAGGTGGCGGCTGAGCTACAGGCCAAAATCTACAGGTAGGCACTTTGTAAAAACACCTCTGTCTTCCTTCAAAAATATGGCTGTGTCCACGTTGCGCTTTGGGGCGTTTCCTGTCGCGGGCGCTAGGCCTACCCACACAGGTGAGGTATCATTTTTATCGGGAGACGTGGGGGAACGCTGGGTGGAAGGAAATTTGTGGCTCCTCTCATATTCCAGAACTTTCTGCCACAGAAATATGAGGAACATGTGTTTTTGTAGCCAAATTTTGAGGTTTGCAAAGGATTCTGGGTAACAGAACCTGGTCCGAACCACACAAGTCACCCCGTCTTGGATTCCCCTAGGTCTCTAGTTTTCAGAAATGAACAGGTTTGGTAGGTTTCCCTAGGTGGCGGCTCAGCTACATGCCAAAATCTACAGGTAGGCACTTTGGAAAAAACACCTCTGTTTTCCTTAAAAAATGTGGCTGTGTCCACGTTGCGCTTTGGGGCGTTTCCTGTTGCGGGCGCTAGGCCTACCCACACAAGTGAGGTATCATTTTTATCAGGAGACGTGGGGGAACGCTGGGTGGAAGGAAATTTGTGGTTCCTCTCAGATTCCAGAACTTTCTGCCACAGAAATGTGAGGAACATGTGTTTTTTTAGCCAAATTTTGAGGTTTGCAAAGGATTCTGGGTAACAGAACCTGGTCCGAGCCACACAAGTCACCCCATCTTGGATTCCCCTAGGTCTCTAGTTTTCAGAAATGCACAGGTTTGGTAGGTTTCCCTAGGTGGCGGCTGAGGTACAGGCCAAAATCTACAGGTAGGCACTTTGCAAAAAACACCTCTGTTTTCCTTCAAACATTTGGCTGTGTCCACGTTGCGCTTTGGGGCATTTCCTGTCGAGGGCGCTAGGCCTACCCACACAAGTGAGGTATCATTTTTATCGGGAGACGTGGGGGAACGCTGGGTGGAATGAAATTTGTGGCTCCTCTCAAATTCCAGAACTTTCTGCCACAGAAATGTGAGGAACATGTGTTTTTTTAGCCAAATTTTGAGGTTTGCAAAGGATTCTGGGTAACAGAACCTGGTCCGAGCCACACAAGTCACCCCATCTTGGATTCCCCTAGGTCTCTAGTTTTCAGAAATGCACAGGTTTGGTAGGTTTCCCTTGGTGGCGGCTGAGCTACAGGCCAAAATCTACAGGTAGGCACTTTGCAAAAAACACCTCTGTTTTCCTTCAAAAATTTGGCTGTGTCCACGTTGCGCTTTGGGGCGTTTCCTGTCGCGGGCGCTAGGCCTACCCACACAAGTGAGGTATCATTTTTATCGGGAGACGTGGGGGAACGCTGGGTGGAAGGAAATTTGTGGCTCCTCTCAGCTTCCAGAACTTTCTGCCACAGAAATGTGAGGAACATGTGTTTCTTTAGCCAAATTTTGAGGTTTGCAAAGGATTCTGGTTAACAGAACCTGGTCCGAGCCACACAAGTCACCCCATCTTGGATTCCCCTAGGTCTCTAGTTTTCAGAAATGCACAGGTTTGGTAGGTTTCCCTAGGTGGCGGCTGAGCTACAGGCCAAAATCTACAGGTAGGCACTTTGCAAAAAACACCTCTGTTTTCCTTCAAAAATTTGGCTGTGTCCACGTTGCACTTTGGGGCGTTTCCTGTCGCGGGCGCTAGGCCTACCCACACAAGTGAGGTATCATTTTTATCGGGAGACGTGGGGGAACGCTGGGTGGAAGGAAATTTGTGGCTCCTCTCAGCTTCCAGAACTTTCTGCCACAGAAATGTGAGGAACATGTGTTTCTTTAGCCAAATTTTGAGGTTTGCAAAGGATTCTGGTTAACAGAACCTGGTCCGAGCCACACAAGTCACCCCATCTTGGATTCCCCTAGGTCTCTAGTTTTCAGAAATGCACAGGTTTGGTAGGTTTCCCTAGGTGGCGGCTGAGCTACAGGCCAAAATCTACAGGTAGGCACTTTGCAAAAAACACCTCTGTTTTCCTTCAAAAATTTGGCTGTGTCCACGTTGCACTTTGGGGCGTTTCCTGTCGCGGGCGCTAGGCCTACCCACACAAGTGAGGTATCATTTTTATCGGGAGACGTGGGGGAACGCTGGGTGGAAGGAAATTTGTGGCTCCTCTCAGATTCCAGAACTTTCTGCCACAGAAATGTGAGGAACATGTGTTTTTTTAGCCAAATTTTGAGGTTTACAAAGGATTCTGGGTAACAGAACCTGGTCCGAGCCACACAAGTCACCCCATCTTGGATTCCCCTAGGTCTCTAGTTTTCAGAAATGCACAGGTTTGGTAGGTTTCCCTAGGTGGCGGCTGAGCTACAGGCCAATATCTACAGGTAGGCACTTTGCAAAAAACACCTCTGTTTTCCTTCAAAAGTTTGGCTTTGTCCACGTTGCGCTTTGGGGCGTTTCCTGTCACGGGCGCTAGGCCTACCCACACAAGTGAGGTATCATTTTTATCGGGAGACGTGGGGGAAAGCTGGGTGGAAGAAAATTTGTGGTTCCTCTCAGATTCCAGAACTTTCTGCCACAGAAATGTGAGGAACATGTGTTTTTTTAGCCAAATTTTGAGGTTTACAAAGGATTCTGGGTAACAGAACCTGTTCTGAGCCACACAAGTCACCCCATCTTGGATTCCCCTAGGTCTCTAGTTTTCAGAAATGCACAGGTTTGGTAGGTTTCCCCAGGTGGCGGCTGAGCTACAGGCCAAAATCTACAGGTAGGCACTTTGCAAAAAACACCTCTGTTTTCCTTCAAAAATTTGGCTTTGTCCACGTTGCGCTTTGGGGCGTTTCCTGTCGCGGGCGCTAGGCCTACCCACACAAGTGAGGTATCATTTTTATCGGGAGACGTGGGGGAACGCTGGCTGGAAGGAGATTTGTGGCTCCACTCAGCTTCCAGAACTTTCTGCCACAGAAATGTGAGGAACATGTGTTTCTTTAGCCAAATTTTGAGGTTTGCAAAGGATTCTGGGTAACAGAACCTGGTCCGAGACACACAAGTCACCCCATCTTGGATTCCCCTAGGTCTCTAGTTTTCAGAAATGCACAGGTTTGGTAGGTTTCCCTAGGTGGTGGCTGAGCTACATGCCAAAATCTACAGGTAGGCACTTTGCAAAAAACACCTCTGTTTTCCTTCAAAAATTTGGCTGTGTCCACGTTGCGCTTTGGGGCGTTTCCTGTCGCGGGCGCTAGGCCTACCCACACAAGTGAGGTATCATTTTTATCGGGAGACGTGGGGGAACGCTGGGTGGAAGGAAATTTGTGGTTCCTCTCAGATTCCAGAACTTTCTGCCACAGAAATGTGAGGAACATGTGTTTTTTTAGCCAAATTTTGAGGTTTACAAAGGATTCTGGGTAACAGAACCTGGTCCGAGCCACACAAGTCACCCCATCTTGGATTCCCCTAGGTCTCTAGTTTTCAGAAATGCACAGGTTTGGTAGGTTTCCCTAGGTGGCGGCTGAGCTACAGGCCAAAATCTACAGGTAGGCACTTTGCAAAAAACACCTCTGTTTTCCTTCAAAAGTTTGGCTTTGTCCACGTTGCGCTTTGGGGCGTCTCCTGTCGCGGGCGCTAGGCCTACCCACACAAGTGAGGTATCATTTTTATCGGGAGACGTGGGGGAACGCTGGGTGGAAGGAAATTTGTGGTTCCTCTCAGATTCCAGAACTTTCTGCCACAGAAATGTGAGGAACATGTGTTTTTTTAGCCAAATTTTGAGGTTTACAAAGGATTCTGGGTAACAGAACCTGGTCCGAGCCACACAAGTCACCCCATCTTGGATTCCCCTAGGGCTCTAGTTTTCAGAAATGCACAGGTTTGGTAGATTTCCCTAGGTGGCGGCTGGGCTACAGGCCAAAATCTACAGGTAGGCACTTTGCAAAAAACACCTCTGTTTTCCTTCAAAAATTTGGCTTTGTCCACGTTGCGCTTTGGGGCGTTTCCTGTCGCGGGCGCTAGGCCTACCCACACAAGTGAGGTATCATTTTTATCGGGAGACGTGGGGGAACGCTGGGTGGAAGGAAATTTGTGGTTCCTCTCAGATTCCAGAACTTTCTGCCACAGAAATGTGAGGAACATGTGTTTTTTTAGCCAAATTTTGAGGTTTGCAAAGGATTCTGGGTAACAGAACCTTGTCCAAGCCACACAAGTCACCCCATCTTGGATTCCCCTAGGTCTCTAGTTTTCAGAAATGCACAGGTTTGGTAGGTTTCCCTAGGTGGTGGCTGAGCTACATGCCAAAATCTACAGGTAGGCACTTTGCAAAAAACACCTCTGTTTTCATTCAAAAATTTGGCTGTGTCCACGTTGCGCTTTGGGGCGTTTCCTGTCGCGGGCGCTAGGCCTACCCACACAAGTGAGGTATCATTTTTATCGGGAGACGTGGGGGAACGCTGGGTGGAAGGAAATTTGTGGTTCCTCTCAGATTCCAAATCTTTCTGCCACAGAAATGTGAGGAACATGTGTTTTTTTAGCCAAATTTTGAGGTTTACAAAGGATTCAGGGTAACAGAACCTGGTCTGAGCCACACAACTCACCCCATCTTGGATTCCCCTAGGTCTCTAGTTTTCAGAAATGCACAGGTTTGGTAGGTTTCCCGAGGTGGCGGCTGAGCTACAGGCCAAAATCTACAGGTAGGCACTTTATAAAAAACACCTCTGTTTTCCTTCAAAAATTTGGCTTTGTCTACGTTGAGCTTTGGGGCGTTTCCTGTCGCGGGCGCTAGGTCTACCCACACAAGTGAGGTATCATTTTTATCGGGAGACGTGGGGGAACGCTGGCTGGAAGGAAATTTGTGGCTCCTCTCAGCTTCCAGAACTTTCTGCCACAGAAATGTGAGGGACATGTGTTTTTTTAGCCAGATTTTGAGGTTTGCAAAGGATTCTGGGTAACAGAACCTGGTCCGAGCCACACAAGTCACCCCATCTTGGATTCCCCTAGGTCTCTAGTTTTCAGAAATGCACAGGTTTGGTAGGTTTCCCTAGGTGGCGGCTGAGCTACAGGCCAAAATCTACAGGTAGGCACTTTGCAAAAAACACCTCTGTTTTCCTTCAAAAATTTGGCTGTGTCCACGTTGCGCTTTGGGGCGTTTCCTGTCGTGGGCGCTAGGCCTACCCACACAAGTGAGGTATCATTTTTATCGGGAGACGTGGGGGAACGCTGGGTGGAAGGAAATTTGTGGCTCCTCTCAGATTCCAGAACTTTCTGCCACAGAAATGTGAGGTACATGTATTTTTTTAGCCAAATTTTGAGGTTTGCAAAGGATTCTGGGTAACAGAACCTGGTCCAAGCCACACAAGTCACCCCATCTTGGATTCCCCTAGGTCTCTAGTTTTCAGAAATGCACAGGTTTGGTAGGATTCCCTAGGTGGTGGCTGAGCTACATGCCAAAATCTACAGGTAGGCACTTTGCAAAAAACACCTCTGTTTTCCTTCAAAAATTTGGCTGTGTCCACGTTGCGCTTTGGTGCGTTTCCTGTCGCGGGCGCTAGGCCTACCCACACAAGTGAGGTATCATTTTATCGGGAGACGTGGGGGAACGCTGGGTGGAAGGAAATTTGTGGTTCCTCTCAGATTCCAGAACTTTCTGCCACAGAAATGTGAGGAACATGTGTTTTTTTAGCCAAATTTTGAGGTTTGCAAAGGATTCTGGGTAACAGAACCTGGTCCGAGCCACACAAGTCACCCCATCTTGGATTCCCCTAGGTCTCTAGTTTTCAGAAATGCACAGGTTTGGTAGGTTTCCCTAGGTGGCGGCTGAGCTACAGGCCAAAATCTACAGGTAGGCACTTTGCAAAAAACACCTCTGTTTTCCTTCAAAAGTTTGGCTTTGTCCACGTTGCGCTTTGGGGCGTTTCCTGTCGCGGGCGCTAGGCCTACCCACACAAGTGAGGTATCATTTTTATCGGGAGACGTGGGGGAACGCTGGGTGGAAGGAAATTTGTGGTTCCTCTCAGATTCCAGAACTTTCTGCCACAGAAATGTGAGGAACATGTGTTTTTTTAGCCAAATTTTGAGGTTTACAAAGGATTCTGGGTAACAGAACCTGGTCCGAGCCACACAAGTCACCCCATCTTGGATTCCCCTAGGGCTCTAGTTTTCAGAAATGCACAGGTTTGGTAGGTTTCCCTAGGTGGCGGCTGGGCTACAGGCCAAAATCTACAGGTAGGCACTTTGCAAAAAACACCTCTGTTTTCCTTCAAAAATTTGGCTTTGTCCACGTTGCGCTTTGGGGCGTTTCCTGTCGCGGGCGCTAGGCCTACCCACACAAGTGAGGTATCATTTTTATCGGGAGACGTGGGGGAACGCTGGGTGGAAGGAAATTTGTGGTTCCTCTCAGATTCCAGAACTTTCTGCCACAGAAATGTGAGGAACATGTGTTTTTTTAGCCAAATTTTGAGGTTTGCAAAGGATTCTGGGTAACAGAACCTTGTCCAAGCCACACAAGTCACCCCATCTTGGATTCCCCTAGGTCTCTAGTTTTCAGAAATGCACAGGTTTGGTAGGTTTCCCTAGGTGGTGGCTGAGCTACATGCCAAAATCTACAGGTAGGCACTTAGCAAAAAACACCTCTGTTTTCATTCAAAAATTTGGCTGTGTCCACGTTGCGCTTTGGGGCGTTTCCTGTCGCGGGCGCTAGGCCTACCCACACAAGTGAGGTATCATTTTTATCGGGAGACGTGGGGGAACGCTGGGTGGAAGGAAATTTGTGGTTCCTCTCAGATTCCAAAACTTTCTGCCACAGAAATGTGAGGAACATGTGTTTTTTTAGCCAAATTTTGAGGTTTACAAAGGATTCAGGGTAACAGAACCTGGTCCGAGCCACACAACTCACCCCATCTTGGATTCCCCTAGGTCTCTAGTTTTCAGAAATGCACAGGTTTGGTAGGTTTCCCTAGGTGGCGGCTGAGCTAAAGGCCAAAATCTACAGGTAGGCACTTTGCAAAAAACACCTCTGTTTTCCTTCAAAAGTTTGGCTTTGTCCACGTTGCGCTTTGGGGCGTTTCCTGTCGCGGGCGCTAGGCCTACCCACACAAGTGAGGTATCATTTTTATCGGGAGACGTGGGGGAACGCTGGGTGGAAGGAAATTTGTGGTTCCTCTCAGATTCCAAAACTTTCTGCCACAGAAATGTGAGGAACATGTATTTTTTTAGCCAAATTTTGAGGTTTACAAAGGATTCTGGGTAACAGAACCTGGTCCGAGCCACACAAGTCACCCCATCTTGGATTCCCCTAGGTCTCTAGTTTTCAGAAATGCACAGGTTTGTTAGGTTTCCCTAGGTGGCGGCTGAGCTACAGGCCAAAATCTACAGGTAGGCACTTTGCAAAAAACACCTCTGTTTTCCTTCAAAAATTTGGCTGTGTCCACGTTGCGCTTTGGGGCGTTTCCTGTCGCGGGCGCTAGGCCTACCCACACAAGTGAGGTATCATTTTTATCGGGAGACGTGGGGGAACGCTGAGTGGAAGGAAATTTGTGGCTCCTCTCAGATTCCAGAACTTTCTGCCACAGAAATGTGAGGAACATGTGTTTTTTTAGCCAAATTTTGAGGTTTGCAAAGGATTCTGGGTAACAGAACCTGGTCCGAGCCACACAAGTCACCCCATCTTGGATTCCCCTAGGTCTCTAGTTTTCAGAAATGCACAGGTTTGGTAGGTTTCCCTAGGTGGCGGCTGAGCTACAGGCCAAAATCTACAGGTAGGCACTTTGCAAAAAACACCTCTGTTTTCCTTCAAAAGTTTGGCTTTGTCCACGTTGCGCTTTGGGGCGTTTCCTGTCGCGGGCGCTAGGCCTACCCACACAAGTGAGGTATCATTTTTATCGGGAGACGTGGGGGAACGCTGGGTGGAAGGAAATTTGTGGTTCCTCTCAGATTCCAGAACTTTCTGCCACAGAAATGTGAGGAACATGTGTTTTTTTAGCCAAATTTTGAGGTTTACAAAGGATTCTGGGTAACAGAACCTGGTCCGAGCCACACAAGTCACCCCATCTTGGATTCCCCTAGGGCTCTAGTTTTCAGAAATGCACAGGTTTGGTAGGTTTCCCTAGGTGGCGGCTGGGCTACAGGCCAAAATCTACAGGTAGGCACTTTGCAAAAAACACCTCTGTTTTCCTTCAAAAATTTGGCTTTGTCCACGTTGCGCTTTGGGGCGTTTCCTGTCGCGGGCGCTAGGCCTACCCACACAAGTGAGGTATCATTTTTATCGGGAGACGTGGGGGAACGCTGGGTGGAAGGAAATTTGTGGTTCCTCTCAGATTCCAGAACTTTCTGCCACAGAAATGTGAGGAACATGTGTTTTTTTAGCCAAATTTTGAGGTTTGCAAAGGATTCTGGGTAACAGAACCTTGTCCAAGCCACACAAGTCACCCCATCTTGGATTCCCCTAGGTCTCTAGTTTTCAGAAATGCACAGGTTTGGTAGGTTTCCCTAGGTGGTGGCTGAGCTACATGCCAAAATCTACAGGTAGGCACTTAGCAAAAAACACCTCTGTTTTCATTCAAAAATTTGGCTGTGTCCACGTTGCGCTTTGGGGCGTTTCCTGTCGCGGGCGCTAGGCCTACCCACACAAGTGAGGTATCATTTTTATCGGGAGACGTGGGGGAACGCTGGGTGGAAGGAAATTTGTGGTTCCTCTCAGATTCCAAAACTTTCTGCCACAGAAATGTGAGGAACATGTGTTTTTTTAGCCAAATTTTGAGGTTTACAAAGGATTCAGGGTAACAGAACCTGGTCCGAGCCACACAACTCACCCCATCTTGGATTCCCCTAGGTCTCTAGTTTTCAGAAATGCACAGGTTTGGTAGGTTTCCCTAGGTGGCGGCTGAGCTAAAGGCCAAAATCTACAGGTAGGCACTTTGCAAAAAACACCTCTGTTTTCCTTCAAAAGTTTGGCTTTGTCCACGTTGCGCTTTGGGGCGTTTCCTGTCGCGGGCGCTAGGCCTACCCACACAAGTGAGGTATCATTTTTATCGGGAGACGTGGGGGAACGCTGGGTGGAAGGAAATTTGTGGTTCCTCTCAGATTCCAAAACTTTCTGCCACAGAAATGTGAGGAACATGTATTTTTTTAGCCAAATTTTGAGGTTTACAAAGGATTCTGGGTAACAGAACCTGGTCCGAGCCACACAAGTCACCCCATCTTGGATTCCCCTAGGTCTCTAGTTTTCAGAAATGCACAG
Organism: Pleurodeles waltl; assembly: GCF_031143425.1. Lineage (NCBI taxonomy): Eukaryota > Metazoa > Chordata > Amphibia > Caudata > Salamandridae > Pleurodeles > Pleurodeles waltl. The sequence continues at coordinate 578,780,759 of NC_090442.1, read as the reverse complement.
GTTTGTTAGGTTTCCCTAGGTGGCGGCTGAGCTACAGGCCAAAATCTACAGGTAGGCACTTTGCAAAAAACACCTCTGTTTTCCTTCAAAAATTTGGCTGTGTCCACGTTGCGCTTTGGGGCGTTTCCTGTCGCGGGCGCTAGGCCTACCCACACAAGTGAGGTATCATTTTTATCGGGAGACGTGGGGGAACGCTGGGTGGAAGGAAATTTGTGGTTCCTCTCAGATTCCAGAACTTTCTGCCACAGAAATGTGAGGAACATGTGTTTTTTTAGCCAAATTTTGAGGTTTACAAAGGATTCTGGGTAACAGAACCTGGTCGGAGCCACACAAGTCACCCCATCTTGGATTCCCCTAGGTCTCTAGTTTTCAGAAATGCACAGGTTTGGTAGGTTTCCCTAGGTGGCGGCTGAGCTACAGGCCAAAATCTACAGGTAGGCACTTTGCAAAAAACACCTCTGTTTTCCTTCAAAAGTTTGGCTTTGTCCACGTTGCGCTTTGGGGCGTTTCCTGTCGCGGGCGCTAGGCCTACCCACACAAGTGAGGTATCATTTTTATCGGGAGACGTGGGGGAACGCTGGCTGGAAGGAAATTTGTGGCTCCTCTCAGCTTCCAGAACTTTCTGCCACAGAAATGTGAGGGACATGTGTTTTTTTAGCCAAATTTTGAGGTTTGCAAAGGATTCTGGGTAACAGAACCTGGTCCGAGCCACACAAGTCACCCCATCTTGGATTCCCCTAGGTCTCTAGTTTTCAGAAATGCACAGGTTTGGTAGGTTTCCCTAGGTGGCGGCTGAGCTACAGGCCAAAATCTACAGGTAGGCACTTTGCAAAAAACACCTCTGTTTTCCTTCAAAAATTTGGCTGTGTCCACGTTGCGCTTTGGGGCGTTTCCTGTCGCGGGCGCTAGGCCTACCCACACAAGTGAGGTATCATTTTTATCGGGAGACGTGGGGGAACGCTGGGTGGAAGGAAATTTGTGGCTCCTCTCAGATTCCAGAACTTTCTGCCACAGAAATGTGAGGAACATGTATTTTTTTAGCCAAATTTTGAGGTTTGCAAAGGATTCTGGGTAACAGAACCTGGTCCGAGCCACACAAGTCACCCCATCTTGGATTCCCCTAGGTCTCTAGTTTTCAGAAATGCACAGGTTTGGTAGGTTTCCCTAGGTGGTGGCTGAGCTACATGCCAAAATCTACAGGTAGGCACTTTGCAAAAAACACCTCTGTTTTCCTTCAAAAATTTGGCTGTGTCCACGTTGCTCTTTGGGGCGTTTCCTGTCGCGGGCGCTAGGCCTACCCACACAAGTGAGGTATCATTTTTATCGGGAGACGTGGGGGAACGCTGGGTGGAAGGAAATTTGTGGTTCCTCTCAGATTCCAGAACTTTCTGCCACAGAAATGTGAGGAACATGTGTTTTTTTAGCCAAATTTTGAGGTTTGCAAAGGATTCTGGGTAACAGAACCTTGTCCAAGCCACACAAGTCACCCCATCTTGGATTCCCCTAGGTCTCTAGTTTTCAGAAATGCACAGGTTTGGTAGGTTTCCCTAGGTGGTGGCTGAGCTACATGCCAAAATCTACAGGTAGGCACTTTGCAAAAAACACCTCTGTTTTCATTCAAAAATTTGGCTGTGTCCACGTTGCGCTTTGGGGCGTTTCCTGTCGCGGGCGCTAGGCCTACCCACACAAGTGAGGTATCATTTTTATCGGGAGACGTGGGGGAACGCTGGGTGGAAGGAAATTTGTGGTTCCTCTCAGATTCCAAAACTTTCTGCCACAGAAATGTGAGGAACATGTGTTTTTTTAGCCAAATTTTGAGGTTTACAAAGGATTCAGGGTAACAGAACCTGGTCCGAGCCACACAACTCACCCCATCTTGGATTCCCCTAGGTCTCTAGTTTTCAGAAATGCACAGGTTTGGTAGGTTTCCCTAGGTGGCGGCTGAGCTAAAGGCCAAAATCTACAGGTAGGCACTTTGCAAAAAACACCTCTGTTTTCCTTCAAAAGTTTGGCTTTGTCCACGTTGCGCTTTGGGGCGTTTCCTGTCGCGGGCGCTAGGCCTACCCACACAAGTGAGGTATCATTTTTATCGGGAGACGTGGGGGAACGCTGGGTGGAAGGAAATTTGTGGCTCGTCTCAGATTCCAGAACTTTCTGCCACAGAAATGTGAGGAACATGTATTTTTTTAGCCAAATTTTGAGGTTTGCAAAGGATTCTGGGTAACAGAACCTGGTCCGAGCCACACAAGTCACCCCATCTTGGATTCCCCTAGGTCTCTAGTTTTCAGAAATGCACAGGTTTGGTAGGTTTCCCTAGGTGGTGGCTGAGCTACATGCCAAAATCTACAGGTAGGCACTTTGCAAAAAACACCTCTGTTTTCCTTCAAAAATTTGGCTGTGTCCACGTTGCGCTTTGGGGCGTTTCCTGTCGCGGGCGCTAGGCCTACCCACACAAGTGAGGTATCATTTTTATCGGGAGACGTGGGGGAACGCTGGGTGGAAGGAAATTTGTGGTTCCTCTCAGATTCCAGAACTTTCTGCCACAGAAATGTGAGGAACATGTGTTTTTTTAGCCAAATTTTGAGGTTTACAAAGGATTCTGGGTAACAGAACCTGGTCCGAGCCACACAAGTCACCCCATCTTGGATTCCCCTAGCTCTCTAGTTTTCAGAAATGCACAGGTTTGGTAGGTTTCCCTAGGTGGCGGCTGAGCTACAGGCCAAAATCTACAGGTAGGCACTTTGCAAAAAACACCTCTGTTTTCCTTCAAAAGTTTGGCTTTGTCCACGTTGCGCTTTGGGGCGTTTCCTGTCGCGGGCGCTAGGCCTACCCACACCAGTGAGGTATCATTTTTATCGGGAGACGTGGGGGAACGCTGGGTGGAAAGAAATTTGTGGTTCCTCTCAGATTCCAGAACTTTCTGCCACAGAAATGTGAGGAACATGTGTTTTTTTAGCCAAATTTTGAGGTTTACAAAGGATTCTGGGTAACAGAACCTGGTCCGAGCCACACAAGTCACCCCATCTTGGATTCCCCTAGGGCTCTAGTTTTCAGAAATGCACAGGTTTGGTAGGTTTCCCTAGGTGGCGGCTGGGCTACAGGCCAAAATCTACAGGTAGGCACTTTGCAAAAAACACCTCTGTTTTCCTTCAAAAATTTGGCTTTGTCCACGTTGCGCTTTGGGGCGTTTCCTGTCGCGGGCGCTAGGCCTACCCACACAAGTGAGGTATCATTTTTATCGGGAGACGTGGGGGAACGCTGGGTGGAAGGAAATTTGTGGCTCCTCTCAGATTCCAGAACTTTCTGCCACAGAAATGTGAGGAACATGTGTTTTTTAAGCCAAATTTTGAGGTTTGCAAAGGATTCTGGGTAACAGAACCTTGTCCAAGCCACACAAGTCACCCCATCTTGGATTCCCCTAGGTCTCTAGTTTTCAGAAATGCACAGGTTTGGTAGGTTTCCCTAGGTGGTGGCTGAGCTACATGCCAAAATCTACAGGTAGGCACTTTGCAAAAAACACCTCTGTTTTCATTCAAAAATTTGGCTGTGTCCACGTTGCGCTTTGGGGCGTTTCCTGTCGCGGGCGCTAGGCCTACCCACACAAGTGAGGTATCATTTTTATCGGGAGACGTGGGGGAACGCTGGGTGGAAGGAAATTTGTGGTTCCTCTCAGATTCCAAAACTTTCTGCCACAGAAATGTGAGGAACATGTGTTTTTTTAGCCAAATTTTGAGGTTTACAAAGGATTCTGGGTAACAGAACCTGGTCCGAGCCACACAAGTCACCCCATCTTGGATTCCCCTAGGTCTCTATTTTTCAGAAATGCACAGGTTTGGTAGGTTTCCCCAGGTGGCGGCTGAGCTACAGGCCAAAATCTACAGGTAGGCACTTTGCAAAAAACACCTCTGTTTTCCTTCAAAAATTTGGCTGTGTCCACGTTGCGCTTTGGGGCGTTTCCTGTCGCGGGCGCTAGGCCTACCCACACAAGTGAGGTATCATTTTTATCGGGAGACGTGGGGGAACGCTGTGTGGAAGGAAATTTGTGGCTCCTCTCAGATTCCAGAACTTTCTGCCACAGAAATGTGAGGAACATGTGTTTTTTTATCGAAATTTTGAGGTTTGCAAAGGATTCTGGGTAACAGAACCTTGTCCAAGCCACACAAGTCACCCCATCTTGGATTCCCCTAGGTCTCTAGTTTTCAGAAATGCACAGGTTTGGTAGGTTTCCCTAGGTGGTGGCTGAGCTACATGCCAAAATCTACAGGTAGGCACTTTGCAAAAAACACCTCTGTTTTCCTTCAAAAATTTGGCTGTGTCCACGTTGCGCTTTGGGGCGTTTCCTGTCGCGGGCGCTAGGCCTACCCACACAAGTGAGGTATCATTTTTATCGGGAGACGTGGGGGAACACTGGGTGGAAGGAAATTTGTGGTTCCTCTCAGATTCCAGAACTTTCTGCCACAGAAATGTGAGGAACATGTGTTTTTTTAGCCAAATTTTGAGGTTTACAAAGGATTCTGGGTAACAGAACCTGGTCCGAGCCACACAAGTCACCCCATCTTGGATTCCCCTAGGTCTCTAGTTTTCAGAAATGCACAGGTTTGGTAGGTTTCCCTAGGTGGCGGCTAAGCTACAGGCCAAAATCTACAGGTAGGCACTTTGCAAAAAACACCTCTGTTTTCCTTCAAAAGTTTGGCTTTGTCCACGTTGCGCTTTGGGGCGTTTCCTGTCGCGGGCGCTAGGCCTACCCACACAAGTGAGGTATCATTTTTATCGGGAGACGTGGGGGAACGCTGGGTGGAAGGAAATTTGTGGTTCCTCTCAGATTCCAGAACTTTCTGCCACAGAAATATGAGGAACATGTGTTTTTTAAGCCAAATTTGGAGGTTTACAAAGGATTCTGGGTCACAGAACCTGGTCCGAGCCACACAAGTCACCCCATCTTGGATTCCCCTAGGTCTCTAGTTTTCAGAAATGCACAGGTTTGGTAGGTTTCCCTAGGTGGCGGCTGAGCTACAGGCCAAAATCTACAGGTAGGCACTTTGCAAAAAACACCTCTGTTTTCCTTCAAAAGTTTGGCTTTGTCCACGTTGCGCTTTGGGGCGTTTCCTGTCGCGGGCGCTAGGCCTACCCACACAAGTGAGGTATCATTTTTATCGGGAGACGTGGGGGAACGCTGGCTGGAAGGAAATTTGTGGCTCCTCTCAGCTTCCAGAACTTTCTGCCACAGAAATGTGAGGGACATGTGTTTTTTTAGCCAAATTTTGAGGTTTGCAAAGGATTCTGGGTAACAGAACCTGGTCCGAGCCACACAAGTCACCCCATCTTGGATTCCCCTAGGTCTCTAGTTTTCAGAAATGCACAGGTTTGGTAGGTTTCCCTAGGTGGCGGCTGAGCTACAGGCCAAAATCTACAGGTAGGCACTTTGCAAAAAACACCTCTGTTTTCCTTCAAAAATTTGGCTGTGTCCACGTTGCGCTTTGGGGCGTTTCCTGTCGCGGGCGCTAGGCCTACCCACACAAGTGAGGTATCATTTTTATCGGGAGACGTGGGGGAACGCTGGGTGGAAGGAAATTTGTGGCTCCTCTCAGATTCCAGAACTTTCTGCCACAGAAATGTGAGGAACATGTATTTTTTTAGCCAAATTTTGAGGTTTGCAAAGGATTCTGGGTAACAGAACCTGGTCCGAGCCACACAAGTCACCCCATCTTGGATTCCCCTAGGTCTCTAGTTTTCAGAAATGCACAGGTTTGGTAGGTTTCCCTAGGTGGTGGCTGAGCTACATGCCAAAATCTACAGGTAGGCACTTTGCAAAAAACACCTCTGTTTTCCTTCAAAAATTTGGCTGTGTCCACGTTGCTCTTTGGGGCGTTTCCTGTCGCGGGCGCTAGGCCTACCCACACAAGTGAGGTATCATTTTTATCGGGAGACGTGGGGGAACGCTGGGTGGAAGGAAATTTGTGGTTCCTCTCAGATTCCAGAACTTTCTGCCACAGAAATGTGAGGAACATGTGTTTTTTTAGCCAAATTTTGAGGTTTGCAAAGGATTCTGGGTAACAGAACCTTGTCCAAGCCACACAAGTCACCCCATCTTGGATTCCCCTAGGTCTCTAGTTTTCAGAAATGCACAGGTTTGGTAGGTTTCCCTAGGTGGTGGCTGAGCTACATGCCAAAATCTACAGGTAGGCACTTTGCAAAAAACACCTCTGTTTTCATTCAAAAATTTGGCTGTGTCCACGTTGCGCTTTGGGGCGTTTCCTGTCGCGGGCGCTAGGCCTACCCACACAAGTGAGGTATCATTTTTATCGGGAGACGTGGGGGAACGCTGGGTGGAAGGAAATTTGTGGTTCCTCTCAGATTCCAAAACTTTCTGCCACAGAAATGTGAGGAACATGTGTTTTTTTAGCCAAATTTTGAGGTTTACAAAGGATTCAGGGTAACAGAACCTGGTCCGAGCCACACAACTCACCCCATCTTGGATTCCCCTAGGTCTCTAGTTTTCAGAAATGCACAGGTTTGGTAGGTTTCCCTAGGTGGCGGCTGAGCTAAAGGCCAAAATCTACAGGTAGGCACTTTGCAAAAAACACCTCTGTTTTCCTTCAAAAGTTTGGCTTTGTCCACGTTGCGCTTTGGGGCGTTTCCTGTCGCGGGCGCTAGGCCTACCCACACAAGTGAGGTATCATTTTTATCGGGAGACGTGGGGGAACGCTGGGTGGAAGGAAATTTGTGGCTCGTCTCAGATTCCAGAACTTTCTGCCACAGAAATGTGAGGAACATGTATTTTTTTAGCCAAATTTTGAGGTTTGCAAAGGATTCTGGGTAACAGAACCTGGTCCGAGCCACACAAGTCACCCCATCTTGGATTCCCCTAGGTCTCTAGTTTTCAGAAATGCACAGGTTTGGTAGGTTTCCCTAGGTGGTGGCTGAGCTACATGCCAAAATCTACAGGTAGGCACTTTGCAAAAAACACCTCTGTTTTCCTTCAAAAATTTGGCTGTGTCCACGTTGCGCTTTGGGGCGTTTCCTGTCGCGGGCGCTAGGCCTACCCACACAAGTGAGGTATCATTTTTATCGGGAGACGTGGGGGAACGCTGGGTGGAAGGAAATTTGTGGTTCCTCTCAGATTCCAGAACTTTCTGCCACAGAAATGTGAGGAACATGTGTTTTTTTAGCCAAATTTTGAGGTTTACAAAGGATTCTGGGTAACAGAACCTGGTCCGAGCCACACAAGTCACCCCATCTTGGATTCCCCTAGCTCTCTAGTTTTCAGAAATGCACAGGTTTGGTAGGTTTCCCTAGGTGGCGGCTGAGCTACAGGCCAAAATCTACAGGTAGGCACTTTGCAAAAAACACCTCTGTTTTCCTTCAAAAGTTTGGCTTTGTCCACGTTGCGCTTTGGGGCGTTTCCTGTCGCGGGCGCTAGGCCTACCCACACCAGTGAGGTATCATTTTTATCGGGAGACGTGGGGGAACGCTGGGTGGAAAGAAATTTGTGGTTCCTCTCAGATTCCAGAACTTTCTGCCACAGAAATGTGAGGAACATGTGTTTTTTTAGCCAAATTTTGAGGTTTACAAAGGATTCTGGGTAACAGAACCTGGTCCGAGCCACACAAGTCACCCCATCTTGGATTCCCCTAGGGCTCTAGTTTTCAGAAATGCACAGGTTTGGTAGGTTTCCCTAGGTGGCGGCTGGGCTACAGGCCAAAATCTACAGGTAGGCACTTTGCAAAAAACACCTCTGTTTTCCTTCAAAAATTTGGCTTTGTCCACGTTGCGCTTTGGGGCGTTTCCTGTCGCGGGCGCTAGGCCTACCCACACAAGTGAGGTATCATTTTTATCGGGAGACGTGGGGGAACGCTGGGTGGAAGGAAATTTGTGGCTCCTCTCAGATTCCAGAACTTTCTGCCACAGAAATGTGAGGAACATGTGTTTTTTTAGCCAAATTTTGAGGTTTGCAAAGGATTCTGGGTAACAGAACCTTGTCCAAGCCACACAAGTCACCCCATCTTGGATTCCCCTAGGTCTCTAGTTTTCAGAAATGCACAGGTTTGGTAGGTTTCCCTAGGTGGTGGCTGAGCTACATGCCAAAATCTACAGGTAGGCACTTTGCAAAAAACACCTCTGTTTTCATTCAAAAATTTGGCTGTGTCCACGTTGCGCTTTGGGGCGTTTCCTGTCGCGGGCGCTAGGCCTACCCACACAAGTGAGGTATCATTTTTATCGGGAGACGTGGGGGAACGCTGGGTGGAAGGAAATTTGTGGTTCCTCTCAGATTCCAAAACTTTCTGCCACAGAAATGTGAGGAACATGTGTTTTTTTAGCCAAATTTTGAGGTTTACAAAGGATTCTGGGTAACAGAACCTGGTCCGAGCCACACAAGTCACCCCATCTTGGATTCCCCTAGGTCTCTATTTTTCAGAAATGCACAGGTTTGGTAGGTTTCCCCAGGTGGCGGCTGAGCTACAGGCCAAAATCTACAGGTAGGCACTTTGCAAAAAACACCTCTGTTTTCCTTCAAAAATTTGGCTGTGTCCACGTTGCGCTTTGGGGCGTTTCCTGTCGCGGGCGCTAGGCCTACCCACACAAGTGAGGTATCATTTTTATCGGGAGACGTGGGGGAACGCTGTGTGGAAGGAAATTTGTGGCTCCTCTCAGATTCCAGAACTTTCTGCCACAGAAATGTGAGGAACATGTGTTTTTTTATCGAAATTTTGAGGTTTGCAAAGGATTCTGGGTAACAGAACCTTGTCCAAGCCACACAAGTCACCCCATCTTGGATTCCCCTAGGTCTCTAGTTTTCAGAAATGCACAGGTTTGGTAGGTTTCCCTAGGTGGTGGCTGAGCTACATGCCAAAATCTACAGGTAGGCACTTTGCAAAAAACACCTCTGTTTTCCTTCAAAAATTTGGCTGTGTCCACGTTGCGCTTTGGGGCGTTTCCTGTCGCGGGCGCTAGGCCTACCCACACAAGTGAGGTATCATTTTTATCGGGAGACGTGGGGGAACGCTGGGTGGAAGGAAATTTGTGGTTCCTCTCAGATTCCAGAACTTTCTGCCACAGAAATGTGAGGAACATGTGTTTTTTTAGCCAAATTTTGAGGTTTACAAAGGATTCTGGGTAACAGAACCTGGTCCGAGCCACACAAGTCACCCCATCTTGGATTCCCCTAGGTCTCTAGTTTTCAGAAATGCACAGGTTTGGTAGGTTTCCCTAGGTGGCGGCTAAGCTACAGGCCAAAATCTACAGGTAGGCACTTTGCAAAAAACACCTCTGTTTTCCTTCAAAAGTTTGGCTTTGTCCACGTTGCGCTTTGGGGCGTTTCCTGTCGCGGGCGCTAGGCCTACCCACACAAGTGAGGTATCATTTTTATCGGGAGACGTGGGGGAACGCTGGGTGGAAGGAAATTTGTGGTTCCTCTCAGATTCCAGAACTTTCTGCCACAGAAATATGAGGAACATGTGTTTTTTAAGCCAAATTTGGAGGTTTACAAAGGATTCTGGGTCACAGAACCTGGTCCGAGCCACACAAGTCACCCCATCTTGGATTCCCCTAGGTCTCTAGTTTTCAGAAATGCACAGGTTTTGTAGGTTTCCCCAGGTGGCGGCTGAGCTACAGGCCAAAATCTACAGGTAGGCACTTTGCAAAAAACACCTCTGTTTTCCTTCAAAAATTTGGCTGAGTCCACGTTGCGCTTTGGGGCGTTTCCTGTCGCGGGCGCTAGGCCTACCCACACAAGTGAGGTATCATTTTTATCGGGAGACGTGGGGGAACGCTGGGTGGAAGGAAATGTGTGGTTCCTCTCATATTCCAGAACTTTCTGCCACAGAAATATGAGGAACATGTGTTTTTTTAGCCAAATTTTGAGGTTTGCAAAGGATTCTGGGTAACAGAACCTGGTCCGAGCCACACAAGTCACCCCATCTTGGATTCCCCTAGGTCTCTAGTTTTCAGAAATGCACAGGTTTGGTAGGTTTCCCTAGGTGGCGGCTGAGCTACAGGCCAAAATCTACAGGTAGGCACTTTGCAAAAAACACCTCTGTTTTCCTTCAAAAATTTGGCTGTGTCCACGTTGCGCTTTGGGGCGTTTCCTGTCGCGGGCGCTAGGCCTACCCACACAAGTGAGGTATCATTTTTATCGGGAGACGTGGGGGAACGCTGGGTGGAAGGAAATTTGTGGCTCCTCTCAGATTCCAGAACTTTCTGCCACAGAAATGTGAGGAACATGTATTTTTTTAGCCAAATTTTGAGGTTTGCAAAGGATTCTGGGTAACAGAACCTGGTCCAAGCCACACAAGTCACCCCATCTTGGATTCCCCTAGGTCTCTAGTTTTCAGAAATGCACAGGTTTGGTAGGTTTCCCTAGGTGGTGGCTGAGCTACATGCCAAAATCTACAGGTAGGCACTTTGCAAAAAACACCTCTGTTTTCCTTCAAAAATTTGGCTGTGTCCACGTTGCGCTTTGGGGCGTTTCCTGTCGCGGGCGCTAGGCCTACCCACACAAGTGAGGTATCATTTTTATCGGGAGACGTGGGGGAACGCTGGGTGGAAGGAAATTTGTGGTTCCTCTCAGATTCCAGAACTTTCTGCCACAGAAATGTGAGGAACATGTGTTTTTTTAGCCAAATTTTGAGGTTTACAAAGGATTCTGGGTAACAGAACCTGGTCCGAGCCACACAAGTCACCCCATCTTGGATTCCCCTAGGTCTCTAGTTTTCAGAAATGCACAGGTTTGGTAGGTTTCCCTAGGTGGCGGCTGAGCTACAGGCCAAAATCTACAGGTAGGCACTTTGCAAAAAACACCTCTGTTTTCCTTCAAAAGTTTGGCTTTGTCCACGTTGCGCTTTGGGGCGTTTCCTGTCGCGGGCGCTAGGCCTACCCACACAAGTGAGGTATCATTTTTATCGGGAGACGTGGGGGAACGCTGGCTGGAAGGAAATTTGTGGCTCCTCTCAGCTTCCAGAACTTTCTGCCACAGAAATGTGAGGGACATGTGTTTTTTTAGCCAAATTTTGAGGTTTGCAAAGGATTCTGGGTAACAGAACCTGGTCCGAGCCACACAAGTCACCCCATCTTGGATTCCCCTAGGTCTCTAGTTTTCAGAAATGCACAGGTTTGGTAGGTTTCCCTAGGTGGCGGCTGAGCTACAGGCCAAAATCTACAGGTAGGCACTTTGCAAAAAACACCTCTGTTTTCCTTCAAAAATTTGGCTGTGTCCACGTTGCGCTTTGGGGCGTTTCCTGTCGCGGGCGCTAGGCCTACCCACACAAGTGAGGTATCATTTTTATCGGGAGACGTGGGGGAACGCTGGGTGGAAGGAAATTTGTGGCTCCTCTCAGATTCCAGAACTTTCTGCCACAGAAATGTGAGGAACATGTATTTTTTTAGCCAAATTTTGAGGTTTGCAAAGGATTCTGGGTAACAGAACCTGGTCCAAGCCACACAAGTCACCCCATCTTGGATTCCCCTAGGTCTCTAGTTTTCAGAAATGCACAGGTTTGGTAGGTTTCCCTAGGTGGTGGCTGAGCTACATGCCAAAATCTACAGGTAGGCACTTTGCAAAAAACACCTATGTTTTCCTTCAAAAATTTGGCTGTGTCCACGTTGCGCTTTGGGGCGTTTCCTGTCGCGGGCGCTAGGCCTACCCACACAAGTGAGGTATCATTTTTATCGGGAGACGTGGGGGAACGCTGGGTGGAAGGAAATTTGTGGTTCCTCTCAGATTCCAGAACTTTCTGCCACAGAAATGTGAGGAACATGTGTTTTTTTAGCCAAATTTTGAGGTTTACAAAGGATTCTGGGTAACAGAACCTGGTCCGAGCCACACAAGTCACCCCATCTTGGATTCCCCTAGGTCTCTAGTTTTCAGAAATGCACAGGTTTGGTAGGTTTCCCTAGGTGGCGGCTGAGCTACAGGCCAAAATCTACAGGTAGGCACTTTGCAAAAAACACCTCTGTTTTCCTTCAAAAGTTTGGCTTTGTCCACGTTGCGCTTTGGGGCGTTTCCTGTCGCGGGCGCTAGGCCTACCCACACAAGTGAGGTATCATTTTTATCGGGAGACGTGGGGGAACGCTGGCTGGAAGGAAATTTGTGGCTCCTCTCAGCTTCCAGAACTTTCTGCCACAGAAATGTGAGGGACATGTGTTTTTTTAGCCAAATTTTGAGGTTTGCAAAGGATTCTGGGTAACAGAACCTGGTCCGAGCCACACAAGTCACCCCATCTTGGATTCCCCTAGGTCTCTAGTTTTCAGAAATGCACAGGTTTGGTAGGTTTCCCTAGGTGGCGGCTGAGCTACAGGCCAAAATCTACAGGTAGGCACTTTGCAAAAAACACCTCTGTTTTCCTTCAAAAATTTGGCTGTGTCCACGTTGCGCTTTGGGGCGTTTCCTGTCGCGGGCGCTAGGCCTACCCACACAAGTGAGGTATCATTTTTATCGGGAGACGTGGGGGAACGCTGGGTGGAAGGAAATTTGTGGCTCCTCTCAGATTCCAGAACTTTCTGCCACAGAAATGTGAGGAACATGTATTTTTTTAGCCAAATTTTGAGGTTTGCAAAGGATTCTGGGTAACAGAACCTGGTCCGAGCCACACAAGTCACCCCATCTTGGATTCCCCTAGGTCTCTAGTTTTCAGAAATGCACAGGTTTGGTAGGTTTCCCTAGGTGGTGGCTGAGCTACATGCCAAAATCTACAGGTAGGCACTTTGCAAAAAACACCTCTGTTTTCCTTCAAAAATTTGGCTGTGTCCACGTTGCGCTTTGGGGCGTTTCCTGTCGCGGGCACTAGGCCTACCCACACAAGTGAGGTATCATTTTTATCGGGAGACGTGGGGGAACGCTGGGTGGAAGGAAATTTGTGGTTCCTCTCAGATTCCAGAACTTTCTGCCACAGAAATGTGAGGAACATGTGTTTTTTTAGCCAAATTTTGAGGTTTGCAAAGGATTCTGGGTAACAGAACCTTGTCCAAGCCACACAAGTCACCCCATCTTGGATTCCCCTAGGTCTCTAGTTTTCAGAAATGCACAGGTTTGGTAGGTTTCCCTAGGTGGTGGCTGAGCTACATGCCAAAATCTACAGGTAGGCACTTTGCAAAAAACACCTCTGTTTTCATTCAAAAATTTGGCTGTGTCCACGTTGCGCTTTGGGGCGTTTCCTGTCGCGGGCGCTAGGCCTACCCACACAAGTGAGGTATCATTTTTATCGGGAGACGTGGGGGAACGCTGGGTGGAAGGAAATTTGTGGTTCCTCTCAGATTCCAAAACTTTCTGCCACAGAAATGTGAGGAACATGTGTTTTTTTAGCCAAATTTTGAGGTTTACAAAGGATTCAGGGTAACAGAACCTGGTCCGAGCCACACAACTCACCCCATCTTGGATTCCCCTAGGTCTCTAGTTTTCAGAAATGCACAGGTTTGGTAGGTTTCCCTAGGTGGCGGCTGAGCTAAAGGCCAAAATCTACAGGTAGGCACTTTGCAAAAAACACCTCTGTTTTCCTTCAAAAGTTTGGCTTTGTCCACGTTGCGCTTTGGGGCGTTTCCTGTCGCGGGCGCTAGGCCTACCCACACAAGTGAGGTATCATTTTTATCGGGAGACGTGGGGGAACGCTGGGTGGAAGGAAATTTGTGGTTCCTCTCAGATTCCAAAACTTTCTGCCACAGAAATGTGAGGAACATGTGTTTTTTTAGCCAAATTTTGAGGTTTACAAAGGATTCTGGGTAACAGAACCTGGTCCGAGCCACACAAGTCACCCCATCTTGGATTCCCCTAGGGCTCTAGTTTTCAGAAATGCACAGGTTTGGTAGGTTTCCCTAGGTGGCGGCTGAGCTACAGGCCAAAATCTACAGGTAGGCACTTTGCAAAAAACACCTCTGTTTTCCTTTAAAAAATTTGGCTGTGTCCACGTTGCGCTTTGGGGCGTTTCCTGTCGCGGGCGCTAGGCCTACCCACACAAGTGAGGTATCATTTTTATCGGGAGACGTGGGGGAACGCTGAGTGGAAGGAAATTTGTGGCTCCTCTCAGATTCCAGAACTTTCTGCCACAGAAATGTGAGGAACATGTGTTTTTTTATCGAAATTTTGAGGTTTGCAAAGGATTCTGGGTAACAGAACCTTGTCCAAGCCACACAAGTCACCCCATCTTGGATACCCCTAGGTCTCTAGTTTTCAGAAATGCACAGGTTTGGTAGGTTTCCCTAGGTGGTGGCTGAGCTACATGCCAAAATCTACAGGTAGGCACTTTGCAAAAAACACCTCTGTTTTCCTTCAAAAATTTGGCTGTGTCCACGTTGCGCTTTGGGGCGTTTCCTGTCGCGGGCGCTAGGCCTACCCACACAAGTGAGGTATCATTTTTATAGGGAGACGTGGGGGAACGCTGGGTGGAAGGAAATTTGTGGTTCCTCTCAGATTCCAGAACTTTCTGCCACAGAAATGTGAGGAACATGTGTTTTTTTAGCCAAATTTTGAGGTTTACAAAGGATTCTGGGTAACAGAACCTGGTCGGAGCCACACAAGTCACCCCATCTTGGATTCCCCTAGGTCTCTAGTTTTCAGAAATGCACAGGTTTGGTAGGTTTCAATAGGTGGCGGCTGAGCTACAGGCCAAAATCTACAGGTAGGCACTTTGCAAAAAACACCTCTGTTTTCCTTCAAAAGTTTGGCTGTGTCCACGTTGCGCTTTGGGGCGTTTCCTGTCGCGGGCGCTAGGCCTACCCACACAAGTGAGGTATCATTTTTATCGGGAGACGTGGGGGAACGCTGGCTGGAAGGAAATTTGTGGCTCCTCTCAGCTTCCAGAACTTTCTGCCACAGAAATGTGAGGGACATGTGTTTTTTTAGCCAAATTTTGAGGTTTGCAAAGGATTCTGGGTAACAGAACCTGGTCCGAGCCACACAAGTCACCCCATCTTGGATTCCCCTAGGTCTCTAGTTTTCAGAAATGCACAGGTTTGGTAGGTTTCCCTAGGTGGCGGCTGAGCTACAGGCCAAAATCTACAGGTAGGCACTTTGCAAAAAACACCTCTGTTTTCCTTCAAAAATTTGGCTGTGTCCACGTTGCGCTTTGGGGCGTTTCCTGTCGCGGGCGCTAGGCCTACCCACACAAGTGAGGTATCATTTTTATCGGGAGACGTGGGGGAACGCTGGGTGGAAGGAAATTTGTGGCTCCTCTCAGATTCCAGAACTTTCTGCCACAGAAATGTGAGGAACATGTATTTTTTTAGCCAAATTTTGAGGTTTGCAAAGGATTCTGGGTAACAGAACCTGGTCCGAGCCACACAAGTCACCCCATCTTGGATTCCCCTAGGTCTCTAGTTTTCAGAAATGCACAGGTTTGGTAGGTTTCCCTAGGTGGTGGCTGAGCTACATGCCAAAATCTACAGGTAGGCACTTTGCAAAAAACACCTCTGTTTTCCTTCAAAAATTTGGCTGTGTCCACGTTGCGCTTTGGGGCGTTTCCTGTCGCGGGCGCTAGGCCTACCCACACAAGTGAGGTATCATTTTTATCGGGAGACGTGGGGGAACGCTGGGTGGAAGGAAATTTGTGGTTCCTCTCAGATTCCAGAACTTTCTGCCACAGAAATTTGAAGAACATGTGTTTTTTTAGCCAAATTTTGAGGTTTACAAAGGATTCTGGGTAACAGAACCTGGTCCGAGCCACACAAGTCACCCCATCTTGGATTCCCCTAGCTCTCTAGTTTTCAGAAATGCACAGGTTTGGTAGGTTTCCCTAGGTGGCGGCTGAGCTACAGGCCAAAATCTACAGGTAGGCACTTTGCAAAAAACACCTCTGTTTTCCTTCAAAAGTTTGGCTTTGTCCACGTTGCGCTTTGGGGCGTTTCCTGTCGCGGGCGCTAGGCCTACCCACACAAGTGAGGTATCATTTTTATTGGGAGACGTGGGGGAACGCTGGGTGGAAGGAAATTTGTGGTTCCTCTCAGATTCCAGAACTTTCTGCCACAGAAATGTGAGGAACATGTGTTTTTTTAGCCAAATTTTGAGGTTTACAAAGGATTCTGGGTAACAGAACCTGGTCCGAGCCACACAAGTCACCCCATCTTGGATTCCCCTAGGGCTCTAGTTTTCAGAAATGCACAGGTTTGGTAGGTTTCCCTAGGTGGCGGCTGGGCTACAGGCCAAAATCTACAGGTAGGCACTTTGCAAAAAACACCTCTGTTTTCCTTCAAAAATTTGGCTTTGTCCACGTTGCGCTTTGGGGCGTTTCCTGTCGCGGGCGCTAGGCCTACCCACACAAGTGAGGTATCATTTTTATCGGGAGACGTGGGGGAACGCTGGGTGGAAGGAAATTTGTGGCTCCTCTCAGATTCCAGAACTTTCTGCCACAGAAATGTGAGGAACATGTGTTTTTTTAGCCAAATTTTGAGGTTTGCAAAGGATTCTGGGTAACAGAACCTTGTCCAAGCCACACAAGTCACCCCATCTTGGATTCCCCTAGGTCTCTAGTTTTCAGAAATGCACAGGTTTGGTAGGTTTCCCTAGGTGGTGGCTGAGCTACATGCCAAAATCTACAGGTAGGCACTTTGCAAAAAACACCTCTGTTTTCATTCAAAAATTTGGCTGTGTCCACGTTGCGCTTTGGGGCGTTTCCTGTCGCGGGCGCTAGGCCTACCCACACAAGTGAGGTATCATTTTTATCGGGAGACGTGGGGGAACGCTGGGTGGAAGGAAATTTGTGGTTCCTCTCAGATTCCAGAACTTTCTGCCACAGAAATGTGAGGAACATGTGTTTTTTTAGCCAAATTTTGAGGTTTACAAAGGATTCTGGGTAAAAGAACCTGGTCGGAGCCACACAAGTCACCCCATCTTGGATTCCCCTAGGTCTCTAGTTTTCAGAAATGCACAGGTTTGGTAGGTTTCCCTAGGTGGCGGCTGAGCTACAGGCCAAAATCTACAGGTAGGCACTTTGCAAAAAACACCTCTGTTTTCCTTCAAAAGTTTGGCTTTGTCCACGTTGCGCTTTGGGGCGTTTCCTGTCGCGGGCGCTAGGCCTACCCACACAAGTGAGGTATCATTTTTATCGGGAGACGTGGGGGAATGCTGGCTGGAAGGAAATTTGTGGCTCCTCTCAGCTTCCAGAACTTTCTGCCACAGAAATGTGAGGGACATGTGTTTTTTTAGCCAAATTTTGAGGTTTGCAAAGGATTCTGGGTAACAGAACCTGGTCCGAGCCACACAAGTCACCCCATCTTGGATTCCCCTAGGTCTCTAGTTTTCAGAAATGCACAGGTTTGGTAGGTTTCCCTAGTTGGTGGCTGAGCTACATGCCAAAATCTACAGGTAGGCACTTTGCAAAAAACACCTCTGTTTTCCTTCAAAAATTTGTCTGTGTCCACGTTGCGCTTTGGGGCGTTTCCTGTCGCGGGCGCTAGGCCTACCCACACAAGTGAGGTATCATTTTTATCGGGAGACGTGGGGGAACGCTGGGTGGAAGGAAATTTGTGGTTCCTCTCAGATTCCAAAACTTTCTGCCACAGAAATGTGAGGAACATGTGTTTTTTTAGCCAAATTTTGAGGTTTACAAAGGATTCTGGGTAACAGAACCTGGTCCGAGCCACACAAGTCACCCCATCTTGGATTCCCCTAGGTCTCTAGTTTTCAGAAATGCACAGGTTTGGTAGGTTTCCCTAGGTGGCGGCTGAGCTACAGGCCAAAATCTACAGGTAGGCACTTTGCAAAAAACACCTCTGTTTTCCTTCAAAAATTTGGCTGTGTCCACGTTGCGCTTTGGGGCGTTTCCTGTCGCGGGCGCTAGGCCTACCCACACAAGTGAGGTATCATTTTTATCGGGAGACGTGGGGGAACGCTGTGTGGAAGGAAATTTGTGGCTCCTCTCAGATTCCAGAACTTTCTGCCACAGAAATGTGAGGAACATGTGTTTTTTTATCGAAATTTTGAGGTTTGCAAAGGATTCTGGGTAACAGAACCTTGTCCAAGCCACACAAGTCACCCCATCTTGGATTCCCCTAGGTCTCTAGTTTTCAGAAATGCACAGGTTTGGTAGGTTTCCCTAGGTGGTGGCTGAGCTACATGCCAAAATCTACAGGTAGGCACTTTGCAAAAAACACCTCTGTTTTCCTTCAAAAATTTGGCTGTGTCCACGTTGCGCTTTGGGGCGTTTCCTGTCGCGGGCGCTAGGCCTACCCACACAAGTGAGGTATCATTTTTATCGGGAGACGTGGGGGAACGCTGGGTGGAAGGAAATTTGTGGTTCCTCTCAGATTCCAGAACTTTCTGCCACAGAAATGTGAGGAACATGTGTTTTTTTAGCCAAATTTTGAGGTTTACAAAGGATTCTGGGTAACAGAACCTGGTCGGAGCCACACAAGTCACCCCATCTTGGATTCCCCTAGGTCTCTAGTTTTCAGAAATGCACAGGTTTGGTAGGTTTCCCTAGGTGGCGGCTGAGCTACAGGCCAAAATCTACAGGTAGGCACTTTGCAAAAAACACCTCTGTTTTCCTTCAAAAGTTTGGCTTTGTCCACGTTGCGCTTTGGGGCGTTTCCTGTCGCGGGCGCTAGGCCTACCCACACAAGTGAGGTATCATTTTTATCGGGAGACGTGGGGGAACGCTGGGTGGAAGGAAATTTGTGGTTCCTCTCAGATTCCAAAACTTTCTGCCACAGAAATGTGAGGAACATGTGTTTTTTTAGCCAAACTTTGAGGTTTACAAAGGATTCTGGGTAACAGAACCTGGTCCGAGCCACACAAGTCACCCCATCTTGGATTCACCTAGGTCTCTAGTTTTCAGAAATGCACAGGTTTGGTAGGTTTCCATAGGTGGCGGCTGAGCTACAGGCCAAAATCTACAGGTAGTCACTTTGCAAAAAACACCTCTGTTTTCCTTCAAAAATTTGGCTGTATCCACGTTGCGCTTTGGGGCGTTTCCTGTCGCGGGCGCTAGGCCTACCCACACAAGTGAGGTATCATTTTTATCGGGCGACGTGGGGGAACGCTGGGAGGAAGGAAATTTGTGGCTCCTCTCAGATTCCAGAACTTTCTGCCACAGAAATGTGAGGAACATGTGTTTTTTTAGCCAAATTTTGAGGTTTGCAAAGGATTCTGGGTAACAGAACCTGGTCCAAGCCACACAAGTCACCCCATCTTCGATTCCCCTAGGTCTCTAGTTTTCAGAAATGCACAGGTTTGGTAGGTTTCCCTAGGTGGTGGCTGAGCTACATGCCAAAATCTACAGGTAGGCACTTTGCGAAAAACACCTCTGTTTTCATTCAAAAATTTGGCTGTGTCCACGTTGCGCTTTGGGGCGTTTCCTGTCGCGGGCGCTAGGCCTACCCACACAAGTGAGGTATCATTTTTATCGGGAGACGTGGGGGAACGCTGGGTGGAAGGAAATGTGTGGTTCCTCTCATATTCCAAAATTTTCTGCCACAGAAATGTGAGGAACATGTGTTTTTTTAGCCAAATTTTGAGGTTTACAAAGGATTCTGGGTAACAGAACCTGGTCCGATCCACACAAGTCACCCCATCTTGGATTCCCCTAGGTCTCTAGTTTTCAGAAATGCACAGGTTTGGTAGGTTTCCCTAGGTGGCGGCTAAGCTACAGGCCAAAATCTACAGGTAGGCACTTTGCAAAAAACACCTCTGTTTTCCTTCAAAAGTTTGGCTTTGTCCACGTTGCGCTTTGGGGCGTTTCCTGTCACGGGCGCTAGGCCTACCCACACAAGTGAGGTATCATTTTTATAGGGAGACGTGGGGGAACGCTGGGTGGAAGGAAATTTGTGGTTCCTCTCAGATTCCAGAACTTTCTGCCACAGAAATATGAGGAACATGTGTTTTTTAAGCCAAATTTGGAGGTTTACAAAGGATTCTGGGTAACAGAACCTGGTCCGAGCCACACAAGTCACCCCATCTTGGATTCCCCTAGGTCTCTAGTTTTCAGAAATGCACAGGTTTTGTAGGTTTCCCCAGGTGGCGGCTGAGCTACAGGCCAAAATCTACAGGTAGGCACTTTGCAAAAAACACCTCTGTTTTCCTTCAAAAATTTGGCTGAGTCCACGTTGCGCTTTGGGGCGTTTCCTGTCGCGGGCGCTAGGCCTACCCACACAAGTGAGGTATCATTTTTATCGGGAGACGTGGGGGAACGCTGGGTGGAAGGAAATTTGTGGTTCCTCTCAGATTCCAGAACTTTCTGCCACAGAAATGTGAGGAACATGTGTTTTTTTAGCCAAATTTTGAGGTTTACAAAGGATTCTGGGTAACAGAACCTGGTCCGAGCCACACAAGTCACCCCATCTTGGATTCCCCTAGGTCTCTAGTTTTCAGAAATGCACAGGTTTGGTAGGTTTCCCTAGGTGGTGGCTGAGCTACATGCCAAAATCTACAGGTAGGCACTTTGCAAAAAACACCTCTGTTTTCCTTCAAAAATTTGGCTGTGTCCACGTTGCGCTTTGGGGCGTTTCCTGTCGCGGGCGCTAGGCCTACCCACACAAGTGAGGTATCATTTTTATCGGGAGACGTGGGGGAACGCTGGGTGGAAGGAAATTTGTGGTTCCTCTCAGATTCCAGAACTTTCTGCCACAGAAATGTGAGGAACATGTGTTTTTTTAGCCAAATTTTGAGGTTTACAAAGGATTCTGGGTAACAGAACCTGGTCCGAGCCACACAAGTCACCCCATCTTGGATTCCCCTAGGTCTCTAGTTTTCAGAAATGCACAGGTTTGGTAGGTTTCCCTAGGTGGTGGCTGAGCTACATGCCAAAATCTACAGGTAGG
The DNA here is from genome assembly GCF_031143425.1 of Pleurodeles waltl. NCBI lineage: Eukaryota > Metazoa > Chordata > Amphibia > Caudata > Salamandridae > Pleurodeles > Pleurodeles waltl. The sequence goes on along the minus strand of NC_090442.1, from coordinate 578,760,020 downwards.
CACTTTGCAAAAAACACCTCTGTTTTCCTTCAAAAATTTGGCTGTGTCCACGTTGCGCTTTGGGGCGTTTCCTGTCGCGGGCGCTAGGCCTACCCACACAAGTGAGGTATCATTTTTATCGGGAGACGTGGGGGAACGCTGGGTGGAAGGAAATTTGTGGTTCCTCTCAGATTCCAGAACTTTCTGCCACAGAAATGTGAGGAACATGTGTTTTTTTAGCCAAATTTTGAGGTTTACAAAGGATTCTGGGTAACAGAACCTGGTCCGAGCCACACAAGTCACCCCATCTTGGATTCCCCTAGGTCTCTAGTTTTCAGAAATGCACAGGTTTGGTAGGTTTCCCTAGGTGGCGGCTGAGCTACAGGCCAAAATCTACAGGTAGGCACTTTGCAAAAAACACCTCTGTTTTCCTTCAAAAGTTTGGCTTTGTCCACGTTGCGCTTTGGGGCGTTTCCTGTCGCGGGCGCTAGGCCTACCCACACAAGTGAGGTATCATTTTTATCGGGAGACGTGGGGGAACGCTGGGTGGAAGGAAATTTGTGGTTCCTCTCAGATTCCAGAACTTTCTGCCACAGAAATATGAGGAACATGTGTTTTTTTAGCCAAATTTTGAGGTTTACAAAGGATTCTGGGTAACAGAACCTGGTCCGAGCCACACAAGTCACCCCATCTTGGATTCCCCTAGGTCTCTAGTTTTCAGAAATGCACAGGTTTGGTAGGTTTCCCTAGGTGGCGGCTGGGCTACAGGCCAAAATCTACAGGTAGGCACTTTGCAAAAAACACCTCTGTTTTCCTTCACAAATTTGGCTTTGTCCACGTTGCGCTTTGGGGCGTTTCCTGTCGCGGGCGCTAGGCCTACCCACAGAAGTGAGGTATCATTTTTATCGGGAGACGTGGGGGAACGTTGGGTGGAAGGAAATTTGTGGCTCCTCTCAGATTCCAGAACTTTCTGCCTCAGAAATGTGAGGAACATGTGTTTTTTGATCCAAATTTTGAGGTTTGCAAAGGATTCTGGGTAACAGAACCTGGTCCGAGCCACACAAGTCACCCCATCTTGGATTCCCCTAGGTCTCTAGTTTTCAGAAATGCACAGGTTTGGTAGGTTTCCCTAGGTGGCGGCTGAGCTACAGGCCAAAATCTACAGGTAGGCACTTTGCAAAAAACACCTCTGTTTTCCTTCAAAAATTTGGCTGTGTCCACGTTGCGCTTTGGGGCGTTTCCTGTCGCGGGCGCTAGGCCTACCCACACAAGTGAGGTATCATTTTTATCGGGAGACGTGGGGGAACGCTGTGCGGAAGGAAATTTGTGGCTCCTCTCAGATTCCAGAACTTTCTGCCACAGAAATGTGAGGAACATGTGTTTTTTTATCAAAATTTTGAGGTTTGCAAAGGATTCTGGGTAACAGAACCTTGTCCAAGCCACACAAGTCACCCCATCTTGGATTCCCCTAGGTCTCTAGTTTTCAGAAATGCACAGGTTTGGTAGGTTTCCCTAGGTGGTGGCTGAGCTACATGCCAAAATCTACAGGTAGGCACTTTGCAAAAAACACCTCTGTTTTCCTTCAAAAATTTGGCTGTGTCCACGTTGCGCTTTGGGGCGTTTCCTGTTTCGGGCGCTAGGCCTACCCACACAAGTGAGGTATCATTTTTATCGGGAGACGTGGGGGAACGCTGGGTGGAAGGAAATTTGTGGTTCCTCTCTGATTCCAGAACTTTCTGCCACAGAAATGTGAGGAACATGTGTTTTTTTAGCCAAATTTTGAGGTTTACAAATGATTCTGGGTAACAGAACCTGGTCGGAGCCACACAAGTCACCCCATCTTGGATTCCCCTAGGTCTCTAGTTTTCAGAAATGCACAGGTTTGGTAGGTTTCCCTAGATGGCGGCTGAGCTACAGGCCAAAATCTACAGGTAGGCACTTTGCAAAAAACACCTCTGTTTTCCTTCAAAAGTTTGGCTTTGTCCACGTTGCGCTTTGGGGCGTTTCCTGTCGCGGGCGCTAGGCCTACCCACACAAGTGAGGTATCATTTTTATCGGGAGACGTGGGGGAACGCTGGGTGGAAGGAAATTTGTGGTTCCTCTCAGATTCCAGAACTTTCTGCCACAGAAATATGAGGAACATGTGTTTTTTAAGCCAAATTTGGAGGTTTACAAAGGATTCTGGGTAACAGAACCTGGTCCGAGCCACACAAGTCACCCCATCTTGGATTCCCCTAGGTCTCTAGTTTTCAGAAATGCACAGGTTTTGTAGGTTTCCCCAGGTGGCGGCTGAGCTACAGGCCAAAATCTACAGGTAGGCACTTTGCAAAAAACACCTCTGTTTTCCTTCAAAAATTTGGCTGAGTCCACGTTGCGCTTTGGGGCGTTTCCTGTCGCGGGCGCTAGGCCTACCCACACAAGTGAGGTATCATTTTTATCGGGAGACGTGGGGGAACGCTGGGTGGAAGGAAATGTGTGGTTCCTCTCATATTCCAGAACTTTCTGCCACAGAAATATGAGGAACATGTGTTTTTTTAGCCAAATTTTGAGGTTTGCAAAGGATTCTGGGTAACAGAACCTGGTCCGAGCCACACAAGTCACCCCATCTTGGATTCCCCTAGGTCTCTAGTTTTCAGAAATGCACAGGTTTGGTAGGTTTCCCTAGGTGGCGGCTGAGCTACAGGCCAAAATCTACAGGTAGGCACTTTGCAAAAAACACCTCTGTTTTCCTTCAAAAATTTGGCTGTGTCCACGTTGCGCTTTGGGGCGTTTCCTGTCGCGGGCGCTAGGCCTACCCACACAAGTGAGGTATCATTTTTATCGGGAGACGTGGGGGAACGCTGGGTGGAAGGAAATTTGTGGCTCCTCTCAGATTCCAGAACTTTCTGCCACAGAAATGTGAGGAACATGTATTTTTTTAGCCAAATTTTGAGGTTTGCAAAGGATTCTGGGTAACAGAACCTGGTCCAAGCCACACAAGTCACCCCATCTTGGATTCCCCTAGGTCTCTAGTTTTCAGAAATGCACAGGTTTGGTAGATTTCCCTAGGTGGTGGCTGAGCTACATGCCAAAATCTACAGGTAGGCACTTTGCAAAAAACACCTCTGTTTTCCTTCAAAAATTTGGCTGTGTCCACGTTGCGCTTTGGGGCGTTTCCTGTCGCGGGCGCTAGGCCTACCCACACAAGTGAGGTATCATTTTTATCGGGAGACGTGGGGGAACGCTGGGTGGAAGGAAATTTGTGGTTCCTCTCAGATTCCAGAACTTTCTGCCACAGAAATGTGAGGAACATGTGTTTTTTTAGCCAAATTTTGAGGTTTACAAAGGATTCTGGGTAACAGAACCTGGTCCGAGCCACACAAGTCACCCCATCTTGGATTCCCCTAGGTCTCTAGTTTTCAGAAATGCACAGGTTTGGTAGGTTTCCCTAGGTGGCGGCTGAGCTACAGGCCAAAATCTACAGGTAGGCACTTTGCAAAAAACACCTCTGTTTTCCTTCAAAAGTTTGGCTTTGTCCACGTTGCGCTTTGGGGCGTTTCCTGTCGCGGGCGCTAGGCCTACCCACACAAGTGAGGTATCATTTTTATCGGGAGACGTGGGGGAACGCTGGGTGGAAGGAAATTTGTGGTTCCTCTCAGATTCCAGAACTTTCTGCCACAGAAATGTGAGGAACATGTGTTTTTTTAGCCAAATTTTGAGGTTTACAAAGGATTCTGGGTAACAGAACCTGGTCCGAGCCACACAAGTCACCCCATCTTGGATTCCCCTAGGTCTCTAGTTTTCAGAAATGCACAGGTTTGGTAGGTTTCCCTAGGTGGCGGCTGGGCTACAGGCCAAAATCTACAGGTAGGCACTTTGCAAAAAACACCTCTGTTTTCCTTCACAAATTTGGCTTTGTCCACGTTGCGCTTTGGGGCGTTTCCTGTCGCGGGCGCTAGGCCTACCCACACAAGTGAGGTATCATTTTTATCGGGAGACGTGGGGGAACGCTGGGTGGAAGGAAATTTGTGGCTCCTCTCAGATTCCAGAACTTTCTGCCTCAGAAATGTGAGGAACATGTGTTTTTTTATCAAAATTTTGAGGTTTGCAAAGGATTCTGGGTAACAGAACCTGGTCCGAGCCACACAAGTCACCCCATCTTGGATTCCCCTAGGTCTCTAGTTTTCAGAAATGCACAGGTTTGGTAGGTTTCCCTAGGTGGCGGCTGAGCTACAGGCCAAAATCTACAGGTAGGCACTTTGCAAAAAACACCTCTGTTTTCCTTCAAAAATTTGGCTGTGTCCACGTTGCGCTTTGGGGCGTTTCCTGTCGCGGGCGCTAGGCCTACCCACACAAGTGAGGTATCATTTTTATCGGGAGACGTGGGGGAACGCTGTGCGGAAGTAAATTTGTGGCTCCTCTCAGATTCCAGAACTTTCTGCCACAGAAATGTGAGGAACATGTGTTTTTTTATCAAAATTTTGAGGTTTGCAAAGGATTCTGGGTAACAGAACCTTGTCCAAGCCACACAAGTCACCCCATCTTGGATTCCCCTAGGTCTCTAGTTTTCAGAAATGCACAGGTTTGGTAGGTTTCCCTAGGTGGTGGCTGAGCTACATGCCAAAATCTACAGGTAGGCACTTTGCAAAAAACACCTCTGTTTTCCTTCAAAAATTTGGCTGTGTCCACGTTGCGCTTTGGGGCGTTTCCTGTTTCGGGCGCTAGGCCTACCCACACAAGTGAGGTATCATTTTTATCGGGAGACGTGGGGGAACGCTGGGTGGAAGGAAATTTGTGGTTCCTCTCTGATTCCAGAACTTTCTGCCACAGAAATGTGAGGAACATGTGTTTTTTTAGCCAAATTTTGAGGTTTACAAAGGATTCTGGGTAACAGAACCTGGTCGGAGCCACACAAGTCACCCCATCTTGGATTCCCCTAGGTCTCTAGTTTTCAGAAATGCACAGGTTTGGTAGGTTTCCCTAGATGGCGGCTGAGCTACAGGCCAAAATCTACAGGTAGGCACTTTGCAAAAAACACCTCTGTTTTCCTTCAAAAGTTTGGCTTTGTCCACGTTGCGCTTTGGGGCGTTTCCTGTCGCGGGCGCTAGGCCTACCCACACAAGTGAGGTATCATTTTTATCGGGAGACGTGGGGGAACGCTGGGTGGAAGGAAATTTGTGGTTCCTCTCAGATTCCAAAACTTTCTGCCACAGAAATGTGAGGAACATGTGTTTTTTTAGCCAAATTTTGAGGCTTACAAAGGATTCTGGGTAACAGAACCTGGTGCGAGCCACACAAGTCACCCCATCTTGGATTCCCCTAGGTCTCTAGTTTTCAGAAATGCACAGGTTTGGTAGGTTTCCCTAGGTGGCGGCTGAGCTACAGGCCAAAATCTACAGGTAGGCACTTTGCAAAAAACACCTCTGTTTTCCTTCAAAAATTTGGCTGTATCCACGTTGCGCTTTGGGGCGTTTCCTGTCGTGGGCGCTAGGCCTACCCACACAAGTGAGGTATCATTTTTATCGGGAGACGTGGGGGAACGCTGGGAGGAAGGAAATTTGTGGCTCCTCTCAGATTCCAGAACTTTCTGCCACAGAAATGTGAGGAACATGTGTTTTTTTAGCCAAATTTTGAGGTTTGCAAAGGATTCTGGGTAACAGAACCTGGTCCAAGCCACACAAGTCACCCCATCTTTAATTCCCCTAGGTCTCTAGTTTTCAGAAATGCACAGGTTTGGTAGGTTTCCCTAGGTGGCGGCTAAGCTAAAGGCCAAAATCTACAGGTAGGCACTTTGCAAAAAACACCTCTGTTTTCCTTCAAAAGTTTGGCTTTGTCCACGTTGCGCTTTGGGGCGTTTCCTGTCGCGGGCGCTAGGCCTACCCACACAAGTGAGGTATCATTTTTATCGGGAGACGTGGGGGAACGCTGGGTGGAAGGAAATTTGTGGTTCCTCTCAGATTTCAAAACTTTCTGCCACAGAAATGTGAGGAACATGTGTTTTTTTAGCCAAATTTTGAGGTTTACAAAGGATTCTGGGTAACAGAACCTGGTCGGAGCCACACAAGTCACCCCATCTTGGATTCCCCTAGGTCTCTAGTTTTCAGAAATGCACAGGTTTGGTAGGTTTCCCTAGATGGCGGCTGAGCTACAGGCCAAAATCTACAGGTAGGCACTTTGCAAAAAACACCTCTGTTTTCCTTCAAAAGTTTGGCTTTGTCCACGTTGCGCTTTGGGGCGTTTCCTGTCGCGGGCGCTAGGCCTACCCACACAAGTGAGGTATCATTTTTATCGGAAGACGTGGGGGAACGCTGGGTGGAAGGAAATTTGTGGTTCCTCTCAGATTCCAGAACTTTCTGCCACAGAAATATGAGGAACATGTGTTTTTTAAGCCAAATTTGGAGGTTTACAAAGGATTCTGGGTAACAGAACCTGGTCCGAGCCACACAAGTCACCCCATCTTGGATTCCCCTAGGTCTCTAGTTTTCAGAAATGCACAGGTTTTGTAGGTTTCCCCAGGTGGCGGCTGAGCTACAGGCCAAAATCTACAGGTAGGCACTTTGCAAAAAACACCTCTGTTTTCCTTCAAAAATTTGGCTGAGTCCACGTTGCGCTTTGGGGCGTTTCCTGTCGCGGGCGCTAGGCCTACCCACACAAGTGAGGTATCATTTTTATCGGGAGACGTGGGGGAACGCTGGGTGGAAGGAAATGTGTGGTTCCTCTCATATTCCAGAACTTTCTGCCACAGAAATATGAGGAACATGTGTTTTTTTAGCCAAATTTTGAGGTTTGCAAAGGATTCTGGGTAACAGAACCTGGTCCAAGCCACACAAGTCACCCCATCTTGGATTCCCCTAGGTCTCTAGTTTTCAGAAATGCACAGGTTTGGTAGATTTCCCTAGGTGGTGGCTGAGCTACATGCCAAAATCTACAGGTAGGCACTTTGCAAAAAACACCTCTGTTTTCCTTCAAAAATTTGGCTGTGTCCACGTTGCGCTTTGGGGCGTTTCCTGTCGCGGGCGCTAGGCCTACCCACACAAGTGAGGTATCATTTTTATCGGGAGACGTGGGGGAACGCTGGGTGGAAGGAAATTTGTGGTTCCTCTCAGATTCCAGAACTTTCTGCCACAGAAATGTGAGGAACATGTGTTTTTTTAGCCAAATTTTGAGGTTTACAAAGGATTCTGGGTAACAGAACCTGGTCCGAGCCACACAAGTCACCCCATCTTGGATTCCCCTAGGTCTCTAGTTTTCAGAAATGCACAGGTTTGGTAGGTTTCCCTAGGTGGCGGCTGAGCTACAGGCCAAAATCTACAGGTAGGCACTTTGCAAAAAACACCTCTGTTTTCCTTCAAAAGTTTGGCTTTGTCCACGTTGCGCTTTGGGGCGTTTCCTGTCGCGGGCGCTAGGCCTACCCACACAAGTGAGGTATCATTTTTATCGGGAGACGTGGGGGAACGCTGGGTGGAAGGAAATTTGTGGTTCCTCTCAGATTCCAGAACTTTCTGCCACAGAAATGTGAGGAACATGTGTTTTTTTAGCCAAATTTTGAGGTTTACAAAGGATTCTGGGTAACAGAACCTGGTCCGAGCCACACAAGTCACCCCATCTTGGATTCCCCTAGGTCTCTAGTTTTCAGAAATGCACAGGTTTGGTAGGTTTCCCTAGGTGGCGGCTGGGCTACAGGCCAAAATCTACAGTTAGGCACTTTGCAAAAAACACCTCTGTTTTCCTTCACAAATTTGGCTTTGTCCACGTTGCGCTTTGGGGCGTTTCCTGTCGCGGGCGCTAGGCCTACCCACACAAGTGAGGTATCATTTTTATTGGGAGACGTGGGGGAACGCTGGGTGGAAGGAAATTTGTGGCTCCTCTCAGATTCCAGAACTTTATGCCTCAGAAATGTGAGGAACATGTGTTTTTTTATCAAAATTTTGAGGTTTGCAAAGGATTCTGGGTAACAGAACCTGGTCCGAGCCACACAAGTCACCCCATCTTGGATTCCCGTAGGTCTCTAGTTTTCAGAAATGCACAGGTTTGGTAGGTTTCCCTAGGTGGCGGCTGAGCTACAGGCCAAAATCTACAGGTAGGCACTTTGCAAAAAACACCTCTGTTTTCCTTCAAAAATTTGGCTGTGTCCACGTTGCGCTTTGGGGCGTTTCCTGTCGCGGGCGCTAGGCCTACCCACACAAGTGAGGTATCATTTTTATCGGGAGACGTGGGGGAACGCTGTGCGGAAGGAAATTTGTGGCTCCTCTCAGATTCCTGAACTTTCTGCCACAGAAATGTGAGGAACATGTGTTTTTTTATCAAAATTTTGAGGTTTGCAAAGGATTCTGGGTAACAGAACCTTGTCCAAGCCACACAAGTCACCCCATCTTGGATTCCCCTAGGTCTCTAGTTTTCAGAAATGCACAGGTTTGGTAGGTTTCCCTAGGTGGTGGCTGAGCTACATGCCAAAATCTACAGGTAGGCACTTTGCAAAAAACACCTCTGTTTTCCTTCAAAAATTTGGCTGTGTCCACGTTGCGCTTTGGGGCGTTTCCTGTTTCGGGCGCTAGGCCTACCCACACAAGTGAGGTATCATTTTTATCGGGAGACGTGGGGGAACGCTGGGTGGAAGGAAATTTGTGGTTCCTCTCTGATTCCAGAACTTTCTGCCACAGAAATGTGAGGAACAAGTGTTTTTTTAGCCAAATTTTGAGGTTTACAAAGGATTCTGGGTAACAGAACCTGGTCGGAGCCACACAAGTCACCCCATCTTGGATTCCCCTAGGTCTCTAGTTTTCAGAAATGCACAGGTTTGGTAGGTTTCCCTAGATGGCGGCTGAGCTACAGGCCAAAATCTACAGGTAGGCACTTTGCAAAAAACACCTCTGTTTTCCTTCAAAAGTTTGGCTTTGTCCACGTTGCGCTTTGGGGCGTTTCCTGTCGCGGGCGCTAGGCCTACCCACACAAGTGAGGTATCATTTTTATCGGGAGACGTGGGGGAACGCTGGGTGGAAGGAAATTTGTGGTTCCTCTCAGATTCCAAAACTTTCTGCCACAGAAATGTGAGGAACATGTGTTTTTTTAGCCAAATTTTGAGGCTTACAAAGGATTCTGGGTAACAGAACCTGGTCCGAGCCACACAAGTCACCCCATCTTGGATTCCCCTAGGTCTCTAGTTTTCAGAAATGCACAGGTTTGGTAGGTTTCCCTAGGTGGCGGCTGAGCTACAGGCCAAAATCTACAGGTAGGCACTTTGCAAAAAACACCTCTGTTTTCCTTCAAAAATTTGGCTGTATCCACGTTGCGCTTTGGGGCGTTTCCTGTCGTGGGCGCTAGGCCTACCCACACAAGTGAGGTATCATTTTTATCGGGAGACGTGGGGGAACGCTGGGAGGAAGGAAATTTGTGGCTCCTCTCAGATTCCAGAACTTTCTGCCACAGAAATGTGAGGAACATGTGTTTTTTTAGCCAAATTTTGAGGTTTGCAAAGGATTCTGGGTAACAGAACCTGGTCCAAGCCACACAAGTCACCCCATCTTTAATTCCCCTAGGTCTCTAGTTTTCAGAAATGCACAGGTTTGGTAGGTTTCCCTAGGTGGTGGCTGAGCTACATGCCAAAATCTACAGGTAGGCACTTTGCAAAAAACACCTCTGTTTTCATTCAAAAATTTGGCTGTGTCCACGTTGCGCTTTGGGGCGTTTCCTGTCGCGGGCGCTAGGCCTACCCACACAAGTGAGGTATCATTTTTATCGGGAGACGTGGGGGAACGCTGGGTGGAAGGAAATGTGTGGTTCCTCTCATATTCCAAAACTTTCTGCCACAGAAATGTGAGGAACATGTGTTTTTTTAGCCAAATTTTGAGGTTTACAAAGGATTCTGGGTAACAGAACCTGGTCCGAGCCACACAAGTCACCCCATCTTGGATTCCCCTAGGTCTCTAGTTTTCAGAAATGCACAGGTTTGGTAGGTTTCCCTAGGTGGCGGCTAAGCTAAAGGCCAAAATCTACAGGTAGGCACTTTGCAAAAAACACCTCTGTTTTCCTTCAAAAGTTTGGCTTTGTCCACGTTGCGCTTTGGGGCGTTTCCTGTCGCGGGCGCTAGGCCTACCCACACAAGTGAGGTATCATTTTTATCGGGAGACGTGGGGGAACGCTGGGTGGAAGGAAATTTGTGGTTCCTCTCAGATTTCAAAACTTTCTGCCACAGAAATGTGAGGAACATGTGTTTTTTTAGCCAAATTTTGAGGTTTACAAAGGATTCTGGTAACAGAACCTGGTCCGAGCCACACAAGTCACCCCATCTTGGATTCCCCTAGGTCTCTAGTTTTCCGAAATGCACAGGTTTGGTAGGTTTCCCTAGGTGGCGGCTGAGCTACAGGCCAAAATCTACAGGTAGGCACTTTGCAAAAAACACCTCTGTTTTCCTTCAAAAATTTGGCTGTGTCCACGTTGCGCTTTGGGGCGTTTCCTGTCGCGGGCGCTAGGCCTACCCACACAAGTGAGGTATCATTTTTATCGGGAGACGTGGGGGAACGCTGTGCGGAAGGAAATTTGTGGCTCCTCTCAGATTCCAGAACTTTCTGCCACAGAAATATGAGGAACATGTGTTTTTTTATCAAAATTTTGAGTTTTGCAAAGGATTCTGGGTAACAGAACCTTGTCCAAGCCACACAAGTCACCCCATCTTGGATTCCCCTAGGTCTCTAGTTTTCAGAAATGCACAGGTTTGGTAGGTTTCCCTAGGTGGTGGCTGAGCTACATGCCAAAATCTACAGGTAGGCACTTTGCAAAAAACACCTCTGTTTTCCTTCAAAAATTTGGCTGTGTCCACGTTGCGCTTTGGGGCGTTTCCTGTTTCGGGCGCTAGGCCTACCCACACAAGTGAGGTATCATTTTTATCGGAGACGTGGGGGAACGCTGCGTGGAAGGAAATTTGTGGTTCCTCTCAGATTCCAGAACTTTCTGCCACAGAAATGTGAGGAACATGTGTTTTTTTAGCCAAATTTTGAGGTTTACAAAGGATTCTGGGTAACAGAACCTGGTCCGAGCCACACAAGTCACCCCATCTTGGATTCCCCTAGGTCTCTAGTTTTCAGAAATGCACAGGTTTGGTAGGTTTCCCTAGGTGGCGGCTGAGCTACAGGCCAAAATCTACAGGTAGGCACTTTGCAAAAAACACCTCTGTTTTCCTTCAAAAGTTTGGCTTTGTCCACGTTGCGCTTTGGGGCGTTTCCTGTCGCGGGCGCTAGGCCTACCCACACAAGTGAGGTATCATTTTTATCGGGAGACGTGGGGGAACGCTGGGTGGAAGGAAATTTGTGGTTCCTCTCAGATTCCAGAACTTTCTGCCACAGAAATGTGAGGAACATGTGTTTTTTTAGCCAAATTTTGAGGTTTACAAAGGATTCTGGGTAACAGAACCTGGTCCGAGCCACACAAGTCACCCCATCTTGGATTCCCCTAGGTCTCTAGTTTTCAGAAATGCACAGGTTTGGTAGGTTTCCCTAGGTGGCGGCTGGGCTACAGGCCAAAATCTACAGTTAGGCACTTTGCAAAAAACACCTCTGTTTTCCTTCACAAATTTGGCTTTGTCCACGTTGCGCTTTGGGGCGTTTCCTGTCGCGGGCGCTAGGCCTACCCACACAAGTGAGGTATCATTTTTATTGGGAGACGTGGGGGAACGATGGGTGGAAGGAAATTTGTGGCTCCTCTCAGATTCCAGAACTTTCTGCCTCAGAAATGTGAGGAACATGTGTTTTTTTATCAAAATTTTGAGGTTTGCAAAGGATTCTGGGTAACAGAACCTGGTCCGAGCCACACAAGTCACCCCATCTTGGATTCCCCTAGGTCTCTAGTTTTCAGAAATGCACAGGTTTGGTAGGTTTCCCTAGGTGGCGGCTGAGCTACAGGCCAAAATCTACAGGTAGGCACTTTGCAAAAAACACCTCTGTTTTCCTTCAAAAGTTTGGCTTTGTCCACGTTGCGCTTTGGGGCGTTTCCTGTCGCGGGCGCTAGGCCTACCCACACAAGTGAGGTATCATTTTTATCGGGAGACGTGGGGGAACGCTGGGTGGAAGGAAATTTGTGGTTCCTCTCAGATTCCAGAACTTTCTGCCACAGAAATATGAGGAACATGTGTTTTTTAAGCCAAATTTGGAGGTTTACAAAGGATTCTGGGTAACAGAACCTGGTCCGAGCCACACAAGTCACCCCATCTTGGATTCCCCTAGGTCTCTAGTTTTCAGAAATGCACAGGTTTTGTAGGTTTCCCCAGGTGGCGGCTGAGCTACAGGCCAAAATCTACAGGTAGGCACTTTGCAAAAAACACCTCTGTTTTCCTTCAAAAATTTGGCTGAGTCCACATTGCGCTTTGGGGCGTTTCCTGTTGCGGGCGCTAGGCCTACCCACACAAGTGAGGTATCATTTTTATCGGGAGACGTGGGGGAACGCTGGGTGGAAGGAAATGTGTGGTTCCTCTCATATTCCAGAACTTTCTGCCACAGAAATATGAGGAACATGTGTTTTTTTAGCCAAATTTTGAGGTTTGCAAAGGATTCTGGGTAACAGAACCTGGTCCAAGCCACACAAGTCACCCCATCTTGGATTCCCCTAGGTCTCTAGTTTTCAGAAATGCACAGGTTTGGTAGATTTCCCTAGGTGGTGGCTGAGCTACATGCCAAAATCTACAGGTAGGCACTTTGCAAAAAACACCTCTGTTTTCCTTCAAAAATTTGGCTGTGTCCACGTTGCGCTTTGGGGCGTTTCCTGTCGCGGGCGCTAGGCCTACCCACACAAGTGAGGTATCATTTTTATCGGGAGACGTGGGGGAACGCTGGGTGGAAGGAAATTTGTGGTTCCTCTCAGATTCCAGAACTTTCTGCCACAGAAATGTGAGGAACATGTGTTTTTTTAGCCAAATTTTGAGGTTTACAAAGGATTCTGGGTAACAGAACCTGGTCCGAGCCACACAAGTCACCCCATCTTGGATTCCCCTAGGTCTCTAGTTTTCAGAAATGCACAGGTTTGGTAGGTTTCCCTAGGTGGCGGCTGAGCTACAGGCCAAAATCTACAGGTAGGCACTTTGCAAAAAACACCTCTGTTTTCCTTCAAAAGTTTGGCTTTGTCCACGTTGCGCTTTGGGGCGTTTCCTGTCGCGGGCGCTAGGCCTACCCACACAAGTGAGGTATCATTTTTATCGGGAGACGTGGGGGAACGCTGGGTGGAAGGAAATTTGTGGTTCCTCTCAGATTCCAGAACTTTCTGCCACAGAAATGTGAGGAACATGTGTTTTTTTAGCCAAATTTTGAGGTTTACAAAGGATTCTGGGTAACAGAACCTGGTCCGAGCCACACAAGTCACCCCATCTTGGATTCCCCTAGGTCTCTAGTTTTCAGAAATGCACAGGTTTGGTAGGTTTCCCTAGGTGGCGGCTGGGCTACAGGCCAAAATCTACAGTTAGGCACTTTGCAAAAAACACCTCTGTTTTCCTTCACAAATTTGGCTTTGTCCACGTTGCGCTTTGGGGCGTTTCCTGTCGCGGGCGCTAGGCCTACCCACACAAGTGAGGTATCATTTTTATTGGGAGACGTGGGGGAACGCTGGGTGGAAGGAAATTTGTGGCTCCTCTCAGATTCCAGAACTTTATGCCTCAGAAATGTGAGGAACATGTGTTTTTTTATCAAAATTTTGAGGTTTGCAAAGGATTCTGGGTAACAGAACCTGGTCCGAGCCACACAAGTCACCCCATCTTGGATTCCCCTAGGTCTCTAGTTTTCAGAAATGCACAGGTTTGGTAGGTTTCCCTAGGTGGCGGCTGAGCTACAGGCCAAAATCTACAGGTAGGCACTTTGCAAAAAACACCTCTGTTTTCCTTCAAAAATTTGGCTGTGTCCACGTTGCGCTTTGGGGCGTTTCCTGTCGCAGGCGCTAGGCCTACCCACACAAGTGAGGTATCTTTTTTATCGGGAGACGTGGGGGAACGCTGTGCGGAAGGAAATTTGTGGCTCCTCTCAGATTCCTGAACTTTCTGCCACAGAAATGTGAGGAACATGTGTTTTTTTATCAAAATTTTGAGGTTTGCAAAGGATTCTGGGTAACAGAACCTTGTCCAAGCCACACAAGTCACCCCATCTTGGATTCCCCTAGGTCTCTAGTTTTCAGAAATGCACAGGTTTGGTAGGTTTCCCTAGGTGGTGGCTGAGCTACATGCCAAAATCTACAGGTAGGCACTTTGCAAAAAACACCTCTGTTTTCCTTCAAAAATTTGGCTGTGTCCACGTTGCGCTTTGGGGCGTTTCCTGTTTCGGGCGCTAGGCCTACCCACACAAGTGAGGTATCATTTTTATCGGGAGACGTGGGGGAACGCTGGGTGGAAGGAAATTTGTGGTTCCTCTCTGATTCCAGAACTTTCTGCCACAGAAATGTGAGGAACAAGTGTTTTTTTAGCCAAATTTTGAGGTTTACAAAGGATTCTGGGTAACAGAACCTGGTCGGAGCCACACAAGTCACCCCATCTTGGATTCCCCTAGGTCTCTAGTTTTCAGAAATGCACAGGTTTGGTAGGTTTCCCTAGATGGCGGCTGAGCTACAGGCCAAAATCTACAGGTAGGCACTTTGCAAAAAACACCTCTGTTTTCCTTCAAAAGTTTGGCTTTGTCCACGTTGCGCTTTGGGGCGTTTCCTGTCGCGGGCGCTAGGCCTACCCACACAAGTGAGGTATCATTTTTATCGGGAGACGTGGGGGAACGCTGGGTGGAAGGAAATTTGTGGTTCCTCTCAGATTCCAAAACTTTCTGCCACAGAAATGTGAGGAACATGTGTTTTTTTAGCCAAATTTTGAGGCTTACAAAGGATTCTGGGTAACAGAACCTGGTCCGAGCCACACAAGTCACCCCATCTTGGATTCCCCTAGGTCTCTAGTTTTCAGAAATGCACAGGTTTGGTAGGTTTCCCTAGGTGGCGGCTGAGCTACAGGCCAAAATCTACAGGTAGGCACTTTGCAAAAAACACCTCTGTTTTCCTTCAAAAATTTGGCTGTATCCACGTTGCGCTTTGGGGCGTTTCCTGTCGTGGGCGCTAGGCCTACCCACACAAGTGAGGTATCATTTTTATCGGGAGACGTGGGGGAACGCTGGGAGGAAGGAAATTTGTGGCTCCTCTCAGATTCCAGAACTTTCTGCCACAGAAATGTGAGGAACATGTGTTTTTTTAGCCAAATTTTGAGGTTTGCAAAGGATTCTGGGTAACAGAACCTGGTCCAAGCCACACAAGTCACCCCATCTTTAATTCCCCTAGGTCTCTAGTTTTCAGAAATGCACAGGTTTGGTAGGTTTCCCTAGGTGGTGGCTGAGCTACATGCCAAAATCTACAGGTAGGCACTTTGCAAAAAACACCTCTGTTTTCATTCAAAAATTTGGCTGTGTCCACGTTGCGCTTTGGGGCGTTTCCTGTCGCGGGCGCTAGGCCTACCCACACAAGTGAGGTATCATTTTTATCGGGAGACGTGGGGGAACGCTGGGTGGAAGGAAATGTGTGGTTCCTCTCATATTCCAAAACTTTCTGCCACAGAAATGTGAGGAACATGTGTTTTTTTAGCCAAATTTTGAGGTTTACAAAGGATTCTGGGTAACAGAACCTGGTCCGAGCCACACAAGTCACCCCATCTTGGATTCCCCTAGGTCTCTAGTTTTCAGAAATGCACAGGTTTGGTAGGTTTCCCTAGGTGGCGGCTAAGCTAAAGGCCAAAATCTACAGGTAGGCACTTTGCAAAAAACACCTCTGTTTTCCTTCAAAAGTTTGGCTTTGTCCACGTTGCGCTTTGGGGCGTTTCCTGTCGCGGGCGCTAGGCCTACCCACACAAGTGAGGTATCATTTTTATCGGGAGACGTGGGGGAACGCTGGGTGGAAGGAAATTTGTGGTTCCTCTCAGATTTCAAAACTTTCTGCCACAGAAATGTGAGGAACATGTGTTTTTTTAGCCAAATTTTGAGGTTTACAAAGGATTCTGGTAACAGAACCTGGTCCGAGCCACACAAGTCACCCCATCTTGGATTCCCCTAGGTCTCTAGTTTTCCGAAATGCACAGGTTTGGTAGGTTTCCCTAGGTGGCGGCTGAGCTACAGGCCAAAATCTACAGGTAGGCACTTTGCAAAAAACACCTCTGTTTTCCTTCAAAAATTTGGCTGTGTCCACGTTGCGCTTTGGGGCGTTTCCTGTCGCGGGCGCTAGGCCTACCCACACAAGTGAGGTATCATTTTTATCGGGAGACGTGGGGGAACGCTGTGCGGAAGGAAATTTGTGGCTCCTCTCAGATTCCAGAACTTTCTGCCACAGAAATGTGAGGAACATGTGTTTTTTTAGCCAAATTTTGAGTTTTGCAAAGGATTCTGGGTAACAGAACCTTGTCCAAGCCACACAAGTCACCCCATCTTGGATTCCCCTAGGTCTCTAGTTTTCAGAAATGCACAGGTTTGGTAGGTTTCCCTAGGTGGTGGCTGAGCTACATGCCAAAATCTACAGGTAGGCACTTTGCAAAAAACACCTCTGTTTTCCTTCAAAAATTTGGCTGTGTCCACGTTGCGCTTTGGGGCGTTTCCTGTTTCGGGCGCTAGGCCTACCCACACAAGTGAGGTATCATTTTTATCGGAGACGTGGGGGAACGCTGGGTGGAAGGAAATTTGTGGTTCCTCTCAGATTCCAGAACTTTCTGCCACAGAAATGTGAGGAACATGTGTTTTTTTAGCCAAATTTTGAGGTTTACAAAGGATTCTGGGTAACAGAACCTGGTCCGAGCCACACAAGTCACCCCATCTTGGATTCCCCTAGGTCTCTAGTTTTCAGAAATGCACAGGTTTGGTAGGTTTCCCTAGGTGGCGGCTGAGCTACAGGCCAAAATCTACAGGTAGGCACTTTGCAAAAAACACCTCTGTTTTCCTTCAAAAGTTTGGCTTTGTCCACGTTGCGCTTTGGGGCGTTTCCTGTCGCGGGCGCTAGGCCTACCCACACAAGTGAGGTATCATTTTTATCGGGAGACGTGGGGGAACGCTGGGTGGAAGGAAATTTGTGGTTCCTCTCAGATTCCAGAACTTTCTGCCACAGAAATGTGAGGAACATGTGTTTTTTTAGCCAAATTTTGAGGTTTACAAAGGATTCTGGGTAACAGAACCTGGTCCGAGCCACACAAGTCACCCCATCTTGGATTCCCCTAGGTCTCTAGTTTTCAGAAATGCACAGGTTTGGTAGGTTTCCCTAGGTGGCGGCTGGGCTACAGGCCAAAATCTACAGTTAGGCACTTTGCAAAAAACACCTCTGTTTTCCTTCACAAATTTGGCTTTGTCCACGTTGCGCTTTGGGGCGTTTCCTGTCGCGGGCGCTAGGCCTACCCACACAAGTGAGGTATCATTTTTATTGGGAGACGTGGGGGAACGATGGGTGGAAGGAAATTTGTGGCTCCTCTCAGATTCCAGAACTTTCTGCCTCAGAAATGTGAGGAACATGTGTTTTTTTATCAAAATTTTGAGGTTTGCAAAGGATTCTGGGTAACAGAACCTGGTCCGAGCCACACAAGTCACCCCATCTTGGATTCCCCTAGGTCTCTAGTTTTCAGAAATGCACAGGTTTGGTAGGTTTCCCTAGGTGGCGGCTGAGCTACAGGCCAAAATCTACAGGTAGGCACTTTGCAAAAAACACCTCTGTTTTCCTTCAAAAATTTGGCTGTGTCCACGTTGCGCTTTGGGGCGTTTCCTGTCGCGGGCGCTAGGCCTACCCACACAAGTGAGGTATCATTTTTATCGGGAGACGTGGGGGAACGCTGTGCGGAAGGAAATTTGTGGCTCCTCTCAGATTCCAGAACTTTCTGCCACAGAAATGTGAGGAACATGTGTTTTTTTATCAAAATTTTGAGGTTTGCAAAGGATTCTGGGTAACAGAACCTTGTCCAAGCCACACAAGTCACCCCATCTTGGATTCCCCTAGGTCTCTAGTTTTCAGAAATGCACAGGTTTGGTAGGTTTCCCTAGGTGGTGGCTGAGCTACATGCCAAAATCTACAGGTAGGCACTTTGCAAAAAACACCTCTGTTTTCCTTCACAAATTTGGCTGTGTCCACGTTGCGCTTTGGGGCGTTTCCTGTTTCGGGCGCTAGGCCTACCCACACAAGTGAGGTATCATTTTTATCGGGAGACGTGGGGGAACGCTGGGTGGAAGGAAATTTGTGGTTCCTCTCTGATTCCAGAACTTTCTGCCACAGAAATGTGAGGAACATGTGTTTTTTTAGCCAAATTTTGAGGTTTACAAAGGATTCTGGGTAACAGAACCTGGTCGGAGCCACACAAGTCACCCCATCTTGGATTCCCCTAGGTCTCTAGTTTTCAGAAATGCACAGGTTTGGTAGGTTTCCCTAGATGGCGGCTGAGCTACAGGCCAAAATCTACAGGTAGGCACTTTGCAAAAAACACCTCTGTTTTCCTTCAAAAGTTTGGCTTTGTCCACGTTGCGCTTTGGGGCGTTTCCTGTCGCGGGCGCTAGGCCTACCCACACAAGTGAGGTATCATTTTTATCGGGAGACGTGGGGGAACGCTGGGTGGAAGGAAATTTGTGGTTCCTCTCAGATTCCAAAACTTTCTGCCACAGAAATGTGAGGAACATGTGTTTTTTTAGCCAAATTTTGAGGCTTACAAAGGATTCTGGGTAACAGAACCTGGTCCGAGCCACACAAGTCACCCCATCTTGGATTCCCCTAGGTCTCTAGTTTTCAGAAATGCACAGGTTTGGTAGGTTTCCCTAGGTGGCGGCTGAGCTACAGGCCAAAATCTACAGGTAGGCACTTTGCAAAAAACACCTCTGTTTTCCTTCAAAAATTTGGCTGTATCCACGTTGCGCTTTGGGGCGTTTCCTGTCGTGGGCGCTAGGCCTACCCACACAAGTGAGGTATCATTTTTATCGGGAGACGTGGGGGAACGCTGGGAGGAAGGAAATTTGTGGCTCCTCTCAGATTCCAGAACTTTCTGCCACAGAAATGTGAGGAACATGTTTTTTTTTAGCCAAATTTTGAGGTTTGCAAAGGATTCTGGGTAACAGAACCTGGTCCAAGCCACACAAGTCACCCCATCTTTAATTCCCCTAGGTCTCTAGTTTTCAGAAATGCACAGGTTTGGTAGGTTTCCCTAGGTGGTGGCTGAGCTACATGCCAAAATCTACAGGTAGGCACTTTGCAAAAAACACCTCTGTTTTCATTCAAAAATTTGGCTGTGTCCACGTTGCGCTTTGGGGCGTTTCCTGTCGCGGGCGCTAGGCCTACCCACACAAGTGAGGTATCATTTTTATCGGGAGACGTGGGGGAACGCTGGGTGGAAGGAAATGTGTGGTTCCTCTCATATTCCAAAACTTTCTGCCACAGAAATGTGAGGAACATGTGTTTTTTTAGCCAAATTTTGAGGTTTACAAAGGATTCTGGGTAACAGAACCTGGTCCGAGCCACACAAGTCACCCCATCTTGGATTCCCCTAGGTCTCTAGTTTTCAGAAATGCACAGGTTTGGTAGGTTTCCCTAGGTGGCGGCTAAGCTAAAGGCCAAAATCTACAGGTAGGCACTTTGCAAAAAACACCTCTGTTTTCCTTCAAAAGTTTGGCTTTGTCCACGTTGCGCTTTGGGGCGTTTCCTGTCGCGGGCGCTAGGCCTACCCACACAAGTGAGGTATCATTTTTATCGGGAGACGTGGGGGAACGCTGGGTGGAAGGAAATTTGTGGTTCCTCTCAGATTTCAAAACTTTCTGCCACAGAAATGTGAGGAACATGTGTTTTTTTAGCCAAATTTTGAGGTTTACAAAGGATTCTGGTAACAGAACCTGGTCCGAGCCACACAAGTCACCCCATCTTGGATTCCCCTAGGTCTCTAGTTTTCCGAAATGCACAGGTTTGGTAGGTTTCCCTAGGTGGCGGCTGAGCTACAGGCCAAAATCTACAGGTAGGCACTTTGCAAAAAACACCTCTGTTTTCCTTCAAAAATTTGGCTGTGTCCACGTTGCGCTTTGGGGCGTTTCCTGTCGCGGGCGCTAGGCCTACCCACACAAGTGAGGTATCATTTTTATCGGGAGACGTGGGGGAACGCTGTGCGGAAGGAAATTTGTGGCTCCTCTCAGATTCCAGAACTTTCTGCCACAGAAATGTGAGGAACATGTGTTTTTTTATCAAAATTTTGAGTTTTGCAAAGGATTCTGGGTAACAGAACCTTGTCCAAGCCACACAAGTCACCCCATCTTGGATTCCCCTAGGTCTCTAGTTTTCAGAAATGCACAGGTTTGGTAGGTTTCCCTAGGTGGTGGCTGAGCTACATGCCAAAATCTACAGGTAGGCACTTTGCAAAAAACACCTCTGTTTTCCTTCAAAAATTTGGCTGTGTCCACGTTGCGCTTTGGGGCGTTTCCTGTTTCGGGCGCTAGGCCTACCCACACAAGTGAGGTATCATTTTTATCGGGAGACGTGGGGGAACGCTGGGTGGAAGGAAATTTGTGGTTCCTCTCAGATTCCAGAACTTTCTGCCACAGAAATGTGAGGAACATGTGTTTTTTTAGCCAAATTTTGAGGTTTACAAAGGATTCTGGGTAACAGAACCTGGTCGGAGCCACACAAGTCACCCCATCTTGGATTCCCCTAGGTCTCTAGTTTTCAGAAATGCACAGGTTTGGTAGGTTTCCCTAGGTGGCGGCTGAGCTACAGGCCAAAATCTACAGGTAGGCACTTTGCAAAAAACACCTCTGTTTTCCTTCAAAAATTTGGCTGTATCCACGTTGCGCTTTGGGGCGTTTCCTGTCGTGGGCGCTAGGCCTACCCACACAAGTGAGGTATCATTTTTATCGGGAGATGTGGGGGAACGCTGGGAGGAAGGAAATTTGTGGCTCCTCTCAGATTCCAGAACTTTCTGCCACAGAAATGTGAGGAACATGTGTTTTTTTAGCCAAATTTTGAGGTTTGCAAAGGATTCTGGGTAACAGAACCTGGTCCAAGCCACACAAGTCACCCCATCTTGGATTCCCCTAGGTCTCTAGTTTTCAGAAATGCACAGGTTTGGTAGGTTTCCCTAGGTGGTGGCTGAGCTACATGCCAAAATCTACAGGTAGGCACTTTGCAAAAAACACCTCTGTTTTCATTCAAAAATTTGGCTGTGTCCACGTTGCGCTTTGGGGCGTTTCCTGTCGCGGGCGCTAGGCCTACCCACACAAGTGAGGTATCATTTTTATCGGGAGACGTGGGGGAACGCTGGGTGGAAGGAAATGTGTGGTTCCTCTCATATTCCAAAACTTTCTGCCACAGAAATGTGAGGAACATGTGTTTTTTTAGCCAAATTTTGAGGTTTACAAAGGATTCTGGGTAACAGAACCTGGTCCGAGCCACACAAGTCACCCCATCTTGGATTCCCCTAGGTCTCTAGTTTTCAGAAATGCACAGGTTTGGTAGGTTAACCTAGGTGGCGGCTGAGCTACAGGCCAAAATCTACAGGTAGGCACTTTGCAAAAAACACCTCTGTTTTCCTTCAAAAATTTGGCTGTGTCCACGTTGCGCTTTGGGGCGTTTCCTGTCGCGGGCGCTAGGCCTACCCACACAAGTGAGGTATCATTTTTATCGGGAGACGTGGGGGAACGCTGTGCGGAAGGAAATTTGTGGCTCCTCTCGGATTCCAGAACTTTCTGCCACAGAAATGTGAGGAACATGTGTTTTTTTATCAAAATTTTGAGGTTTGCAAAGGATTCTGGGTAACAGAACCTTGTCCAAGCCACACAAGTCACCCCATCTTGGATTCCCCTAGGTCTCTAGTTTTCAGAAATGCACAGGTTTGGTAGGTTTCCCTAGATGGCGGCTGAGCTACAGGCCAAAATCTACAGGTAGGCACTTTGCAAAAAACACCTCTGTTTTCCTTCAAAAGTTTGGCTTTGTCCACGTTGCGCTTTGGGGCGTTTCCTGTCGCGGGCGCTAGGCCTACCCACACAAGTGAGGTATCATTTTTATCGGGAGACGTGGGGGAACGCTGGGTGGAAGGAAAATTGTGGTTCCTCTCAGATTCCAAAACTTTCTGCCACAGAAATGTGAGGAACATGTGTTTTTTTAGCCAAATTTTGAGGCTTACAAAGGATTCTGGGTAACAGAACCTGGTCCGAGCCACACAAGTCACCCCATCTTGGATTCCCCTAGGTCTCTAGTTTTCAGAAATGCACAGGTTTGGTAGGTTTCCCTAGGTGGCGGCTGAGCTACAGGCCAAAATCTACAGGTAGGCACTTTGGAAAAAACACCTTTGTTTTCCTTCAAAAATTTGGCTGTATCCACATTGCGCTTTGGGGCGTTTCCTGTCGTGGGCGCTAGGCCTACCCACACAAGTGAGGTATCATTTTTATCGGGAGACGTGGGGGAACGCTGGGAGGAAGGAAATTTGTGGCTCCTCTCAGATTCCAGAACTTTCTGCCACAGAAATGTGAGGAACATGTGTTTTTTTTAGCCAAATTTTGAGGTTTGCAAAGGATTCTGGGTAACAGAACCTGGTCCAAGCCACACAAGTCACCCCATCTTGGATTCCCCTAGGTCTCTAGTTTTCAGAAATGCACAGGTTTGGTAGGTTTCCCTAGGTGGTGGCTGAGCTACATGCCAAAATCTACAGGTAGGCACTTTGCAAAAAACACCTCTGTTTTCATTCAAAAATTTAGCTGTGTCCACGTTGCGCTTTGGGGCGTTTCCTGTCGCGGGCGCTAGGCCTACCCACACAAGTGAGGTATCATTTTTATCGGGAGACGTGGGGGAACGCTGTGCGGAAGGAAATTTGTGGCTCCTCTCAGATTCCAGAACTTTCTGCCACAGAAATGTGAGGAACATGTGTTTTTTTATCGAAATTTTGAGGTTTGCAAAGGATTCTGGGTAACAGAACCTTGTCCAAGCCACACAAGTCACCCCATCTTGGATTCCCCTAGGTCTCTAGTTTTCAGAAATGCACAGGTTTGGTAGGTTTCCCTAGGTGGCGGCTGAGCTACATGCCAAAATCTACAGGTAGGCACTTTGCAAAAAACACCTCTGTTTTCCTTCAAAAATTTGGCTGTGTCCACGTTGCGCTTTGGGGCGTTTCCTGTCGCGGGCGCTAGGCCTACCCACACAAGTGAGGTATCATTTTTATCGGGAGACGTGGGGGAACGCTGTGCGGAAGGAAATTTGTGGCTCCTCTCAGATTCCAGAACTTTCTGCCACAGAAATGTGAGGAACATGTGTTTTTTTATTGAAATTTTGAGGTTTGCAAAGGATTCTGGGTAACAGAACCTTGTCCAAGCCACACAAGTCACCCCATCTTGGATTCCCCTAGGTCTCTAGTTTTCAGAAATGCACAGGTTTGGTAGGTTTCCCTAGGTGGCGGCTGAGCTACATGCCAAAATCTACAGGTAGGCACTTTGCAAAAAACACCTCTGTTTTCCTTCAAAAATTTGGCTGTGTCCACGTTGCGCTTTGGGGCGTTTCCTGTCGCGGGCGCTAGGCCTACCCACACAAGTGAGGTATCATTTTTATCGGGAGACGTGGGGGAACGCTGGGTGGAAGGAAATTTGTGGTTCCTCTCAGATTCCAGAACTTTCTGCCACAGAAATGTGAGGAACATGTGTTTTTTTAGCCAAATTTTGAGCTTTACAAAGTATTCTGGGTAACAGAACCTGGTCGGAGCCACACAAGTCACCCCATCTTGGATTCCCCTAGGTCTCTAGTTTTCAGAAATGCACAGGTTTGGTAGGTTTTCCTAGGTGGCGGCTGAGCTACAGGCCAAAATCTACAGGTAGGCACTTTGCAAAAAACACCTCTGTTTTCCTTCAAAAATTTGGCTGTATCCACGTTGCGCTTTGGGGCGTTTCCTGTCGCGGGCGCTAGGCCTACCCACACAAGTGAGGTATCATTTTTATCGGGAGACGTGGGGGAACACTGGGAGGAAGGAAATTTGTGGCTCCTCTCAGATTCCAGAACTTTCTGCCACAGAAATGTGAGGAATATGTGTTTTTTTAGCCAAATTTTGAGGTTTACAAAGGATTCTGGGTAACAGAACCTGGTCGGAGCCACACAAGTCACCCCATCTTGGATTCCCCTACGTCTCTAGTTTTCAGAAATGCACAGGTTTGGTAGGTTTTCCTAGGTGTCCGCTGAGCTACAGGCCAAAATCTACAGGTAGGCACTTTGCAAAAAACACCTCTGTTTTCCTTCAAAAGTTTGGCTTTGTCCACGTTGCGCTTTGGGGCGTTTCCTGTCGCGGGTGCTAGGCCTTACCCACACAAGTGAGGTATCATTTTTATCGGGAGACGTGGGGGAACGCTGGGTGGAAGGAAATTTGTGGTTCCTCTCAGATTCCAAAACTTTCTGCCACAGAAATGTGAGGAACATGTGTTTTTTTAGCCAAATTTTGAGGTTTACAAAGGATTCTGGGTAACAGAACCTGGTCCGAGCCACACAAGTCACCCCATCTTGGATTCCCCTAGGTCTCTAGTTTTCAGAAATGCACAGGTTTGGTAGGTTTCCCTAGGTGGCGGCTGAGCTACAGGCCAAAATCTACAGGTAGGCACTTTGCAAAAAACACCTCGGTTTTCCTTGAAAAATTTGGCTGTATCCACGTTGCGCTTTGGGGCGTTTCCTGTCGCGGGCGCTAGGCCTACCCACACAAGTGAGGTATCATTTTTATCGGGAGACGTGGGGGAACGCTGGGTGGAAGGAAATTTGTGGTTCCTCTCAGATTTCAGAACTTTCTGCCACAGAAATATGAGGAACATGTGTTTTTTTAGCCAAATTTGGAGGTTTACAAAGGATTCTGGGTAACAGAACCTGGTCCGAGCCACACAAGTCACCCCATCTTGGATTCCCCTAGGTCTCTAGTTTTCAGAAATGCACAGGGTTGGTAGGTTTCCCCAGGTGGCGGCTGAGCTACAGGCCAAAATCTACAGGTAGGCACTTTGCAAAAAACACCTCTGTTTTCCTTCAAAAATTTGGCTGTGTCCACGTTGCGCTTTGGGGCGTTTCCTGTCGCGGGCGCTAGGCCTACCCACACAAGTGAGGTATCATTTTTATCAGGAGACGTGGGGGAACGCTGGGTGGAAGGAAATGTGTGGTTCCTCTCATATTCCAGAACTTTCTGCCACAGAAATGTGAGGAACATGTGTTTTTTTAGCCAAATTTTGAGGTTTACAATGGATTCTGGGTAACAGTACCTGGTCCGAGCCACACAAGTCACCCGATCTTGGATTCCCCTAGGTCTCTAGTTTTCAGAAATGCACAGGTTTGGTAGGTTTCCCTAGGTGGCGGCTAAGCTACAGGCCAAAATCTACAGGTAGGCACTTTGCAAAAAACACCTCTGTTTTCCTTCAAAAGTTTGGCTTTGTCCACGTTGCGCTTTGGGGCGTTTCCTGTCGCGGGCGCTAGGCCTACCCACACAAGGGAGGTATCATTTTTACCGGGAGACGTGGGGGAACGCTGGGTGGAAGGAAATTTGTGGCTCCTCTCAGATTCCAGAACTTTCTGACACAGAAATGTGAGGAACATGTGTTTTTTTATCAAAATTTTGAGGTTTGCAAAGGATTCTGGGTAACAGAACCTTGTCCAAGCCACACAAGTCACCCCATCTTGGATTCCCCTAGGTCTCTAGTTTTCAGAAATGCACAGGTTTGGTAGGTTTCCCTAGGTGGTGGCTGAGCTACATGCCAAAATCTACAGGTAGGCACTTTGCAAAAAACAGCTCTGTTTTCCTTCAAAAATTTGGCTGTGTCCACGTTGCGCTTTGGGGAGTTTCCTGTCGCGGGCGCTAGGCCTACCCACACAAGTGAGGTATCATTTTTATCGGGAGACGTGGGGGAACGCTGGGTAGAAGGAAATTTGTGGTTCCTCTCAGATTCCAGAACTTTCTGCCACAGAAATGTGAGGAACATGTGTTTTTTTAGCCAAATTTGGAGGTTTACAAAGGATTCTGGGTAACAGAACCTGGTCGGAGCCACACAAGTCACCCCATCTTGGATTCCCCTAGGTCTCTAGTTTTCAGAAATGCACAGGTTTGGTAGGTTTCCCTAGGTGGCGGCTGAGCTACAGGCCAAAATCTACAGGTAGGCACTTTGCAAAAAACACCTCTGTTTTCCTTCAAAAGTTTGGCTTTGTCCACGTTGCGCTTTGGGGCGTTTCCTGTCGCGGGCGCTAGGCCTACCCACACAAGTGAGGTATCATTTTTATCGGGAGACGTGGGGGAACGCTGGGTGGAAGGAAATTTGTGGTTCCTCTCAGATTCCAAAACTTTCTGCCACAGAAATGTGAGGAACATGTGTTTTTTTAGCCAAATTTTGAGGCTTACAAAGGATTCTGGGTAACAGAACCTGGTCCAAGCCACACAAGTCACCCCATCTTGGATTCCCCTAGGTCTCTAGTTTTCAGAAATGCACAGGTTTGGTAGGTTTCCCTAGGTGGCGGCTGAGCTACATGCTAAAATCTACAGGTAGGCACTTTGCAAAAAACACCTCTGTTTTCATT
Organism: Pleurodeles waltl; assembly: GCF_031143425.1. Classification (NCBI taxonomy): domain Eukaryota; kingdom Metazoa; phylum Chordata; class Amphibia; order Caudata; family Salamandridae; genus Pleurodeles; species Pleurodeles waltl. The sequence continues at coordinate 578,733,566 of NC_090442.1, read as the reverse complement.
CAAAAATTTGGCTGTGTCCACGTTGCGCTTTGGGGCGTTTCCTGTCGCGGGCGCTAGGCCTACCCACACAAGTGAGGTATCATTTTTATCGGGAGACGTGGGGGAACGCTGGGTGGAAGGAAATGTGTGGTTCCTCTCATATTCCAAAACTTTCTGCCACAGAAATGTGAGGAACATGTGTTTTTTTAGCCAAATTTTGAGGTTTACAAAGGATTCTGGGTAACAGAACCTGGTCGGAGCCACACAAGTCACCCCATCTTGGATTCCCCTAGGTCTCTAGTTTTCAGAAATGCACAGGTTTGGTAGGTTTCCCTAGGTGGCGGCTAAGCTAAAGGCCAAAATCTACAGGTAGGCACTTTGCAAAAAACACCTCTGTTTTCCTTCAAAAGTTTGGCTTTGTCCACGTTGCGCTTTGGGGCGTTTCCTGTCGCGGGCGCTAGGCCTACCCACACAAGTGAGGTATCATTTTTATCGGGAGACGTGGGGGAACGCTGGGTGGAAGGAAATTTGTGGTTCCTCTCAGATTTCAAAACTTTCTGCCACAGAAATGTGAGGAACATGTGTTTTTTTAGCCAAATTTTGAGGTTTACAAAGGATTCTGGGTAACAGAACCTGGTCCGAGCCACACAAGTCACCCCATCTTGGATTCCCCTAGGTCTCTAGTTTTCCGAAATGCACAGGTTTGGTAGGTTTCCCTAGGTGGCGGCTGAGCTACAGGCCAAAATCTACAGGTAGGCACTTTGCAAAAAACACCTCTGTTTTCCTTCAAAAATTTGGCTGTGTCCACGTTGCGCTTTGGGGCGTTTCCTGTCGCGGGCGCTAGGCCTAACCACACAAGTGAGGTATCATTTTTATCGGGAGACGTGGGGGAACGCTGTGCGGAAGGAAATTTGTGGCTCCTCTCAGATTCCAGAACTTTCTGCCACAGAAATGTGAGGAACATGTGTTTTTTTATCAAAATTTTGAGTTTTGCAAAGGATTCTGGGTAACAGAACCTTGTCCAAGCCACACAAGTCACCCCATCTTGGATTCCCCTAGGTCTCTAGTTTTCAGAAATGCACAGGTTTGGTAGGTTTCCCTAGGTGGTGGCTGAGCTACATGCCAAAATCTACAGGTAGGCACTTTGCAAAAAACACCTCTGTTTTCCTTCAAAAATTTGGCTGTGTCCACGTTGCGCTTTGGGGCGTTTCCTGTTTCGGGCGCTAGGCCTACCCACACAAGTGAGGTATCATTTTTATCGGGAGACGTGGGGGAACGCTGGGTGGAAGGAAATTTGTGGTTCCTCTCAGATTCCAGAACTTTCTGCCACAGAAATGTGAGGAACATGTGTTTTTTTAGCCAAATTTTGAGGTTTACAAAGGATTCTGGGTAACAGAACCTGGTCGGAGCCACACAAGTCACCCCATCTTGGATTCCCCTAGGTCTCTAGTTTTCAGAAATGCACAGGTTTGGTAGGTTTCCCTAGGTGGCGGCTGAGCTACAGGCCAAAATCTACAGGTAGGCACTTTGCAAAAAACACCTCTGTTTTCCTTCAAAAATTTGGCTGTATCCACGTTGCGCTTTGGGGCGTTTCCTGTCGTGGGCGCTAGGCCTACCCACACAAGTGAGGTATCATTTTTATCGGGAGACGTGGGGGAACGCTGGGAGGAAGGAAATTTGTGGCTCCTCTCAGATTCCAGAACTTTCTGCCACAGAAATGTGAGGAACATGTGTTTTTTTAGCCAAATTTTGAGGTTTGCAAAGGATTCTGGGTAACAGAACCTGGTCCAAGCCACACAAGTCACCCCATCTTGGATTCCCCTAGGTCTCTAGTTTTCAGAAATGCACAGGTTTGGTAGGTTTCCCTAGGTGGTGGCTGAGCTACATGCCAAAATCTACAGGTAGGCACTTTGCAAAAAACACCTCTGTTTTCATTCAAAAATTTGGCTGTGTCCACGTTGCGCTTTGGGGCGTTTCCTGTCGCGGGCGGTAGGCCTACCCACACAAGTGAGGTATCATTTTTATCGGGAGACGTGGGGGAACGCTGGGTGGAAGGAAATGTGTGGTTCCTCTCATATTCCAAAACTTTCTGCCACAGAAATGTGAGGAACATGTGTTTTTTTAGCCAAATTTTGAGGTTTACAAAGGATTCTGGGTAACAGAACCTGGTCCGAGCCACACAAGTCACCCCATTTTGGATTCCCCTAGGTCTCTAGTTTTCAGAAATGCACAGGTTTGGTAGGTTTCCCTAGGTGGCGGCTAAGCTAAAGGCCAAAATCTACAGGTAGGCACTTTGCAAAAAACACCTCTGTTTTCCTTCAAAAGTTTGGCTTTGTCCACGTTGCGCTTTGGGGGGTTTCCTGTCGCGGGCGCTAGGCCTACCCACACAAGTGAGGTATAATTTTTATCGGGAGACGTGGGGGAACGCTGGGTGGAAGGAAATTTGTGGTTCCTCTCAGATTCCAAAACTTTCTGCCACAGAAATGTGAGGAACATGTGTTTTTTTAGCCAAATTTTGAGGTTTACAAAGGATTCTGGGTAACAGAACCTGGTCCGAGCCACACAAGTCACCCCATCTTGGATTCCCCTAGGTCTCTAGTTTTCAGAAATGCACAGGTTTGGTAGGTTAACCTAGGTGGCGGCTGAGCTACAGGCCAAAATCTACAGGTAGGCACTTTGCAAAAAACACCTCTGTTTTCCTTCAAAAATTTGGCTGTGTCCACGTTGCGCTTTGGGGCGTTTCCTGTCACGGGCGCTAGGCCTACCCACACAAGTGAGGTATCATTTTTATCGGGAGACGTGGGGGAACGCTGTGCGGAAGGAAATTTGTGGCTCCTCTCAGATTCCAGAACTTTCTGCCACAGAAATGTGAGGAACATGTGTTTTTTTATCAAAATTTTGAGGTTTGCAAAGGATTCTGGGTAACAGAACCTTGTCCAAGCCACACAAGTCACCCCATCTTGGATTCCCCTAGGTCTCTAGTTTTCAGAAATGCACAGGTTTGGTAGGTTTCCCTAGATGGCGGCTGAGCTACAGGCCAAAATCTACAGGTAGGCACTTTGCAAAAAACACCACTGTTTTCCTTCAAAAGTTTGGCTTTGTCCACGTTGCGCTTTGGGGCGTTTCCTGTCGCGGGCGCTAGGCCTACCCACACAAGTGAGGTATCATTTTTATCGGGAGACGTGGGAGAACGCTGGGTGGAAGGAAAATTGTGGTTCCTCTCAGATTCCAAAACTTTCTGCCACAGAAATATGAGGAACATGTGTTTTTTTAGCCAAATTTTGAGGCTTACAAAGGATTCTGGGTAACAGAACCTGGTCCGAGCCACACAAGTCACCCCATCTTGGATTCCCCTAGGTCTCTAGTTTTCAGAAATGCACAGGTTTGGTAGGTTTCCCTAGGTGGCGGCTGAGCTACAGGCCAAAATCTACAGGTAGGCACTTTGCAAAAAACACCTTTGTTTTCCTTCAAAAATTTGGCTGTATCCACGTTGCGCTTTGGGGCGTTTCCTGTCGTGGGCGATAGGCCTACCCACACAAGTGAGGTATCATTTTTATCGGGAGACGTGGGGGAACGCTGGGAGGAAGGAAATTTGTGGCTCCTCTCAGATTCCAGAACTTTCTGCCACAGAAATGTGAGGAACATGTGTTTTTTTAGCCAAATTTTGAGGTTTGCAAAGGATTCTGGGTAACAGAACCTGGTCCAAGCCACACAAGTCACCCCATCTTGGATTCCCCTAGGTCTCTAGTTTTCAGAAATGCACAGGTTTGGTAGGTTTCCCTAGGTGGTGGCTGAGCTACATGCCAAAATCTACAGGTAGGCACTTTGCAAAAAACACCTCTGTTTTCATTCAAAAATTTGGCTGTGTCCACGTTGCGCTTTGGGGCGTTTCCTGTCGCGGGCGCTAGGCCTACCCACACAAGTGAGGTATCATTTTTATCGGGAGACGTGGGGGAACGCTGGGTGGAAGGAAATTTGTGGTTCCTCTCAGATTCCAAAACTTTCTGCCACAGAAATGTGAGGAACATGTGTTTTTTTAGCCAAATTTTGAGGTTTACAAAGGATTCTGGGTAACAGAACCTGGTCCGAGCCACACAAGTCACCCCATCTTGGATTCCCCTAGGTCTCTAGTTTTCAGAAATGCACAGGTTTGGTAGGTTTCCCTAGGTGGCGGCTGAGCTACAGGCCAAAATCTACAGGTAGGCACTTTGCAAAAAACACCTCTGTTTTCCTTCAAAAGTTTGGCTGTGTCCACATTGCGCTTTGGGGCGTTTCCTGTCGCGGGCGCTAGGCCTACCCACACAAGTGAGGTATCATTTTTATCGGGAGACGTGGGGGAACGCTGTGTGGAAGGAAATTTGTGGCTCCTCTCAGATTCCAGAACTTTCTGCCACAGAAATGTGAGGAACATGTGTTTTTTTATCGAAATTTTGAGGTTTGCAAAGGATTCTGGGTAACAGAACCTTGTCCAAGCCACACAAGTCACCCCATCTTGGATTCCCCTAGGTCTCTAGTTTTCAGAAATGCACAGGTTTGGTAGGTTTCCCTAGGTGGCGGCTGAGCTACAGGCCAAAATCTACAGGTAGGCTCTTTGGAAAAAACACCTTTGTTTTCCTTCAAAAATTTGGCTGTATCCACGTTGCGCTTTGGGGCGTTTCCTGTCGTGGGCGCTAGGCCTACCCACACAAGTGAGGTATCATTTTTATCGGGAGACGTGGGGGAACGCTGGGAGGAAGGAAATTTGTGGCTCCTCTCAGATTCCAGAACTTTCTGCCACAGAAATGTGAGGAACATGTGTTTTTTTAGCCAAATTTTGAGGTTTGCAAAGGATTCTGGGTAACAGAACCTGGTCCAAGCCACACAAGTCACCCCATCTTGGATTCCCCTAGGTCTCTAGTTTTCAGAAATGCACAGGTTTGGTAGGTTTCCCTAGGTGGTGGCTGAGCTACATGCCAAAATCTACAGGTAGGCACTTTGCAAAAAACACCTCTGTTTTCATTCAAAAATTTGGCTGTGTCCACGTTGCGCTTTGGGGCGTTTCCTGTCGCGGGCGCTAGGCCTACCCACACAAGTGAGGTATCATTTTTATCGGGAGACGTGGGGGAACGCTGGGTGGAAGGAAATTTGTGGTTCCTCTCAGATTCCAAAACTTTCTGCCACAGAAATGTGAGGAACATGTGTTTTTTTAGCCAAATTTTGAGGTTTACAAAGGATTCTGGGTAACAGAACCTGGTCCGAGCCACACAAGTCACCCCATCTTGGATTCCCCTAGGTCTCTAGTTTTCAGAAATGCACAGGTTTGGTAGGTTTCCCTAGGTGGCGGCTGAGCTACAGGCCAAAATCTACAGGTAGGCACTTTGCAAAAAACACCTCTGTTTTCCTTCAAAAGTTTGGCTGTGTCCACATTGCGCTTTGGGGCGTTTCCTGTCGCGGGCGCTAGGCCTACCCACACAAGTGAGGTATCATTTTTATCGGGAGACGTGGGGGAACGCTGTGTGGAAGGAAATTTGTGGCTCCTCTCAGATTCCAGAACTTTCTGCCACAGAAATGTGAGGAACATGTGTTTTTTTATCGAAATTTTGAGGTTTGCAAAGGATTCTGGGTAACAGAACCTTGTCCAAGCCACACAAGTCACCCCATCTTGGATTCCCCTAGGTCTCTAGTTTTCAGAAATGCACAGGTTTGGTAGGTTTCCCTAGGTGGCGGCTGAGCTACATGCCAAAATCTACAGGTAGGCACTTTGCAAAAAACACCTCTGTTTTCCTTCAAAAATTTGGCTGTGTCCACGTTGCGCTTTGGGGCGTTTCCTGTCGCGGGCGCTAGGCCTACCCACACAAGTGAGGTATCATTTTTATCGGGAGACGTGGGGGAACGCTGGGTGGAAGGAAATTTGTGGTTCCTCTCAGATTCCAGAACTTTCTGCCACAGAAATGTGAGGAACATGTGTTTTTTTAGCCAAATTTTGAGGTTTACAAAGTATTCTGGGAAACAGAACCTGGTCGGAGCCACACAAGTCACCCCATCTTGGATTCCCCTAGGTCTCTAGTTTTCAGAAATGCACAGGTTTGGTAGGTTTTCCTAGGTGGCGGCTGAGCTACAGGCCAAAATCTACAGGTAGGCACTTTGCAAAAAACACCTCTGTTTTCCTTCAAAAATTTGGCTGTGTCCACGTTGCGCTTTGGGGCGTTTCCTGTCGCGGGCGCTAGGCCTACCCACACAAGTGAGGTATCATTTTTATCGGGAGACGTGGGGGAACACTGGGAGGAAGGAAATTTGTGGCTCCTCTCAGATTCCAGAACTTTCTGCCACAGAAATGTGAGGAATATGTGTTTTTTTAGCCAAATTTTGAGGTTTACAAAGGATTCTGAGTAACAGAACCTGGTCGGAGCCACACAAGTCACCCCATCTTGGATTCCCCTACGTCTCTAGTTTTCAGAAATGCACAGGTTTGGTAGGTTTTCCTAGGTGTCCGCTGAGCTACAGGCCAAAATCTACAGGTAGGCACTTTGCAAAAAACACCTCTGTTTTCCTTCAAAAGTTTGGCTTTGTCCACGTTGCGCTTTGGGGCGTTTCCTGTCGCGGGCGCTAGGCCTACCCACACAAGTGAGGTATCATTTTTATCGGGAGACGTGGGGGAACGCTGGGTGGAAGGAAATTTGTGGTTCCTCTCAGATTCCAAAACTTTCTGCCACAGAAATATGAGGAATATGTGTTTTTTTAGCCAAATTTGGAGGTTTACAAAGGATTCTGGGTAACAGAACCTGGTCCGAGCCACACAAGTCACCCCATCTTGGATTCCCCTAGGTCTCTAGTTTTCAGAAATGCACAGGTTTGGTAGGTTTCCCCAGGTGGCGGCTGAGCTACAGGCCAAAATCTACAGGTAGGCACTTTGCAAAAAACACCTCTGTTTTCCTTCAAAAATTTGGCTGTGTCCACGTTGCGCTTTGGGGCGTTTCCTGTCGCGGGCGCTAGGCCTACCCACACAAGTGAGGTATCATTTTTATCGGGAGACGTGGGGGAACGCTGGGTGGAAGGAAATGTGTGGTTCCTCTCATATTCCAGAACTTTCTGCCACAGAAATGTGAGGAACATGTGTTTTTTTAGCCAAATTTTGAGGTTTACAATGGATTCTGGGTAACAGAACCTGGTCCGAGCCACACAAGTCACCCCATCTTGGATTCCCCTAGGTCTCTAGTTTTCAGAAATGCACAGGTTTGGTAGGTTTCCCTAGGTGGCGGCTAAGCTACAGGCCAAAATCTACAGGTAGGCACTTTGCAAAAAACACCTCTGTTTTCCTTCAAAAGTTTGGCTTTGTCCACGTTGCGCTTTGGGGCGTTTCCTGTCGCGGGCGCTAGGCCTACCCACACAAGGGAGGTATCATTTTTACCGGGAGACGTGGGGGAACGCTGGGTGGAAGGAAATTTGTGGCTCCTCTCAGATTCCAGAACTTTCTGACACAGAAATGTGAGGAACATGTGTTTTTTTATCAAAATTTTGAGGTTTGCAAAGGATTCTGGGTAACAGAACCTTGTCCAAGCCACACAAGTCACCCCATCTTGGATTCCCCTAGGTCTCTAGTTTTCAGAAATGCACAGGTTTGGTAGGTTTCCCTAGGAGGTGGCTGAGCTACATGCCAAAATCTACAGGTAGGCACTTTGCAAAAAACAGCTCTGTTTTCCTTCAAAAATTTGGCTGTGTCCACGTTGCGCTTTGGGGAGTTTCCTGTCGTGGGCGCTAGGCCTACCCTCACAAGTGAGGTATCATTTTTATCGGGAGACGTGGGGGAACGCTGGGTAGAAGGAAATTTGTGGTTCCTCTCAGATTCCAGAACTTTCTGCCACAGAAATGTGAGGAACATGTGTTTTTTTAGCCAAATTTGGAGGTTTACAAAGGATTCTGGGTAACAGAACCTGGTCGGAGCCACACAAGTCACCCCATCTTGGATTCCCCTAGGTCTCTAGTTTTCAGAAATGCACAGGTTTGGTAGGTTTCCCTAGGTGGCGGCTGAGCTACAGGCCAAAATCTACAGGTAGGCACTTTGCAAAAAACACCTCTGTTTTCCTTCAAAAGTTTGGCTTTGTCCACGTTGCGCTTTGGGGCGTTTCCTGTCGCGGGCGCTAGGCCTACCCACACAAGTGAGGTATCATTTTTATCGGGAGATGTGGGGGAACGCTGGGTGGAAGGAAATTTGTGGTTCCTCTCAGATTCCAGAACTTTCTGCCACAGAAATGTGAGGAACATGTGTTTTTTTAGCCAAATTTTGAGGTTTACAAAGGATTCTGGGTAACAGAACCTGGTCGGAGCCACACAAGTCACCCCATCTTGGATTCCCCTAGGTCTCTAGTTTTCAGAAATGCACAGGTTTGGTAGGTTTTCCTAGGTGGCCGCTGAGCTACAGGCCAAAATCTACAGGTAGGCACTTTGCAAAAAACACCTCTGTTTTCCTTCAAAAGTTTGGCTTTGTCCACGTTGCGCTTTGGGGCGTTTCCTGTCGCAGGCGCTAGGCCTACCCACACAAGTGAGGTATCATTTTTATCGGGAGACGTGGGGGAACGCTGGGTGGAAGGAAATTTGTGGTTCCTCTCAGATTCCAAAACTTTCTGCCACAGAAATGTGAGGAACATGTGTTTTTTTAGCCAAATTTTGAGGTTTACAAAGGATTCTGGGTAACAGAACCTGGTCCGAGCCACACAAGTCACCCCATCTTGGATTCCCCTAGGTCTCTAGTTTTCAGAAATGCACAGGTTTGGTAGGTTTCCCTAGGTGGTGGCTGAGCTACATTCCAAAATCTACAGGTAGGCACTTTGCAAAAAACACCTCTGTTTTCCTTCAAAAATTTGGCTGTGTCCACGTTGCGCTTTGGGGCGTTTCCTGTTTCGGGCGCTAGGCCTACCCACACAAGTGAGGTATCATTTTTATCGGGAGACGTGGGGGAACGCTGGGTGGAAGGAAATTTGTGGTTCCTCTCAGATTCCAGAACTTTCTGCCACAGAAATGTGAGGAACATGTGTTTTTTTAGCCAAATTTTGAGGTTTACAAAGGATTCTGGGTAACAGAACCTGGTCGGAGCCACACAAGTCACCCCATCTTGGATTCCCCTAGGTCTCTAGTTTTCAGAAATGCACAGGTTTGGTAGGTTTCCCTAGGTGGCGGCTGAGCTACAGGCCAAAATCTACAGGTAGGCACTTTGCAAAAAACACCTCTGTTTTCCTTCAAAAATTTGGCTGTATCCACGTTGCGCTTTGGGGCGTTTCCTGTCGTGGGCGCTAGGCCTACCCACACAAGTGAGGTATCATTTTTATCGGGAGACGTGGGGGAACGCTGGGAGGAAGGAAATTTGTGGCTCCTCTCAGATTCCAGAACTTTCTGCCACAGAAATGTGAGGAACATGTGTTTTTTTAGCCAAATTTTGAGGTTTGCAAAGGATTCTGGGTAACAGAACCTGGTCCAAGCCACACAAGTCACCCCATCTTGGATTCCCCTAGGTCTCTAGTTTTCAGAAATGCACAGGTTTGGTAGGTTTCCCTAGGTGGTGGCTGAGCTACATGCCAAAATCTACAGGTAGGCACTTTGCAAAAAACACCTCTGTTTTCATTCAAAAATTTGGCTGTGTCCACGTTGCGCTTTGGGGCGTTTCCTGTCGCGGGCGCTAGGCCTACCCACACAAGTGAGGTATCATTTTTATCGGGAGACGTGGGGGAACGCTGGGTGGAAGGAAATGTGTGGTTCCTCTCATATTCCAAAACTTTCTGCCACAGAAATGTGAGGAACATGTGTTTTTTTAGCCAAATTTTGAGGTTTACAAAGGATTCTGGGTAACAGAACCTGGTCCGAGCCACACAAGTCACCCCATCTTGGATTCCCCTAGGTCTCTAGTTTTCAGAAATGCACAGGTTTGGTAGGTTTCCCTAGGTGGCGGCTAAGCTAAAGGCCAAAATCTACAGGTAGGCACTTTGCAAAAAACACCTCTGTTTTCCTTCAAAAGTTTGGCTTTGTCCACGTTGCGCTTTGGGGGGTTTCCTGTCGCAGGCGCTAGGCCTACCCACACAAGTGAGGTATCATTTTTATCGGGAGACGTGGGGGAACGCTGGGTGGAAGGAAATTTGTGGTTCATCTCAGATTCCAAAACTTTCTGCCACAGAAATGTGAGGAACATGTGTTTTTTTAGCCAAATTTTGAGGTTTACAAAGGATTCTGGGTAACAGAACCTGGTCCGAGCCACACAAGTCACCCCATCTTGGATTCCCCTAGGTCTCTAGTTTTCAGAAATGCACAGGTTTGGTAGGTTAACCTAGGTGGCGGCTGAGCTACAGGCCAAAATCTACAGGTAGGCACTTTGCAAAAAACACCTCTGTTTTCCTTCAAAAATTTGGCTGTGTCCACGTTGCGCTTTGGGGCGTTTCCTGTCACGGGCGCTAGGCCTACCCACACAAGTGAGGTATCATTTTTATCGGGAGACGTGGGGGAACGCTGTGCGGAAGGAAATTTGTGGCTCCTCTCAGATTCCAGAACTTTCTGCCACAGAAATGTGAGGAACATGTGTTTTTTTATCAAAATTTTGAGGTTTGCAAAGGATTCTGGGTAACAGAACCTTGTCCAAGCCACACAAGTCACCCCATCTTGGATTCCCCTAGGTCTCTAGTTTTCAGAAATGCACAGGTTTGGTAGGTTTCCCTAGATGGCGGCTGAGCTACAGGCCAAAATCTACAGGTAGGCACTTTGCAAAAAACACCTCTGTTTTCCTTCAAAAGTTTGGCTTTGTCCACGTTGCGCTTTGGGGCGTTTCCTGTCGCGGGCGCTAGGCCTACCCACACAAGTGAGGTATCATTTTTATCGGGAGACGTGGGGGAACGCTGGGTGGAAGGAAAATTGTGGTTCCTCTCAGATTCCAAAACTTTCTGCCACAGAAATGTGAGGAACATGTGTTTTTTTAGCCAAATTTTGAGGCTTACAAAGGATTCTGGGTAACAGAACCTGGTCCGAGCCACACAAGTCACCCCATCTTGGATTCCCCTAGGTCTCTAGTTTTCAGAAATGCACAGGTTTGGTAGGTTTCCCTAGGTGGCGGCTGAGCTACAGGCCAAAATCTACAGGTAGGCACTTTGGAAAAAACACCTTTGTTTTCCTTCAAAAATTTGGCTGTATCCACGTTGCGCTTTGGGGCGTTTCCTGTCGTGGGCGCTAGGCCTACCCACACAAGTGAGGTATCATTTTTATCGGGAGACGTGGGGGAACGCTGGGAGGAAGGAAATTTGTGGCTCCTCTCAGATTCCAGAACTTTCTGCCACAGAAATGTGAGGAACATGTGTTTTTTTAGCCAAATTTTGAGGTTTGCAAAGGATTCTGGGTAACAGAACCTGGTCCAAGCCACACAAGTCACCCCATCTTGGATTCCCCTAGGTCTCTAGTTTTCAGAAATGCACAGGTTTGGTAGGTTTCCCTAGGTGGTGGCTGAGCTACATGCCAAAATCTACAGGTAGGCACTTTGCAAAAAACACCTCTGTTTTCATTCAAAAATTTGGCTGTGTCCACGTTGCGCTTTGGGGCGTTTCCTGTCGCGGGCGCTAGGCCTACCCACACAAGTGAGGTATCATTTTTATCGGGAGACGTGGGGGAACGCTGGGTGGAAGGAAATTTGTGGTTCCTCTCAGATTCCAAAACTTTCTGCCACAGAAATGTGAGGAACATGTGTTTTTTTAGCCAAATTTTGAGGTTTACAAAGGATTCTGGGTAACAGAACCTGGTCCGAGCCACACAAGTCACCCCATCTTGGATTCCCCTAGGTCTCTAGTTTTCAGAAATGCACAGGTTTGGTAGGTTTCCCTAGGTGGCGGCTGAGCTACAGGCCAAAATCTACAGGTAGGCACTTTGCAAAAAACACCTCTGTTTTCCTTCAAAAGTTTGGCTGTGTCCACATTGCGCTTTGGGGCGTTTCCTGTCGCGGGCGCTAGGCCTACCCACACAAGTGAGGTATCATTTTTATCGGGAGACGTGGGGGAACGCTGTGTGGAAGGAAATTTGTGGCTCCTCTCAGATTCCAGAACTTTCTGCCACAGAAATGTGAGGAACATGTGTTTTTTTATCGAAATTTTGAGGTTTGCAAAGGATTCTGGGTAACAGAACCTTGTCCAAGCCACACAAGTCACCCCATCTTGGATTCCCCTAGGTCTCTAGTTTTCAGAAATGCACAGGTTTGGTAGGTTTCCCTAGGTGGCGGCTGAGCTACAGGCCAAAATCTACAGGTAGGCACTTTGGAAAAAACACCTTTGTTTTCCTTCAAAAATTTGGCTGTATCCACGTTGCGCTTTGGGGCGTTTCCTGTCGTGGGCGCTAGGCCTACCCACACAAGTGAGGTATCATTTTTATCGGGAGACGTGGGGGAACGCTGGGAGGAAGGAAATTTGTGGCTCCTCTCAGATTCCAGAACTTTCTGCCACAGAAATGTGAGGAACATGTGTTTTTTTAGCCAAATTTTGAGGTTTGCAAAGGATTCTGGGTAACAGAACCTGGTCCAAGCCACACAAGTCACCCCATCTTGGATTCCCCTAGGTCTCTAGTTTTCAGAAATGCACAGGTTTGGTAGGTTTCCCTAGGTGGTGGCTGAGCTACATGCCAAAATCTACAGGTAGGCACTTTGCAAAAAACACCTCTGTTTTCATTCAAAAATTTGGCTGTGTCCACGTTGCGCTTTGGGGCGTTTCCTGTCGCGGGCGCTAGGCCTACCCACACAAGTGAGGTATCATTTTTATCGGGAGACGTGGGGGAACGCTGGGTGGAAGGAAATTTGTGGTTCCTCTCAGATTCCAAAACTTTCTGCCACAGAAATGTGAGGAACATGTGTTTTTTTAGCCAAATTTTGAGGTTTACAAAGGATTCTGGGTAACAGAACCTGGTCCGAGCCACACAAGTCACCCCATCTTGGATTCCCCTAGGTCTCTAGTTTTCAGAAATGCACAGGTTTGGTAGGTTTCCCTAGGTGGCGGCTGAGCTACAGGCCAAAATCTACAGGTAGGCACTTTGCAAAAAACACCTCTGTTTTCCTTCAAAAGTTTGGCTGTGTCCACATTGCGCTTTGGGGCGTTTCCTGTCGCGGGCGCTAGGCCTACCCACACAAGTGAGGTATCATTTTTATCGGGAGACGTGGGGGAACGCTGTGTGGAAGGAAATTTGTGGCTCCTCTCAGATTCCAGAACTTTCTGCCACAGAAATGTGAGGAACATGTGTTTTTTTATCGAAATTTTGAGGTTTGCAAAGGATTCTGGGTAACAGAACCTTGTCCAAGCCACACAAGTCACCCCATCTTGGATTCCCCTAGGTCTCTAGTTTTCAGAAATGCACAGGTTTGGTAGGTTTCCCTAGGTGGCGGCTGAGCTACATGCCAAAATCTACAGGTAGGCACTTTGCAAAAAACACCTCTGTTTTCCTTCAAAAATTTGGCTGTGTCCACGTTGCGCTTTGGGGCGTTTCCTGTCGCGGGCGCTAGGCCTACCCACACAAGTGAGGTATCATTTTTATCGGGAGACGTGGGGGAACGCTGGGTGGAAGGAAATTTGTGGTTCCTCTCAGATTCCAGAACTTTCTGCCACAGAAATGTGAGGAACATGTGTTTTTTTAGCCAAATTTTGAGGTTTACAAAGTATTCTGGGTAACAGAACCTGGTCGGAGCCACACAAGTCACCCCATCTTGGATTCCCCTAGGTCTCTAGTTTTCAGAAATGCACAGGTTTGGTAGGTTTTCCTAGGTGGCGGCTGAGCTACAGGCCAAAATCTACAGGTAGGCACTTTGCAAAAAACACCTCTGTTTTCCTTCAAAAATTTGGCTGTATCCACGTTGCGCTTTGGGGCGTTTCCTGTCGCGGGCGCTAGGCCTACCCACACAAGTGAGGTATCATTTTTATCGGGAGACGTGGGGGAACACTGGGAGGAAGGAAATTTGTGGCTCCTCTCAGATTCCAGAACTTTCTGCCACAGAAATGTGAGGAATATGTGTTTTTTTAGCCAAATTTTGAGGTTTACAAAGGATTCTGAGTAACAGAACCTGGTCGGAGCCACACAAGTCACCCCATCTTGGATTCCCCTACGTCTCTAGTTTTCAGAAATGCACAGGTTTGGTAGGTTTTCCTAGGTGTCCGCTGAGCTACAGGCCAAAATCTACAGGTAGGCACTTTGCAAAAAACACCTCTGTTTTCCTTCAAAAGTTTGGCTTTGTCCACGTTGCGCTTTGGGGCGTTTCCTGTCGCGGGCGCTAGGCCTACCCACACAAGTGAGGTATCATTTTTATCGGGAGACGTGGGGGAACGCTGGGTGGAAGGAAATTTGTGGTTCCTCTCAGATTCCAAAACTTTCTGCCACAGAAATGTGAGGAACATGTGTTTTTTTATCGAAATTTTGAGGTTTACAAAGGATTCTGGGTAACAGAACCTGGTCCGAGCCACACAAGTCACCCCATCTTGGATTCCCCTAGGTCTCTAGTTTTCAGAAATGCACAGGTTTGGTAGGTTTCCCTAGGTGGCGGCTGAGCTACAGGCCAAAATCTACAGGTAGGCACTTTGGAAAAAACACCTTTGTTTTCCTTCAAAAATTTGGCTATATCCACGTTGCGCTTTGGGGCGTTTCCTGTCGTGGGCGCTAGGCCTACCCACACAAGTGAGGTATCATTTTTATCGGGAGACGTGGGGGAACGCTGGGAGGAAGGAAATTTGTGGCTCCTCTCAGATTCCAGAACTTTCTGCCACAGAAATGTGAGGAACATGTGTTTTTTTAGCCAAATTTTGAGGTTTGCAAAGGATTCTGGGTAACAGAACCTGGTCCAAGCCACACAAGTCACCCCATCTTGGATTCCCCTAGGTCTCTAGTTTTCAGAAATGCACAGGTTTGGTAGGTTTCCCTAGGTGGTGGCTGAGCTACATGCCAAAATCTACAGGTAGGCACTTTGCAAAAAACACCTCTGTTTTCATTCAAAAATTTGGCTGTGTCCACGTTGCGCTTTGGGGCGTTTCCTGTCGCGGGCGCTAGGCCTACCCACACAAGTGAGGTATCATTTTTATCGGGAGACGTGGGGGAACGCTGGGTGGAAGGAAATTTGTGGTTCCTCTCAGATTCCAAAACTTTCTGCCACAGAAATGTGAGGAACATGTGTTTTTTTAGCCAAATTTTGAGGTTTACAAAGGATTCTGGGTAACAGAACCTGGTCCGAGCCACACAAGTCACCCCATCTTGGATTCCCCTAGGTCTCTAGTTTTCAGAAATGCACAGGTTTGGTAGGTTTCCCTAGGTGGCGGCTGAGCTACAGGCCAAAATCTACAGGTAGGCACTTTGCAAAAAACACCTCTGTTTTCCTTCAAAAGTTTGGCTGTGTCCACATTGCGCTTTGGGGCGTTTCCTGTCGCGGGCGCTAGGCCTACCCACACAAGTGAGGTATCATTTTTATCGGGAGACGTGGGGGAACGCTGTGTGGAAGGAAATTTGTGGCTCCTCTCAGATTCCAGAACTTTCTGCCACAGAAATGTGAGGAACATGTGTTTTTTTATCGAAATTTTGAGGTTTGCAAAGGATTCTGGGTAACAGAACCTTGTCCAAGCCACACAAGTCACCCCATCTTGGATTCCCCTAGGTCTCTAGTTTTCAGAAATGCACAGGTTTGGTAGGTTTCCCTAGGTGGCGGCTGAGCTACATGCCAAAATCTACAGGTAGGCACTTTGCAAAAAACACCTCTGTTTTCCTTCAAAAATTTGGCTGTGTCCACGTTGCGCTTTGGGGCGTTTCCTGTCGCGGGCGCTAGGCCTACCCACACAAGTGAGGTATCATTTTTATCGGGAGACGTGGGGGAACGCTGGGTGGAAGGAAATTTGTGGTTCCTCTCAGATTCCAGAACTTTCTGCCACAGAAATGTGAGGAACATGTGTTTTTTTAGCCAAATTTTGAGGTTTACAAAGTATTCTGGGTAACAGAACCTGGTCGGAGCCACACAAGTCACCCCATCTTGGATTCCCCTAGGTCTCTAGTTTTCAGAAATGCACAGGTTTGGTAGGTTTTCCTAGGTGGCGGCTGAGCTACAGGCCAAAATCTACAGGTAGGCACTTTGCAAAAAACACCTCTGTTTTCCTTCAAAAATTTGGCTGTATCCACGTTGCGCTTTGGGGCGTTTCCTGTCGCGGGCGCTAGGCCTACCCACACAAGTGAGGTATCATTTTTATCGGGAGACGTGGGGGAACACTGGGAGGAAGGAAATTTGTGGCTCCTCTCAGATTCCAGAACTTTCTGCCACAGAAATGTGAGGAATATGTGTTTTTTTAGCCAAATTTTGAGGTTTACAAAGGATTCTGAGTAACAGAACCTGGTCGGAGCCACACAAGTCACCCCATCTTGGATTCCCCTACGTCTCTAGTTTTCAGAAATGCACAGGTTTGGTAGGTTTTCCTAGGTGTCCGCTGAGCTACAGGCCAAAATCTACAGGTAGGCACTTTGCAAAAAACACCTCTGTTTTCCTTCAAAAGTTTGGCTTTGTCCACGTTGCGCTTTGGGGCGTTTCCTGTCGCGGGCGCTAGGCCTACCCACACAAGTGAGGTATCATTTTTATCGGGAGACGTGGGGGAACGCTGGGTGGAAGGAAATTTGTGGTTCCTCTCAGATTCCAAAACTTTCTGCCACAGAAATGTGAGGAACATGTGTTTTTTTAGCCAAATTTTGAGGTTTACAAAGGATTCTGGGTAACAGAACCTGGTCCGAGCCACACAAGTCACCCCATCTTGGATTCCCCTAGGTCTCTAGTTTTCAGAAATGCACAGGTTTGGTAGGTTTCCCTAGGTGGCGGCTGAGCTACAGGCCAAAATCTACAGGTAGGCACTTTGCAAAAAACACCTCGGTTTTCCTTGAAAAATTTGGCTGTATCCACGTTGCGCTTTGGGGCGTTTCCTGTCGCGGGCGCTAGGCCTACCCACACAAGTGAGGTATCATTTTTATCGGGAGACGTGGGGGAACGCTGGGTGGAAGGAAATTTGTGGTTCCTCTCAGATTTCAGAACTTTCTGCCACAGAAATATGAGGAACATGTGTTTTTTTAGCCAAATTTGGAGGTTTACAAAGGATTCTGGGTAACAGAACCTGGTCCGAGCCACACAAGTCACCCCATCTTGGATTCCCCTAGGTCTCTAGTTTTCAGAAATGCACAGGTTTGGTAGGTTTCCCCAGGTGGCGGCTGAGCTACAGGCCAAAATCTACAGGTAGGCACTTTGCAAAAAACACCTCTGTTTTCCTTCAAAAGTTTGGCTTTGTCCACGTTGCGCTTTGGGGCGTTTCCTGTCGCGGGCGCTAGGCCTACCCACACAAGTGAGGTATCATTTTAATCGGGAGACGTGGGGGAACGCTGGGTGGAAGGAAATTTGTGGTTCCTCTCAGATTCCAGAACTTTCTGCCACAGAAATGTGAGGAACATGTGTTTTTTTAGCCAAATTTTGAGGTTTACAAAGGATTCTGGGTAACAGAACCTGGTCGGAGCCACACAAGTCACCCCATCTTGGATTCCCCTAGGTCTCTAGTTTTCAGAAATGCACAGGTTTGGTAGGTTTTCCTAGGTGGCCGCTGAGCTACAGGCCAAAATCTACAGGTAGGCACTTTGCAAAAAACACCTCTGTTTTCCTTCAAAAGTTTGGCTTTGTCCACGTTGCGCTTTGGGGCGTTTCCTGTCGCAGGCGCTAGGCCTACCCACACAAGTGAGGTATCATTTTTATCGGGAGACGTGGGGGAACGCTGGGTGGAAGGAAATTTGTGGTTCCTCTCAGATTCCAAAACTTTCTGCCACAGAAATGTGAGGAACATGTGTTTTTTTAGCCAAATTTTGAGGTTTACAAAGGATTCTGGGTAACAGAACCTGGTCCGAGCCACACAAGTCACCCCATCTTGGATTCCCCTAGGTCTCTAGTTTTCAGAAATGCACAGGTTTGGTAGGTTTCCCTAGGTGGCGGCTGAGCTACAGGCCAAAATCTACAGGTAGGCACTTTGCAAAAAACACCTCGGTTTTCCTTCAAAAATGTGGCTGTATCCACGTTGCGCTTTGGGGCGTTTCCTGTCGCGGGCGCTAGGCCTACCCACACAAGTGAGGTATCATTTTTATCGGGAGACGTGGGGGAACGCTGGGTGGAAGGAAATTTGTGGTTCCTCTCAGATTTCAGAACTTTCTGCCACAGAAATATGAGGAACATGTGTTTTTTTGCCAAATTTGGAGGTTTACAAAGGATTCTGGGTAACAGAACCTGGTCCGAGCCACACAAGTCACCCCATCTTGGATTCCCCTAGGTCTCTAGTTTTCAGAAATGCACAGGTTTGGTAGGTTTCCCCAGGTGGCGGCTGAGCTACAGGCCAAAATCTACAGGTATGCACTTTGCAAAAAACACCTCTGTTTTCCTTAAAAAATTTGGCTGTGTCCACGTTGCGCTTTGGGGCGTTTCCTGTCGCGGGCGCTAGGCCTACCCACACAAGTGAGGTATCATTTTTATCGGGAGACGTGGGGGAACGCTGGGTGGAAGGAAATGTGTGGTTCCTCTCATATTCCAGAACTTTCTGCCACAGAAATGTGAGGAACATGTGTTTTTTTAGCCAAATTTTGAGGTTTACAAAGGATTCTGGGTAACAGAACCTGGTCCGAGCCACACAAGTCACCCCATCTTGGATTCCCCTAGGTCTCTAGTTTTCAGAAATGCACAGGTTTGGTAGGTTTCCCTAGGTGGCGGCTGAGCTACAGGCCAAAATCTACAGGTAGGCACTTTGGAAAAAACACCTTTGTTTTCCTTCAAAAATTTGGCTGTATCCACGTTGCGCTTTGGGGCGTTTCCTGTCGTGGGCGCTAGGCCTACCCACACAAGTGAGGTATCATTTTTATCGGGAGACGTGGGGGAACGCTGGGAGGAAGGAAATTTGTGGCTCCTCTCAGATTCCAGAACTTTCTGCCACAGAAATGTGAGGAACATGTGTTTTTTTAGCCAAATTTTGAGGTTTGCAAAGGATTCTGGGTAACAGAACCTGGTCCAAGCCACACAAGTCACCCCATCTTGGATTCCCCTAGGTCTCTAGTTTTCAGAAATGCACAGGTTTGGTAGGTTTCCCTAGGTGGTGGCTGAGCTACATGCCAAAATCTACAGGTTGGCACTTTGCAAAAAACACCTCTGTTTTCATTCAAAAATTTGGCTGTGTCCACGTTGCGCTTTGGGGCGTTTCCTGTCGCGGGCGCTAGGCCTACCCACACAAGTGAGGTATCATTTTTATCGGGAGACGTGGGGGAACGCTGGGTGGAAGGAAATTTGTGGTTCCTCTCAGATTCCAAAACTTTCTGCCACAGAAATGTGAGGAACATGTGTTTTTTTAGCCAAATTTTGAGGTTTACAAAGGATTCTGGGTAACAGAACCTGGTCCGAGCCACACAAGTCACCCCATCTTGGATTCCCCTAGGTCTCTAGTTTTCAGAAATGCACAGGTTTGGTAGGTTTCCCTAGGTGGCGGCTGAGCTACAGGCCAAAATCTACAGGTAGGCACTTTGCAAAAAACACCTCTGTTTTCCTTCAAAAGTTTGGCTGTGTCCACATTGCGCTTTGGGGCGTTTCCTGTCGCGGGCGCTAGGCCTACCCACACAAGTGAGGTATCATTTTTATCGGGAGACGTGGGGGAACGCTGTGTGGAAGGAAATTTGTGGCTCCTCTCAGATTCCAGAACTTTCTGCCACAGAAATGTGAGGAACATGTGTTTTTTTATCGAAATTTTGAGGTTTGCAAAGGATTCTGGGTAACAGAACCTTGTCCAAGCCACACAAGTCACCCCATCTTGGATTCCCCTAGGTCTCTAGTTTTCAGAAATGCACAGGTTTGGTAGGTTTCCCTAGGTGGCGGCTGAGCTACAGGCCAAAATCTACAGGTAGGCACTTTGGAAAAAACACCTTTGTTTTCCTTCAAAAATTTGGCTGTATCCACGTTGCGCTTTGGGGCGTTTCCTGTCGTGGGCGCTAGGCCTACCCACACAAGTGAGGTATCATTTTTATCGGGAGACGTGGGGGAACGCTGGGAGGAAGGAAATTTGTGGCTCCTCTCAGATTCCAGAACTTTCTGCCACAGAAATGTGAGGAACATGTGTTTTTTTAGCCAAATTTTGAGGTTTGCAAAGGATTCTGGGTAACAGAACCTGGTCCAAGCCACACAAGTCACCCCATCTTGGATTCCCCTAGGTCTCTAGTTTTCAGAAATGCACAGGTTTGGTAGGTTTCCCTAGGTGGTGGCTGAGCTACATGCCAAAATCTACAGGTAGGCACTTTGCAAAAAACACCTCTGTTTTCATTCAAAAATTTGGCTGTGTCCACGTTACGCTTTGGGGCGTTTCCTGTCGCGGGCGCTAGGCCTACCCACACAAGTGAGGTATCATTTTTATCGGGAGACGTGGGGGAACGCTGGGTGGAAGGAAATTCGTGGTTCCTCTCAGATTCCAAAACTTTCTGCCACAGAAATGTGAGGAACATGTGTTTTTTTAGCCAAATTTTGAGGTTTACAAAGGATTCTGGGTAACAGAACCTGGTCCGAGCCACACAAGTCACCCCATCTTGGATTCCCCTAGGTCTCTAGTTTTCAGAAATGCACAGGTTTGGTAGGTTTCCCTAGGTGGCGGCTGAGCTACAGGCCAAAATCTACAGGTAGGCACTTTGCAAAAAACACCTCTGTTTTCCTTCAAAAGTTTGGCTGTGTCCACGTTGCGCTTTGGGGAGTTTCCTGTCGTGGGCGCTAGGCCTACCCACACAAGTGAGGTATCATTTTTATCGGGAGACGTGGGGGAACGCTGGGTAGAAGGAAATTTGTGGTTCCTCTCAGATTCCAGAACTTTCTGCCACAGAAATGTGAGGAACATGTGTTTTTTTAGCCAAATTTGGAGGTTTACAAAGGATTCTGGGTAACAGAACCTGGTCGGAGCCACACAAGTCACCCCATCTTGGATTCCCCTAGGTCTCTAGTTTTCAGAAATGCACAGGTTTGGTAGGTTTCCCTAGGTGGCGGCTGAGCTACAGGCCAAAATCTACAGGTAGGCACTTTGCAAAAAACACCTCTGTTTTCCTTCAAAAGTTTGGCTTTGTCCACGTTGCGCTTTGGGGCGTTTCCTGTCGCGGGCGCTAGGCCTACCCACACAAGTGAGGTATCATTTTTATCGGGAGATGTGGGGGAACGCTGGGTGGAAGGAAATTTGTGGTTCCTCTCAGATTCCAGAACTTTCTGCCACAGAAATGTGAGGAACATGTGTTTTTTTAGCCAAATTTTGAGGTTTACAAAGGATTCTGGGTAACAGAACCTGGTCGGAGCCACACAAGTCACCCCATCTTGGATTCCCCTAGGTCTCTAGTTTTCAGAAATGCACAGGTTTGGTAGGTTTTCCTAGGTGGCCGCTGAGCTACAGGCCAAAATCTACAGGTAGGCACTTTGCAAAAAACACCTCTGTTTTCCTTCAAAAGTTTGGCTTTGTCCACGTTGCGCTTTGGGGCGTTTCCTGTCGCAGGCGCTAGGCCTACCCACACAAGTGAGGTATCATTTTTATCGGGAGACGTGGGGGAACGCTGGGTGGAAGGAAATTTGTGGTTCCTCTCAGATTCCAAAACTTTCTGCCACAGAAATGTGAGGAACATGTGTTTTTTTAGCCAAATTTTGAGGTTTACAAAGGATTCTGGGTAACAGAACCTGGTCCGAGCCACACAAGTCACCCCATCTTGGATTCCCCTAGGTCTCTAGTTTTCAGAAATGCACAGGTTTGGTAGGTTTCCCTAGGTGGTGGCTGAGCTACATTCCAAAATCTACAGGTAGGCACTTTGCAAAAAACACCTCTGTTTTCCTTCAAAAATTTGGCTGTGTCCACGTTGCGCTTTGGGGCGTTTCCTGTTTCGGGCGCTAGGCCTACCCACACAAGTGAGGTATCATTTTTATCGGGAGACGTGGGGGAACGCTGGGTGGAAGGAAATTTGTGGTTCCTCTCAGATTCCAGAACTTTCTGCCACAGAAATGTGAGGAACATGTGTTTTTTTAGCCAAATTTTGAGGTTTACAAAGGATTCTGGGTAACAGAACCTGGTCGGAGCCACACAAGTCACCCCATCTTGGATTCCCCTAGGTCTCTAGTTTTCAGAAATGCACAGGTTTGGTAGGTTTCCCTAGGTGGCGGCTGAGCTACAGGCCAAAATCTACAGGTAGGCACTTTGCAAAAAACACCTCTGTTTTCCTTCAAAAATTTGGCTGTATCCACGTTGCGCTTTGGGGCGTTTCCTGTCGTGGGCACTAGGCCTACCCACACAAGTGAGGTATCATTTTTATCGGGAGACGTGGGGGAACGCTGGGAGGAAGGAAATTTGTGGCTCCTCTCAGATTCCAGAACTTTCTGCCACAGAAATGTGAGGAACATGTGTTTTTTTAGCCAAATTTTGAGGTTTGCAAAGGATTCTGGGTAACAGAACCTGGTCCAAGCCACACAAGTCACCCCATCTTGGATTCCCCTAGGTCTCTAGTTTTCAGAAATGCACAGGTTTGGTAGGTTTCCCTAGGTGGTGGCTGAGCTACATGCCAAAATCTACAGGTAGGCACTTTGCAAAAAACACCTCTGTTTTCATTCAAAAATTTGGCTGTGTCCACGTTGCGCTTTGGGGCGTTTCCTGTCGCGGGCGCTAGGCCTACCCACACAAGTGAGGTATCATTTTTATCGGGAGACGTGGGGGAACGCTGGGTGGAAGGAAATGTGTGGTTCCTCTCATATTCCAAAACTTTCTGCCACAGAAATGTGAGGAACATGTGTTTTTTTAGCCAAATTTTGAGGTTTACAAAGGATTCTGGGTAACAGAACCTGGTCCGAGCCACACAAGTCACCCCATCTTGGATTCCCCTAGGTCTCTAGTTTTCAGAAATGCACAGGTTTGGTAGGTTTCCCTAGGTGGCGGCTAAGCTAAAGGCCAAAATCTACAGGTAGGCACTTTGCAAAAAACACCTCTGTTTTCCTTCAAAAGTTTGGCTTTGTCCACGTTGCGCTTTGGGGGGTTTCCTGTCGCAGGCGCTAGGCCTACCCACACAAGTGAGGTATCATTTTTATCGGGAGACGTGGGGGAACGCTGGGTGGAAGGAAATTTGTGGTTCCTCTCAGATTCCAAAACTTTCTGCCACAGAAATGTGAGGAACATGTGTTTTTTTAGCCAAATTTTGAGGTTTACAAAGGATTCTGGGTAACAGAACCTGGTCCGAGCCACACAAGTCACCCCATCTTGGATTCCCCTAGGTCTCTAGTTTTCAGAAATGCACAGGTTTGGTAGGTTAACCTAGGTGGCGGCTGAGCTACAGGCCAAAATCTACAGGTAGGCACTTTGCAAAAAACACCTCTGTTTTCCTTCAAAAATTTGGCTGTGTCCACGTTGCGCTTTGGGGCGTTTCCTGTCACGGGCGCTAGGCCTACCCACACAAGTGAGGTATCATTTTTATCGGGAGACGTGGGGGAACGCTGTGCGGAAGGAAATTTGTGGCTCCTCTCAGATTCCAGAACTTTCTGCCACAGAAATGTGAGGAACATGTGTTTTTTTATCAAAATTTTGAGGTTTGCAAAGGATTCTGGGTAACAGAACCTTGTCCAAGCCACACAAGTCACCCCATCTTGGATTCCCCTAGGTCTCTAGTTTTCAGAAATGCACAGGTTTGGTAGGTTTCCCTAGATGGCGGCTGAGCTACAGGCCAAAATCTACAGGTAGGCACTTTGCAAAAAACACCTCTGTTTTCCTTCAAAAGTTTGGCTTTGTCCACGTTGCGCTTTGGGGCGTTTCCTGTCGCGGGCGCTAGGCCTACCCACACAAGTGAGGTATCATTTTTATCGGGAGACGTGGGGGAACGCTGGGTGGAAGGAAAATTGTGGTTCCTCTCAGATTCCAAAACTTTCTGCCACAGAAATGTGAGGAACATGTGTTTTTTTAGCCAAATTTTGAGGCTTACAAAGGATTCTGGGTAACAGAACCTGGTCCGAGCCACACAAGTCACCCCATCTTGGATTCCCCTAGGTCTCTAGTTTTCAGAAATGCACAGGTTTGGTAGGTTTCCCTAGGTGGCGGCTGAGCTACAGGCCAAAATCTACAGGTAGGCACTTTGGAAAAAACACCTTTGTTTTCCTTCAAAAATTTGGCTGTATCCACGTTGCGCTTTGGGGCGTTTCCTGTCGTGGGCGCTAGGCCTACCCACACAAGTGAGGTATCATTTTTATCGGGAGACGTGGGGGAACGCTGGGAGGAAGGAAATTTGTGGCTCCTCTCAGATTCCAGAACTTTCTGCCACAGAAATGTGAGGAACATGTGTTTTTTTAGCCAAATTTTGAGGTTTGCAAAGGATTCTGGGTAACAGAACCTGGTCCAAGCCACACAAGTCACCCCATCTTGGATTCCCCTAGGTCTCTAGTTTTCAGAAATGCACAGGTTTGGTAGGTTTCCCTAGGTGGTGGCTGAGCTACATGCCAAAATCTACAGGTAGGCACTTTGCAAAAAACACCTCTGTTTTCATTCAAAAATTTGGCTGTGTCCACGTTGCGCTTTGGGGCGTTTCCTGTCGCGGGCGCTAGGCCTACCCACACAAGTGAGGTATCATTTTTATCGGGAGACGTGGGGGAACGCTGGGTGGAAGGAAATTTGTGGTTCCTCTCAGATTCCAAAACTTTCTGCCACAGAAATGTGAGGAACATGTGTTTTTTTAGCCAAATTTTGAGGTTTACAAAGGATTCTGGGTAACAGAACCTGGTCCGAGCCACACAAGTCACCCCATCTTGGATTCCCCTAGGTCTCTAGTTTTCAGAAATGCACAGGTTTGGTAGGTTTCCCTAGGTGGCGGCTGAGCTACAGGCCAAAATCTACAGGTAGGCACTTTGCAAAAAACACCTCTGTTTTCCTTCAAAAGTTTGGCTGTGTCCACATTGCGCTTTGGGGCGTTTCCTGTCGCGGGCGCTAGGCCTACCCACACAAGTGAGGTATCATTTTTATCGGGAGACGTGGGGGAACGCTGTGTGGAAGGAAATTTGTGGCTCCTCTCAGATTCCAGAACTTTCTGCCACAGAAATGTGAGGAACATGTGTTTTTTTATCGAAATTTTGAGGTTTGCAAAGGATTCTGGGTAACAGAACCTTGTCCAAGCCACACAAGTCACCCCATCTTGGATTCCCCTAGGTCTCTAGTTTTCAGAAATGCACAGGTTTGGTAGGTTTCCCTAGGTGGCGGCTGAGCTACAGGCCAAAATCTACAGGTAGGCACTTTGGAAAAAACACCTTTGTTTTCCTTCAAAAATTTGGCTGTATCCACGTTGCGCTTTGGGGCGTTTCCTGTCGTGGGCGCTAGGCCTACCCACACAAGTGAGGTATCATTTTTATCGGGAGACGTGGGGGAACGCTGGGAGGAAGGAAATTTGTGGCTCCTCTCAGATTCCAGAACTTTCTGCCACAGAAATGTGAGGAACATGTGTTTTTTTAGCCAAATTTTGAGGTTTGCAAAGGATTCTGGGTAACAGAACCTGGTCCAAGCCACACAAGTCACCCCATCTTGGATTCCCCTAGGTCTCTAGTTTTCAGAAATGCACAGGTTTGGTAGGTTTCCCTAGGTGGTGGCTGAGCTACATGCCAAAATCTACAGGTAGGCACTTTGCAAAAAACACCTCTGTTTTCATTCAAAAATTTGGCTGTGTCCACGTTGCGCTTTGGGGCGTTTCCTGTCGCGGGCGCTAGGCCTACCCACACAAGTGAGGTATCATTTTTATCGGGAGACGTGGGGGAACGCTGGGTGGAAGGAAATTTGTGGTTCCTCTCAGATTCCAAAACTTTCTGCCACAGAAATGTGAGGAACATGTGTTTTTTTAGCCAAATTTTGAGGTTTACAAAGGATTCTGGGTAACAGAACCTGGTCCGAGCCACACAAGTCACCCCATCTTGGATTCCCCTAGGTCTCTAGTTTTCAGAAATGCACAGGTTTGGTAGGTTTCCCTAGGTGGCGGCTGAGCTACAGGCCAAAATCTACAGGTAGGCACTTTGCAAAAAACACCTCTGTTTTCCTTCAAAAGTTTGGCTGTGTCCACATTGCGCTTTGGGGCGTTTCCTGTCGCGGGCGCTAGGCCTACCCACACAAGTGAGGTATCATTTTTATCGGGAGACGTGGGGGAACGCTGTGTGGAAGGAAATTTGTGGCTCCTCTCAGATTCCAGAACTTTCTGCCACAGAAATGTGAGGAACATGTGTTTTTTTATCGAAATTTTGAGGTTTGCAAAGGATTCTGGGTAACAGAACCTTGTCCAAGCCACACAAGTCACCCCATCTTGGATTCCCCTAGGTCTCTAGTTTTCAGAAATGCACAGGTTTGGTAGGTTTCCCTAGGTGGCGGCTGAGCTACATGCCAAAATCTACAGGTAGGCACTTTGCAAAAAACACCTCTGTTTTCCTTCAAAAATTTGGCTGTGTCCACGTTGCGCTTTGGGGCGTTTCCTGTCGCGGGCGCTAGGCCTACCCACACAAGTGAGGTATCATTTTTATCGGGAGACGTGGGGGAACGCTGGGTGGAAGGAAATTTGTGGTTCCTCTCAGATTCCAGAACTTTCTGCCACAGAAATGTGAGGAACATGTGTTTTTTTAGCCAAATTTTGAGGTTTACAAAGGATTCTGGGTAACAGAACCTGGTCCGAGCCACACAAGTCACCCCATCTTGGATTCCCCTAGGTCTCTAGTTTTCAGAAATGCACAGGTTTGGTAGGTTTTCCTAGGTGGCGGCTGAGCTACAGGCCAAAATCTACAGGTAGGCACTTTGCAAAAAACACCTCTGTTTTCCTTCAAAAATTTGGCTGTATCCACGTTGCGCTTTGGGGCGTTTCCTGTCGCGGGCGCTAGGCATACCCACACAAGTGAGGTATCATTTTTATCGGGAGACGTGGGGGAACACTGGGAGGAAGGAAATTTGTGGCTCCTCTCAGATTCCAGAACTTTCTGCCACAGAAATGTGAGGAATATGTGTTTTTTTAGCCAAATTTTGAGGTTTACAAAGGATTCTGAGTAACAGAACCTGGTCGGAGCCACACAAGTCACCCCATCTTGGATTCCCCTACGTCTCTAGTTTTCAGAAATGCACAGGTTTGGTAGGTTTTCCTAGGTGTCCGCTGAGCTACAGGCCAAAATCTACAGGTAGGCACTTTGCAAAAAACACCTCTGTTTTCCTTCAAAAGTTTGGCTTTGTCCACGTTGCGCTTTGGGGCGTTTCCTGTCGCGGGCGCTAGGCCTACCCACACAAGTGAGGTATCATTTTTATCGGGAGACGTGGGGGAACGCTGGGTGGAAGGAAATTTGTGGTTCCTCTCAGATTCCAAAACTTTCTGCCACAGAAATGTGAGGAACATGTGTTTTTTTAGCCAAATTTTGAGGTTTACAAAGGATTCTGGGTAACAGAACCTGGTCCGAGCCACACAAGTCACCCCATCTTGGATTCCCCTAGGTCTCTAGTTTTCAGAAATGCACAGGTTTGGTAGGTTTCCCTAGGTGGCGGCTGAGCTACAGGCCAAAATCTACAGGTAGGCACTTTGCAAAAAACACCTCGGTTTTCCTTGAAAAATTTGGCTGTATCCACGTTGCGCTTTGGGGCGTTTCCTGTCGCGGGCGCTAGGCCTACCCACACAAGTGAGGTATCATTTTTATCGGGAGACGTGGGGGAACGCTGGGTGGAAGGAAATTTGTGGTTCCTCTCAGATTTCAGAACTTTCTGCCACAGAAATATGAGGAACATGTGTTTTTTTAGCCAAATTTGGAGGTTTACAAAGGATTCTGGGTAACAGAACCTGGTCCGAGCCACACAAGTCACCCCATCTTGGATTCCCCTAGGTCTCTAGTTTTCAGAAATGCACAGGTTTGGTAGGTTTCCCCAGGTGGCGGCTGAGCTACAGGCCAAAATCTACAGGTAGGCACTTTGCAAAAAACACCTCTGTTTTCCTTCAAAAGTTTGGCTTTGTCCACGTTGCGCTTTGGGGCGTTTCCTGTCGCGGGCGCTAGGCCTACCCACACAAGTGAGGTATCATTTTTATCGGGAGACGTGGGGGAACGCTGGGTGGAAGGAAATTTGTGGTTCCTCTCAGATTCCAGAACTTTCTGCCACAGAAATGTGAGGAACATGTGTTTTTTTAGCCAAATTTTGAGGTTTACAAAGGATTCTGGGTAACAGAACCTGGTCGGAGCCACACAAGTCACCCCATCTTGGATTCCCCTAGGTCTCTAGTTTTCAGAAATGCACAGGTTTGGTAGGTTTTCCTAGGTGGCCGCTGAGCTACAGGCCAAAATCTACAGGTAGGCACTTTGCAAAAAACACCTCTGTTTTCCTTCAAAAGTTTGGCTTTGTCCACGTTGCGCTTTGGGGCGTTTCCTGTCGCAGGCGCTAGGCCTACCCACACAAGTGAGGTATCATTTTTATCGGGAGACGTGGGGGAACGCTGGGTGGAAGGAAATTTGTGGTTCCTCTCAGATTCCAAAACTTTCTGCCACAGAAATGTGAGGAACATGTGTTTTTTTAGCCAAATTTTGAGGTTTACAAAGGATTCTGGGTAACAGAACCTGGTCCGAGCCACACAAGTCACCCCATCTTGGATTCCCCTAGGTCTCTAGTTTTCAGAAATGCACAGGTTTGGTAGGTTTCCCTAGGTGGCGGCTGAGCTACAGGCCAAAATCTACAGGTAGGCACTTTGCAAAAAACACCTCGGTTTTCCTTCAAAAATGTGGCTGTATCCACGTTGCGCTTTGGGGCGTTTCCTGTCGCGGGCGCTAGGCCTACCCACACAAGTGAGGTATCATTTTTATCGGGAGACGTGGGGGAACGCTGGGTGGAAGGAAATTTGTGGTTCCTCTCAGATTTCAGAACTTTCTGCCACAGAAATATGAGGAACATGTGTTTTTTTGCCAAATTTGGAGGTTTACAAAGGATTCTGGGTAACAGAACCTGGTCCGAGCCACACAAGTCACCCCATCTTGGATTCCCCTAGGTCTCTAGTTTTCAGAAATGCACAGGTTTGGTAGGTTTCCCCAGGTGGCGGCTGAGCTACAGGCCAAAATCTACAGGTATGCACTTTGCAAAAAACACCTCTGTTTTCCTTAAAAAATTTGGCTGTGTCCACGTTGCGCTTTGGGGCGTTTCCTGTCGCGGGCGCTAGGCCTACCCACACAAGTGAGGTATCATTTTTATCGGGAGACGTGGGGGAACGCTGGGTGGAAGGAAATGTGTGGTTCCTCTCATATTCCAGAACTTTCTGCCACAGAAATGTGAGGAACATGTGTTTTTTTAGCCAAATTTTGAGGTTTACAAAGGATTCTGGGTAACAGAACCTGGTCCGAGCCACACAAGTCACCCCATCTTGGATTCCCCTAGGTCTCTAGTTTTCAGAAATGCACAGGTTTGGTAGGTTTCCCTAGGTGGCGGCTGAGCTACAGGCCAAAATCTACAGGTAGGCACTTTGGAAAAAACACCTTTGTTTTCCTTCAAAAATTTGGCTGTATCCACGTTGCGCTTTGGGGCGTTTCCTGTCGTGGGCGCTAGGCCTACCCACACAAGTGAGGTATCATTTTTATCGGGAGACGTGGGGGAACGCTGGGAGGAAGGAAATTTGTGGCTCCTCTCAGATTCCAGAACTTTCTGCCACAGAAATGTGAGGAACATGTGTTTTTTTAGCCAAATTTTGAGGTTTGCAAAGGATTCTGGGTAACAGAACCTGGTCCAAGCCACACAAGTCACCCCATCTTGGATTCCCCTAGGTCTCTAGTTTTCAGAAATGCACAGGTTTGGTAGGTTTCCCTAGGTGGTGGCTGAGCTACATGCCAAAATCTACAGGTAGGCACTTTGCAAAAAACACCTCTGTTTTCATTCAAAAATTTGGCTGTGTCCACGTTGCGCTTTGGGGCGTTTCCTGTCGCGGGCGCTAGGCCTACCCACACAAGTGAGGTATCATTTTTATCGGGAGACGTGGGGGAACGCTGGGTGGAAGGAAATTTGTGGTTCCTCTCAGATTCCAAAACTTTCTGCCACAGAAATGTGAGGAACATGTGTTTTTTTAGCCAAATTTTGAGGTTTACAAAGGATTCTGGGTAACAGAACCTGGTCCGAGCCACACAAGTTACCCCATCTTGGATTCCCCTAAGTCTCTAGTTTTCAGAAATGCACAGGTTTGGTAGGTTTCCCTAGGTGGCGGCTGAGCTACAGGCCAAAATCTACAGGTAGGCACTTTGCAAAAAACACCTCTGTTTTCCTTCAAAAGTTTGGCTGTGTCCACATTGCGCTTTGGGGCGTTTCCTGTCGCGGGCGCTAGGCCTACCCACACAAGTGAGGTATCATTTTTATCGGGAGACGTGGGGGAACGCTGTGTGGAAGGAAATTTGTGGCTCCTCTCAGATTCCAGAACTTTCTGCCACAGAAATGTGAGGAACATGTGTTTTTTTATCGAAATTTTGAGGTTTGCAAAGGATTCTGGGTAACAGAACCTTGTCCAAGCCACACAAGTCACCCCATCTTGGATTCCCCTAGGTCTCTAGTTTTCAGAAATGCACAGGTTTGGTAGGTTTCCCTAGGTGGCGGCTGAGCTACAGGCCAAAATCTACAGGTAGGCACTTTGGAAAAAACACCTTTGTTTTCCTTCAAAAATTTGGCTGTATCCACGTTGCGCTTTGGGGCGTTTCCTGTCGTGGGCGCTAGGCCTACCCACACAAGTGAGGTATCATTTTTATCGGGAGACGTGGGGGAACGCTGGGAGGAAGGAAATTTGTGGCTCCTCTCAGATTCCAGAACTTTCTGCCACAGAAATGTGAGGAACATGTGTTTTTTTAGCCAAATTTTGAGGTTTGCAAAGGATTCTGGGTAACAGAACCTGGTCCAAGCCACACAAGTCACCCCATCTTGGATTCCCCTAGGTCTCTAGTTTTCAGAAATGCACAGGTTTGGTAGGTTTCCCTAGGTGGTGGCTGAGCTACATGCCAAAATCTACAGGTAGGCACTTTGCAAAAAACACCTCTGTTTTCATTCAAAAATTTGGCTGTGTCCACGTTGCGCTTTGGGGCGTTTCCTGTCGCGGGCGCTAGGCCTACCCACACACGTGAGGTATCATTTTTATCGGGAGACGTGGGGGAACGCTGGGTGGAAGGAAATTCGTGGTTCCTCTCAGATTCCAAAACTTTCTGCCACAGAAATGTGAGGAACATGTGTTTTTTTAGCCAAATTTTGAGGTTTACAAAGGATTCTGGGTAACAGAACCTGGTCCGAGCCACACAAGTCACCCCATCTTGGATTCCCCTAGGTCTCTAGTTTTCAGAAATGCACAGGTTTGGTAGGTTTCCCTAGGTGGCGGCTGAGCTACAGGCCAAAATCTACAGGTAGGCACTTTGCAAAAAACACCTCTGTTTTCCTTCAAAAGTTTGGCTGTGTCCACTTTGCGCTTTGGGGCGTTTCCTGTCGCGGGCGCTAGGCCTACCCACACAAGTGAGGTATCATTTTTATCGGGAGACGTGGGGGAACGCTGTGTGGAAGGAAATTTGTGGCTCCTCTCAGATTCCAGAACTTTCTGCCACAGAAATGTGAGGAACATGTGTTTTTTTATTGAAATTTTGAGGTTTGCAAAGGATTCTGGGTAACAGAACCTTGTCCAAGCCACACAAGTCACCCCATCTTGGATTCCCCTAGGTCTCTAGTTTTCAGAAATGCACAGGTTTGGTAGGTTTCCCTAGGTGGCGGCTGAGCTACATGCCAAAATCTACAGGTAGGCACTTTGCAAAAAACACCTCTGTTTTCCTTCAAAAATTTGGCTGTGTCCACGTTGCGCTTTGGGGCGTTTCCTGTCGCGGGCGCTAGGCCTACCCACACAAGTGAGGTATCATTTTTATCGGGAGACGTGGGGGAACGCTGGGTGGAAGGAAATTTGTGGTTCCTCTCAGATTCCAGAACTTTCTGCCACAGAAATGTGAGGAACATGTGTTTTTTTAGCCAAATTTTGAGGTTTACAAAGTATTCTGGGTAACAGAACCTGGTCGGAGCCACACAAGTCACCCCATCTTGGATTCCCCTAGGTCTCTAGTTTTCAGAAATGCACAGGTTTGGTAGGTTTTCCTAGGTGGCGGCTGAGCTACAGGCCAAAATCTACAGGTAGGCACTTTGCAAAAAACACCTCTGTTTTCCTTCAAAAATTTGGCTGTATCCACGTTGCGCTTTGGGGCGTTTCCTGTCGCGGGCGCTAGGCCTACCCACACAAGTGAGGTATCATTTTTATCGGGAGACGTGGGGGAACACTGGGAGGAAGGAAATTTGTGGCTCCTCTCAGATTCCAGAACTTTCTGCCACAGAAATGTGAGGAATATGTGTTTTTTTAGCCAAATTTTGAGGTTTACAAAGGATTCTGAGTAACAGAACCTGGTCGGAGCCACACAAGTCACCCCATCTTGGATTCCCCTACGTCTCTAGTTTTCAGAAATGCACAGGTTTGGTAGGTTTTCCTAGGTGTCCGCTGAGCTACAGGCCAAAATCTACAGGTAGGCACTTTGCAAAAAACACCTCTGTTTTCCTTCAAAAGTTTGGCTTTGTCCACGTTGCGCTTTGGGGCGTTTCCTGTCGCGGGCGCTAGGCCTACCCACACAAGTGAGGTATCATTTTTATCGGGAGACGTGGGGGAACGCTGGGTGGAAGGAAATTTGTGGTTCCTCTCAGATTCCAAAACTTTCTGCCACAGAAATGTGAGGAACATGTGTTTTTTTAGCCAAATTTTGAGGTTTACAAAGGATTCTGGGTAACAGAACCTGGTCCGAGCCACACAAGTCACCCCATCTTGGATTCCCCTAGGTCTCTAGTTTTCAGAAATGCACAGGTTTGGTAGGTTTCCCTAGGTGGCGGCTGAGCTACAGGCCAAAATCTACAGGTAGGCACTTTGCAAAAAACACCTCGGTTTTCCTTGAAAAATTTGGCTGTATCCACGTTGCGCTTTGGGGCGTTTCCTGTCGCGGGCGCTAGGCCTACCCACACAAGTGAGGTATCATTTTTATCGGGAGACGTGGGGGAACGCTGGGTGGAAGGAAATTTGTGGTTCCTCTCAGATTTCAGAACTTTCTGCCACAGAAATATGAGGAACATGTGTTTTTTTAGCCAAATTTGGAGGTTTACAAAGGATTCTGGGTAACAGAACCTGGTCGGAGCCACACAAGTCACCCCATCTTGGATTCCCCTAGGTCTCTAGTTTTCAGAAATGCACAGGTTTGGTAGGTTTCCCTAGGTGGCGGCTGAGCTACAGGCCAAAATCTACAGGTAGGCACTTTGCAAAAAACACCTCTGTTTTCCTTCAAAAGTTTGGCTGTGTCCACATTGCGCTTTGGGGCGTTTCCTGTCGCGGGCGCTAGGCCTACCCACACAAGTGAGGTATCATTTTTATCGGGAGACGTGGGGGAACGCTGTGTGGAAGGAAATTTGTGGCTCCTCTCAGATTCCAGAACTTTCTGCCACAGAAATGTGAGGAACATGTGTTTTTTTATCAAAATTTTGAGGTTTGCAAAGGATTCTGGGTAACAGAACCTTGTCCAAGCCACACAAGTCACCCCATCTTGGATTCCCCTAGGTCTCTAGTTTTCAGAAATGCACAGGTTTGGTAGGTTTCCCTAGGTGGCGGCTGAGCTACATGCCAAAATCTACAGGTAGGCACTTTGCAAAAAACACCTCTGTTTTCCTTCAAAAATTTGGCTGTGTCCACGTTGCGCTTTGGGGCGTTTCCTGTCGCGGGCGCTAGGCCTACCCACACAAGTGAGGTATCATTTTTATCGGGAGACGTGGGGGAACGCTGGGTGGAAGGAAATTTGTGGTTCCTCTCAGATTCCAGAACTTTCTGCCACAGAAATGTGAGGAACATGTGTTTTTTTAGCCAAATTTTGAGGTTTACAAAGTATTCTGGGTAACAGAACCTGGTCGGAGCCACACAAGTCACCCCATCTTGGATTCCCCTAGGTCTCTAGTTTTCAGAAATGCACAGGTTTGGTAGGTTTTCCTAGGTGGCGGCTGAGCTACAGGCCAAAATCTACAGGTAGGCACTTTGCAAAAAACACCTCTGTTTTCCTTCAAAAATTTGGCTGTATCCACGTTGCGCTTTGGGGCGTTTCCTGTCGCGGGCGCTAGGCCTACCCACACAAGTGAGGTATCATTTTTATCGGGAGACGTGGGGGAACACTGGGAGGAAGGAAATTTGTGGCTCCTCTCAGATTCCAGAACTTTCTGCCACAGAAATGTGAGGAATATGTGTTTTTTTAGCCAAATTTTGAGGTTTACAAAGGATTCTGAGTAACAGAACCTGGTCGGAGCCACACAAGTCACCCCATCTTGGATTCCCCTACGTCTCTAGTTTTCAGAAATGCACAGGTTTGGTAGGTTTTCCTAGGTGTCCGCTGAGCTACAGGCCAAAATCTACAGGTAGGCACTTTGCAAAAAACACCTCTGTTTTCCTTCAAAAGTTTGGCTTTGTCCACGTTGCGCTTTGGGGCGTTTCCTGTCGCGGGCGCTAGGCCTACCCACACAAGTGAGGTATCATTTTTATCGGGAGACGTGGGGGAACGCTGGGTGGAAGGAAATTTGTGGTTCCTCTCAGATTCCAAAACTTTCTGCCACAGAAATGTGAGGAACATGTGTTTTTTTAGCCAAATTTTGAGGTTTACAAAGGATTCTGGGTAACAGAACCTGGTCCGAGCCACACAAGTCACCCCATCTTGGATTCCCCTAGGTCTCTAGTTTTCAGAAATGCACAGGTTTGGTAGGTTTCCCTAGGTGGCGGCTGAGCTACAGGCCAAAATCTACAGGTAGGCACTTTGCAAAAAACACCTCGGTTTTCCTTGAAAAATTTGGCTGTATCCACGTTGCGCTTTGGGGCGTTTCCTGTCGCGGGCGCTAGGCCTACCCACACAAGTGAGGTATCATTTTTATCGGGAGACGTGGGGGAACGCTGGGTGGAAGGAAATTTGTGGTTCCTCTCAGATTTCAGAACTTTCTGCCACAGAAATATGAGGAACATGTGTTTTTTTAGCCAAATTTGGAGGTTTACAAAGGATTCTGGGTAACAGAACCTGGTCCGAGCCACACAAGTCACCCCATCTTGGATTCCCCTAGGTCTCTAGTTTTCAGAAATGCACAGGTTTGGTAGGTTTCCCCAGGTGGCGGCTGAGCTACAGGCCAAAATCTACAGGTAGGCACTTTGCAAAAAACACCTCTGTTTTCCTTCAAAAATTTGGCTGTGTCCACGTTGCGCTTTGGGGCGTTTCCTGTCGCGGGCGCTAGGCCTACCCACACAAGTGAGGTATCATTTTTATCGGGAGACGTGGGGGAACGCTGGGTGGAAGGAAATGTGTGGTTCCTCTCATATTCCAGAACTTTCTGCCACAGAAATGTGAGGAACATGTGTTTTTTTAGCCAAATTTTGAGGTTTACAATGGATTCTGGGTAACAGAACCTGGTCTGAGCCACACAAGTCACCCCATCTTGGATTCCCCTAGGTCTCTAGTTTTCAGAAATGCACAGGTTTGGTAGGTTTCCCTAGGTGGCGGCTAAGCTACAGGCCAAAATCTACAGGTAGGCACTTTGCAAAAAACACCTCTGTTTTCCTTCAAAAGTTTGGCTTTGTCCACGTTGCGCTTTGGGGCGTTTCCTGTCGCGGGCGCTAGGCCTACCCACACAAGGGAGGTATCATTTTTACCGGGAGACGTGGGGGAACGCTGGGTGGAAGGAAATTTGTGGCTCCTCTCAGATTCCAGAACTTTCTGACACAGAAATGTGAGGAACATGTGTTTTTTTATCAAAATTTTGAGGTTTGCAAAGGATTCTGGGTAACAGAACCTTGTCCAAGCCACACAAGTCACCCCATCTTGGATTCCCCTAGGTCTCTAGTTTTCAGAAATGCACAGGTTTGGTAGGTTTCCCTAGGTGGTGGCTGAGCTACATGCCAAAATCTACAGGTAGGCACTTTGCAAAAAACAGCTCTGTTTTCCTTCAAAAATTTGGCTGTGTCCACGTTGCGCTTTGGGGAGTTTCCTGTCGTGGGCGCTAGGCCTACCCACACAAGTGAGGTATCATTTTTATCGGGAGACGTGGGGGAACGCTGGGTAGAAGGAAATTTGTGGTTCCTCTCAGATTCCAGAACTTTCTGCCACAGAAATGTGAGGAACATGTGTTTTTTTAGCCAAATTTGGAGGTTTACAAAGGATTCTGGGTAACAGAACCTGGTCGGAGCCACACAAGTCACCCCATCTTGGATTCCCCTAGGTCTCTAGTTTTCAGAAATGCACAGGTTTGGTAGGTTTCCCTAGGTGGCGGCTGAGCTACAGGCCAAAATCTACAGGTAGGCACTTTGCAAAAAACACCTCTGTTTTCCTTCAAAAGTTTGGCTTTGTCCACGTTGCGCTTTGGGGCGTTTCCTGTCGCGGGCGCTAGGCCTACCCACACAAGTGAGGTATCATTTTTATCGGGAGACGTGGGGGAACGCTGGGTGGAAGGAAATTTGTGGTTCCTCTCAGATTCCAGAACTTTCTGCCACAGAAATGTGAGGAACATGTGTTTTTTTAGCCAAATTTTGAGGTTTACAAAGGATTCTGGGTAACAGAACCTGGTCGGAGCCACACAAGTCACCCCATCTTGGATTCCCCTAGGTCTCTAGTTTTCAGAAATGCACAGGTTTGGTAGGTTTTCCTAGGTGGCCGCTGAGCTACAGGCCAAAATCTACAGGTAGGCACTTTGCAAAAAACACCTCTGTTTTCCTTCAAAAGTTTGGCTTTGTCCACGTTGCGCTTTGGGGCGTTTCCTGTCGCAGGCGCTAGGCCTACCCACACAAGTGAGGTATCATTTTTATCGGGAGACGTGGGGGAACGCTGGGTGGAAGGAAATTTGTGGTTCCTCTCAGATTCCAAAACTCTCTGCCACAGAAATGTGAGGAACATGTGTTTTTTTAGCCAAATTTTAAAGTTTACAAAGGATTCTGGGTAACAGAACCTGGTCCGAGCCACACAAGTCACCCCATCTTGGATTCCCCTAGGTCTCTAGTTTTCAGAAATGCACAGGTTTGGTAGGTTTCCCTAGGTGGTGGCTGAGCTACATGCCAAAATCTACAGGTAGGCACTTTGCAAAAAACACCTCTGTTTTCCTTCAAAAATTTGGCTGTGTCCACGTTGCGCTTTGGGGCGTTTCCTGTTTCGGGCGCTAGGCCTACCCACACAAGTGAGGTATCATTTTTATCGGGAGACGTGGGGGAACGCTGGGTGGAAGGAAATTTGTGGTTCCTCTCAGATTCCAGAACTTTCTGCCACAGAAATGTGAGGAACATGTGTTTTTTTAGCCAAATTTTGAGGTTTACAAAGGATTCTGGGTAACAGAACCTGGTCGGAGCCACACAAGTCACCCCATCTTGGATTCCCCTAGGTCTCTAGTTTTCAGAAATGCACAGGTTTGGTAGGTTTCCCTAGGTGGCGGCTGAGCTACAGGCCAAAATCTACAGGTAGGCACTTTGCAAAAAACACCTCTGTTTTCCTTCAAAAATTTGGCTGTATCCACGTTGCGCTTTGGGGCGTTTCCTGTCGTGGGCGCTAGGCCTACCCACACAAGTGAGGTATCATTTTTATCGGGAGACGTGGGGGAACGCTGGGAGGAAGGAAATTTGTGGCTCCTCTCAGATTCCAGAACTTTCTGCCACAGAAATGTGAGGAACATGTGTTTTTTTAGCCAAATTTTGAGGTTTGCAAAGGATTCTGGGTAACAGAACCTGGTCCAAGCCACACAAGTCACCCCATCTTGGATTCCCCTAGGTCTCTAGTTTTCAGAAATGCACAGGTTTGGTAGGTTTCCCTAGGTGGTGGCTGAGCTACATGCCAAAATCTACAGGTAGGCACTTTGCAAAAAACACCTCTGTTTTCATTCAAAAATTTGGCTGTGTCCACGTTGCGCTTTGGGGCGTTTCCTGTCGCGGGCGCTAGGCCTACCCACACAAGTGAGGTATCATTTTTATCGGGAGACGTGGGGGAACGCTGGGTGGAAGGAAATGTGTGGTTCCTCTCATATTCCAAAACTTTCTGCCACAGAAATGTGAGGAACATGTGTTTTTTTAGCCAAATTTTGAGGTTTACAAAGGATTCTGGGTAACAGAACCTGGTCCGAGCCACACAAGTCACCCCATCTTGGATTCCCCTAGGTCTCTAGTTTTCAGAAATGCACAGGTTTGGTAGGTTTCCCTAGGTGGCGGCTAAGCTAAAGGCCAAAATCTACAGGTAGGCACTTTGCAAAAAACACCTCTGTTTTCCTTCAAAAGTTTGGCTTTGTCCACGTTGCGCTTTGGGGGGTTTCCTGTCGCAGGCGCTAGGCCTACCCACACAAGTGAGGTATCATTTTTATCGGGAGACGTGGGGGAACGCTGGGTGGAAGGAAATTTGTGGTTCCTCTCAGATTCCAAAACTTTCTGCCACAGAAATGTGAGGAACATGTGTTTTTTTAGCCAAATTTTGAGGTTTACAAAGGATTCTGGGTAACAGAACCTGGTCCGAGCCACACAAGTCACCCCATCTTGGATTCCCCTAGGTCTCTAGTTTTCAGAAATGCACAGGTTTGGTAGGTTAACCTAGGTGGCGGCTGAGCTACAGGCCAAAATCTACAGGTAGGCACTTTGCAAAAAACACCTCTGTTTTCCTTCAAAAATTTGGCTGTGTCCACGTTGCGCTTTGGGGCGTTTCCTGTCACGGGCGCTAGGCCTACCCACACAAGTGAGGTATCATTTTTATCGGGAGACGTGGGGGAACGCTGTGCGGAAGGAAATTTGTGGCTCCTCTCAGATTCCAGAACTTTCTGCCACAGAAATGTGAGGAACATGTGTTTTTTTATCAAAATTTTGAGGTTTGCAAAGGATTCTGGGTAACAGAACCTTGTCCAAGCCACACAAGTCACCCCATCTTGGATTCCCCTAGGTCTCTAGTTTTCAGAAATGCACAGGTTTGGTAGGTTTCCCTAGATGGCGGCTGAGCTACAGGCCAAAATCTACAGGTAGGCACTTTGCAAAAAACACCTCTGTTTTCCTTCAAAAGTTTGGCTTTGTCCACGTTGCGCTTTGGGGCGTTTCCTGTCGCGGGCGCTAGGCCTACCAACACAAGTGAGGTATCATTTTTATCGGGAGACGTGGGGGAACGCTGGGTGGAAGGAAAATTGTGGTTCCTCTCAGATTTCAAAACTTTCTGCCACAGAAATGTGAGGAACATGTGTTTTTTTAGCCAAATTTTGAGGCTTACAAAGGATTCTGGGTAACAGAACCTGGTCCGAGCCACACAAGTCACCCCATCTTGGATTCCCCTAGGTCTCTAGTTTTCAGAAATGCACAGGTTTGGTAGGTTTCCCTAGGTGGCGGCTGAGCTACAGGCCAAAATCTACAGGTAGGCACTTTGGAAAAAACACCTTTGTTTTCCTTCAAAAATTTGGCTGTATCCACGTTGCGCTTTGGGGCGTTTCCTGTCGTGGGCGCTAGGCCTACCCACACAAGTGAGGTATCATTTTTATCGGGAGACATGGGGGAACGCTGGGAGGAAGGAAATTTGTGGCTCCTCTCAGATTCCAGAACTTTCTGCCACAGAAATGTGAGGAACATGTGTTTTTTTAGCCAAATTTTGAGGTTTGCAAAGGATTCTGGGTAACAGAACCTGGTCCAAGCCACACAAGTCACCCCATCTTGGATTCCCCTAGGTCTCTAGTTTTCAGAAATGCACAGGTTTGGTAGGTTTCCCTAGGTGGTGGCTGAGCTACATGCCAAAATCTACAGGTAGGCACTTTGCAAAAAACACCTCTGTTTTCATTCAAAAATTTGGCTGTGTCCACGTTGCGCTTTGGGGCGTTTCCTGTCGCGGGCGCTAGGCCTACCCACACAAGTGAGGTATCATTTTTATCGGGAGACGTGGGGGAACGCTGGGTGGAAGGAAATTTGTGGTTCCTCTCAGATTCCAAAACTTTCTGCCACAGAAATGTGAGGAACATGTGTTTTTTTTAGCCAAATTTTGAGGTTTACAAAGGATTCTGGGTAACAGAACCTGGTCCGAGCCACACAAGTCACCCCATCTTGGATTCCCCTAGGTCTCTAGTTTTCAGAAATGCACAGGTTTGGTAGGTTTCCCTAGGTGGCGGCTGAGCTACAGGCCAAAATCTACAGGTAGGCACTTTGCAAAAAACACCTCTGTTTTCCTTCAAAAGTTTGGCTGTGTCCACATTGCGCTTTGGGGCGTTTCCTGTCGCGGGCGCTAGGCCTACCCACACAAGTGAGGTATCATTTTTATCGGGAGACGTGGGGGAACGCTGTGTGGAAGGAAATTTGTGGCTCCTCTCAGATTCCAGAACTTTCTGCCACAGAAATGTGA
The DNA here is from genome assembly GCF_031143425.1 of Pleurodeles waltl. NCBI lineage: Eukaryota > Metazoa > Chordata > Amphibia > Caudata > Salamandridae > Pleurodeles > Pleurodeles waltl. The sequence goes on along the minus strand of NC_090442.1, from coordinate 578,693,182 downwards.
GGAACATGTGTTTTTTTATCGAAATTTTGAGGTTTGCAAAGGATTCTGGGTAACAGAACCTTGTCCAAGCCACACAAGTCACCCCATCTTGGATTCCCCTAGGTCTCTAGTTTTCAGAAATGCACAGGTTTGGTAGGTTTCCCTAGGTGGCGGCTGAGCTACAGGCCAAAATCTACAGGTAGGCACTTTGGAAAAAACACCTTTGTTTTCCTTCAAAAATTTGGCTGTATCCACGTTGCGCTTTGGGGCGTTTCCTGTCGTGGGCGCTAGGCCTACCCACACAAGTGAGGTATCATTTTTATCGGGAGAAGTGGGGGAACACTGGGAGGAAGGAAATTTTGTGGCTCCTCTCAGATTCCAGAACTTTCTGCCACAGAAATGTGAGGAACATGTGTTTTTTTAGCCAAATTTTGAGGTTTGCAAAGGATTCTGGGTAACAGAACCTGGTCCAAGCCACACAAGTCACCCCATCTTGGATTCCCCTAGGTCTCTAGTTTTCAGAAATGCACAGGTTTGTAGGTTTCCCTAGGTGGGTGGCTGAGCTACATGCCAAAATCTACAGGTAGGCACTTTGCAAAAAACACCTCTGTTTTCATTCAAAAATTTGGCTGTGTCCACGTTGCGCTTTGGGGCGTTTCCTGTCGCGGGCGCTAGGCCTACCCACACAAGTGAGGTATCATTTTTATCGGGAGACGTGGGGGAACGCTGGGTGGAAGGAAATTTGTGGTTCCTCTCAGATTCCAAAACTTTCTGCCACAGAAATGTGAGGAACATGTGTTTTTTTTAGCTAAATTTTGAGGTTTACAAAGGATTCTGGGTAACAGAACCTGGTCCGAGCCACACAAGTCACCCCATCTTGGATTCCCCTAGGTCTCTAGTTTTCAGAAATGCACAGGTTTGGTAGGTTTCCCCTAGGTGGCGGCTGAGCTACAGGCCAAAATCTACAGGTAGGCACTTTGCAAAAAACACCTCTGTTTTCCTTCAAAAGTTTGGCTGTGTCCACATTGCGCTTTGGGGGCGTTTCCTGTCGCGGGCGCTAGGCCTACCCACACAAGTGAGGTATCATTTTTATCGGGAGAACGTGGGGGAACGCTGTGTGGAAGGAAATTTGTGGCTCCTCTCAGATTCCAGAACTTTCTGCCACAGAAATGTGAGGAACATGTGTTTTTTTATCGAAATTTTGAGGTTTGCAAAGGATTCTGGGTAACAGAACCTTGTCCAAGCCACACAAGTCACCCCATCTTGGATTCCCCTAGGTCTCTAGTTTTCAGAAATGCACAGGTTTGGTAGGTTTCCCTAGGTGGCGGCTGAGCTACATGCCAAAATCTACAGGTAGGCACTTTGCAAAAAACACCTCTGTTTTCCTTCAAAAATTTGGCTGTGTCCACGTTGCGCTTTGGGGCGTTTCCTGTCGCGGGCGGTAGGCCTACCCACACAAGTGAGGTATCATTTTTATCGGGGAGACGTGGGGGAACGCTGGGTGGAAGGAAATTTGTGGTTCCTCTCAGATTCCAGAACTTTCTGCCACAGAAATGTGAGGAACATGAGTTTTTTTAGCCAAATTTTGAGGTTTACAAAGTATTCTGGGTAACAGAACCTGGTCGGAGCCACACAAGTCACCCCATCTTGGATTCCCCTAGGTCTCTAGTTTTCAGAAATGCACAGGTTTGGTAGGTTTCCCTAGGTGGTGGCTGAGCTACATGCCAAAATCTACAGGTAGGCACTTTGCAAAAAACACCTCTGTTTTCATTCAAAAATTTGGCTGTGTCCACGTTGCGCTTTGGGGCGTTTCCTGTCGCGGGCGCTAGGCCTACCCACACAAGTGAGGTATCATTTTTATCGGGAGACGTGGGGGAACGCTGGGTGGAAGGAAATGTGTGGTTCCTCTCATATTCCAAAACTTTCTGCCACAGAAATGTGAGGAACATGTGTTTTTTTTAGCCAAATTTTGAGGTTTACAAAGGATTCTGGGTAACAGAACCTGGTCCGAGCCACACAAGTCACCCCATCTTGGATTCCCCTAGGTCTCTAGTTTTCAGAAATGCACAGGTTTGGTAGGTTTCCCTAGGTGGCGGCTAAGCTAAAGGCCAAAATCTACAGGTAGGCACTTTGCAAAAAACACCTCTGTTTTCCTTCAAAAGTTTGGCTTTGTCCACGTTGCGCTTTGGGGGGTTTCCTGTCGCAGGCGCTAGGCCTACCCACACAAGTGAGGTATCATTTTTATCGGGAGACGTGGGGGAACGCTGGGTGGAAGGAAATTTGTGGTTCCTCTCAGATTCCAAAACTTTCTGCCACAGAAAATGTGAGGAACATGTGTTTTTTTAGCCAAATTTTGAGGTTTACAAAGGATTCTGGGTAACAGAACCTGGTCCGAGCCACACAAGTCACCCCATCTTGGATTCCCCTAGGTCTCTAGTTTTCAGAAATGCACAGGTTTGGTAGGTTAACCTAGGTGGCGGCTGAGCTACAGGCCAAAATCTACAGGTAGGCACTTTGCAAAAAACACCTCTGTTTTCCTTCAAAAATTTGGCTGTGTCCACGTTGCGCTTTGGGGCGTTTCCTGTCACGGGCGCTAGGCCTACCCACACAAGTGAGGTATCATTTTTATCGGGAGACGTGGGGGAACGCTGTGCGGAAGGAAATTTGTGGCTCCTCTCAGATTCCAGAACTTTCTGCCACAGAAATGTGAGGAACATGTGTTTTTTTATCAAAATTTTGAGGTTTGCAAAGGATTCTGGGTAACAGAACCTTGTCCAAGCCACACAAGTCACCCCATCTTGGATTCCCCTAGGTCTCTAGTTTTCAGAAATGCACAGGTTTGGTAGGTTTCCCTAGATGGCGGCTGAGCTACAGGCCAAAATCTACAGGTAGGCACTTTGCAAAAAAACACCTCTGTTTTCCTTCAAAAGTTTGGCTTTGTCCACGTTGCGCTTTGGGGGCGTTTCCTGTCGCGGGCGCTAGGCCTACCCACACAAGTGAGGTATCATTTTTATCGGGAGACGTGGGGGAACGCTGGGTGGAAGGAAAATTGTGGTTCCTCTCAGATTTCAAAACTTTCTGCCACAGAAATGTGAGGAACATGTGTTTTTTTAGCCAAATTTTGAGGCTTACAAAGGATTCTGGGTAACAGAACCTGGTCCGAGCCACACAAGTCACCCCATCTTGGATTCCCCTAGGTCTCTAGTTTTCAGAAATGCACAGGTTTGGTAGGTTTCCCTAGGTGGCGGCTGAGCTACAGGCCAAAATCTACAGGTAGGCACTTTGGAAAAAACACCTTTGTTTTCCTTCAAAAATTTGGCTGTATCCACGTTGCGCTTTGGGGCGTTTCCTGTCGTGGGCGCTAGGCCTACCCACACAAGTGAGGTATCATTTTTATCGGGAGACATGGGGGAACGCTGGGGAGGAAGGAAATTTGTGGCTCCTCTCAGATTCCAGAACTTTCTGCCACAGAAATGTGAGGAACATGTGTTTTTTTAGCCAAATTTTGAGGTTTGCAAAGGATTCTGGGTAACAGAACCTGGTCCAAGCCACACAAGTCACCCCATCTTGGATTCCCCTAGGTCTCTAGTTTTCAGAAATGCACAGGTTTGGTAGGTTCTCCCTAGGTGGTGGCTGAGCTACATGCCAAAATCTACAGGTAGGCACTTTGCAAAAAACACCTCTGTTTTCATTCAAAAATTTGGCTGTGTCCACGTTGCGCTTTGGGGCGTTTCCTGTCGCGGGCGCTAGGCCTACCCACACAAGTGAGGTATCATTTTTATCGGGGAGACGTGGGGGAACGCTGGGTGGAAGGAAATTTGTGGTTCCTCTCAGATTCCAAAACTTTCTGCCACAGAAATGTGAGGAACATGTGTTTTTTTAGCCAAATTTTGAGGTTTACAAAGGATTCTGGGTAACAGAACCTGGTCCGAGCCACACAAGTCACCCCATCTTGGATTCCCCTAGGTCTCTAGTTTTCAGAAATGCACAGGTTTGGTAGGTTTCCCTAGGTGGCGGCTGAGCTACAGGCCAAAATCTACAGGTAGGCACTTTGCAAAAAACACCTCTGTTTTCCTTCAAAAGTTTGGCTGTGTCCACATTCCTGTCGCGGGCGCTAGGCCTACCCACACAAGTGAGGTATCATTTTTATCGGGAGACGTGGGGGAACGCTGTGTGGAAGGAAATTTGTGGCTCCTCTCAGATTCCAGAACTTTCTGCCACAGAAATGTGAGGAACATGTGTTTTTTTATCGAAATTTTGAGGTTTGCAAAGGATTCTGGGTAACAGAACCTTGTCCAAGCCACACAAGTCACCCCATCTTGGATTCCCCTAGGTCTCTAGTTTTCAGAAATGCACAGGTTTGGTAGGTTTCCCTAGGTGGCGGCTGAGCTACAGGCCAAAATCTACAGGTAGGCACTTTGGAAAAAACACCTTTGTTTTCCTTCAAAAATTTGGCTGTATCCACGTTGCGCTTTGGGGCGTTTCCTGTCGTGGGCGCTAGGCCTACCCACACAAGTGAGGTATCATTTTTATCGGGAGAAGTGGGGGAACGCTGGGAGGAAGGAAATTTGTGGCTCCTCTCAGATTCCAGAACTTTCTGCCACAGAAATGTGAGGAACATGTGTTTTTTTAGCCAAATTTTGAGGTTTGCAAAGGAATCTGGGTAACAGAACCTGGTCCAAGCCACACAAGTCACCCCATCTTGGATTCCCCTAGGTCTCTAGTTTTCAGAAATGCACAGGTTTGGTAGGTTTCCCTAGGTGGTGGCTGAGCTACATGCCAAAATCTACAGGTAGGCACTTTGCAAAAAACACCTCTGTTTTCATTCAAAAATTTGGCTGTGTCCACGTTGCGCTTTGGGGCGTTTCCTGTCGCGGGCGCTAGGCCTACCCACACAAGTGAGGTATCATTTTTATCGGGAGACGTGGGGGAACGCTGGGTGGAAGGAAATTTGTGGTTCCTCTCAGATTCCAGAACTTTCTGCCACAGAAATGTGAGGAATATGTGTTTTTTTAGCCAAATTTTGAGGTTTACAAAGGATTCTGAGTAACAGAACCTGGTCGGAGCCACACAAGTCACCCCATCTTGGATTCCCCTACGTCTCTAGTTTTCAGAAATGCACAGGTTTGGTAGGTTTTCCTAGGTGTCCGCTGAGCTACAGGCCAAAATCTACAGGTAGGCACTTTGCAAAAAACACCTCTGTTTTCCTTCAAAAGTTTGGCTTTGTCCACGTTGCGCTTTGGGGCGTTTCCTGTCGCGGGCGCTAGGCCTACCCACACAAGTGAGGTATCATTTTTATCGGGAGACGTGGGGGAACGCTGGGTGGAAGGAAATTTGTTGTTCCTCTCAGATTCCAAAACTTTCTGCCACAGAAATGTGAGGAACATGTGTTTTTTTAGCCAAATTTTGAGGTTTACAAAGGATTCTGGGTAACAGAACCTGGTCCGAGCCACACAAGTCACCCCATCTTGGATTCCCCTAGGTCTCTAGTTTTCAGAAATGCACAGGTTTGGTAGGTTTCCCTAGGTGGCGGCTGAGCTACAGGCCAAAATCTACAGGTAGGCACTTTGCAAAAAACACCTCGGTTTTCCTTGAAAAATTTGGCTGTATCCACGTTGCGCTTTGGGGCGTTTCCTGTCGCGGGCGCTAGGCCTACCCACACAAGTGAGGTATCATTTTTATCGGGAGACGTGGGGGAACGCTGGGTGGAAGGAAATTTGTGGTTCCTCTCAAATTTCAGAACTTTCTGCCACAGAAATATGAGGAACATGTGTTTTTTTAGCCAAATTTGGAGGTTTACAAAGGATTCTGGGTAACAGAACCTGGTCCGAGCCACACAAGTCACCCCATCTTGGATTCCCCTAGGTCTCTAGTTTTCAGAAATGCACAGGTTTGGTAGGTTTCCCCAGGTGGCGGCTGAGCTACAGGCCAAAATCTACAGGTAGGCACTTTGCAAAAAACACCTCTGTTTTCCTTCAAAAATTTGGCTGTGTCCACGTTGCGCTTTGGGGCGTTTCCTGTCGCGGGCGCTAGGCCTACCCACACAAGTGAGGTATCATTTTTATCGGGAGACGTGGGGGAACGCTGGGTGGAAGGAAATGTGTGGTTCCTCTCATATTCCAGAACTTTCTGCCACAGAAATGTGAGGAACATGTGTTTTTTTAGCCAAATTTTGAGGTTTACAATGGATTCTGGGTAACAGAACCTGGTCCGAGCCACACAAGTCACCCCATCTTGGATTCCCCTAGGTCTCTAGTTTTCAGAAATGCACAGGTTTGGTAGGTTTCCCTAGGTGGCGGCTAAGCTACAGGCCAAAATCTACAGGTAGGCACTTTGCAAAAAACACCTCTGTTTTCCTTCAAAAGTTTGGCTTTGTCCACGTTGCGCTTTGGGGCGTTTCCTGTCGCGGGCGCTAGGCCTACCCACACAAGGGAGGTATCATTTTTACCGGGAGACGTGGGGGAACGCTGGGTGGAAGGAAATTTGTGGCTCCTCTCAGATTCCAGAACTTTCTGACACAGAAATGTGAGGAACATGTGTTTTTTTATCAAAATTTTGAGGTTTGCAAAGGATTCTGGGTAACAGAACCTTGTCCAAGCCACACAAGTCACCCCATCTTGGATTCCCCTAGGTCTCTAGTTTTCAGAAATGCACAGGTTTGGTAGGTTTCCCTAGGTGGTGGCTGAGCTACATGCCAAAATCTACAGGTAGGCACTTTGCAAAAAACAGCTCTGTTTTCCTTCAAAAATTTGGCTGTGTCCACGTTGCGCTTTGGGGAGTTTCCTGTCGTGGGCGCTAGGCCTACCCACACAAGTGAGGTATCATTTTTATCGGGAGACGTGGGGGAACGCTGGGTGGAAGGAAATTTGTGGTTCCTCTCAGATTCCAGAACTTTCTGCCACAGAAATGTGAGGAACATGTGTTTTTTTAGCCAAATTTGGAGGTTTACAAAGGATTCTGGGTAACAGAACCTGGTCGGAGCCACACAAGTCACCCCATCTTGGATTCCCCTAGGTCTCTAGTTTTCAGAAATGCACAGGTTTGGTAGGTTTCCCCAGGTGGCGGCTGAGCTACAGGCCAAAATCTACAGGTAGGCACTTTGCAAAAAACACCTCTGTTTTCCTTCAAAAATTTGGCTGTGTCCACGTTGCGCTTTGGGGCGTTTCCTGTCGCGGGCGCTAGGCCTACCCACACAAGTGAGGTATCATTTTTATCGGGAGACGTGGGGGAACGCTGGGTGGAAGGAAATGTGTGGTTCCTCTCATATTCCAGAACTTTCTGCCACAGAAATGTGAGGAACATGTGTTTTTTTAGCCAAATTTTGAGGTTTACAATGGATTCTGGGTAACAGAACCTGGTCCGAGCCACACAAGTCACCCCATCTTGGATTCCCCTAGGTCTCTAGTTTTCAGAAATGCACAGGTTTGGTAGGTTTTCCTAGGTGGCCGCTGAGCTACAGGCCAAAATCTACAGGTAGGCACTTTGCAAAAAACACCTCTGTTTTCCTTCAAAAGTTTGGCTTTGTCCACATTGCGCTTTGGGGCGTTTCCTGTCGCAGGCGCTAGGCCTACCCACACAAGTGAGGTATCATTTTTATCGGGAGACGTGGGGGAACGCTGGGTGGAAGGAAATTTGTGGTTCCTCTCAGATTCCAGAACTTTCTGACACAGAAATGTGAGGAACATGTGTTTTTTTATCAAAATTTTGAGGTTTGCAAAGGATTCTGGGTAACAGAACCTTGTCCAAGCCACACAAGTCACCCCATCTTGGATTCCCCTAGGTCTCTAGTTTTCAGAAATGCACAGGTTTGGTAGGTTTCCCTAGGTGGTGGCTGAGCTACATGCCAAAATCTACAGGTAGGCACTTTGCAAAAAACAGCTCTGTTTTCCTTCAAAAATTTGGCTGTGTCCACGTTGCGCTTTGGGGAGTTTCCTGTCGTGGGCGCTAGGCCTACCCACACAAGTGAGGTATCATTTTTATCGGGAGACGTGGGGGAACGCTGGGTAGAAGGAAATTTGTGGTTCCTCTCAGATTCCAGAACTTTCTGCCACAGAAATGTGAGGAACATGTGTTTTTTTAGCCAAATTTGGAGGTTTACAAAGGATTCTGGGTAACAGAACCTGGTCCAAGCCACACAAGTCACCCCATCTTGGATTCCCCTAGGTCTCTAGTTTTCAGAAATGCACAGGTTTGGTAGGTTTCCCTAGGTGGTGGCTGAGCTACATGCCAAAATCTACAGGTAGGCACTTTGCAAAAAACACCTCTGTTTTCATTCAAAAATTTGGCTGTGTCCACGTTGCGCTTTGGGGCGTTTCCTGTCGCGGGCGCTAGGCCTACCCACACAAGTGAGGTATCATTTTTATCGGGAGACGTGGGGGAACGCTGGGTGGAAGGAAATTTGTGGTTCCTCTCAGATTCCAAAACTTTCTGCCACAGAAATGTGAGGAACATGTGTTTTTTTAGCCAAATTTTGAGGTTTACAAAGGATTCTGGGTAACAGAACCTGGTCCGAGCCACACAAGTCACCCCATCTTGGATTCCCCTAGGTCTCTAGTTTTCAGAAATGCACAGGTTTGGTAGGTTTCCCTAGGTGGCGGCTGAGCTACAGGCCAAAATCTACAGGTAGGCACTTTGCAAAAAACACCTCTGTTTTCCTTCAAAAGTTTGGCTGTGTCCACATTGCGCTTTGGGGCGTTTCCTGTCGCAGGCGCTAGGCCTACCCACACAAGTGAGGTATCATTTTTATCGGGAGACGTGGGGGAACGCTGGGTGGAAGGAAATTTGTGGTTCCTCTCAGATTCCAAAACTTTCTGCCACAGAAATGTGAGGAACATGTGTTTTTTTAGCCAAATTTTGAGGTTTACAAAGGATTCTGGGTAACAGAACCTGGTCCGAGCCACACAAGTCACCCCATCTTGGATTCCCCTAGGTCTCTAGTTTTCAGAAATGCACAGGTTTGGTAGGTTTCCCTAGGTGGCGGCTGAGCTACAGGCCAAAATCTACAGGTAGGCACTTTGCAAAAAACACCTCGGTTTTCCTTCAAAAATGTGGCTGTATCCACGTTGCGCTTTGGGGCGTTTCCTGTCGCGGGCGCTAGGCCTACCCACACAAGTGAGGTATCATTTTTATCGGGAGACGTGGGGGAACGCTGAGTGGAAGGAAATTTGTGGTTCCTCTCAGATTTCAGAACTTTCTGCCACAGAAATATGAGGAACATGTGTTTTTTTGCCAAATTTGGAGGTTTACAAAGGATTCTGGGTAACAGAACCTGGTCCGAGCCACACAAGTCACCCCATCTTGGATTCCCCTAGGTCTCTAGTTTTCAGAAATGCACAGGTTTGGTAGGTTTCCCCAGGTGGCGGCTGAGCTACAGGCCAAAATCTACAGGTATGCACTTTGCAAAAAACACCTCTGTTTTCCTTAAAAAATTTGGCTGTGTCCACGTTGCGCTTTGGGGCGTTTCCTGTCGCGGGCGCTAGGCCTACCCACACAAGTGAGGTATCATTTTTATTGGGAGACGTGGGGGAACGCTGGGTGGAAGGAAATGTGTGGTTCCTCTCATATTCCAGAACTTTCTGCCACAGAAATGTGAGGAACATGTGTTTTTTTAGCCAAATTTTGAGGTTTACAAAGGATTCTGGGTAACAGAACCTGGTCCGAGCCACACAAGTCACCCCATCTTGGATTCCCCTAGGTCTCTAGTTTTCAGAAATGCACAGGTTTGGTAGGTTTCCCTAGGTGGCGGCTGAGCTACAGGCCAAAATCTACAGGTAGGCACTTTGGAAAAAACACCTTTGTTTTCCTTCAAAAATTTGGCTGTATCCACGTTGCGCTTTGGGGCGTTTCCTGTCGTGGGCGCTAGGCCTACCCACACAAGTGAGGTATCATTTTTATCGGGAGACGTGGGGGAACGCTGGGAGGAAGGAAATTTGTGGCTCCTCTCAGATTCCAGAACTTTCTGCCACAGAAATGTGAGGAACATGTGTTTTTTTAGCCAAATTTTGAGGTTTACAAAGGATTCTGGGTAACAGAACCTGGTCCGAGCCACACAAGTCACCCCATCTTGGATTCCCCTAGGTCTCTAGTTTTCAGAAATGCACAGGTTTGGTAGGTTTCCCCAGGTGGCGGCTGAGCTACAGGCCAAAATCTACAGGTATGCACTTTGCAAAAAACACCTCTGTTTTCCTTAAAAAATTTGGCTGTGTCCACGTTGCGCTTTGGGGCGTTTCCTGTCGCGGGCGCTAGGCCTACCCACACAAGTGAGGTATCATTTTTATTGGGAGACGTGGGGGAACGCTGGGTGGAAGGAAATGTGTGGTTCCTCTCATATTCCAGAACTTTCTGCCACAGAAATGTGAGGAACATGTGTTTTTTTAGCCAAATTTTGAGGTTTACAAAGGATTCTGGGTAACAGAACCTGGTCCGAGCCACACAAGTCACCCCATCTTGGATTCCCCTAGGTCTCTAGTTTTCAGAAATGCACAGGTTTGGTAGGTTTCCCTAGGTGGCGGCTGAGCTACAGGCCAAAATCTACAGGTAGGCACTTTGGAAAAAACACCTTTGTTTTCCTTCAAAAATTTGGCTGTATCCACGTTGCGCTTTGGGGCGTTTCCTGTCGTGGGCGCTAGGCCTACCCACACAAGTGAGGTATCATTTTTATCGGGAGACGTGGGGGAACGCTGGGAGGAAGGAAATTTGTGGCTCCTCTCAGATTCCAGAACTTTCTGCCACAGAAATGTGAGGAACATGTGTTTTTTTAGCCAAATTTTGAGGTTTGCAAAGGATTCTGGGTAACAGAACCTGGTCCAAGCCACACAAGTCACCCCATCTTGGATTCCCCTAGGTCTCTAGTTTTCAGAAATGCACAGGTTTGGTAGGTTTCCCTAGGTGGTGGCTGAGCTACATGCCAAAATCTACAGGTAGGCACTTTGCAAAAAACACCTCTGTTTTCATTCAAAAATTTGGCTGTGTCCACGTTGCGCTTTGGGGCGTTTCCTGTCGCGGGCGCTAGGCCTACCCACACAAGTGAGGTATCATTTTTATCGGGAGACGTGGGGGAACGCTGGGTGGAAGGAAATTTGTGGTTCCTCTCAGATTCCAAAACTTTCTGCCACAGAAATGTGAGGAACATGTGTTTTTTTAGCCAAATTTTGAGGTTTACAAAGGATTCTGGGTAACAGAACCTGGTCCGAGCCACACAAGTCACCCCATCTTGGATTCCCCTAGGTCTCTAGTTTTCAGAAATGCACAGGTTTGGTAGGTTTCCCTAGGTGGCGGCTGAGCTACAGGCCAAAATCTACAGGTAGGCACTTTGCAAAAAACACCTCTGTTTTCCTTCAAAAGTTTGGCTGTGTCCACATTGCGCTTTGGGGCGTTTCCTGTCGCGGGCGCTAGGCCTACCCACACAAGTGAGGTATCATTTTTATCGGGAGACGTGGGGGAACGCTGTGTGGAAGGAAATTTGTGGCTCCTCTCAGATTCCAGAACTTTCTGCCACAGAAATGTGAGGAACATGTGTTTTTTTATCGAAATTTTGAGGTTTGCAAAGGATTCTGGGTAACAGAACCTTGTCCAAGCCACACAAGTCACCCCATCTTGGATTCCCCTAGGTCTCTAGTTTTCAGAAATGCACAGGTTTGGTAGGTTTCCCTAGGTGGCGGCTGAGCTACAGGCCAAAATCTACAGGTAGGCATTTTGGAAAAAACACCTTTGTTTTCCTTCAAAAATTTGGCTGTATCCACGTTGCGCTTTGGGGCGTTTCCTGTCGTGGGCGCTAGGCCTACCCACACAAGTGAGGTATCATTTTTATCGGGAGACGTGGGGGAACGCTGGGAGGAAGGAAATTTGTGGCTCCTCTCAGATTCCAGAACTTTCTGCCACAGAAATGTGAGGAACATGTGTTTTTTTAGCCAAATTTTGAGGTTTGCAAAGGATTCTGGGTAACAGAACCTGGTCCAAGCCACACAAGTCACCCCATCTTGGATTCCCCTAGGTCTCTAGTTTTCAGAAATGCACAGGTTTGGTAGGTTTCCCTAGGTGGTGGCTGAGCTACATGCCAAAATCTACAGGTAGGCACTTTGCAAAAAACACCTCTGTTTTCATTCAAAAATTTGGCTGTGTCCACGTTGCGCTTTGGGGCGTTTCCTGTCGCGGGCACTAGGCCTACCCACACAAGTGAGGTATCATTTTTATCGGGAGACGTGGGGGAACGCTGGGTGGAAGGAAATTTGTGGTTCCTCTCAGATTCCAAAACTTTCTGCCACAGAAATGTGAGGAACATGTGTTTTTTTAGCCAAATTTTGAGGTTTACAAAGGATTCTGGGTAACAGAACCTGGTCCGAGCCACACAAGTCACCCCATCTTGGATTCCCCTAGGTCTCTAGTTTTCAGAAATGCACAGGTTTGGTAGGTTTCCCTAGGTGGCGGCTGAGCTACAGGCCAAAATCTACAGGTAGGCACTTTGCAAAAAACACCTCTGTTTTCCTTCAAAAGTTTGGCTGTGTCCACATTGCGCTTTGGGGCGTTTCCTGTCGCGGGCGCTAGGCCTACCCACACAAGTGAGGTATCATTTTTATCGGGAGACGTGGGGGAACGCTGTGTGGAAGGAAATTTGTGGCTCCTCTCAGATTCCAGAACTTTCTGCCACAGAAATGTGAGGAACATGTGTTTTTTTATCGAAATTTTGAGGTTTGCAAAGGATTCTGGGTAACAGAACCTTGTCCAAGCCACACAAGTCACCCCATCTTGGATTCCCCTAGGTCTCTAGTTTTCAGAAATGCACAGGTTTGGTAGGTTTCCCTAGGTGGCGGCTGAGCTACATGCCAAAATCTACAGGTAGGCACTTTGCAAAAAACACCTCTGTTTTCCTTCAAAAATTTGGCTGTGTCCACGTTGCGCTTTGGGGCGTTTCCTGTCGCGGGCGCTAGGCCTACCCACACAAGTGAGGTATCATTTTTATCGGGAGACGTGGGGGAACGCTGGGTGGAAGGAAATTTGTGGTTCCTCTCAGATTCCAGAACTTTCTGCCACAGAAATGTGAGGAACATGTGTTTTTTTAGCCAAATTTTGAGGTTTACAAAGTATTCTGGGTAACAGAACCTGGTCGGAGCCACACAAGTCACCCCATCTTGGATTCCCCTAGGTCTCTAGTTTTCAGAAATGCACAGGTTTGGTAGGTTTTCCTAGGTGGCGGCTGAGCTACAGGCCAAAATCTACAGGTAGGCACTTTGCAAAAAACACCTCTGTTTTCCTTCAAAAATTTGGCTGTATCCACGTTGCGCTTTGGGGCGTTTCCTGTCGCGGGCGCTAGGCCTACCCACACAAGTGAGGTATCATTTTTATCGGGAGACGTGGGGGAACACTGGGAGGAAGGAAATTTGTGGCTCCTCTCAGATTCCAGAACTTTCTGCCACAGAAATGTGAGGAATATGTGTTTTTTTAGCCAAATTTTGAGGTTTACAAAGGATTCTGAGTAACAGAACCTGGTCGGAGCCACACAAGTCACCCCATCTTGGATTCCCCTACGTCTCTAGTTTTCAGAAATGCACAGGTTTGGTAGGTTTTCCTAGGTGTCCGCTGAGCTACAGGCCAAAATCTACAGGTAGGCACTTTGCAAAAAACACCTCTGTTTTCCTTCAAAAGTTTGGCTTTGTCCACGTTGCGCTTTGGGGCGTTTCCTGTCGCGGGCGCTAGGCCTACCCACACAAGTGAGGTATCATTTTTATCGGGAGACGTGGGGGAACGCTGGGTGGAAGGAAATTTGTGGTTCCTCTCAGATTCCAAAACTTTCTGCCACAGAAATGTGAGGAACATGTGTTTTTTTAGCCAAATTTTGAGGTTTACAAAGGATTCTGGGTAACAGAACCTGGTCCGAGCCACACAAGTCACCCCATCTTGGATTCCCCTAGGTCTCTAGTTTTCAGAAATGCACAGGTTTGGTAGGTTTCCCTAGGTGGCGGCTGAGCTACAGGCCAAAATCTACAGGTAGGCACTTTGCAAAAAACACCTCGGTTTTCCTTGAAAAATTTGGCTGTATCCACGTTGCGCTTTGGGGCGTTTCCTGTCGCGGGCGCTAGCCCTACCCACACAAGTGAGGTATCATTTTTATCGGGAGACGTGGGGGAACGCTGGGTGGAAGGAAATTTGTGGTTCCTCTCAGATTTCAGAACTTTCTGCCACAGAAATATGAGGAACATGTGTTTTTTTAGCCAAATTTGGAGGTTTACAAAGGATTCTGGGTAACAGAACCTGGTCCGAGCCACACAAGTCACCCCATCTTGGATTCCCCTAGGTCTCTAGTTTTCAGAAATGCACAGGTTTGGTAGGTTTCCCCAGGTGGCGGCTGAGCTACAGGCCAAAATCTACAGGTAGGCACTTTGCAAAAAACACCTCTGTTTTCCTTCAAAAATTTGGCTGTGTCCACGTTGCGCTTTGGGGCGTTTCCTGTCGCGGGCGCTAGGCCTACCCACACAAGTGAGGTATCATTTTTATCGGGAGACGTGGGGGAACGCTGGGTGGAAGGAAATGTGTGGTTCCTCTCATATTCCAGAACTTTCTGCCACAGAAATGTGAGGAACATGTGTTTTTTTAGCCAAATTTTGAGGTTTACAATGGATTCTGGGTAACAGAACCTGGTCCGAGCCACACAAGTCACCCCATCTTGGATTCCCCTAGGTCTCTAGTTTTCAGAAATGCACAGGTTTGGTAGGTTTCCCTAGGTGGCGGCTAAGCTACAGGCCAAAATCTACAGGTAGGCACTTTGCAAAAAACACCTCTGTTTTCCTTCAAAAGTTTGGCTTTGTCCACGTTGCGCTTTGGGGCGTTTCCTGTCGCGGGCGCTAGGCCTACCCACACAAGGGAGGTATCATTTTTACCGGGAGACGTGGGGGAACGCTGGGTGGAAGGAAATTTGTGGCTCCTCTCAGATTCCAGAACTTTCTGACACAGAAATGTGAGGAACATGTGTTTTTTTATCAAAATTTTGAGGTTTGCAAAGGATTCTGGGTAACAGAACCTTGTCCAAGCCACACAAGTCACCCCATCTTGGATTCCCCTAGGTCTCTAGTTTTCAGAAATGCACAGGTTTGGTAGGTTTCCCTAGGTGGTGGCTGAGCTACATGCCAAAATCTACAGGTAGGCACTTTGCAAAAAACAGCTCTGTTTTCCTTCAAAAATTTGGCTGTGTCCACGTTGCGCTTTGGGGAGTTTCCTGTCGTGGGCGCTAGGCCTACCCACACAAGTGAGGTATCATTTTTATCGGGAGACGTGGGGGAACGCTGGGTAGAAGGAAATTTGTGGTTCCTCTCAGATTCCAGAACTTTCTGCCACAGAAATGTGAGGAACATGTGTTTTTTTAGCCAAATTTGGAGGTTTACAAAGGATTCTGGGTAACAGAACCTGGTCGGAGCCACACAAGTCACCCCATCTTGGATTCCCCTAGGTCTCTAGTTTTCAGAAATGCACAGGTTTGGTAGGTTTCCCTAGGTGGCGGCTGAGCTACAGGCCAAAATCTACAGGTAGGCACTTTGCAAAAAACACCTCTGTTTTCCTTCAAAAGTTTGGCTTTGTCCACGTTGCGCTTTGGGGCGTTTCCTGTCGCGGGCGCTAGGCCTACCCACACAAGTGAGGTATCATTTTTATCGGGAGACGTGGGGGAACGCTGGGTGGAAGGAAATTTGTGGTTCCTCTCAGATTCCAGAACTTTCTGCCACAGAAATGTGAGGAACATGTGTTTTTTTAGCCAAATTTTGAGGTTTACAAAGGATTCTGGGTAACAGAACCTGGTCGGAGCCACACAAGTCACCCCATCTTGGATTCCCCTAGGTCTCTAGTTTTCAGAAATGCACAGGTTTGGTAGGTTTTCCTAGGTGGCCGCTGAGCTACAGGCCAAAATCTACAGGTAGGCACTTTGCAAAAAACACCTCTGTTTTCCTTCAAAAGTTTGGCTTTGTCCACGTTGCGCTTTGGGGCGTTTCCTGTCGCAGGCGCTAGGCCTACCCACACAAGTGAGGTATCATTTTTATCGGGAGACGTGGGGGAACGCTGGGTGGAAGGAAATTTGTGGTTCCTCTCAGATTCCAAAACTTTCTGCCACAGAAATGTGAGGAACATGTGTTTTTTTAGCCAAATTTTGAGGTTTACAAAGGATTCTGGGTAACAGAACCTGGTCCGAGCCACACAAGTCACCCCATCTTGGATTCCCCTAGGTCTCTAGTTTTCAGAAATGCACAGGTTTGGTAGGTTTCCCTAGGTGGCGGCTGAGCTACAGGCCAAAATCTACAGGTAGGCACTTTGCAAAAAACACCTCGGTTTTCCTTCAAAAATGTGGCTGTATCCACGTTGCGCTTTGGGGCGTTTCCTGTCGCGGGCGCTAGGCCTACCCACACAAGTGAGGTATCATTTTTATCGGGAGACGTGGGGGAACGCTGGGTGGAAGGAAATTTGTGGTTCCTCTCAGATTTCAGAACTTTCTGCCACAGAAATATGAGGAACATGTGTTTTTTTGCCAAATTTGGAGGTTTACAAAGGATTCTGGGTAACAGAACCTGGTCCGAGCCACACAAGTCACCCCATCTTGGATTCCCCTAGGTCTCTAGTTTTCAGAAATGCACAGGTTTGGTAGGTTTCCCCAGGTGGCGGCTGAGCTACAGGCCAAAATCTACAGGTATGCACTTTGCAAAAAACACCTCTGTTTTCCTTAAAAAATTTGGCTGTGTCCACGTTGCGCTTTGGGGCGTTTCCTGTCGCGGGCGCTAGGCCTACCCACACAAGTGAGGTATCATTTTTATCGGGAGACGTGGGGGAACGCTGGGTGGAAGGAAATGTGTGGTTCCTCTCATATTCCAGAACTTTCTGCCACAGAAATGTGAGGAACATGTGTTTTTTTAGCCAAATTTTGAGGTTTACAAAGGATTCTGGGTAACAGAACCTGGTCCGAGCCACACAAGTCACCCCATCTTGGATTCCCCTAGGTCTCTAGTTTTCAGAAATGCACAGGTTTGGTAGGTTTCCCTAGGTGGCGGCGAAGCTACAGGCCAAAATCTACAGGTAGGCACTTTGCAAAAAACACCTCTGTTTTCCTTCAAAAGTTTGGCTTTGTCCACGTTGCGCTTTGGGGCGTTTCCTGTCGCGGGCGCTAGGCCTACCCACACAAGTGAGGTATCATTTTTATCGGGAGACGTGGGGGAACGCTGGGTGGAAGGAAATTTGTGGCTCCTCTCAGATTCCAGAACTTTCTGACACAGAAATGTGAGGAACATGTGTTTTTTTATCAAAATTTTGAGGTTTGCAAAGGATTCTGGGTAACAGAACCTTGTCCAAGCCACACAAGTCACCCCATCTTGGATTCCCCTAGGTCTCTAGTTTTCAGAAATGCACAGGTTTGGTAGGTTTCCCTAGGTGGTGGCTGAGCTACATGCCAAAATCTACAGGTAGGCACTTTGCAAAAAACAGCTCTGTTTTCCTTCAAAAATTTGGCTTTGTCCATGTTGCGCTTTGGGGCTTTTTCTGTCGCGGGCGCTAGGCCTACCCACACAAGTGAGGTATCATTTTTATCGGGAGACGTGGGGGAACGCTGGGTGGAAGGAAATTTGTGGTTCCTCTCAGATTCCAAAACTTTCTGCCACAGAAATGTGAGGAACATGTGTTTTTTTAGCCAAATTTTGAGGTTTACAAAGGATTCTGGGTAACAGAACCTGGTCCGAGCCACACAAGTCACCCCATCTTGGATTCCCCTAGGTCTCTAGTTTTCAGAAATGCACAGGTTTGGTAGGTTTCCCTAGGTGGCGGCTGAGCTACAGGCCAAAATCTACAGGTAGGCACTTTGCAAAAAACACCTCTGTTTTCCTTCAAAAATTTGGCTGTATCCACGTTGCGCTTTGGGGCGTTTCCTGTCGCGGGCGCTAGGCCTACCCACACAAGTGAGGTATCATTTTTATCGGGAGACGTGGGGGAACGCTGGGTGGAAGGAAATTTGTGGCTCCTCTCAGATTCCAGAACTTTCTGCCACAGAAATGTGAGGAACATGTGTTTTTTTAGCCAAATTTTGAGGTTTGCAAAGGATTCTGGGTAACAGACCCTGGTCCGAGCCACACAAGTCACCCCATCTTGGATTCCCCTAGGTCTCTAGTTTTCAGAAATGCACAGGTTTGGTAGGTTTCCCTAGGTGGTGGCTGATCTACATGCCAAAATCTACAGGTAGGCACTTTGCAAAAAACAGCTCTGTTTTCCTTCAAAAATTTGGCTGTGTCCACGTTGCGCTTTGGGGCGTTTCCTGTCGCGGGCGCTAGGCCTACCCACACAAGTGAGGTATCATTTTTATCGGGAGACATGGGGGAACGCTGGGTGGAAGGAAATTTGTGGTTCCTCTCAGATTCCAGAACTTTCTGCCACAGAAATGTGAGGAACATGTGTTTTTTTAGCCAAATTTTGAGGTTTACAAAGGATTATGGGTAACAGAACCTGGTCCGAGCCACACAAGTCACCCCATCTTGGATTCCCCTAGGTCTCTAGTTTTCAGAAATGCACAGGTTATGTAGGTTTCCCTAGGTGGTGGCTGAGCTACATGCCAAAATCTACAGGTAGGCACTTTGCAAAAAACACCTCTGTTTTCCTTCAAAAATTTGGCTGTGTCCACGTTGCGCTTTGGGGCGTTTCCTGTTTCGGGCGCTAGGCCTAACCACACAAGTGAGGTATCATTTTTATCGGGAGACGTGGGGGAACGCTGGGTGGAAGGAAATTTGTGGTTCCTCTCAGATTCCAGAACTTTCTGCCACAGAAATGTGAGGAACATGTGTTTTTTTAGCCAAATTTTGAGGTTTACAAAGGATTCTGGGTAACAGAACCTGGTCCGAGCCACACAAGTCACCCCATCTTGGATTCCCCTAGGTCTCTAGTTTTCAGAAATGCACAGGTTTGGTAGGTTTCCCTAGGTGGTGGCTGAGCTACATGCCAAAATCTACAGGTAGGCACTTTGCAAAAAACACCTCTGTTTTCCTTCAAAAATTTGGCTGTGTCCACGTTGCGCTTTGGGGCGTTTCCTGTTTCGGGCGCTAGGCCTACCCACACAAGTGAGGTATCATTTTTATCGGGAGACGTGGGGGAACGCTGGGTGGAAGGAAATTTGTGGTTCCTCTCAGATTCCAGAACTTTCTGCCACAGAAATGTGAGGAACATGTGTTTTTTTAGCCAAATTTTGAGGTTTACAAAGGATTCTGGGTAACAGAACCTGGTCGGAGCCACACAAGTCACCCCATCATGGATTCCCCTAGGTCTCTAGTTTTCAGAAATGCACAGGTTTGGTAGGTTTCCCTAGGTGGCGGCTGAGCTACAGGCCAAAATCTACAGGTAGGCACTTTGCAAAAAACACCTCTGTTTTCCTTCAAAAGTTTGGCTTTGTCCACGTTGCGCTTTGGGGCGTTTCCTGTCGCGGGCGCTAGGCCTACCCACACAAGTGAGGTATCATTTTTATCGGGAGACGTGGGGGAACGCTGGGTGGAAGGAAATTTGTGGTTCCTCTCAGATTCCAAAACTTTCTGCCACAGAAATGTGAGGAACATGTGTTTTTTTAGCCAAATTTTGAGGCTTACAAAGGATTCTGGGTAACAGAACCTGGTCCGAGCCACACAAGTCACCCCATCTTGGATTCCCCTAGGTCTCTAGTTTTCAGAAATGCACAGGTTTGGTAGGTTTCCCTAGGTGGCGGCTGAGCTACAGGCCAAAATCTACAGGTAGGCACTTTGCAAAAAACACCTCTGTTTTCCTTCAAAAATTTGGCTGTGTCCACGTTGCGCTTTGGGGCGTTTCCTGTTTCGGGCGCTAGGCCTACCCACACAAGTGAGGTATCATTTTTATCGGGAGACGTGGGGGAACGCTGGGTGGAAGGAAATTTGTGGTTCCTCTCAGATTCCAGAACTTTCTGCCACAGAAATGTGAGGAACATGTGTTTTTTTAGCCAAATTTTGAGGTTTACAAAGGATTCTGGGTAACAGAACCTGGTCCGAGCCACACAAGTCACCCCATCTTGGATTCCCCTAGGTCTCTAGTTTTCAGAAATGCACAGGTTTGGTAGGTTTCCATAGGTGGCGGCTGAGCTACAGGCCAAAATCTACAGGTAGGCACTTTGCAAAAAACACCTCTGTTTTCCTTCAAAAATTTGGCTTTATCCACGTTGCGCTTTGGGGCGTTTTCTGTCGCGGGCGCTAGGCCTACCCACACAAATGAGGTATCATTTTTATCGGGAGACGTGGGGGAACGCTGGGTGGAAGGTAATTTGTGGCTCCTCTCAGATTCCAGAACTTTCTGCCACAGAAATGTGAGGAACATGTGTTTTTTTAGCCAAATTTTGAGGTTTGCAAAGGATTCTGGGTAACAGAACCTGGTCCGAGCCACACAAGTCACCCCATCTTGGATTCCCCTAGGTCTCTAGTTTTCAGAAATGCACAGGTTTGGTAGGTTTCCCTAGGTGGCGGCTGAGCTACAGGCCAAAATCTACAGGTAGGCACTTTGCAAAAAACACCTCTGTTTTCCTTCAAAAATTTGGCTGTGTCCACGTTGCGCTTTAGGGCGTTTCCTGTTGCGGGCGCTAGGCCTACCCACACAAGTGAGGTATCATTTTTATCGGGAGACGTGGGGGAACACTGGGTGGAAATAAATTTGTGGCTCCTCTCAGATTCCAGAACTTTCTGCCACAGAAATGTGAGGAACATGTGTTTTTTTAGCCAAATTTTGAGGTTTGCAAAGGATTCTGGGTAACAGACCCTGGTCCGAGCCACACAAATCACCCCATCTTGTATTCCCCTAGGTCTCTAGTTTTCAGAAATGCACAGGTTTGGTAGGTTTCCCTAGGTGGCGGCTGAGCTACATGCCAAAATCTACAGGTAGGCACTTTGCAAAAACACCTCTGTTTTCCTTCAAAAATTTGGCTGTGTCCACGTTGCGCTTTGGGGCGTTTCCTGTCGCGGGCGCTAGGCCTACCCACACAAGTGAGGTATCATTTTTATCGGGAGACGTGGGGGAACGCTGGGTGGAAGGAAATTTGTGGCTCCTCTCAGATTCCAGAACTTTCTGCCACTGAAATGTGAGGAACATGTGTTTATTTAGCCAAATTTTGAGGTTTGCAAAGGATTCTGGGTAACAGAACCTGGTCCGAGCCACACAAGTCACCCCATCTTGGATTCCCCTAGGTCTCTAGTTTTCAGAAATGCACAGGTTTGGTAGGTTTCCCTAGGTGGCGGCTGAGCTACAGGCCAAAATCTACAGGTAGGCACTTTGCAAAAAACACCTCTGTTTTCCTTCAAAAATTTGGCTGTGTCCACGTTGCGCTTTAGGGCGTTTCCTGTCGCGGGCGCTAGGCCTACCCACACAAGTGAGGTATCATTTTTATCGGGAGACGTGGGGGAACGCTGGGTGGAAAGAAATTTGTGGCTCCTCTCAGATTCCAGAACTTTCTGCCACAGAAATGTGAGGAACATGTGTTTTTTTAGCCAAATTTTGAGGTTTGCAAAGGATTCTGGGTAACAGACCCTGGTCCGAGACACACAAGTCACCCCATCTTGGATTCCCCTAGGTCTCTAGTTTTCAGGAATGCACAGGTTTGGTAGGTTTCCCTAGGTGGCGGCTGAGCTACATGCCAAAATCTACAGGTAGGCACTTTGCAAAAAACACCTCTGTTTTCCTTCAAAAATTTTGCTGTGTCCACGTTGCGCTTTGGGGCGTTTCCTGTCGCGGGCGCTAGGCCTACCCACACAAGTGAGGTATCATTTTTATCGGGAGACGTGGGGGAACGCTGGGTGGATGGAAATTTGTGGTTCCTCTCAGATTCCAGAACTTTCTGCCACAGAAATGTGAGGAACAAGTGTTTTTTTAGCCAAATTTTGAGGTTTGCAAAGGATTCTGGGTTACAGAACCTGGTCTGAGCCACACAAGTCACCCATCTTGGATTCCCCTAGGTCTCTAGTTTTCAGAAATGCACAGGTTTGGTAGGTTTCCCTAGGTGTCGGCTGAGTTACATGCCAAAATCTACAGGTAGGCACTTTGCAAAAAACACCTCTATTTTCCTTCAAAAATTTGGCTGGGTCCACGTTGCGCTTTGGGGCGTTTCCTGTCGCGGGCGCTAGGCCTACCCACACAAGTGAGGTATCATTTTTATTGGGAGACGTGGGGGAACGCTGGGTGGAAGGAAATTTGTGGTTCCTCTCAGATTCCAGAACTTTCTGCCACAGAAATGTGAGGAACATGTGTTTTTTTATCGAAATTTTGAGGTTTGCAAAGGATTCATGGGTAACAGAACCTGGTCCGAGCCACACAAGTCACCCCATCTTGGATTCCCCTAGGTCTCTAGTTTTCAGAAATGCACAGGTTTGGTAGGTTTCCCTAGGTGGCGGCTGAGCTAAAGGCCAAAATCTACAGGTAGGCACTTTGCAAAAAACACCTCTGTTTTCCTTCAAAAATTTGGCTGTGTCCACGTTGCGCTTTGGGGCGTTTCCTGTCGCGGGCGCTAGGCCTACCCACACAAGTGAGGTATCATTTTTATCGGGATACGTGGGGGAACGCTGGGTGGAAGGAAATTTGTGGCTCCTCTCAGATTCCAGAACTTTCTGCCACAGAAATGTGAAGAAAATGTGTTTTTTTAGCCAAATTTTGAGGTTTGCAAAGGATTCTGGGTAACAGACCCTGGTTCGAGCCACACAAGTCACCCCATCTTGGATTCCCCTAGGTCTCTAGTTTTCAGAAATGCACAGGTTTGGTAGGTTTCCCTAGGTGGTGGCTGAGCTACATGCCAAAATCTACAGGTAGGCACTTTGCAAAAAACACCTATGTTTTCCTTCAAAAATTTGCCTGTGTCCACGTTGCGCTTTGGTGCGTTTCCTGTCGCGGGCGCTAGGCCTACCCACACAAGTGAGGTATCATTTTTATCGGGAGACGTGGGGGAACGCTGGGTGGAAAGAAATTTGTGGCTCCTCTCAGATTCCAGAACTTTCTGCCACAGAAATGTGAGGAACATGTGTTTTTTTAGCCAAATTTTTAGGTTTGCAAAGGATTCTGGGTAACAGACCCTGGTCCGAGCCACACAAGTCACTCCATCTTGGATTCCCCTAGGTCTCTAGTTTTCAGGAATGCACAGGTTTGGTAGGTTTCCCTAGGTGGCGGCTGAGCTACATGCCAAAATCTACAGGTAGGCACTTTGCAAAAAACACCTCTGTTTTCCTTCAAAAATTTGGCTGTGTCCACGTTGCGCTTTGGGGCGTTTCCTGTCGCGGGCGCTAGGCCTACCCACACAAGTGAGGTATCATTTTTATCGGGAGACGTGGGGGAACGCTTGGTGGATGGAAATTTGTGGTTCCTCTCAGATTCCAGAACTTTCTGCCACAGAAATGTGAGGAACAAGTGTTTTTTTAGCCAAATTTTGAGGTTTGCAAAGGATTCTGGGTTACAGAACCTGGTCTGAGCCACACAAGTCACCCATCTTGGATTCCCCTAGGTCTCTAGTTTTCAGAAATGCACAGGTTTGCTAGGTTTCCCTAGGTGGCGGCTGAGTTACATGCCAAAATCTACAGGTAGGCACTTTGCAAAAAACACCTCTATTTTCCTTCAAAAATTTGGCTGTGTCCACATTGCGCTTTGGGGCGTTTCCTGTCGCGGGCGCTAGGCCTACCCACACAAGTGAGGTATCATTTTTATTGGGAGACGTGGGGGAACGCTGGGTGGAAGGAAATTTGTGGTTCCTCTCAGATTCCAGAACTTTCTGCCACAGAAATGTGAGGAACATGTGTTTTTTTATCGAAATTTTGAGGTTTGCAAAGGATTCTGGGTAACAGAACCTGGTCCAAGCCACACAAGTCACCCCATCTTGGATTCCCCTAGTTCTCTAGTTTTCAGAAATGCACAGGTTTGGTAGGTTTCCCTAGGTGGCGGCTGAGCTAAAGGCCAAAATCTACAGGTAGGCACTTTGCAAAAAACACCTCTGTTTTCCTTCAAAAATTTGGCTGTGTCCACGTTGCGCTTTGGGGCGTTTCCTGTCGCGGGCGCTAGGCCTACCCACACAAGTGAGGTATCATTTTTATCGGGAGACATGGGGGAACGCTGGGTGGAAGGAAATTTGTGGTTCCTCTCAGATTCCAGAACTTTCTGCCACAGAAATGTGAGGAACATGTGTTTTTTTAGCCAAATTTTGAGGTTTACAAAGGATTATGGGTAACAGAACCTGGTCCGAGCCACACAAGTCACCCCATCTTGGATTCCCCTAGGTCTCTAGTTTTCAGAAATGCACAGGTTATGTAGGTTTCCCTAGGTGGTGGCTGAGCTACATGCCAAAATCTACAGGTAGGCACTTTGCAAAAAACACCTCTGTTTTCCTTCAAAAATTTGGCTGTGTCCACGTTGCGCTTTGGGGCGTTTCCTGTTTCGGGCGCTAGGCCTAACCACACAAGTGAGGTATCATTTTTATCGGGAGACGTGGGGGAACGCTGGGTGGAAGGAAATTTGTGGTTCCTCTCAGATTCCAGAACTTTCTGCCACAGAAATGTGAGGAACATGTGTTTTTTTAGCCAAATTTTGAGGTTTACAAAGGATTCTGGGTAACAGAACCTGGTCCGAGCCACACAAGTCACCCCATCTTGGATTCCCCTAGGTCTCTAGTTTTCAGAAATGCACAGGTTTGGTAGGTTTCCCTAGGTGGTGGCTGAGCTACATGCCAAAATCTACAGGTAGGCACTTTGCAAAAAACACCTCTGTTTTCCTTCAAAAATTTGGCTGTGTCCACGTTGCGCTTTGGGGCGTTTCCTGTTTCGGGCGCTAGGCCTACCCACACAAGTGAGGTATCATTTTTATCGGGAGACGTGGGGGAACGCTGGGTGGAAGGAAATTTGTGGTTCCTCTCAGATTCCAGAACTTTCTGCCACAGAAATGTGAGGAACATGTGTTTTTTTAGCCAAATTTTGAGGTTTACAAAGGATTCTGGGTAACAGAACCTGGTCGGAGCCACACAAGTCACCCCATCATGGATTCCCCTAGGTCTCTAGTTTTCAGAAATGCACAGGTTTGGTAGGTTTCCCTAGGTGGCGGCTGAGCTACAGGCCAAAATCTACAGGTAGGCACTTTGCAAAAAACACCTCTGTTTTCCTTCAAAAGTTTGGCTTTGTCCACGTTGCGCTTTGGGGCGTTTCCTGTCGCGGGCGCTAGGCCTACCCACACAAGTGAGGTATCATTTTTATCGGGAGACGTGGGGGAACGCTGGGTGGAAGGAAATTTGTGGTTCCTCTCAGATTCCAAAACTTTCTGCCACAGAAATGTGAGGAACATGTGTTTTTTTAGCCAAATTTTGAGGCTTACAAAGGATTCTGGGTAACAGAACCTGGTCCGAGCCACACAAGTCACCCCATCTTGGATTCCCCTAGGTCTCTAGTTTTCAGAAATGCACAGGTTTGGTAGGTTTCCCTAGGTGGCGGCTGAGCTACAGGCCAAAATCTACAGGTAGGCACTTTGCAAAAAACACCTCTGTTTTCCTTCAAAAATTTGGCTGTGTCCACGTTGCGCTTTGGGGCGTTTCCTGTTTCGGGCGCTAGGCCTACCCACACAAGTGAGGTATCATTTTTATCGGGAGACGTGGGGGAACGCTGGGTGGAAGGAAATTTGTGGTTCCTCTCAGATTCCAGAACTTTCTGCCACAGAAATGTGAGGAACATGTGTTTTTTTAGCCAAATTTTGAGGTTTACAAAGGATTCTGGGTAACAGAACCTGGTCCGAGCCACACAAGTCACCCCATCTTGGATTCCCCTAGGTCTCTAGTTTTCAGAAATGCACAGGTTTGGTAGGTTTCCATAGGTGGCGGCTGAGCTACAGGCCAAAATCTACAGGTAGGCACTTTGCAAAAAACACCTCTGTTTTCCTTCAAAAATTTGGCTTTATCCACGTTGCGCTTTGGGGCGTTTTCTGTCGCGGGCGCTAGGCCTACCCACACAAATGAGGTATCATTTTTATCGGGAGACGTGGGGGAACGCTGGGTGGAAGGTAATTTGTGGCTCCTCTCAGATTCCAGAACTTTCTGCCACAGAAATGTGAGGAACATGTGTTTTTTTAGCCAAATTTTGAGGTTTGCAAAGGATTCTGGGTAACAGAACCTGGTCCGAGCCACACAAGTCACCCCATCTTGGATTCCCCTAGGTCTCTAGTTTTCAGAAATGCACAGGTTTGGTAGGTTTCCCTAGGTGGCGGCTGAGCTACAGGCCAAAATCTACAGGTAGGCACTTTGCAAAAAACACCTCTGTTTTCCTTCAAAAATTTGGCTGTGTCCACGTTGCGCTTTAGGGCGTTTCCTGTTGCGGGCGCTAGGCCTACCCACACAAGTGAGGTATCATTTTTATCGGGAGACGTGGGGGAACACTGGGTGGAAATAAATTTGTGGCTCCTCTCAGATTCCAGAACTTTCTGCCACAGAAATGTGAGGAACATGTGTTTTTTTAGCCAAATTTTGAGGTTTGCAAAGGATTCTGGGTAACAGACCCTGGTCCGAGCCACACAAATCACCCCATCTTGTATTCCCCTAGGTCTCTAGTTTTCAGAAATGCACAGGTTTGGTAGGTTTCCCTAGGTGGCGGCTGAGCTACATGCCAAAATCTACAGGTAGGCACTTTGCAAAAACACCTCTGTTTTCCTTCAAAAATTTGGCTGTGTCCACGTTGCGCTTTGGGGCGTTTCCTGTCGCGGGCGCTAGGCCTACCCACACAAGTGAGGTATCATTTTTATCGGGAGACGTGGGGGAACGCTGGGTGGAAGGAAATTTGTGGCTCCTCTCAGATTCCAGAACTTTCTGCCACTGAAATGTGAGGAACATGTGTTTATTTAGCCAAATTTTGAGGTTTGCAAAGGATTCTGGGTAACAGAACCTGGTCCGAGCCACACAAGTCACCCCATCTTGGATTCCCCTAGGTCTCTAGTTTTCAGAAATGCACAGGTTTGGTAGGTTTCCCTAGGTGGCGGCTGAGCTACAGGCCAAAATCTACAGGTAGGCACTTTGCAAAAAACACCTCTGTTTTCCTTCAAAAATTTGGCTGTGTCCACGTTGCGCTTTAGGGCGTTTCCTGTCGCGGGCGCTAGGCCTACCCACACAAGTGAGGTATCATTTTTATCGGGAGACGTGGGGGAACGCTGGGTGGAAAGAAATTTGTGGCTCCTCTCAGATTCCAGAACTTTCTGCCACAGAAATGTGAGGAACATGTGTTTTTTTAGCCAAATTTTGAGGTTTGCAAAGGATTCTGGGTAACAGACCCTGGTCCGAGACACACAAGTCACCCCATCTTGGATTCCCCTAGGTCTCTAGTTTTCAGGAATGCACAGGTTTGGTAGGTTTCCCTAGGTGGCGGCTGAGCTACATGCCAAAATCTACAGGTAGGCACTTTGCAAAAAACACCTCTGTTTTCCTTCAAAAATTTTGCTGTGTCCACGTTGCGCTTTGGGGCGTTTCCTGTCGCGGGCGCTAGGCCTACCCACACAAGTGAGGTATCATTTTTATCGGGAGACGTGGGGGAACGCTGGGTGGATGGAAATTTGTGGTTCCTCTCAGATTCCAGAACTTTCTGCCACAGAAATGTGAGGAACAAGTGTTTTTTTAGCCAAATTTTGAGGTTTGCAAAGGATTCTGGGTTACAGAACCTGGTCTGAGCCACACAAGTCACCCATCTTGGATTCCCCTAGGTCTCTAGTTTTCAGAAATGCACAGGTTTGGTAGGTTTCCCTAGGTGTCGGCTGAGTTACATGCCAAAATCTACAGGTAGGCACTTTGCAAAAAACACCTCTATTTTCCTTCAAAAATTTGGCTGGGTCCACGTTGCGCTTTGGGGCGTTTCCTGTCGCGGGCGCTAGGCCTACCCACACAAGTGAGGTATCATTTTTATTGGGAGACGTGGGGGAACGCTGGGTGGAAGGAAATTTGTGGTTCCTCTCAGATTCCAGAACTTTCTGCCACAGAAATGTGAGGAACATGTGTTTTTTTATCGAAATTTTGAGGTTTGCAAAGGATTCATGGGTAACAGAACCTGGTCCGAGCCACACAAGTCACCCCATCTTGGATTCCCCTAGGTCTCTAGTTTTCAGAAATGCACAGGTTTGGTAGGTTTCCCTAGGTGGCGGCTGAGCTAAAGGCCAAAATCTACAGGTAGGCACTTTGCAAAAAACACCTCTGTTTTCCTTCAAAAATTTGGCTGTGTCCACGTTGCGCTTTGGGGCGTTTCCTGTCGCGGGCGCTAGGCCTACCCACACAAGTGAGGTATCATTTTTATCGGGATACGTGGGGGAACGCTGGGTGGAAGGAAATTTGTGGCTCCTCTCAGATTCCAGAACTTTCTGCCACAGAAATGTGAAGAAAATGTGTTTTTTTAGCCAAATTTTGAGGTTTGCAAAGGATTCTGGGTAACAGACCCTGGTTCGAGCCACACAAGTCACCCCATCTTGGATTCCCCTAGGTCTCTAGTTTTCAGAAATGCACAGGTTTGGTAGGTTTCCCTAGGTGGTGGCTGAGCTACATGCCAAAATCTACAGGTAGGCACTTTGCAAAAAACACCTATGTTTTCCTTCAAAAATTTGCCTGTGTCCACGTTGCGCTTTGGTGCGTTTCCTGTCGCGGGCGCTAGGCCTACCCACACAAGTGAGGTATCATTTTTATCGGGAGACGTGGGGGAACGCTGGGTGGAAAGAAATTTGTGGCTCCTCTCAGATTCCAGAACTTTCTGCCACAGAAATGTGAGGAACATGTGTTTTTTTAGCCAAATTTTTAGGTTTGCAAAGGATTCTGGGTAACAGACCCTGGTCCGAGCCACACAAGTCACTCCATCTTGGATTCCCCTAGGTCTCTAGTTTTCAGGAATGCACAGGTTTGGTAGGTTTCCCTAGGTGGCGGCTGAGCTACATGCCAAAATCTACAGGTAGGCACTTTGCAAAAAACACCTCTGTTTTCCTTCAAAAATTTGGCTGTGTCCACGTTGCGCTTTGGGGCGTTTCCTGTCGCGGGCGCTAGGCCTACCCACACAAGTGAGGTATCATTTTTATCGGGAGACGTGGGGGAACGCTTGGTGGATGGAAATTTGTGGTTCCTCTCAGATTCCAGAACTTTCTGCCACAGAAATGTGAGGAACAAGTGTTTTTTTAGCCAAATTTTGAGGTTTGCAAAGGATTCTGGGTTACAGAACCTGGTCTGAGCCACACAAGTCACCCATCTTGGATTCCCCTAGGTCTCTAGTTTTCAGAAATGCACAGGTTTGCTAGGTTTCCCTAGGTGGCGGCTGAGTTACATGCCAAAATCTACAGGTAGGCACTTTGCAAAAAACACCTCTATTTTCCTTCAAAAATTTGGCTGTGTCCACATTGCCCTTTGGGGCGTTTCCTGTCGCGGGCGCTAGGCCTACCCACACAAGTGAGGTATCATTTTTATTGGGAGACGTGGGGGAACGCTGGGTGGAAGGAAATTTGTGGTTCCTCTCAGATTCCAGAACTTTCTGCCACAGAAATGTGAGGAACATGTGTTTTTTTATCGAAATTTTGAGGTTTGCAAAGGATTCTGGGTAACAGAACCTGGTCCAAGCCACACAAGTCACCCCATCTTGGATTCCCCTAGTTCTCTAGTTTTCAGAAATGCACAGGTTTGGTAGGTTTCCCTAGGTGGCGGCTGAGCTAAAGGCCAAAATCTACAGGTAGGCACTTTGCAAAAAACACCTCTGTTTTCCTTCAAAAATTTGGCTGTGTCCACGTTGCGCTTTGGGGCGTTTCCTGTCGCGGGCGCTAGGCCTACCCACACAAGTGAGGTATCATTTTTATCGGGAGACGTGGGGGAACGCTGGGTGGAAGGAAATTTGTGGCTCCTCTCAGATTCCAGAACTTTCTGCCACAGAAATGTGAAGAACATGTGTTTTTTTAGCCAAATTTTGAGGTTTGCAAAGGATTCTGGGTAACAGACCCTGGTCCGAGCTACACAAGTCACCCCATCTTGGATTCCCCTAGGTCTCTAGTTTTCAGAAATGCACAGGTTTGGTAGGTTTCCCTAGGTGGTGGCTGAGCTACATGGCAAAATCTACAGGTAGGCACTTTGCAAAAAACACCTCTGTTTTCCTTAAAAAATTTGGCTGTCTCCACGTTGCGCTTTGGTGTGTTTCCTGTCGCGGGCGCTAGGCCTACCCACACAAGTGAGGTATCATTTTTATCGGGAGACGTGGGGGAACGCTGGGTGGAAGGAAATTTGTGGTTCCTCTCAGATTCCAGAACCTTCTGCCACAGAAATGTGAGGAACATGTGTTTTTTTAGCCAAATTTTGAGGTTTACAAAGGATTCTGGGTAACAGAACCTGGTCCGAGCCACACAAGTCACCCCATCTTGGATTCCCCTAGGTCTCTAGTTTTCAGAAATGCACAGGTTTGGTAGGTTTCCCTATGTGGCGGCTGAGCTACAGGCCAAAATCTACAGGTAGGCACTTTGCAAAAAACACCTCTGTTTTCCTTCAAAAATTTGGCTTTGTCCACGTTGCGCTTTGGGGCGTTTCCTGTCGCGGGCGCTAGGCCTACCCACACAAGTGAGGTATCATTTTTATCGGGAGACGTTGGGGAACGCTGGGTGGAAGGACATTTGTGGCTCCTCTCAGATTCCAGAACTTTCTGCCACAGAAATGTGAGGAACATGTGTTTTTTTAGCCAAATTTTGAGGTTTGCAAAGGATTCTGGGTAACAGAACCTGGTCCAAGCCACACAAGTCACCCCATCTTGGATTCCCCTAGGTCTCTAGTTTTCAGAAATGCACAGGTTTGGTAGGTTTCCCTAGATGGTGGCTGAGCTACATGCCAAAATCTACAGGTAGGCACTTTGCAAAAAACACCTCTGTTTTCCTTCAAAAATTTAGCTGTGTCCACGTTGCGCTTTGGGGCGTTTCCTGTCGTGGGCGCTAGGCCTACCCACAAAAGTGAGGTATCATTTTTATCGGGAGACGTGGGGGAACGCTGGGTGGAAGGAAATTTGTGGTTCCTCTCATATTCCAGAACTTTCTGCCACAGAAATGTGAGGAACATGTGTTTATTTAGCCAAATTTTGAGGTTTGCAAAGGATTCTGGGTAACAGAACCTGGTCCAAGCCACACAAGTCACCCCATCTTGGATTCCCCTAGGTCTCTAGTTTTCAGAAATGCACAGGTTTGGTAGGTTTCCCTAGGTGGTGGCTGAGCTACATGCCAAAATCTACAGGTAGGCACTTTGCAAAAAACACCTCTGTTTTCCTTCAAAAATTTGGCTGTGTCCACGTTGCGCTTTGGGGCGTTTCCTGTCGTGGGCGCTAGGCCTACCCACACAAGTGAGGTATCATTTTTATCGGGAGACGTGGGGGAACGCTGGGTGGAAGGAAATTTGTGGTTCCTCTCATATTCCAGAACTTTCTGCCACAGAAATGTGAGGAACATGTGTTTTTTCAGCCAAATTTTGAGGTTTACAAAGGATTCTGGGTAACAGAACCTGGTCCGAGCCACACAAGTCACCCCATCTTGGATTCCCCTAGGTCTCTAGTTTTCAGAAATGCACAGGTTTGGTAGGTTTCCCTAGGTGGCGGCTGAGCTACAGGCCAAAATCTACAGGTAGGCACTTTGCAAAAAACACCTCTGTTTTCCTTCAAAAGTTTGGCTTTGTCCACGTTGCGCTTTGGGGCGTTTCCTGTCGCGGGCGCTAGGCCTACCCACACAAGTGAGGTATCATTTTTATCGGGAGATGTGGGGAAACGCTGGGTGGAAGGAAATTTGTGGTTCCTCTCAGATTCCAGAACTTTCTGCCACAGAAATGTGAGGAACATGTGTTTTTTTAGCCAAATTTGGAGGTTTACAAAGGATTCTGGGTAACAGAACCTGGATCGAGCCACACAAGTCACCCCATCTTGGATTCCCCTAGGTCTCTAGTTTTCAGAAATGCACAGGTTTGGTAGGTTTCCCCAGGTGGCGGCTGAGCTACAGGCCAAAATCTACAGGAAGGCACTTTGCAAAAAACACCTCTGTTTTCCTTCACAAATTTGGCTTTGTCTACGTTGCGCTTTGGGGCGTTTCCCGTCGCGGGCGCTAGGCCTACCCACACAAGTGAGGTATCATTTTTATCGGGAGACGTGGGGGAACGCTGGCTGGAAGGAAATTTGTGGTTCCTCTCAGCTTCCAGAACTTTCTGCCACAGAAATGTGAGGAACATGTGTTTATTTAGCCAAATTTTGAGGTTTGCAAAGGATTCTGGGTAACAGAACCTGGTCCGAGCCACACAAGTCACCCCATCTTGGATTCCCCTAGGTCTCTAGTTTTCAGAAATGCACAGGTTTGGTAGGTTTCCCTAGGTGGTGGCTGAGCTACATGCCAAAATCTACAGGTAGGCACTTTGCAAAAAACACCTATGTTTTCCTTCAAAAATTTGCCTGTGTCCACGTTGCGCTTTGGTGCGTTTCCTGTCGCGGGCGCTAGGCCTACCCACACAAGTGAGGTATCATTTTTATCGGGATACGTGGGGGAACGCTGGGTGGAAGGAAATTTGTGGCTCCTCTCAGATTCCAGAACTTTCTGCCACAGAAATGTGAAGAACATGTGTTTTTTTATCGAAATTTTGAGGTTTGCAAAGGATTCATGGGTAACAGAACCTGGTCCGAGCCACACAAGTCACCCCATCTTGGATTCCCCTAGGTCTCTAGTTTTCAGAAATGCACAGGTTTGGTAGGTTTCCCTAGGTGGCGGCTGAGCTAAAGGCCAAAATCTACAGGTAGGCACTTTGCAAAAAACACCTCTGTTTTCCTTCAAAAATTTGGCTGTGTCCACGTTGCGCTTTGGGGCGTTTCCTGTCGCGGGCGCTAGGCCTACCCACACAAGTGAGGTATCATTTTTATCGGGATACATGGGGGAACGCTGGGTGGAAGGAAATTTGTGGCTCCTCTCAGATTCCAGAACTTTCTGCCACAGAAATGTGAAGAACATGTGTTTTATTAGCCAAATTTTGAGGTTTGCAAAGGATTCTGGGTAACAGACCCTGGTTCGAGCCACACAAGTCACCCCATCTTGGATTCCCCTAGGTCTCTAGTTTTCAGAAATGCACAGGTTTGGTAGGTTTCCCTAGGTGGTGGCTGAGCTACATGCCAAAATCTACAGGTAGGCACTTTGCAAAAAACACCTATGTTTTCCTTCAAAAATTTGCCTGTGTCCACGTTGCGCTTTGGTGCGTTTCCTGTCGCGGGCGCTAGGCCTACCCACACAAGTGAGGTATCATTTTTATCGGGAGACGTGGGGGAACGCTGGGTGGAAAGAAATTTGTGGCTCCTCTCAGATTCCAGAACTTTCTGCCACAGAAATGTGAGGAACATGTGTTTTTTTAGCCAAATTTTGAGGTTTGCAAAGGATTCTGGGTAACAGACCCTGGTCCGAGCCACACAAGTCACTCCATCTTGGATTCCCCTAGGTCTCTAGTTTTCAGGAATGCACAGGTTTGGTAGGTTTCCCTAGGTGGCGGCTGAGCTACATGCCAAAATCTACAGGTAGGCACTTTGCAAAAAACACCTCTGTTTTCCTTCAAAAATGTGGCTGTGTCCACGTTGCGCTTTGGGGCGTTTCCTGTCGCGGGCGCTAGGCCTACCCACACAAGTGAGGTATCATTTTTATCGGGAGACGTGGGGGAACGCTTGGTGGATGGAAATTTGTGGTTCCTCTCAGATTCCAGAACTTTCTGCCACAGAAATGTGAGGAACAAGTGTTTTTTTAGCCAAATTTTGAGGTTTGCAAAGGATTCTGGGTTACAGAACCTGGTCTGAGCCACACAAGTCACCCATCTTGGATTCCCCTAGGTCTCTAGTTTTCAGAAATGCACAGGTTTGCTAGGTTTCCCTAGGTGGCGGCTGAGTTACATGCCAAAATCTACAGGTAGGCACTTTGCAAAAAACACCTCTATTTTCCTTCAAAAATTTGGCTGTGTCCACATTGCGCTTTGGGGCGTTTCCTGTCGCGGGCGCTAGGCCTACCCACACAAGTGAGGTATCATTTTTATTGGGAGACGTGGGGGAACGCTGGGTGGAAGGAAATTTGTGGTTCCTCTCAGATTCCAGAACTTTCTGCCACAGAAATGTGAGGAACATGTGTTTTTTTATCGAAATTTTGAGGTTTGCAAAGGATTCTGGGTAACAGAACCTGGTCCAAGCCACACAAGTCACCACATCTTGGATTCCCCTAGGTCTCTAGTTTTCAGAAATGCACAGGTTTGGTAGGTTTCCCTAGGTGGCGGCTGAGCTAAAGGCCAAAATCTACAGGTAGGCACTTTGCAAAAAACACCTCTGTTTTCCTTCAAAAATTTGGCTGTGTCCACGTTGCGCTTTGGGGCGTTTCCTGTCGCGGGCGCTAGGCCTACCCACACAAGTGAGGTATCATTTTTATCGGGAGACGTGGGGGAACGCTGGGTGGAAGGAAATTTGTGGCTCCTCTCGATTCCAGAACTTTCTGCCACAGAAATGTGAAGAACATGTGTTTTTTTAGCCAAATTTTGAGGTTTGCAAAGGATTCTGGGTAACAGACCCTGGTCCGAGCCACACAAGTCACCCCATCTTGGATTCCCCTAGGTCTCTAGTTTTCAGAAATGCACAGGTTTGGTAGGTTTCCCTAGGTGGTGGCTGAGCTACATGCCAAAATCTACAGGTAGGCACTTTGCAAAAAACACCTCTGTTTTCCTTCAAAAATTTGGCTGTCTGCACGTTGCGCTTTGGTGCGTTTCCTGTCGCGGGCGCTAGGCCTACCCACACAAGTGAGGTATAATTTTTATCGGGAGACGTGGGGGAACGCTGGGTGGAAGGAAATTTGTGGTTCCTCTCAGATTCCAGAACCTTCTGCCACAGAAATGTGAGGAACATGTGTTTTTTTAGCCAAATTTTGAGGTTTACAAAGGATTCTGGGTAACAGAACCTGGTCCGAGCCACACAAGTCACCCCATCTTGGATTCCCCTAGGTCTCTAGTTTTCAGAAATGCACAGGTTTGGTAGGTTTCCCTATGTGGCGGCTGAGCTACAGGCCAAAATCTACAGGTAGGCACTTTGCAAAAAACACCTCTGTTTTCCTTCAAAAATTTGGCTTTGTCCACGTTGCGCTTTGGGGCGTTTCCTGTCGCGGGCGCTAGGCCTACCCACACAAGTGAGGTATCATTTTTATCGGGAGACGTTGGGGAACGCTGGGTGGAAGGACATTTGTGGCTCCTCTCAGATTCCAGAACTTTCTGCCACAGAAATGTGAGGAACATGTGTTTTTTTAGCCAAATTTTGAGGTTTGCAAAGGATTCTGGGTAACAGAACCTGGTCCAAGCCACACAAGTCACCCCATCTTGGATTCCCCTAGGTCTCTAGTTTTCAGAAATGCACAGGTTTGGTAGGTTTCCCTAGATGGTGGCTGAGCTACATGCCAAAATCTACAGGTAGGCACTTTGCAAAAAACACCTCTGTTTTCCTTCAAAAATTTAGCTGTGTCCACGTTGCGCTTTGGGGCGTTTCCTGTCGTGGGCGCTAGGCCTACCCACACAAGTGAGGTATCATTTTTATCGGGAGACGTGGGGGAACGCTGGGTGGAAGGAAATTTGTGGTTCCTCTCATATTCCAGAACTTTCTGCCACAGAAATGTGAGGAACATGTGTTTATTTAGCCAAATTTTGAGGTTTGCAAAGGATTCTGGGTAACAGAACCTGGTCCAAGCCACACAAGTCACCCCATCTTGGATTCCCCTAGGTCTCTAGTTTTCAGAAATGCACAGGTTTGGTAGGTTTCCCTAGGTGGTGGCTGAGCTACATGCCAAAATCTACAGGTAGGCACTTTGCAAAAAACACCTCTGTTTTCCTTCAAAAATTTGGCTGTGTCCACGTTGCGCTTTGGGGCGTTTCCTGTCGCGGGCGCTAGGCCTACGCACACAAGTGAGGTATCATTTTTATCGGGAGACGTGGGGGAACGCTGGGTGGAAGGAAATTTGTGGTTCCTCTCATATTCCAGAACTTTCTGCCACAGAAATGTGAGGAACATGTGTTTTTTTAGCCAAATTTTGAGGTTTACAAAGGATTCTGGGTAACAGAACCTGGTCCGAGCCACACAAGTCACCCCATCTTGGATTCCCCTAGGTCTCTAGTTTTCAGAAATGCACAGGTTTGGTAGGTTTCCCTAGGTGGCGGCTGAGCTACAGGCCAAAATCTACAGGTAGGCACTTTGCAAAAAACACCTCTGTTTTCCTTCAAAAGTTTGGCTTTGTCCACGTTGCGCTTTGGGGCGTTTCCTGTCGCGGGCGCTAGGCCTACCCACACAAGTGAGGTATCATTTTTATCGGGAGATGTGGGGAAACGCTGGGTGGAAGGAAATTTGTGGTTCCTCTCAGATTCCAGAACTTTCTGCCACAGAAATGTGAGGAACATGTGTTTTTTTAGCCAAATTTGGAGGTTTACAAAGGATTCTGGGTAACAGAACCTGGATCGAGCCACACAAGTCACCCCATCTTGGATTCCCCTAAGTCTCTAGTTTTCAGAAATGCACAGGTTTGGTAGGTTTCCCCAGGTGGCGGCTGAGCTACAGGCCAAAATCTACAGGTAGGCACTTTGCAAAAAACACCTCTGTTTTCCTTCACAAATTTGGCTTTGTCCACGTTGCGCTTTGGGGCGTTTCCCGTCGCGGGCGCTAGGCCTACCCACACAAGTGAGGTATCATTTTTATCGGGAGACGTGGGGGAACGCTGGCTGGAAGGAAATTTGTGGTTCCTCTCAGCTTCCAGAACTTTCTGCCACAGAAATGTGAGGAACATGTGTTTATTTAGCCAAATTTTGAGGTTTGCAAAGGATTCTGGGTAACAGAACCTGGTCCGAGCCACACAAGTCACCCCATCTTGGATTCCCCTAGGTCTCTAGTTTTCAGAAATGCACAGGTTTGGTAGGTTTCCCTAGGTGGTGGCTGAGCTACATGCCAAAATCTACAGGTAGGCACTTTGCAAAAAACACCTATGTTTTCCTTCAAAAATTTGCCTGTGTCCACGTTGCGCTTTGGTGCGTTTCCTGTCGCGGGCGCTAGGCCTACCCACACAAGTGAGGTATCATTTTTATCGGGATACGTGGGGGAACGCTGGGTGGAAGGAAATTTGTGGCTCCTCTCAGATTCCAGAACTTTCTGCCACAGAAATGTGAAGAACATGTGTTTTTTTATCGAAATTTTGAGGTTTGCAAAGGATTCATGGGTAACAGAACCTGGTCCGAGCCACACAAGTCACCCCATCTTGGATTCCCCTAGGTCTCTAGTTTTCAGAAATGCACAGGTTTGGTAGGTTTCCCTAGGTGGCGGCTGAGCTAAAGGCCAAAATCTACAGGTAGGCACTTTGCAAAAAACACCTCTGTTTTCCTTCAAAAATTTGGCTTTGTCCACGTTGCGATTTGGGGCGTTTCCTGTCGCGGGCACTAGGCCTACCCACACAAGTGAGGTATCATTTTTATCGGGAGACGTGAGGAAACGCTGGGTGGAAGGAAATTTGTAAACCTCAAAATTTGGCTAAAAAAACACATGTTCCTCACATTTCTGTGGCAGAAAGTTCTGGAATATGAGAGGAACCACAAAGGATTCTGGGTAACAGAACCTGGTCCGAGATACACAAGTCACCCCATCTTGGATTCCCCAAGGTCTCTAGTTTTCAGAAATGCACAGGTTTGGTAGGTTTCCCTAGGTGGCGGCTGAGCTACAGGCCAAAATCTACAGGTAGGCACTTTGCAAAAAACACCTCTGTTTTCCTTCAAAAGTTTGGCTTTGTCCACATTGCGCTTTGGGGCGTTTCCTGTCACGGGCGCTAGGCCTACCCACACAAGTGAGGTATCATTTTTATCGGGAGACGTGGGGGAACGCTGGGTGGAAGGAAATTTGTGGTTCCTCTCAGATTCCAGAACCTTCTGCCACAGAAATGTGAGGAACATGTGTTTTTTTAGCCAAATTTTGAGGTTTACAAAGGATTCTGGGTAACAGAACCTGGTCCGAGCCACACAAGTCACCCCATCTTGGATTCCCCTAGGTCTCTAGTTTTCAGAAATGCACAGGTTTGGTAGGTTTCCCTAGGTGGCGGCTGAGCTACAGGCCAAAATCTACAGGTAGGCACTTTGCAAAAAACACCTCTATTTTCCTTCAAAAATTTGGCTGTGTCCACGTTGCGCTTTGGGGCGTTTCCTGTCGCGGGCGCTAGGCCTACCCACACAAGTGAGGTATCATTTTTATCGGGAGACGTGGGGGAACGCTGGGTGGAAGGAAATTTGTGGCTCATCTCAGATTCCAGAACTTTCTGCCACAGAAATGTGAGGAACATGTGTTTTTTTAGCCAAATTTTGAGATTTGCAAAGGATTCTGGGTAACAGAACCAGGTCTGAGCCACACAAGTCACCCCATCTTGGATTCCCCTAGGTCTCTAGTTTTCAGAAATGCACAGGTTTGGTAGGTTTCCCCAGGTGGCGGCTGAGGTACAGGCCAAAATCTACAGGTAGGCACTTTACAAAAAACACCTCTGTTTTCCTTCAAAAATTTGGCTTTCTCCACGTTGCGCTTTGGGGCGTTTCCCGTCGCGGGCGCTAGGCCTACCCACACAAGTGAGGTATCATTTTTATCGGGATACGTGGGGGAACGCTGGGTGGAAGGAAATTTGTGGCTCCTCTCAGATTCCAGAACTTTCTGCCACAGAAATGTGAGGAACATGTGTTTTTTTAGCCAAATTTTGAGATTTGCAAAGGATTCTGGGTAACAGAACCAGGTCTGAGCCACACAAGTCACCCCATCTTGGATTCCCCTAGGTCTCTAGTTTTCAGAAATGCACAGGTTTGGTAGGTTTCCCCAGGTGGCGGCTGAGCTACAGGCCAAAATCTACAGGTAGGCACTTTGCAAAAAACACCTCTGTTTTCCTTCACAAATTTGGCTTTGTCCACGTTGCGCTTTGGGGCGTTTCCCGTCGCGGGCGCTAGGCCTACCCACACAAGTGAGGTATCATTTTTATCGGGAGACGTGGGGGAACGCTGGCTGGAAGGAAATTTGTGGTTCCTCTCAGCTTCCAGAACTTTCTGCCACAGAAATGTGAGGAACATGTGTTTATTTAGCCAAATTTTGAGGTTTGCAAAGGATTCTGGGTAACAGAACCTGGTCCGAGCCACACAAGTCACCCCATCTTGGATTCCCCTAGGTCTCTAGTTTTCAGAAATGCACAGGTTTGGTAGGTTTCCCTAGGTGGTGGCTGAGCTACATGCCAAAATCTACAGGTAGGCACTTTGCAAAAAACACCTATGTTTTCCTTCAAAAATTTGCCTGTGTCCACGTTGCGCTTTGGTGCGTTTCCTGTCGCGGGCGCTAGGCCTACCCACACAAGTGAGGTATCATTTTTATCG
Organism: Pleurodeles waltl; assembly: GCF_031143425.1. Taxonomy (NCBI): domain Eukaryota; kingdom Metazoa; phylum Chordata; class Amphibia; order Caudata; family Salamandridae; genus Pleurodeles; species Pleurodeles waltl. Next base: position 578,653,821 of record NC_090442.1, on the reverse strand, counting down.
GGATACGTGGGGGAACGCTGGGTGGAAGGAAATTTGTGGCTCCTCTCAGATTCCAGAACTTTCTGCCACAGAAATGTGAAGAACATGTGTTTTTTTATCGAAATTTTGAGGTTTGCAAAGGATTCATGGGTAACAGAACCTGGTCCGAGCCACACAAGTCACCCCATCTTGGATTCCCCTAGGTCTCTAGTTTTCAGAAATGCACAGGTTTGGTAGGTTTCCCTAGGTGGCGGCTGAGCTAAAGGCCAAAATCTACAGGGAGGCACTTTGCAAAAAACACCTCTGTTTTCCTTCAAAAATTTGGCTTTGTCCACGTTGCGATTTGGGGCGTTTCCTGTCGCGGGCACTAGGCCTACCCACACAAGTGAGGTATCATTTTTATCGGGAGACGTGAGGAAACGCTGGGTGGAAGGAAATTTGTAAACCTCAAAATTTGGCTAAAAAAACACATGTTCCTCACATTTCTGTGGCAGAAAGTTCTGGAATATGAGAGGAACCACAAAGGATTCTGGGTAACAGAACCTGGTCCGAGATACACAAGTCACCCCATCTTGGATTCCCCAAGGTCTCTAGTTTTCAGAAATGCACAGGTTTGGTAGGTTTCCCTAGGTGGCGGCTGAGCTACAGGCCAAAATCTACAGGTAGGCACTTTGCAAAAAACACCTCTGTTTTCCTTCAAAAGTTTGGCTTTGTCCACATTGCGCTTTGGGGCGTTTCCTGTCACGGGCGCTAGGCCTACCCACACAAGTGAGGTATCATTTTTATCGGGAGACGTGGGGGAACGCTGGGTGGAAGGAAATTTGTGGTTCCTCTCAGATTCCAGAACCTTCTGCCACAGAAATGTGAGGAACATGTGTTTTTTTAGCCAAATTTTGAGGTTTACAAAGGATTCTGGGTAACAGAACCTGGTCCGAGCCACACAAGTCACCCCATCTTGGATTCCC